>NC_059503.1:3750000-5000000 GCF_914767665.1 Harmonia axyridis
AAAAGTTATAAACGCCCACTGCAGATTTCGGAGAAATATCAGATGATTCATTCAGAGAACCGAGGTAACAGAGGAGCTTATTTTACCCAATCTGTTTGTTTTTGCTCACGTTTTTTCACCACTAAATCAATTTGGAGATATACTTTCAGAGTTTCATTAACTCCCCATATTTATTTCATCAGTTTAAATAAGGTCAAAAGATTTCAAAAATCTCGTGTATACATCAATTTATACATTTTTTTCTCTCAACACGATAAATTTCTAAAAATTATGCACAATTTCGAGAAGATCATTCCATTGGAAATATAAAAAAATATATAATTCCAGAAAAATATAGCCAGGAGTAAATCATTGGAATTTGGATAAAAAAACGAAGGGTTTACAATTTTTTTTCAATAAATTTGTTAATAATGTGTTTGCCCACCGCGATTATCCTTACTCTCCTTAACACGTCTCGGCATTGATGCATAAGATGGTCTATTTCTTCTTGAGGGATACTATCCTAAGCTATCTGTACTTCATGCCTAAGAGCCGTCAAAATCCGTGGGGGCTGGGGTAAATTTCCAATCCTTCTACCCATGATGTCTCAAACATCATGGTCTATGGGAGAAGGATCGGGGGATCTGGGCGGCCATGGCAAAAGATTCACATGGGTCGCTTCGAAAAAGTTCAAACTATGGCAATATTGGATTCTCGAGCCGGTTAAGGTAAATGAGAACATATGGCTCCACTATTTCTTGAAGGTAACGCAGCGCTGTCATGTTGCCTCAAATAAAGACTAAAAGTGACCTACTTGCATGTGCAATAACACCTCATACCATAACGCCTACACACCGGTGTACATGACGCTCAACATCAATCTTAGGTTCACGTCTTACTTCCCGACGTCGTCTAACCCTTCTTCGGTCATCACGTGCGCCCAAGGAGAATCGAGATTCATCAGAAAAGACGACCTGATGCCATTCCACATTCAAATTTTGACGTTCTCTGCACCACTGTAATCGTTGCCAGCGATGCTCAACCGTCCAGAGGTAACACAAGAAGGGATCGATAATGCTGCAGTCCAAAAGACCTTATCCGGCGGTAAACCGTTCGGACAGTTACAGGATGTCCTTGTTTTTCCAACCACTCATTAGTCAAAGATCGAGTTGTCGCAAATCGGTCTCTAATGACCATAAGTCTTAGACGTGGATCTTGATCCCTTCGACGTCCGGTGCCTACTCTTCATCGTTTTTGGGCGTTATCAAACCACGCTTGACAACATCTCATAACAGTAGTTGGATTTCTGTTCGTACGGTTAGCGATTTCTCGAAATGACAACCCCTCCTCCCGTAGACCAATATTCGACCTCTTTCAAATTCACTTAGCTGGTGATAAATTCCGCTTACACGTGCTCTAGGCATTTTAACAACAACTGAACATCGACTTTGGATCTCTTCGAAACGCTGGTTTGTTGTAAAATTTAAAAAATATTAAAAAACTACTTCAATATTCAAGTAACAAAAATTGTTTACATGAAAAAACCTTCACGATTTTTTTCTCCAAATTCAATCATTTACTCCTTGTTATACTTTCTTCTGTTTTACCAAAAAAAATTAAAATTCAAACAGCTCATTCTGGGTGTTGCAGTTTCTTCGTCAGTTAGTATAAATGAGGAGAAAAACATGGAGTTACTGCCTGAAAACTTCAGTTTATTTAACTCTTGGTGATCTCTTTCTCAATGTCAAGTAGGTACTTCAAAATAAATGAGAATTTCTCAAGTACGCCAATAAATTCAGATCTCAGGAAACTATTGGTCCAATTAAATTCCACCTCAACACTCGCACTGGGTGAAGAAAAAAGGGATTGGGATACAATTTTAAGCTCACCCCTTTTTTATTGATCTCCATTATTCTTTGCAAGAGAATCTTGTTATCCCTGTCTATTTTATAGCATCGTTCGTCATCTTTGTGGAGTCTGTGAATTTGCAGATAGTAAGTGAGGCTGTGTATATCTGGTGGTTTTGCATCAATATAACATTTTGCATTGAAGACCTGGAAAATATTATAAATTGGTTAAGTTAGAAATAATTAAAATAATTTTATTATTCAATTGGTATTGGATATTCGCTTGTTACGTTTCTTAGGTGAGTATTTGATAAAATATTCATTTTAAATACACTGCGCAAAAAAATTAACGCACATTATGGAAATCTCAAATTTATTCTACAACAGAAGGTGTTCTCAATGATAATTATTTTTATCAGAATTATGCCTGCATATGTTATCCACTTTCAACGTTTTTCTCCAATACATATATTTTTTCCCCAGCAGGAATAAAAAAAGATGAGATTATCATATTTTGAATGTATTGGCTCCATTCTGAAATCAGTTGTTCTCGATCAATTCTAGTGATCAATAGTTTTTCTTTCGTTTGATTTTCTACACTCGATCGCTATGCAACGCGAAACAAGCAATTTGACCCAAGAGGAATGTGCCCAAGCGGTAGTTTTGCGGGAAGAAGAGTGGACATACACAAGAATTGCAGAAAGGTTTGGAGTTTCCCATACAAGTGTGTCCAGAATGTTGCGCGTTTGGATTTTGCGAGAGAGCATATCCATTGGGAAGAGGCTGATTGGGAAAGAGTTCTCTTCACAGATGAGTCTAGATTCTGCCTCTACCATTGTGATCGACGTTCCCTTGTATACAGACGTCCACATGAAAGATATGCACAGTGCAATTTCCTGAATACTACTGGTTTCGGGGAAGGATCGATTATGGTATGGGGTGGAATATCTTTGACTGCTCGCACAGACCTAGTGATCGTTGATAATGGAGCTATGAATGCTGATAGGTATATAAGGAACATTCTTGAAGAGCATGTAGTGCCAATTGCCCCATACATTGGTGAAAATTTCATTTTTATGTACGATAATGCCTGACCCCATCGTGCGCGCATCGTTCAGGAGCACCTTGAAGAGGTTGAAGTCTCTCGAATGGAATGGCCAGCAAGAAGTCCAGATCTCAATCCGATTGAGCAGGTTTGGGACAACCTCAATAAAAGGCTGTGAAGTTCAGAAAATCATTCAGCTACTCTTAATGACTTAGGAATCCAACTCAGAGAAATCTGGGAAGGATTAGATCAGAACATTTTAAGATCACTCATTTTGAGTATGAACCGTCGTTGCCGAGCTGTAATTAACGCAAGGGGTGGAAATACCAAGTACTAAATCACTTATCAGCATTCCAGTATTTTGAAAATTGTTTATTTCTCTTCTTTCACATAAGATACGGTGAAATCCTGAATTTTTCTTCCATTTAATGTGTCTTGTTTCGTTCAAAACCTTCCCGAGAGAACATAAAAAATAAGTTATAAAGTCAATGTAGAGTTAACTTTCATTAAAATTGAGATTTTCAGAATGTTCGTTAATTTTTTGGCGCAGTGTATAAACAGAATTCAATCAGAAGCCAATATAATTTTCCGGAATATCGGAATTAAAATAAATTCGAGTCAGGACTGATCTTAAACGATCAGGTTTGACTCACTGATGACGAATCCGTCCTCAAATTCGATTCTGTGCTTCCGGCCGGCCGTACACACGATAATTTTCGAACAGAAGTACCTAAAATATTTGCAGGGTATACCTAATCAAATCTCAAATGCCGCAAATTTTTTAGAAGCCCTATTAAACTTACCCTGTTCAAATGGAAGTTATAGGCCGTTAAATCTTCTTGCCATTTTGTATGTGATACCATGTACTTTATATATCTGGGATGTTTTCTAGGGAAAAAGCAGTCTTTGTAAGGGACATAGCATCCGCAAGTTAGAAGACCACATTTTCTACATTTACGTTTTTTCGTTTTCGTCTTCGGCTTTTGTGCCATGGTTTAGCTTAAGGTAGGATTTCAGAAGTGCACAAAAAAAAAATAATCAATCTTTGTAAAATAATTGAGGAATACTTTGAATGACTGAAAATAAAATTCTGACAGAAATGCGAATCTATGGGAACATTCATTTTGTGCATATCATAGAGTAATAAACATAGATAAAGGAATTATACGCAATTTTTACTTGTCCCCAACATGGTTAGATTACTTTGTCGAATTGTGATATATTTTCAAATCCACAATTTTGCAAATTTTAATATTTGGAATCCATATTTTTCCTAATTCTCGAATTTATAATAGGTAGAATATTTATTATTTTCTTTATCTACCTGCTGAAATCCAAGGTTTGGGAACTATTGCTCTCTTAGTGTCATCGGTTGTTTCACGTCGTTTGGCGTGCTTGAAGTTTGTTTTCTGAATTTTTTGAAATGCCTCAAAATGATCCGGATTTTCATCGAAAAATCTTTTTTAACGATGGGGCCCATTTTCATCTCGGAGGCTCGGAAGCAAGGAATATTGATATCGCATATTTCAATATAGCAGAATCTTCTTCTTCTTCCTGGGCCTGTAAGTGCCATTTCAGCTCTCTTGTGAGATTGACGTCCAAGAGCAGAATAATTAGTTGAATATCCAAAACGTGAACATGATGAATTGCCAAACCAAACTGAGAATAAATGACTTGACAGCTGTTAAATCGGTCGCCATTTTGAACAGTAATGCCAACTCAAAGTTATATACCTCGAAAAAAAAACACCCGTTAGTTTAGGTTAATTTGTTTAACCTAAACTAACGGGTGTTTTTTTTTCAATATGAATAGACTCACGCCTGAACAATGCTTGCAAATAGTGCATTTTTATTTCGAAAAGAATAGTTCTGTGCGGAATACGTATCACGCACTACGTCCATTTTTTTGTTTAGCGATGAAGCGCACTTCTGGTTGAATGGCTACGTCAACAAACAAAACTGCCGCATTTGGAGTGAAGCTAATCCTCAAGTGTATGTCGAAACACCGTTACATCCAGAAAAACTGACTGTTTGGTGCGCTTTATGGACTGGTGGAATCATTGGTCCGTACTTCTTCAAAAACGATGATGGCCAGAACGTTACAGTCAATGGTGATCGGTATAGAGCCATGATTACTAACTTTTTCATTCCTGAATTGAACAACCATGATGTCCTGGAGCTGTGGTTCCAAAAAGATGGCGCAACATGTCATACAGTTCGTGCCACAATCGATTTATTGAAAGACACCGCCTAATTTCACGTTTTGGACCTGTGAATTGGGCTCCAAGATCTTGTGATTAACACCGCTAGACTACTTTCTGTGGGGCTATGTAAAGTCATTGGTCTATGCGGATAAGCCACAAACCCTTGACCATTTGGAAGACAACATTCGCCGTGTTATTGCCGATATACGGCCACAAATGTTGGAAAAAGTCATCGAAAATTGGACGTCCAGATTGGACTACATCCGAGCCAGCCGTGGCAGTCATATGCCAGAAATCATATTTAAAATGTAATGCCACAAGATTATCCTTACGGATAAATAAAATTCATGTCAATCGAATAATCCATCGTTGTTTTATTG
This sequence comes from Harmonia axyridis, assembly GCF_914767665.1. NCBI lineage: Eukaryota > Metazoa > Arthropoda > Insecta > Coleoptera > Coccinellidae > Harmonia > Harmonia axyridis. The sequence goes on from NC_059503.1 coordinate 3,755,455, forward strand.
AAATTTAAAGTTCTATAGCTCTAAAAAAAACACACTTTACAAGGAAATGTGGACCAAGAAAATCTTAAATTGAGGAATCGAATTTAACGACATACTCGTACTATTACGATATCATTTATTGTGAATCTGTTCGGGAACGACGCTAACAGTCGCTTTTGTTCTTTTCAAATCTAGGTAGCTACTATTAGAAATACGAGACTGAATTCCTGATAATGTTATTCGAGAATTGGAAGGATTTGCTCCGTTTCTCGGTATCCATCAGGATACATTCGGAACACCCTAATAAAGAGTCTAAATTACCCCAGATCGAATAAAATACTGCGTGCAATTTCCTCGGGATATTTACGCACAAACTTCGTTGAATCAGACTCTTCGTAACAATGCCCAAAATCCATTCAGGGAACCCCATTTGGAATTCCAAACGATTCTATTGGCCAGCAAAGATGTCTGCATCAAACTAATGGTAAATTCAACCTTGAAGATTTATCACTTTTCGAAAATAAGATGATGTGTCGAACCTAACAAGATTAATCAAGTGTCATTCAAAAGCTGGTTTAACAGGCCAATTGAACAGTCCCCGGTCTACCATAGTGAAACACATTTTTTTCGGCAAAATTCAATTTTATTATTCAACATAGTTGCCTCCTAGGGCGATACAGCGATTATAGCGATCTTCCAACTTTTCGATACCATTTTTGTAGTACGATTTGTCTTTCGCTTCAAAATAGGCCTCAGTTTCGGGATTACTTCTCCATTGGCGCTAAATTCCTTTCCAGCGAGCATTCTTTTGAGGTCTGAGAACAGGAAAAAGTCGCTGCGGGCCAGATCTGGCGAATACAGTGGATGCAGAAGCAATTCAAAGCCCAAATCATGCAATTTTGCCATTTTTTTCATTGATTTGTGACACGGCGCATTGTCTCGATGGAACAGCACTTTTTTTCTTCAAATGGGGCCGTTTTTAACGATTTCATCCTTTAAACGATCCAATAACGCTATATAATAATCGCTGTTGATGGTATGGCACATTTGGAGGAAATCAATGAATATTATACCAGGCGCATCCCAGAATACCGATGCCATAACCTTGCCAGCTGACTGTTGTGTTTTTCCTCGCTTTGGATTCGGTTCATCGTGTGCAGTCCACTCAACTGACTGTCGATTGGACTCCGAAGTGAAATGATGGAGCTATGTTTCATACATTGTCACATATCGACGCAAAAATTCATGTTTATTGCACTTAAACAGCTTCAAACACTGCTCAGAATCATTAAAACGTTGTTGCTTTTGATCGATTTTGAGCTCGCACGGCACCCATTTTGCACACAGCTTTCTCATGTACAAATATTCGTGAATGATATGATGTACGCGTTCAACTGTATTTTATCCCTTCAAAATGCAATATTTTATCAGCACACGAAATTATTTTTTTGAATTCCTTTTTCAAATAACAAAAGCAGCTACACTCATACACTCACAATATCTCACAAACAGCTGTCAAATTTTGACACGGATCCTTTGAAGGTTGGTAATAACTAAAAATCATATGAATTTAATACTTGCACCGCCATCTATGCATCAGACCGGGGACTTTTCAATTGGCCTAATAAATGTCTGTAATTTTCGAATTTTAAGCAGGGAATGGTCTCAAAAGATGAAGTTTGCTATTTCAATGGCCATTTTTCTATTGTATGAAAAAATGCCAGAGAATAACGAACGCCTATTTTTATTCCCTGTCAAAAATTTCAATGACATTGTGACGTATATCATTTTCATTAATCATAACAAAATCAATGATGTAGACTACATTCCCTTTACATTCAAAACCGTATTCATCTCTTCTCCGATTCCAAAACCATGTCATCACACTCTAGAAAAAACAACTACCATAATAGCGGTTCTAGTGAGTCCTCAGAAGATTCCTTCATCAACCAATGTGAATCCTGTTGTTATGAGATCCAGCAGACCACAACAAATCCTTACAAATGTACCTACAACAATGTATTGTATCAGTACAAAGAGAGATTGAAGAAAGCGCAGATGGAACTGGCAGAAAAAGAACTTATGATTGCGGTGTTGAAAGATCAGAATACTAAAATGGAAAACTATTGCAGATGTAGCATTGAAGACAGCCGCAACATCAAGGTCAAGTATTACCAACTGTTGGAAGAGATGGAGAACTTCAGAAGAGATAATGAGGTTTGTTTTTTGATTGATATTCAAAATTGTATGGGTGTATTTGAACATAACACCTATTCAGTTTTCAAATTTCAAAATGGACATAGTTATTTTGCTGAAGTTTTTGAAATCTGGATATTTTGTCTCCAAAAGCTCGTAAACGCTATTGTAGTGTCCAAATGGAAAGTTCTTAGATACTATGGAAGTTATTGGAATGTTTATATAGGTGTGCTGATGCTCAGATGTCACTGCCAGTGCCATACCACTTTCTTTTGTTCGTTAGTAACAAGTTTCAAAAGAAACATGTAAAAATTTGGAACGAACAGTTGAATCTGTTAAGTGACGCTGCATTTGGAGTTGTTGTTTGAAAATGGATAAAAAAGAGGGTATTGATAAAACACTTTTTTCAGATTCAAAGGAACAAAGAAACTAATGCCAACAATGATTCTTTAGAGGAGTACCTCAGATCAGAAGTTGATTTATGGAAAGAAGAGTAAGTGAATAGGGGCATTGTATGAAGAATATTCTTTCTTCATGTAATGATAAACTCGTTCCGAAACTGTCGATTTGACCTGACGATAAAAATCGGAATGAAGACACCAGACTAATGCCCAGTTGCAGGAACGTTCATTAAAATTTAATGCTGTCTTTAAAAATTCAATTCTCCAGTATAAGGAGCCTATTGGCTACCTTCACCGTCTAATGGAGGATTAAAGTTGAACTGAACGTGTGTAATTGTCATCATCAGTTTAAATCGACAGTTTTGGGTCGACCCAAGTACCTCAAGGAGAAGTCCACTTCCACTTCTTGCAGGAACAAAGAGATCCTCGACAAAATCGAACTGATGGATTTCGACATACAGAAACTCATGCATTTTGTGTCCAATTCAACTAAAGAAGCTTCTGAAGACGAAGTCAAAATTCGTATGGCCAGACTAGAAGAGGCCATAGAAAAACAGTCAGAAATTTTGGCCTCCTTGCATTCCAAAGTAGGGAATAAAAATGTATCCGATCAGGCTGCTGAGGCAAAAATGAATAATGCTGAGTATTCCCTGGGAGACCTTGAAGGTGAGCTGGTCGAAGTTTGCAAAGCTAAAAACCCGGTAAAACAATTGAGTTGGAGGCTCTTGAGCGCTTGTAGATATGTCTATTGAGATGAAATGTAGGTACCATCAAGTCTTATTAGTTGCTCAAGAAAAACCTTCGTATTCGAGAGGATTGGAAAATTTCTATTTTTTTTTGCAGTAATCTAGTCCGTTCTTCACCTGACGTTTTGCTTACTACTACAATAAGCTTCTTCAGTGGTTTCTAGGTTGGAGAACTTGACAATTGCTTTCTCTGATATGAGTAGAATATTAAAGAAATCCAACGTCAAGTTAAAATCTCCGACCTAAAAACCTATGAAGATGCTTACCATCGTAGTAAGCGAAACGTCAGATAAACACCCATTAGACTACTGTTAAAAAGCCCCGAATTCTCCAATTTTGTCGAGCAACCTGACCATGAAACCTTCAGCATTAAACTTTGGTATTCATCTGAAAGTTAGGTCTGTTATTTCCTCTCTCTAAAACTCATATTACCTCTTCCAGGCCAACTCATAGATTACATGGAGGCCTACGGCAAACTAACGTTTTTCGAATAACCGTTTCTAAGTAATTGTTTTCAAAAATAACTGTAATTACTCAGAAGTATTCGTACTAACATGCAATTTTTATTGTACTGAGATTTTTTTTCCAACTGTTTCAGGGCCGATTACTCAGCTTGAACACCAGGCTGAAGGTCGTGCCAAGGACAGTCTTCGGACGCCTTTCGATGAAACACAGAATATTCCAAAGTCCCCCACGGTGCGAAAACCATCGGCCCTAGTACTGAACCCTGAAGATGACGTGCTGATCTCGATACAGATCCAGAACGCGTTGAAATCAAAATCTCCCAAAATGAAGCACGGAAGCGACCCCAGTCTGAAAAGAAGTAAAGTCACTAATAATCCGTAAAATTTTCTCTTGATGAGGTACGGATTTGAAGGTGCCTATTGACATTTGAAACACAAAAAAAAATCGTCACAAGTACAGAACTAAAATCAGAATAAGTTTCGTGCAGATTCAACCGATCATAATAAAACTCAAGCCAATCTTCCAGCAGACGAAAAACAATTATCTGAGAAAATTAGAAAAAATCACTCGTACCTACATCAGAAATAATTGCCTACAAGGCTGGATATTTATCTTATTGGCCTAATTTCATAGAAATCTGGCATATTTCAGATATATTGAATATCATTCTACATCATAAGTTGTGTCAATAATCTACAACTGACTTATTATTGAGAACAGAACACATATAAACGGAAGGTTTTCAAAATAAATGTTATACCTTTACTTATTCTATCCTTTTTGTATTTATTATCAATGATCTCTTATTCACAACCAATACATGTTACTTCTATGTTGTACCATTGTTTTAACAATGGTTATACCTAAGGTAGGGTCTGTAGCTGCCTTACCTTGCAAAATTATGATCTTTGGTACCCCGAACCCAAGAAAAATTCACCTATAGAGTTTCAAGAGAAGAAAGAAACCAAAAGAGAATTACTCTGGCGGAATCTTCCAGGGATGGATCACTCCAAAAAGTTCCTTCGAAACTCAGAAACTGAAAGATCCAAAAAGTATCTGGATCTCAGTAAAAACATGCTACACCTCCCCACTGGCTTCCTTACAGGGCATTGCAATCTTTGGAAGCCTTATGGGAACAGGGTTATGAGAAATAGAAAATATTTCTGATCACATGGTCTTTGCAAGCCAACGCAAAAAATGCTTGGGAGTAAAGACATAACCTTCTTGAAATCATCTCAGATAACAGAGTTCATTAGATAGTGAAGTGATTCAAGCAGCTTTGGTAGGGAGCACAATAGATCTTAAATTCGCAGTACACCCTTACTCCACCAACCATAATCAATCAACCAAGGAACATCTCTTACAGGTCACGCAGCCACAACCACCGAAGAACCTGGCTTGAGAAGCATTCACGAGAGCAGCTCCTTCCTAGACGAAGTAACAAGCACCACCAACACCGACATCCTGGAGATAGCCGACAAGGAGGAGAAGTTCTTTGACGAGAGAACTCTTCCCAAATGGTCTTCCCAAATCTCCGGCCTTACTGGCGTCTCCGAAATTTCCGGCGTATCCGCGCTAACACCCAGCGAATGTGAGAAGATCTTTAGGGAGATGCCATCAGAAGATCCCACCAAGCCGCCGCAGAAGGTCTGGAGCAACCTCGAACGTTTCAACGAGTTCGAGCACTTCGAGTCTGCAATGTTCGCCGGAAGAGATACCACTCAATTTCGACCGATTTTACCCTTGACAACCGACGTAGAGGGGGAAAGTGGTGAACCTGCTCCCACAAAAGACTGTTGCGTTATCTCAAATGATGAAATAAATTCTGCAAGTACAGAGAACGAGCTCCAAATGGTGTTGTTCCAAGAAAAGATACCGGCTTGTTGTAGGGCTTCAGAACAAACTCTCAAAATAGAAGAAATCAACAGCTTGTCTGAGAAGACCACTTCTACAGATCCACAACCACCTGTAACAGTTCCAAAGTTCCCGAAGCCATACTCGTCTATAGTTGAAGAAGAAATCCCAAAAATGTTTCCTACCGCAACCTTAGACGAAGCGTCATCCTTACCGTCAGAAGAAGAAGTCGAGCCTACCAGAAGCTCTGAAGCCGGTGTAATCCATGAAGTATCTATCCAACCAACAAAGAATGCTTTCGTTCAATCTTCCGCACAGCCTGAAGGGACTAAACCAAAAACAGGCACCCCTCGAGTGATCAAAAGACCTGAGTGTTGTAAGAACCAAGCAGAAAATATTGTATTAAAAGAAAAAACAAGAACCATCAAGGAACCTCCAAAAATAAGAGAAACAGATAATATCCCAATAATATATGAATTTGATATAGGACGGAAAACTGTTTCTGAAGAAGACATCCAGAAAAGGTTCGTAGCTCCCTATTCAGAAGAACACCACAAACATGGCTATGAAGAGGAAAATTCTCCAGGCAAAAACACCCTCGCATTGTTTGATCACCTTCAAAACCTAGTGGAAAAATTGAATAACATAATTTCTGCAGCTAAAGAAGAATCCTCAACTTTGCGTACTCTTAAGGATGATTTCAAGATCAAAAACGATGAATGGAACCAAAATATCGCCAAGATCAAGTCCAATACAGACAAAACAAACGAAAATTTAAATGAGTTAAAAGAGGACGTACAAGTTTTGAAAACCGATATCAAATATTTAATGGACAAGCAAGTGCAACAAAACAAAAAACAAATAGATGACTATCATAATGAAGAAGAACAAAACAAAACAGATCCGAACAAAGTGCTGGAAAGAGTTAAAAATCTAGAGAAGCGTCTTTGTAAATGTGATAATGAAATAGAGAAGGAAAGAAAAAGGAAAATATGCCATTCACCAACAGGGTGTAGATGCAAGTATAAAAAGATCAATGGTTTCGGTAGATCGGACGAAGAAGCGAATACGAAAGATAAAAAAATATCCTTCACTGTACAATCGTGCATTTTGAATACCAGCAGTGTCATCGGAGCACCTTATATTGTAAGATTTGGCAATAATTTGCCATCCTTAACTTACAACAATAATAAGAAATCTAACGAAGAAGAGAATACGAAGGGAAAATGTATTGAAGAATCGCCTGATATATGAATTAAAATCACTATCTCATTAATTCCATAAAATATAGTATTTTATTAAATAAAAAGAGTTTTCATCATATTTTTCATTAGACAAGTAAAGGAACGTACACTGATTTACATGCTGATATGCTGATTTACATTTTATATATAAATAAGATGCATAGAATTGACCATATTCACCGTCGCCATAATGTTATGCGACAATACCAACTACCCAGTGTTCCCAACGGAGAAATATTGAGTTTACTACAAAAATACCGCTAATATCAAAAATACTATCAGCCATAAAGACTATTCTTCCACTGACTATTTCCAAAAATGGAGCGAAGCATTCATTTATACACTCGGCCACAATTAATTTGTTCAGAAAACCACCTTTCACTAATCTTTTTATTTCCAAAAGGTGAAATTTTTGCACAATGTTGTCCCAAACAAGCCTATCTGGCGTAGCAGCCAGAAAAGGTACACATAAACTTCACTTATAAACTTTATATTGTGGAATTTTTCTAGTAAACTCAATATTTCTCCGTTGGGAACACTGGGTAGTTGGTATTGTCGCATAACAATATGGCGACGGTGAATATGCTCAATTCTATGCATCTTATATATAAACAACAAAATAAACATAACCTCATATTAATCCTGTCAAAACAATTTGGAGATCCAAAGTTCAGTATTGATGTTGTCTGAAATTCATAAGTATTCTTGATGAAAGATGGCAACTAAAGCTGCACTGCCTGTCTTTGATGGAGAAGCTTCTGAAACTGAAAGCGAGGAGAGCATTCATATCTCGTTTTATGAGGATAATGTAAGAAAATATTTCTTAAAGTATTAAGCAAATATTTGTTCATCTGAATTATTTTTTCTGAATTTAATAGATTGCCGTAGATGTGAATGATGAGGTGCAATGTCTTGAGATCAATGGAGAAGATTCTGAATCTGGCGATGGTGAGTTATACCTATGAGTTACGAGTTACCATCTAATATCTGCTTAAATTTGTAGAAAAAGCCAGTGTATCAAGTATTAGTACCACATCAACTATCACCACAGCTAAGGAGCCAATTGAATTGAAATCTAATAACCGAAGTCAGTCCTTGTTGCATCACAAACTGAGTACGATTGAAATTTGAAACCACTTGTTTTCCCTTTAACTTGCCTTTTTCTGTTTTAGGAGAATCAAATAGCATATTTTACAATGACTTGGAAGATTTAATTAAAGATTTTGTAAAAGATAATAAAAAATCTTTGGGAGAAATAGATCATCACATTTCTAAATCCCAGACTATTTTACAAGGTGCCTCCCCCTCTTTGAAGAATTTCAATTGTCAATCTGTTGCGCTGAAGAATAAACTTGAGACACTTTTATCTTCAAATTTTCTATCCAATGTGAAGGTTTTCAAATAAATCATCTCAAACAAAAATTTTATATTTGCTTTTAAGATTACCTAATAGGAGAAACTAATGAGCCTAACATAATATTCATAGCATAATATGAATTGTAGATTTAACTTTCTGAATGCAACCAACCATACAGTTCTCATATTTGTGAGTATAGAATAATTAAAAACCCAGATGTAACCTATTTATTATTGAGCAATTGCCTACCAATGTTTTTTCAAATTATTTTATTATGAAAATATAAAATCTATAAGTCTCAAATTTCCATTCATGAAATTGGACAAATAAACATGAATCGTAGATGGTTTTAAAAATAAGAAAAAAATAGACATACGTCATATTTAGGCGGTTATTGTCATTTTACAAAATAGTGGATCACTATGTTTTTGTAACCACACATTCAAAGTATTAAAATATTGACCAAAAATTCGTGTAGATTGGAATGTGATTTCTCCGAAAATTGAAAAAAGTATTGTGTTAGTTTATTACCAATTATCCTGAATATTCATCAAATACTTGCTTAGAAGAAAATCAACATGGACTTCCTAGAATACTCCGATATCCAAGCCGAAATAAAGGGAAGTATGACCCCAGGGAAATTGAAAATGACTGATCAGAATATAGCATTCAAAAATAGCAAAACAGGGAAAGTGGAGCAGATACAAGTTACAGATTTAGATGATGTTTTCTTTCAAAATTTTGCTGGCTCACTTGGCCTGAGGATATTCCTCAAAAACGGTAATCTATTCAGATTTGCGGGTTTCAAAGAATCCGAAAAAGAAAAACTGGCCAAATATTTTTCTTCCTCATGCAAGATTACTTCATTAGAAAAGGAACTCAGTTTGAAAGGTTGGAATTGGGGTACAGCCAAATTCACTGGATCTGTACTCAGTTTCAATGTTGGGGAAAAAACAGCCTTTGAAATTCCACTGAACTATGTATCACAGTGTACTTCTGGAAAGAATGAAATCACAATGGAATTCCATCAAAATGATGATGCTCCTGTAAGTTTAATGGAAATGAGATTCTTCATCCCACAAAACGAGTTAGCTGGAGATACAGATCCTGTTGAAGCATTCCAAGAAAATGTCATGAAGAAAGCAAGTGTGATCAATGTTTCTGGAGATGCTATAGCAATATTCAGAGAAATCCACTGCCTGACACCTCGTGGTCGTTATGACATTAAAATATTCAACACCTTTTTCCAACTCCATGGTAAAACCTTCGATTATAAAATACCCATGTCTACTGTTCTGAGGTTATTCATTTTACCTCATAGAGATCAAAGACAAATATTTTTTGTTATAAGTTTGGATCCTCCAATAAAGCAAGGACAAACAAGATACCATTTTCTTGTACTATTGTTTAGACAAGATGAAGAAGAAACAATTGAACTACCCTTCAGTGAGGAAGAGCTGAAATCTAAGTTTGAAGATAGATTAGAAAAAGAGATTTCAGGACCTACATATGAAGTGTTAGGAAAAGTTATGAAAGCAATAATAAACAGGAAAATTACTGGTCCAGGCAGTTTTATTGGTCATAGTGGTACTCCAGCTGTTGGATGTTCTTATAAGGCAGCTGCTGGTTTCCTGTATCCCTTGGAAAGGGGCTTTATTTACATTCACAAACCCCCAATCCACATACGTTTTGATGAAATTGCTTCTGTCAATTATGCTCGTGGTGGGGGTAACACAAGATCCTTCGATTTCGAAATAGAGTTAAAATCTGGCACTGTGCACACATTCAGTAGCATTGAAAAAGAGGAATATGCAAAACTATTTGATTTCATCTCTTCTAAAAAACTCCACGTTAAAAATAGAGGCAAAAACGAGAAGGCATCTTATAAAGATGATTTCGGTGATTCTGACAATGAAGGTGCTCCAGATGCTTATTTGGAACGTGTCAAAGCCGAAGGTCAAGAAAGAGAAGAAGAAAGTGAGGATGAGAGCACAGATGAAGATTTCAACCCTGACGCTGCTGGTAGCGATAAGGGTGATGACAGTAAAACTAGCGAAAGTTCTTCAGAAGGAGAAGAAGATGCATAATCTACATAATTTGTTAGGACATTTTTAATGTGTTTGAAATGTTTTCAGTTGAATAAATTTTTAATTTTTACAATACTCTCTTATTTTTTATCAATATTATGTAATTGTTGTTCAAAACTATAATATTTGGAATATCTTGAAAAAAAATTGGATATTATTTTATTTGATAATGAATTTCCATCAATTAGAAACCAAATCCTTAGTTCTTATACAGTTCCTTGGATAATTTTAAGAATAGAAAATGTCTATAAACATAGGCCAGCAAACACTTTGTTTTTAAGATACATGGTGTTTCTTGTAGACTTATTTTTTGTTATGATTATACCTTTTTCTCAAATCTTTAAGAATCTACATTATAGATAGGGTACATAAGTACCAAAACTTCAATTTATTAATCACAACTTATTGGATCTTTATAATAATTTGGATTATCCTGGGGATTACTGAGAATTGTTTGAAATTTTTTCTCAAAATCAGTCGCAAAAACCAAAAAGTTTAGTGCTTCTTTTCACATTTTTCTAAACTACCATGGTCCACCAAAAAAAGCTCTGGGAGGAAAAAAGCAGGCATTATTCCCAAAAAAAAATATCAAAAGTATTTCAAAAAAATTTATTAAAATATCATACAATGTATAAGTCAAATTCAAAATTTCATTTTTTTTGTAGCCAGAGTCAAATATATACAATTTTATGTACAGAAAAATGAGACGAATTGAGCCATAAGCAAAATTTTTATACAATTCTCTTAAATTGTCCTACACAGTAGAAAAAAATTATGTTTGTGATATTCTTTCTGTCTAACCAGAAAAATCACTATGATCATACAAAGTTTGATCGTAAAGAGATGCTCGAACCATTCTTCCCCCAAAATATCTTCCATTCAAGGCATCTCTTGCTGCTTCAGCCTCTGTAAAAATAGTTTTTATTGAAGAAAATGTATGACAAAATCATTAAAAATTTTTTCATTATTAAAAACTAAACAAGCATTTCAAATCAGAGAGTGCCTTCACTCTAGAAACAATGTAGTTTTTATCAGAAATTAACCTAAGTAAGTTCACTTTGAACTTTAATAATCTCCTTTTGAATTATTATATTTTGTTAGTCTGTTTTTGTTATAACTGAACAGATGTTCATTTATAATTGATAATTCAGAAAAAATTCATTGATTTAAAAAACAATCTTTGAGAGTTGAAAAATATAAATATCTAATAAATTTCTTGACCGAAAGTATCAATGCAATGATAAAAATCAACCAACCTTTGGTAGCCACAAACTCGACAAAAATCTTGACAATAACATCATCTTCGTTACCCTCAGACTGCACTTCATTATACACCACAACCCTCTCAACAGCACCGTACTTGCTACACTCTTCCTGAATCTCCTCTTCCAAAGTTTCATCTACCTCGTCCGGACCCACCATATTCCTCAAAATCACGACTCTTGAATCCACTTTGCGCATCAGCTTCTGCATGACCAGATGCCTGGCATTCTGTCCTTTTATCGACATGTTCTCCTGCTGTTGCAGGGTCTGCGGTTCGTTCTGGTCCAATAGCTTTTTCTGAAGCTCCTCCTGCTGCTTCAACTGCGCCTCTTGCGCTCTCTTCAGAGCATCCTGGGCTGGAGTCATTGTAGGTACCGTGGGTGGGGCGGCCAACGTGACCACCGTAGGAGGCGGGATTACCGTCTGAGGGGCGGTACTCACGAGTGGAGCAACGATGGGCGGTTGAACGACGGCAGGAAATTGGGCTACGCCCGGAGGAGGAATAACAGGAACCACGGTAGGCGTCACCATGCCGGGTATGGCAACGGTAGGCGTGGCTATCGTGGGAACCGCCACTCCCGGAGCTCCTATGGTGGTTACGGCTATAACGGGAGAACCTATTGTGGCAACTTTCGTTACAACGGGAATTGCAACACCTGGTATTGTTGGTGCGGTAGCAATAATTCCAGGTACCTGTAAGGAAAATTAAAAAATAAATTGATTACACAATCTACATGAAACCATTAGGGCTCAGAATTGTAATTATATCGTGTCACGAGTACTTACAGTGGGAATAGCGATACCAGGAGGGGGAACCACGGCAGGAATACCAGTTGTGACCGCAGGCTGCGGCAGTTTCAATCCCAGGGCTACAGCGTTACTAGCTACCGCGTCCATGGCTTGTATCTTCGCAGTTGCAGCGGCCGCGGCAACGGCAGCAGCAGTAGGCATGGCGCCCGCCCCGGAGGAGGGTCCTAAGAGCGCGTTGGGAGGGGTTATAGCCCGCCCAACCCTTAAATATTGCCCGCCGAGATCGAAGAGGTTCATGCTCGCTATGGCCTCATTGGCCGCCTGCAACGTCTCGTACTCGATAAAGCCATATCCCTTATGCTTGTGACCTGTGCTCCCTTGCGCCAGTTTGCAAAAGGTTATCGGTCCGAACGCCTCAAACACGCTATTGAAAAAATAAGAGGTTAATTTGCATGCAAAATGCAAGCAGAGTCGACAAATAAAATAACAGACTCTTCATGATAGAAATCGTTGTACCAACTTTGTAAGCCTTTTAACCGACAAGTATCTTGCTCTCACCTTTTGATGTCATCCTCTGTCAGGTCAGGATGTATAGAGGCCACATATATTCGATTATACAGCTTAGCTTCCTCTTGTATTTCGTCTATTACTGTCTGTGCCTGAGGCATATTGCTCGGTCTTCCAACAACTTTGATATTTCTTCCTCCTATCATAACACCATTCATCTGTTCCAAAGCTAGATGGGCAGCTTCAGGAATCTCGTATTCGACAAATGCAAATCCCTTGTGCTTCTGCGTCACAGGATCCCAGGACATGTTTATTGATTTGATGGGTCCGAAGGGCAAGAAAGATTGCCTAATTGTGTCTTCCTTGAGCTCGAAACTGATGCTACCGACATAGACCCTAGAACGTTCAGATTATTTTAGCGTGTTTTTACAAAGTGCTACTCTACGCGAATGCAACATCAAATAACAATTGACAAAATAAAAGCTGGTCAAATTTTATCTTAAATTTGGTAATATTATTTCTCTAATTCTTTGACAAATTCGTTCATTTTGCCATGCAACATCGTGCGGGAATATCTCAGTTTCACGGTTATATCCTAATTGTCATTCGGTCTGTATAAATGGTGACATTTCGGCTATTTGTTATTTGATGCTGCATAACACAAGTTTACAGAAAACTATACCGGGTGTTTCCAAATAAAATGATATAAATATTAATTTTAATTTGTTCTTGATATTGCATATGAGTTGAAGGAATGGGAAAAGACCCTCCAATTTTTGACAAGAATTCACCTCTTAAAAATTTATTTGGTAACACCTTGCATATAGTAAAAGATACAGAAGTTTGAGTTACAAGTAAATACAGTTGGTGATATTAGAGAAATATTAATAAGTTATACAGCTACATTATTAAAAGAATCAAATATCGTTACCTATCAAGTATTATAATGGCATTCAGACCAGTTCAGATCTTATCAGCAAAACCATCATAAATCGGAAAAAACCTGAATTTTCTCAACGATTTCCTGGTCAGAAAATACGTCATCATAACTGGAGGTCTGTACTCCAAAACCCCGTAACTGTAAAATTTACAATTGACGAATTGTAACGGTTCACAGTTCCGAAGGATCGGGACCAAACCAAATCTGAATGCGAAAAAACAAAATGTTTGCCTCTGGTCAAACAAAGGCACTGACACTCATGAATTGTAGCAAATTTAGTTTTCTCGTCAATATCTAATATTTTTGCCCAAACGACCTTGATAAAATAAAAACCAAAATAATTGTAACTCAAACCGAGGGAATTATTTGAAAAAAACTATAAAATACAGGCCAAAGAAATTGTTTTTTCGTCTAGAACACGGAAAAAAGGTATTCATTTAGAAAATTGGCATTGATTTTAGAAATTGACTCACAAAAATAATAACATTATTTATAAAGTTCAAATCTGTCTACTTGATGAAATTGATGTGAATTCTGCACTAACAACAACAATTTCTGATCTAAATCTTAGATAATTACAACATTGATATGAATTTACTGAGTTTTTGATTACATATAAATTTTTTTTTCACAAAGGTAATAAGTTTTGTGGGATTTGAGTTCATTTTTTTGAATAAAAAAAAAATTTTATGTTTAGATTTAATGACCACTACTTGCTAAATAATCCAGTCGAACTTGTTCACCCTATTCGTTCTTAGAAAAAAAAAAACCACGATACTTACAATTTCTTTGACCTGAAAATATTCTAAGGCAACAAAAACGCTGCTAACCTGCACATGAGGGCGAGAGCCTGTTGCCGTTGTACTTGGGTCCTCTGACTAGCCATTTGCTGCAACAGAGGAGCCGTTTTGACATTTGCTCAAAAAATTTTTTTAATGCTATTTTAAAATGAGAAAGATAAAAGGGGGCGAGCTCTCGCCCCCAAGGCGGGCGCTGCTACTCCAACGCACTAACCTGCACATCAAATTTAGCACTTGATGACGTTGGAAGGTTCTATTCTTCTGCGAAGCAAAATTCAATTAGTACCTCCGAGATTGGGAGATTTCGGTCAAAATTGAATGTTAAAAATTAGCAGCAGTGTGAGAGAATGTCCACTGAATATTGCACGTTCAAACCACGGAACATTCACAATATGGAGCACACCAACTAAAGAGAGGAAATGAAAAAAAAGTCAGTGTTAAAAAAACACTGACTAAAACTCTTGATTGTAAAGAAGCGACGCTGAAAAATTTTAGATTTGGAAGAGCAGAACCAATAAAGAAACCGTTTGCTACACCATAACACAAAAACAAGAAATATCACAACATGAATATCTACCATAAGTATGGGTATCTTCCATCTATTCTCCTCTCAATGAATAAAACATAAAGAGTTTTATATTCTTCTGTTTTAAATTATTAATAATATTTATAGTAGTTTTTTCAACATTAATAACTGAAATTAGGAAAGATTAAATCCATAAAAGATATAAGGAATCCTTTTTGTAATTTTACTTCACGTTTGATGTTTAAATATCGTATTTATACAGAAAATGTAATATTGATCTTACAAATATTTATTATGAATAATTAGCCCCCAAACATGCGTCAAAAAGGCATAGTGTAATACGGCCAGATATCCTTGATGAGTTCATCTCAAAGAAAAACAAGAAATTAAGCGTAAAATTAGACATGAAAAGGTAATGGTGTAATAAGGTTTAATAATAATTTTGGAAAGAAATGCTTTTCTTAGAAACCTAATACATTTCTAAAACTCAAGAGGAGTAGAGCATTGGATAATATTTTTTCAGTCAATATTTGTTTCAAATGAAAAATGTAATATTTATTCATTTACTCAGTAATAAATAGTATTCAGAATGAATTCTTTTGATTTTTCGAGCCGATTTCTAGCCCTCAAAACCAATGATTTTTCTTTGAAGATTTTTGTCAATGCAGATCTCATTATTAGCAATTTATTAAGTTTGCATACCTGTTGTTGATGCGCCAAAGTCTGTTTCATCAGAACCATCCGAATACTTTGCTCCATTGCATACTTTTTTGCTTTATTGACAGCATCTGCCTGGTCTGAAGTCAATTTAGGTAAAGTACCCCCCAAGATACCAGCGATTGAATTACATCTGGCACCTGGACCTGAAGATAAAGTTACAACAATTAAATATCATTGAAATTTTTTTTCCGGTAGAATAGCATACCTGTAATTACTTCACCAATTTGTTCAATATCATAGATATATTCGACACCCTGTGTCCCATCTAAAACAAACATAAACTTATTAAAAAGTAACCAGCACAATGTATCATAATCATTCAATTTTCTCAACATCATCGAAATTACTACTTGACAAATTGGCATCAGAAGAAGCTTCGAAATTCATATTAATATAAAATAAAATATAATTGAAAATTTTCAATTTTTCATTTCTATTTACTGTATATCAATAAGTTGAAACGCTAATCTCAAATATTTTTACAGAAGTATGTATTTAATCAATCATAATTGAATATATCTAGTTATCATATGATAAAAATATAGAAGGTCAACATATTTTTGAATTATTTTCATGAGGCTTATTCTGTGCCAAAATACATAAGGAAAATTTGTTACAGTGTAGATGACAGGCTGATTTGAATAAGGATAAAAGTAGGTCATGATTTGAAATGATGAAAAAATTAAAGTTAACAAAAACTAAAATGATCAACACTGTAACATAACAAAAAAAAAAAAAACTTGAGAAAACTTGATAACGAGGTGTTCAAGTTGTGTGTTTGAAACCCACAAGAGAAAACCTTGGCTTTCTGAAAAATAAATTCCTTTATGGAAATTACATTTTAGTTCTCCATTAAAATTTGCCTAAGTTAAAACAGCAAAATTCCAATGTCCTCTTAGAAAGGTCAAATTTCTCATTGTACCTATAAATAAAATAAAATAATCCAAAAAAATATCGAAGGAACTCCTGAAATCACAAAAAATTATAAAAAGTGTCCCCGCAAAGAAGAGTATCGCCATGATATATGTAACTTTTTGAAAAATCAATTTGAGTAACGTCAAAACACCGAAAACTTATCTCTGATCTTCAAACAAGTCATAAGACATATTTTTGCAATCAGTCGTTCAGAAATATCTGTTTTGGTGGTCAGCCATTGTCCAGTTCGTTGAGCAACATATCGCTCAGGATTACTACACCATGATGTCAAGACGTTGAAAAATTGCTTGTGAAATCTGAAATTTAGACAAACAAAAAAACTTTCAAGTTTCAAAGTTCACAATATGACAAGATCATAGTAGTCTTCATATTTTCACAAAATACCCAACCATATTCTGGAAAACACGTGGACATTAATGGAACACAAAGAAGGACGCATCAAAGATAATCATAATAAATATGTAAAATCAGTGTCATAAAAAAATCATAACGCCACAATTTCTTTTCTATCAGTTTTCTCAAAACATTTTCATTGACTCATCAAAATAGTTGTTTCTCTAATCAACGAAAGGAATATCAATATCACAGCTCAGGGTAGAATATTACTTCTACCGTCTTAAAATGATAAACTTTCAGCAACTCTTGTGTCCTTCAGAGGTCGACAAGGCACTAGTCAGATATTCTGAACAGGATCAACTAATAGTATGTATCTGGAAACACAAAGAGAAAATAGAGATGTCTCAATAATGGGATTTCATCCTAATGGTATCTGTTTTGTGAATATGTGTCTTAACTCCTGCTGGTGTAATGCTTACAAAAACTAATAGGAGTCCCATTTTTACCGAGAATGAATTCTAACCCAACTCAATCACTTTTTTGTCAAAAACAACCTAGTAAATAAAAAACCCTTGTAGAATAATCAACTTCCTTCTGTTCTTCAATATTAATATCATATTATTGTTGCCCCTCAAATTCTGTATGATTAATCAATCAATTCTAATATAAATAGATTTTAACAAGGCTATAAAATTGATCTAACTTTGACATCAAGAATAGGACACCCCCCCCAAGGAATTGATAAGTTTTGTAAGGCATTATTATATGATTTGGTACTTCAAAACACATATTCCAACACTGAGTATCTATTCTTAGGCAATTCCTACCAGTAACCATGTAGGCTATGGTTACAACAGCAATTCAACTTCAACTCCAAGTATGGTAACGTTCCGGCTGATCTCATTCTGCAACATCTCAAGTAGACATCACACATTAGTATGGGTGTCCCGTACTTGAGGCTTTTAACCTTTCAACATTATATATACAAAATTTTACTTACTGCTAGGTTCCTCCACCACTTTCGTTTCTGTAGTTGATGTAATATTTGTTACTTCTTCCATTTCAACATCTTGTGTTTGATCCTCAATTTGTGTTTCCATTATTTCTTGTGAAGGCTGAAAAATATTTTTTATAGGTCTATAATCTAATCAACAAATAATGATTCACAAGATTCGAAGATTTCAAATTCTTATAAACGAATTAGATGAAAAAATATAACAGTTCATCTTACCGTGTCACCATTCACTTGATCTTGATAGGTAGTAGTCATTGTATCATGCACTGGTCACAAATACTTCCCAACAGAAGAGAACCCCTTAGTCCAGCTAGTGATATAACTATAAAACAAATAACTAATTACAATTCACATCAAAATAAATCTTAATTCAATAAAGAATTCGACATTATTTCCGGCTCAAATACACTGAGAAAACAATATGGCGGCGATTAAATCATAGATAAATTAGAAATTGAAAAAATCGATTTTTCATCTTTTTCTTCTCGAAAACGCCTGAAGGAATGGATTCTTTCAAAACTGTTAATTGATGCAAAAAAACTGATATGATGGGTTCAGATATATGAGCAATAAATTACAATTTTGAACATTACCAGAGATGTATAAAAACACAAATTTTATTTGACTTTTTTTTGAACAATTTATTATTCAATTTTTAAAAGACGCTCTATTCATCTAAAACGGTTTTTAATTTTTCTTCATATAAAACTTAATATGATATTTATCAATTAGAATTATTCGGATGTTGAGGTCTAAAGTTTTATGTCTTGAAAAGTTTCTGGTTATTTTAACAATGTGGATTAGTAGTAACCATTTTGTGGGACTAGGAAATATAAAAAATGTTTGAATTAAAACAATCCAATCGATAATATTCTCAATATGTCTTCTGTAGGAACAATTTTATTTAATAATATCTACACCTCAGATAAAACTTACAATAAATTCTAGTTTTAACACTACAATAAACAAAATATAAAATTGTGAAATAATAATGTCTATTCAAACTATAAGATAACCTCAGTGTAGTGGTTATTTCTGGATAATCTCTTTTCGTAACTGAATTTCATTATTATCACATTTTAGAATCAAGAATAGATTCAAAATCTGTACTTATCAAGGGCCTTTCATAATCTTTAGGTGTTTCTTTAACAATGCTTTGTTTGATGATGCCAGATGTACTTGGAGCTCGGTATACTTCTTCTACATTTTCTTCTACGTCTTCATCGTCATCAAATTGCTCTAAACAATATAAATTATATTAACGTAAATAAAACAAATACGAATTGAAAAATATACCTAAATATCTTGGGTACATGTATCTGTCTTTCCATACTCTATAGGCTGCATAAATGAAGGAACAAAATAGGATAAGGCTACAAATAGCCAATATTATTTTCAAAGAGTTTACCTGTAATTATTCCAGAAGTGTTAATGGATAAATTCAAAATTTGATGCGAGTTGAACAAACCTCCTTTTCCGGATCACCTATGTCTCCTACGACACTGACTTTGATGGTAGTTATTTTCGTTGAATCAGATTTTACTCCTTTTGAAACGCACGTATAAAATCCTGCGTCATGTCTATTTGTATTCTACTGAAAGAAATAGTTTTTAATGTAAAAATCCAAACTAAAAATAAATGAGAAAAAAAATGGCAGCATTGAAATTCAATGTGGTCTGGGAAAACTTCAAATTTCAAATACATTATTCTGTGTACAACACCATCTGTCAAAGTGTCAAATCTGTCTTGAAGGAAGTTAATAAAGGAGTTTTCCTTCTATCCATTTCACTGGATATAATTAATGCTTTATTCTCTTATAAAGAAAAACGAAAAATCAAAGTGAAGCAATGGGTTCCGACAAATAATCATGACTTCCGGTGTGGTGAAATGAAAGGTAACGAACTTTTCATTTGTAGGCTTGAATAAAAGAATATTCGCTAATACCGATTAATTTTGTAGCCTTATTCCTTTGTTGATGGAATATCCGGATTACATATTCTTTTCGTGGAACAATTTATAGAAGGGATGTTGAGGATAACCTATTCTTCCAAAGTGTCGGTTTCTATATGAATCGAGAGGACAATAATATCTCTAATATGAAGAATTCAAAACTGGATCCTGTTCCAGAGTTGGGACCAGCTCCCGCACTTCCTCCTAGAAAGTATTCTGTCTCAGGACCTAGAACTTCTAAGAAGTCGATAACTGATAAGGACCCTCTATCACTTCCAACTAATAGCAGTTCTTTACAAGATGCAGAATGGTACTGGGGTAATATAAGTAGAGAAGAAGTAACTGACAAGTTGCAAAATACTATAGATGGTACATTTCTTGTTAGAGATGCATCCAGTAAAGGTGGTGAATATACATTAACATTACGTAAAGGAGGTACAAACAAATTAATTAAAATATGCCATAGAAATGGAAAATATGGTTTTACAGAACCATACACATTTGATTCTGTTGTAGATCTGATCAATCATTTTAGGCATTGTTCCTTATCCCTGTATAATGCATCACTTGATATCAAATTGTTATATCCAGTATCGAAGCATAATCAAGAAGATGAAGCTGCAAAATTAGAAAAAGATGAAAATCTGTGGCTCAAGTTGAATGAAATTACAACAAAAATTGAAATCAATAACAGAAAATTAGGTGATTTAACTAGAGATTTTGCTGAAACAAAAGAAGAAGTAGAATCAAAAAAACAAGCAGTAGAAGCATATGAAGAACTAGTGAGAATGTTAAAAGAGCAAGTGGAGCTCCAAGAAGTCGTATGTGATCAAGAAGCTCAACCTCACGAGGTAAAAGAATTAGAAATCAACCAAGAATTATTATCTAAAAGACTGAAATTGTTAGAAGAAAGCTATGAACAACTGTTAGAAGATTTGGAGCAGAAGATTGAGTCAAAAAAATCTTTAGATAGAGAAATAACCTCTGAAAAATTGGTAATTTTGAGCTTAATCAAGGAACAAGAGAAATGTATTCGTTGGTTGCAAGATAGAGGGATCTCGTTGGTGAAAATAAATCAGGTTCTCCATCGTTCAGAAAAGGAAGAATTTGCTAGTGAAAGTGAAGATTTGGAAGATTTTCCACACCATGATGAACGTACATGGCTGATGTTGAATTACTCCAGGACAGATGCTGAAAGAGCTTTGATGAACACTCCTGATGGTACATTTCTCATAAGAAAATCAAGTACAAACATAAATGCTCTTGCTTTGTCTATTTCATGTAATGATGTTGTCAATCACTGCATAATTCATCGTAGTAGCACAGGTCTCGGGTTTGCAAAGCCCTACAATATTTATCCCAGCCTAACTGATCTCGTTCTACATTATGCAACGAATTCGCTAGAAATACATAATGATTCTTTGAAAACAAAGCTATTGTACCCAATCGGGGCTCAGTATATGGCAGGAGCGTCTTACATTGAAAACTTGAAAGGTTTGAAAGTGTGATAAGTTCAAGAGGCTTTTACACTTCATTATGCTGTGATTATATATGTAGTGTATGTAAGGACAACTTTTAGATTTAATTTTCTTGCATTTTATATCTATTTTTGAAACGATGAGTCTTTCAAAGTTTGAAAAAAGATTTAAAAAATGGGATTGATGTCAACAAAATCATTTGTAAATATTCACTTGAACTACAGGGTGTTTGACATGAAAATACACTAGAAATGCTCTTGTTTTCAAAAGTATTCCACAAAAATTTTACACTTTATATTCTTGCTTGTTTTCATTATCACTCTTGTATTTTGAATATTTCAAATGTGTTGATTAGAGGTCATTATGATGTGAATTTTAAACATCTCGATTTGCCCACTCTAGTATTTAGTATTTTTTTAAAACAAACCAAAAAAATATTGTAGATTGATTCGAGTTATATATGTATATTGCATTCTATTCAGTCCACTAAGTGATATTATACAAAAGAAAAAAATTTAAAAATTAAATTAATTTATATATATAAGTTAAAAAATCCATGAAATTATTCAGAAAAAAAATAATAATATTTGTATATTTTACTTTATTACTATTAATATTACAATTTCTCAAATAAATTATTATGAGTCTGATATGTAACAAAGGTTACTTATTTATAAATAAAATTTGAAAAGATATTTGTCTCTTCTATTTTGGAATAAATCCAACATGAAATTCTATTATTCTGAGGATTTTTCTCATTTTGTAAATAAATAAAAATTTCGAACACAATTTTTTTTTTTTTTATCTTCAAAATTAATTGATAGTAGGTTTTAAGGAATAATATGTTTTATTTCATATTATACCATCAGAAGTTTCATATTATATGTTTTTCTGTTGGTTTTATAGCTTGTACTTTACACTATGGTTCACAATTTTCACTTCAATGTAAAATATCTCAACAAGTAACATTTTAATGAATATCCACCGGGGAGATTCGAACCCCGATAATTAGTTTAATACTAGATGGTTGCATTAAGAAATATTTGGTTTCATAATTATGTTTTTAGTTTTCTGAGCAATGAATTATTTTAAATTTGTTCCCCTGATTTTTCCAGGAAAGCTTCAGACTGACGATTTTTTTTTGTAATTTTTGGATTCTTTAGATTCCAAAACGTAAACTGTAAATTTCAAAGGAAGTTGATTTCTTCGTCGGATGATTTAAAAGTTTTATTTATGCAATTACTGGAACAAAATGTCGCCAACCGCAAATTTTCTACTTCAAATCTATAAAACTGAAAATTTGGAGTAGTTTTTCTAGAACGAGAAAATAATTGAAACCACTAACTGTGTGAATTGAAAATCAACACGGAAAAACCAATAATTATTATTAAGAATAATGTGAGACCGTTCATTGACAGATATGTTAAAAAGAAGAATGTAAATATTCTGTGCAAACCATTTTTGAAAATACAAAACTCACCCTTATGGTAAGATTTCCTGAGAGCACCTCGTAACCATACTTGACGTTGTTAAAATCAAATTTAGGTCCAATAGCATTCTTAGAAACGATGTGTAACCAATATTCGAAATTATGTTCTTTGTCAACACTCCCGCATCCAAGAACAGCGTTTTGCCCCGCTAGGAACTCCCTCACCTCAAGGCCATCGTACGTTTCTCCAGCCGCGACTCCAAAACCGCTATACGGTCGGTCAAAAAACAGGCAGACGGCAAGGCAAACTAGACAAATCATCGATTCGGGTTGGCAATCGAAAGGAATGAAACCTTAGGATTTGGGAAAACGAAGTAAGACTCGATCTGTATTCGTCAGAGCGAATGTCCCGTGTGTACTTTTGACTCTACGTTGAGAAACCTCATGTTACGTATAGACGGGTTATAAATTTAGATTTTAAACGTCACCTTCATCAGCGATTTCAAATATATTTTGTTTAATGTTTGCCAAGACGCTATGCGCTCAGAGATTTGGAGGACGAGAATGTTTACATCATATCTCCATTCAATCAATGTTTAGTAATTTTTTTTTTTTGGCAAACTTATTCTTAATTAGAAACCGTACCAGGATGACGTCGTTTATACAGGTGATTCAAAATTAGGTATCAGGGGCGTATTTTTCAGTTCAAAATATATATATTTTTTTCATAAACATGTGTCAGAGCGTTGAAGTTTGAAGATTTTTTTAGTTTTTCCTTCATAGTTCTTTCAGTTTTTGGTGATACTTCGATCAAATTTGAAGGGGTTTACCCAACATGTCAGGGGCTGTGATTCATGCCCTGCGCTGCACATGTTGGTCACTTTTGTACAATTACACCCTAGGAGCCGTAGGGGCACAGCACAGTCATTTCTCTTTCCATGTATTAGAAATAATAGACCAAAAGTCAAACATAATTTTTTTATTGCTGTAATATAAAAAAATAAGGGGGTGGACAAGGGCTTGGATATAATTCTAATATTTGACAACTACACTTACACAACAAATGACTTAATTCTTTCTACCGCCTCTGCGTTTCATGGAGGAAGTGCACCCTGGACAATACCACTTCCCCTTTGGGGGTGCTGTAATTCCCACACATGGATAATGGAACCATTCCGATGGACACTGAAAAAATTATAACATTAGCTGATTTTTAAACTAATTTTTTTTTTATTTACATCGATGTTCTCAATATTTTTTCGAAATAAACAAATGAGAAAGAATCACTGTGCAGGTAAATCTGTATCAAATTAACTCAACACAATTTTAATTTTTGGATACTTCGATTGATTTTTTTTTTTAATAAGAATATCAAACTTACATCTTCATTGTCACACGCAACCATATCGCCATAAGAAACCTGGTTACAGAGACAGTATCTAGGTTCATTAGGATCATAGGTCCATTCTCCATCTGTCACTTCTGCATTTTGCAGAGAATTATCAACTGGTGGGGGCTCGACAGGGGCCACAGCAACAGGTTGAGGAATGATGGCTTGTACTGTTGAGGAGGATGCCGAAGAGCTTGACATACTATTGCTCGACCACTTCCTAAAGCAATTTCTCATTTGAGTAAATTTGGTCGAGTGCATGTTTATTGTTATATGGGGTACAAAGGAAAATGAAAAATTGTATACCCATCAACACTAGGTTGAATATCAAATTCGATTAAATTCAAAGTTTCTCAAATAATGAGAAGAATTTATAGAACCACTCACTTTTGTTTTTTACGGTTATTTGCATGATCTTGCTGTATAGCCTGAATGGCAGTTTGAGCTGCTCCTGCTAACTCTCTACCGATACTAAATTCATGGCCATGTCCACCGGTATTAATAGCTTCATAGGACGCTTTTAAACTTGCAGTTCTCCTTCCTTGTTGCATCTAGAAAAGTTAACTAGTCAAGAAATTCACTATTTTCTGAGTGATTTCACCTGTTGAGTGGCAGCGATAGCTTGTGAAGCCGCAGCAGCAATTGCAGGCCCAGCACCAATATGACCCAAGTTATATGCTACATTATTGGAAGAAACAGGTGCTGCTTGAGATACATTGGAATGTCTTGTTTCAATTATAGATGAGGGTGCAATGGTCTGTCTTTTTTCAACATATGAAGGCAAAGAGTTGTTACTGTCTCTCCGCTTTTCTGCCCTCGGGCGATACCTAAAACTAAAGGGGTAATTTGGAATCCAGATAAAATTGTGCAAGTTATCGGTCACTTAGTCAGTTTGTATATTTATTAAAATACCTTTCATATCTATTTTCTTTCTGCTGCTGTGCTGATATATTAGATGTTGACACTGGAACATCCAACTCCAAAGATCGTTTTTCTAAAACCTCAGTGATACCTTTATTATCTGCCTCCAATTCACACTTGAACTTGTGCAGTTCTGTATCTAGTCTCCTCAAGTACTTATCTACTAATTCATACATTTGATTAGCTAAATGCACCTAAAATATTTCAAATCAGTAAAATCTTTAAGATGATATGCACATTTCACCTTTTCATCAGCATCTTCTAATGTTTTGTAATATTCTTTTCTGATTGATTTGAATTCTTGTTCAAGATTTGGTGGAAGATCACTGTTTTGATATCGTTTACATTCGTTAAAGAAAACTCTAACCCGTTTCTCCATATCATCCATATTATCTGCAATTAAATGAAATAATTAGGATAATTCTGAGAACTATATACCCAAATTCTCTAGAATGTTTATTCAATTAATTCATACTTTATGCATAATATTTAGACTAATCCAAACTTGATGAAAGAATGATTACTTACTTTGAACAGATAAATCCATCTCTCTCATCTCTGTAAACCGATCTCTCAATTCTTGAGGTAGATGTTCTATCACTAAAAATGTTTAAATGTTTATTCAAAATAATTCTGAATATGCAAAATGATGACTTACTCTCCAAATAATCTTCTAAATACAACATGATTATTATTGAGGCTGTTCTTTTAAAGCTACTAATACAAATATAATTAATCAGTTTTTTATTGGGGTAACAAGTTCACTAGTTTTCTCATTCACAAACAAATGAATAAGAATAACAATAACCTAGAAATTTTGACAGATTGACACAGAACTATTTCTTTCTAAAATTTGACATATCAACATGTGAGGTTCAGAGAATATTATATTATCACAGCTTCCTAGTTTTAACAAGAGTTCTTCGTGTTTTTCATTTAGCAAAGTGATAATAGTTCATGAATAAAGTACACATTAAAAAAAACGTTGCCACCTAGTTCACCTGATTTAAATACGGGCAATATTTTTTTAACTCCTAGAGGGATATTCTATGACGTGCATCGAAAAATAGGAATTCGAATTGTTTCAAATCTTGAATAATAAAAACAATATCCATGGATATGTTCCCTACATAGGGTTCCCAATTTTCATTTAACAATTTCTATAAGTACAAGTTTTGGATAAAGGGTTTTTTATTAATTTTGAAAATTGACTGTTATATACATATATTGTTTAATAAAAGAGGATAGATCAAAACAGTTCTCTTTGTTCAAAAGATATTAACTTTTACATATGATTTGATGACTAAACCTCAAATTCAAACAGAAACCTTGGGAGTCATATTAATCAATGTATTACTGTGTTCCACTAATTCTGAAATTGAAATTCTTCCTCTTTGTTTGATGAATTTAACAACAGCTTCCATTTCTTCTTGAGAGACGTAAATAAATTTTCCTCTGTCGTCTATAACACCTGTTAATATATTATCATTTTGTAGGTCTTTGATTCTATCAAAAGCTGCTTGAGTTTTTAACTTGAAATGAGCAGCTAAATCTTCAATAATTACTACTTTATTGTTTTTGATGTAGTCCACAAATTCTTGTAGTAAGTTTTTTTCATCTTGTTCTCCTTCTTCAAATCCTTCTTCTTCTACAGAGAATGCTTCTTTCATTTTCAAATATTCTTCATATTCCTTTCTTTCTTTCTCTTCTCTAATTCTCTTTTCCTCCTCCTCCCTTCTCTTTGCTTCCAATCTTTCCTTTTCTTCTGCTTTCTTTCGTTCTTCTTCCAACTGTTTTTCCTTTTCTTTCTTATCGTTCCTCGACCTTTCTTCAGCTTCACGTTGTGCTTTCTTTTCTGCTTTTGCTTCTAATTTGGCTCTTTTCTTAGCGCCCATTTTGGCATCCCCTAAGTCAATATGTCCCTCAGGTTCTGATTCTTCTGCTGCGATATTTTCATTATGCTGTTGTTGAGCGGCTATAAAACTTTAATTAGGAAATTTGCTCTTGCTAGCTGCAGAAAACTATTACCTCGCAACCTAATTCCTCGATTTCGTGCTAGCTGTGCTCTTCGAAGAGGAACTGCCCCAGCTCTTTCTTGGGGTTCTGGTTCATCTAGAATAAATTAAGTGAAAATTTCAATCAATGAACATATGTGACAGAATTCATACTTGTAGTAGTCTTTTTGATCGACAAATAATATCCAATTAAAAGAATCAATAATGAAACCAAAGACGCTAAAGCAATTAATAGTGCAATATCCATTTTTGAATTTTTTAATAATTTCTCATTTTATTCTATATGATTAGTAATTACTTTTCACTTTTCTATTTATTTAGATTGCTTATCAAGGTCAACAATGGTGCCAATATCAATATCATAAATTATTTCCAAAAGTTTAAGTTTCTTAGGATTAAAATTAATGAAGTGAATGATTTTTGATAATAATAAAATGGATATAATTTATTAGTTATCGAACAAAACGGTTTTAATTTTATAGAATTTGATGTGATTTGTCAAGTTTGCCAATACACCATAACCTATAATATAAAATAGAGGTTATATATTTGAAATTTTTTTTCACGTGCGATTAATGAATAAAAAAAGGATATCCTAGTAAAAAACTTCATATTGTTTCATTTATTCAATTTAAAATGGATGTTGAAATTCGATTTATAGATTCAAGCAAAGTAAAAAGTTACATTTAATCTATATTCAAGTATTTTATCAATTTGTTTACTAGCTGTGAGATGAATAGTGAACATTCCAATAAGATTTATATATGGTTACCATTGTTAACTTCTTTCTTACAAAAATCTAGATCTTTTTTTTTCAATTGTTTATTATTTTTTATTTTATAAAATATACCTACATGATACAATACTAATAATTTCCATTACTGTGTATATATTTTAGGGAAAAGGCTTATTCGCTAAGAAATCTTTTTCTGAACGTTCCGTAATATTTGAAGAGGAACCTCTAGTTGCCTGTCAGTTTTCATGGAATGCAAAGTGTAAATATCGTGCTTGCGATCATTGTTTACGGTATGTGTAGATACATGTTGAATAAAAAAACCTTTTTCCAACTGTTTGTTACATTACATCTAATTTTTTAGGCCACTTGAAACTGCAGAGGAAAATGCTAGAAGATTGACTGGAAATACTAATTTGATACTACCATACCCAGAATGTTGTACAACAAAGAAAGACACAATAGTTTCATGTGAAAAATGTGGTGTTGAATATTGCAGTCCTGATTGCCTTACAAGTGCTAACTCTCAATATCACCAAACTATATGTTTAGGAACCCACGAAAGAAATGGCATTCATCCCTTAGAACTCCTTGATGAAGCATGGAGGTGAGTAAAAGTGATCTAGCTTCATTTAACATTCTAATTTTTATCATTTTTTTTAGAAATATTCATTTTCCTCCAGAAACAAATTCAGTAATGTTGATAGTGAGGCTTTTGTCTAGGATTGTCCAATGTGATGATCCTCAACTAGCAATTTCACAGATACTACAGTTTTGTCACCGTACTGTCAATGAAGACAACGCATTGGCTCATAAACTACTAGGTTACAAATTCTCAGATCAGATTGATAAACTACGTACGTTGATGCAGCAAGCTTTTCCACATGAAACTATACAGCAATTTGTGACTGTGGAAGGATTCAAAAGTTTGCTAGCTCTCATTGGAACAAATGGACAAGGAACTGGTAAATTTACTTATTTTTCGATGAATTTATTAGCAATCAATATACATCGTATTCTATAAGTTAATAAGTTAGCAAAGGGCTTCAATACACCCCATTTAGCCTCTTCCAATAAAGAGACCTTTTCTTTGTGTGATTCCAGTCTGTCATGGTATTTACGACGTCGTTTTTTTATCCTGTGTTTTTGAGAATTTAATTTCATGATCTTAAATGTTTTTTTTTAAATGTCTATAGACCTTACATTCCATTGAAAATTTAATATCTTTAGGTACCAGTGCTTTGAGTCAATGGGTTTCTGAAGTTTCAAAACTCCCTTTAGCTGACTTGGAAAAAACAAATTTGGACCAATTTATTGACAAATTATATCAAGACATCGATGATCATACAGGTTCTTTCTTGAATAATGAAGGGGTAGCTTTGTACATGCTTCAAAGTGCAGCAAACCACAGTTGTTTACCTAACGCTGAAGTCAGTTTTCTCCATAATAACACCAAATTATCTCTTGTGGCTTTAAGAGATATAAACGAGGGAGAAGAAATTTTTATAAGTTATTTGGGTGAATGTGATCTTCAAAGGTCTAGGGTGTCAAGACATAGAGAATTAATGGAGAATTATTTATTTGAATGTGAATGCGAAAAATGTTTGAAAGAATGTGATAACTTTTATATTACTAGTGATGAAGATGAGGACATAGATGTGTAAAAGAAATATTGTAGGAATATAAGAGATTTTTAATCTTCCTTTTTTTTTCAATATTGTTTAAAATTATTCATAAATACATAAATTTATTTCATATTTATATTCATGCTATTCTTTTTGATAATATCAGAAAAATATAAACAATCAGAATTTAGTCCAAAATTTTAAAGGTAAACTCTTTGAAATGAATACAATTTTTTTGCGGAACTGTTAAATAATAGAACAAAATATCTATCTGAACCTCATAGGAAAGAGGTCTAAACTATGAAATTTTTAATATTACTTTTAACAAAGACAATGAACCTTCATAATTCAATTATTGCTTAATACCTAATTTTATTGCTAAATACCCAAACACCGAAAGGTATTATTGGGATTTGTATATGTATATTGCTAAATAAACAGCTTGTTTCCAAAGGTGAGTTTTTTTTTCATCAGGAGGTAGAAATTATTCAAATAAAAAATCGCCTGTGTGAAATATGTAAAATTACGAATTTGAAAAAATGTTATTTTCACCAAAACATCAGTTAAAATAGGAGTATGTTGATAAAGAACATGTTCTTATTTCGTTATGAAATAATATGTCGACATACAAATGAAGTTTTGGTCTTGTGATGGGAATTTTTCAAATATTCATACAGAGTGGATGGTGCCCAGTGGCACAAAAAGTGAATATGGAAGAGTTTTTATAACTATTCCAGAAGTTAAAGGGGATTGAAATTTTTGAGAACGAGAACCCTTTTATGACTTCAATAGTTATTTATAATAAAAGTGCAAAAGGGTTTGGATTTTAAGTTTAAAATTCAAAAACGAGGCATGAAGTAGAGATTTTTTCAATGAACGAGTGTTAGAATGAGCCTTCTGCAAGAATATCGTAAATTATTTTCTTTAATTCACTGAATTTTTAATGTTATTGATGTGATATTTCCATAAAAATCATTTAGTGATTCTTGCTTAGTGAATTTTGATTGGTAGAACTGTTTTCTGTATCACAAATTGACAGATATTAAATAAATCCATAGAATAATAAACATATCTTTATTATACTGAGGATGAATCTATGACATGAGATTTCCAAGTACCAACATATAATAATGAAATATAACCATCAAATCTGTGTGGAACTGAGATATTTCCACACAATTATGTTCTTCAAGGTGTGGCATAAGATTTTGATATCATCCCCAACTTGCATATTTAATATAGTATGAAATGATTTGTTTCTACCCCAAGTCAAAAAAAGGCTCACCTTTGAAAACGCCAGTTCCATAAAAAAAACTAAATTTTGAAAAATAGTAAGTAAATAAAAAGTTGAAAAATATATTAAAACATATACACATTTATTGAATACCCAGCAAAAAAATTAATTGAAAAAAGTGAATTGTAAGATATTCTTTAATGGATAAGGCAATTCACAACATGCAACTACAAAAAGAAATATGTAATGATTGTGAAATTAAAATATAAAATCATATTTTGCTCAGAATGAGAATTCAATAGTTTGATAAGAATTCAAAATCGAAAATAATATAATTACAACCTAAAATAATCAATAAATTCCAATAATGTATAAAATTATGATAATAAAAATATTATAATACAATCCGTTGCTAATTAATTCAAGTCTTTCGGTATGATCTACATAACCGATAAAAATATTTTAATTAAAAAATTATTTAAAGCAGGTCAAAACCTTAGATCAAATGTTAATTCATAAAAAATGCACAATCCGCATAAAGATTACAAAAGACAAATAGCTTATTGTAAAAATCATCAAGAATATCAACATCTTACATAAAAAATATGATTCAACCGATATTGTCATACTGTTATTTGTTTGTACTAATTCCAATTTTTCAGATAGAATAAATATTCTATAAAATTTTAAAAATAGAGAGATCATATATTGAGCTTTTGTCATTTGGTTCTGTTCAGCACTCTCAGGTACAATACAGAATAATACCTTACAAATTTCACTCCTTTAAATATAAATTCAACATTTTTTTTTTATTATATACACAACATATTCTCGATTAATTTCACTCTGGATATGTCATCGTTGATCTGTATATATACTGCATAAAAATATCTTCTTATTGCAAAAAGTATCACAATGTTATGACACTCACTAAAAATACGATTTGGAAATATTGTACTACGAAATATACAGTGGGTCAAGTAATCAGTACACTTTCGGTACCAGGACATATTTGACTTTTTGACAATACTTATCCCAGGAAGCACCGTATTTGCTCTTACAATCTGCCTGCAAGACAACTGCTCGTTCCACAAGCATGTAAATGGTTGCCAAAACTCCGAGTACCGGGAAAGCACTTACACCGAAACGCAAGAAAGCCAAGTGAATTAATATGTCCCCAAGAAGATTTGGCTGTCTCACTATTCCCCAGCAACCGGAGCACAAGATCTTCTTACCTTGTGATGTCGGAATTGATTCGAACTCTGGAAAGCACATTAATATTAGTCGACATTCTTATTAGAGCTCCAGATGAAAAAATGATGATCAAAATGAAGTACGAGGCTATTTCCTCGATAGGTCGATATTGTAATGATAAGTTAGTGGTCCGTATATGCCAAATTCCTCAAAAACCGGTGACTGTTTCCTCAAACTTCGGTGAGTTATCTGTCACCAGAGCAAACGTACTTTTATTGGTCAGGATCGGTAACCACGCCCACTCCGGTTGTCATTTTAATTTTCAGATTATTGTTTATGACATATATATGTTTTCCATGACATCTAACACTCAAAAACTTTATTATTTTAATTATGAAACAAATAACCTTCAGAGCCATCGAGAACTATTAGTTATTTACAAATTAAAAGACATCAACCATTTATAACCTCCAAAATTCTGTCAATGAAAAATTTAGTTGACCATTGACAAGTGTCAAGCGGTCCTAAATACGAAGCAGGTTGCCTCAGCTATTGAAAACCACTAGTAACTGCTCTTAAATTCTCGGCGATATACGGACCATACCCTAAATAAAATCTAACAAAACTGAATAAAGACATTGAACTTACTCGCAGACAGGGAACTATATGGATTCCTCCTGAAGGAGTTCTTCTGATTATTGCTCACAGTGAAGATAACGTAACCTACTAAATAAACGAGAGAAAGCGCCACCAATTCCCAGGTGGCATAATTCACTTTATGGTCCAAGATGTACTTGGCTTGGATGATCAACTGAAATGGATACAGCAGAACACCGATTATGGCCGAATAGCCTGGAGATTCGTACTGCATGAAGTACGAGCTCAGAACTCTAGCCTCGCAGACTATATGGCCGATGAAGTAAATCAGATGGAGGGCGACGATGACCAGTAGGGTTGGATGAGCCAAAAGTGGTTGCCAATCCAGATTTCGAACGGCTGGACCCAGTTTCGTATTCAGCTCGAGACCTTCGACTAGAATAGCTCCATCTACCAAAATCTGTTGGAACAATTGGTTTCAAACATGAAGTAAATCATGTCCTCTGGGGACTCGGTACTATACTTGGGAACTGAAGTAAGCACACACTTAGATTAGCGCTTGACACATGTTTTGACATTTCTCTATAACCACTTGCAGCGGCAATAACGCGTCTTTACCATTTTGCATTTTTTGTAATTCAGTTTCTGATAAAGACAACTTTGTTATCGAAACTTGCGTGAAACATGTGTGATAACTTCAAGTTTTAAACAACTAAGCTATAGTTTGATTGTGCAGATTCTTACCATTGTTATGGAGTAGAGTCTCAAAAGGTAGATCTTGAAGTCCAGAACATTTCCTAGTCGAGGATTCACCTCTCTTCCATAGAAAAATCCACTTAAGGACGAAGAGTCGATTTGAGTTGGATTTAAAGCACTGACAGGGGCATGAAAACTTCTGACATACAAATAGATTGAAAACAATGTGCCGAATAAAATGGAGGAAACGACAAGATGAAACAGATTTTTCACGATAAAGGTAGAAACTTTATAACCGAAATATTCCAAAGTAATAAATGAACCGACAATGAGAATTGAGATGAATAATCCATTCATTACATAAGTGAATTTTGGCTGTTTACTTGGTAAATTACAGACCTTTCTACCTCCAAAAGGTAAAGCACTTAATACCGCAACTAAAACAGCCACTGCCGAATATCCTAAGAAAGACTGTAAATCAAAGAAATACGAAAAAGATAGGAATTTTTTCCAATCAGGTAAAGAAGTACATGTGGACTCATTGCACAAAAGATAGATAGAAAGCACGAAAGCTGGGGTGAAAAAAATGTTGAATATCAGTCCTAAAATTTGCTTTATGGAAGTTTTATGCTTCTTGATTGGTTCTTTTTCAGAAAGCACTATTTCATCATCGGAAAATTCACCAAGTGTCTTTGGCAGGGAATCAAAATGTTTCAAGTGTACAACGCGCTCTTGGGATTGAGAACTGCGAGTAAGACGTCTTACTTGGTTGGAGACACTGTTGAAGGTTTCGTAGCGAACTGTGTACTTAGAGTTGGGCTGAAAAAAAATGTTATTGTTCATCGTTTTGAAGATATTTCTTTTGTTTCATTTTCCAGTTATATTCCAGTCCCAATCGTGCAAACTATAGTTTTCAGTTAAATAAGGTAAACTAAACTTTAAGTGAACAAACTTATAATAAAAAAAACCAAATATCATTTCAGTCAGCTTCACAAAGATTGAGCTGGGTAGGTTAATTTGGGAAATGTTAAATAATAATTTTTACCTGTATTATTTCTTCAAGCTCAAATTTACGAGACCTTCCTTTTACTGTAGCCCTTGGTTTTGGTTTAGGTAAATCATCATCAGATCCTGAGAGCTCTAAATCATTCTTCTTTATTTGAGTGGAAACTGAAAATTAAAATTTTGAAGCCCAATTGAACTATCTGTCATCTGGGAAAAACAAACCTTTCTTGATAATAACTTTGGCATCCCCAGATACAGCTCTAGATGGGGATACTCTACTTGGAGACTTAGGTCTTCCTGGACTTTTGGTTCTTTTAGGCTTAGTTGGACTCTTTTCTACTGTAGTAGATTTGATTGGACTCTTATCTTTCACAACTCTTGACGGACTTTTTGTTCTTTCAGGGGTTTTTCTACCTAAACTTCTTTCTCTTGTTCTCTTTGTAGTTTGTTGAGTCTTTGATTCTGGACTTTTTTGTACAGATGCTTTCCTTGAGGGGCTTTTTGTCCTGGCAGGAGATTTATTCCTTATTTCTGTGCTTTTGGATGCACTTATTTTATTTGCTTCTCTCACCATATTAAATAGATCAGTCTGCATGACGATTGATTATATCATAAAAAAGAGATAAAAAATGATTATTATATACTAACTATTAATTAATGATACAGAAAATAAAATAAATCCAAACAGACAATGCGCGGTAAATCAAATTATGTAACGACAATATTTACAATTTGAAATTTTCAAACGGTTTTTTAAATAATGATAAATCAATCACTTACAGCAAAGTCAATTCCAAAATATTTTCAAGACAAATCAAACTTCAAGTTTTAATTAATATTCAAAACAACAGAACACCGCATATGTGAAGCAGCAGTACTGTGGTAGTTCTAAAAAAAAGCGAAGCCAAGCTTCGAAATGACGCTTATCAAGTTTTTGACGATTGGCGGTTAGAACTCATGGGGAATTGCTCTCTACTAATTATAGAACAATCGTTGTATAGTCTAATTGCACTCATCAGTTGAATTTCAACTTTTCTATTTATATTTTTAAATAGCAACGATACCCTAGTAAAAAAAAAATAAAAAAAGTTGCCAATTTCAAATAGTCATAAAAAAATGTATGATATGCGAGATTTGGCTTTAGCCACTTACATTTAACCAGTTTTTGTAAATGAAGAAAATCGTTGAGAAAAATTACTTATTTACTTGTATACAACACAAATACAATAATTTTCAAGATAAATTCTCCGTTTTCATGATTAATTAACAACTAGCCTTGTAGGCTATGCAACTCATAATACAATTCTTCGACCGAAGCTCCATCTATGGATAAAATTTCAGTGACAAAACATTCTTGCAAAGTTCAAAAAAATAGCATAACTTCTATTAGACAGTTTAATAATTATATTATTCATATATACAACTTGGAATTTAGGCTATTCAAAGATTTTTTTAGTATTTTAATGTGGTTTAGGTGTATGTCCATCCACATAAAAATTTCTAGTAGCTTTTGGTAAAGCAACCTCTAAACCTTCTAGTTCTTTATTCAAAATAATCTGGCAGCCAAGCCTAGAATTTTCTTTTAAGAAAGGTGCCATATCTAATAAATCCTCTTCTTTTTCTTCTGCAGGTGGTAAAATATCACTATGATTACTATTGATGTACACATGACAGGTTGTACAAGCTAATGATGCTTCGCAGGCTCCTTCCATAGGTATTTCATATCGATGAGCTAAATACAGTAAATTGTCTCCTATTTTTCCTTTAACCGGTATTCTGTCCCCATTTTTGTTTATGAATATTATGTTTACTCTGCAAAAGCAAAATTTATATTCGTGATTATCCCGTACCTTCACAAATGAAAACATGAAATGGTTCTTCATGAGGCAAAATTATAGTGTGATCTGATTTCGATAACAAAACTCACATCTCATCATCTGATTTTGGGTTTTGCCATTCATATTCTCCATGCGATAATCCTAAAAATTACATAAACCTAGAAGAACGTTTCACGAATATTCATAGTAACTTTTACTTGAAGTTCCATGGAAAAACTGTTTATGCTCGCAAGGGAGTAAACATTTTCTGACATAACTATTAAATATTGAAAAGTTTTTACAGTAAGCTCTGATCATTTTTTCCTTAATAACATGAAATTCACTTAAAAGTTAGAATTATAATCATCAACAATCATTTTTGATTTGACCAAATCATATCTACTTATATTTTCACCAATTAACCTTCACAAATCTGATTTAAGTCCACACCACATGTGTTTTTCCAAAATAATCTGTGGTTTTTTCTTTCATTTGACAACCATCACTAAACTTCAACCTAGAAAATTAAGATCAGTGCACATAATATTAATGTATATACTGTAGAAGGAACAAAATCATAATATTGCTGGTTTTTTATACGGAATAGATAGTTCAGGTGAAAACCATGATTATGAGCAAGTTGAAAAACTTGGGTCTATTGACCCAAAGGATAATGCAATCTCCTAGTGAGTACTAGATTTATGTTATATAACGTTGTTTTTTAAGTAATTTCGCATTTTATTTCATGTGCTGAAAAAGAATTAATATCTTGATTATGTTAACTACTTGCCTTCGTAATGTGAAGGATAATTAATAATAAACCTAATGTCTGCTTTATTTCTAGTAACTCAAAGAAGTATGTCCGAACATAGAACTTTTCCTTTGACTTCAAGTAAATATGTTTGGACCACATTTAAGGATAAGGTGCACTTTTATTTTATGCTTGGAGCTATACCTGCTGGTCTTGTGATAACCTACTGCAACGTCTTTATTGGACCTGCCACTTTGTCTGAGATTCCCGAGGATTATACTCCTAAATATTGGGAGTATCACAGGGTAATTTTTCATATCAGTTGTGATTTGATAGAAATATCCAAATTTAAACAGGAAGTTGATATCCTATGCTAAATGTTTGATGATAATTTTATTTGACGCCAATCAAAGAAGTACTAAGAATTTCTAATTAAAATAATAATAATAATAATCATACTTAGTAAGGACCGAATCCATTTTATAAGTAATTCGTCTGAAAATTCATTATTAGTGACTCTTGATTCTGAATTTATGTTAATAATAATAACTGTATTTTGATTTTTCAGCATCCAATAACCAGATTCATCGCTCGCTATATAACTCTCAATCCTCAACAGGAATATGAGAAATATTTGGCTCATTTATTCATTGAAAATGAAAAAAAAATGATTAGGTAATTTTGTTAATTGAAATATTGGATTGGTTTAGTGAAAAGTACAAATGGAAGATCATCAATTATAATTACTTATTTGTAGGTTCTTGGAAGATGATATCAAGCTTAAAATGAAGGAAAGAGATGATTATCAAGCCTATTACTATAGACCTGTTTTGGCTAAATATCATAGAAGAGTCAAACAAGCTACCGATTATGTTGAAACAATTAGTGGAGATTAAATTTTATTATGATTCTTGTAGTGATCCATTAAAATAGGACAGAGTAATTTAGTT
Source organism: Harmonia axyridis (assembly GCF_914767665.1). Taxonomy (NCBI): domain Eukaryota; kingdom Metazoa; phylum Arthropoda; class Insecta; order Coleoptera; family Coccinellidae; genus Harmonia; species Harmonia axyridis. The sequence goes on from NC_059503.1 coordinate 3,793,362, forward strand.
GTTTCATTTTATACAGAAAAATGTGAGAGATTTTTCTATCGATAGTATTTACAATGGGTATAAATTTTCAATACAATTGTATAATCTTCATATGATGTCCAATCATTGATTGATAAATCATAAGCTTACCTTTCACTAGATAAATACTAGTATACCGGTAATAAATTTTAGGCGTTTGAAAATAATTTCATGAAGTACAAAGGACTTATTAACCATAATATTTTTATAATCCGTAATTTTTTAAAAATTTTAGGTGTATTAAATCGTTATCATAATTAACCAGATCTATTAAGAAAAAGAGTAAAAATATATCTGATCACAGAATTTCAATCTTTGACATTTAACTAACCTATAAACCTGTCACAAAATTCAGAAGATTGCATAATTATATTCATTACATAAAGGTAAAATATAGGGACGAAAGAGAAATTTTAAAGCCGCTTTTTTTACAAACATTTTCAATTTCAGTACTTATAGCTTTATCGAAATGTCTGGAGACTCTCCAATGGATGATCCTTCTCTTAAAGGTTTAAATAGATATTTTAACAGCACCACGATAAAAGGGAGGGCTCACGTAAGTGTTTTTTACGGAACTTACAAGTTGATTTATTAATTTTCTATTGGATACTTTTTGTTTCCATCTCTATATAACTAAGAGATCTTAAAATAACTTTTCTGGTTTGCCTATGAGGTTTGAAGTAAATTTTTTTTCTTTTTTTCAGGTATCAATGGCAACTTACGCTGGAATTGCTTTAATTGCAACTTATTTCTACCTCAAACCTAAGAAATCAAAGTAACATAATTATAATGAATATTCTAGTAGGTCAAAAATTCAGCCATCATAGTAATTACCTAAATTGATTCTGAATTCATAATTTTACTATCAGTGTGAAATTCTGATTTGATGGAATTATTCTTAAACAATGAAATTTGAACTGTTGAAATAAATGGTCTGAAATCATAATTGTTTTAATATTATCCAGCTTCTTTCCAATATATAATATGTTTTTCACACTTTGAGAATGGTTTTGAAGCATTCCTTTTAATTTTGTGATTCTTATTTAGAAAATGACTGTCTTGAATAGTTAATATTAATTGAAAGAGGAAATTCTGTGAAGTAACATCTTGTTACTCCTCCATTATCTAATATGATAAAAAAAGAGAACAAATCGAAAAAATTAACGAGTAATTTCATAATAAAATTACATATTGAGAATTCCTAAAATGTTCAGTTTTAAAATATAAGCTTTTTTTTCTTTGATCATTACTGTTGAATGAAACTTTTGTGATGAAAAATCCTTTGACAAGGTCATTCATATTGTCAAACGTCAGAAAACGCGATTTATTTTGCAAAATTTATTAAATAATCACTGTTTCATCGAGTGAAGATAAAAAGAACGTGGGATTTTAATATGAAATGAATTGAATTATTGTTTGAATGGCACCTTATGCCTGTTGAAAATTCCTTAAATTTTTTTTGTAGTCTATCTAATTCCATTTATAAATTGCAAGCAGATAAAATACTGATAAGAATTCATCAACACTACACATACCACATTTTGATGTAAGTATCAAAGTACTATCATCAATTATTGACGGAAACTCGATATTATATCAACCCAAAAGAAGAAGAAATTATTGTTATCTGGAGACCCATATGAATATTCAAGTAAAATTGACAGACTGTGTCTACATGGAAAATATGAAACAGGGGAAACACATAAAACTACTTGGAAGACTACAAAGAGGAAAAGCTCCGAAAATAAAGTCGCAATTCTGAAGTGAGTAGTATCGGATCTTCTTGTTGATTAAATAGATTAGATATTCATTAAGTATTTTTATTATTTTCGCTTCTACTAAATTTCCCAGTGATATATAAGAGCAGATTGTTTTATTTTTTGAAAACGCAAAATATATAAAAAAGCCTTGAAGGAAGAGATTATTTGGAAAACTATGCTTTCAACACCTAGAACTTCACATAATCAACGTGGTAAGTGAAAGATAGAAGCACTAGGCAACATAAATATATAAATATCGATGATTAATGGCAACAAAACTTTTTCAATATTGTATGTGAATATAGAAGTATAAACTATTGTTTTTACTGAAATATTTGATGAATAAATGTGTTAAAATGCCTATATTTTTTAGCGCAGGATGAATTAGCATGCCTGGCCTTTTTGGAAAAATTTTTCAACAGTGGACATGATACATCATTGAATTTGAATGTTTGTGCCTTGAACGAAGCCTTATTTAGTTTATTCTTGAATGAAAACAAGGTAAGATATTCAATACCAAACATATTCACTTTCTAGTTTTAAAAATCTTTCAAATTATTGTTATTCAAACATCATTTTATATCTATATCAATATTCAAATAACTGTTTTCAGGAAAAATTATTGATTCTATACCTACACAATCATGAAACAGAATTCTCAATGGAATTCTGCCGTTTATTATCTGAAGACGAAGAAACGAAAAATCTTCTTGGCTCTCATTTCATTCTACATTGTTGGGACATAGGAGAAGACGAATATCAAGCAACACTGATGGATACATTAGACAGCATGTTGCAGCTTCTTCCATGTGTAGATATGGTGCGGAAAAAACAACCAGCAGTTATTTTCATCGGAACTGAAGACATGGATTTTCAAATTTGTTCAGTAATACGAGATATTCCATCTTTGAACGGGATTAACACCACCATGTCTTTGTTGGCTGAGAGCGTCTTCGAAAATATCCTGAAAGATAGTGAAACTACGCCAGAAAATAAGGAATCAGATGAGAGTTGCGGGTTAGTATTCAGATTTATTTTCTTTCTTAAATTCTATTGGGTAACATAATAGTTTTATTCTTTCAATAGGGAGTTTGTGTATACAAGATTCCTGTCGATATAGGCACTAGTTTCTCATTTTTGTATACTCCTTCAAGATGAACAAATTTGCGATAGGAAATGAGTAAAGCATTTATGTGAAGTTGGAAGCTTTTGCTCACTTGTTAAAAATCCATATTCATGTAATTTTTTGTTATTGCACTGATACAAACTTGGAATCATGGAACTTTGCACGAAGATTCATTTCTCTATTTTGCAAACGATTTCTAAATTTCAGTTTGATCGGATGGGTATTTTTCACATTGAGAAGATAACTTTTCATGTATATAACTCCCGAACCATTTTGCCCATTAATGAATTTGATCAAGATATTTAAAACCTATATATATATATATATAGAAAAATGTATTAATCAGTAGACAAAGAGTTTTGTTAGGAGGAGGAATTATTTAAGTTAATTCAAAGATTTACTTTACTTCATTGGCTATTTAAAATTTAATCTACAGATACACAGAATTCCAGCAAAGGATGTTCAACGGTTTGGGAAATCGTGATTATGATCGCTTTGAGGCAAGTGAATTGGGCAGTCTCAAAGAAAAAATTAACTTTGCCTTGTTCGGATTACCGGTGGAAGAGACTGGATATTCTGATAAACAGAATGAAGAAACGCAAAAAATGTACGACATCATTTTGGAATCCAACAGTAAGTGATGTTTTTAAAAAGGCTTGTATGTAGGGAAAAATGGTGGCTTTTTCAATCCCATAATGTTGGAAAAATCGGAAACTGCAATTTCTCCAGACACATATTACTTATTTCAATGTTTCTGGGGGCTGGTTTTTCTAAAGAAATGGCAGTTTCCGACATTTTTCCATTATCCAGGTTGTTCCTGAATTGGAGGTACAAACAAAAAAAATTACAGATTCTTCGAATCATTCTAAGAAAAAATGTCCTATAAACATAGGCCTGCAAACACTTTGCTTTTGATTTACAGGTTTTTTCTCATAGCACCTTCCCTTCACAAGATATTTATCTTGAATTTGACATAGATATTCCAATATATCATGTGATATGCTAATTTTAAAAGCAAATCTACAGGGTGATATTTTTTCTGGAACAGAACCTGTTTCTTTACCTCAAAACGGATCATTCGTAGTTTATAAAAATTTAAAAAGAAACTTTTATCCACTAACTCATTTTTTGGTTTCTTCTAGTTTTGTCGTATCTGCTACCAATCTCAAGGAAAAAAAATCAAACAATTCTCTAGTAATTCACAGGAAAGTCCAAACTATTATAAATATCCAGTTAGTAAGCTGTGATGAATAAAATAATTATGAGTTTTGGTACTTATTTACCTAATGTGTAGCTAAGATTAATAAATATTCGATAAACACCACAAAAAAGTTGGACTACAAGAAACACCTTGTATCTTGAAAACAAAGCGTTTGTGGACACATAGGACTTTTTTTCTTAAAGTTATCCAAGAAAGCTTTCATTTTCCGATTTTCCTGTACCTACAATTTAGGACCCTGTATATGTATAGTTGATCATGAACATACTCTATTAGATATAAATTCTTGAATATTCACAATATTACAAAAAAAAAAAAAAATTCTACATAGGTACAAATGTATTCTTCTTTCCAAAATAACTTGGTAAATGTTGAAAATATCAATAAAAAAAAATGTGGTCAGTTAAACGCAAAATGTGTATTAATCGTCCAAAGAAATCCAAGAATAATTTCGCCGTCAAATAGTGTAATATTAAAAACATTGTTCACTTATATGTCTGTTTTCAGACGAGTTCTCCGAGTACGAAAACCAAGTGACCTTGTCCATCGTATACAACTGTTTGGTACCGCTAGATTCCAGCTCAAACCAACAGTACAGCCCAGTTCCAGTATTCATCATTCGCAAGTGTTCATCGTCTGAGCATCCTTGCAGAATTGTTATAGACCATACGAGAAGAGTGTACAAGAACTGGGAGAGCTACATCGAGGACAACAAATTTTGCCAATGTTGGATGGTGGTTCCGGAGAACGGGTGTTATGAGGAGGATGAATTTGGCAGAGTTAAACTGCAGAAATTGAAGTCGCCCTCCTGCAGCGTTGGGAAAAAGATTCTGAAGGCTACAGATATCACGACCTCGGTCTTGGGGATAGGTTCCACTGGCGTGATGGTTGCAGCAGCGATACCCGCTGTAGCAGTTGCCCCTGTAGCGCTTTTGGGGGCGGCTGCGGTTGGTGCCGGAGTGGGGGCTTACTCGATTGGCAGGAGTATATCCACCCTTATCGACCGAGGAAAACACAAACAGGTAATGCAAAACATTGTGTCGATATTAGGGTTTTTAAAGGGTGTTTTTTTTTGGTCCATAGAACTTTAAATTGCAATAAAACAACGATGGATTATTCGATTGACATGAATTTTATTTATCCGCAAGATAATCTTATGGCATTACATTTTAAATATGATTTCTGGCATATGACCGCCTCGGCTGGCTCGGATGTAGTCCAATCTGACGTCCAATTTTCGATTACTTTTTCCAACATTTGTGTCCGTATATCGGCAATAACACGGCGAATGTTGTCTTCCAAATGGTCAAGGGTTTGTGGCTTATCCGCATAGACCAATGACTTAACATAGCCCCACAGAAAGTAGTCTAGCGGTGTTAAATCACAAGATCTTGGAGGCCAATTCACAGGTCCAAAACGTGAAATTAGGCGGTCACCAAACGTGTCCTTCAATAAATCGATTGTGGCACGAGCTGTGTGACATGTTGCGCCGTCTTGTTGGAACCACAGCTCCTGGACATCATGGTTGTTCAATTCAGGAATGAAAAAGTTAGTAATCATGGCTCTATACCGATCACCATTGACTGTAACGTTCTGGCCATCATCGTTTTTGAAGAAGTACAGACCAATGATTCCACCAGCCCATAAAGCGCACCAAACAGTCAGTTTTTCTGGATGTAACGGTGTTTCGACATACACTTGAGGATTAGCTTCACTCCAAATGCTGCAGTTTTGTTTGTTGACGTAGCCATTCAACCAGAAGTGCGCTTCATCGCTAAACAAAATAAAATGGATGTAGTGCGCGATACGTATTCCGCACAGAACCATTATTTTCGAAATAAAATTGCACTATTTGCAAGCGTTGTTCAGGCGTGAGTCTATTCATGATGAATTGCCAAACCAAACTGAGAATAAATCACTGGACAGCTGTTAAATCGGTCGCCATCTTGAACAGTAATGCCAACTTAAAGTTATATACCTCGAAAAAAAGCACCCGTTACAATGAGAGGTTTCATTTTGATACTGAAAAAAATAACGAGTATATTTCAAGAGAAATCAATTTACCATCCATTTATTCAATTACAGAGTTTGAATGTCACAGAGGCAGAATCTCGAGGGGCATACTTGAATATTGCTGCGGGGGTAGTTGGATTTGCAGGAGCAGGTGCTAACGCCGTAGTCTCCAATCTCGCAGCGAATGGAGTAACTGTAGGAACGGTAAGGATTGAATTGAGATAGGTATTTTGTTTGTAGACAAACGTCATCTATGCAGGAGAAATTTCAAACTAAATTACATTGGACATAATGTCTGTTCAATTGACGTCTACCTATATTTTGCAAGTAGACATTGACATATTGACATTGACATATGTCATTGAAACAGGGTTGTGAAATCCAGACCGCGACATGCATGACCTACTATATATAACATAAAGTATCGAGCATTTCATTTCTATATATGAATTATAGCTAATTTTTGTCTCATTCTTTCAGTCTGCTAGAATTGCAGTGAATACTTTGGGGGTGGCAAATATTGGCATTGGTGGTCTTGCGGTCACCAATTCGGCAGCAGAAATATTCATGCGTTGGTGGATCGATGATGAAACGCCCTCTGCCCTTTCAGTCCTCCAACTAAGCACCTCGATTCTGTTCTTTGGACACGCAATCTACAGTTTCAAAACGGCTGGTACGATCATTGAAGAAACACAAACTAGTACCATGCGCAATTTCAAAGAGGGTCTAAGCAATAAGCAACGGTAAGACTGTTTTTTTTTTTTTTAATATCAACACGAAACTCATTGGAGAAAAACCACTCGAAAGCTTCACATCAGTACTAAATTCCTGACCTACATTAATACGATTCTAGATTCTCTTTTTCATTCCAGAAAAATGTTCAGGAAACTGGAACTCGAAACGATCCGACAGAACGGTGGCAACGTGAATCAAGGCAGAGCCGAAGTGATCTCTGCAATTGCAAGGCTGAAAGATAAAACGGAGGTGTTCAGTTTTCTGTCGAAGCACAATAAGAAATTCAATGAATTAGGAGTGAAATTTTCCGCCAAAGGCGGTCAGATAAATTTGAACGGTGAAGCCTTGAATTTGAACCAAATCAGTTCGTTGTCTGGGAACGATGTTTACAGCTACTTTTCCGATCTGCCTAAAAGCATGCTAGAACCCCCTTCCATAGACACCCGCAGGACTGGTTTTGACACATTCATAACCATAGAAAACGCAATAGTTTTCATGAGAATTGTAATTGGGCCAAGATCGTTACAGGAAAAGATCCATCAGGTTTTGATCAAGGTCATCAACGATTTGAATATTGACGAAGCCCACCACTGGCTCATCCAGTTAATGCAAGATATGTTCCCTAACGGAGAGTGGCACATCCAGATGTTGAAGATGGTCCTATCTTATTTACAGAATCAAGTCGAAGAGATTCAGCGTAGATTCGACGAGGACGAGTTGGAAAATTGGCAGAAAATCTTGATGGAATATTTGAGGGATCTGAATGGTTGCCAGAGAAAGTTGGCAATGCTGCAATATGTTTGCGACACTCTACTTTTAGGATTCCGATCTAATTCTGCGAATATCTACGAACTTATAAGGTTTTGCATGGATTGGGCGGTTAGTGCTTACGTGAAGCACACTGAAGATCAGGAGAGGAATGCGACAGTAGAACAAGGTCACAAGAGGGAGAAAATCGTGACGTGCAAGGAATGCAACGGGGTATATTTCGAGGTGTAGGAAACCCTTCATTTTTAGAAAGTATTCTTATATTAATATAGAATGATTAGTTGGATAAATCTACGAAATTGCTGAATGATTTTGAAAAATTTAAAATTGACGAACATCAAAGTACGAAAACTGAGCAAAGCAGATATCAATGAACAAGTACGTTTTCATTGAATTGTGAAAAATTAACAGAATAGAGAAACAAAAGTGCTTCTTAGGTGCAACAAATGCATATCAATATTGTAGTATTTGAAGATAACAATTAATATATACACTTTTAGAGGTTTGATTATTTGTTGAATAAAGTTATGTTGATAATTTGAAACCAGTGATTTTTTCAAAATTATTCAATGTGATATGTCATGTGATGAAATTATTTTTAAACAAGAGTGTACCAAAATATAACTGTTTTTGTTATACCCATTATATTTATACAATTGTGTTGTAATATGTTATTCGGGCTTATGGAAATGCCAAATGTAATAGAAAATTATAAGATCTTAATTCATTAAAATAATTTAATTTTGAATGTCTTTTCATATTTCACATGGAGCAGTCGATTTAGAAAAAAATAGTAATAATGATAACCCTCATTAAATCTTCCAGAGTTACAATCCGATTTTTAAAAAATAACAATCCATTTTCGTTAAGATTTAATTGAATTTTTTTTATTACAAATCCTTAATTAGCAATTTAATCAAAACACAGAAGAATTAAAAAAAATTGACTTTCATCTTTATAGAATGATCAGTTTTGAAGATTCTTCGTTATATAAGTTGAAAATGATGTGATCAGAAACTTCAAATATATCATACGTTTTTTGGTGGATGCGCGTATATATAACGCATCCCCCATAACTAGGGTTCGATCATATAGCGACATCTGCGATAAGTAGCTCAAACCAAGCAGTGGTAGTGACGTACACGTTACAGGATTCTACTCATAGTTGGTTGCGCCAAGATAAAGTTCAGTATATTGTGTAGAGAGGGCTTACACGCAAATTCTCTACTTCATTGAATTTTTGGAATTTTAAAGAAAAACTCATACAATTGATAGGCCATTACATTTGTACGAGGTCTGATTGGATACACCTATTCGAATTGATTAATTATTTTCCTAGACAATAAGGATTAAGGTTCATCGGTGAAAAAATGGAATATCTCAGTTGTGGTGCATGCATACCCATTTTACAAGCCTCAGATTTACCCCACCAGAGGGTAGTCCAAACCTTAGAATATAGATAGATTAATGTTATTATTATTAATGTTCTGAGGTCCAAACTCCTCTTGAAAATTTTCCCACAAAATTCGAAATAACTTGTTTTTGGTTGCTTCAAGGGAGGAACTGATTGCGAATAGGATTTCAGCATGAAAAATTCTTCATAATTCCAAATTTTGAAGTCGATCTGAATCAAAAACTTTTTTTGGCGAAAAAATAAAACAAAAAGTATGGTACAAATCATCAATTTATTCAAAAAATCTGATAGGAGAACAAAAGATAAAATACAAACTAAACATTAAAAACTAACAAATTTAATTTTCATTTTGAATCTTCTATTTTACAAGTCAAAATGGTATTTCCTTTTTATTTTTCTTTTTGGCGAAAAAATAAAACGAAAAGTATGGTACAAATCATCAATTTATTCAAAAATCTGAGAGGAGAACAAAAGTTAAAATATAAACTAAACAATAAAAACTACTAAATTCAATTTTCATTTTGAATCTTCTATTTTACAAGTAAAAATTGTATTTCCTTTTTGGCGAAAAAATAAAACGAAAAGTATGGTACAAAATCATCAATTTGTTCAAAAAATCTGAGAGGAGAACAAAAGTTAAAATACAAACTGAACAATAAAAACTAACAAATTTAATTTTCATTTTGAATCTTCTATTTTACAAGTCAAAATTGTATTTCCTTTTTATTTTTCTTTTTGGCGAAAAAATAACACGAAAAGTATGGTACAAATCATCAATTTGTTCAATAAATCTGAGAGGAGAACAAAAGTTAAAATACAAACTAAAATTAAAAACTAACAAATTCAATTTTCATTTTGAATCTTCTATTTTACAAGTAAAAATTGTATTTCCTTTTTATTTTTCTTTTTGGCGAAAAAATAAAACGAAAAGTATGGTACAAATCATCAATTTATTCAAAAATCTGAGAGGAGAACAAAAGTTAAAATATAAACTAAACAATAAAAACTACAAAATTCAATTTTCATTTTGAATCTTCTATTTTACAATCAAAATTGTATTTCCTTTTTATTTTTCTTTTTGGCGAAAAAATAAAACGAAAAGTATGGTACAAATCATCAATTTGTTCAAAAAATCTGAGAGGAGAACAAAAGTTAAAATACAAACTAAACAATAAAAACTAACAAATTTAATTTTCATTTTGAATCTTCTATTTTACAAGTCAAAATTGTATTTCCTTAGAATCTAAGATGAGGTTTGAACTGCATTATATGCCTGAAAAAAAAAATATATGTTAATATTTTCTGTTAAAATCATCATTACTATTTGAAACAGTAAAATAACAAAGTACAATATTATTCATTGTTCAAAATAAATTTGCACCATATGACAATAATTTAGAGTTGAAATAGTTGGATCGAAAAACTTTGAATAATTTGGCAAAATACTTACTTATCTAATTTTTCCCAAAATACCATCAGTGCAGCTCTGTCTAAATGCCGTTTAGTTCTGGATAATTCAATAACCGTTACTGCCCATTTTGCAACATTAGCATCTATCTTCATTTCATCGTATTTCAAGTGGAAAGCAGCAACTGGAAAATGAGAAATAAGATTTAAAATATTGTTTAATTTGTAGGAAAAAACAAGTACATACTCTCAACCTTTAAAATGATCAAGCTATCAATAGTTACCTTTTGCAAAAATTTCTACAGGGTTCTCCCAGGGATAACCCTTGAATTGCCAAGCTGGACCCATAACAAAAACTGCAACCACCCTATCCCAATCGCTGGGACGCAACTTGGCTGGATTGTCTACCACGCGATAAGGAACGGTTTGATCATTCCTTCTTCTCTGAATCAGTACTTCACTATCTCTCTTACCACCTCCAGCTTTCTTTTGGTCCACTGTAACAAATCTGCAAAAAAAAAAAATAATTAGGTATACAATTGTGAAAATTCATTACAGTTTGAATATCACAAAAACCAAACCAAATATGTAGTAATAAGCTACTTAACAGCATAAAACATATTGTCCTATTTATTTATTGCTATAACAAGAATGCAGTGAATCAATCAAGAATAGAATCGAATCAATAATGAAAACAAATGGCTTTTGTATGATAAATTATTGCTTACAAATCCTAATGACGTCAATGTTACTGGGTAAAATTGCATTGAAAACTTGTTTTCTTAATTATTTTTTTTTGCAAAATATCTATGTGAGTTGAATAATTTGTCAAACGGCCTATTTCAAATCTGTAAAATTGTACTCACTTCAAATCTTGCAAAATATCCTTCACGTTGTACATTGATATTAACGAATTGGCTCCAGCAGGAATGATAATGATAGGTGTCCTAGATACTTTTTTTGGTGGAATGCCACTTTGTGGTGGCCTGTTATTGCTTGCAGCTACAGGCGCTTGAGGCTGGGGCATTTGCTTAGCTTTTGCAGATCCCTCAGTCACCGATTTTAATGTCATACCATGATAGGTTCCCATAGTATCGATCTTGAATCCCTCAGTTTCTACAAAAAAAGTATTTGTTGATGACACTATTTTTTACAATAAGAATAATATCTGTTACCTTCTTTCAGTCTGTTGAACCTTTCTTGGTCGTACCTGCTGTATACTGATGGTTGTGCAGCAGGTCTAATAGGAGTCTGACGAGGAGTTATGATAGGAGCTTGAGGCACTGGTCTATGTCTTCCTTCTTCTCTAGCTTTAATACTATGTAACATTGCAAGGATATTTTTGGCAAACGTCTGGAAATAACAAAATTAGCATCTACAAGATTTTAACTCAAATAAAGACCTTTTTTACTTACTTTGCCGGTTGACTGCAAAATAGTGGTTCTAGTTCTCCATTGTCTTTCCCTACTGATTATATCTTTCGTTATATCAACGTCAAATTCTAGAATGGCTTTGATATCATACTCCTGGCCTATGTCATCATTACCTTTGATTGTTGTTCTTTTCTTTGCTAAACGTTTAGCTTTGATTGCAGCAATTTTCTCAACTGACATAGCCTCTGATAAAGATCTAAAACATAACAATGGATTAAGAATTTAACATCCATAAGGATGTATTGCATAACCTACTTTATGTTATCCGTGACAGTAACTGTTGATTCTTTAGGTGCATCAAGCCTTGCTGCAAGTTTTTCTCGAACTTTTTGAACATGTGAATCCTCCAAACGAGGCTTTTTGGATGGAATATCTGACGCATCATAATCAGCAGATCTTTTTACCTGAAATCGGATAAACATTTAAACTCTGTCTAACTGAATAAAAATGAAACTTACTTGTGTTGGAAGCTCAAGTGGGGCACTCTTGTCAATAGCAGAGCAAGTTAAGGTGTCTCCATTTAAATATGCTAATAGTTCTTTACGGTCAGGTCTCCTCACAACTGGTATATTTTCTCCAGCTGCTTCTCGTACATATACTGGATGTGTTAAATTTGTATTTTTTAAAATGAAAAGTAAACATTCCAAAGTGTAATATTCCTTGTCTCCTTCTCTTCCCGATCTGAAAGAGATAGGTTATATCAAACACTAGTCCAGTCACTAGATGTAAAATATACTTACCCATACATCAAATAATTGGTTTTTACATTTTTGGGCCATGAAAATTCCCCAAATATTATTTGTCCATCTCTCTCAATGATTTCTTTTTTACTAACATTATATTGACGAAGTAAACTTAATGGATCAGCCATAATTATATTTATTTATTTACAAGCTCACTCGTATATTTCTATCAGTCATAAGTGTCACATCGGCGACTCTTATTTTAATCAGTGTTACCACTTCACTTCACCGAAATTTCTCCCTCAAACACTGAATTAAACTATTTGTTATATAGGCGAAGCGGACACAGTGTTTGTGTTGCCTCGTAGATAAACAGTTCACTAATGGCCACAATATATTAAATTGAAGTTGATTATCACAGAACACAGAATATGTTTATGGGTTGAAGAAGAAAAAACGTTTTCTTCTAAACAACGGTTTAGACACAGAATATAATCTAAGGTTAGGTTATGTTTCAAGTTATTGGGGTTCGCTGAAGTGATCGATGATTATTCTGTGGTTTTAGTAATAATCATAGAAATCATAACAAAAAATGAGAACCATAAAGATTTGACTATTATTCTATGCACATTTGTCAATTCAAAGATAGAACCACAGACTAACTAGTAACACAGACTAAGTAATCAATTAAGTAATCTGTGCTAGTAATCTGTGATAGAACATTTCTGCTAGTCAATATTTTATTAATGCCAAATTTTCTCATAAATGGATCATAAAAATATTTGATGATTAAAGAAGGGGAGTTTCATTTTCCTTGCAAGGTATTAAAAATTTATAATCATTGGAATTTTGTATAATTAAAATAATAATATGTAATCTATCCATAGACCTTACATGTACATACATTCATTGTGTTGATCTTTTGGTGGATGCGCTTACTCGGGGGAAATAGAGACATTTCCGAATTTTGAGCCACAGTGGTCTTCAACGATTTGGTTGAACTTATTCATGAATAATTTGAGCTCAAAATCGCAGTTGACCGTCGTGTACAAGAAAACTCTCGAATGGAATGTGCTAGTAGAGACTTCAAGATACATGAAATACCAATTCCAATTAAAGCCAAAGTTCAAGCAGATTAGGTACATCATCATTCAAATTCCATAACGATATTGAAAATAATCATTTCGAACTTCCTGCAATATTTCGTGTTGATTTGTTCATCAGAGCCTTAAAAAACTTATTGTAATTGTAAAAAAATATCTATTATTTACTCAACAACAAATCCGACCAAGTTGAAATGTTGCAAGTTAACATACAATTGCAATAATATTGCTTTATACGGAATTTAGTGTTGGCAACGTCATAAGAAGAAGAAAATTCAAGCATAATGTCGAAAAAAATCAAGAAAAAAACATTGACGAGCGCCCAAATTTTTCTGACCTCACGTTTATGCTTTCTACTTTATTTTAAGTTATAGATTGATTAAATTAAGTAGGTATATTGAATTATGTAGGTATATATCAATTCATGAATTCATTTGTAGGGGTGATGTATTTATTAATGCACCATAATAGAAATTGATACATTGTCTTCAAATATTTTGGCGGATGCGCTAGACTAAATAATCTAAACTATGAGTATTATCATTATTCGACGTAGCAACTCTTGAATTATACAAATATGAATCTATCATATTTCTATGATGTACATAAATAATTTTAAAGATATAAAGTTCTATGATGATTATTACTAGTTTATGATTTATTAACTCTGTTATCTGTGGTTTATGATTAAAACGTCAGATGAAGAAAGGAAAAAGTGCGAATTTGCGAATAAACATGTAAATTTTGTTATTTTTTTCATAAATGTTTCAAAAATATATGACAAAGGCTATGTTCATTATTAATTTGCTTGAAGTTCCCCTAAAATGTGATCTTCAACATCAGTGATATAAATTTTTCGTTGTTATGTTTGGATCAAATTGAAAATCATGTCTTTGAAGAAACCTCAGGAATCAGGAAGTTACATGGACGATGTTAAAGTTAAAATTGCAGAGGAATATAAGCCACCGCCTAAAATAAATATACCAATGACCCACAATCAAAGACTGATATTCAATAAACATATTCAAAATAATTTACCTAATTACGATTTTTCTATGGAACGTAATATACTGAAAAAAATCAAGGAATGGAAAAGTGATAGATTAACTAATGAAGAACAAAGGCTAAGGAGATTGCAATGTTTGAAAGAAAAAGAGGAGTCTGATGAAAAAGAATGTAAAGAAGATGAGGAAGAAACTGTTGAAATGAATGTTCCTACTTCTCATGAAATAGAGGTCTCGTCTATTGGTCCAAGTTGTACCACATCCTACTCCAATGGAATGTTAATGCCTACTAAGGCTGTAAATTACTATTCCAATGTGCTTCAACCAATTCCTCTATCTTTTGATTCCAATCAACAGAAATCTTATGCTAGTAGTTCAGGCATCAAAAGTCCTTTCAATTTTTCCGAATTTGAAGCAGATACATCTAGCCCATTTGATAATGTGGCATTAAAATCCATCAATGATGTAGAAGAATTGGCAAAAGTTTTGAAAATTGAGGATGATACTCCAAAATCTAGCACACCATCTTATTCCAACTATCACATAAATAATATTCAGAATTATCCGAATTATTCTAGTATTTCAAGCTATCCAAGTTCTGTTTCCTGTATAACTCAAAACTCAATGACAGGGTTAAATGGGTATTATAATACTTGTGATATGAATGCTATGAGGTCTTTCACTTCAAATTATCAATGTTCCCCTCCTTCTGTTAACTATGCAACTACTTACAACTCCAATCATATTACTCCAAGAGAAAAAACAAATGGAGAAAATTCAAGACTATCAATGAACAATACGAGTTCTAAAATCAAACCTAGTCCCGAGTCTATTGCAAAGAAGAGTGATAGTATCCCTACTAAAAATGTCTCGAATTTGATTGATCCATTTAATGAGCTGCCAAAACACTTACAAGAATTTTCTAGAAATATTAGTTCTATGGGTTTTCCTCTTCCTAGAGTTGCCAGAACATGTAAAGTATTAGGCAATGATAATAAGAAGGTTGGTGTTCTTTTTATTTAATTAATTTAATTTTCTTTTTATTTAATCTAATACATACATTTTAATTATTGGGTTATATGTAGTCAATTGCATAGAAAATGATATATAAATATATCATTTCAAAATTATTATATTGTTAACCCTATATTACTATATTATATTTAAAAAAATGGAAGTCTTGTTTGAAAATGAACAAATTACAAAACTCTGATATCTAACTCTGAAATTTCAAATGGAAAAGCATTAGTTATATTTGTATACATATATCTCCATTAAGAAAAACTTGACCACAAATTAATTTTAGATTCTTTAATGAGGAGTAGGTATAAGTTTAAATAATCTTAGGACATCTTTTTTTCAGGTGGTGGATCATCTTTTAGCAATGTCCGAACTTCTAGATCTTGGATTTGCAGAGGACCAAATATCTGAAGCACTCTTGCAAAGTGATAATGATAGGGATAAAGCTTTAGATAAGCTTGTTTCTTAGCAGCATTTGTTTTTTACTATTTTAAAATTATCATGTAAAGGTACATATATAAATCTCAATTTATTTGTATGAACTTAATGTAGATAAAGATATTTTCAATTGCCCATTTTGAAAGATTAAAAGAAACAACAGAACTCAAGAAGTTTTGAATTATTTAATAAATTATTATTTCCAAGAGGTGTTAAGTCTGTCTGTAGGTAATATATATACACATCTAGAACGATTGAGTATTATAAGTGCATAGATGTTTTTCATTTTATTACAAATCTTACTGGGAAAAAAGTATATTATGTGTAAAATTAATTTCTATTTACTTTTTTGGAGATTTTCGGAGTAATTCTTGGACAGGTTTCAACTTCTCTGGTTTGACGACAGAGTAGTGAAGTCCATGACAATTGGGGCATTTTACTCTCTCCACCTTTCTCTCTTCCTTGAGTCGGTTGTCTCTCCTATTCTTCTTGTCCCTGTAAAGGACCATCTGTTCGGTCATCAACTTAGCAAAATATCTTTTCAATTCGTCCAAACCTTCCTTGGTGAGCTGGCCACCTTGATAATACGATTCACATACAAATTTCATGAAATACTTCAATCTATCCCTCTCATCCATTTTGCTAACGTAGTTGAATAAAGATTTAAAGATCCGACCCTCTACGGAATCTGATATTTTGAACATCATTTCTATTTTTCTAGCTTCCTCGTATATGAAGCCTGCAACGGTGTTGATGATTTGCAAAGATTTCTCGTCGGAATTTGGGAACAGTTCGTTCATTGCCTTTAGTAGATGTTCGTCTTTGATTAAATATTCTTGAAGGAATTCCTTGACCACGCCTAGTAAAGGACCAGCTATATAGGTTAAAGAACCAGTCATACCAACAAAATAGTTGCTTATTTTGGAGATAGCTCTTCCTTCCAAGTTGAACGTTATGAAACTGTTCTTTATGTTGTCTTTTATCTCACAGATATTGCTAGGAGTGGCAGCTTCCGAGCTTCTGGAGAGGGAGAAGAAGTTCTCTATCTTGCCGTCCGGTAAACTGCTGACTTCGTTTAGGTCGATCTGGACTCCATTGAAGCTTACCAGTCCCTCTAATTTAGAAGTGCAGGTTAGTCCCATGTCCTCGAAATCTGTATCAGAGCCTAATAGGATTTCTAAGAGTTGATCCTTGTCGATGATTTTTCTCATTGTTGCTATTACGTCGGCATTGCCTCTTTGGACGTCTCCGTTATTTTTTCGTATAGCCTCGTGTCTCAGTTTTTCGAAAGCTTTTCTGAAACGGTCAAGATATAGATTTTTCAATTTTTAAAGTGTTTATTCTTCATGAAAGTTGTTTTGGATAAATACACTGCGCGAAAGAATTAACGCACATTATGGAAATCTCAAATTTATTCTACAACTGAAGGTGTTCTCAATGATAATTATTTTTATCAGAATTATGCATGCATATGTTATCCACTTTCAACGTTTTTCTTCAATACAGATGTTTTTTCCCAGCAGGAATAATAAAAGATGAGATTATCAGATTTTGAATGTATTGGCTCCATTCTGAAATCAGTTGTTCTCGATCAATTCTAGTGATCAATAGTTTTTCTTTCGTTTGATTTTCTACACACGATCGCTATGCAACGCGAAACACGCAATTTGACCCAACACGAATGTGCCCAAGCGGTAGTTTTGCGAGAAGAAGGGTGGACATACACAAGTATTGCAGAAAGGTTTGGAGTTTCCCATACAAGTGTGTCCAGAATGTTGCAGCGATTCAGGGAGACAGGTATGAATGTCCGAAGACCAGGACAGGGTAGACCACGGGTAACAACTGCCATTCAAGAACGTTACTTGAGAGTTTCTTCGTTGAGACAACGGTTTGTAACCGCTCCCCTCCTTCAAAATCAGCTTGAGCAAACTCATGGGGTGCAAATTAGCACTCTGACAATAAGAAATCGCCTCAGAGAATATGATTTGAGGCCTCGTGTCGCGGCAAGAGGCCCAGCTCTTACCCCAGCCCATCGAAGGGCGCGTTTGGATTTTGCGAGAGAACATATCCATTGGGAAGAGGCTGATTGGGAAAGAGTGCACTGAGCATATCTTTCATGTGGACGTCTGTATACAAGGAAACTTCGATCACAATGGTATAGGCAGAATCTAGACTCATCTGTGAAGAGAACTCTTTCCCAATCAGCCTCTTCCCAATGGATATCTCTCTCGCAAAATCCAAACGCGCTCTTCGATGGGCTTGAATGTTTCTTTCTCACGCGGAAATATTCCTACAATTTTTCATGGTGGCCGTGAGTTGATAATAACTAATTGCATTAACCCACTTAATGGCGTGATCTGATTATTTCTGAAACTTAAGTAGTTATTTAATGTTTTATTTTCAAATAAATATTATCGCCAGCTAATAATAATATGCTATAACCTCATTGGATAGCTCCATGATGGCAGCAGTGCTTTATGATTACCACTGTAATCGCCTATGTTCAGGAAGCGGTTGAGCTGATCTAGTCTCTTATGAAAAACGAGAAGCACTATGGCACTATAAATATTGGTGGAACATAATGCTTGCCCCTCTTGATACAAAGAGACAGAAAGAAAGAGGAGGAAAGTCTATCTATTTCCTACGTGAATACTTCTGAATATGTTGGTCTCATTGCAAGAAAATGATACTTCCTATTACCTGCTTTTCAATCCTTACCTACTCCTGTTGTGTTTCAAATTTTCGTGTATATCTTTCAGTACTTTGTTCTGCGTATCTTCTACTATAGCGCTTGCTGACTTGAAATTGTATACAGCATGTCCAAAGAATAGTATGGATGAACTTAGTTGGACCAACGACAATAATGTCGGTGGTTTTCCTTCTTTCATCCAGGGTTCCAACACATTATATCCCGAATTCAATATTGCTAATCCACTGGTACCAAGGTTGGCTGCAGAAATTGCGTTTACCAGTATCGAAGTCTCCTGAAATCGGATAAGGAACATTTTAGAGCCACATTCGATCAAGAAAATCGAACAACTGAAGGGTGTTTTTTTAGAGCTATAGAACTTTAAATTGCAATAAAACAACGATGGATTATTCGATTGACATGAATTTTATTTATCCGCAAGATAATCTTGTGGCATTACATTTTAAATATGATTTCTGGCATATGACCGCCACGGCTGGCTCGGATGTAGTCCAATCTGGACGTCCAATTTTCGATTACTTTTTCCAACATTTGTGACCGTATATCGGCAATAACACGGCGAATGTTGTCTTCCAAATGGTCAAGGGTTTGTGGCTTATCCGTATAGACCAATGACTTTACATAGCCCCACAGAAAGTAGTCTAGCGGTGTTAAATCACAAGATCTTGGAGGCCAATTCACAGGTCCAAAACTTGAAATTAGGCGGTCACCAAACGTGTCTTTCAATAAATCGATTGTGGCACGAGCTGTGTGACATGTTGCGCCGTCTTGTTGGAACCACAGCTCCTGGACATCACGGTTGTTCAATTCAGGAATGAAAAAGATGGTAATCATGGCTCTATACCGATCACCATTGACTGTAACGTTCTGGCCTTCATCGTTTTTGAAGAAGTACGGACCAATGATTCCACCAGCCCATAAAGCCCACCAAACAGTCAGTTTTTCTGGATGTAACGGTGTTTCGACATACACTTGATGATTAGCTTCATTCCAAATGCGGCAGTTTTGTTTGTTGACGTAGCCATTCAACCAGAAGTGCGCTTCATCGCTAAACAATATAAAATGGAAGTAGTGCGCGATACGTATTCCGCACAGAACCATTATTTTCGAAATAAAATTGAACTATTTGCAAGCGTTGTTCAGGCGTGAGTCTATTCATTATGAACTGCCAAACCAAACTGAGAATAAATCACTTGACAGCTGTTAAATCGGTCGCCATCTTGAACAGTAATGCCAACTTAAAGTTATATACCTCGAAAAAAAACACCCGTTATATTGATGAAGAAGTAGACTTTAAGCCAAATACCAACCTTTCCTATGCTCACTCCTCGAGAAGCTAATTGGGATACAGCTACATTGGTTCCAGCTCCAATAAAACCCATTGCGCCAGCAATTATATTTATATAAGCTGCACGCGCTGCAGAGTTGGAGAAACAGAGACTCTAAAAAAAATAAGACAGTCATCATCATTCCAAGCTCAATTATTCTTCTACATACCTCTTTATGTCGACGTTTATCGTACAGTGACCCTATACTTCTACCAATGGAATATATACCAACACCTAAACCTACAACGCCTGCTCCGACTAGAGCTACAGGACCGACTACAGTCACTGTAGGAATGCTGGCTGCAATTGCTACTCCTGCTGAAGCTATTCCTGCAAAGAGATGTTGAGTTTTTGAGATGACCACAAAAAGTTAGCTCACTATTTTACAATGTTAGTATATTTTCATCATTCATGTGACTTTTGTGCCCTTGAATAACTATACATATAGGCGTATTTAAGGGGCTTTAAATTGTTATTTTATTTATATATACAGGGTGTCCCGTGAAAATCACCTCAAACCGAGGGAGAATGTAGATCAAAGGATAACCCACCTGCTATGACAAAATTCCCATTATAAAAGTCTTACCGTTTTCGAAATTTTTTTTTTCTTTGGAAAATAATGAATTTTTGCCCCTTTCAATAGTTTTGTCCTTACGGTTGGTACAATTTTACACCTTTTTGGTTAATTTTTTCAGTAAAATATTGCTGAAGAATGATTTCAACGTTTACATTAAAAACATCCTCCGAACATTTTAAAGAGGGGCTATGAGAAATATTTTTTTTGGAAATTTTGGTAGTGGATTATTTTGTTCATGAAGTTTAGCCCATCGTAGTGGAACCGAAATGTACTGAGTTACTGCTGCACATTTCACCAATAAATTGTCTATTTTATAGTGATTTCAAAAATATAATATATACTTTGTCTTTTAGGCAGCCCCAATATTGAAAGTCCAGAGGATTTAGGTCTTCATGTACCCATCCTTGGTATAGGAAGACTTGTCGTTCCAAATTATCTTATTGAAAAAATCTGGATCTGCATGATGTTTTCGCAAAATTGAATTTCGTTGAGGTGAATAATTATGCGAGTAATATTTTCGCACGTAAACAATTGCCATTGTTCACTAAGTAATGCAACATAGAAGATTACTCAACAAACTTGATTTTGTCAGAAACGTACCCATTTGGATAAAAACAGCCATATCTTTTTTCTTTGAATACCAAATGACTTATGTGATACCTTTTTGAAATCACTATAAAATAGGAAATTTATTGGTGTAATGTGTAATGTTTTTCGATATCGCCTTTTTCCAATTTTCGCTTATAACTCGAAAACAAAAGAAGGTGGCCAAAAATGAATACTACCCTTGTTAGTTCCTCAGAAAAAGAGATCGAGAATGGGGTATAAGATTTTGTCTATCTCCTCTGGTTTAAAAGTTGTAGTGCTAAAGATCGAAATTTGCCCACCCTGTACAGTGACGTATATTGAGCCTAAAAATGGTGAATTTTGAACATTATCTGTTGCGGATCAGTTTCGGTATTCAAAGTCAGGTGAAGTAGTTGAGTGTTATTCAGTACAAAGATGATTAGGCATGCGCGCATAGATTATTGATATTGTCTTGTAGAAAAAAAGCAACCTCTCAGAATGTATCGCATCCACAAACTGGACAAGTCCAGGTGAACGATCATCGTGGGCCACGAGGATTTCCATGAGGAATTCCCAGGGCCAGTCTCACGCTCAGGAAGCGATACTTCGACTCATCGTCGAGGTTGCAACCACTCTCAATTTGAGTTGAGAATGTGTGAAGATATACTACAGAAATGATCCTGTGAAGTATGATCTTAATTTTAAAATTTCAAAATTTTGGCATCGTCACCATGAATGGTGTAGAAGAACTTAGTATTGTATATCACGTAACGCCATCTGTAAGAGAATCGTTCAATTTTAAAGCAAAAACTTGGGTAACTGCATTGTAGGTGACGCTAGTTCCAATATCGGGGATACAGAAAGAAGTTGTAAATTGAGATTATTATATCAAAATGCAGAAGATACAGGCATAGTTAGAAGTTTTATCAGACACGTTTCTTACTATAATTTGAATACATTTACAGTGGAGAATAAACAATATCATGTCTATATTATTTATTGCCTTCCATTGAATGTTTTTCTGGATATGTATTCGTTTAAAATTAAAAAATTATCAAGAAGCTAAGACGAACAAAAAAAAATGTCAGTGTGTGATTTTTCGTTTATTCAGGGAAACCGTTCGGAAATTACGAAAATGATTACGAACCATAGAATAATTTGGAAAAAACACACAGAAAAACTTTTAACCTCACTTTAGTGATCTTGAATTTTTTGGGATTTTTAGTAATGGATTATTTCAAACTGAGCTATTCCGTTGTATGTTTCTAATTTCCATAATTCTCTCGATTGAAACCCTTTTCTCGAGATAGAACGACTGTCATTCTCTAAACAATACACATTGGCGCACTAACATATAATGATTCATTTTGACTATTCATGGATAAGCTGGTTAGTACCTTTTTGAAATCACTATAAAATAGGAAATTTATTGGTGTAATGTGCAGCAGTAGCTCGGTACATTTTGGTTCCACTACGATAGGCTAAACTTCATGGACAAAATAATCCACTACCAAAATCTCCAATAAAAATATTTCTCATAGCCCCCATTCAAAATTTTCGGAGGATGTTTTTAATGTAGACGTTAAAATCATTCTTCAGCAATATTTTACTGAAAAAATTAACCAAAAAGGTGTAAAATTGTACCAACCGTAAGGAGAAAACTATTGAAAGGGGCAAAAATTCATCATATTCCAACAAAAAAAAAATATCTCTAAAACAGTAAGACTTTTATAATGGGAATTTTGTAATAGCAGGTGGGTTATCCTTTGATCTACATTCTCCCTTGGTTTGACGTGGTCTTTACGGGACACCCTGTATATTTAAATATCGATAGAATTCAAGTTTCAGGAAAACAAAATTTTGAACCGCCATGTTTACGTATGTTCATTGTTTAGACATACCAACTCCTGTGGACGCTACATCCGTTCCAACTAGAACTTTAGCGCTTAAATTACAAGAGGGCGACGGCATCGTCTCCAATACGACGTTTCCTTTTTCATCTCCAGTGTATCTACCATTTTTTGGGTACACCATGTTGCATTTCGGGAGGGTGTTTCTGCACAAATATTCCTCCCAGCTCTTGTACACCCTGCCCAGATTGTCTATTACGATTCGGCACGAGGTAGGGCTGTATTTGCATTTTCTGAGTATGAACACTGGCTGAGGTTGGACATCTGTCTTTGGATCGTAGTCTTTGTACTTTGCTGCTCGTTTTTGCTTGTCTTGATCCAAGGGTTCTGTGCAGTTGTACACGAAAGAAACGATGACTCTGTTCTTGTATTTGGAGAATTCGTCTGGAAAGTTTTGAATGAAAATTAAAAAAGCACTGAAGTGAAATTAGGAAATTTTGAGTGCTCGTCAAAATCGTATTCATGTAATTTTTTTCATGAAAGTACTCAATTAATCTGCAAAATGATATACCATGAGATTATAGAATGGACTAGTTTTCATTTTTTTTGTTAAGGATCAATTCTAAAAATTTAAGTAAAATGAAACAAAAATGTGGAAGAATCATTGAAATATCTCTAGAAATGAAAAAAATATGGGACTTTGAAGTTGCGCTTGGAAGAATAATTTCATAGTACGCAGCGTCTAGTGAGTGACATCACGCCACTTACACGAGGCGACTGGTATTCGCAGAGTGCTTACGAATTCATTGGTGTACAATCACTTGTGCCGTTCGTGTCGTGTTTTGTTCGTTACACGATGGCTGAAATAAAAAAAAATCCTATAAATATTGTATTGTGCCTATGTGTGCAAGCACGACAATTAAAAACCCTGTTTAATCCCCACATAAATATGTTTTGCCATTGATAATGGATAGACTTCAACAACCAGTACTCAACTACAAACTGTTTATGAAACGTTTTTTAAATAAATCATCCTTATAAGTTGAACCATGATGAAGCAAACTCAAAAGTAGATACTCACTTGAAAAGTTTAACTCCTTTTATTTCAGCACTGACATAAGATGGATTTGAAGAAAAAACTCCATCACTGCGAATATATCTATTTTAGGCAAATTGTCACTTTGTCCTTTCACGAAGCCTTCTTCCATTATGGTGACAAAAACAAAACTCGAGTTAAAACTACACTGTACAACTACAAACGGCGCGAGAGCCTTGGCGCGGCTAAGTATTTAAACGTAATTTATAGTGTAGCGATCACAGGCAAGTGGCGTGACGTCACAGAAGAGTCGGAGACTAAAGACGTTCCGCACTAAAATACGTAAACTTAAATAATGGATTTTCAAAATTTTTTCACTGATTTATCTGTTTTGCTCTATATTTTAATTCTATCGTGTCAAATATAGTATTATCAACATCACTAAACTAGTCCATTGCATGGTACTCTCAACGCAATGTTATTTATCATATTATTGGATTAATTTTATCTAGGAAACAAAAGAGCACATAAAATAGTAAATACAAGTTCTATCACAAACTTCCACAGATGATAGCTGTACTTATTCTGATTATTGTTTTCCGCATGAAAAGAGGCCAATTAGTTTTCATTTAGAAGTTACAAAAATTATTTTTTTGTTGAATATATCTGCACTGATCAAGTAATTTTTGATGAGATGGGATCTCAAAGAAATAGATAAGCTGCGTGATATGTCCCCATAAATAGAAATTCCTATGGAAAAAATTGTTCGAAATGAGCACAACTATAATTTGAGAGAATAAAATTCCAATTTCATATATTACATATGGGTACAATTTCGAAACCATTGGACGGATTTTGCCGATTGAAAATTACAAGGAATGGTAAAATTTTTTCACTTTTGCTGTGAAAGCACTTGGAATATGTTAACTTACTACTTTCTTTGAGTATGATCTCGAATAGTTTATCTATGCTGACGTTTTGATTTGAATCATAACCCTTCTCATCGCTTGGATGACCGAATAAAGCATATCCAATTTTTTTCTTCAAACTGTCCAGTTCGTTACTCTCAAAGTTGTCGTAATCCCTATTGCCCAATAAATTAAACATCAACTGTTGATACTCACGAGACCTGGAAGGAGTTTTATGGGTTATTATTACCTACATCAATAAGGAATACTGAAGAAGTTTTGCAAGGCAAAAAGATTTGAATCAATTTCTTGATATATTTCATTAAAAACGATATGGAGACTGAAACATTAAAATATTGTAACAGAAACATGGAATTTACTTACTCCATTTATTAAAAACATTCAACACAAACATATATAAACAACACACACACACACACATATAAATAATTACAATTGAAGGAACACATTTGAAATGAATTATTTTGCTGGGAATCATTAGAGAACATATGTTCTTCAAAACAAATGTTTTATTCTTTGTAGAAATATGTTAAGTTTTTTTCTAATACGGATCTGATTCACGTAGTAAGGGTACAATTATTTTCGATATCCTATAAGCTTTTTTTCAATAAAATGAAAGATTGTTTATAAAAAAAATTTATTGACTTATTCACAAATTTTCATCTTCTGAGTAAATTTCTCCATGCTCAGTTTTTTGACTTATATCTGTTATTGTTCGAGCTTTGGTGTAATATATTCGACGTGCTTTATTGTCCTTCAGTATATTTTTTGCTCGTAGGAAAGTGTTTATTTCTTGTTGTACCTGAAATGAAAATTTTCATAAACATCCAAGTTTTTCCATTAAAAAGGATCGATATTTGAATTTCAAGATTCAAGAACTATTAGAAGTTGGAAATTCAGCACAGGTTGATAAATAACTAGAGTTTTTCACCTATAGTATGGTTTTCCTGATTTTTTCAATATTCAATTACTTTTTATTGTTTGTCGTGATTTTTCAAAGATTACACCCAATATCATTTTTTATTTTTAGTCTGGCAAGCCAGTTCCAACATTACGGTGTAAATAAATTTATTTTCTGAGATAACTGAGCAACGAATAGTCAAAAAAAGTCAGATGCCCTTAGGTCACCTTGTATAAATTGAGAATAACAAAAAACAAATTAATTTTACCTCATTATTCATATAGCAAAATAATACTGCAACCATAACACCCTGTAAACCCTCGTTGATGTAACTGGCATATTTAAAAACTAGATAATTTGAGCAGGTAGCATGTGCAATAACTGAGGTATCAGCGAACAAGAGAATTGGTATACCAAACAGGAACAACAAGAAGAAAGTAGCTTTCAATGTAGCTCTGGAAAAAATAGAATTTTCAGTACAGTATATCACAATTGAGATAAATATTAATAACTAAATAAGTACAACTGACTTTGAATTTTGTGCTGACGTTCCATGTTTAAGTCTTTTCACCATATTTCTAATAATGTCGAATAAAAAAAGAACGTTTATGAAGAGTATTGATAATCTGAACCCATCGCCAATCCATTGGTCTCCATCTTCATCAACCATCCAACAGTAAGAAGAATTTTTCCACCATTTGGTTATGCCCCAAATAGAAGCTGGCACAAGAGACAAAACTATCAGAGAAAGAGAAAAGTGTTAATTATACTGATACAATATGACTTTAGAACCGATCACAATTATTTTTCAAATATTCTGAAATTTCATGTTTATTGAATACATAAATCTCTCTCTGTCTCTGCCACGATTCAGCGAAAATTTTCCAGGCAAACTAATTCTTCAGGAGAGGTGATATTCATTGACCTAATGTCTAATCTCTGAAGATGTCAATAAATAGGATAATATTTTTCATATTGTCAAATACCCTATTTCACAATAACAATTCAAATATAAAATTTTTCCTTCGTCTTTCCATAAGTGCCACTTATGTGTTTGAATACTTGAATCATTTCGATCAAGTAAAAAATGATCCTCCGTTGTTTTTTTTTCAATAACATAATATTTGAGAAAATAAATTGTGAAAATCTGTAATGTGGTGTGAAATATTGGGAATTTTTTGTTAATATTCTACTTGAGTTTTCTCAGGTTCTGGTGATGTGATCAGCATGGCATTTGGCACGAAGCTTGAAATTATTATTTCACATCTGAATGAATGAAAAAAAAAAC
Organism: Harmonia axyridis; assembly: GCF_914767665.1. Lineage (NCBI taxonomy): Eukaryota > Metazoa > Arthropoda > Insecta > Coleoptera > Coccinellidae > Harmonia > Harmonia axyridis. The sequence continues at coordinate 3,820,689 of NC_059503.1, forward strand.
AAATACCTGCAATAGCGACGTAAACAATGCGGATATCCAACTCTTTAGAAAAATTCCGAACTATCAGTTTGTGCAGATAGAATCCATCTGCCAGCATGCAAGAATACATAGCGTTCAAGGTTAAAGATTCAAGAAAGCTCAAAACTCTGCAACTGATTCCATTCTCGCTCAGAACTGACTCTTTGTCAGCTTCCACAGATGGAATAAGGACCAGTTCTTCGGCCAAAACTGTCAGTACGTAGCGCAATACTATGACAACCAGAAGGTTTCTGTGTAACACCATCCTGGTGATGCCTGCCAGTTTCTTGGAGCACAGGAGGATGATGATGGCTGGTAGACATAAGAAGATTGAGACGTACAGAATTCTGCTTCTGAAGAACAGCCTTTTTCTGTAGATCTGGGCAATGGCGCAGGAGGCATAGTCTGTTGTCACATTCCAGGTGCCGTTGGGAAAGCAATGTTTTTGACTTTCTACTAGAAGAGATGGGAATATATCAGTGTACTACTAACAATTTTGTTCTAACTTGTTGGGAACTAATTTTTTGCAAGATCCTACTTTCTAGATGGTAAGCATAGCTTTGATGAAATGTGTATAACCTATATGCCATTAGGAAAATACACAAATTTGGTCAAAATGATAAATATAGTCTCAATTCTTCGAATCTAACAAGTGTGACAACTCACATTCACATTCAGGAGGTTTAGAGCTGTAGGCTTGATTAGAGCATTGGATTTTCCTAATTGTGGATGGTTTTGTGGCTGGAAAACAACTCCAACCATCCCATGTTATTGGGCAATAACCTGGAACTCCTTGAAGAAGAAAATTATTGCATATTGAGAGGAAAGTTTTATTGCCAAATAAATGTATTTACTTTTATCTTTCCATAAGTGTCACTTATGTATGTGTTCGAATACTTGAATCATTTCTCGATTAAATAAAGGAGATTAAAAATGCTATTATGTCGTTTTTTCCTTTATAACGTTATATTTGATAAAATAGAATTGAAAATTCCAAGAAAATTTATTTGATATCAAAAATCTTAGCAAGTATCATTATTGGTTGATATATTGTCTATTACTTTGAGAGATTTTGACCTTTAGATACCATTTTTCAATATAAGAGGTTACTTGTATAAAGTTAAGAGTTGATTATTCCTATCGATGATTTAATTACTTAGATTTTGCAGGAAATATTAAATCGATAAAATTATTTTAATACGCAATTAAACCCATATAGATGGCGACATCATAGAATTTGTTTGTTTTTTGTAGGTTAACTACATTTTGCTTAGTGAATAAACTAATTATATAGTTTGCAGTTCAGTACTCTCTATGATCATTGAACCTGATGTCAATGACTATTAAATGTTTGGTTGAGTCCATAGCTCAAGATCAATGTACAAAGTACGTTAATATTATATAAAGTCTAAGATCTCTTATTATAAGGATAACCTCAGATTTACCTTCGTGCTCAACTTCTTGGCAACACCGTTCTGCTTGTACACAACAATCGAACCACAGATGAAAAAATTCTTCTTGTTTGAATGTCCTCTTGATAATATTCAGCGACGTTGAGTTCGTATAGTCTACAAGTACTTGAACACCTTCCTCGATCTTGACAATTAATTTTTATTTTAGACCAGGACTCTTTCACCTAAATCTACCGAAGTGACTCACCAATAATACAGGTAAATGAAATGTTGAATTTTTACAAGAAAAATTGGAAACCATGCTTTTGGCCTTTTCCTTGAACCTAATTGGGTTTGCATATCTATAACAGGCTTCGTTGACGTGAAACCTCCAGTGGTTTTCATCTATTAATCTGTTTCTGAAATTACATGATCGACTGTTCTGAAATTATTTGTTGTTTTTTTGTATTTTTTGGACTTGGGTTTGAGTGTACTTACGTTGTAGAAAATTATAGGACAAAAATTTGTTGGAGACTCTGAATCTTTCTGGGGAATTTGTATCTGGAAAATAAGTATTTTTCATTTAACAATTAATAGTTTTTATAGTGATTGAGTATAGAGTTTAAAAAAATCTGTCCAGGGGGAGTACGAAACTGTGATTAGTCTTGGCATTGTGAATAAAAAAAAGAGAATTTTAGATGCATTAATCGACAATAGAGTGAGAAAGAGTTTCTTTACAAATTTTCATTTTTCTTCAGATAATTTGGAATATATAAGTTTCATCTCATTCTTTACATCGAAAAGCTACTAAAATCCAAAGAAATGGAATAATTAAAAATATATATAGAAATAATGTATGATTATCGCCTACTTACAAGTTCCACAAAAGACGCAAATTCCACAATGATTATTATAAAATTTAAAATAAAAGAAAACATACTATTTTCAAGAAGAGTATTACAAAGTACCTATATACATCATTCAATTGTGTAGATTCCATTCGAGAATTGTATTAATCATAATTCTGGTTTTCCCATTGATCTAACCAATTTTCATCTTCAATCTACGCAATTTTATCTATTTTTAACAAGATAAAGACTCGATTTTGATAAGTGAACATGTGTAATCATTGACGGATTACAATTTTATCGGTTTTATTTTATCAGTACTTCATCAGTAGCTGCTCTCATATTTGGGCAGTCCAATTTGTTTCGTTTTAATTGAATTTAACGTCCATGAGTTGCAGGGTGGTCCAAATGAAAATGTTCATCTCAATATTTTCGTAAGTATGGGCTTTTATTATTGAAAATATTAAATCAAAAAATATTCTTCAGAATTGTTTTAGGTGAGACAATCTGTAACAATATAAAAATAAAGATGTAAGGTAGATATTTATTGTAAACAGCTGTAATATGTTATAGTGAAGATTCGAAAAATAAAACACATGTATTTTCAATATACGTATTTTATTTCAAAACAATTTATCAAAAATCCTTTCAGTTCTAAATGAGACAAAAAAGAAATTTTTCAATGATGTATCCATAATTCTAAATAATACAAGACCTAAAATCACAACCGAAAGATAAATAGATTGAGCAGAACTACCCGAATTACAAAAATTGTGTTCGTCACAGCAAGTTATACAGGAATGGAGCTTAGTCCTTTCACCAATCACTATACAGCCTGGTTCACAAGATTCACTGCAGTTTCTCTGCAACAGCCACAGATGTGGTTTGCCGGTTATTTCATCTGTGCTCGTAGACATAGATATCCTTCTCACCTGCACAAAAGACAAGCAATAGTTCAATTAGCTAAAGGTTGGAATTGCGGTCCAACAAGTCGTACGACAAGTCACCCAGCGGGGACCGGCATTTGAGCTTTATTAATATTGTAATTTCTCGTCAAATCATTTGGTATTCTGTATCATAACAATCCACTTTGAGAAGTGCTTCAAATCCTCTCGAATTATTTATTGATGTTTATTGAGCTCGTAAAAAGGAGTTATTTATAATTTGCATAATTTATAAAAAAATATCGATAAAAAAAGTGAAATTAAATTAGATCGCCAATATCTTGATACCATTTTCAGAAGTTCAATCTTTGCAACATTCAATGAATAAGACAATACTTTTTATACTGTCGAATAGCCTATTAAAATTTTTTTAAATATGAGTGATATCTTCCACGAAAATCCAGAAAATAATGAAATACACAAAAATCCTATAAATATTTTAATTCGGAATAAGAACTAAAGGTAGGGATTGCCATGCGTCTTGTCAGACGGATAAGCCGTACGGCAAATATGGACGTGGGGACCTTCAGCGAATATATTTCCGTTCGAAATTTTTACCTGACACTTTTTCTGATCCTTCGAGCATTTCATGTTCATCCAAGTGTGGTTGCCATGTAGATCCAGACAGCTCTCACCGTCTACCATAGTGTCGCACCTGTAACACCAGAGGTCGTGGTGCTTCTCACTCGCCCATTTGGTCCTGTACTGGATCTCGCTGGAGTCTGCAAATCGATATGGAAAAGCTTTCAGTTGTTATGGTTACGAATGATGAATTTCAGAATTCTCGAGTAGCAATTTCCTGCAACGGATTTTGAGAGAATTCGAAAGAGAGTTTTGGAATCTGCAGCGTCATCGATTTTGAATTAGAACTAATCCGATTATACGGAGTGTTACCGATTTTCCTCTTGGGAGCCTGTGTTTTCAGGATGCGCTGTTTGGAAAAGGGGTGGGGAGGGGGTGATAGGGTAATTAGAAGAAGAAAGGGATGGAGTAGCAGCTCTGAAAGGTATGAAAATGGGTGGGTAAATTGAAGGATTCAAAAATTTAAGCAAATTATTGATTTGGGACTTCTGATATGCGTCCTTATTTGGAAATAGACATAATCTACAGGCTGATTTCAAGTCACTTACACTGCGCAAAAAAATTAACGCACATTATGGAAATCTCAAATTCATTCTAAAACTGAAGGTGTTCTCAATGATAATTATTTTTATCAGAATTATGCATGCATATGTTATCCACTTTCAACGTTTTTCTTCAATACAGATGTTTTTTCCCAGCAGGAATAAAAAAAATGAGATTATCAGATTTTGAATGTATTGGCTCCATTCTGAAATCAGTTGTTCTCGATCAATTCTAGTGATCAATAGTTTTTCTTTCGTTTGATTTTCTACACTAGATCGCTATGCTATCCCAATTTGATCCAAGAGGAATGTGCCCAAGCTGTAGTTTTGCGAGAAAAAGGGTGGACATACTCAAGAATTGCAGGAAGGTTTGGAGTTTCCCATACAAGTGTCTCCAGAATGTTGCAGCGATTCAAGGAGACAGGTATAAATATCCGAAGACCAGGACAGGGTAGACCACGGGTAACTCTACTGCCATTCAAGAACGTTACTTGGGAGTTTCTTCGTTGAGACAACGGTTTGCAACTACTCGCCTCCTTCAAAATCAGCTTAAGCAAACTCATGGGGTGCAAATTAGCACTCAGACAATAAGAAATCGCCTCAGAGAATATGATTTAAAGCCTCGTGTCGCGGAAAGAGGCCCAGCTCTTACCCCAGCCCATCGAAGGGCGCGTTTGGATTTTGCGAGAGAGCATATCCATTGGGAAGAGGCTGATTGGGAAAGAGTTCTCTTCACAGATGAGTCTAGATTCTGCCTCTACCATTGTGATCGACGTTCCCTTGTATACAGACGTCCACATGAAAGATATGCTCAGTGCAATTTCCTCTGAATACTACTGGTTTCGGGGGAGGATCGATTATGGTATGGGGTGGAATATCTTTGACTTCTCGCACAGACCTAGTGGTCGTTGATAATGGAGCTATGAATGCTGATAGGTATATAAGGAACATTCTTGAAGAGCATGTAGTGCCAGACCCCATCGTGCGCGCATCGTTCAGTAGTACCTTGAAGAGGTTGAAGTCTTTCGAATGGAATGGCCACCAAGAAGGCCAGATCTCAATCCGATTGAGCAGGTTTGGGACAACCTCAATAGAAGGCTGAGAAGTTCAGAAAATCATCCAGTTACTCTTAATGACTTAGGAATCCAACTCAGAGAAATCTGGGAAGGATTAGATCAGAACATTTTAAGATCACTCATTTTGAGTATGAACCGTCGTTGCCGAGCTGTAATTAACGCAAGGGGTGGAAAAACCAAGTATTAAATCACTTATCAGCATTCCAGTATTTTGAAAATTGTTTATTTCTCTTCTTTCACATAAGATTCGGTGAAATCCTGAATTTTTCTTCCATTGAATGTGTCTTGTTTCGTTGAAAACCTTCCCGAGAGAACATAAAAAATAAGTTATAAAGTCAATGTAGAGTTAACTTTCATTAAAATTGAGATTTTCAGAATGTGCGTTAATTTTTTTGCGCAGTGTAAGAATGTAAGAGACACCAATTCGGCAATTTCATTTGAATAACTTTGAAGAAATATTTCCAAATCTATATCCCTCTTGGTGGCTCATTTTTCGAATGAATAAATGACAAATACGTTTATGAAGCGATATAAATTGAACATTTGATAAATATTTGTTTTTCAAATAAATACCCAGTTAAATAGTTAAAATATTTTTGTTTGTTTCAAAACCCTGCTATTCGACCTTCCTTATCTTCATGAAATATAGAAGCACATATTTTACTGTTAAATACTGTTAATGAAACAATAATACGAGCGACTAAAGGTCATTACAAAATGGCGAATGCGCCACGCAATCAAAATACCGAAGATATTTCGTTTAATTACCGCGATATGGAGGTGTATTCCAGAATTCCTGTTACATTGAAGAGGAATTAAGGGTCGACGCAAACAATTCAGCTCCATACCAAGCGCAAGGGCCAGTAACACACCCTTGAAACTCTCATATTTCAGATGGATCAGACATTAACCGCAGATTTACGTCTTTAATATGCCCCTAATGCCAGCATGCATTGACCGAGGTTCCAGAAATAGCATTTATATCCTTTTTACGTCAATTTCATCCCATTAGATCCCTAATGGAAGTCCCATACGACGTCAACGCTTCAACCCTTTGCTGGTCTTCAATTCTTTCGATCAACAATTTTCAGTTAACGGTCTGTTAAGAATTCTCAGTGTTCTTATAGAAGTTTGGAGCTAATGGCAGTTTTGTTCGAGAAGTTGGGGTTTACTTAAGGCATTAGTGAAGTTTAGTTTCAGCGTTAGAGCCATAAAATATTTTGAGTTTGCCACTTAGACGTTTTTTCTGTGAGGTAAAGCTGAAAGAGCACTTTGTTTTTATGGCCGAGACTCATATTCCTGGGGGTTTTTTCTTTATGGACGTTATACGTTAGTTATGTGAGACATAATTCTCTAATTTAATATAGGTTTCATTATACTGGGTTATATAAGTCGTAGTCCGGATTTCACAGGTCCAAAACGTGAAATTAGGCGGTCACCAAACGTGTCTTTCAATAAATCGATTGTGGCACGAGCTGTGTGACATGATGCGCCGTCTTGTTGGAACCACAGCTCCTGGACATCATGGTTGTTCAATTCAGGAATGAAAAAGTTAGTAATCATGGCTCTATACCGATCACCATTGACTGTAACGTTCTGGCCATCATCGTTTTTGAAGAAGTACGGACCAATGATTCCACCAGCCCATAAAGCGCACCAAATAGTCAGTTTTTCTGGATGTAACGGTCTTTCGACATACACTTGAGGATAAGCTTCACTCCAAATGCAGCTGTTTTGTTTGTTGACGTAGCCATTCAATCAGAAGTGCGCTTCATCGCTAAACAAAATAAAATGGACGTAGTGCGCGATACGTATTCCGCACAGAACCATTATTTTCGAAATAAAATTGCACTATTTGCAAGCGTTGTTCAGGCGTGAGTCTATTCATGATGAATTGCCAAACCAAACTGAGAATAAATCACTTGACAGCTGTCAAATCGGTCGCCATCTTGAACAGTTATGCCAACTTAAAGTTATATACCTCGAAAAAAACACCCGTTAGTTAAAGAGGAAGGTTGTACTAATACCATAAAAATGTTGTCATTCAGTCAGTACTCACAAAAATTTAGTATTTTCAACTATCTCGAAGATAATTACAGATCCAAAGATTTGAGAAAAAGGGGGAAAGGTATTCAACATCTTCGGAATGGAACCTGTAGCTCCGAGATTACCAGCATTAGAAAGTATTTCATCACAAGCTTGGAATGCTGTAATCAGCGTTTTATTCAAAATTGAAAAATTCATACCTCCTAAACTATTCGGCCTTAAACCTTGCGGTAAAAAATATTGTATTCAGTATCAGAGCAATACATCTCTGAAATTTCATAATTTTTTCTAGTCAATTTCTATAGACTTGAATTTAACAAAACTTATTTAATGGATTCGGTCCTTACTTGGCGGAAATTCATTATAAATAAAATAAAACGAAGTAATTTCCACTATGTTATTTAATTGTTAGCAACAATTGTTTCGCCACACTGTGGCTTCATCAGGCTACATCAGTTCAGAAATGTAGCCTGATGAAGCCACAGTGTGGCGAAACAATTGTTGCTAACAATTAAATAACATAGTGGAAATTACTTCGTTTTATTTTATTAACAAAACTTCTTTGTTTTTTGCCTTGAAAATTAATGTATCTTGATCACGAGCATTGAGGTTTATTCTCTGGAAGGCAGACAACCTTTTTTTTTTATTCGATACTGAATTGTATTGAATTCAAGGGGGGCTAACATTTTTATTTATTATTATTATTTTTTTTAGTTTTTTTTCAATATACCAAACCAAACATGAATGAAAGAGTAATCTCGGATCATAAATTATTTCCTTCTCTACTTCCATAAACTTGGGTTGTTTATTCTCCTCCCCCCTGCTTAGCTTATTTACTCCCTTCTCGAACATTTTCCTTAGTTCCCCCTTCGACTTTCCTCGATGCATTACCGAGATGAGATCTTCAAATCGCCTATCATCCCAAACCACTCGAGCGGTCTTAGAGGATCCCCGGGATACGTAAAACCCGATTGCAATATCAATTTTCATCCAGAATCTCCAGAAAAAACTAAAGCGCCCGCCTCTTCTCGTCCAGGTTTCGAGCCCTGGAGAAGTTAGATGAATCTCCGAGTCCCATATGTATTTAAGCATCATTACGCTAAAAATAGCAAACCTACGAGACAGACGATCGATAATGTCCGCTCCTAGTTTCCTGTGAGGCGAAACGGAGGATTCTGGATGTTGCAATTACACTCCGTAGCTCACAATTAACGTCCATTCAAGTTAGCAATTTCGGGCGTTGGGCGTCATCTCTCCCCGGATCGCAACGTTCGTTTAGCAACTTTGTGTGTGTACTGTCCTTTAATTGATGTGAATCGGATGAGAAGTCTGGGAGAATTGATTTTTGACTTGTTGCTGCTGTGTCTGGGTCTGGGGAGCTTGTTTGCGTGGACTGAGAGGTCCCGAATTGAGTTTATACAAGAGATACAGGGTGATTCACCGGGATGGCCTATTAGACGTTTATGGAAAATTAATCATAATTTTTAGCTGAAAATTTGCATATTGGGGTTTGAGACAATGATGTTTCTCCCTAAAATATTTACAGATTTTTACAATATCCGGTTATACCGAAAACAGACTACTAATTCCTTATTTCAAATGGCACACCCAGTATATTATTGCATCGTTAGATAGCTTTTTTGACGACAATTTCGGCAATATGCCATACCTTGGGTAAAAACTCAACGGTTCATGAGTTAATAGGAACGAAAAATTAATGTCAAAGCGAAAGACCATCAATATCGTACAAAAACTGCCGAAAAAAAACTTTGAACGCCCAAGATCAGTAAAGAGGATAGGCCAAAGATGTTGCACCTACATAGCCCCGAGACTTTTCCCCCTAGTACCACGAGAAATAAAAAATGTGAAGAACAAAATATCATTTAAAAGAAAACTGAAAAAATGAATAATAGACTTTGATAAAACAAAATTACATAAAACGATAAATCAGAACTATTAATGTACACACGAATATGACAAAGAAAAATACAGAATATGCCCCCCTTAAAGCACGATTTCGACAGATATACTACAGGATTTTGAGGAATATAATACAGGATTTCGACCATTATCTGTGATGAACCACACGTTTGTTCCACTTAATTAGAAGCTAATATATTTTGCGGTATATAAAGAGTAAATTTTATGTTCATTACTGTGCACAGTTTATATTTTTATAAAACTCTACAGTATTATAGAGTTTATTGAATGTATTTTCATGAATAAACTCTCTTATTATTATTATAAAAAAATGATGGCGATGAGGATTCTCGTTTTTTGAATTTTTTTTTTCGATTATGCATGTACATATTATAAGACTGTTTGCGTTTTGAACCAAAAATGTACAGAGTGTTCATAAGAAGATCATGAAGTTGGACAACTCAAATTCATCAAAACTCAAGATTTTCAAATTAGAACCTATATGTTTTTATTATTTCAGTCGATTCTACGTACAAAAATAGTGGGGGTTACTTAAGGAAACCCTATACCTAAAATGAATACTTTAAGAATTATCGAGGGAGAATCTTAACTGAGGAAAGGTTTGATGACATTGTTTTCCTCATTTTTTCTATTTTTTTTATTCGTTTCCATCCCGAATTGCAGAGTAAGTGTGAAAACATCTTAATAACCTCGAAAAAACAAACTTCTAGATTTGGTAAAATTATCTGACAGTAGACCTCAGGATGGGTATTATTTCTAAGGTTATGTTAATCTGCAATCGAAAAAACGTGGAAATCATAATTGCTAATGATCAATAATTATCGAGCCTTGGCTGCATACAGAACTCAATTTCTTAAATCTTGAAAGATCTGAAAGCTGCAAATTCCAAGAGAAAATTTTTGGATGACTTTCAGACGAAATCAATTAAATTCTGAGATTCTTCTATTCTATATTTTTATTTACATTTAATGCAGAAACAAAAACTGTGAAAATATCAACAAATGTTGATAATCGCTAACAACAAACAAAAATGATATTGAGCATTTGCATCTTTTTGAACTAACTGAGCCTACACAACTGCATACGATATCGACAATTATAATAAACTAAAAAGATTCAGTGAAGTTCATGGAGCAAACTGAATAATTTTCCTACGAAGATACAAAGAAAAACTAACCATAGAATCACAACATGTGAAAAAAATTCTATACTTACTCGTCGGTAAAAACATGAGATAGATCAAAATAATCACATTGATACTGTTAAATCTCTCAGTTACACTCAACATCGTTTTTTTCATTATATTATTGTATTTACATCATGAAAACAATATTATTTGACACATATCCCTGCCGCCATATTTGGCACTGTGCGCAGGGATATAATAAGGTCATTCACAGTTCCTGCAGGATATCCTGCAACCGTTACCGATTCCAGACAGTAGCGCCTCTATAGGGGTTGCATAGAACCCGAAAATCGATCAAAGAATAACAAGGTTCATTGTTTACGCATATTTTGCATCCGAAAAGTTTTACTTTAACAATGCGCAGTTGGAAGTCTGGAATATATAAGCGATTTAATTTGTAATTTGCAATATCAAATTAACCTCAGCAATCACTTCTTCATTAGGGACAAATTTCTTTCCCTTGAGCATTCAAAAAGCCAGTTATGACTTGGGGCCAGATCTGGAGAATAATCTGGGTGTTGGAGGCACAATTCGTTCAATTGTACCATGGTTTTCATCGATTTGTGACAAGGAGCATTGTCTTGGCGAAAAAGATTTTTTTTACTTTGCATTTGAGGACATTTTTTCAAAATTTCTGCACCATATCGATTCAATAACGTTATGTAATATTCACTGTTGACTTTGTGTAGGTAGTCAATGAATCATGCGCGTCTAAAATACGGATGCCATAACCTTGCCAGCTGATATTTAAGATCTTGTTCGTTTTGGACGTTTTTCTTCAAACGCTTTCCTTCTTCATTCCTCGATATAATGGGTGTTTTTTTCGAGGTATATAACTTTAAGTTGGCATTACTATTCAAGATGGCGACCGATTTAACAGCTGGCAAGTGATTTATTCTCAGTTTGGTTTGGCAATTCATCATGAATAGACTCACGCATGAACAAAGCTTGCAAATAGTGCAATTTTATTTCGAAAATAAGGATTCTGTGCGGAATACGTATCGCGCACTACGTCCATTTTATTTTGTTTAGCGATGAAGCGCACTTCTGGTTGAATGGCTACGTCAACAAACAAAACTGCCGCATTTAGAGTGAAGCTAATCCTCAAGTGTATGTCGAAACACCGTTATATCCAGAAAAACTGACTGTTTGGTGCGCTTTATGGGCTGGTGGAATCATTGGTCAGTACTTCTTCAAAAACGATGATGGCCAGAACGTTACAATAAATGGTGATCGGTATAGAGCCATGATTACTAACTTTTTCATTCATGAATTGAACAACCATGATGTCCAGGAGCTGTGGTTCTAACAAGACGGCGCAACATGTCACACAGCTCGTGCCACAATCGATTTATTGAAAGACACGTTTGGTGACCGCCTAATTTCACGTTTTGGACCTGTGTATTGGCCTCCAAGATCTTGTGATTTAACACCGCTAGAATACTTTCTGTGGGGCTATGTAAAGTCATTGATCTATGCGGATAAGCCACAAACCCTTAACCATTTGGAAGACAACATTCGCCGTGTTATTGCCGATATACGGCCACAAATGTTGGAAAAAGTAATCGAAAATTGGACGTCCCGATTGGACTACATCCGAGCCAACCGTGGCGGTCATATGCCAGAAATCATATTTAAAATGTAATGCCACAAGATTATCTTGCGGATAAATAAAATTAATGTCAATCGAATGATCCATCGTTGTTTTATTGCAATTCAAAGTTGTATAGCTCTAAAAAAAACACCCTTTACAATGGCATATATCGATCTGGGAAATATTGTACCTTTGAAAATGCTCTTGTCAGTTTTGTATGTTTTTTGTTTACCTAAAAAGAATCGTCTAAAAAAGTGATGAATAACATTGTGTTGAAATTATCACCTAATTTATGGTTTTTTTCACTCTGAAAGTTAACTGGGTTACGTAATATGAAAAAATCATATATTACGAAATTGAACAAGTGTGAAGAGCTGCTAACTTCAAATCAGAGATTTTCAATTTTTTTCGAATAGAATGACATCAGAAACTGTGAATATAGATGAAGAGAGGTGGAAATTTACTAAGCTCTCTATTTTACGAGAGTGGCAGAGATCCCATTTCGAAATTGACGCAAAAGCCATTTCATGGATGGGTTGATTCAAGGTTGATCAAATTATTATGGTTTAGATATCTCCAGCTCAATTTTAGTGAGTAATTACGTAGATGCTTCATGATGCCATGCTTTGCATATCGGAATATCGATTGGATGAAGGAACAAATGTGAATGGAAAGAGCTTACGAATTTGCAGGTTGATAGGATGGGATTTGCGAAGAATAAAAATTATGGGGTTGGATATTTTTAAAGAAAAAAATATGATTCGTTAATGTTAAGGTTTTTTCAAATTTATTCTTATAAGTCTTATGTGGAACGTTAAAATTTCCCAAAATTATGAGGAGAAAAAATTCTAACATCCAAAAATGTTAAATTATATTCATAAAAAGCCTTAAAAACGTTTAGATGAGAGATATCGAAAAAAAGCCCAAATTTGGATCGTTGTGAAGCACCTTCTAGGCCGACAATAGTGGAACTGGTGGAAAAATTTCAGCTGTTGAGACGAGTTAGTGATGTGAAGAATCTAAACCGTGTGCGTCGCTCAAGAAAATATTGCTGCTGTAGCCAGTAGTGTTGACGAAAACCCAGGTTTTTATTATTATTATCATTAAAATTGAAGAATGATTGTTGAAAAGCCTTCCTAGTCTAAACGTGTCACTGTTTGATGCGGTTTTTGGGCTGGTGCAACTGTTACGGCGCTACTGAGCTATTATTAATAATTTTCATGGCCAGAATTGAAATATATTGATGTGGACAACGTATATTTTCAACAGGATGGTGCTATTTACCACACAAACAATGGAACAATCGTAATTATGTATAGAAATTTTTCTTGGCTTTATTATTTTTAGAAGATTCAATCACAATTAGACACATTTTGAACAGATTTTCATCTAGATGAATAAACGTTTTATGATATAAATGAAAAAACAACATTTCAACAAGGCGAATATTGTCTTCCAAATGGTCAAGGGTTTGTGGCTCATCCGCATAGACCAATGACTTTACATAGCCCCACAGAAAGTAGTCCAACGGTGTTAAATCACAAGATCTTGGAGGCCAATTCACAGGTCCAAAACGTGAAATTAGGCGGTCACCAAACGTGTCTTTCAATAAATCGATTGTGGCACGAGCTGTGTGACATGTTGCGCCGTCTTGTTGGAACCACAGCTCCTGGACATCATGGTTGTTCAATTCAGGAATGAAAAAGTTAGTAATCATGGCTCTATACCGATCACCATCGACTGTAACGTTCTGGCCATCATCGTTTTTGAAGAAGTACGGACCAATGATTCCACTAGCCCATAAAGCGCACCAAACAGTCAGTTTTTCTGGATGTATCGGTGTTTCGACATACACTTGAAGATTAGCTTCACTCCAAATGCGGCAGTTTTGTTTGTTGACGTAGCACTTCAACCAGAAGTGCGCTTCATCACTAAACAAAATTCGCTTATGAAAATCCATTATTTAGAACCATTATTTTTTAAATAAAATTGCACTATTTGCAAGCGTTCTTCAGGCGTGAGTCTATTCATGATGAATTGCCAAACCAAACCGAGAATAAATCACTTGACAGCTGTTAAATCGGTCACCATCTTGAACAGTAATGCTAACTTAAAGTTATATTCCTCGAAAAAAAAACACCCGAAATATAGCGCACCCTATATGTATAATCAGGACTTAAAAGTACGCTATTCACTCGGAAAAAGACCAACTCCAACATTCTTGTACCATCGTAGTGATATTTTGAGCAAAGAGAACCACCCATGGCGCACCCTGTATAATCCTTCTATTATCAATAAATCAATTTGAAGAAATGACCTCCTTCGAGTGTAATAACCCCTCTAAACCATTCAACAAAACATCCAGACTTTAATCCCTCCAGGCGAGCTGAAACTGCCAAATTTCTATATAATTTCAACAATCGTAACATGTGTATCTGGCTGGGAACATCCCATACAAAGTTCGGTAGGTGGATTCAGCTTCCAACGAACTTTTGGCATTAGAGCACTTTCCGGTCTGCACTTCTCCATTCCTCCAGTTCCGCGTTTTGTTTGACTTCCTCTGCCGCCTGCTGTTCCACATGGTCATTTCGGCTCGTATCGGATTTATGCTGTGGACCCGAGTTCCAAGGTGCATTAATGCACTGTTTGAGTGCTCCATAAATTCAACAGTTTATGGAGTTAATAGAAGGGAATGTTATTCATGATTCGCAATAAGTATCAACTTGCGTATTAGGCGACTTTGTAATCGCTGCAAGCCAGAAGGGGACAGTTGCCAGATCTGGAAAATTTGGTTCATTATTTTCAATGATGATGGGACGAAATACTGAGCAAGCAAAGCTTTGGTTTGATGAGTGTTATTCAGACTCTGCATCATCGACAACAACAGTTAAAAGGTGGTATGTTGTTTCAGAAATCATAAAAAATTCCACGAAATAGTTCTGAGTGATTGTAAACTAAAATTGCGTGGAATATCAGTGGAGTTGAAGATATTAGATATCATTATTTTACGTGAAAATTTGTCTATGAGAAAGCTTTGCTCATCACTGATCAAAAGTAACATCGCATCGTCGATTCTGAACGCTGAGCTGTTTAGAGCAGTTTGAGCAGGATAAATAGGATTTTTTCGTCAATATGTGACAATGGATAAAACGTGTATTCGTCACTACACTCCTGAGTCAGAGACAAAGTCAATTAAGTGAAAAGCAGTCGGTGAAAGCTGTCCAAAACATCCAAAATCTTTAACATCAACGTCAAGGTTATGCTTACTCTCTTGACAAAGATAAAACAGTGAATAATAACGGGTGTTTTTTTTTCGAGGTATATAACTTTAAGTTGGCATTACTGTTCAAGATGGCGACCGATTTAACAGCTGTCAAGTGATTTTTTCTCAGTTTGGTTTGGTAAATCATAATGAATCGACTCACGCCTGAACAACGCTTGCAAATAGTGCAATTTTATTTCGATAATAATGGTTCTGTGCGGAAAACGTATCGCGCACTACGTACATTTTATTTTGTTCAGCGATGAAGCGCACTTCTGGTTGAATGGCTACGTCAACAAACAAAACTGACGCATTTGGAGTGAAGCTAATCTTCAAGGGTACGTCGAAACACCGTTAAATTCAGAAAAACTGACTGTTTGGTGCGCTTTATGGTCTGGTGGAATCATTGGTCCGTACTTCTTCAAAAACGATGATGGCCAAGAACGTTACAGTCAATGGTGATCGGTATAGAGCCATGATTAATAACTTTTTCATTCCTGAATTGAACAACCATGATGTCCAGGAGCTGTGGTTCCAACAAGACGGCGCAACATGTCACACAGCTCGTGCCACAATCGATTTATTGAAAGACACGTTTGGTGACCGCATAATTTCACGTTTTGGACCTGTGAATTGGCCTCCAAGATCTTGTTATTTAATACCGCTAGACTACTTTCTGTGGGGTTTTGTAAAGTCATTGGTCTATGCGGATAAGCCACAAACCCTTGACCATTTGGAAGACAACATTCGCCGTGTTATTGCCGATATAGGGCCTCAAATGTTGGAAAACGTCATCGAAAATTGGACGTCCAGATTGGACTACATCCGAGCCAGCCGTGGCGATCATATGCCAGAAATCATATTTAAAATGTAATGTCACAAGATTATCTTGCGGATAAATAAAATTCATGTCAATCGAATAATCCATCGTTGTTTTATTGCAATTTAAAGTTCTATAGCTCTAAAAAAAAACACCCTTTACTTATTACTATTCTTTGTTATTCAATGCTAAATGAATCAAGACTAAATTTTGGAAATGACGATCTACAAAATGTCGAATAATGGAATTTCAAATGTCCTTGTGTTTCGAAATGCGGGTCATTGTCACTTCGAACGACAGAAATGATTTACCTGTTGCTTGTGCAATCAACAGACCTCCTACATAACTTGATGAATGATATCCAATTCCCTTCAAATAATCACGTTTATACATCCGATCCATTAAGGGTGTTACGTGGATTGAATCAATGTAACTATTGATACCGACATTCAATATTGGATATTGGCTTATCGAATTCAATTTTGATGTAGGTAATTATTTTGTGAACAGGGCATATCTCGAGATGTGCATGTCTAGATTATAGCGTATTCTGGACCTGTATTTCTGAGAAGAGATGTGTCGTCTTTATGTTATGTCAGTTTTTTAATGTTAAAGATTGATCCTAATTTTTTTTTCAAATTATTTCGATTGTAATGGTTGAATGTCGTTTGCGGAAAAAATGTTGTTTTGTGCATTTTTTGAGACGCCTCTGAAATTGTCGATTAGTGCCAAAAAAATTAACTGCATAATAAAAGACTCGAAATTTGGGAAAAAATTGAATTTCCCTCCAAAAATCGTTATATCTCCCGTTTTCAAACATCAAGTTGCCATCTAAGACATACTGAGGTTTCAAGGGCGTAGCTTACGTTCAGAAGAAGTTGCAGCCTCGGGAATATTATCAATTTTTTTCTAGAAAATTTCAGATTTTACCTCTAACTTCTGAAATAATGACAATACTCCCATAAAGGATCTTTTATTTTTTTTCAATTTTCTAAGGGTTAGGTATGGAAAATTTCATTTTATGGAATTTGTTTCGAAAATCGTTAAAAAATTATTTTTATTCATTATTATCATTTTATTTATTTATTAAAAAAAGTTTAAATCGTAGTTTTAGATTCTTAAAACCTGAACGATACAATGTTTTGTTCTTTTTGTTTATATGAGGTCTAATGAAATGAAAGGAATGATGTACAGTTGTACAGTGTGTTCATTTAGACAAAATCTACCTGTGTTCATGACTAAATAAAACAGTGTTGAATAAAGTTTGGGAGCACTCAAATTATCACCTCAGCATCCTAGACCCTAAAAATCTAATTCTGTTATGCGGGAAGCCTTTTATGGCACAATGAAATTCAGTGGCGCCTCAGACATTTCCATCATGAGTCGATACATCAGATTTTCCAGATTTCCACAACACTGAGATTCTATATAATATAATAAGATTGGGACCAGTACGAAAAAGAAAATAATATTTTAGAATAATTCATTTTATGCAGGACTCTTAAGGTTAGGAACGTTCAGTCTAGGATACTTCTGCTATGGGCTTGGACAGTTAAGACTAGGACATTTCTGGTTAGAAAACTTTATTATTATTATTATTTATTTATACATGTAGAAAGGCTAGAACAGATAAGGCTATGACACTTCAGGATTGGTCTAAGTTTAGAGTAGGACAGATAGGCAAAGACACTCTCTGTTTATGAAAATTTGAACTCGAAATTTGGAAAAAACTGGTAAAAATTGAAAATCTGCACAATAATCGTTATATCTCCCAAAATATTGGTCACAGCCTCTCAGACACGATCGTTTTCCATTATTCAAGCTGTGATCTAAAACATATTGAAGTTTCAAGTATGTACCTCGCATCTAGGAGAATTGGCAGCATCGAGAATATTATCAATTTTTTTTGAAAATTTCAGTTTAACAGCTACAATTGCTGAAATGAAGGAGTAATCCCTGAACTGCAAGCTTGTTTGTGATCTACGTTATTGAATTAACTGATTTGAAGGTATAAAATACCGATGTGGGAACTTTTCCATATTTCCAATGGCAAGTTTTCGAAAACCCACCCTCTATGTGACGCCACTGACGAGCCGTGTTTGATGAAATTCCCTTTTATAACACCTCAACTGTTGGTTTCCAACAAAACCAACACCTCTCTCCTCTGGAATTGAACTCGGGAAAAAAAAGACTTCAAAAACAGTGGCTCCTGCCGGCGCTTTATAAATGGTCCTAGTTGGAATTAACATGTTGAATATGTTTGAGCAGTTGTGACATTTTTCTGTTTTGATCCCGAATTCTACAAAGCGCCTGCTAATCCGTACGTTCGTTTTCAACCAAGCCTCGGATGAATTTGTATAATTCGAATGATTGCAATGCATGTTCAATTCTAAACGTGTTCAAGCGATTTTCTGGTTTGTACATATACGTAATCGAATTGGATGGAATTCCGTGTAGTCCTCAATTGGACATGGAAATGCTGCATATCTTTCAGTGGAATCGATAATCCAATGTCAATAGAAAGGATATTTAAAATTTGAAATATTCCAAAAAAGCATTGACGCTGTGTTCAAATTTCACTGATAAACAAAAATCCTAATTTTGGAATGGCTATATTCACGGAACCCCTTGTTAGATTTTACCTATTAACGAACTCAACCGCGGTATTCAAGATAAGAAACTACCCTGTCCTTAGTTACTGCCATGGTTGAAGAAGAAGAAGACCCACCCTGCAAATTTAATGTTTCTAGGTCTATGACTTATCAACCAGTCTGTGGAAAATTTTGACATCAACCGAGTTTTGAAGAATAGAAATTGATCATTGTTATATCGAAGCTCAAATACTTCAAAATGGTATTCCCCAAATACAACTTGCAAATTATGGATTCAAAAGAACTTAAAACTGTAAGTACCTTAGCTATCTACTATCATCTGAACTATACTCTCAATATGTTTTTTGTTCTAGGCACACACAATTCTTTTGATTCAACCTACTTCAGAACCCGAATCTAGAACTTTTTCCGATTACGAATCGGTTAAAAAATGTATGGAAGACATTTGTGAGATGTATGAGGAACATCTAAGAAAACAGAAGCCTGAAGCGCAATCAATAATTTATAAAATATCAGAAGTAATTGAGTTTACTGATGAGGTCAGTAGTTTTTCAATATTTCTTCATGGTTTTTAGTAACTACAAAACTGGGACGAAACTTTCTAAAAAAAATTTTCTATCCCAATAAATCGGCTTTGCAATTGAATTTTAGATTCTGAAAATGTGACAAATAATTTCTGAGATATCTGACTTATAAAACAATTTTTTGACAATCTAGTGTCTCAAATCAATCGAATCGATATTTTTCGAGTTTATTGGAAAAAATACATATATCTACAACTAACCCCGAAACAATTGGACGGATTTGGTTCATTTAAGATTGAAAATTATAAAAAAATTTATAATTAGTGTTTTATTTTGTTGCAGCTATCTGACATAAGATGTCTGGTTTTTCATAAGTCAACCAATACATATGCACCTTACAACAGAGAATGGATAAAAGAGAGAATCAATAATTTGTATCGAAAATCTGATTATCCTTAGTATATTGGTACATAATATGAAGAGTTGATATCAACCACAAGATTCCAATAATTTAAAATGAATTTATTGAAATTTTCATATCGTTTGTAATTCAGTTAAAGTTGTATTAATTTTAGACTCATTAAATAAAGTTTTCTCAGAGCTGAATGCGAGTAATTTTCTACAAACCACATATTTTATGACTTATTTTAGGTTTAAAGTCAAAACATCAAACTTAAAAAATATAAAACAAAGATAAAAATGTAGAATTGAATTAATTCGTTGAAAATGGAAATTTATTAAACATTTCCGTTTCTCTGATCTAATATTTCCACGTGGGATTTTACCAAATCGTGCAATGGAAGTAATATCATTTTTCAGGCTCTCAACAAAAGGAAATCGTGCAAAGTAACAACACAACATCATTCTGACCTTATTTAATATTCCTTTCAGCTTTCCCCTCGCAATGTTTCCTTCGATTCGAGAGATTTATTATTGGTATTGTTCGTTTATCCAGAAAATTTACGTTTTTGCGTGAAATGGTGGAAACTCCTTTTCATCCAATCAACAATGAATTTTAATATAGAGAGATTCATCAGGATTGCTCGGAAAAATACTTACTATTCCTGTTAATAAGTCTATCAGTGACGCGCAGAAAAAAAAATTACCTATGAGAATCAAACTTTGAATATATCGCTCCAATACCTACATAGAAATATCCCCCAACAATTTAATCTGGTCTCCAGCTGTAGTTCATATAAAATAAATAAAGAAGAGGCGAAAAGATGTAAACGATAATGATGACAGATCAGTCGACAATTTGCTTAATTGAGAGATTGATGTGATATAAATGAGCGCTTGAAAACAGGCTTTCCGGATATTCTAGTTTTTCATGAGAAGTTTTATGTTGAAGTTCAGCAAACAATAACAATTGCTGGAATTTTCCAGTTCGTAGATTAGCCTTGGAACTACATATGGAATAATAATTCTCTGGATAAAGTTCTTCACAATATTGCAATATTTGTTTATATTATATAATTTCAATATTAGATAAATTTCATCGAGAAATATTCCCTTTTTTGATTCAATATGTAAATGAAGGTTAGCATTACCAAACATAAGATAGAATTTTTAATGGTATATTCTAAAACAAGTTGCAGATTGAGCTCCTATTCCAACACGAATGCGAAATGAGTGTTGGAATTGCCTTCTGCAACGAGTATTAGATGATATTTTCCCTATTTCAGTCAATTTTCATGAAATATTGTCCAAATTGAATGGAATATTCAGATTGAACAACCTAGTTACATTTGTATTGTATCTTGGCAGTTAGTGTGATTGTTACGAGAATTGACAGATTACGTAATTTGAATTTGAATCGTCTTTTGGAATTTTGAAATAATTAATAATTAGGCATTAAATTCGTGAATTAGATATATCAGACGAAATCGATTTAACATCAACAGAATTAAGAGAAATTGCGAATAATGTCGCAAATCATTTCACTAAATTCAAATTATATTACATTGGCAATTGACGTTTGTTGAATTTTGATTGGATTGGAAACCAGTGTAGACAACCACAAAATGAAAAAAATGATTGAAAACGATGTTGTAATGAGTTCATTACAGCACTGTTTTAAGAACTATAACGAACTCATTACGATACTGAAATAAAGAAAATAACTTTAAGGTCTAAGTACTTGGTACTGATGATAATCTCTGAACCCTCTGTGTAGCGAAACAATTATAATTAAAAAGTGAAAATAGAAACAATGTCCTTAAATTTCGATTCGAATGAAATTTATTCGAATCGTTATTAAATAATACATACAAATAAACATACAAACATAATATACCACTTATTGTCACCTTATCAGCGTTTCCCACCGAATGAGCTTTTTTCAACATAAATATCATTGTTTATGATCAAATCAATTCAATATAAGACATCCCAACTCATCTCTAACAGATCATTTAATCTGTTGCGCCTCCTATCCACAATTTTCTCGTTCCTCCGTCGATTTAGACAAGAATACGAATTGTCGTTCAATGTTTCTCTCTGTATGTCGCAACTCGCAAGTGCCGCTCGCGTTGGGGCGGCTCCACAGCCTCCCGCCATCCTGGGAGGCAGTATCTGAACGTCTAACTCGCCGTCAGCAGCTCTCGCTCACGTCCTTCAGGATATATCGTCCTGTCGCGAGTTAAAGTAATTTTCGCGAGTGTTTTTCGTTGCGTTTTCACCTCTGGAATGTGAGTTTTCTCAGACAAAGTAAGTAATCGATAGGCTCGATTCCGACCGGATTCGACACCGGTGGAAAAAAAATCGACTCGAGCCGGTTTTGTGGCGATTTGTGAGAATTTCAACTGGATAATACTTCTGTTGTACTTTTTTGGGTTTTATTTAAGGAAATTATCGACGACAATTATTTCAATTAACATCAGAACTATTCATTTGCAATAATCTAGATTTATCAAGTGTGTTAGTGTAATTTAGCCCTTTTGAATGTGAATTTTCATAAAGGAAGTAAGTGATCAATAGGCTCAACTTCGACTGGATTTGATACCGGTGGAATAAAATCAACTTTTAAGCTGGAGAATTCTTTCGTTTGATTTTAATGCATGTTATCTTTACAATTTAGAAAATTAAATTATCAGCAATAACCTATACGGAATAAAATCAGGGTATGAAGATTCTAAACGAAATATTTCTTATCGAAGTGGTGAAATTTTGATCTCTAATAGAATAGACGTCATATGATTACATATTTGTTATGATTTAGTGTTTCAAATTGCCTTCAAGTGATTTTTCGAGTAATTTAGCTCGTTTGGATATGATTTTCTATGAAGAAAGAAAGTAATCGATAGTCCCATTCGCGACCGGATTTGACGCCGATGGACAAAAAATTGACTTTGTCGGTTTGTGCTGTAAATCGACCGTAGGGTGGTTTTGAGTATTCGAAATTGATTTAAGAGGGTAGATGGGGGTTCTATACTGGCAGGGTCGTTTCCGTACGCTATAAATCAACAGGTTTATACGGGCGTTGTGCGGTTTCGGGTATTAGGACTTGGATTTCCACTTTTCGGGGAGATCAAAGGGAGTTTCTCTTCGTTGTAGCTAGGATGGATTTGAGTAGATGAAAGGTAAGGGAGTTTTTTTACAAAATCCACAGAGTCTGTTATAGGAAATTCGATAATTCTGCTGCTTCTGAATTTTCTAGCTTGTGGTTGAGGTTTCGGAAGGAGAATATTTTTACAAATTAAGAAGCGTAATCGCAAAAATTTAACAATGATGTATTTTACTTATCAAGGTTGGAAAATAACTCTTAGACGTTGCAAGGAAGGCTGCAAATAGCAAATAAAGTTATTGGATGCGTTACTTTCTGTTTTTTCCGTCAATCTTGTGAAAATGCAACCAATAAACAAATCATCTCGATAATATCATATTTGAGAGAATGTTCGCCTTAGTTTTAACCACGTTTTTCATTTGAATTTGAAATATAATTGATATTCAAAGTTCTACTCAATTTTTTCTTGGGTTCATAACTCTTGTTTTTATAATCAACACTCTTTTCAAAAGATCGATAAATTTTAGCAACACGATACAAAAGTACAAGCAAAAAACTGTAGGGAAGAAACCACAAAAAAAAACAATATATTTTTCATCGGAACTCCATTTAAAAATTAAACCAAACTCAAGTTATAACGAGAATTACATAATAGTACAAAATATTCCTATCTAATAATTTGAATTTTTGAAACTCTAACTCTTGTGGTTGAAAACAACAAAAATACTATTTAATATGAATAATTGCATTGGAGATTTATTAGAATCATATCAGCTGATTTTTTGATTTAATCTCAAATTGCAGAGGACTTGATAAGTTGTTTGTTATTGTTGATACTTTAATCACACTTTGGTGCTGCAACATCTCGATAAAAAGGAATGAAAATATTATCAGAATAGAATTGAATAAGGATTCAATTCAAATGATGAACAATTTCAACGGCTCAATATCTACTATCCGTTCATAAACGTTATGATTCTTCTTTGAGTTTCAAGATTTACTTGAAAAATTTACGTTTGAAATTGAAGTCGAGGAATAATATCCTTAAAATATTAGCACTTTATGGGGTGCTGATGCTAGCATTCTTCACATGGCAGCCTTGGCTTTGGTTTTTTCTGCTGCTGAATACTGTTGTTTTGTTTGGTTCAATAGTGCTCATGTTCATAAAATTGATGCACAGCTTAACCTTTCTATGAGAATTATCAGTTCAACTATTAGATCTACACCTTTACATAGGTTTCCAGTGCTATCACATATACTTCCGCCTCATATTCGTAGACAGGTCTAAATCAAGAAATCTTGGGAAAAATTTCATTTCTACCCGAACTTATTTCCAATTCAATCTTACCTCCTAGATACTAGAACTGCCAGATTAAAGTCACGAAAACCTTTATGGATTGATACCTTCCTTCAATCTAATGAAAGTGACAAGGAAATTTGGAGTTCTTTACTATGTAAATGTTATATTGGTTCGAAAAAATTCTATTATATTCTACAACATTTTTTTAGCGAATTTTAACAATTTCAATTCTTTTTTGAAGCGTGTATCGTTCCAATTTTAGGAATGACGTAGTTTTAACTTGTCAAATGTGAGAAGATGACAGCTACCCAGATATTGGGCTATTCGAAATGAATCGTATTGGAAAACCTTAAAGAGGGTGTTCTTTTTAGAGCTATAGAACTTTAAATTGCAATAAAACAACGATGGATTATTCGATTGACATGAATTTTATTTATCCGCAAGATAATCTTGTGGCATTACATTTTCAATATGATTTCTGGCATATGACCGCCACGGCTGGCTCGGATGTAGTACAATCTGGACGTCCAATTTTCGATGACTTTTTCCAACATTTGTGGCCGTATATCGGCAATAACACGGCGAATGTTGTTTTCCAAATGGTCAAGGGTTTGTGGCTTATCCGCATAGACCAATGACTTTACATAGCCCCACAGAAAGTAGTCTAACGGTGTTAAATCACAAGATCTTGGAGGCCAATTCACAGGTTCAAAACGTGAAATTAGACGGTCACCAAACGGTTGTGGCACGAGCTGTGTGACATGTTGCGCCGTCTTGTTGGAATCACAGCTCCTGGACATCATGTTTTTTCAATTCAGGAATGAAAAAGTTAGTAATCATGGCTCTATACCGATCACCATCAACTGTAACGTTATGGCCATCATCAATGGTGTTTTTGAAGAAGTACGGACCAATGATTCCACCAGTCCATAAAGCGCACCAAACAGTCAGTTTTTCTGGATGTAACGGTGTTTCGACATACACTTGAGGAATAGCTTCACTCCAAATGCGGCAGTTTTGTTTGTTGACGTAGACATTCAACCAGAAGTGCGCTTCATCGCTAAATAAAATAAAATGGACGTAGTGCGCGATACGTATTCCGCACAGAACCATTATTTTCGAAATGAAATTGCACTATTTGTAAGCGCTGTTCAGGCGTGAGTCTATTCATGATGAATTGCCAAACCAAACTGAGAATAAATCACTTAACAGCTGTTAAATCGGTCGCCATCTTGAAGAGTAATGCCAACTTGAAGTTATATACCTCGAAAAAAAACACCCGATATAATTGCAAAATCTTCAATTTGACACCCTGCCATTTACGATTTTTGAGGGGGTGGCTCACAAATAAATAATGACGCATGAATTTTCCTGAAAAACCATACTCACGGACATATGTATTCGGTTGAACTGTTCAATGTGGATCATATCAATTAAACCAAAATGATATAGATGCATACTGAAATTGCAGATTCATTAGACCAAACCATTCAATACTGCCCACCTGGAGTTTAGTTGCAGCCCTGGATAGTGTCGCGTTGCAAATGATAATTAGAGCAGCAATTAAGAAGATGAAACTGTATTCTATGTGCGGACTGCTTTTCGATCGTTTCTGCCTCATTAGTTTCGAGTGCTGAATAAAATTCGATTCGGTCTGTTCCGAAATTCACTGATGGGAAAAGTTGGTCTATTCAATTATGAAGGTTCATGACGTTCATGCCATAAAAGCATCCATTTGCAGACCTGTTGGAAATGATGGACTCGGTAGCACTAACGAGGTAGTTGGAATTGGTTCGGAAAGTTCTGTAAGGAAAATTTTGTATACAGGGTGTGACGCATATATTCAGCAAACTTTAATGGCGGATTTTTAAGGGCTTCAACATATAGGGATTTGCAATAAAAGTTTTTATTTTGAATAGCCTGCTATCTAGGTCGCTGTCACTTTTGAAGCCCTTATCTTTTGATATATTTTTTTTTCGAGGTATATAACTTTGAGTTGGCATTACTGTTCGAGATGGCGACCGATTTAACAGCTGTTAAGTGATTTATTCTCAGTTTGGTTTGGCAATTCATCATGAATAGACTCACGCCTGAACAACGCTTGCAAATAGTGCAATTTTATTTCGAACATAATGGTTCTGTGCGGAATACGTATCGCGCACTACATCCATTTCCGATGAAGCGCACTTCTGGTTGAATGGCTACGTCAACAAACAAAACTGCCGCATTTGGAGTGAAGCTAATCCTCAAGTGTATGTCGAAACACCGTTACATTCAGAAAAACTGACTGTTTGGTGCGCTTTATGGGCTGATGGAATCATTGGTCCGTACTTCTTCAAAAACGATGATGGCCAGAACGTTACAGTCAATGGTGATCGGTATAGAGCCATGATTACTAACTTTTTCATTCCTGAATTGAACAACCATGATGTCCAGGAGCTGTGGTTTCAACAAGACGGCGCAACATGTCACACAGCTCGTGCCACAATCGATTTATTGAAAGACACGTTTGGTGACCGCCTAATTTCACAATTTGGACCTGTGAATTGGCCTCCAAGATCTTGTGATTTAACACCGCTAGACTACTTTCTGTGGGGCTATGTAAAGTCATTGGTCTATGCGGATAAGCCACAAACCCTTGACCATTTGGAAGACAACATTCGCCGTGTTATTGCCGATATACGACCACAAATGTTGGAAAAAGTCATCGAAAATTGGACGTACAGATTGGACTACATCCGAGCCAGCCATGGCGGTCATATGCCAGAAATCATATTTAAAATGTATAACTAATAAAGACCTTTATTATTATTATTAAATGTGCAAAGTGATCATGGAAAACTTCATGAAAAGTAGCTGCAAGCCTTGTCGTGTCAGCCATTTGGCTCATATCGTTTTCCACCGTTGATGGCGTACCTTTCTCTTTAAAAAACGATGCTATTATGTAATTCCAATGCTAGAAGGTATAAGATTTTTTCATGTAGTCGGAGATATTCAGAATATAAATAACATCCCATATAATGCAGAAGTAGAGATAATAACGAGCATTTCTAGTTGTTCATAAACAAATGCCTGTCGGCTATTCAGTTGAGGAACACCGAGCGTAAAGTAATGAACAAGCTTTATTATATAATGATTGCATCCATGAAAACTCTACTACCTTTTAAACCGAAAACGCCATAATCCCTCATAATAACTCACAATATTCATCAAACAATGGGGAATTAAATTTGAAATTCATTTTCTTTATAAGCTTTATCAGTACTCGTTCTACTCTATCAATTTATGATAACCTACAGAAAATTTGTTGATTATGCTGGTTTCTATTTTATTTCATTCATATTATTTGACTCCAATCATTTTTAGCGAAAAAGTTCACCAATCACACATCTCAATTTTGAATTACAAATGGTTTCTAGATGGAAAAAGTGTATGACAGCACCTGTTTGTTTTTTAGATTTTACTCGCGGAAAAACTTCACATCTGTTGTTAATAAAAAATTACGATACCTTTGATAACAAATATTTACGGCCTCATGAAATAGTCTTGTCAAATACCATTTGGTCATCTAATTTTTCCCGTGAAAAAAAGTCGGAAAAACACAATGCAAAGAATAGTTATTTGTTTTACTAAGCAGCAAAGTAGTAGATTGACTGCCGCGGCTGATAGTTCATAGCCGAGCGTAGAGAGGCTAGGAAGTCAGCCAAGTCAGTCAATCTATTTAGTTGAAGAGTTGAACATATAATTTTTTATTCGATTGTTTATAATGAGATATATTTTAGCAAATTATTACAATTCCCACAATCTTTTCATTTTTCCTGTAGTGATAAATTAAAACTAAATTGAATAGAAATTGGAATTGTTAGTTGCTATGGAAATGACGTAATAATTATAACGTGTTTTTTTTTTGAGGTATATAACTTTAAGTTGGCATTACTGTTCAAGATGGCGACCGATTTAACAGCTGTCAAGTGATTTATTCTCAGTTTGGTTTGGCAATTCATCATGAATAGACTCACGCCTGAACAACGCTCGCAAATAGTGCAATTTTATTTTGGATTTGTGAATTGGCCTCCAAGATCTTGTGATTTAACACCGCTAGACTACTTCCTGTGGGGCTATGTAAAGTCATTGGTCTATGCGGATAAGCCACAAACCATTGACCATTTGGAAGACAACATTCGCCCTGTTATTGCCGATATACGGCCACAAATGTTGGAAAAAGTAATCGAAAATTGGACGTCCAGATTGGACTACATCCGAGCCAGCCGTGACGGTCATATGCCAGAAATCATATTTGCAATGTACACACAAGATTATCTTGCGGATAAATAAAATTCATGTCAATCGAATAATCCATCGTTGTTTTATTGCAATTTAAAGTTCTATAGCTCTAAAAAAAAACACCCTTTATCAGATCGCATCATAAACGTATACATCATTCATTCAGTGTTTGAAGGGTGCTCAAATAGAAACAAAATTCACATTTCGTCCCGCTGAATATTCAGTCACTCCACCGAAATATTCGAATAAAAAATCAAGCAAATCGACCTCACCAATCCTCAATTGCGCGAAAGCCAAATTGGATATCGAGCAATTCCGGGAAGCTCAAACAATCAGCACGAATCGAAGACCAGACATTTCTCTTCAAACTCCGATCGACGATAATATTATTCCCCCCCTCTGGTCCCCCGACTCATGATTCCAGAAAATCAGGCCAATACAGACGCCGTCGACGTCTGAAATTAATTGAACGACGCTCCTCATGTCGAACAGATTTCCCATCTGTTCTAACAGGACTCGAACCTGCGCTTTGCGCCAGAAGGGGGATTAGATGAAGATTAGAATTAGCTGATTCTGGTGGCAATTGGAGCGGAAAATATCGAGCCCCCAGATTTCGGAGGAAGTCGCTCTGGACGTCTTATGGTCATCATTTGGAGTGGGGGGAGTTTTACTAAAAATCCGCCTTCCTAGATTTATGTAAAGGGTGTTTTTTTTAGAGCTATAGAACTTTAAATTACAATAAAACAACGATGGATTATTCGATTGACATGAATTTTATTTATCCGCAAGATAATCTTGTGGCATTACATTTTAAATATGATTTCTGGCATATGACCGCCACGGCTGGATCGGATGTAGTCCAATCTGGACGTCCAATTTTCGATTACTTATTCCAACATTTGTGGCCGTATATCGGCAATAACAGAGCGAATGTTGTCTTCCAAATGGTCAAGGGTTTGTGGCTTATCCGCATAGACCAATGACTTTACATAACCCCACAGAAAGTAGTCTAGCGGTGTTAAATCACAAGATCTTGGAGGCCAATTCACAGGTCCAAAACGTGAAATTAGGCGGTCACCAAACGTGTCTTTCAATAAACCGATTGTGGCACGAGCTGTGTGACATGTTGCGCCGTCTTGTTGGAACCACAGCTCCCGGACATCATGGTTGTTCAATTCAGGAATGAAAAAGTTAGTAATCATGGCTCTATACCGATCGCCTTTGACTGTAACGTTCTGGCCATCATCGTTTTTGAAGAAGTACGGACCAATGATTCCACCAGCCCATAAAGCGCACCAACCAGTCAGTTTTTCTGGATGTAACGGTGTTTCGACATACACTTGAGGATTAGCTTCGCTCCAAATGCGGCAGTTTTGTTTGTTGACGTAGTCATTCAACCAGAAGTGCGCTTCATCGCTAAACAAAATAAAATGGACGTAGTGCGCGATACGTATTCCGCACAGAACCATTATTTTCGAAATGAAATTGCACTATTTGCGAGCGTTGTTCAGGCGTGAGTCTATTCATGATGAATTGCCAAACCAAACTGAGAATAAACCACTTGACAGCTGTTAAATCGGTCGCCATCTTGAACAGTAATGCCAACTTAAAGTTATATACCTCGAAAAAAAACAGCCTTTATAACACGTCCTCTAACGAAAAATGATATCTCAAAATGAAACCGATGATTTCATTAAGAGTATACCCAGTCGTGTTTCTGAGTGCATTTAGGACATCGTGCAGGGATAACACATAATCAATTTTCAACATTTTTTCCAACAGTTGGACTTTTCTTGAATTTCAATCAATTACCTAATCACAAAGAGACAAGTGTGCACAAAATTGTCGTTATAAAGTCACTAGGTATGTCACTTGGTAAATTTATGAGATAGGACGAAATGATAAACCATTTCGTAAAATATACAATGTTTCTTCCTTGGAAATTCCGAATTTCCATCGCCACCCCTTGAAAGAAAGACGTGAAAATGAGGAAAATTCGAAA
Source organism: Harmonia axyridis (assembly GCF_914767665.1). Lineage (NCBI taxonomy): Eukaryota > Metazoa > Arthropoda > Insecta > Coleoptera > Coccinellidae > Harmonia > Harmonia axyridis. The sequence continues at coordinate 3,851,166 of NC_059503.1, forward strand.
ACAAGAATTTCATTTCGTAAGCATAATATTGTTATGCAGAATTGGTTGAGAATTCAGATAACAAGATAATTTTCATTTCGAATTCGTTTTGCGAGCGACCCTCAAAACATCTCTACTCGAAACTTTCTGTTGGTATAATGAATTTTCCGAAACTTTCCCGTTCACGCTGTTGCATTCGCATAGTTCCAGGGGGAATTTTAATCATGGGATGATGATATTTTCTTTTATTTGTGTTCGTTTTCAACTGGACAAAGTGTGAGAACTCCAATACATACCTATACTTCCGACTGTTTATCTTTTCAAGAATATTGTTGGTTTTTCATTTGGTTGAAAGCTGCTATCTACCGCTCACCGCTGAATTGATATGGTAATCGAGAAATTATTTCGTAATCTTGTTATAATTGAAACTAACCTAGGTCAACGTTCTCCCTGAACTCCTTATGTATAATTTTTCATTCCTCAGAAAGAACGCTCTAAAATTCTTCACGAAATACACAAAAAACTTTAATTTTGAAACAAAAATAATTGTCTAATCAAAAATCATATCTGATATCCAATTGAAATTGAGAGAGTAGGTATTTTCAGTGATATAAAAAGTCAACAAGTTAGATCTTTCGGGGACGTCGTTAAGAAATCGGTCACATTGAGCACTCCTTCATAATTTAAGCTTATTAGAACTTTTGAATACCGCGGGGGAGACAACTTCATTTAATCATTACCTTATTAACGAAAAGAGAGTTATTGTCAAGGAATTCACCATCAGCTTCTTACTTCATCATCTCGAATTCATCTTGTTTTTTCTTTTCATATACTCATACCAAAAAGGAAGAATTACCATCAGTTAGAATTGTAGTTTTATGCTCCATCATAATACAAATATCCATAGCCATTATTTCTGAAAATAATGATTACGAAGATATATTCGATAATAAGTCATTCAATATCTTCAATACTTATTTAGCAAGAAAAAGTAATCAGAAACGAATAAAAATAATCCAAGCTATCGACCATATTTTAATGTCAAACAGTTTGCAACACAAAGAATTATGTTCATTTAGGATGCGCACAGATAAGAAATTCACCAACACCAACAGCAGATTTTGATTTGAACCAACTCAAACATTCAGATTCATCCAATTTCCGTTTTATAATATAAATGATGAACAATTTGAGTCAAATTTCCAAATCTCAAAACGTATAGGTATACTGTTGAATGATCATAAAAGTAGAGAACATTAAATTTCACAATTATATTCTACATCATGATACTGAAACTCTACTCTATGTCCCAATATCATGTTCTGCAAAGTCCTTCAAATTTTTGACCAAATATTCAAACAGAATTTCATGGAATTCAGTATTAGTTTCTTACTTCATCAGATCCAGTTCGTTTTTTTATTTTTCTCAAACTTTCTCAAAAAGTAAGAATTAAGATCAGTGGGAATTGAAGACTTCTGCTCTAACATAATACAAATATCCATCAGCCATTACTTCTGTAAAAAAAATGAATAATTATAAAAAAATATTCGAATCATTCAATATAAGCAATACCTATTCAGCAAGAAATTAGAATTAGAAACGAATAAAAATAACTCAAGCTATTCGCCAGAAAATAATGTCGAACAATTTTCAACACAAAATTACCCATGTCCTTTAAGGATGCGCACAGATAAGACAGTTTCTAACAGCAATAGTAGATTTTGATTTGAACCAATTCAATTCACGTTTTATAATATAAATGTTGAACAATTCTAGTCAAATTTCCAAATTTCAGAATGTATAGGTATTGTTGAATGATCAACAAACTAGGAAATATTATAATTCACAATTATATTAGACATTGCTATACTAATATTATTATACTCTTTTCTATGTCCCAATATCATGTTCTGAATTTCCTATCAGTTTTCGAGTAACTTCGATAAGTGAAGAAGGGAAAAGTAACCGAAAAATATAATAAAGACAAACTGTTTCAAGAATTACACACAAAAAATCATTAATACTCACTTTTTGTTGAAAAATCCTCTTCAACAAAGCTCACTCATTCGTCACTCTCAACAAAATTACCGCGAAATGCATTAGAAGACACAAAAGCACAGACTTCTTAGATCGCAAACTTAAGTAGGTAACAGGTGACTGCGCGAGACGGTCGAACAAAAAACAGATTGCCAGACTGCACCCTGATAAACAGATTTTCACTCATTTCATTTCTTCTCATTTCGGTGGATTATCAACATATAAACAGATGTTCGGAAAATGAACACAAACATTTCAGTTCGATATCTATCTACACAATTTGATTTTATTTGGGTGATAATCGACAAATTCATATAAATTTTGATACACCTATGTATAGTTATAGGGTCACCAAGGGTGCAATTGGCGCATGAATGAATGAACGCTTCAAATCTCCTGACTTCACGTGACTGCTCTTCTTTTCTTTTTAGATGAGAGTGAGAATATTACCAGTATACAGGGTGTTCCTAAACTGGATTTCGAAAACAAAGCGTTTGCTGACTTATGTTTATAGGACTTTTTTCTTAAAATTACCTGTGAAACCTCTCATTTTCGTTTGTTTCTCCAATTTAGGAACATATTGTAGTACACATAACATTTTTTCGAGGTATATAACTTTAAGTTGGCATTACTGTTCAATATGGCGACCGATTTAACAGCTGTCATGTGATTTATTCTCAGTTTGGTTTGACAATTCATCATGAATAGACCCACGCCTGAACAACGCTTGCAAATAGTACAATTTTATTTCGAAAATAATGGTTCTGTGCGGAATACGTATCGCGCACTACGTCCATTTCATTTTGTTCAGCGATGAAGCGCACTTCTGGTTGAATGGCTACGTCAACAAACAAAACTGCCGCATTTGGAGTGAAGCTAATCCTCAAGTGTATGTCGAAACACCATTACATCCAGAAAAACTGACTGTTTGGTGCGCTTTATGGGCTGGTGGAATCATTGGTCCGTACTTCTTCAAAAACGATGATGGCCAGAACGTTACAGTCAATGGTGATCGGTATAGAGCCATGATTACTAACTTTTTCATTCCTGAATTGAACAACCATGATGTCCAGGAGCTGTGGTTCCAACAAGACGGCGCAACATGTCACACAGCTCGTGCCACAATCGATTTATTGAAAGACACGTTTGGTGACCGCCTAATTTCACGTTTTGGACCTGTGAATTGGTATCCAAGATCTTGTGATTCAACACCGCTAGACTACTTTCTGTGGGACTATGAAAAGTCATTGGTCTATGCGGATAAGCCACAAACCCTTGACCATTTGGAAGACAAAATTCGCCGTGTTATTGCCGATATACGACCACAAATGTTGGAAAAAGTAATCGAAAATTGGACGTCCAGATTGGACTACATCCGAGCCAGCCGTGGCGGTCATATTCCAGAAATCATATTTAAAATGTAATGCCACAAGATTATCTTGCGGATAAATAAAATTCATGCCAATCGAATAATACATCGTTGTTTTATTGCAATTTAAAGTTCTATAACTCTAAAAAAAACACCCTTTATTTGTGGTATTCATGATGCAGATTTTGGAAGACGTTTCTTCCACAAAATATGTAATGCAATTCGAATTACTTCAATTATCTATTGAAACTCATCCTCCGAATTTTAAATAACTGATTCGAATTAATTTCGAAATGATGACCTTGTAACTACGGGCTCTCTCCCGTTACATCAACTATTGATTTTTAACTAACATCTGCGATTGTTGCTTTGATGCAATCAAAAAGGAGGATTCTTTCGGTGTTTCAGACAAAGGATTCAATAATGCTCCTTCCTTCTCTCGAGCCAAACAAGACTGTTATTGGCATAAGGGAGGATCTTTTTTGAGCGATATCCGTTAAATCACGTGAAGCTCCTTTGAGAAATATGGAAATTTGGTTAGAATTGGTTCGTTATGAGTTTTGTGATCTAATTGAAACGGAAGAACTCCCTTTAGGCTAATCTGCCCGAAATTTTCACAGTTTATGTTTTGGAATGTTTCGAATACAATAATAAATTATGCAACTATAGTAGTAAAAGAGATCCTTTTCTAGACGAAAATATAAATTGTCCTAAGCTGACCAATTCGCACATTTGCGTCCTAGTATAACTTCATGAATTCCATCTTTGAGGTTTTGGATTCATTGTGGAGCATTGGCATATATAGGGTGTTATTTTTCGAGGTATATAACTTTAAGTTGGCATTACTGTTCAAAACGGCGACCGATTTAACAGCTGTCGAGTGATTTATTCTCAGTTTGGTTTGGCAATTCATCATGAATAGACTCCTGTCTGAACAACGCTTGCAAATAGTGCAATTTTTTTTCGAAAATAATGGTTCTGTGCGGAATACGTATCGCGCACTACGTCCATTTTATTTTGTTTATCGATGATGCGCACTTCTGGTTGAATGGCTACGTCAACAAACAAAACTGCCGCATTTGGAGTGAAGCTAATCCTCAAGTGTATGTCGAAACACCGTTACATCCAGAAAAACTGACTGTTTGGTGCGCTTTATGGGCTGGTGGAATCATTGGTCCGTACTTCTTCAAAAATGATGATGGCCAGAACTTTACAGTCAATGCCATATAGAGAGTATAAAGCCATGATTACTAACTTTTTCATTCCTGAATTGAAGAACCATGATGTCCAGGAGCTGTGGTTCCAACAAGACGGCGCAACATGTCACACAGCTCGTGCCACAATCGATTTATTGAAAGACACGTTTGGTGACCGCCTAATTTCACGTTTTGGACCTGTGAATTGGCCTCCAAGATCTTGTGATTTAACACCGCTAGACTACTTTCTGTGAGGCTATGTAAAGTCATTGGTCTATGCGGATAAGCCGCAAACCCTTGACCATTTGGAAGACAACATTCGCCGTGTGATTGCCGATATACGGCCACAAATGTTGGAAAAAGTCATCGAAAATTGGACGTCCAGATTGGACTACATCCGAGCCAGCCGTGGCGGTCATATGCCAGAAATCATATTTAAAATGTAATGCCACAAGATTATATTGCGGATAAATAAAATTCATGTCAATCGAATAATCTATCGTTGTTTTATTGCAATTTAAAGTTCTATAGCTCTAAAAAAAAAACACCCTTTACCTCATCTTTCACGAGGCCTCAAAGAAAAAGGTATAAAGGTGTTAAATCACAAGATCTCGGTGGTTATTCGTAATCATCTCTCCGAGAAATAACGCGGTCAGGCAACGTTTCTTGCAAAATTGAGATTTTTCGTTGCTTGTGTAGCACGAAATCAGCTCTAGATCATTACGGAAAACTATAGCCTCCTGTACCAAACAACAAACCAAAATAATCAGTCATGCATCAAGATCTCTACTAACATCCAATTCTCTCTTTCAGGATGTCGAAGATGCGTCGATCTTCCATGCTCCAAACACAAACCTCAGAACCTCTGATCGTGGTGGAGGAAAACGAGGACACAGAAGAGCCCGACAAAGAAACCTACAGCTCCGACGATGAATCACCCACCCTCAACCCACTCTTGCTGACGCCCTTCGCCAGAGAAATCCGGAAACACTCCCTTCCAACTCCACAATGCAGCGGAATCACAGCCAGCCAAGTGCGCCGCCTCTCCGAAAGAAGCGAGACAGCAGGCCCTGGACCCAGACAAGCCGAATTCCTCGCAACCCTCTCCACAGCTCCTCAGCCAACCCCCGGAGGCAGGAGACACTCCGTGGTCACCATATCCAGGGTCCCTCCAGCCTTCTTCGGCAGAAGCAGGAGGGAATCCGTAGCCGTCTTCCCTTCCAGACTTTTACCCAACAGGCGAGAGTCCATAGCGTGTCCACCCTCTGAACCCATGGGCAGCGTACATAACCTCCAACTGGACATTATGGACGACATTGTGCAAGCTAGGAAGGTGAGGATGAAACTGTGGAGTACCAGCAGTGAGAAGGTCTGCGAGGTCCAATCAGTGGGAGACACAGACCCGGAGAACGTCCAAAGGTTTCACGGTTCCTCCAGAAGGTACTCCGACTTTGTTGGCACTACCTTAGCCCCCATACCAAGTTCCGGTAAACGTAGAGCCTCAGAACTACCCGTGCCGCCTTGCGGCTCTACTCCCAAAGCAAGTAAGCTCAAAGCCTCTGGAATAGTTTGTTCTAATACTGATCTTATGTCTATTTTATCTTCTCTTTCAACCTCCGCGACGGAAATCAATCAACAGTGTGAGGGTAGAGGTGGTAAGGAAGGTGCGTCGAAGACAAGACTATTGAGGAACACAAGGTCTAACAGTTTCGATATAGCAATAATTTATAAGAGTAAAAGCGACGCTGACGAGTCTGCACCTTCGAATTGGTTCGTCAAGCGGCACCAGCCTAAAGATCAGGAACAAAAAGAGGGTTTGTCTAGTAAAAAACCTTTAGAAATTCCCAAAGTAGACTCCAAACCCCCGAAATTAGACCCCAAACACTCCAAAGTGGTGTCCAAAGAGCCTGGAAAGGTGGTTTGGGACGGAAAGAGCGGGTCTCTAGTCGACGTACACGCTCTTGGAAGCGCCATCGAGGTTTTCTTGCGTAAAGCCACCCCAGAAGCAAGCTCATCATCCACATCACTCTCAAACTCCCCAAATAAAAAAGTGAAGCAAAAGAGTTCTTCAGGAAGGTCTATTGCCGCGTGGTTTACCAGCAGGAGCGATGAAGAGTCTGCAGAGAGTTGTGAATCTTCGCTATGTTCCACTCTGAAGGATCTTTTTGTGAAATAAGATTATTTTTCATATTATTGTGCCTACTATCTGGCATTGTGTTAGATATAAATGTTACAATATTAATGTGTCTTAAATGCAGTCTTTGAAGAGAGATTAAGTATTCTGTTGGAGCACAAATTTGAGAGATTTAAAGTAGTGATATCTTTGTTACTTCAATTTTAAAGTTTACTATCGGTCTGTCTACAACTCTTTCTAGTAATTCTATTGGGACGGTGAATTTTAGGTCCAATTAGAGATCGTGTAGAGTGTAGTTTCAAAATATGTGTATTTTGGAGTTTAATCAAATTAAGATCAAAATGCAGTAACTGCCAACATAAAAGCACGTAAAAAAATACTATTGTTCACTAAATTTAGGGATTCGAGCACAACCTATTTCGTTTGAAAAAACAAAAAGGAATTCTACAAAATGTTCAAATTCTCTATGCTGAAAACACGTTACATTAATGTAGTTTTTACACGATTTCCAGAGAATCAAATATTCTATTTGAAATAAACACTAAAAAAATCCCATAAAAACCTGTCATTGGACCTAAGGAAAAGCTTTACTGAGACTTTACATTCTGTTATTTTTCTCCCTTCATTCGAATATATTAAAATTTATGGTAACATTTTGTCATGACTTTTTTGGATTCATATTATTATTAATTCTTTTCCGAAAATAAATTAGATGAATTGTTGAGAGGAATCAACACGACTATCTATGAAGTTGTTAAAGTTGTTTTTTCTTGAAACTTCAATACCCCATAGCTTAAAAGTTGAGAGATTCAACCCTCCGGCCAAAAAAGTGGGCCGCCACTGCCTCGGAGCCAATATGCAGCGTCGCCAGACTGAATAATCAAATTGCCGAATCAATTTTGGCCCTTTTTTCTCGTTCCAACTCTTGTCGAACATCGAATCTGTCCACATCGATTTTCCATCATCACATCGTTATCTCGGGATCTCTTTTAGTTTTCCCAACGCTGTACTCGGACTGGAAAATCATTTTCGCATTTCTTCTTAGCGGAAAGATCCAATTTGCGAGGAAAATCGGGGAAATCGGATGATAGACGGGAGAGAGTTTAGAATTCGGTTTAACCAGTAGGCAACTTGGGAAACAGGATGATAGATTTATCCGAAAAACAGATGTTTGAAAACTGCGGAAAAAATCACGATTTTTCAAAATTGACGAAATTTCCAACACGTGGCAACATTGAGGTTTTTGTCGCCCATCCGGACACTGATCTTGCCAAACGCTTCTCAGCTTAAAAATCTTTATTGCTGAATCGCCTGAATCAATGTGTTTATAGACGCCCTAGATTTAGTTACACACAAAAATCTAAAGAGTAATTTCTGATTTTTGAATTATCTATCGATTTTTCAATCTGAGTTATACAGAGAAATTTAATTATTCCAAATCTTATCTTTGAACCATAGACATAGAAAAACATGTTTTTCTATATCTATGACATAGAAAAACATGTTTTTCTATATCTATGGTTTGTCCAATGATAAGCAAAAAATGACAGAAATGATACCATAGATTACGAACGATTTTTGAAAAAAATTTATTATTATTATTCAATTAATTATAATAAATGACTATAATGTTCAAGTAAATGTATCCATCATTAGAACAAGGGTTAGTCGCTGGTCGATGCTCTTATTAACTGAAAAATATTTGTATATAAACATGTGAATATAAGGAATAAATGTTGATTCAAATGCACAAAACAAACGTTGGTAGGAATATACTTATTAGGGGTACAAATAGAATATTGCCTTTTCCTTGAAAAATTAGTAATTATATACTTCATTATTTTTGTAAATCTAGAAGAACTTACTATTTATATTCATGTACATACCTACATCTCTTCCGTTCCACAATTCTCGAATTTGTTGATTTAAAATCAAAATTCCAAAAATCGGTTGTTTGGTGATTGTCAAAATTCAACAACCAAAAAAAAAAAAATCAATTTTATTAAGTAGGAATCACAAACTAGCGGCCTATGTCTCTTTACCAACAAATTTTACTGCATGAAATAATTTACTTCATTATTCTAGGGAATTACGATTTTGTGAATACCAGACAGACAGACATATCCTCATTATATCAAACAACTAAGTGTGGAAAATTCATACTTTTTTCGAAACAATATATCGCTTTGTGCATCTTGAATCCTAAATATATAGATGTACTGATATTTATAGACGAAAAAATCATATCTGTGTTGTGAAATGACAATCTCAATTTTAGATTGTTTCCTTTCGTACCTACCTATTGTAAAGCGAAAATCTACATGAACTCTAGATCTACATAGTTTTATAAGAATTTCCTTTCAATTTTTTTCTCTTCGAAAAAAATACTTCTCATCGTTCCTCACGTAATTCCAATCCTTGAACTGAAATGTTTAAATTTTTATCTAGATGTTTTGTAGATTTTTGTGAAATAGACCATCTAAATGTGATCTCATTGTTTGAAATGAAAGATTCATTGTTATCACTGTCTAGAAACTAAAAACATATATTTCATCTATATAAATAAATTATGCGAGATGTTTCAATTTGTTTTTTATTGTACCTCCTTCAAAACCTATACACATTTATATTAAATAGAAGTCAAGGTCAGACTTACTAACTCTGGAAATAAAAACAGTTATGTAAGTATTTGGATAAAATTAAGATGTTTTTAGACATCTTAGATAAAATATACGATTTGTAATATAATATTTCAAACAAATCGGGCACATATTTAATCACTCAAATAGAAAAATTACATGAATATCAACATTAGTTACGCACATGTACTCAATAAATTCAAGGTTATAATCATTCTAATGAAAAAATAATTAATTAATCCAAAAAATGTTATCTGCATCCACCATTATATTCACTAATTCAATGGGAATCCATCAATAAGAATGAAACAATGGAGTGATGAGAAGAATTCAAATATGTATAAGAGAATCGTGAAATCTTTGAGTATAAATATTGTTGATTTGAGATTGAAACCAATGAAACCATTATACTCATCAACACAAATTATACAACATTCAATAAAGCGCATCCACCGTTTACAATTCTGTTGTCTACTATTGAATTTCAACTTTTCTTGAGGAAATATTCATGAGGTTTGAATTAAAGCAATACTCACTTTCTGAGACTCATGTAAATGAAATAAAAAAGTATTCAAAACAAAAAAAAGTCCTCTCTATTTTGAAGATGAGAGCGTTCCCTCTTCACTCTGTGCTTCGAATCTATGGTTTCGAACAGCTTCTCGGCAATCAATCAAAGTGGTTGAGTTTTCTGATAATTTAACTAGTTATATTATAGGTATTCTAGTTTTCGATATAGTAATAAAATTTCCTCAATGAGCAATAATTTAGGACAATTTGCGGGTGGTAAAAACCCAGCATGGGGCAGGAACAACAATCCTCAAAATATGGTGTCTCAAAATAACCAAGGACTTAATGTACCTCAAATGATGAATCAAATGGGAAATATGAATAATACTGCTGTATTACAATTCCAGCAGCAACATCCCCAAGTATTTCAGAATGCTTTAGGTATCCAACAGCAAAATTTAGGAATTGGTTTGCAGCAAATGGCCAATAATGCTCTTGGCGCTTCACAGTTGGCATCAAACCAAATCTTTCAACAAGTTTCGTACCCTAACCCGAGGGCGTTGAATACTGCTGCATTTCAAACATCACAAAATTTACCCCCTTTATCTCAACTGAGCAGCAACAATACAAATACGAAGCAGAGGGTTTTTACTGGTACTGTGACTAAGGTTCATGATAACTTTGGATTTGTCGATGAAGAAGTCTTTTTTCAAACGAATGCTTGCTCGAAGGGTTTAAATCCTTCTGTTGGAGATCGAGTTTTAGTTGAAGCTTCTTACAATCCTTCCATGCCATTCAAATGGAATGCAACTCGAATTCAAGTTTTACCAACCTCAAGTGGAAATAATCAACAACAATCAAATCGTCATTCTAGTAGTAACTCGTCATCTAAAAACTACAATTCTTCAGGATATAATGCAGTACCTCCCCCTGAACCAAATAGTAAGAAAATGAATAGTATAAAAATAGTACATCAGTAATAACTCATGTTATTTTAGGTAATTTCAGCAGTAGTAGGAGTAATAGTAATAGACCTAAAGCTTCAGCTGGTGGTCGAGGAAGAGAAAGATCTCGTGAGAGAGATCGTGAAGATGAGGAGGTTGAAAGAAAAAGAAGACGAGAAGAAAGACAACAAAGAGCGAGAGAGAAGGAAGACAAAAAATCTCCTATTAGAAGAAGGTCCCGTTCTCCAAAAGTGAGAAGGAGACCAAGAATAGTTCCAAGATATATGGTACAAATTCCAAAGATTGCATTGAACTTGTAAGTTTCTTAACTGAATGATAAAAATTGAATTTAATATTTTCTATTATTTCCTTGTAGATTCAATGCAGATGTTTTGGAGGTTCGTAGGAGGTATGCTAACATGTATATTCCGTCTGATTTCTTCCACAGTAACTTTGAATGGACTAAAGCCTTTCCTTCAAATAAGCCATTTTCACTTAGTAAGCCTTGCTCATATCACATCATGAGTAAAGAAACCGAACCAGTGGTAGAGAATGATGCTGTATTAGAACCGTCAGACTCAGATTACCTGTTTTCAGCCAAGGTTTGTATAACGAATTTCTCTTAAGCATTATTTGCAACACATGAAAAATTTTTTCAGGTTATGTTGATCAATGTGCCCGGAATTGAGGAACTCTATCATAAATCGTGTGCAATGGCAGAGGACGAAGAAAAAAAAGATAGGGATGCAGATGAAAAAGACTATATTCACCCCTCACGTCTCATCAACTTTCTTGTCGGTCTAAGAGGTAAAAACGAAACAATGGCCATCGGTGGTCCTTGGAGTCCATCTCTAGATGGTCTCAATCCTGAGAAGGATCCATCGGTCCTTATTCGTACTGCTATTAGAACATGCAAGGCTCTCACCGGAATTGATTTGTCAAATTGTACACAATGGTAAGTACTTTTGTGACATTCAGGCTTATTTAAGTGAAATTCTAAGGGGAAACCTGAAAAGATTGAGCTAATTTTAATGATTCCATCGTAATATATAGAAAAAAAATCTCAAAAGAACTAATTTAGACGAAATTATTAGAATATAAAAGTAAAGTTAAAAATTTCAAATCCATTTCAATAATAAAAATCCATTTATTCTAAAAATATCTGTATAAATTTGAATAAATAGAACTAGAACAGAATCAACCAATAAAGTTCCATCAATGAATATGAGGGTCAAGCTGAATATAAATAGAAATTTTAAAAAATTCTTAATTAATCTGGTGAGTTTCGGATAAAATAATCATATGTCAGAAAAGTACTGAGAATTGGTCAATTTTTCCAAATGTTTTTATATAATCAAAATTATACACTGACCAAAAAATAAATTATGAGAATATTTTTCTATCAACTACAAACAAGTGCTTCAAAATAGTATAAAACGGATACAAAAAGAATATTGCTGCTATAGCCTGTTGTCCAAAACCCAGGTTTGTCAATTCCTCGTCGATTTGGGAATAAGGCATTCCACAAATAACATTACACTGTATTTTGCATATAGACTTAGGTCTTAACATTCATTTTCAATGAAACAATTTCAAAAAGGATATGGTGCTGCAACCATAGCTGTGGCGGTCATTTGGCTGATATAATTTCCATCCTGAATGGAATGAATAAAATTAGCATCCATTGATTGCTCCTAAAATACTCATTTTTTGTTAAAATCAGAATGAAATCTCTCAGCGGAAAATCTTTATTTTCTCAGCTTAAGAGGAGTAAAACTTGAGTTTAACGCTTTCAAACAATTAGAAACGCTTTCTAAAGTTTCTGAATAAATTCAGCTTCACCCTCGCATAAAAAACTCGATAATCTCAAAACATTTTAGGTCCCAACTGATCATGTCTCGAAATAGGGTTCTCCCTGTTACAAAGGGAGACAGAGACACGTTTATCAAAATAAACATACCGTGAGCCCCTTTAGAATTAGTTGTGTATAGGAAAATCCGAGTATTGGGACAGGGAATTTCAGTTGCAGACCGACAGAACTAGACTTAAGTGTTTGTCCCCTTTTCTGTTCTTCCGAATCAGGTCCACATATTCATGCTCACCCCCTTCTGTGTTCTTCTTCATTTAGGTACCGGTTCGTGGAGCTGTATTACCATCGCAGCGAGTCTGTTCACAAGGGGAAAACCATTCCTGCTAGAGTCGAGACGGTGGTCATCTATCTGCCTGATGTGTGGAGCTGTGTACCAACTCGCCTTGAGTGGGACAACCTTGTGCAGTCCTACCAAAAGGTGCTAGAACGCGAGCTGAAGTCCGACCAGGAGCCAATGGAAGAGGCTCAACTCGATGAAAAGGCATTTTTATTATTTTTATCTGTGTATACGTACTACTATAACTAGGTTAGGAATTATTAGGTGTGCAGTGTTGCAGGTGATTTGGAGGCCTCATGCCTCCCCGCACTACATTCTTCCAGAATGAAGGATTTTTAGGAGATAAAATGTGTGACTACAAAACATTTTTTAAGTACAAAGAAATTCTGTATGGATGGTGTATGGAAGTGTATTGCGTGTGAATTTTTTAAATTTTTTTTTTATTCGTTGCCGGTTACTTATTTTGGATTTCTACGATCTACAGGAAGAAGAACAAAGTTTGGACAAGGTGGATCCCACTCATTACTCACTCTTGGATGTGAAGACAATGACTGTCAACGATTTGAAGAAGGAACTCAATGCTCGTGGTGCCAACATCAAAGGATTGAAATCACAACTGGCGGCAAGACTTGGAAAATTACTAAAGACAGAAACCGAAAACGACAATGATAATGAAGCAAAAGAAAGTGTTGTGGATTCCGAACCTGAGGCTGTCGTGCAAGAAGAGAAGAAACCAGAGGTGAGAAGCTCGTTTTTCAACAGAGTGGTCTTTCTGATGAAAGTTTAATTAATCCCCTGTCCTTCTGACTAGTATCTATTGCTAATAACTAGCCGCTATGCATGTTTGGTGTCTTTTCTCTCTCTCTCTCTGCTTGAATGTTTGTAGATTTTCATAGCTTCCATGTTTATTCTAAGAGTATCAACTTTGCAGGTGGAGGAAAAAAAACTGGACGAAAAAGAGAAGGCCCTCCTACAAAAACGTTATACACTGCCAGATCAACAGCACATCATAGTCCATCCGTCCAAGACAGCTAAATCTGGCAAATTCGATTGTACAGTTATGTCTTTATCCCTTCTTCTAGATTATAGACCCGAAGATACCAAGGAACACTTTTTCGAAGTATCTCTATTCGCCGAACTTTTCAATGAAATGCTTATGCGAGATTTTGGATTCAATATATATAAGTGAGACATTCAAACGGTTTTTTGAATCAATATGTCTTTATATGTGTTAATTTTTATTTATAGAGCATTATGTCAACTGCCAGAAAAACCAAAAGAGAAAGAAGAACCAAAAAAACGCGAGAAAGACGACCGTAAAGGAGATGATAAGAGTGATAAGAAAAAGCACGAAGATAAGAAGAAGGACGAGGATAAGAAGAAAGATGGAGAAAAGAAGGAAGATGATGACAAGCAACAAAAAGAAGATGAGAGAGATAAAAAAAGTGATGAGAGTAGAGACGAAGATAAAAAGAAGTCCGAATCAAAGAAGAGTGATAGGAAATCATATGACAGTGATGACGATGAAGATGGTGAAGAAGATGACGAAAAGGACAAAAAGAAAGATAAAGATAAGAAAAAGAGCCGTGTTAAATTGTACACCAAACACAAACACCTCCTACTGTCGTTTGTTTATTTTGACCAAACTCATTGTGGCTATATATTCGACAAAGATATCGAAGATCTCTTATATAATTTAGGTCTGAGTCTGTCTAGGGCGCAAATAAGGAAACTGGTGGGTAAAGTGATCACCAGAGATAGTTTACATTATAGAAAATTGACTGATAAATCAAAAGATGAGGAATCGCCGATCAAGGAAGAATTGGAAGAAGCGGTTGTCAAAGATATGGCCGTAGGGAACAATAAACTCCTTCCATTATTCATTGATGAGAAAGAAACTGATAGGAAAATTGAAACAAAGTCTACACAAGAAGTAAAGAGCACAGAGGGTAAGATTGAATAATTAATATTTTTGTTACGCCAAAATAATCTTTATACAGAGGATAAGGTATGTTCATAGAGCCTGACCTCTTGCTCTATAGCTGCTGATTGAGGGGAAAAAATTTGCGGAGAAATATACAGGGTGCCTCAAATTCAATGCTCACTGAAAGGATCTCGAGAAGTATAAGAAATCTTCAAGCACCCCTGATCTTTTTTACGAAATAATAAAATATCAGAAAACAGATCATGGATCTCTAAGCCTTTTAGTTCTCGAGACGCTTTCAGTGAACATCGAATTTGGAGCACCCTGTGGATCCTACGCCATAAAAAAGGGTGTTTTTTTTTAGAGCTATAGAACTTTAAATTGCAATAAAACAACGATGGATTATTCGATTGACATGAATTTTATTTATCCGCAAGATAATCTTGTGGCATTACATTTTAAATATGATTTCTGGCATATGACCGCCACGGCTGACTCCGATGTAGTCGAATCTGGACGTCCAATTTTCGATGACTTTTTCCAACATTTGTGGCCTTATATCGGCAATAACACGGCGAATGTTGTCTTCGAAATGGTCATGGGTTTGTGGCTTATCCGCATAGACCAATGACTTTACATAGCCCCACAGAAAGTAGTCTAGCGGTGTTAAATCACAAGATCTTGGAGGCCAATTCACAGGTCCAAAACGTGAAATTAGGCGGTCACCAAACGTGTCTTTCAATAAATCGATTGTGGCACGAGATGTGTGACATGTTGCGCCGTCTTGTTGGAACCACAGCTCCTGGACATCATGGTTGTTCAATTCAGGAATGAAAAAGTTAGTAATCATGGCTCTATACCGATCACCATTGACTGTAACGTTCTGGCCATTATCGTTTTTGAAGAAGTACGGACCAATGATTCCACCAGCCCATAAAGCGCACCAAACAGTCAGTTTTTCTGGATGTAACGGTGTTTCAACATACACTTGAGGATTAGCTTCACTCCAAATGCGGCAGTTTTGTCTGTTGACGTAGCCATTCAACCAGAAGTGCGCTTCATCGCTAAACAAAATAAAATGGACGTAGTGCGCGATACGTATTCCGCACAGAACCATTATTTTCGAAATAAAATTGCACTATTTGCAAGCGTTGTTCAGGCGTGAGTCTATTATGGTGAATTGCCAAACCAAACTGAGAATAAATCACTCGACAGCTGTTAAATCGGTCGCCATCTTGAACAGTAATGCCAACTTAAAGTTATATACCTCGAAAAAAACACCCTTTACAATACGCCTTTCATTATTTCTTTTCTCGCTGCCAGTCCACCTTCTTTACCGATGTTCCATTTTGTTCAAGGTATACTTGAATGTCGCTTTCTCCTGTTAATTTCTCCTCTTTAATTCATGAGGAGTTATTTCATGTTTTAGTTTTGAATAATCATTACCGCTGGCTTATAAAACGTAGAATAAATCTTCACGGGATAGCTTCTTGATGTTAAAAGAGATGGAGCAGGATTCCAGAAACACATCAGTGCTCTAGGACTACTTCCTTCTGCAATCGCGCAGGTTTCAGATCGGTTTACCCTTTAAGGAACTTTGTCCTAAATATCAAATGCTTTTGAAGGAACATGTGAAATTTAGCCAATTTTCATAAATCTTGCAATTCGGTTTAATGAATTATTTTTTGTAGGTATGGTTATGTTTCAAGGTGCTCTTGTGGACGTTGGTAAGTTAATGTTACAACTGGAGAGAAGTGACAAGGCCCGAATAGAAGCAGATTCTCGAGTTTCAAGCCTTAAAAATGAAAACAACAAGCTCAGCGACAAATATGAAAAAGCCAATCAGCATATTAAACGTATAAATTCTGAACTGAAGGAGTACAAAGATAAATTCAGGAATAGCGAAGATACTTTATCAAAAACCTTGGTGAGTAAATAGAGAATTTCCATGAAGTGAAGGAAATTGTTTATAATTTTGAATTTTCAGGCGTATTCGAAATTGTTTCAAACAACGTTGACTGAAATAAGAGACAAAATAGACCCCGTCCTTAAAAGTACCTCGATCAATAAAGAAGAAAGTATGAAAAAGGAAAAAGACGGCGATAGAGATAAGAAAGAAAAAGATGAAGGTAAATCTAGATGGGAGAAAGATGTGAAATCGGAGATGGAAGTCGATGAGCCTATGGATGAAAAGAGTCATTCTAAATGAGTTTTATTGTATTTAATCGATTGAAATAGAATTGTAAGATAAGTTGACTTGCTGTTTCATTTCCTTATGTGTACCTATTTATTTTCTACACTCGTCTCACAAGCCCCGATATTCTGATAATTTAAGGAAAGACAGGCCAAAATAATCCAAGGGGAATATTCAATTTTAAAATATACGTTTCTGAAAAACAAAAAGAATACCATTTGATAAAAAAATCTATTAAAATATCTTATATTTATTATCCAAGTGTTTCTTAAAATTCTTATACATGAAATCTTTTCATGAAATATTCAATGTAGTCTTCTGAAGTCAAAACATCCTATATTGAGTCAGGGAATAACGTGATATTACAACATATTTTCTTTTGACCTTATTGGAAGAATTTTCTTAAGGAAGCAAATATTATTATACTTGGAAAAAATATATTTCTCTTTCGATATATCGACAACAAATAATGAAAGAAAAACATCCAAAATCTATTTTGAAAAAAATCTATAATTTTGCAACTAATTTCTAAATTTTAATTAAAACGGGTGGGTATTTCTTCAATTATTGATAAAACTCCATAACCATCAAACCGATTTTTTCCATCAACAAACTCAACCTAAATATAGAGGACAAAAGATCTACATGCTCGCAGTTCCCGGAAGGCTTACCGAGCCACAACGACCCCAGTTCAAATAAAACTTATTAGGACTCTGAATCCAAAAATATTTCAAGTCTCAAGCACATTCCCTTAGAGAGTTAGGCACACCAAGAGTTATTATGTACACGGGGGATGGACAGACAGAATCTATTTTAACCTCAACTTCTTCGTCAGAGAATTGAACCTCATCTAGGCTCAAAATTCGAAAAATTACAAACATTGGAGCAAAATGAAAGCCCTCAGAACAGACAAACAGAAAGATGAGAACTATGACCAATAATCCTTAGTATGACAAGCTCAAATTCTATAATAATTATTTATTACTTCGTATGTATTTGAACATACTCAAAACATTACTTATTCCTTCCATGTCCTCTTCTATGAAATAAATGTATCTATTCCAAATAAAATTAACATTCGAATCGTCTTCATTTCCCTAAAAACAAAGAAATCGAATAAAAAGGCACCAAAACACATGTAATTTTATCATGTGTAATGCCCTGTTTGAAATTGCCGCTCTCATATGGATATCAATTTCCGCCATGTGCTAAACAAGGACAACACAAAGGATAACGAGCATATGGCGCAGCATTTATTTTGACTAAGGCAGTATATCCGCTCATTTCGATCATGGCCTTCTCCATCCTTTCCCGTCAATCGGAAGCGGCGTTTAGATTGGCTTCTCTCTCATTTCGATCGAGTTCCTTACAAGGCGCACTCGCCGGCAAGAGTAAGTTGAGTTCAGAGCTTTCTTTTACTACCTCTGTGTTAAGACAATTCTCGAACAAAATGAGTCTACCAAAAGTATATTTCGATATGACCGCTGATAGCCAACCTGTTGGAAGGATCGTTATGGAGGTAAATATTCTTATAAGATTGTTCTGATTTGCCGGCTAAGTAATCACGACATTGTCCAGTTGTACTCGGCTGCTTTGATTTCTCATCATTCCTAATGAGTCATCTGCTTTTTATAACGCCTTATTCAATTTTTCTGATACCCATAGAGTTTTGTAGAATTTTATATTTTTGGTATTTCTTTAGTTGATTCCAGTAAAGCATGTAATTTCTTATGGAAATTTTTATGGCGTCCCATGTCGTTTGATCAGCACATGACGGTGCACGTTATCAAATTGCTTAATGTAATCATAAATTGTATTTACTTCCTAAAATAGATTATTTTGAAATGTATATGTTATGATTAGGAATTTTATCATTTTATTTATTCAAATAAATTTGCGATTTACAGAGATTCAAATGCTTTTCTTCACAGCATTCTATAATTGACATAATAGGAAAACTTCCTTAACTTATTTGTACTAAGGAGTGAACCACGTTTTATTCTTGTTGTTACTATAAATATCTAGAAAAATTCCAGGCGATTGTATTGCGTGTTTCTTATTAGAAATCCTAGTTTTTTCGCTTGAAATCATTAAAAAAATTTGAATTCTTCATAAAAGTAGTTATAATACTTTTTTTATATTTTTTCGTATCCGTATAAGTTTGCGTCAATTTTTCAAATCATCGAGAAATTTTATCTGTTAATATCGAATATTTATTTGAAATTACCGTCTCCAAAATCCTTGAAATTTTCAAATTCGTTAAAAATGAACGAAGCTCTTACAGCGAAGGAATTGAAAAAATTTCCTTGACCTAGTGAAATTATAGATTTGTAGTTAGCAGCTTTCATATTTCATTGATTTTTGTTGATATAGACAGCTTGATTACTGGTACACATCAATCAATAGCAAGAAATTATTCATATGGAGAATTGTCGGCGATATTAGAACAATAGATTTATTTTCCTTTTTAGTGTTGTGATGTTCCTAAATTCTCATCTAAAAATAGCGGCAAATTTATAACACCTAACCCTAAGCTGATGGATACGTTTTTGAATACTTAATTTTCTATGGCATTTGGCAAAAAACATAAAATTTGATCTTCTTTTTCTTGAATGCAGCTTATAAAATTTGTTACTTGTTCAAAGAAACTAGAAATAATGAAATTTATTATATTATTCAATAGTAAAAATTCGTTTCAATGTTCCTTAGCTCAGAAGCGACGTTGTTCCAAAAACAGCTGAGAACTTCAGAGCTCTCTGTACAGGAGAAAAAGGTTTCGGTTATAGAGGATCCACCTTCCATAGAGTAATCCCCAACTTCATGTGCCAAGGAGGCGATTTCACCAACCACAATGGTACTGGAGGTAAATCTATCTATGGAAACAAATTCCCTGATGAGAACTTCACCCTCAAACACACTGGTGCTGGAGTCATGTCCATGGCTAACGCTGGACCCGACACCAACGGATCACAGTTCTTTATCACCACCGTGAAAACCTCATGGTTGGACAACAGACACGTTGTCTTTGGTTCAGTAGTAGAAGGCATGGATGTAGTTAAGAAACTTGAAGCTATGGGATCCCAGTCAGGAAAAACGACAAAGAAAATTGTTGTCGCAGAATGCGGTCAATTATCATAAGTTACCTATTTGATTGTGTTTGGGGCAAAGTTTCATTTCCCTAACTCGAAAACATTTGTCAATGTTGGAAAATATACTTGCGTCATTAGTTTCACAACTTCCAATCCCAAGTAATCTTCAATACTTGCCCTTATCAATCGAAATGTAACTTTCTCTCAAATTTTTTTAATTTGAATTAGAGATAAAAAAATTTTATTACATCTATGCTAAGAATCATTCCATCTAGTTAACTTGGTGTTAATAATTGAAAGTTTCCTCTTAGAGGTTTGTATTGGGTTTTGTTTTGGCAATAAGAATCCTCCATTTAAAATACTTAGCATGTAATCTCTGCATTTATAATGAGTCAACTTTGCAGTTATATTAAAAATAATCCCCAATAAACTTATTCTAATTTAATCATTGAGTATTTATTTATTTTGTTTCCATCTACTATGAAATTTAATTATTGATAAAGTATTTCTATAATATCAAGTTGAACTATGCAAGTTCAAAAAATCAATATACAGGGTGTTGAATTTTTTTAACTGACTGGCTCTGAAACTTAGAGTTGAAATTAAATCAAGAGGGTTTCAAGATGTACTTATTGCGCATTAGACATGCAATTAAAAATTTTATGTTCATCATTGGTAATGATTCCTTTTTTTTTTTAAATGCTACGCCACTGAGATATTACAAGCTAAAATATCATTTTTGAATTGTTCATTCAACTTGTGAAAAAAAATCTCTCATGCTATTAAATTATTATTAAATATGGCGCCCTATTCAAAAAGAAGATTTTTTTGTTGCGAACGTGCACCTCGAAACTGCTTTTCAGTTCGAAATACCTCAGTGGCGTACTATTTTTTTCATAAAAAAATTAAGACAAATATTCAGTTTTTAAGAACACTAAATTTATATAGCAAACAACCATTAATTTTTCATGTAGGGAATGAATGAAGTTTATTGTACTCATTCACTAACAACCTGTATAAACGGGTTTCACAACATTATGTATTTGATGATTTCGACCACAAAAAAAATTTCAACATCAAAACATTCTATTTCAGATAGTTTTTGTTTGAACAATAAATTTCAAAAAATCAAATTAATCCATAGACTAAAAGTTCATTAAGACTCGAGACAAAAATTGAGTTTTCTTTAGTGAAGCCTTAAATCCTGCCCTATAAAGAAATATTTTTATTTCTGAAAAAAAACTGCTATATCATTTTTCCTTCTTCGATTAATGAAAAATTCTGTCATTGAGATTGATAATTCAATCTCAAAGTAACTACTCAAAAAATTTCACAGGAATAATCTATCCAAAATAATAAGAAAGTTTGTGTTCTTGGAAAGCGGTCAGAGAATATTTAAACTAAACTAACCTCATTTTAAAACTTCAGACGTCTTTACTCTTTATTTATCAAAAGATTTCCTCATTGTAAGGAAAACATTAATTAGGAAGAAGTCTAACATAAAGATGGAAATAACGTGAAAGAGAATGTCAATAGTTTGCACTTCCGGTTTGGGATGGCTCATATCCCATTTCGACTATATTTCAATGGTTTACCAATATATTCCTATGGGTAAAGGAATCAAATTCAAGAAAGAATTATTTCAAATAAATGTTCCATACATACGAAAGAACGGCAAAAGAAAAGGTATAGATAGTAGCGAGTGGAAAAAACCGGTTATAAATGACGAAGAAGTACTATGGATTAAGAATGTTTACGATAATTTATTTGATGAATTCAAATTTCATTTCAGTCCTGATTCTGATAAGGTAAATAATAATACTTGTGCTTTGGAAATGAGTGCCAAAATATATGAGCAAACAAACAACCTAGCAGTAATAAATGCGGAAGGTGCAAATGTGGGGCCCAATATATACAGAGAAGTTTGTGACAGTATCTATATATTTCCTCAAAACTGTGAATTTTTCTGCAGAAATACCAAAGATTTGTCCAAATATATACCTGCCAAAAAGTTTGATTTAATCCTACTTGACCCACCTTGGTGGAATAAATACATACGGAGAAAAAGAAAGAGAAGTAACCATGCATATGAAATGATGTATAATGATGACTTAAAAGATTTAAAGCTAGAAAATTTATTACATGAAGATAGTTTGGTAGTTGTCTGGTGTACAAATTCTCCTCAACATATAAATGCCTTGAAAGACGAGATATTCCCCAAATGGGGGATTGAATTCATCTCTAAATGGTATTGGTTGAAAGTTACGAAAACTGGAGAACCAATCTGTAATTTTTCTGAGCCTCCTTGCAAACAACCTTTTGAACAGATCATATTTGGTAGTAAAAAGAACCGAAGAATCGAAAGTCCCCCAAATGGAAAATTGGTATTGAGCATTCCTAGTGCGTTGCATTCTCACAAACCGCCATTGGTGGAATTACTGAAATTATATATGCCAAAAACACCCCAGTGTTTGGAGATATTTGCTAGATACTTACTTCCAGGTTGGAGTAGTTATGGAAATGAAGTTTTAAAATTTCAACACGAAAGTCTGTACGAAGAAGGGGAAGACTGAAACAGTACATAACCAAATGAACTTAAAGAAATTTAGTTAACTGCAACCAATGTGATATTTTTAGCTTTTATTTATTGTAAATGTGAATAAATATAAGAATATTAGAAGTTATGATTTTTCCTCTAAAAATTAACTTCATTACAAAGTTGGGTGATTTCAGTTACTTTCTGTTAGATGAAATATGCAAACATTATATTAAGCTGCTTTTAGTACTATATTCCAAAAATTTCGAGTGAGCTGTAAAACACAAAAAACATTATGAAAAAGGGTTTTTTTTTTAACATAACTCTGGTAGAATAGAAGATATCAAAATGGAATGGAGGTTAGAAAATTGTTTAATTGTAATTTATCTGATGAATTTAGAAATGTCAGGATTTTTGTCTTGGTCTCCCTCTTGGATAGCAAAATAATAATTTTTTCAAGTGTTGCAGAAAACAATATTGCACAAGAAAAATTTGGTCACAAAAATATGGAATCCCTAAAAGGCACCTTTACATACTTTCTAGTATTCATCCTGCCTCAATGAAATATCCACGTAATGGTGAGAAGGAAAAACTTTTTTTTTAAACATCAATATATTACAATAATTTTAAATTCAATAAAAAACTTTGAATATCTTATTCTGTTGTAATAGAAGTTTTGAAGTAAATAAAAAATCTGTTACCAAATATATACAGATTTATAATTCAGATTATTTTTGTTTCGTGATACAAGATGAAAGCTACATTCATAAAACCCCAGCTGTTTTCATCAACTAATATAGTAGGAGGGGTGAAGGTACTTCCAAAAATTTTTTGTGCCTCTTTGAATTATCGAATTGGTAGTTGGAGGGGTATCAGTTTGTTTTCTGGTTTCTACATCGTTTTTTGGGGACCTATTTGATGGTTTTGGAGGATCAGGATGCTGTCTTTTGTAAAACCTCTTTTTTAGGTTATGTTGAGGTTCAGATATTGTATTATCTGTTATCAAATCTTCCTCAGAATCAAGAAAATAGTAGAGATTGTCTTCAGGATATTCCACTTCAGTTGTTTCCCTTTCTTTGAGGAGGCAGATGCATTGAACACCATACTGTTTACAATAAGCCTTGTACTTTTTGGCGGCATCTCTGAGTCTTTCTAGAAAATCAGGCATAGCCCTCATGGCGACCCATGTGGTAACTTTCGATGGAATACTGACTCCAGGATTGTCATAATATGTTAAAACAAACTCGATGCCATGTTTGTTCAATTCTGTATAAGGTTTTATGACCATATAAGACCAGTAATCTTTCACCCTAAATTTATCTTGTCTATCAGGGTATTTGGGATGTGTTATGCTTCTATTTGCCAAAATAATTGAATTTGTCTTGTAGTCTACCAAGTAACGGCGGAGAAAAACATAGTCGCGATTCGCAAACATCATCTGAAATTAAATCATAATAAAATATTATAGAATAAGAAAGTCTTATGGCTATACATACTGGCCATAACATTTCCCAATAAATAACTTCACAGTTATTTTTAGGATTCGGATCTTGCTCTACAACATCTAAAACTATGGCTGTAGTATCCCACATTCTTCGGTAGGTTGTATCAACTTGAACGCTTAAGAATTCTTCAGCTGATACATCATTGTAAGAACCATAGACTTTGTACTCATAATGACCAGACTCAAGTAATCTTCTCCACACAACTAAATCTTTTTTCTCTATAAAAGTTTCCCAATTATCATACTTGATAGGGGGATTGGGCGATTTGAAATCATCACAGTGGCAGATATTTTCGGAATTTTCCATTGGATTTTTTTTGTGGCAGTTATGACATAGTGTTTTATCCCTGAGAGTATAAACATATGTAAAATCTCCAATTCGGCTTTTCATATCTTGTTCAGGAATTCTATACTTGTCCCATTCAAAAGCAGCTAATGAAACTGCACCCAACATGATCTCTTTACTTTTTTTCTTTCCAGTTATTTTCATTCGAGAAATAATCTCTCTTACTCTCTTATCTTCCCACAACTTGGAATAAATGTTAAACATCTGATATGTTTTTCCAACCTTTTGAGCTAGTACACATTCGCACTGCCTTGTCCATAGATTTATTAAGAAACTAGTTTGATGTTTACTGAACGATCTGGGAAAAACGTATCTATTTTTCCGGAACAAACCAACAAATTTTCCCTTTGTCAAAATCGTCTGCAATTTATCCCTTACATTCTTGAATATCCTGAAATTATCCAATAGATATAGTTTCTGTAAAACCAGAATGGATCTTGGAAAAAAGTATCCTTTTAGGTTACTTATTTCGGCTGCAAGTTTGAGGTTACTATTGAATAATGGGATCTTTGAAGGGTACATTTTTTCATAATTTAGGATTGAGATTTCAGTCTTTCATGAATATTGGATGTTTTAAAGCTTCATCTTAACATCTTACTTCAAATTTTTGACAAGAGGAATTCAAATTATTAAGATATTCTCTTATCTAAGTTGATAAATTATGTTCAATTGAAACTACGTCTAAAATCGATGTTTGCGCAATCACAGAACAACGGTAGGGGGTATTGTTATAATTCGATGATAATTATTTGATATAAAAATTGAATGACTCAAAGCTTATCATAGTTTTTCAGGTGTTTAACTCATAATTTCCTTTATCGATAACACCATCACTTCTATAAACATAAGTCCGACTGGACAAAAAGGAAATTACTATTGGCTTTCCAAAATATTAGCTACTTTGATTTAATTAAAGGAAATGTTCTTAATTTTTATGACTAGCGTTCCAATTAGTTGACTGAAATCTGGAGAGTAATGAATATATTTTCAAAATAAAGAGACAATATCTTACCCCAATGATAGATGCCACGTACATTAATTTTTGAAACACTAACCATTTCCAAAAATTGACAACATGATTGAAGAAAAATGACAAACCCTTTTGACAACAAAAAATCTGCACTGAATTATATTGTATATTTTCACTGGGTTCATTTCTATAATTAATTATGCTCCTACCTATGGTTATTTAATAAAGGTAAGAAAACCAAGATACATTCTTGAATTATTATTTATTTACAAATATAGAATTTTTTTTTACGTACACCAGTAATTAGGTAATTCAATTGTATCATTTTTTACTACAGGTGAAATCCGAATTTCTAGGTCCAAAAGGACCATCCGCCTGCTTGCAAAGTCCCAGATTTTTAAACAATATACAATTGGACCTAGGGTTTCCCCATCTACCTCTAAAAGAGATCCATTTGGGCAAGCCATCAAACCCCATATGATAAATCTTCAGATTTTTCCATGTTTCCCACTTGTTGCCGAACCCTGCGAAATCCTGTAGTTTTGGTACCACTGAATACGTGTGATTCCCCGGTTCACTCCAAAACCCGTGGGATCCCCATGCTGAAAAAAGCACCGGGTGGTTGTTTTTCAGTAGGAGAAACTTTGGGAATCGTATATTCTGAATCATTTTAATGTTGGACCTTTGAGATTCGTAAATGAAGGTATGTAGAAACTTGTTGTACTTATAGTAGGCGCCGAACTCATGGGTTGACACGAAAATGGAATCGGGATGTTTTTCGCCTCTGAAGGAGAGGGTCACGTGTTCCCAATCTCCCACGTGGTCACCCATATATACTTTCCTTCCGAAACAAGCAGAAAAAACGGAGGGCGTTGGAACTCTTCCTGTAAAAAAAAACTGATCGATCAATAATGTGAATGAATATAACATTGTTGTCTACGTGATTTCGAAAATATGATCGTTAGTTCCAAAAATGTAAATAATTTGTATTGGATGTAGTAGGACAATTTCAAACTTCGTGCTAAATTTCATGTTGATCAGATAACCATAGAATATTCAAGAAGAATATTACCCTGACCACATTATAAATGACCGTCCTATAGTGCAATAAGTCTCGTAAATCGTCTAGACAAAAAGTCATCCATATGGTTCACAGATGAATCAAAAAGAGAGAAGGGCACCGGCATTGGGATATATGGACCTAAACTGAGGATCTCTAAAGCCCTGGGAAGTGAGCCCTCGATTCTACAGACCGAGATAATGGCTGTTTATGTATGCGCCCAGGAGTGTCTCAAAATGAACCTCAAGGGGGCGCATATCTACATCACCACGGACAGCCAAACCACGCTGAGATCCCTGGAATCATGTTGTCAGGGGTCTCTGCTGACTTGGGAGTGCCGTAACACCATAAAGCAACTGGCCAGAGGAAATAAGGTGACTCTACTATGGGTGCCAGGGCACTGTGGGGTTGAAGGAAATGAAAGAGCTAATGAACTTGCAAAAAGTGCATCAAGGTTAACACCTGCTGGACCTGAGCCTTTCTGTGGGATAGGAAAAGACCAATATAAACCTGCGGTCCAGCTATGGGAGTTGAACAGCAGGACAATCCACTGGACTAACACTCCTAGACTTGTTCAGGCAAAGGAATTCGTGAAGATTTCACCTACCTACGCCAAAAAGCTACTGAAGCTGTCGCGAGCCGAGCTTCGGGTGATGGTGGGACTGCTGACGGGGCACTGTCGGTACAAACATCATTTGTACCGTATGGGAAAGTCAGCAGACGAGATTTGCAGACTCTGTGGATCGGAAGCAGAAACAGCCGAACACTTGGTATGCAAGTGTCCGGAGC
Organism: Harmonia axyridis; assembly: GCF_914767665.1. Classification (NCBI taxonomy): domain Eukaryota; kingdom Metazoa; phylum Arthropoda; class Insecta; order Coleoptera; family Coccinellidae; genus Harmonia; species Harmonia axyridis. The sequence goes on from NC_059503.1 coordinate 3,878,530, forward strand.
TGGCTGGCCTAAGAACCATTCACATGGGTAAGCCGATCCTGGATACCAGAGAGGTAACGGCCAAGGCCCCTAAGGAGGTTGTCAATTTTATTAACGTCATTGATGACCTCCCTGGGTTTCTATGAATGAGTAGGGTAGAGAACAAAAGATCTTCATGGTTGGAGTTCCCGGAAGGCTTACCGAACCAAAACGACCCCAGTTCAAATAATAATAATAATACCCTGACCACAAAACTAATACGTAATTTTGGGTGTTGATATGAAATAACAATTTCAAGATGCGTGCAAAATTTTGAGCTGATCCATAGAATATTAAACATATGTTTCATCTTCTGAGAGCTAATCATATAATCAGAACCATGGAAAATAATATTCAAGAAGAAGAGTGGAAAAGATACCGAATGTTTCTGTGATCATAGATTCGATCGGGTTAAGATTTCGTGTGTACAATTTGAGGAATAACAAATTTCAAAATTCATGCAAAATTTCGTGTAGATATAGCGTTATCAGAATCATAGAAAATTCAAGAGAAATACCGAAAAAAATGAGGAAAGCAATGAGGTGATGTCAGGAGCTTTTGAGCATAATTATTATTGCATATCATACTTATACCAATATACAGTAATGTGGCCTTCAAGGGCGCATGAATAAACGAGCGCCTGAATGCTCCAGATTGACTGCAATTTTTTTAATGCTATTTGTATATTACAAAATACTCACCCAAGAAACAAATTTCCTTGCCCAAATTGTAGGGATAAAAAAACCAATATGACACGAAGAAGTTGAGGGAAGTTTTCGATTCCACATTTTGTGGATCTTTATGGCAATAAGTCACTAAGCCATAAGCAGGTACACTCTGTATGTCGTCTTTTCCATGTAAGAATGATGCTTTGTCGTTTTTCAACGACTCTGAAAAAAAAAAAAGAATATACAGGGGTGTTTACTTAAATGATTTTAAGAAATACCATTCGAAAATTTTGTTTGAAAAATTGGTGGACCTAAGTTTTCTTGATATCATCGGAGTAATTGATTTGTACGATCAATTGAGGAACACGCTGTATATAGGTACTATATCAAAAGAGGTTTTAACGAATATTTCGTTACAACCAACAGGAGAATCTTACCAACATCTTGAAGTGTTTTCATGTACAATTTCTCGTTTTGCAATACTTTCTTCGTAAGACGTAATCCATCTGCATTGGCTGGATAGACGTTTTTGACAAAATCATCGATACCAGAAGGTTTGAACAGCTCTCCTGGTGCCAAGTAAATCAAGGGGGCCCAAGATCGAATAAGAAATTCCACTGGAAAATCATTGATATATATATTTTACGGATAAATCACAGTTTGGCAATTTTTTCAAATCCTTTTAAATTATTAAGCATTTGTTTTCATTATAACGATCCAAATTCAAAGATTATTATTTCGATGTTCCTAAATTATAGTATATAAAGTATTATTCAAAGTATTTCATTGCAATTAGAATTCAATGTTGTTTTAAATGTCCTAAAAGTTTCCAGAACGCCTGAAGTTATCGCTTTGCGACCTTTTGGTTTTTTCATACAAATTTGATGGGATTTCTGTTTCTGTTAGAACTTAAAGACACAATTTGGTTTTTCGCAGTGCATCAGTTGAAGAATATCGTCTTTCGGCCATAACTTCAGAACGCCTGAAATTATCGCTTTGCGACCTTCAGGTTTTTTCATGCAAATTTGATGGAACTTCTGTTTCTGTTGAGAAAATCCTATCATTGCATTTGAAATTTCGCAGTAAAATGAACAAAACAATGAACTTCTGACTTAGCACCCCATATCGAAAGCAGCAAAAACAAATTAATCATGACTATATTTTGTCCTCAATCAACAAGATATTATCTTTCAGACGAGATCTAATTTGCTCAAAAATGTTGAGCCAAACTGAAGTTACAGGCATTTAAATCAGTCAGATTTCTCCCTTTCACCTACCCTTATTTGATATCGTAAAATCGAAAGTGACAATTCGAAAAGATAGAGAATTTTCCAAGGATTACAGTGATGATATTTTCCCTTCAACTCCATATGAAACATTTTCGAGTAAAATTCATTTTTCTACTCGACCGTAGCTATTACTCCCCCTAGCTGTAGAGGTATGAACTTCAAAACAATTTCCAGTGTGTTTTTTTGTATACTTTAGTGGTAAAAATTTTTACCGCAAGTCTCTACGATGAGTGGATCCTGAGATATAGCCGCTTACCTCGCTTATTTGCCCTCCCTGTACATCAATAAATAGGGTAATATTTCTCATACTCACAAATAGCCCATATATTCTCAAATTTGACTTACCTTGGTCATAAAACTTTTTTGAGTTAACTTCATCGCTCTGCTCACCTAAACACAAGCAATTTAATTCTTCACTCTATCACTTCTTAAAGCCACTCACCAAAAACCAAAGATCTCTTGAATGACAATATGAAAATTATGATTGTTGTTTCCCAACTCATCTCATAAAGATGAGCACATATTGGAAGTTCCCTTTTTGTCAATTCTTCTTTCTCTTGTGAATTTCTGAAGAGATTAAAGTACCGTTTGTTCGACCAAGTTGACCGATGACTTTACAGTCACTAAGTTACCTGGTTGTTTCATTTATTCCACCATAATTGCACTACTTGTGATTTATTGAAAACGTTTACTATCGCTCCTATCGAATATTGACCCATATGAAATCTGATCAGAACTGTAGAAGATATAGGTGTTTGCGGACACACTGACAGACATACAGGAAAACAAAAAGTCGGTTCTGAATTACATTTTGCAAAATGTTTCAATTTTGAGGGAGCTGGAAACTCGTAAAATCTTCGTTTTGAAATCGTTAGAGTTGTCACATGAAATCTCGAGTGTAAATATATTAAAATCTAGCTTTTTATTCCTTTTACATCAATTATAGAAATTGTATGAATAACAATCTTTTTGTTTGATATCTTCTATTTAAAGAGAGTTTTGAATTAAACAATAATAATTTTATTTGCATTTAAATTGTTAACTAAAGGGTGTTTTTTTTAGAGCCATAGAACTTTAAATTGCAATAAAACAACGATGGATTATTCCATTGACATGATTTTTTTTTATCCGCAAGATAATCTTGTGGCATTACTTTTTAAATATGATTTCTGGCATATGACCGCCACAGCTGGCTCGGATGTAGTCCAATCTGGACGTCCAATTTTCGATTACTTTTTCCAACATTTGTGGTCGTATATCGGCAATAACACGGCGAATGTTGTCTTCCAAATGGTCAAGGGTTTGTAGCTTATCCGCATAGACCAATGACTTTACATAGCACCACAGGAAGTAGTCTAGCGGTGTTAAATCATAAGATCTTGGAGGCCACTTCACAGGTCCAAAACGTGAAATTAGGCGGTCACCAAACGTTTCTTTCAATAAATCGATTGTGGTACGAGCTGTGTGACATGTTGCGCCGTCTTGTTGGAACCACAGATCCTGGACATCATGGTTGTTCAATTCAGGAATGAAAAAGTTAGTAATCATGAATCTATACCGATCACCATTGACTGTAACGTTCTGGCCATCATCGTTTTTGAAGAAGTACGGACCAATGATTCCACCAGCCAATAAAGCGCACCAAACAGTCAGTTTTTCTGGATGTAACGGTGTTTCGACATACACTTGAGGCTTAGCTTCACTCCAAATGCGACAGTTTTGTTTGTTGACGTAGCCATTCAATCAGAAGTGCGCTTCATCGCTAAACAAAATAAAATAGAAATAGTGCGCGATACGTATTCCGCAAAGAACCATTATTTTCGAAATGAAATTGCACTATTTGCAAGCGTTGGTCAGGCGTGAGTCTATTCATGATGAATTGCCAAACCAAACTGAGAATAAATCACTTGACAGCTGTTGAATCGGTCGCCATCTTGAACAGTAATGCCAACTTAAAGTTATATACCTCGAAAAAAAAACACCCATTATATCATCATAGATTTTACAACTTTTTTACGTGTTAACGATATTATTAATATCAATTATTATAATAAGTAGGTTATATGCAAAAAATATATAAAAAAGGATGTTAAGAGATCATACCAATCAAAATATGGGATGCCCCAAAAGAAACATCTCTGGCATATCGTTTGAAACATTGTTACATTTTGAAGAGTGAGGACCTTAGTGTTATTTTGTCCCGGTTCGAAAACGTGAACGTAAACGTAATAACCTCTTTGTTTCCGCTATATCTTCTTGCAAAAAGAGGCTGATTACCTAATGTTAAGTTTTTGGAGCGGAAGCAAGAGGCCCATGACACATACAGCGTAGGTAGTGAATATACACGTAATTTCGAACGCACACCTTATAAGTATATCTTGTCATCATAATGAAAGTGAACACGCTAGATGTATACAGATGATACTAAAGAAAATTATGAAAATATTATGTTATAACATGTAGAGGTGACTACCAGATCGTAGAACTAGATACGGAATACGGAAATAGCAATATTGGGACAAGTTTGTAATGAGTAAACCACATATTACATATATCACGTATACAGGGTGGCCCACCTAAAACAACGGAATATTAGAGAATGTGGAAAATGCCACAAAAGGTCAAATTTTAAACGATCGTTCTCCAAACAGGTTGCTCTATTTTTTCTTAACAATATGTAATTTTCGAATTTTGAGCCGAGAATGGTCTCAAACGATAAAGTTCGAGTCACTGATTATTCCGACCTAGAAACTAAACATTATCAAGGTAGGTTCAGATCTCCTGCATATTTGGGGCGGCTTCTTAATGTTTCAGGAATTATTATTTATTTTCAATTCTCTAATTAGAATGTTGATTCCTCAGTAGAATGCAAAATATTGGAAAAACGGTCCCATTTTATCATATCCACCATTCTACAGAAATATAAGAAGTGTTCTTACTTCATACCACAATTAATTATAATTTTTTTAATCGTTTATACGTAGAAAAAGGTAAGAATCGATGCCTAATTGAGTAACACAAAGATTTCGATATCCAGAAAAAAAATTTTGGCATGAAAATTTGATAGAAAGAGCATTTGACCACACCGAATACAAATCTGCAATTAGTTAGGTTCCAAAAGGTCTCAATTTAGAGTTTTGTGGGAAAATTTTCAAGATTAGGGAATATTTTAAAAGATGAACCCTTAATTCCTATGATCTAGAGAAAATAAATTTTCAGTTTGCATAGGTGTATACACTCAGACCTGCTAACTAAGTGTTGGCACATCAATTATGTCAGTTTTTCTTTAAAATTTCAAAAATTCAATTGAGTAAAAAATACTATATACAGTGACTATTAAAAGTCACTATAATACTATATTTGCCTGAGAGCAATCTGTACACAATTTACTGAAGTTAACAGCGAACCACGGGTAGAAATCTGTATCGTGTAGGTCATTACCAAAGCTTGGTTCAAGCTAGTTTTCCTAGATGTCGCCAGAAAAATGAAATTGGTGAATGTAATTCAATTGAGCGCATCCGCCCAAAAAGCGTTAATATATTTTATAATTTAGAAATAGTTTCCGATTAGATCAACTTCAAAATTGAATACTAGGAAAACTCTTCAATCCTGAACTCCTATCTACAATAAGATATTTACTGAAAGATCTTGGAGCTGTTAAATTTTTTGTTTTGTGGGATTTCGCGAAAAAAAAAAAACAGTGCTTTAATTGTGTAGGTGTAACCTTTTATGCACGAAATCGTCCCCAGAATCCTTCAAAAATATGATAATCCCTATTTGCAATCAAAAGACACCAAAATTGAGATATTTACAATGAATTTTGAATTTTTTTTTTTTTATTTTATTTGAATTGAATTTATTCCATAGCACAACTCAAAGCTGAGGTTCATATTTACAATTTCTGATGAAAAATTGTGCTTTAAATATGCCTAATTTGGCATCTACGACTTAAAAAAAAAACGAATGGAAAATTTTATGGGCAGATCTGCTTCAAAATTTGAACTGTACTGATTACAAGACAGGAATAAAGGTAATTATTAATATAATAATAGGACCTATAGGGGGCTATGTCGCCCATACATAGTTTCACTACACCTTTAATAGAGGACTTGAAAAAATAAATTCCAACACAAAAATTTTATTACCCATCGATATATTTGTATAAATATATATTCAACAAAATACATCTTACAAATCAAAAAACTACAATAATTGAAAGTAAAATATATTTCTAATATTCAGAGTTAGTCCCTAATAAAGATTACAATACTCCTCAGAGAGTTAATGTTAATTTAATTATATAAGCAGAGAAAGCAACAGCATCAATTGATTTCAACAATAACAAAGTATCTCCTAACCATTGAAGAATGTACGTTATAACCACATCTAGCTTAGTCAGCGGAAGATATTATAATATGGACGACTACACATCCCCAATCTAAACGAAAAACATAGGATTTTCCTTCCTTATTTTTTCATTATTCAATTTCCTCTCTTCTTTTTTCAAGTCGTTAAAGTTTATTGTGTCATTCTCAATGTATACCTTAGCTCTTGCTGCCCCCAAATGGGCATAGTAGGTGGGTGCAGGGTAACTGACTGACCTATTACATCTGGAGAAAAGATGACACAAATAGTAGGCTAGCTCTTCTACGGTGTCGTAACTCATATCGTTTTCGTCCCACAAAGTAGAATATTTGGTAGGTTTCGCCACTCCCTGAATACTAGCGTGTGAAACCAGATAGAAATCTTGCACGTTAGGACTGGTAATCACGGTATCCACACAGGTTCCAGCTGGTACATTACAATTTCTGTCGTCGGAATCCTTTTTATTAGGGAAAAATCGTGTGTGGTGTCTCTTTTGTACTACTATGAACGTGATGGCAGGCTCGTAACCATCCTGCATTTTCTTGCAGGCTCTCTTGATAGCCGACAATTCTATCTGTTTCACTTCGTTGAACTGTCCTTCCGAAACGCCATCCCTGAAGAATATTATTCTATAGGGTTTTTGACCATTGTTCATCTTGTAGAAGTACATCAAGTGTTCTTTGGTTATTTCCTCCAGATCTTCAATAATCTCGACGGTAGGTAGTTGGAGGCGACAACACATGTTATATCCAAACAAAGCTTGCGGGTCATGAGATGCTGTAACAGCTACAACGCTGGGAATACTGGTGGAATCTGGACTTGGATGTGTTACATCGGCCCCCATTATCATACAAGGTTCCGACAGTATGGGCGGTTTAAATTTCAAACAGTGGTTGGTACCACTTAATTTACTGTTCACTTTGAGTAATATATTGCCAACCGTAGACGGACTCATTTTCCTCAGCGTTCTCTGCTTTATACACTGCGTGAGACAATTCAGATTTATCTCTGCAGTTTTTTTGACGTGAGAATAGATGGGACCACTATCAGGAATTATAACGAAAATTATATCATACTTATCATGGTATTTTTGCAAGATATTAACTACGTCCTTTGGTTGAACAAACCTGTTTTGCACAAAGTCGAAAGGTCCTGGAGTAGGAGACAATCTCATGCCACTTTTAGCACCTTGATTTGATATCTGAAAAAAAAAAGGAATTTCTCTAATTCTGTGGTTATTCCGTTCATTCTTCCACATCTTGTAGAACAAAATCGTGCGAGAATATATCAGAAACGCACAGTTTTCATGGTTATATTTTATTATTCTATGTTGGTACTCCGAACTTTCCGCCTCGGCTTTATCTGTCAATTCATCAATTTGCCTTAAAGAAATTGGTTCTGCCAACCAACATTTTTCAATGCAAAAATCACTAAAATATATTTATGGAAATATTTCATTAATTTCAATGAAAATGCAATGAATTAGAGAAAATAATGTATAATACTCGTACAGAACGCTCATTCTACCACTCGTTCATTCCAAAACTCGCCACTTCGTGGCTCGTTTTTGAATTTTGAACTCGTGGAAGAATACCAATGCCTTCTGCACTTGTATTATAAATAACTATTATTATGTATTAATTGATTCATAGTAAAATAATTCTTCACTTTATTTTAAAATTTTGTTGGGCAACTGCGGATTTATGAACTTCTAATTATTTTTGTTAGTCTTTATGACTTAGAAAATAATATTTCAAAATTGTATTGGGTAGCTAGATTTCTAGTTCTCGTTATTTTTTGTTGATCTTCATTGTTTTGTTGAAAATTTGTAATTATTGTTATAACAAAATATTGTCTTGTAATTGGGTTTTCTCCTGTTAGACAAAAAGGATTTAAAAAATTATACAAGTACAGGAGGCATTGATATTCTTTCTCAAGTTCAAAATTCAAAAATGACCCACGAAGTGTCGAGTTCTTTAATGAACAAGTGTTAGAATAAGCTTTTTTACGAGTATTATACCTTATTTTTTCTGATTCATTGAAATTGATGGAATATTTCAATAAATATTGTTTAGCGTTTTTTGCATTGAAAAATATTAGCTAGCAGAATCGTTTTCTGTATCACAAATTTTACAAATAATAGATGAATCTATTTCAACAATTCCAATGTGTTGTTGAATTGTGTATCGTTCCATTTAGTAATGGTGTAGTTTTTACTTGTAAAATATCAAAAGATGAGAGCTTCAAAAGCGACAGCTGCCCAGATAGTGGGCTATTCAAAATGCAACTTCTTATTGAACCCTATAGTAATTATTCAATTAGAATGCAAAACAGATGTATGGTAATAGCTACTTTTCTTGCACCAAACCTTTCACAGAATTGACCAATAAACTAGTTATTCAATAAAATAAAACGAAACACTTGACTATAAACTAGTTATTTACTCACCAAATTAGCCAGATTCGAACATTCTCTACTTAGATTTCCAGATGTAGAAATAATGATCCATGAAGCCATCGTTGCGCCTTTGAAAAATTTATTGTTATCCGCCCTCCAAACTCCTTTACTAGGCATACAAGTTACGCCATTACCATATTCCAGTGCAGGTGGTTGAAGAACTCTTGCTTCGACTCTTTCAAAATCGTTATTTATCCTGAAACCGAATTCCCTAATGCAGGCATCTTCGTTATGTCTGGTATTCGCCAATGAATTCATTATTTTGTCCTTCCTAATTTGAGTTGAAGTTGCTGCAAATTTAATCATATTTGACGTTTGATTATCAGTCATTTTGCGATTGACAGCTTGCTTTTCTAACACTGTGCACAGTTCGGCTGGTAGTAAAATTTTATCTTTTCTTTGAGGACTGCCAACCCAAATTGTAGGCATCAATGGGTAATTCAATTTGTAATTTTTTTTCTGTAGGAAGTATTCCTCGATCGATATTGGTCTACTACCATCTGGAGAAAACATAGTTTTTCTCGAAGATGCACCTATTCCGTTCACCCTATACTCTCTTTTCATTCCAGGCATTTCGTAACTGATTCGTAAAGTCCTCAAGAATTTAGTCAGCTTTTCAGCTACTCTAGGATCAAGATCTCGATCTTTCAAATTATCTCGAGTAACTGTTGTTCTCCAATCACTTGCAAGTTCCGCAATTAGGTCTATAACGTTCATCCTTTTAGGAAAAGCTTTATGAGCAACATCCACATTAAAGAATGGCTTCCATCCTCTAACAACGGTTTGATAGAATCCGTAATACATTTCCATGCCTTCCCCTAAGTTTATGACCCCTGGAGGTTGCGTGAAAAAGCTTCTGCCTGCCTGAATACACTTCATGGAAGGAGCGCTTCGTAAAACGATCTCGGCACATTGCATTGCTTGCTGAGAGGAGTTTGCCTTCATGTTTCGAAGTGGGCTCAGATCTACTTCACTTGCAAATTTCACGCTTACCTTGTAGTCTTTCGTTTTGGATTCATTTGGGACTGTAAACTGGATCTCTGCATTTACAGCATCATTCCGCTGCATCAATTCAACGGCACTGTACATATTTCTTTTTCCGTCAAATGCAAGGTAGTTTTTGGGAAAATGTATTCTTCTGACTTCTTCAAAAACTTGACGCAACCATCTTTTGGGTGTATCAGGTGTTATTTGTACATCATAATGGAAGGCTTTTGTCAATTTGCCAAAGTCAATGGACAGGTAATTTGTTTCCACCATAATTTTTCTTCCTTTGGTTCCCCCCAAACGACCTTGGGTAGACAACTTTTGCATCTTGGTTTGAAGACCAGATTCATATGGTACCACAGATTGAGCCTGTTGCTGCTGTGGACCTTGTTGTTGGGAAGAGGTCCTTGGCTGTTCGAATGGTTGTTGTTGTCTTCTTTGTTGCTGTTGCCCTTGTCCTTGAGCCTGCGGCTGTGGTGCCAATCCAGGAGGACTTCTTTGTTGTTGTTGCCAAGCAGATTGTTGCCGTTGCCCTTGACCCTGCTGCTGTGGTGCCAATCCTGGGGGTCCTCTTTGTTGTTGTTGCCAAGCGGATTGTTGCCCTTGTCCTTGACCCTGTTGCTGTGGTGGCAATCCATGGGGCCCTCTTTGTTGTTGTTGCCAAGCGGATTGTTGTCCTTGTCCCTGCTGCTGTGGTGCCAACCCAGGGGGTCCTCTTTGTGGCTGTTGCCCTTGTCCTTGACCCTGCTGTTGTGGTGCCAATCCAGGAGGACTCCTCTGCTGTTGTTGCCCCCGTCCTTGACCCTGTTGCTGTCCTCGCCCTTGACCCTGTTGTTGTCCTCGTCCTTGACCCTGTTGTTGTCCTCGTCCTTGACCCTGTTGCTGTCCTCGCCCTTGTTGTTGCCCCCGCCCTTGACCCTGTTGTTGTCCTCGTCCTTGTTGTGGAGCTCCTCCCTGCCAAGCAGTTTGTTGCTGTTGAGGTGCTCCTCCTTGCCAAGCAGTTTGTTGTTGAGGTGCTCCTCTTTGCCAGGCACCTTGCTGTTGTGGTGCTCCTTCAGGAGGGACCTTTTGCTGTGGTGGCGCTTCTCCAGAGGTTGATTTTTGCTGTTTTTTCCCTCGACTTTGTTGCTGTTGCCATTGATCTTGTTCCTGCTTACCAAGTGAGCTTTGTTCCTGTTGTGATGAACCTACCCCTGAAACCAAATATGTTGAGTAACTAATTCAATAAGCACCTTTGGAATTTTCAAGTCCATAATAATTTTCAGAAATTGAGTATCAAATTTGTTTGTTTTAAATAATGTAGTAGTAATGTGTTGTAGGCTTCGGATAAATATGCATTGGCATATGTCAACACATATTTGAGACACTTAAAGTGCATATTTTTGTCTGCATATTTCCGTCCCCCATGGAATGGTATTCGAAGAAAATATTCATCCTAATTGCTGACATTACTTTACCTAAACAAAAATCCGTTTTAAACAGTTTGTTGGTCTATTTTGAAGAGGAAATATTAAAATAAATTTTAGTTGAATTTCAAAAATTATGTTAAAATTGCCAAGGGACTTTCTTCATGAAGCAGCATACATATATATACATCAATATAACCTTGAAATTTTTTATTTGAATCTAATAAACGATTTTTAATGTTTTAGAAGCATATTTTGCATTTTTTTATTTATCCAAAGCCTAGTGATGAGGTACGGTTTCTGTTCTGAGTTGCAAATACAACAGTCCAGAATTTAACCGTCATTCAAATATTGAATGAATATCTATTGCGCTGCAAATTTGTGATGGATCAAGAAGATGTATAGTAGGTCAAGGTATTAAATCATTTTTACGATATATACACAGTGTTTGGTGACCAGTGGGTACAAGTTGGGAATGGCATTTAAAGTTACCTAAAGATTATTATTTTTGAAAAATAACAATCCATCTAAAATAGGATATTTCAACTTCTTTCAATAATTATGAAGTATGAAGTTATATTATCTTAATTTAAATGACATGAGACTGACTTAAGCACATCTGTTAGCTCCATTGTCTATTTGGTCTGTATACTATAAAGAGGAAAAAATGTATGTAACTTCGTTAGTTGCAAAATACTAAATTTCACTTAAAATTTTGCAAATGTTCAGACTTGCCTGTGGGTTTCTGTTGTGATTGAGGATTATCTCCACCAGGACCTGTTGAAAATAATAGGGTGTTCTGAATTGTGTTGTTCTTCATTTAAAGAAATTAATTGAATCATAAAAAAAATGCATTTTGCTACAATACTTCTTCAGATATTTCCAAACAAGTAGGTCAAAAATTGTGAAATGGATTATTTGAGGAATCAATATAACAAATTGCACCACTTCTTGAAATAATAAGACATTCAGCAAATTGTTGTCATAACAGGGTGGATATACTTATGGTGATTACCTTGAGGTGCAGATGAGGGTCCAGGAGTATCTGGGTGGGTAGCAGAAGAATCACCTCCTGCTTGGTCATTTTTGTTTTGTCCTGTAATTATAAAAACTGTTATATATTTTTTTTCCTCGCAAATCAATAGCAATATAATTTTCAAATATAAAATACTGATAGAAATGATATTATAGAACGAATAATAAAGAGTAATTTTAACTTTCACAATGAGGGGATTCCCCTATATCTCCAAAAAAATTTACCTTTCTTTTTTCTAGCCATTGTTTAAAATTAATAAGAATAAACTCAATCGACTTCTTATAAAATTCACAATTCACATATAATATAGTAAACTGACTCACTACAGTATTACAGTACACTAATTATTATTATCAGTGAAAAATATTCCGGCAATAGATAATTGCAAAAATACAACTGGATAATTTGACAGATATCAAAGTGTATTTATGTAAATTTATAAGATCTATGGAGAACCAGAGATAAGTATAACGTCAGATTTTTTATTTCTTGTCAAAAATTCTTTTCAGCTTTTGATGTAGTTTTTATTTTATTTCTTGAAAAGTAAACAAAATATATTCTACATTCATTTCGATTTCAATCAAAGTACAAATCACTATTCACAAAATATTTTTAACAGCGTATTGAAATAATTAATATTTATAAATTATGCTATATTCTGAAACAATAGTACGAAAAAATACTATAAATTTTTTATATTCACGAATGATTAGATGAATAATAATGATAGTTTCCAATAATGAAGAATATGAATTGCCTCGTAGTTTATGTTCATTAGACAACACCATTATCTATGGTCTTTTTCAAATTAACCGCCCAAATTTTTAGTTATTTCCGGGAACGTGTAGTGTGTATTTGAGTCACTTGGCGTCATTTCTCGTTCCATGCAACTGTCAGTGAAATAGTGTTGTAAGATGGCCACGAATAATTATTTTGGATTTACACATGGTGGAACCCAATATAGGTAAAGAATCAATTATATTATCTCTTATTTAAAACATTTATTAAACCGAGGACAGATTCTAATAACGTTAACAATGTTTCGATGAATGTTCATGTGTTGAAGTTATTTGCACAACCGGCGTCCTTGAATAATGGCGCCGGCATTTTGTTTGTACGATCAATAGTAAATTTTGCTATTCTTGGGCGTGCAAGTTTTCTTAAGCTGCCATGCAATTATTTTCAATAAGTTTCGGTATCATTTTTATCGGAGATTAATAATTGTCTATGTTGATTATATTCGAATTTGGCTCCTTGACTGTTCGTGCACAGGTAATCCGAAATTTTCCATTCTCATGTATCTCTTCTAAATATGTTTAGAATGTATAACCTGTTAGAGTTTTTATACAACATTTGACTTTGACTTCGCTGTGATTAAAGTACAGGTTAATTTAAACTTTTCCTCATAATATGAAACTATTGATTTATGAGTTATAATTATTGTTACTTGTCTCTTACAGTGCCCAAGCTACAGGTGCTGCATACCAGGCTGCCAGTCAGGCAGGATATGCTGTAGCTGCTCCTGCTACAGCTGCTGCAGCAGCCACCTATGGTACTCAGAGACCAGCAGGTTATGACACAGCGGCTTACCAGGCTGCTGCAGCTGCTGCTGCCCCTGGTGCCACTTACGCAGCTGTAAGCACAGGTGCAACACCAGCGTATGAATACGGTTACGGTAAGATTAGATATAATAATACAATATGAAAATTGAGTACTTCGAAATTCAATAGAACTAGAAACAACGACTAGAAGTATGTAGTTATTTTCAGAGATCTTCTGTGAATGCACCAATTGAGATTTTTATGATTTAATATTTTTTTATAGTGCATTTCTAGTACTAGAAATTGAATTTACCATTCATAGTGAAATATTTTTACTTTTTTGTATTAAAACGATTATTGAATCTTTCTTAAAATGATTATTCTTTTATCAAAATTAAATCATAATTTCAATACTTTTCAAGAACTTTGAGCTCTGATTTTTTAAGATTATAGAAGTTACTACGTAATCAGTTTGGATATTTCAAAATACCTTGAAAGAATAGATTTTGCATCATTTTAAATTCTGAAACCATGATAATCAGTTGAAAGACTATTTTTTCCTTTGAAATCATTGTATCATTAGAAAATTTAACAGGAAGTACACAGTCAGCTGTCAAGTTTTATATAGAGGAATTATATTTGCCATTTCACTAACAAAAGTTCCAATTTATGATGATGAATTGAAGTTGATCAATTTTAGAATTCACAAGGCACTGAAAAAAATCACTTGACTAAGATACAAATAATATAAACCTCAATCATTTTTTTTTTTCATAGAATCTTTAATTTTGTTGTTAAGCACTGAAAATTTCTTGTTGAGATCTATCTTCTCAGATTTTTAACCTCATATGTATAAAACGAGAATTTTTCTCGATTATATTTAATTTCTGGAATTGAGCCCCATTGGATTAATTAAATTGTTTCCTCTATATTGTCATTGATAGATGATTATTGTAGTTGATTTATTCCTTATTACCTTCAACAATTATTTTTGTCAATGTTTGCTTGAAATCTGAGAAATTTGTTGACTTTTCACTTAATAATTTATGACAAAAATTGCTGTGGAAGGTAAGTCTTTAGGATGTTATGTTGTGTGTTGTGTCACCGAAACAGCTGAAGGTGCTCTCAAGGACAAAGGATTTATTCGAGGATATGTTTGTCGTCCCCCTGAATCGAAAACTAACTTTACTTTCTTGTTACCTAATGATTAAATTTTCAAGGGGCTCCTTCTATCCCTACACATTCCCTTTCAAAACGATTTGAAGCTTCATGATAACATGAAGTAAACACGTACCAGTAGTTATTACAGGTAGAAATAGTAACCTTCAATAATTAGTTTTTGAGTTACAACAACTTGGGAGATAACAGAATTGAAAATTCTTATTTAAGTCGTCTCCATAAGTCCATCTAGTTTGAAATAAATTAAAGCAAAAATTTTCCAATAGGTTACGATCAGACTGCCGCAGCAAAAACTGCAACATATGCTACTACTTATACGCAGAGGCCTGCAACTGCTCAACCTCAAGCACAGGCAGCCGTAAGTTCATTTTTGCAACAAAAATATCCTTCAGAATCAAACCGTTTTTCGATTAAACACCATTACACCGGCCACAGTCGTCTTTGGGCTGATTGAAAACTTCATTTTTCAGACTGCTGTCGCTGCTAAACCTGCTCAATACACCGGATCCTACCAAGCGAATCCTGCAGGTTACCAGGCCACTTACTCGGCTCAAACCACAATAGCGGCCCAGCCAACTACACAAGCAAAACGTAGGTTATCTGATTTTTGTTGATATCCCCCTCTTTCCCTCTGAAAGTTGATGATCGAGAACTCCAATTTCTTTTTATCTGAAATAGAAGGGTAACGTAATAATGAACGCTCAAAGAATCTTATGTTGTTGCAACTCAAAAACTAATATTTGATGGTGGTTGGAATAATGAAATAGGCTGCTTGACAGTATAAATAATGTTGTCCTATTTCTCAACATCCTCATAGATAAGAATTTAAGGAACGATATATATTAGTTTGATCAATGGTAGTAACGAAAAGATCTATACAATCTGGATTGGACGAATTTGCGATGATGTCAGTTCGAAGTAAACAGAAGTATCATATGCGTTTCTGTTCCTTTGAGTCATGAGTTTTGCTGATAATTTCGACATTTTCTACAATCAAACTTAAATTGCTTTGAGTAATATATGTGATGCATCAAAGTACTCTCCACATTGAAATTAATACTATTAAATAATAACAATAATTAAATTTCATGCATCAAAATGATTCAACAGATAATATTTGAACCAATAATGAAAACAAAGGCTTTGGTATATTTTATAAATCTGTCACATAGCCTATTGTATATTTGACGTAAAATTATTTCTTGACGAAACTAGTTGCTTTGATAACATTATAGATTTATCAAAATACCTGATAATTTTAAACTGTTGGCACTGTCGTTTTTATATATTACGAAAATTTTTCTATAATTTCAAGAGTGAATAAGCGATTTGGATTTTATTTTTTATTTGAACCCTCTAACCTCCATCAAGTATAATTCATACGGGTTTCAGTAGAAGCGATTTAATTCATAATTGATCGAAATTGTATTCCACCACCATATCCCGTTATTTCCTGGCTGCCACAAGACTAACAAACATATTTGTACGTTGCCATATCCTTTGTCCTAGAAGCTAATTCGACGACATATTCAGGATACGACGCGGCTCTTTATTCTGCAGCTACCATGTACGTTGCACAACAGACCGGTGCTGCAGCCAATCAGCAGAAGGCAGTTGGATGGCAAGGTTATAAGAAGGGAGGAGCCGGTGGTATCAAAAACATGCGCATGAAGGCCCCGCCCAAACCACAGCAACTACACTATTGCGACGTGTGTAAGATAAGGTAGGCAACAAACACACCTAGTATAGTATATCTAAAGACACTTGAACTAGTCTATTAAAACGCTCGGCCATAAATGTTCCTTTGAAGTGGATACCGCGGTCCGCTAAATACCGGGTTTTATTTGAAAGTATTGTTAGGCAATAAATACACAGGCCCCAAAGGAATTTCTGGAAACTTGGACAACTCTTGTATAATTGAAAAATTCAGTTTCCTCCAAGTGACTTTGGATATACTATACTTGTTTATTTGATAACGTAACGATATATTATAGCGTGCTATGGTAACAATACTGTCAACGTTTGATATTCGATAATCTTCAGAGTCAACTAAATTTCGTCTTAAAGATTTTCGTGAAAAGACTGAAATGTTTGTAGATTCGTTTCATAACCAAATGATCAATTCACAGTTTTATGCACCCAATAAGAAAATCATGTTTAAGTTTTTATTCGATGCTCCAAAAATGCACACTAATTTCCTGGTTTTGAAGCGGGATTGTATCAATTAGATTAAACTTATCTGTTTCAATTATATCTGTTTATCCAGACGTCAAAAGTGTTAAACTTAGCCAAATTTCCTAGGTTGGTTTTAGATTCAGATGCGATGGTTCAGAAAATTGACAATGTTGTAAATAAAAAAAAAATTAATTCCAAATTTTAATGCAAGATGAATTCCAACTTGAGTTTCTTGTGTTCATGTTGGCCAGACCCTTGCGAAAGAAAATAGTTTTGCTTCTTCAATTGGAATGTTAACAGTTGTGGATATTTCGACGAGGCAAAATTGACAATTTTATTCTAGGAAATTTTTCATTCATTTCTCTTCAGATTGCGTTTATAACATTCGAAACTAATGCTTTTTTACAGTTGCGCAGGACCACAAACTTATCGTGAACACTTGGAAGGTCAGAAGCACAAGAAACGTGAAGCTGCCACAAAAATGACTGCATCAGTTGCCGTGACAAGTCAAAATCGAGCAGGAAATTCACTCAGATGTCAGTTATGTGACGTGACTTGTACTGGTAAGATATATTCTTTGTTTATTACACAATTTTCTTGTGGAATCATTAAATGAATCCAAATGGATAAGTAACAAAGAAAAAAAGGGTTCCACAATCGTGAATTTATCAAATATGGTGGGAACTAGCCATGGCGCACTCAATGTTCGATACATATTTGAATTTTTGCTCTCAACTAGGAATCCCCAAACTTTCTGATGTGCCATTACTAACAAATTTGTATTAAATTTTTTTCTGAGGAATCTAGTGTCAAATTACTACATCTGTGTTTGCAAGATGAATTCCAACATGAGCTCACATGTTTTTGTTGGCCAGACCCTTGCGAAATTATATGATTGTTGCTATTAATGAAAAAGATTATTCTATATAAATGATCTTTATTTTGCAAAATCGACATTTTTCAAGTACATTATAATTAAAATTATAGAACAAATTATATAATTTTCAGTAATATGGGCCAGAATTAGTTACTCATATTTCCATAATAATACATTCAATTTCACAAAAACTGTATGTTATGCCATTACTAAAAAATTTCTATTAAATTTTTTTCTGAGGAATCTAGTGTCAAATGATTACATCTTTGTTTGCAAGATGAATTCCAACATGAGCTCACATGTTTTTGTTGGCCAGACCCTTGCAAAATTATATGATTGTTGCTATTAATGAAAAAGATTATTCTATATAAATGATCTTTATTTTGCAAAATCGACATTTTTCAAATACATTATAATTAAAATTATAGAACAAATTATATGATTTTCAGTAATATGGGCCAGAATTAGTTACTCATATTTCCATAATAATACATTTATTTTCACAAAAACTGTATGTTCAGTAAAAAATGCTTGATATTATTGATTATCATCTATGAACTTTGTCAGTGATATGCAAGATGAATTCCAAAATGAGTTCCCTATATTCATATTGGCCAGACCCTTGCAATATTAAAAATTTTGCTTTTTCTTAAAAAAAAATTATTTAATCAATTTTTTATTCACAGCAAAATTAACATTTGAACTTGATGATTCATGATTATGAATTCAGTATTATTCTTTCCTGACGAAAAGTTTTAAGGGTTCATATATTGTTTTATGTGTACCTTTGATAAATTTCCACGTTTTTCTTTTTTTTTAAGTTAGGGATTAGGTGGAACTGTCGACTGTCAGTCTCTCTACTGAATTTTACTTCATCAACATTATTCAGATATTGAATTAAACGTTATTATCGTTCTCCAGGAAACGATGCTTATGCTGCCCACATCAGAGGTGCCAAACATCAGAAGGTTGTGTTGCTGCATACGAAACTGGGAAAGCCCATACCCCCCCAAGAGCCAGAGGTAATAGGAGGTGCTCGTAAGTCTGCCACAACTGCTCCAAAGATAAACTTTGTGCAATCAGGCGGTCTGGGCATGCCCGCAGGTAATGGTGAAAATAAAGACGACCAAGAGGCAGAGGAAGTCCCGGAACCGGATATTCAACCAGTAGGTCAGGACTACATTGAGGAGATCAAGAGCGAGGATGGAAAGGTCAGTTGAACCCCCTTTGATTTGAACATTTTAAATCGTTTCAGGAAGAAAAATATTTTGCATCTTAAGCTCTTAAAGATTTTATTTTATACAGGGTATTTCTAAATTGTACAAAGTACAAAGAAAATGAAAGATTTGTAAGATGATTTTAAGAAAAAAAGTCCTATAAACACTTTGTTTTGGAGATACACACGGGGTGTTACTTGTAGTCATCCTTTTTTGTGTTGATTATACCAGTTTATCGAATCTTTATTAATCTTCGCTAGGGATTGGGTAAATAAGTACCAAAAGTTACAATTAATTTATACATCACAGCTTATTTATTGGATCTTCATAATAATTTCGATTTTCCTTAAAATTACTAGGGAATTGTTTGAAATTTTTCTCCTAAAATCAGTAGCAGATACAACAGAACTCTTTTACAAGTAATCAAAAAGTGTAGTACTGGACCGTAGTTTCATTTTACATTTTTCTAAACTAACAGTTGTCCATCAGAAGAAAGTTCTGAAGGACAGAAGCGGGCACTGCTCCAGAAGATATATCATCATGTAGATTTGCAACCAAAATTAGCATCTCGCCTAATGGAAACTTCAAACTGGAAGATCTTTGACAAATTTAAGTTAAATATCTTGCAAAGGGAAGGTTGTAATGTAGGTCAAATTCCAATATCAATTTCAGTAGCGATATTTCCGCAAGGTAGCTACTATTGGAATTCATTGTTGAATTACCAATGATTTGTTACTATGTCGTCGATGATAATTTGTAAACTATATTCTCATATATAAATATGCATATAAGCCGATATAGGCAGTTCCATAAGAAATGTGCTAGAGACTTCTAGATTCGTTATTATTGTTTCTTCACACGATAACTTGTGTATCTCGTGTAATGTAAAAGTTGGTGATACTATGAATAAACCTCATCTGTTACTCCCTTGAGTGTGTGTCTTATTTCACCCTGCATGAACGATAAGACTGGTACCTGGTAAGAACATCACAAGGTGTTATGAGAAGAAAAACTTGCAAAAAAAAATCAAACTTTACAACCACCCTGTATCTCGAAAACAAAGTGTTTTCAGGCCCATGTTTATAGGACTTTTTTCTGAAAATGATCCAAGGAATCTGTCTTTTTCATTTGTACCTCCAATTTAGGAACACCCTGTATCAAATGGATGTTTTTGTTCTTAGAAGCCTAATCTACGAGGATATCAATGAATGGGACAATATTTGTATACTGTCAAATAGCCTATTGTAGTTACCCCACACAAATAAGCCGGCTTTGTCACCTTTCGATGTGGCAACAGTGTGCTCGTAGTGGGAACAGCAATGTCTTTTCATGTGTATGGTTAGCTAGTTCATGATACGGTATAACCAAAGGACGATCAGATACAAAAATACTGCTATGTTGAGAGTATCTAGAATTGGTCAACAAGATAGAATATTATTTCTTCCATCCAGTTTTTGATGTAAACCCTTTATGAAATAATTCTCTTGCGCCAATTAATTGCTAAATTGACAAAAATCGTAACTTTATATGCCCTCCAAGTGCCGTCCTTTCTTTTTCATTCAAAGTCCGCGTGAGTATACAGGACAGTTGCTTACAAAAAGGATTCAGACACTCGGATCGTTTTTTCAGGGAACTGAAATCTATTCAATCCTATTTGTCAGCAGGTGATCAGCTTCAATTGCAAACTTTGCGAATGCCGTTTCAATGACCCCAATGCCAAAGAGATGCACATGAAGGGCAGACGTCATAGACTGCAGTACAAAAAGAAAGTGGATCCCCAGCTTGTTGTCGATGTGAAGCCCTCTTTGAAACAAAGAAGAATTCAAGAAGAAAAGGCACGTAGAATCGTAAGTTAATGAACATTCAATTTTTTTGGTCTAACAGATCTCTCGATAAGTTGTCGTATTTGTTTTCTTGTCTATGTGTTAAGTAGAACTGTTTGATTTCTTTTATTCATTTTTATAGTATATTTGCATGTGAAATATCGTGAAAAAACTACAAGAATACTAACTTTAGCAAGTCCATTGGTTTTATTATCTATTTTTTTGTACGACAAATGTTCCATTCACTGAAGAGAATAATCTTAATTGAATTTTTATTTGTCGTTATATAATAAACAAGTTAATTCACCCCAGAGTTATTTGAGCAACTAGTATTTTGGGTTTTGCAAACTTGAACATAAATTTTTTATCACAAATACTACTGTATTTGTGATGGTAAGTACCCTTACCATTGCACAGCAATAAATCAAATTTTAAACTACCGTATTCAATACAATACAGGGTGTTGATCAAATAAAGTGAAAATGATGACCATTTTATAGTGATATGTCTAGATTGAACCAGAATGCTTAACGAAACATAAAATTTGGCAAGAATCTCGAATATTGGGAATTTCTTGGCATTGTAGTTTCATTTTTGTGAAATTTGCGTACGCACAACGCGGGATCCGCTTCCAAGAAACGTTCTATAGTGATTAAATTCTCAATCGGCAGGCTATTCTATAGGGTGCTTTTTTTTTTTCGAGGTATAAAACTTTAAGTTGGCATTACTCTTCAAGGTGGCGACTGATTGAACAGCTGTCAAGTGATTTATTCTCAATTTGGTTTGGCAATTTATCATGAATAGACTCACGCCTGAACAACGCTTGCAAATAGTGCAATTTTATTTCGAAAATAATGATTCTGTGCGGAATACATATCGCTCACTACGTCTATTAGCGATGAAGCGCACTTCTGGTTGAATGGCTACGTCAACAAACAAAACTGCCGCATTTGGAGTGAAGCTAATCCTCAAGTGTATGTTGAAACACCGTTACATCCAGAAAAACTGACTGTTTGGTGCGCTTTATGGGCTGGTGGAATCATTGGTCCGTACTTCTTCAAAAACGATGATGGCCAGAACGTTACAGTCAATGGTGATCGGTATAGAGCCATGATTACTAACTTTTTCATTCCTGAATTGAACAACCATGATGTCCAGGAGCTGTGGTTCCAACAAGACGGCGCAACATGTCACACAGCTCGTGCCACAATCGATTTATTGAAAGACACGTTTGGTGACCGCCTAATTTCACGTTTTGGACCTGTGAATTGGCCTCCAAGATCTTGTGATTTGACACTGCTAGACTACTTTCTGTGGGGCTATGTAAAGCATTAGCCTATGCGGATAAGCCACAAACTCTTGACCATTTGGAAGACAACATTCGCCGTGTAATTGCCGATATACGGCCACAAATGTTGGAAAAAGTCATCGAAAATTGGACTTCCAGATTGGACTACATCCGAGCCAGCCGTGGCGGTCATATGCCAGAAATCTTTTCGAAAATGTAATGCCACAAGATTATCTTGCGGATAAATAAAATTCATGTCAATCGAATAATCCATTGTTGTTTTATTGCAATTTAAATTTCTATAGCTCTGAAAAAAACACCCTTTATAAGGCTGAAGATATTCTTTTCATTTATACCTTTTTTTATATATGTTGATGTATATAAAGAAAAAAACGAAAGATATGGTCGTCAAAAGATTTTTCAACAAAGAACTATTAGTTTTGGAAAAAAGATTCGAATGAAAATGTGAAAGGGGTTGGCAATTTGCAACACATGAAAAAAAATTCTAAAAATGGTGAAAAATTGATCTTTATCACTGGATATGATAACACCCTGTTTAAGTTACATAAACATTTCAAAAATAATTGTAGTACACTATCGGATTTTTTTGTATTTTCTTGTTTATTCTGTAGTTTGATTGTTATATTAAATTACCAATTTTTTAGTGTCCCTACATTGGCGGAAACTTCTTCAAAATTTTGCTAAACTGTTTATTCCTCCATTTAGGCTATAAGAGAAGAAATGTGGACGAGACGTCATTATAACAATATGCAAGGCGACGAAGAAGATAGGATGTATTGGGAAGACCGTAGGCGTTACGAAGAGGAATACATGGTAATGTATGGACACGGAAACATGCCCTTCCCCAGAGGAAGAGTCTACCCAGGTGGAGCGCCACCTCCCGTAAGTACTTTTTTGTTTGTCCGATTCGCAAATTTCTGCATCTCAGAAACCCCACGTATGTTTCAAAGACATGTGTGACAAAGGAGCATGCAATAAAAAAAAGGTTGAAAATCCAATATAGATGGTTCCATTATTTGGACTAACTATAATTTCACTCTTCCAACAATTGATTTGTTTATTTTTTTAATATTTTTATATTTGTTATACTTGGTACCAGTTTTATAAAACTGTTTCAAAGTCTGAAATGAATGATTCAATAAAATATGTATATTAAAATTTAGTTTCTCTATTTCAGTATCGTAATGAGTTCATTACAGTTCTAAAAACAGTGCTGTAATGAACTCATTAGAGCATCGTTTTCAGTTATATTTTTCGTTTTGTGGTTGTCTATACTGACTTCCGATCCTATCAAATTTCAAACAAACGTCAACAATTGTCAATATAATATAATTTCGATTAAGTGAAATGATTTGCAACATTATTCTCAATTTCTCTTAATTCTGGTGGTGTCAAATCGATTTCATCAGACATAATCCACGAATTTAATGCGTATTAGTAAATTATTTCAAAATTCAAAACGTACGATTCATATTTAAATTCCGTAATCTGTCAATTTTCGTAACAGTCACACCAACTGCCAAGATTCAATACAAAAGTCACTAGGATATATAATCTGAATTTTTCATTGAATTTCGACAATATTTCACAAAATTTGACTGAAATAGAGAAAATATCGTCTAATACTCGTTGAAGAAGGCAATTCCAACAATCATGCGTTCGAATTGGAATTGGAGCCCATTCTTCAATATGTTAACCCAGATATGCCTATAGGTTATTTCGCAGACTTGAAAAATTTTTTTTTAAGAATTTTGGGTCTTTGGGTGACAAGAAATGATAACAAGTATAAAAAATAGAAGTTTTTTCACTCTACGTACAAAAATAAGCCCGTCCTATATATAGGACATTAGGCAGTTCCACTACTATTACGATCACGATCTCGATTGTGTGTGAAAATCATAAAAACATTTTACATGAACCCCTACATCACATTTCAAGCATCTTGTAGTTGTTTTTTGATGGCAATATCCACAACGTGTCTGCTTGTCTTGTGGGGAGACAATATGGTCCAACCGGTCATAGCGTAATTCCATCTGTGGTGAATTTTTACTTGAATGACCTTGTTGGAAAGTGTATTCCTTCTTGTTTTGGGTAAGTAATAGGATGGCAATCCTTCTCCTGAAGTTCAGCTGGTCGAAGTTCCCTCCCTCCTTCTTGTGCAACTGCCATGCATTTTGGACGCACATATCAATGCAGTGTGATATTAGAGGAAAATACCATTTTTTCCCTCTCAGCGAAATTCGATACAAACTAATATTTTGGTCGGAACGATCTACGCCACCCATGTTTGAGTTGCATATATTTATCAGATGTGGTTGCATAACCTGGAAAAATTATCAAATTATACGATGATAGCTAATCATAGAAAAACTTTACCTGAATATTTTTTTTTTCTCTCCGAGAGTATCTCTTGACTACATGAAGTGGTTCCGCTCCGGCATAATTAGAACATATTGTAACGATGCTGTTGTCATTCCACTTCACTGCTATGATGTTCTGATTCGATATTTTTTGGTAATCAAATGTCCCACGTATTTCTTCTTTTTTGAGATTTTTGGAATTCATCAATGTATTTCCTGGCAGTCTATTCTCTCTCACAGTTCCAGTTGCGAAAAAATTCTCTTTCCGGAGGCATCAAAATTATTTCATCTACATCTGCTGCCACTTCAGGACTATCTTCCCACATAGCCAGAGCTTCGTTCAGTGAAAACCCTCCGTAATAAAAATACATTGATAGCTACCTATTATCCTAATGTCCTATATGTAGTACACCAAAATATAACCTCCTATACGAAAAAAAGTTCAATTTTTTTGGATTGGATGTCGATTTCATGGGATACAATAATTATTTAACTTTACAAAACCAACGATAACTTCCACATAATTCAAAAAATTATATATGAAATTTACATACCTTGCGAAACGGATCCCAAAGTCAGCCATCGTGTGGAAATCACCAACTTCAAACACACGAATAGCGCACTAATATCTAATGAATCCGAACGAGGTGTTTATCTAACGATAGGTGGGTTCGTACTGAAGGGATGGATGCTTATATTAGTAATATAAACATTGTACCATCTGCAGGACGAGACTTGTTAGCGGTGTACTATATGTAGTACATTAGGCATATCTGGGTTAACCCAGATAATGTCAAGTCTAACATATACTATTATGATAATATTGTAAAAATGGATCTGAAAGAAATAATCGAACAATAAATTATATACGGAGTTTGAATGAAATTCACCCTAAGTTCGGAACTAGGTGTACATTTTTATCATCATAAGAATGAATTTCAATTAAACATTTGTTTATTCATAGTGTGAGCAAGATGCATCTCCACGAACTCCCACATTTTAAAAGCTTAAGAAATATATTAAAAGACGGTTATTCTACTTTCACTGTCTATTACTTAATGTAACGTAATGATATATTTTCAAGGGCATACCGATGAGAAGAGCCGAATCGAGCGATGACAGGCACGTGATGGCCAGACACACTGAAATTTACCCGAAAGAAGAAGAACTACAAGCCATTCAACGGATCGTCTCTCACACCGAAAGGGCCCTCAAGATGGTGAGTGATCAGTTGGCCGAAGACAAACCAAACGATTCTACAACTGTGAAAACTGAAGGCGTCAAAATCGAGGTGGACACCAAATCTGCAGACACTCAACAGAAAGAAGACGGCCGTGATAATCAGTTGTAAGTTTTTTTTTTTTTTTCGCTGAAATAATTATTAAATCCGGAATTTCTCTTCTGGTGGGGTTCCTATTCATGATCAGTCGAAATTGCTATCATAACTTTTTTGGAAAGGCCAGTGATTAATTTTGAAGAGGGTCACCTTACTCTCGAAGCTAAACGAGAATAACTAAAAATCAGATTTAACCTGATGAGTTTATAAACGGCAATGGCGTCTCGAAACTGGTAGAAGTGCTATAGGCATATAATTTATTCCATTATATTACTGCTATAGGGTGTTTTTTTTTTTTCGAGGTATATAACTTTAAGTTGGCATTACTGTTCAAGATGGCGACCGATTTAACAGTTGTCAAGTGATTTATTCTCAGTTTGGTTTGGCAGTTCATCGTGAATAGACTCACGCCTTGAAAACGCTTGCAAATAGTGCAATTTTATTTCGAAAATAATGGTTCTGTGCGGAATACGTATCGCGCACTACGTCCATTTTATTTTGTTTAGCGATGAAGTGCACTTCTGGTTGAATGGCTACGTCAACAAACAAAACTGCCGCATTTGGAGTGAAGCTAATCCTCAAGTGTATGTCGGAACACCGTTACATCCAGAAAAACTGACTTTTGGTGCGCTTTATGGGCTGGTGGAATCATTGGTCCGTTCTTCTTCAAAAACGATGATGGCCAGAACGTTACAGTCAATGGTGATCGGTATAGAGCCATGATTACTAACTTTTTCATTCCTGAATTGAACAACCATGATGTCCAGGAGCTGTGGTTCCAACAAGACGGCGCAACATGTCACACAGCCCGTGCCACAATCGATTTATTGAAAGACACGTTTGGTGACCGCCTAATTTCACGTTTTGGACTTGTGAATTGGCCTCCAAGATCTTGTGATTTAACACCGCTAGACTACTTTCTGTGGGGCTATGTAAAGTCATTGGTCTATGCGGCTAAGCCACAAACCCTTGACCATTTGGAAAACAACATTAGCCGTGTTATTGCCGATATACGGCCACAAATGTTGGAAAAAGTCATCGAAAATTGGACGTCCAGATTGGACTACATCCGAGCCGGCCGTGGCGGTCATATGCCAGAAATCATATTTAAAATGTAATGCCACAAGATTATCTCGCGGATAAATGAAATTCATGTCAATCGAATAATCCATCGTTGTTTTATTGCAATTAAAAGTTCTATAGCTCTAAAAAAAAAACACCCTTTATAATCTGCCCGTAATACACGATGGATACTCACTACATAATCATTATTTTTGTAAGTTTTCACACGTTCAGCAGTAGATGAACGATCATAACCTTCAACTAAACATTGACGTTTCGGATGACAGTTCTGTTTGACATATGTCATTGAAACAGGACTGTCAAATCCCGACCACGACATGGATAACCCAAGTTTGAGTATTGATATGCTTGTATTTCGATCTTTTTTGAATGTTTGATGGTTCATGTGATTATTTTTCTGCAGGTTTTCGTTCCAACAGAACCGCGACGCAAACAGGATGCTAAAGGGTGTAATGCGCGTGGGTCATTTGGCCAAAGGTCTATTGCTGCGTGGTGACAACAAGGTCGAACTGGTCGTTCTTTGTGATGACAAACCCACCCTAACCCTTCTGAGAAAGGTCGTCGCACTGTTGCCTGGTTTCTTGAAGGAAGTCGCGCCAGAGGTTGCTTACACAGTAACCATTAACGCTGCCGAGGCAGGTTTAACAGTTACAGGAGACAATCTAACCGTGCTCGTTCAATTGACTAGCCCCGTCATGAGGGACCAAGGTAAATCTAGTTTAAGGTTACGGTCGAAGGTGAGGTGCAAATATTCAGAGTACAGTACTGCGGTCTTACATAGGTTTAAGCTGATTTCATTGCCTTTTTTTATTTTTCGAAAATGTCGTTTTAACCCGGAAATTTTTAGATTGTTCTTCAGTATCGTGTTTGTTAATTCTTGTTATAGCCGGCATCTTTCGTTTCTTAAAGGGTAGATTTTTTGAAACTTTACAATTTTATACTCGTAGTAAGTTTTGTATTCCATTCTATTTTTCAACGATTAGTTTGTACATCTTATTGCATATATTGTTATTGTTGGGCTTCAATTAGACTTGAGAGGGAAATCCACCATGTGACATTCTCGTGATCTGTCAACATTTACCCAGGGGAGGTACAAAATAATCTGGGATGTTGCCAGAATCATTGAATTATCAGGTAAAGTTAGGAATATTACAATAGGTCAAACTTTCATAAAAAAAAAAGTACTTTATGAGTCTTTATTAATTTCATCAAAATTTAAGTTTTGCGTCTTTAATTATTTTTAGAGTGATAACATCAATTTTTGTGCTAAACACGATTAGTTACCGGTTTCATTTTTTTTTACAAATGGAAAATATTGCAGTACTACAATTATTTGAAAACCCAATAAAGGTCGGTGATTTGTAGGTAGAAATATCAGTTTTTTAACTGAGCAGTCACGTGGTGGTGTTCCCTCTTGAATTTTTATTCGATTTTTAAGATAATGTTTTCAATAAATCTGTGAAAATTATTTTAACCTGAACAGTGTTCATAAATAATAACTCTTAAGGCTTTTTAAACACTTTGGCACATTCTCCACCGAAATTTTTCACTCTTCTGAAAATCTAAAATCGTAATATAATTCAATTTCATTTAATATTTTTCTGCTAACAATGGCAGAAGTCTATTGAAGCTGACATAAAAAAACTTAATCGATTTTACATGTTGAAAATCAGAAGAACCCAATCGGCTTCATTCGAAGCGAACAATTATGTAATGAAAATATACCCTGTGTTAACTATGTGAAACCCGTTAAAAAAATACCTCTTAACATTTCCAGCATTCAATATGATGAAACATGAACAGCTTAAACCTTGATCGTCATTAATAAATATTGGACTTTTCTAGTTTTTCAGTCGTCAGTATTCAAGCAAGACTTCTCTGTATCAGTAATGTTGAATTTCCAAATGGTTTGATTCTTCCTGGAAGCTGAAGTGAGCATCGCTATCATGTCACTAGTGACTTCGACTTTCATTCATTGGTCGTTTTGGGTTGGGGGTGTTTTGAAAATTATTTTTGGGTTCCTCTCTAAGTCGAAGTTATTTATGGCATCGAATACATGGCATTCAAGCGTTCATACTGATACAATGAAACAAATGAAGAAGATTTACTTGATCAAAATAGAGTAAGGTTTATTATCTTCACTCTCATTATGTCTCCGACACTAACGGTTTATTTAGTAATTTAGTCCAATACTTATCTTATGTACTGTGCAAGTTTAGTATTGATTCTAGGTGGTGTAGTATAAGGATTTTTGATCAACCGTTTGCACTTTTCAATCCTGGGAAATTCTATTCCGAATATACTTTACCGAACAGCGAAGGAAAAATTCCATAGATTTTTTTTGTTGTTATGCTGTTTCCGCCCCTAAAATACCCTGTTCCGTGGAATTGAACTAATCGCGAATCTATTCGAATACTGTAAGAAATCACTTTCAACAACAAGTACTCAGTGATAGTGA
Organism: Harmonia axyridis; assembly: GCF_914767665.1. Taxonomy (NCBI): domain Eukaryota; kingdom Metazoa; phylum Arthropoda; class Insecta; order Coleoptera; family Coccinellidae; genus Harmonia; species Harmonia axyridis. The sequence goes on from NC_059503.1 coordinate 3,908,114, forward strand.
TTTTTGCATTGAAAAATGTTGGTTGGCAGAACTGTTTTCTGTATGACATATTTGACAGATGATAGATGAATCCGTGACAGGAGAGTTCTGAGTACCAACATTTAAATTGAAATATAACTATGAAATCTCCAAGGTATAGCAGAATGAGCGGATTACCCACAAAATTACAGAATTATACTTGAAGACTTTACATATACAATAAACGGGGCATTTTGGGGTGTGGATTAAGTCATTTTTTTCCTCCTGAAGTGTAAAGTATGTTCGGAATCGGATTGCTCCGGGATTGCTTTGTGCACGATGGTCAAACACCCTTTTTCTGATGTCTTAGAAGCTGCGAGCGGCGGGTTGGACCGGGATGTTCTAGCACGTGGCAAATGTCTCCAGGCGCTGGCAGCCCTCAGACATACCAAATGGTTCCAGGTTTGTGTTTTTCTCACACCGTGCGCACTTTCCGCGTTTAACTACATTTTACAATATAGACAGTTCGCCATTCAGTTGGGCATACGAAAAGAGAAAAAAGAAACCGGATATATCTATATTTAGTTGACACTTGACAATATCGACGATGTGAGGTTTTTTCCATTGCTCGTTCAATATTTTCATTTTTCTACGTGTTAATAGATTTTCTTTCATTTTCCCTTGGAATTGATGAATTTATCTTGTGGAAAAAAGCTTGTGTCTCATCGTTCAACAGGGGTTCTACGATTAAAAAACATTTAGTTGATTCAATTTTCAAATTGTTGTTTGTGCATTTTTAGCTAGATATTTTATGATTTAACTTTTTTTGTTGTTTGTAGCACATTAAATAAGATGCATTATGTTGATATAGTAGAGCCCCTATCAGTCTTGTGAATTGTAAAATGTCTTATTTCTCATTTATCTGAATTTGTAGGCACGAGCCTTGGGTCTACACTCCTGTGTAGTTATTATACGTATCTTGAGGGATTTGTGTCAAAGAGTTCCCACATGGCAGCCATTAAGCTCTTGGGTAAGTTTTAGTTTTTTTTTTAATGTAATCAGTATATTTCTTGAGGTTTTAAGGTAAAGGGTTTCCCAATCGGTTTCATTTTGATATTAAAAAACAAGTATATTTTGAGAGAATTAAATGGACGTTTATTTCATTTTGAAGAGGAGGGTATTCCATTAACGCTGAAAAACGATATCAGCCAAATATACATCATGGCTACATTTGTGGCACCATGAAATTTTCCACGATAACTTCAAGAATTCCATCTTTAAGGTCTAAAGGCGTTAATCACAAGATCTCGGTGGCCAATTGTGATCATCTCTTGGAGAAACCTGCATACAGGAAACTTCTTGCAAAATTTCGATAGTTTTCTTTCTTGTGTGGTGCGTAGCGCTGTTTTGTTGACAACAAACATTAAGACCCAAGTCTTCATGTAAAATATGGTGTAATGTTGTTTCCTGAAGATGTCCAGATAGCTGGCCATTCAAAATGAAACCTCTTATTGGAAAACACTTAACTACCAATTTCTTCTTCTTCTTCTCTTCTTCCAGAAAGCCATAAATAAAGTCTTGCCGACTAAAACTCCACATAACTTACAAATTTACTTTGCTTATGTGAACATTTCAATATCAAATAAAAAAAAAGTGCGACAGTCGAAAATAATGTATTCAATCAACAAGATACTTTTAAACCTATATATTAATTCAGAACACTAGAGAATGACAACATGGTCTAAATGAATTATTTCAGGCTATGGAATTGCTAGCTGAAAAAGTTATTTCATCTGTACCCGGATCAGCTCAACTGTCTCCTGGAGATGCTTTAAGAAGAGTCATGGAAGCCGTTGCCAGCGGCCTTCTATTACCTGGAGGACCTGGATTGGGTGACCCTTGCGAGAAAGATAATCCAGATGCAGCTTCTGCTCTGACTGTTCAACAAAGGGAAGATCTGACATGTTCGTCGCAGTATGCTCTCAGGTTGATTGCCTACAGGCAAATTTATAAGGTGGGTAAACAACAAAAAATTTCTCTTAAAGGTTATTTAATATAAGAAACATAAAAAATTGTAATTAGGGAATACGACTAGCAGAATTTAGGCTGAAAGTTAGGGTAATGTGCTGCCATCAAATGTGAGAAGCGATAGACCATGAAAGTCGTAGATTAGTGTTCTATTCTTCATTTATGTATATGCAAGATGAATTCCAAAATGAGTTCCCTATATTCATATTGGCCAGACCCTTGCAAAATCAACAATTTTGCTTTTTTAATGAAAAATTAAGATTGTTAATTTTTTAAATGGCAAAATTAACATTGGAACTTGAAATATTTATAACTTTGAATTCAATTTTTAGTGATGAAAAAGTTGAATTTGTCGGAAAACGTTACTGACGTTGCACATATTTGAAATTTGTACAAGTTTCATCGACCTAAATGGCACTGACTTTGTTCACCGAGATAGTATTTTCATCATAAAATTATTTCTTTATCTTTTCCATGAAGGATTTTCAGACTGATGAGTCATTTTGAAAATCGAATTTCATTTTCTGTTTGATATTGTCTAATGAATGTTAATTAAATCTTGAAATTCAAAAGAGTCATTTGCATTGGACAAAATTATATTGTGAGGATGTAATTATCGCTTTTACAAACTTTTATTTATATTTCAGGTTTTGGGAATGGATCCTCTACCTGCACCACAGAAAGTATTTAGAAGAGATAGATCAGCACGCAAACGACGTCGCTCTGGAGGAGAACAAGAAGGTTCAGAAAGTAAGTCTTTGAAATAAAAATTTATCTTGAACATTGTTAACAATTTTTTTTTTTTTGTAGGTGATAGTGGAAAATTAATCAAGACAGATTTAAATGATTCAGCAAAGGAAACTGATAAATGAGAGATATTTATGGATATTAATTATTAAGTTGTAAATGTTAGGACGATTATTTTCTACGATTTGAGATTTATTTTTTTTTTCAATGTATAGAGGATAATTCACTGTGGATTAGATATTGTTGAATGAAGATGTAGTCTTTGAGTATTTTAGATGTATTTGAAATCTGAAATATATTTCAACAAACATTGCTACTGAACCATTTTTTAGTTTTTAAATTTTCATTTGTACATACACCTTCTTTACATTAAACACTGATATGACTTGAGTTTTTAATTTAATTAACAGATTGCTTCTGTTACATTTTTCCTTCCATTTTACCAAAGAAAAGGAGTTGTAATATCACTCCCTAGAGTGATTTATGAATTATATGTGAATATTCAGTTTCACCTAATGGAAAAAATAAATATGTAAATATCCATCAACATGGCAGTTTTTTACAATAAATCTCTAAACAACATTTGATTGTAGTGAACATTGCATTTAAAATTAATGCTTCATAAAAATATTCATGTTAATTGAGAGAATTTAAGTACAAAAGTAATGCCGATTTGATAATCAATCCAATCAGTTTTATATTTTGCGTGTAACCATAGAATAGAATGGTCGCCCATTGGTGGCCAAAGCCTTGAACTAATTCTGGCTAGACTACTGCGTCCTCTGGAGGCTAAAGCCTTGAACTAACTTAGACTACTGCTGCCGCCCTCTGGTGGCCAAAGGATTGAACTAATTTTGGCGACTAGTGTCGCCCTCAGGTGGCCAAAGCATTGAACTAATTCTGGCTACTGCTGTCGCCCTCTGGTGGCCAAAGCATTGAACTAATTCTGGCTACTGCTGTCGCCCTCTGGTGGCCAAAGCATTGAACTAATTCTGGCTACTGCTGTCGCCCTCTGGTGGCCAAAGCATTGAACTAATTCTCGCTACCAGTGTCGCCCTCTGGTGGTCAAAGTATTGAACTAACTCTGAGTTAGTTCAAAGCTTTAGCTACCAGAGGGCGACACAGGTAGCGAGAATTAGTTCAATGCTTTGGCCACCAGAGGGCGACAGCAGTAGCCAGAATTAGTTCAATGCTTTGGCCACCTGAGGGCGACACTAGTCGCCAAAATTAGTTCAATCCTTTGGCCACCAGAGGGCGACAGCAGTAGTCTAAGTTAGTTCAAGGCTTTAGCCTCCAGAGGACGCAGTAGTCTAAGTTAGTTTTATGCTTTAGCCTCTAGAGGGCAACAGCAGAAATTTTTCGTCATAACTCTCAATCCTATGAAGTCGCGTTTTCAAAAAAAATCGTTTTATATTATTCTTGTATACATAACAATTTGACCCAATGCGCCCAAAAATTTTCAATTCTTTTTCATGGCATCTGCTGGGGAAATGAAATAATGATGCAACTTTAATAATCCGTCTTGAGTACTCCCGTGGGAACGGTTAATATATTATTGATCAGATATAAGAAATTATTTTAGGAGAGTTTTGAACGATCAATTAAACGTTTTAATTTGTCTATGCAGTGCTCAACATTTTATTGAAATTAGGAATTCTGTTATTTGGCATAGGATGCTAATCATATTTTCATCATTTTAACAAAATACCAACCAATAAATTTTTGCCCTACTGTTGAAGTGCAATCACTCCGCTCAATAGCGGTCCTCTAAAAGATCCTCTACGGTAGGATGATGTCCAAACCTCTTCAGAACTAGGAAGTAATATCTAGAAATGATTTCATTTCGCAAGTAGACGGAAGTTATAGCCACCAAATAAAGATAAGAACGTCCAATTAAAACAATTGAGCGGCTATTGCTTGTATCTTTGTTAGGAAAGTCCTACAGATATTATACCCACTCAATGAATATTCATATCTGGCATAGTCGACCTGATAGACGTGAAAAAATGTCTTTTTTCATTGAGAACATACTTAAGACAGAACCTTGTCACAATAAGGGTAAAAGTGATGTCGATTGTTGTGCTTATACTACTGGAAGGGATTTGGTACAACCTATACCAATCTATTCTTATGACAGAGGTACTTATGCTAGCTTTGAACAGTGGCAAAAGTACCGCTACTATTACGATTTGTATTATAACATGAAAGGTATGTTTAATATCAATTTAATATAAATTAGGTATATTAATTGTTTAATTCTACTATGTGAAAAAAAGATATTGCTCGAAATTAGTAAATAAAACACGAAACACAATGCAAATTTTACAGCAAGGTTCATTATTTCCACGCAAAATATCTCTACGCACGTGAAAAAAATTTAAAATTATCAATGTAAAAAAATTCAGTAAATAGGTCATTGTTTCCGAGTGAAAATTTTAAAAAACTAACAACTTCAAAACTTTGCGGTAGAAATTATTGTATTGTGTATCGTGGTTTGAAATTTCATGATTCTGTAGAGTCAATTTCTGTAAATACCTATTTTTTTAAATTTTATTCCTCAATTGTTTGCCTTCGAAATCATAGATCGAGTTCTGGAGGTAGGAGGTTCAAAGCGATTTATTATTCAAGAAACTTTTATTGTTTCAAGAAAAACGGTGGAGGGGCGGATTTTTTGAGTGCTCTTTCCCCGAAAAGTAACCAATTCCCGTTATTTTCTACTTTATCAGTTATATCTTTTTAATGAAAGTAGTATTACCTAATTGAGACGCACTCTATAGAAATATCTTATCTATAATTTTGCGGAAATATATGGTCAGAATATCTTAAATTTATATTTGATATTATATTGAAGAACAAGGCAATACTACTATACTTATTAGACAGGATGCTAGATATTATCTAGACTAAAAATTACATCATTCGTTATTCCTGATTATTTCAACAGTAAATATGAAGAAACCCCGATAGTATTGTGGTTACCTGATTTCTATTTCGAATGTAGATTTTTTTTTATAACAGAAAATTTCAAACTTATTCACATGATAATATTATAGTTATTAAGCCGTAAATCAACATGTATGTGTATAACACAATTAAGAGGTAAATGTACAATAATATTGTTTCAGACCCGAATCATTTCACCTCAGGAAGGATCAGCCAATCTTCATTTTCATTCCATTCAAATTTAAATATCTATTCGAAAAAAAAAGGAGGCCAAGTTCGGTTTTCATTAGAACAAACTGAAGTATTAGAACAACGGTTCAGTTCCCATAAATACTTGAGTCCAGAAGACAGGAAATGCCTTGCCAAAACCCTCAATTTATCAGATAGACAGGTAATTTTCATCTACGAAAAAAAGTACTCATGTTATATTAAACATAATTTGATTGATTTCAGGTGAAAACATGGTTTCAAAATCGACGCGCCAAGTGGAGAAGATCTCAATTAATAGAGAGCAATGAAAATTTATCCCTGAAATTTGAACTAGAAGATCACGTTAATGAAGTATCTCGCTCATCATATCTAAACGTTATGTATGATTTCAAAAAATAATATTACAAAATGAATTAAAATGTTACTATATAAAAATGTTCCCATCCTTTTTAATTGAGATACAAATAAAAGTCTGGCTTTGTTTATAAACACATTGTGACTAGAGGATTATGAATGAAGAAAATTATGAATCAAATTGATATTAGAAAAATAGAATAGAAGAAAAACAAAACATTTTTTATGCGTATTGTCTATATGACATCTCTACTTTGTGGTCTAAGTTCCATAGGTTAGTCTTTGACAAATTGAATCAAAATAAACATGAAAATCAGTTATTCTTCAGCCAGTGTTTATTTTGTGAGATAGGATGATAATGAAGCCTATTATTTTTATTATTTATCCATTTTTGATCTTGTACGTTTCTGCAACTAGCTCTGATGTCAACAGCACTGAATTTGACCCATTTGGACCTTTAGTGAAATGTAATTTTTTACCGGACGAATTTATTGAATGTCAAGAACCCATTGATCATAAGGGAAATATAACAGCCAAGGAAGAATTAGGCTATGGCTGTGTTAAATTTGGAGGTATGAAATACGAAGCCGTAGAGAGAACCAAAGTACCATGTACAGTATTAGAAAGGATTGAATGTTTTGGGAATCGAACATTTTTCAGAGAGGGCATTCCCTGCATAAAATATTCAGATCAGTACTTTACTAGTACTCTCCTCTACAGTATTTTACTTGGTTTTTTAGGAATGGACAGATTTTGTTTAGGACAAACGGGAACTGCAGTAGGGAAGTTATTGACATTGGGTGGAGTTGGTATTTGGTGGATTATTGATATTGTTCTTCTTGTTACTAATAACTTAGTACCTGAAGATGGTAGCAATTGGAATCCATATGTTTGATGTATTCAAAAATTATATGTGAATTCCAAAATGTATAGACTGTATAATATGTAATTGTTGACTTTTGTGATATGTTTACACAATATTAATTAGTACTAATATATGTAAGTAAAAATATTCTATTTATGGTAAAAATATATTTCAATTATAAAAATACAAGGCACTTTATAATTTCACTTTCATAAACAGGAAACCAAAATATATCAGCCTTTAAAAAAATATTTTTATTGAAAGGCACCGTGGTATAATTTTCGTAACAAGCACATAATACTTTAATATAATACATTATTGAATTAGTAAAGTAGTAAATTAGTAAATTGAGCATAAGTTTCAATATTGAATCAAAAAATTTTAGAATCTGACCAAGAGACTAGACTTGTTTTGGCTTACTTATTATTGCATAAGGTTCATCGTTGTGAAATTGATGACTTATTTGACTGTCTTTTGATTTATTTAGATGTTTTGACGGAACAAAATTCTTAGGAATTTGCTTATCCGCATTATTATATGCTATACCCTTTGCTGTTGGTGCCACTAATATTTCATCATATTCATTGAACGATGGAGGGTCATTGGATGTAACTTTTACTTGTTTGTAACTGCTATTGTTATATTTACTTTTAGTACCGAAAAAATTTAATTTATCATAGTCTTCTTTACTTTGAGGTTCCAAATTAACTTTAGGAACAATCCCCTTGATTGGTCCTTTTTTAATAGTTCCCCAGGACATATATTCTTCCTCTGGTTCTGAAGCTTCCTGGTGATCTACTTCATTGAGTCCCATGGTTCTCCAAGCTTCGCTCTTATATTCAATTTCATCATATTTATTAACTGTTTCATATATTTCTTTAGAACCATCATCTTTTGGAGGTATATTCTTCCTTGGTGGCTTAACAGGTATAGGTCTGCCAACTGATTGTACTTTATTCACAAGCATATCACAAACTTGAGGTTCAATATCATGTATGGAAGTTGAAGTCGAGAGAGAATATGGTATTGGGCTTCGAGATCTAGCCTCCATGCTCAAGGCTGGGTGCAAAGAAGAGTCCATTTCGAATAGTGTTGGGAATGTCTCATTAGAAAGAAGTTTCTTCATCGATTTAATCTTTGATGAAAAACACCTGAAATTATAATTTATGTGTAGGTCGGCAATGTAGCTATAAAACAGTGGATTACCTAAATATTTCTTGCTGGTCGGAATGCTGAAGGTAAAATATTCCTTCTCCAGACTCACATTTCCTTCCTGCCTCAAAGGTGAACATTCCATTTTTGTAACCGTATCTTCTAATAAAACAATAGGGCCATGTATAAAGCAATTTGTTATCATGACAATTCCTCAATTGGACATTATTATTAGTTAAAACTAGTAAATACTGTTTAGCTTCCAAACCACATCTCGTAGAAGCAGGAGACGAATGAAGTTTTACATTAAATATACCTTCCCCAGATGGACAGTAAAGATCATTATCTTCTTCAACACTGGTTATTTTAGAAGAATCATCTGGGAAGCAAACTGATTGTAAAGATGATAACCATTCTTTCATCAAACCTGACGAAGCAACTTCGAATTCATGATTACAAGATTTTGTAGTGATTATAAAACATGTTTGTGTTTTTTGAGATATCTTTTTGGTGTCTCGCAAATATATAATTTTATACAGTTGTTTTGTTGTATCGGTACCGTCATATAGTTCAAGTCTCTCTACTCCTAATTTGCTGAACTTGAACAATAAACAATGCTTTTGGTGCCAAGATTTCTGAAAAGACATAGAAATGTGTGCACAAGCAAATAGAGGAGAAGAGAATTACTAATCATTCAATTGTTGTACCTACTTTAGATAAAATCTTTCCAGCACCTGGTACAAATAAATTACCATAATGAATTGGTCTTTCATGTTCCATTTTACATTACACTTCTTGGTCAGTGGTTAAAAAAATATTCATTCTAAATTTAATGATGTGACTGTTATGCTATCACATCATTTCAGACGTAAGTTATTTGTCAACTTCCTGGTGATAAGACGGGCGTTGCAAATTGTGAGGATCAATTTTGAAATGAATGCAAAACATACATTAGTCATTTATTTTCATGACATAGATAGGAATTTAACCTAAAAATGTTTCACTTGAGAATGCAAACAGAATACTTTCTAATTTGTTCGATTATATAACTCGTTTCTGGTATTGATTTATAGATGCCGCTGCAAACACTAAACTGAATTAAAAAAATTAAAATTTATTTTAATATTCAATAACATTCCATGAACAAATGCTATCTAAAAATTTCATTTGCATGAAATTGATATTTATAATTTTTGAATTACTAAAAAAAATATTTTAATAGATAATCAACAAGTAATGTTTCTTTTTATTTTGAACAAATAAAACTTGACAACTGTTGTATTAAAAAAAACAAGGCTCGGTTCAAAGCCCGCAGGATACTATCGATTATAATGGATTTCATCATACCAATTGAAATATTCTAAGTGGAAATAAATGAAATGAATTTTTAGTAATTTATACATTTTTAATTGTTCCACATTTGAAAGAGAAACCGATCAATACATTCGTCATAAAATTATTCTCATCTTCAAATCCAAATGAATACCCATACAAAAATATTTATTAATGAAGTGGATTCGTAAAAAAATTATTCCTACAAACAAAAATAACAAATTTTTTTAAAAGAAATTCAAATTAACTTTCAGAATATGTGTAAATACATACAAATGAATATTTTTCATTATTATAATTCTCCTAATAATTATTTAAATCTTCACTCTGACATTGGTTCAGGTTCCGGACTATTTGTGATATCTATTAATGACATACTTATATTGGAATCTTCATTTTCAACTTCGTCAAGCATCGCTCTCAGTTGATTGGCACTTGTGACTAAAACATGAAACTGTTTCTTTCGTAAGTCAAGTTTCATCTCAAGGGATTTGCTTTGTTCTTTCAAGTTCTTCAGTTCTGTTTGTAGATTATTGAGCATTTTATTTGTTTCTTTTCTGGCCGGATGCCCTACAATTGTATTGGCAAGTAAATCATACATTACATGATTTTGCTTCCATATTTTCGCCTGCTTCAAATTATTTTTGCTCTCTTCAATTGAATCTTTGGTTTTTCCTATTTCCATTTCCAACTTTTCCTGAATTTGACTGTATTTCATCAATTGTTTAGTTGATGTTTTCCTCAATATTTTAGAACGTTTGACGGAAAATTCACATAGTCCTAATTGCCACAAAGTTCGATCAAGAGCAATTTGATTATCGATAGGTTCAGGAGAATGTGCCCATTTAGTTAAATTTTTCAAGATGACGTTTAACCGTCTATCATCTCCAGTTCCATCACCATCGATCAAAAGTCGTCTTCTTATCACCTCCTCTAAAAATCAAAACACAATGAATTATAAGATATTTATCCTACTCCTACAGCTGTTTATATCTTACCGTCAGACATGCTGAATTAATTTGAAAACTCGGATAAACTCTACTCACTTTTATCAACAAAGCACAAACATAGGTTATGTTTCACGTTCATAGACCAAAGAATGAATGTCGGTAACTAAGTTTTATTTCGTATCTAAATAGCCAAATTGTGATGATTAACAAATTGAAAATAATTAGTTCAGTTGCCTTTACGACTATTTAATTTCTCATGACAGAACAGTCTTCGAGAAACTGTTATTTTGAAAATATTAATCGATTAGGTCTATGAACCATTTGTTGCGGAAATGGAAAGATTAAAGATTCGTTCAACTACGTTTAAAAGAATATACTCAGCTCTACATTTATTGATTCTAAATGAATAACTTGATTCATCAGAAATACTCAATATCAAAATTATTAGTTTTTGTGGTATATATTGATATTTGAATTGAAGAAAATGTATAAATGCTAAAAATTTCTTTTTTAAATAATTTAAGTGTCATTAGATGTAATGATATAACAACGTTGATTTATCATGTATTTACTAAATTCATTGATGCCCATGATGATTTAAATATTGTAATTATTGCAATCATATCACCATCTTTAACGCTTCTTCTTAGGAGGGGAAAATTATGTTCTGCTATTTTATTAATGAATATAATATATTCAAATATACAAGAGGGTCTTCAGACTCCTTATTTTATTTTTGCTCCAGCAAATTGTTCATAAGGTTTGTTCAGATACAGAAAGAATGAGGTAAAATTAGCTACTTTTACTTGAGCACTATTCAGTTTAATAAATTACTATTGTATCTATAACTATAAGTTCTTTCAATAAGAACTGATAATAAGCTATATATGAATATTGGTTGTCAATTTCTAATTATAATTAAAATAAGCCAATTCAACTATGTGGTTTCAAATAAAAAACATTATTTCTAAAGAAAACACACAAAATTCATATTATTCTATAAAATTTGTTTAAACATCGATGCTCAAGGAATGTAAGAGGTTGTTCATTTCTTATATTAATATTCACTATGCTCTCAATGGACTTACACTAGCTTTGAGAAGTACCCTATTATGATAGAATTGCATTTGGATCTCGATTAAACTGGGGGAAGACTATTACTGATGAATTCTTTCACATCACGGAGTTCTTCTTCTGAAGATGAGTGCAAAAGACCTCTATAAGATTTAAATTCTGGTTTTTTAAGTAATGTGTTCAATATTGAGGCAGTCATTTGTCCCCACTTGAAAGAGACAAGAGGATCACAATCTCCATGACATTGAAGTATCTGAAGTGTATCTGGACACTTCATGGCGCCTGGGAATGACTTATTCAGGGGCAGCCATCCAGAAAGGCATATAACTCCACCAAGTTGCTTTGGCGATGTCAGAGCGGAGTAAAGAGCTAGAGCTCCACCTTGCGAAAAACCTCCAATTACAATTCTATCGTGAGGAATGCCGCTTTTAACCTCTTCATCGATCATATTATGAATTTTCTTGGTTGCAGATTTGATACCTTCTTCATCTTCAGGTCCTGAATCATCTAATGATCTCAAATCGAACCAACTCGGCATTGTGTAACCAGCATTGAATGTTACTGGCATACTTGGTGCTGTGGGGCATATAAGCTTGCAGTAGGCAGGTTTTAAGGCAGCCATAGTGCTTGACCATCCATGGCCGGTGTCCCCTAACCCATGAAGAAATATTAATGTAGCAGTTTGCTTCGCGGAAGCTGACACTACAACTGGGGAAGTCATGACTGTTTTCTTTTTCACGGAGATCTCTTCAATAGAGATTATTTTATTTGTTGCAATCGGATAAGATTAAAATCTACACATAAACCATTTCTTTCAACGTATATCAGCTGTCAGTGTCAAAAGTTTTGACGTTGAGGCAAAGAATAATATTTAAATCATAGAAGATAAAAGTCTTAATTGGTCTTACCGGTTGAAATATTAATATTCCAGTTTGATTGAAAAATTTGAATTATTCAGTTTACCAAGGTTTTAATTATCATGAATGAATAAAGGAAAAACGTATTACATTTGAAGTTTTTGGGTTGGTATATTATATCATATTCTACAGTAGAATAAATTATTAACAAAATAAATTAGCAACAAAATTGTTTCAACAGACTTATTAAATAATACATTAACAAATTCAATAAAATCGTACCATTCATAGGTACATTATGGTAAATATTCCATTTTTATTCAGTTTTCAGAGTATTGTAGTAGATAAATCGCACTTTTAATCTAACTTATTCAAGAATGGTGCAACTGAAGATATATCATCACAATCTGGAATGATCTTCCCTTTGAATTTAATACAAGCATCACCACAAAGTTCTCCATCAAAATAGGGCCCGTACATCTTTTTGCAAATGGCACAATTTCTGATACATATACCTGAAAAACAAAAAAAGTAGTGAATATAAAAATATTTTATTTGTAAATTCGCGAAGCTGATTATTGAAAATAAATTGAATGTCAAATGGAACAATGATATATAATTTCCATTTTTAGAAGATACAAGATCATATTTTTTACTGAGGAGTCCTAGAACTTATGGTTTCGGAGTAATCTATTTTCAGAAAATAATTTGTTCATTATTATCCTTATAATTACGCTTTTAGCTTCTGACGGGCACTAGATAGAATATTTATTTTTGACTGTGCTTTCTAAAGATTTGAAATAATATAGGAGCAAGTATAATAATCCATAGTGTGAAATTTGGAGATTTTTTTTGTAGTTATTCTCAAACTTACCAATTGGTTTGGTATTCCTGGAACCAGTCTTATAGGCTTCAAGATGCACAAACATGCAACAAACAAAAACGAACAAGACTGTTATTCGCAGCATATTCGATTTATTCTTTCTGAAATAAAAAAAAATATATATATTTTTCATCAGATAAAAGGTAGAATGAATCTTCTTTATGCGAATGAATAGAGTAAAATATTCATTTCCAATCAGCAGAGAGACCTACCCACATGCAGTCATATTTTTTCAACAATGATTTGATTTTAACGAATATGCAGAACGTAACTGGAGTAGGAAGAAAATGAATTTTCCTTTTATAGATTATTTTCTGGAAATTCTAGGTCTTCGCCCGACAATATCAATTCAATGGCCTTTTGTGTTTTTGCACCATTTATTATTTCCTTTTAAGGTGGCACTCCACTCATTCACTGATTTCTCCGCAAATTATTGTTGGTTGGTGGAAGAAAAAAATTGCTAACTGATACGAGATAATCTTCAACTATTCATAATTGTTGAGGATACATATATTGTAGGAATGTTTGAATTTTTTATTTCTATGATATATCTTTCCTATGTTGATTTTATACTGGCATATTTTGTTTTTGTGGGTAGCTATATGTATAAAAGAAGTTTAACATATTCAGACAATAATAAATATGTGATAAATAGTACAGAAGCAATATGTAGAAATTGAGAAATATAAAATGCCCATGAAAATTTCCTTTCGTTTTGGTTTATTCCATTTCAATAATTAATAATAATTTACGTGTTGCAATGTGTATGTTTCAAAAATTGTATAAAAATTTTTGAGTATTTACTCGATTTTTTTCTGATTCTAGTGACGTGTTCAACAAGAATTCTGCATGAGCTTGAAGTTATGTTTTTACATCTAAATGTCAAATTTCATCTCTCGATCGAAGTTGTGGTTTTGAAATTATCATGGAAACAAAATTTCGAACGGCCATATGTACGAAACCCCTATTCGGATTTTTGATCGCATTCGAGAGTTATCGTGTTGATGAATCAGTCGGACAGATTCGTCATCTGTCGAACCTTATCATTTGTGACCATTACCGGTGCACAAATAATTTATTGAATATAAATTTTTCATTACATAAAATTTTTTCTCTATTTCAGTATCGTAATGAGTTCATTACAGTTCTAAAAACAGTGCTGTAATGAACTCATTACAGCATCGTTTTCAGTTATATTTTTCGTTTTGTGGTTGTCCATTTTGACTTCCAATCCTATCAAATTTCAGCAAACGTCAATAATTATCAATATAATATAATTTGGATATAGGGAAATGATTTGCAACATTATTCGCAATTTCTCTTAATTTTGGTGGTGTTAAATCGATTTCGTCAGACATAATTTAATGCGTAATTGTAAATTATTTCAAAATTCGAAACGTAAAATTCATATCCAAATTCCGTGATCTGTCAATTTTCGTAACAGTCACACCAACTGCCAAGATATGATACAAATGTCACTGAATTTTTCTTTGGATTTCGACAATATTTCACAAAACTCGACTGAAATAGAGAAAATATCGTCTAAAACTCGTTGCAGAAGGCAATTGCAACACTCATGCGTTCGAAAACTCGCTCCTTGGTCGCTTGTTTTCGAATTTCGCATTCGTGTTGGAATAGGAGCCCATTCTGCAACTTGTATTAGAATATACTATTACGTACTTGTCGAGATATTTTGCGGTAAAAGAGAAAGAATGAACAATATTGTAAAATGCAATGTTTTGTCCTTGATGTTTACGACCGGATGGACAGAGTCGCGAATTTTGACGAAATAATAACTAGATTATAACTAGATCAAGAAGGCAAAATGAAATATTCAAGTTTATTACTCACTGGTATCCAAGAAGGTTTTCGTGATGTCGCAGAGGTCTCAACTATCTAGAAGCTCCGAGCCAAGCTCGACTTTATACCCTGCATCTTTCCAAAAGACGCTGCGATGCTAAATCAATTAATTATCGTATCTGTTATTTACTCCTTCGTCTCCACTATACATCCATTAAGTAGAGGAAGTAAAGTGGACAAAATCTAGAAAAACCAAATACAATTAATCACAATCGTATAGGAACTAGTTGAACAAAGCGAGAAACATACCGAGGAATAAAAACCTGCAGGAAGTGTAACCTGCTGGTGATTAACCACATCAGGCGAAGAAGAGATATTTCCGCGTGGATATGGAGAAAAATTGAATAAAACAGCTAATTTGGACCATTTTCAGGGTCTAGTTCGGCGTTCGCTTCGTAATGCCGGCTTGTAGAACTGAGCGTTTTAACTTTCACAAATTCCGGAAACTGCCAAGTAAGGATTGATTGATCCAGTCCTGTACAGATGACAAATTATCTTATTCAAATTCGACTGTGTTGAGAAGTATTAATGCGATCGCTCGATGAGATAAAATTACAATCGATCAGTTTCGATTTAAACATTAGATCTTATAACGCCTTCTTAGATTTTTTGAGAAATTTACGACGGGTGTCATAAAGCTTTGCTATAGTTTGAAATCTATGGGAGTGTCAAAAATCAACTGAAATAATTTGATAGAGCAAATCACCACGATGAAAGTTCTATGAAACCCGCCATTATTGACGTTTCATTTGTTTCATAGAATGCCCTATGATAGAATGAGATATCGTCGATAGGTAATTAAATGATTTTTTACAAGCCAAAGAGCTTTGGACGGGGGCAGTGCCTGGATGGGTGATCGCTAGGTGGATGAATCTGGCCAGGAATATTTGTCAGCGAATGATTTTGAAATCATTCTTTAAATTTATAGAAACACTCAGATGCGATAAATTATTTAATAAATATTAAATTACATAAACATGTAGTGATTCGATTCTTAAATTTTATGGACTCATGGACAAATAAATAAGACAACATTATTTTTTCCATTCTTGTTTTTTTATACAGGATGTTCCTTAATTGGAGGTACAAACGAAAGTGACAGGTTCCTCGCATCAAAAAAAAGTCCGCTTTGTTATCGAGATACAGAGTTGGTTTTTTTTCAAGCTTTTTCCTCATAACCCCACAAGATATTCATCTTAAATTGGGCATTGATATTCCATTTTGAAGATTTCATCATGTAATATGCTAATTTTAATGCAAATTCTACAGGGTGATATTTTTTCTGGAACAGTATCCGCTTCTTTTCTCCAGAATTTTTATTGGTGGATCACTGGTAGTTTAGAAAAATATAAAAAAAACTTTGGTCTACTACAACACTTTTTCGTTTCTTGTAGTTTTGTCGTATCTGCTACCGATTTCGAGAAAAAAATTTTGAACTATTCGATAGTATTATCCTCAGTAAAATCCAAATTAAAATGAAGACACTAAGTAAGCACTGATGAAAAAATTTATCATAAGTTTTGGTACTTATTTACCCAAACTAACATAGATTCAATAAACTGGTAGTCATCACAAAAGATTACGAATACAAGAAACACCCTGTATCTCAAAAACAATTCGTTTGCAGGCCCATGTTTGTGGTACTTTTTTTCTTAAAATTATCTCTCATTTTCTTTTGTATTTTCAATTTAGGAACATCCTGTACATAATCCTTTTTCTTACAAGTACATTATTCATTTAGTTTATACTGAAGAGTTTTTAAAAAACTTCTTTAGATTCTGAATAAAATTTTCAACTTTTACTTTCAGTGAAACAAAATTGAAGAGAAAAAAATGTTTTAGTGTTAGATTGTTTTATTGATGTACATTTCTTTAGGCAGTTTTCATTTAGTTATCACTAATAGTATTTTTTTTTAATATAAAATCTAATTCATAAA
Source organism: Harmonia axyridis (assembly GCF_914767665.1). NCBI lineage: Eukaryota > Metazoa > Arthropoda > Insecta > Coleoptera > Coccinellidae > Harmonia > Harmonia axyridis. Next base: position 3,925,263 of record NC_059503.1, read on the forward strand.
ATTTAAGGTATATTAACACACTATAGAGTTGATAACAAAATAACAAACATATTAAAAATAACAACTAATTACAAAAATTGTATAAAATAATACAGAACAAACAGGAATTGGTGAACGGTCAAAAAATAAAATACTTTAAAAATGCTCCAACTTCTTTTGCATCAATTACTCGATGAACGATAAAGTCTGTAGGCTATGAAAGCTCCAATAATCACACCAGCTATTGCCAAATTGGCCACCATACAAGCCTTTGCTCCTTTTAGTCCTCTGAAGTAAAAATGGATTAATAATCAATCGAAATAAAAAAAAGATTCCCACTTACTTTGGTCCATGACGACTTTTTTCGTAGGAGACTTTTTCTGAATCAATAATTTCTCCTATCAGGTATTTTTGCAACATTTCTCTAGCTTCAGTGGAGTGTTGAGCGTCTAGAAAGGGTTGTGTGGCATCTTTTCCAGCTTCCGCTAAGATAAGGTCTTCCCCTCCAGGGTGCTAGAACAAGAAAATCCATGAGAACACAAGATTTAGTTATCAAATAGAAGAACTATGTTGAAAAAAAGTTGCCTTCAAATTGAAAACAAGAAACCGTCACTAGGTGTGAAAAATAACAAATATATTTCTACTAAATAATAAATATACCTGAGTTTGTACTCACCTCATTAAGGAAGCTTGTCACATCATAAACGTAGTTATATATAATGATCCATGTCCTGGATTTGTCATGATTTGCAACATCTTCAAGTGAATATCTCTTTAGTTTTTGATTTTCCATTTTTGAAATTTTGACTACACGTTTTTCTTAGCTTTTTCACTAAAAGGATAATTCCTGTTAATAATATCAGTTTAATTTGTCTTTCCAGTCTATTTCTCCAGGATTTTATATTAGAATGTGTATCAATTGGTGAAGCACGTGCAAATCATTGAATTATTTCGCAATATTAGATTCTCTAAGTTGTATGATCAAAGTATGATGTTGCTAATAACGAATGACGTCAAAGTGCGAAACCTTGAGACAAGGGCGTATCCAGCAGGTGGGCTACAAGAAGTCAGTTTTCAAATTTTTTTGAACTAAAGATAACATATGAAAATAAAATTTGTTATCTGTATAAAACCGAGTAATTTTCTTTTTCCTATAATGGTTCCCAATATTTCGGTCCTTACTTCATAGTAATTCGTTATTTCGAAGGAAATAAAACAAAATTAATTTGATTCCCAATATTATCATCCTCTAAATCAATATCTCAGCTTCTAGTAGGGGAATTCATCAAATTTGTACGTTTATGATTCATAGATGTGATTAATAAATATATCTACCTCCAAAATCATATATTATGTAACTATAATACCTTATCTTATCGTGATTTCTTAGAAAATTAATACAATTTTTAAGTATGAGGGAGCAAACGATGGCAGTAATGATGTTTGGCTTTTTTCTGATCTCCCATAGTTAAATATCTTCTCTAGAAATTTAACTTGAGTAAGAAGAAAAAAAATTATGTATGGAGCAAAGGTTTCCACAAGATTTGAGTGAAAACTTATACTCTAAAAGTATTTTCGAGACCCCCTGCCCCCTTTATTCAAATAATGAAGATTCAAGAGGTCTACTTCCCTACAATAAAGGAAAATATCGTAAACCTATTTTGATATTTTATATATTGTCAATAATCATTTGAAAATTGCTTAAAATTACATGGAAAGTGTCAAAACATACTAACTCATTTTCTCTGAATATGACAATGACAAGCGCATGCGTTAAATGAGTGCTGCCACCTGGATTTTCCCTTGACATAGTTCCCCATTTTTTTAAATTTGGTCGAAACTTTTGCCAAGATTTTAATTCACCCAAGGTGCAGTTCAGCTTTCTACATCTAATAACTTCTTATTTCGTGAATTACCTAATTAGTTATTGCTACTTAATATGTTCATCACACAATGTTTGAAAGGAAAAATAAACCTAATATGTGTTGAAAATTAAATCTGTGATAACGACGTTAATAAGATTCGATGTGTTTTAATTTGATCTGTTGAAATCTTTTTCAAAGATTAAGTAATAAAATTTAAAATTGTTATTTTGTTTTACAATTTTCCACTATAGTACAAATCGAGTTTTTTGATTTTTTACCAACTGTAGATATTTTTATTTGGGTTTCTATCAGGGAGAGAGGAAGTCAAGAAAAAACCAAGATTATATTATAATTTCTATAATATAAATTTACATACGAATGTAAAGTATTCGGTCAAAATTTTTATAATAAAACAAAATTAAAAAGTTTGTGAGATTGTGTGCAGTCATTAATTGTTGAATTGTGACTAGAAACAACGTTACTTTGGTCATTTATATATTAGTGTAAAGAACTCATAACAATTTTGATTTAATGAGAAAATTCAGATAATTGAACAATATAGAATATCAACAAGTCGCTACATATTCGATAATGTGGAGAATTTTACAATGAATAGTGCCAAGATTTGTAAACTCCTCTCCATTTTACAATATAGATATGACCACATACCGTAGAGAGACAAAATAAATTTGTATATGTAGTAACTCGATTTAAAGAAAGACGAGCATTTCCCAATAAAATTAATCTCATTTTCTGAATTCAAATCCTATGTAACATTTATATTTATTGTTAGACACATAAGAAGTCGAGTATTGATACAAATTACCAAAAACAACTGAAAAATGGCACAAATTAGTCTCTTTTTTTACAATATACCATATCAATAATATCCCATATATATGTAATTGACATACAAAAATATCTATTCTCATTATCTACTAAAAAATTGTTTATGGAAACCTAACCAGAGTGTGTTCAAGAAAGTTTCAACTCAAAGGAATCAATTGAAAATATAAACATTCAATGTTGATACTCCCTAATTAAAGTCATAAAAATAACCTTTAAATTCTGCTGCCTTTAAAAATCACTAACAATATTTCTTTTCAAGAAGCTTGTTATATGTAGATATGTAACGTAACACTTTGAATTCAAATAGCAAAAATATTTTATTTGCAAGTTAGAATTCAGTGCAAAGAAGCTGCAGAATTAAATTTTACCACAATCATTATTTTTTCATAATATCACTGGAGCCATATAAATCAAAATTTTGGAAGAAGTGATCTTTCTTTTCATAGTTGATGATATTGGCAATTTGTCACCAAACTGTTTGTCTTGTCTTCTCATGGAAAATCGAATGAATATGAAAAAAGCTGTAGTAAAGAAGTTGTTGAAGAACCTTGGAAGCAGATTCGTTCTCAAATATATTTGGAATGTAGGATTATTGTATTGTCACAAATAGCGACAAACTTTAAATTTCAAGAGAAAGGATTTATTTTGGTTGTTTCAATATCAAAAATGCAACAAATATGGCACTACTCAAGAAGGAAGAGTTGATTTCCGATTTAAAATATCATTCTACCATGAAATAGTCTTTTGAAATTCATCTCAAACCATTGTAATAATATTTTTCTTCAATATTTTAATGCGTTGGGAAATGAAATGTGCACAGGTCAACAAGGCTTCTTTTTCGTAATTTATAAATGCAATAACATCCGAAATGCAACGATAGGGTTACTACGAGAGAATAAGTCGATGTTTTGTTCGATGATACTAATGTAAATGGTAAAAAATGAAAAAAATGGCAATTTAGACTACAGAACTCATTATTCAAAATCAAAGTTCATGAAGAACTTAGGATATTAAGAAATAAGAAGGTGAAAGCAAATGGTTTTTGTGAAATTCAATGAAGTATGAATAATAGAGAGTGATGAAATATTGAAATCACAAAAATATTTGTTCTTCACAACATTAGTCTCAAATGAATTCTTATTACAAAATATATAAGGTTGTCATTTTTAAATTTCATTCAAGTTTAATGACAGATCAACTCAAACTGTCCAGATTCACTGGGAGAGAATACGAAAAAAGGATAAATAATATTTTAAAATATGCAACTAAAAATTTTTACATGACAAGACACTTGCGTTGACGACGTTTCTGGGGTTCTGGTCTCAAAACGGCCCTAACTGCCTCATCAAAAACCTGTTTTAATCCCCTTTGTGTGAGAGCGGAACATTCCATATATTTCACGGCTCGTACCTTATTTGCGAGCTTTTGGCCTTGTTCTCTTTTTATAGGGCTCAGTCCTTGGTCAGCTAATGAGTTAAGAGTTTCCCTGTCATCTCTCAGATCTATTTTTGTTCCTATGAAATTAAAAAGTTACAGATTTCTGTTCGAACCATGTTAACATCAATATCTCACCAACTAAAATCATAGGTGCATCAGGGCAGTGATGTTTGATCTCCGGATACCATTTAGAGGTTACATTCTCAAAAGACGATGGGGAGGCTACACTAAAGCATATTAAGAATACATCTGTTTGAGGATAAGATAAGGGCCTTAACCTATCATAATCTTCTTGACCTGCTGTATCCCATAAACCAAGACTTACAGATATTCCATCAACAACCATAGGAGCAGAGTAGTTGTCAAAACTAGAAATATATATAAGACTCATCATCGCATTGCATTAATTCTATTATATATTTTTATTCGAATATTTTAAGGAACTTTTCATCAAATTTACATTGAGCTTAGAGAATTTACGATATTATTAGATTTTTCTCAAAGGAAAAGTAAATTATACCACTTGCATATTAAAGCAGAAAGGAAAATTTTTTCAGTTGGTTAAATCAGATGTAATTGAAAGATGAGAAGAAAAAATTAAGTATCTTACACTGTAGGAACATATTCTCCAGGAAAACTATCAGTTGTGTATGAAATCAACATGCACGTTTTTCCTACAGTTCCGTCTCCTACAACAACACATTTGATAGGACGGCCTGAAGACATTATCTATAAACTTTTGCTGCAACAATGACAAAATATTATTTCGTATTATAACCTAATAAAGAGGTGGGCTTGGCTTATCATGCATATTATTAAGTTGGCTCACCAAATAAAAATAAATTATTATTAGAAGTTATTTATCTCTTATATTAATTTTACTGTATTCTAGATGTTAGGAAAATGTTCGAGATGATCACATCCAAATTCTACAAGTAAATTATGCCATTTAAAATTTTCATTTTCCTCTTCTGGTATATATATATACCAACTGTCAGAGTGACAGTTATTTAATTTCTATGACTATGACTCATTAGTCATAATTGTTTTTTATCTCTCTGTTAAAAAATTGATGTATTCATTTATTTTCATATTATGGTTTCCTTAGGCAATTGAATCTTGAATCTTATTAATATTTCATTCATCTAAGAACCTAGAGCTAAAATATAAATTGAATGAAAAAAAAATATTTTTGTCTCCATCTGTGTTTGATTACATGAACTAACTCAGGGTAATTACCATGTGCCATCTATACAAATGTTTAAGCACTAATTTATAGTGTCATAATCATTCCATAGATGACGAGTCGGTCGGTGATACACATAAACCTATAACAACATTATTATAGGTCTATGGGCGATACATAGTGGCCATCAATAAGAAAATTTTACAATTAATGGGTAATTTGGAAATTCATTAATAGATGGTTAACAAACGTGTATAGGCGCCATCTAAATAATATTTCGAACTAACAATTAGTGTAGTAAGCCAATAATAGTTGGCGCACACGGTCTAAGGAAGAATTCTTGATCAGCAGGTTGGTACAGTGAACTCCCAGAAGATCGCGTATCCATTTGTTGAATTTCATGTTTCGATTTCAGTTCTTCGAAATTGATTTTAGGCTAGTAGGTCTTTAGTATATATTCAGGATATATGCTATATTTTATATTTCTAGTTACTCTCAACACGAACGAATCTGGTGTTATTTAGATGTTCATCTCTATCATTTCTTCACAATGTCTAATTTTCGAATTTCTGCCGGGAATAGTCCCAGAGGATAAGATTCAACTCACTGATGACGAATATATTCTTAAATTTGATTCTGTCCGTCCGGACGGTTGTTCAGCCTCATAGACGATAACTCTCGAACGAAAAGACCTATAAGCTTGAAATTTTCAGGGTAGGTTCGGATCTCGAATGCTGTGTTCAAGTTCGTTAATGATCAAAATCTAAATAGGAGTTTCGTAAATATTGCCGTTCGAATTTTTCAATTTCTGTTAATTTCGAAATTGTAGATGGGATCGAGTTAAAAATTTGCGTTTGGATGTAGAATGGCAATTTAAAGCCTCGTTCAAAATTTCAAGCTAATCATATAATCAGAACCATAACATAAGAACTCGATAAGAATATTTGAACTGAAATACCCTTAGACTATAAATGTAAGAATATATAAGAAATATCCATAGGCATGATATCATATATGACATTAGTTACATTTTTCATCGCTGTACTTGAGGAGTCTTTTCATACAGGGTGATTCACCGCGATGGCCTATTAGACGTTTATGGAGAACTAATCATAATTTTGTGCTGAAATTTTGCATATTGGGGTTTGAGACAATGATCTTCCTCCCTAAAACATTTTCAGATCTGTACAACTTCCGGTATACCGGAAACAGACTACTACTACCTTATTTCAAGGCGCACACCCAGTATATTATTTCATCATTAGATAGCTTAAACTTTTCGTTTTCATTTTAGGTATAAGGTTTGCCCCCTATTTTTATGCGTAGAATTGACCTAAAGAATGGAAAACATTGGTTGTTATAAGAAAATCTTGAGTTTTTATGAATTACTCAACTTCATGATCTTCTCATGAACATACTGTACATTTTTTCTGCAAAAATATTCAAAAAATGTGATTTCTCATCGTCACCAATTTTCTTATAAGAATCCCATTAACTCATGAAACGTTGATTTTTTACCCAAGTTAGATATTGCTGAAATTGTCATCTAAGTTATCTAATGATGCAATAATATACTGGGTGTGCCATTTGAAATAAGAAGTAGCAGTTTTTTCCGGTATGATCGGAAGTTGTAAAGACCAGAAAATATTTCAGGGCGGAAGATCATTTTCTCAAACCCCAACATGGATATTTTCAGCTCCAAATTATGTTTAGTTTTCCATAAACGTGTTATAGAACATCACGGTGAATCACCCTGTATAAAAAATAGTATAGTACAACCTTTCAATGAAAGTTGTAACTATTCTAATATTCCTAACTTATACTGATCACTCAATCCGTCCGGCAACACCGCAGATAATTTTTTCCCTCCTCTATCTTCCTTCCCTAATGACAGATCACGAAAATGTCAATACGCTCTATTAGTGATGACGTCACACACCGCCATTTTAGTTCTTCTGTCAGTGTTCGGAATCCAAACAAACAAATTGTCATTCAACTTAGTACGTTGTTGTTGAAGAAATTGGCTCATTTCGATAAATAAGATTATTTAAGGAACGATTTTACTATTAATTGATAGACAGAAGGCACGATGTTGTTATTATGTTTAGGGAACAATGGCAAGTTAATTTATCCTAGTGGTAACACTGATCATATTCTATGATTGTATCAATGACATGTATTGCGCAGCCGCATATAGTCTTGTCTTGTCTATGAGTAGTACGTCATAAGTTGAATAAAAAAAAACTTGGAAGCCGTTGTTCTCCTGTTCTGTTTAAGAATAAAACTTATATTATAAAAGTGTTAAAACAGTTATTCGATCCACTAAACCCACGTTTAAAAACAGGTTATGGGCCCAGTCGTGCAACTGGAATAAAAACAATTTAACGATACGTTTTTCGAGTGTGTGAAAAGTAAAATCGAAAAAACCACGTGTGGTGTAAAATGGCAGATAACACGACCACGACGACATTAAAATTAAATGGTGATAATTGGCCCATATGGAAGTTTCAAACCAGTATTATATTAAAAGGACGAGGTCTTTTCGAGATCGCGGATGGTTCAAGAATAAAACCCAGTTCAGGAGATGAACTTAACAAATGGCTCAAGGACGACGCAAAAACTCAAGAATTGTTGGTTACACGTATGGAAGAAGGTCCTCTAACTCACTTACTGTCATGTGAATCTGCGAAAGAAATGTGGACCAAATTAAAAACGGTATATGATAAAGAATCAGTTGTAAGTGTGCATTTGCTACAACAAAGGTTTTTCATGCTCGACTTTGATTCCTCTGTGAATACATTTATATCCAAAATTGAGGAAATAAAAACCAAATTAAAGACTGCAGGTGAAGTTCTGTCAGATAAAATGATAATTACTAAAATCTTGATGACCTTGCCAGAACATTTTAAACACTTCAGATCAGCATGGGAGTCAGTTCCAGATAAAAATCAAACATTGGAAGAGTTAACCTCTAGATTATTGCTTGAAGAAGAAAGATGCAAAACAGTAGAGTCGACAACAGCACTAGTAAGCAAAACGAGTTCTCAGAATAATCCAACCAAAAAATGCTACATCTGTGCAAAAGCTGGTCACATAGCAAAGAACTGTTACTTTCGAACTAAGAACTCTAAGAATGATAAGGCTGATAAAACAAATAAATTTTGCAGTTACTGCCGAAAACAAGGACATCTAGTTCAGACTTGTTGGATCAAGAAGAAAAAGGAAGAACCGTCGAATAAGAATCCTGTCAAAGAAGAAGTGGAACACAACGCTTTTATGGTATATTCAGATGGTGTAAAATCAGGTGATTGGTACCTTGACTCGGGAGCCACTGAACATATGACATGGGATAGAAGCTTGTTCGAGAAAATGTTCGAGGATCGAACCCCTAGGATGGTGCAAGTTGGAAATGGGCAAACATTGGAGGTAAGAGGATATGGAAATATTAAAATGTGGTCCTATAATGGAAGAAAATTCATTGAAACGTCATTATCGAATGTTTTGTATATACCTGACCTAAAATTTAATTTATTCTCGGCTGGATGTGCTCTTGATAAGGGATATTTCATGTCATCTGATAATTCATCATGTAAGTTTTTTGATAAATATGGAAATATTAGAGCCCAGGCACTAAGACAGAATAAATTATATAAAATGCAGTTCAAGAAGGAAATGTATGAAAACAAAATAGAAAATGAATTAACTAATAATATTTCTGAATGTATGACAGTTAAAAATATAGAAAATTTAGAGACTTGGCATCACAGATTAGCACATCAAAATATTAAGTACATCAAAGATTTCCTTAAAAAAATGAATGTTGAGTATATAAACAATGAATTTATTTGTGAATACTGTTTATCGGGCAAACAACATAAATTAAAATTTCAACATAGTGAATCACGAGCTACTGTACCTTTAGAGCTAGTTCATGCAGATGTGTGTGGTCCTATGGAAACACCTTCGTTAGGAGGAGCTCGATATTTTTTATTATTTAAAGATGACTACACCTCATATAGACATGTTTATTTCCTAAAGCAGAAATCTGAAGTAGCAAAAGCAATTGAAAATTATATATCTATGGCAGAAAGGCAAACTGGTGCAAAGATGAAAGTTTTGAGGACAGACAATGGTTTAGAATTTGTGAACAAACAGGTAACGGAATGTCTGCAAAGCAGAGGTATATGCCACCAACGCACAGTGGTATATACTCCCCAACAAAATGGAAGGGCGGAACGAGAAAACCGAACATTGGTTGAAGCAGCCAGGACAATGTTACATAGCAATAAAAATTTGACAAAAATGTTTTGGGCAGAAGCAATAAATACCGCTACATATGTTCTGAATCGCTCTGGTCCAAGCATTGTTCAGTTTAAAACTCCTTTTGAATTATGGAATCAAAAGGAATATAAGATGGAAAATTTTAATATTTTTGGAAGTAGAGTTTCAGTACTAGTACCTAAGGAAAATAGATTGAAGTGGGACACAAAAAATGAACAAGGATACTTCCTTGGTTATGGAGAAGACACAAAGGGATTTAGAGTGTATTTACCTGATAAAAACAAGGTTGTCATACAGAGGGATGTAATATTCCTACCAGAAAAAGTTCAAGAAACAAAAGGTAAAATAACTGAATTCTGTAATATTGAAGAAAATCAAGACTTGGAGTTAGAAGATACCCAAATTGATAATATTGTACACGATGAAGAGACAATTACCGATGAAGAAGAGTTGGATCCAGAAATCAGTGAAGAAATAGTGAATGGAAGATATAACCTGAGAAGAAACTTAAGAGGAAACCCAAGGTTTGAAGATTTTGAAATGGATTTGGATAGTTTGTTGTTGACAGTTACAGAAGATGACGAACCAACATGCTATGAAGATGCTATGAAAAGCGTTGAGGCTGAGCAATGGAGGAAGGCAATGGAGGAGGAAGTAAAATCGTTGCAAGAAAATGAATCGTTTGAAGTAGTGTGTGATAGTGATGTTAAAAGGCCTGTCATAGAGTGCAAATGGGTGTATAAGAGGAAGAAAGACGAGTTCGGTAGTGTCACGAAATTCAAAGCAAGACTTGTTGCAAAAGGTTTTCAACAGACAATTCCATTAAACGGCGATATTTATAGTCCAGTAGCGAAATTAACTTCTGTAAGAATTTTCTTAGCTATATGCAATAATTTAAATTTCAGGATACATCAACTTGATGTATGTAGTGCTTTTTTAAATGGAGAAATAGATGATGATGTATATATTTTATTACCTAAAGGTTTTAATACTGACACAGGAAAATTTGCAAAGCTAAGGAAGTCCTTATATGGATTACGATCCTCACCAAAAAATTGGTATAAAAAATTTAATGATTTAATGATGACATTGAACTTTGTAAGATCTCAAAATGAATACTGTATTTACTACAAAATTTCAGGCTGTTCAAAGATTTTTGTATTGATCTATGTTGATGATCTATTAATTGCCGGATCAGATGAAAAAGAGGTTGATGATCTAAAAGTTACTTTGAATCAACACTTTAAAATGAAAGACTTAGGAGGTATCAGTTATTTTTTGGGTATGCACATCACACAAAATGTATTGAAAAATGAAATCATAATCAACCAAACTTTATATCTAAAGAAAATGTTGAAAATTTTTAAAATGGAAAACTGTAAACCTTGTAATACCCCTATGGAACCAAATTTTAGACATGATGATCTTAAACGCAAAAATTCTGAAAGTATAGAAATTGAAGAAAGATGTAGAGCAGCAATAGGTTCTATAATGTATGCCATGTTATGCTCTCGCCCAGATCTATGTATAAGCATAAGTATCCTAAGTAGATATCAATCAACTGCAAGTTCACAACTTTGGCAATCGATTAAACGAGTTTTAAGATATGTTCAAAAAACACAAAATTTAAGTTTAGTTTTTAGAAAAACTGATTTTCAGAATGAAATTGAAGGATATGCTGATGCAGATTGGGCTGGGGATAGAACAGACAGGAAATCTACGTCTGGTTATGTATTTAAAGTTTTTGGGTGCACAGTCAGTTGGTGCTCTAGAAAACAATCATCCGTAGCTCTGTCTTCAACAGAAGCGGAATATATAGCTTTAAGCTTAGCCATAAGTGAAGCTTGTTGGCTTAAGAGTTTAATTAGTGATTTAAAAATTTGTGATAGTTTAAATGTCATGATTTATGAAGATAATCAATCGGCTATCAAAGTGTGTAGGAACCCAGAGTTCCACAAGAGACTCAAACATATTGATATTCGTTATCATTTCATTCGAGACAAAATAAATGATAAAACAGTTTCACTAAAGTATATTCCAACCAAACTGCAACTCGCAGATTTGTTCACGAAACCGCTGTCTCTAAGTTCATTCAATAATTTTACAATCAACTGCAATGTATTTTAAGAAATTTTTTTGGGTAACTTACCATTGAGGGGGAGTGTTGTTATTATGTTTAGGGAACAATGGCAAGTTAATTTATCCTAGTGGTAACACTGATCATATTCTATGATTGTATCAATGACATGTATTGCGCAGCCGCATATAGTCTTGTCTTGTCTATGAGTAGTACGTCATAAGTTGAATAAAAAAAAACTTGGAAGCCGTTGTTCTCCTGTTCTGTTTAAGAATAAAACTTATATTATAAAAGTGTTAAAACAGTTATTCGATCCACTAAACCCACGTTTAAAAACACACGAGATTGATGCCAGTAAGTTCGAACTTGAAGTTCAACTAATAAACACGGCTTTATACAAAATCTGGGGAATGATACAGGATTCAAACTTACTGGTGTTAAGCTCGTTCCTTCTGTCTATCAATTAATACCGAAATCGTTCCTCAAATACTCTTAGTTATGAAAATAAGTCAATTCCTTCAACGACACCGTATTTATTTTAATGACAATTTATTTGTTTGGATTCCGAACACTGACAGAACTACCAAAAATGGCGTGTGATGTCACACTAATAGAGCGTATTGACAGATCACGAGAATGTCAATTGGAGGTGTTTCGTCTTAAAAATACCTCAGTATCCACAAATGATCAGTGATTTAGATAAAACAATTCAACACTTTTCCAACATGATTGAAGCTTGTATCATTCCACGATGAAATGACATAACCTACTGTATCTACACAAATGACATGAGAAATGTCAAAATTTAATACACAGTGTTGCCATTATAATCATGTTAAATTGTATATAACATTGGAAATTGGATCGGAAAGATCATCTCGAAGAAGAAACCTATCCAAGAAAGCCAATGGTCTTTCCTTCTCCACGTTATCCCATTTTGGATAAGTAATTCAACAACTTGAATTCTTTCGGGACCTCGAAGTTCACCAGGCTCACGTCCCTTCGTTTCGTTAATTATTCTTAGTTCGCCATAGCATAAATTCATAAACAGTTTTATCGATTGCTTGGCGTTTGTTGTATTGGTTGAGCATCTGGTTGCCATGGTTGGACAGGTCGATTGGCGTCCATAAAAATATCGAACACGCAGCGTAATAAAGGTTATCGGGTGTGCAGGTACGGGTAGAACGGAACATTTTCTAACCGTCGATACGTCATTAGCTATAATTTATGGTCGATACGAAATATAGAATTGTCTACCAGTCGTTCATTCTGGCCCCTTCCATGCAATCGTCGATTTCGATGGTTTCAAGGAAAAAACATGCGAACTGTCACAGAGATTTATTATATTATGGTATGAAAATTATTGACGAAAAAATTAGGGAGGCAATGACGTGAAGTTACGGGGTTGTACGCCATAGAGGAATAAACATAAATTTTTACATGTCCCCAACATGGTTAGATTACGTTGTCGGATTGGGATATATTTTCAAATCCACAATTTTAGTATATCGTTATGAATGTATATTATATTGAATGAAATATATTTATTTGAGTGATTCCCGATTGAATATGCAAATTTGAATATTTGGAATCCGATATTTTTTCTAATTGTCGAATTTATAATAAGCAGAAATTTATTATTTTCTGTATCTACCTGCTGAAATCCAAGGTCTGGCAACTTTTGCTCTCCTAGTGTCATCGGTTGTTTCACGTCGTTTGGCGCTCTTGAAGTTTGTTTTCTGAATTTCTGATATATTTAGGTATTTATTTCAATATATTTTGAGTTGATATGAAACGTTGATTGACTATGGAACATAAGAAGTGCGGTGTTTGTGGAGAAACTCGTGAATTGAGTGAAATATCGTATCACTGATATGTTTTCATTTCCGCGCGCTTCTTGTCAAATTTGATAGTTCATGTTGGGGACAAAATTTGCTTACTGAAAATGATATATGCTCCCTCTATCTATGTTTATTACATTGAGATTCGAATTCATGTCACTTTTTCACATATTAGGAATGTAGATTTCTGCTTCAATATAAAGGATTTTCCAAAAAGAGATTTCGTTTTGAAGTTTTTAAACAAAAACGTGTATATTTTAAGAGAAATCATTCATTACAAATTGAATCGATGAAGGAACATTTGCATACCTGTGTTTTGGTCAACACTTCGGGTTACAGGAGCAATATTTTCAGTTGTTCTTGAGCGACGCACACGGTGTTGATCCTTCACATCACTAATCAGCTCAAATTTTCAGTTCCACTATTTTCATTGATTTTGTAGTGAATTTTAACAATCTCAACGAGTTGTTGAAGTGTGTATCGTTCCATTTTACTAATGGCGTAGTTTTTACCCGCCAAATGTCAGAAGATGACAGTTTCAAATGTGACAGCTGCCTAGATAGCGGACTATTCAAAATGAAACCTGTGGTTTGAAAACCTTTTATGGAACACAATCATTTTATTGAAATGAATATTTCCCTCCTGACAAAAATTCTATGTACTTGGAGAACAATTATCGAAAATTACAGCGAATATTTCCCTCCTGTCAAAAATTCTATGTATCTGGAGAACAATTATCGAAAATTACAGCGATAATTGCATTGTAGGAAGCGAAACTGCACTGCGATAATTGTTCTGTTCATAGATGCATAGTTTCTATGCATCTTACACAGTTCGAATCTATGGCAAGGCAATTCCATTCTAAATCAGTTTGGCAAGTAATGTAACAGTTTATTCGGGAAATATTCCCCCGAATTACACTCGTGCATCAAAATGACCGGATAATTTCGCATTCCAGCGTGTTTTCTTTAAAAAACTGCATTCGGTTATTTTCATTTTTCTCCAAAAATGAAATTGAACTCATGCAGTTTTTATGACAACACGCTGTCATGCAAAATTATCGGTAATTTTGATGAACTTGTGCAATTACTTATGATAAGTGCATGAGCGTCCAAAAACTGAAAAACAAACAATGTTATCCCCAACTTATTCATTCCCCACAATTGAAACTCGTAGAATTGTTAGATTATAATCTCAGCCTAGGGATCTTCCTAACTATTCTTGCTCTTTCTAGTTTTGAATAATTCATTTGATCCATTAATTTTTTGGTATCTTCTTACAAATCCCCTCAATCTAACAGCTGTAATTAGGAGTAATTTGAATAGTGAATACAAAGAACAACCATGTTATTTGCAATTGTTACAAGTCGCAATCCTCTTAGTTACAATCGATAAAATAAATAATAGAAACGGAGAAATTTTATAATCAAACTAGGGCAAACTCGGAACGATATTGATTAGCTATTAGAGATCTGAATAATTCAGACTAGGTATCATTAGTCATGAGAACTTCTCTAGAACGAAGGAAGGAAATCGATAGTATAAAAATTGGAAATATTGTTGGAAGACCCTTTCAAATTAATTGCTTTCCATTTGAATGTACGCTAAAAGCAAACAATATTTTTTATATTAATTTACAAGTTATTTATTACTCCAGTTGTTTGAATGCAGAATTTCGAAATAAAATCGGAAAGATAAACGTTTCAGCAACTCACTGAAATGTTGAAATTCACTACAAAATTCGTATAAAAATAGGATAACAAGCAACAGCCTGTATCTCGAAAACAAAGCGTTTGCGAGCCCACGTTTATAGGACTTTTTTCCCCCAAAATTACCCTAGGAATCTCCCACATTAATTTGTGACCTCAATTTACCATTTGTTTCAGAGACGCGAAAGTCAATTTTTTTTCTTATGGACGTCATATTGGTTCTCCATATTGGATGTGTCGATAAACACGAATGCGAAATTCGAAAACGAGCGACGAAGAAACGAGTTTTGGAACGCAAGAGTGCTGGAATTGCCTTCTGCAACGAGTATTAGACGATATTTTCTCTATTTCAGTCAAGTTTTGTGAAATATTGAAGAAATTCAATGGAAAATTCAGATTTTATATCCTAGTGACTTTTGTATTGTTTCTTGTCAGTTGGTGTGACGAAAATTGACAGATTACGGAATTTGATTAAGAATCGTATACGTTTCGAATTTCGAAAAAAATTACAATTACGCATTAAATTCGTGCATTATGTCTGACAAAATCCATTTAACACCACCAAAATTAAGAGAAATTGCGAATACTTTTGCAAATCATTTCACTATATTCAAATTATATTATATTGACAATTATGGACGTTTGTTGAAATTTGATAGGTTGGAAGTCAGTATAGACAACCACAAAACGAAAAATATAACTGAAAACGATGCTGTCATGAGTTCATTACAGCAACGTGAAATCATCACTAGTAGACAATCGCGTCTCTGAAACAATGGAAAACAGAAAAAATCTGAAGACATCATTAGTAACGGATGTTTTTTTTCGAGGTATACAACTTTAAGTTGGCATTACTGTTCAAGATGGCAACCGATTTGACAGCTGTCAAGTGATTCATTCTCAGTTTGGTTTGGCAATTCATCATGAATAGACTCGCGCCTGAACAACGCTTGCAAATAGTGCAATTTTATTTCGAAAATAATGGTTCTGTGGGGAATACGTATCGCGTACTAAGTCCATTTTATTTTGTTTAGCGATGAAGCGCACTTCTGGTTATTCAACCAGAAGTAGTAGCCATTCAACCAGAAGTAGTAGCCATTCGGCTACGTCAACAAACAAAACTGCCGCATTTGGAGTGCAGCTAATCCTCAAGTGTATGTCGAAACACCGTTACATCCAGAAAAACTGACTGTTTGGTGCGCTTTATGGGCTGGTGGAATCATTGGTCCGTACTTCTTCAAAAACGATGATGGCCAGAACGTTACAGTCAATGGTGATCGGTATAGAGCCATGATTACTAACTTTTTCATTCCTGAATTGAACAACCATGATGTCCAGGAGCTGTGGTTCCAACAAGACGGCGTAACATGTCACACAGCTCGTGCCACAATCGATTTATTGAAAGACACGTTTGGTGACCGCCTAATTTCACATATTGGACCTGTGAATTGGCCTTCAAGATCTTGTAATATAACACCACTAGACTACTTTCTGTGGGACTATGTAAAGTCATTGGTCTATGCGGATAAGCCACAAACCCTTGACCATTTGGAAGACAACATTCGCCGTGTTATTGCCGATATACGGCCACAAATGTTGGAAAAAGTAATCGAAAATTGGACGTCCAGATTGGACTACATCCGAGCCAGCCGTGGCGGTCATATGCCAGAAATCATATTTAGAATGTAATGCCATAAGATTATCTTGCGGATAAATAAAATTCATGTCAATCGAATAATCCATCGTTGTTTTATTGCAATTTGAAGTTCTTTAGCTCTAAAAAACACCCTTTATGTCTATAATGGATTATGGCTACAAACCGAATTTCGTGCAGTTATCTCCAAAAACAAATGAGTTATACAGAAAAAAAGCAAAATCTCTATTTTTCGAGATATCTTGAGAATTAATGGAGATATTTCGGAACTGTTAACACCAACAACACACTAACCCCTAAAAAATCCAACTTTTTTGTAATTCAAGCTACCCTGTCTTCCTAAAGATTTTCGATATCCCTTTAGCGCCCCTTTTAATAGTTCTAACCCTGTATATCAATTTTTCCCCAACCCTCCAAACACAAAATTTCGGACCACCCTCCTCTAGACCACCAGCCGAAAAGCGTCTAACGCACACGAAAAACCACCCCCACCCTCCAACCCTCAAAAGTAACCGCGAACACCAGCGGTATTTAGGGGGTCGTGTCGTCCTTCGTTATCGACGGCATAATAAAGAAGTTGAAACACATGTCGTGCCGTCGAAAACGCAGGTGAGCCCCACGTAGCTTCGACGTCTCTATAGTGACGCTGGCGCAGACGCACCACCTGACTCTCTACCTGTCGTCGTCACCACCGCTAAGGGGTGGCCTCAGTCTGAGCTGGACTGCGAGACTATTACAACCCCGCGCGCCACCTGAACGTGCAATTACGCAATACATCCCACTGCAAGCGCACCTGAGTGTGTGCCCCACCCCCGGCCTAGTCACCGCGACGTCCAGTAGAGTGCAGAACGGACAAGGAGACGTCGTCCTAGTAGGAAACCAGCCGCGTTTCTGTTCGCGCGTATATTTTCTTTGCGGACGCAGACACATACATCAGTTATACTATATATTTTATTTTTTTGGATTTTTTACGCGCGCTGCTGTGTATGTGCTGGTCTCGAAGTGGTAAGACCATCGTGAATCGTGGAGGCGTCTTTTAACACGTCCAAGAGAGGTCGGCACCCTCTGGGAGACAGTGTGTCCCCTCTACCTGCTGCCACACCGCCGTCTCTGAAGAGGGCTCGACACGAGTCTGCCGGTTCTTCTACGCCACCTGATCAGGAAATGGAAGCACCCTTAGGAGTCACCCTCAGTCAGAGTATGGATTCCGTTAATACGAATAATGGGGAGGAAGAGGTGAGTTTTTCCCCACCCTGTATATGTATATATCGTTTAGGTTTGGGGCCGGTTTGTTTTTGTGGGGGTCTGATGGAAATTGGGGAATTTTCCAGTTGGAAAATGTACTGTTTATGATGATTTGGGTTTATGTGCTCCAAAAAACAGGAAAAGAAAATTTTTAAGGAGAGGATCTTTGCAGAAAATTTAAGGGTGTCTTTCATGCAAACATGAGTCTCCAAAAATGAGAACAGACAATTATTTTCATTTTTTCTTGATTTTGTGGAGAGTTGAAAGAATTGCATTTTGTGATCATGTTCTATCGATAAAAAAACGTTACAGCCACCTACTAGGCTTTTTCATTGAATTTAGAGAAGATAGTAGCATGCACAATGTTGTATTTAATTTTTGCATTAGGAAACTTAACTATTGCTTTCGCAGAAATAACACTAACGTTGAAAAATGTTTGCAATGAATTGTAATTTTTTATACGTTTTTGAATAAGGAATTTTTGTATCATTAAAAAGACAATAGGATTCGCAGAAAATTAAAATATACCCCTAGATAGCCTTTCAATCTTTAAAACATACCCGCAAAAAGCCATTCTTTTAATTTTTTAGGAATTTGGAAAAAAACAAATTTCATTTAATTTTTGAAAGCTTATAACTTTTCAAGGAAAAGCCTAAGTGCTTTCGTGACATGAAAACTCCACTTTAATTTTCGACTAAGATTCACCCTTCGGAACACCCTGTAATCCTCTGGAAATTCACACTGAGATGGGAAAAGTTTCCTAGAGATTAAGATGGCAATAGGAAAATATCGGAAAAATTGGAAAAATTCAGTCGCATACCCTTCTCTTCAATGAAAACTTTTCAAACGGTTATTGCTCCATTTTGATAGATTGTTACTGCTTTTATTCGATTTATTGTTTGAATTCATTTAGTTATTTTGGTTACAATGTCATTTATGTTATTATAAGATCAATTTCTTTCGATTCAAAATGTTTATTCTGTTAAAATTCCAAATGATTGAGAAAATACTATTAATTAGTCTCGTGGAAAACGTCGAAAATTTTGCCATAAATCGTTCTTCCTCAATAATAACTCTTCGTATAGTTTTTGAAGGATTGCAGATAAAATTTGAAAATTCTTTTCTAACCATCTTCTATTCAAACATTTTATTCCCAGAAGAGTACCTTGTTTCTTGGTGCTAGCCATACAATTGTTGTTTTTACAGATAATCTAAGGAATTTATTTTTAATCAATGAAAATTATCGGAAAAACGTAAAAATTTTCCTGAAGAACCGTTTTTTCTCAATGAAAACATTTAACTCAAAAACAGTAACGGTAAAAACTAGACAAATCTGCAATCAGTCATTCGATCAAAGGATTTATGGTTCGATTGAAAAAAAAATGTGTTGTAATACAAAAAATACTCTGCATTTTTTTGTGATTTCAATGCCTCATTATCTTCGAAACTACTTCTACCCTTCACCTGGTGTCCACCTATAATTTGAGGGAATATTCTGTAGCACCTGTCTAACAGATGTGAAACAACCTGCTGCATTCAACTGTTCCAGCAACGATTAGATGCAAAAAAAGTCGAACTCTATTTGTAATTCACTCCAGTGATACGACGAATAAAATTAATAATTAGAATTTAAGTTTAATTAAATTGCCTACAATTCCTTCACTATGGAAAAGGCAAAAGCAGTTTGAAGCCACCACATACACATACTACGAAGAATGATTAGCGTCAGTGAAAAACCCAGATAATATATTATTAGAAAAATTAATGATGATTTTTATGATTAATTCATTTTAAAATTCAATCGATATATTTATCTACGTTTTCATTGAAATCTGAAGAATTGTGAAGCAATTTTTTTTTCAATATAAACCTTAGCGTCTTGAATATATTTTTTGAATAATTAACGTTCATATTTATCGACAACAATACATACATTAATACAATTATCCCTAGATTTTTATACGTTTTGCATTCACTACACCTTCACATAAATAATTGTTGAATAAAACTGCGTATTCGTGTATGTCCTTGAAGTTGAACAAATCGTAATTCATCTGAAAATGAGTGTATCATTAACTTCCTACTATTGTAGTAGATTTGGGTTTGTTATTTAAAACAATAAACCTTTTGAAATAATGGGAAAATACTTGGGAAGAATTGAATCTTCATAAAGGGTGTTTTTTTAGAGCTATAGAACTTTAAATTGCAATAAAACAACAATGGATTATTCGATTGACATGAATTTTATTTATCCGCAAGATAATCTTGTGGCATTACATTTTAAATATGATTTCTGGCATATGACCGCCACGGCTGGCTCGGATGTAGTCCAATCTGGACGTCCAATTTTCGATGACTTTTTCCAACATTTGTGGCCGTATATCGGCAATGACACGGCGAATGTTGTCTTCCAAATGGTCAAGGGTTTGTGGCTTATCCGCATAGACCAATGACTTTACATAGCCCCACAGAAAGTAGTCTAGCGGTGTTTAATCACAAGATCTTGGAGGCCAATTCACAGGTCCAAAACGTGAAATTAGGCGGTCACCAAACGTGTCTTTCAATAAATCGATTGTGGCACGAGCTGTGTGACATGTTGCGCCGTCTTGTTGGAACCACAGCTCCTGGACATCATGGTTGTTCAATTCAGGAATGAAAAAGTTAGAAATTATGGCTCTATACCGATCAACATTGACTGTAACGTTCTGGCAATCATAGTTTTTGAAGAAGTACGGACCAATGATTCCACCAGCCCATAAAGCGCACCAAACAGTCAGTTTTTCTGGATGTGACGGTGTTTCGACATACACTTGAGGATTAGCTTCATTCTAAATGCGGCAGTTTTGTTTGTTGACGTAGCCATTCAACCAGAAGTGCGCTTCATCGCTAAACAAAATAAAATGGTAGTGCGTGATATGTATTCCGCACAGAACCAGTATTTTCGAAATAAAATTGCAATATTTGCAATTTCGGACCTCAGAAAGAGCTGCCTTAGAGTGCAATATAAGTGTGTGATTTTAATTGAAAATAAACTTTATATAAATTTGTTCAAATATGCAAATATTAGAATTAGAAGTCCATTAGTCATTCATGGAAAGATCTTTTCAAATATGTACATTCAATTAGAAAACAACTTGTCCTTAACAATATCTAGAAAATTGAAGATTCTATTTTCGATTTTCTGGTATTCAATAACTCGATTGCAGCGTTAAAAAAAGCCAGAGAATTGTAACTTACAATGCAACTACTGTTTTTGTGAATATCTAGGTAACCTGAGTTACTTAACTGTGAGATTTGAGTAACATATTTCTATGGCAAGGGAAATACTCCACGAGGAACAAAAGCAATCTTATATTGCGTTCTCAACGAGGTTCTCAATCGTATCAACTCTGTGGATTGCGGTATGTTCTACTTTCCCAGATCATTATAATTTCATGACGCCAATATAAGAACTAGACTAGAGGTCTGCAGAGTAGATTCAAAGAAGGTTAGGTCGAGTGCCTGCCTTAGAAAACATTATACACTGTTTATCAAAGGCGTGGTCACCGTGAACATTAGAGGATTAATATCCTTTTTATATTTCCTGATTTGAAATCGCACTCCTGTTATTGTTGTTGTTCTTTATGGAAGTCAAGGTTATATCGAACGAATCCTTCACCAAAATTTAATTTATGCTTTCTTATATTAGTGAATTTCATTCTTTTATGATCTTACTCAACTTATATTGAATTCTTATATGCATACGGCTTTTGAATTTTATGTCAAAATTGGTATTTTCACCTCCTTTCGAATGCAGAGCAACATTTGAACACTTGAAGTTTGTTTTCTGAATTTCTGATATATTTAGGTATTTATTTCAATATATTCTGAGTTGAAATGAAACGTCGATTCACTATGGGACATAAGAAGTGAGTTCTTTGTGGAGAAACTCGCGAATTGAGTGAAATATCGTATCACTGATATGTTTTCATTTCCACGCGCTTCATGTCAAATTTGAAGTTCATGTTGAGGACAAAATTTGCTTACTGAAAATGACATATGCTCCCTCTATTTAGGTTTATAACTCTGAGGTGCAGTTGAAACCCAAAAAGTTTGAAAGAGGCAAAGAGTTTTAAAAATTGTCGCTTTATATTTCAAAACCGCGGTTATTTCTATTTTTTGGCGATTCTGATTCACTAACAAATCTTGAGATATCTCGTAAGATATTTACTGCATTATGAACTAAGTTCAGTGAAGAATACGGAGCTGTATATTGAAGAAACACTGATGGTCTTTATTACGTCTTCATCAAAATTGCTAAAAAATTATCCAAATACAACTAGGCAGAGCTCAATGTTTTTTCCATTTTTTCATTCTCCTCAAAATAAAAAAAAAACGGAATATTGAAGAGGTGAAATATTGTTCGAATAGAGGCAAGGAAAAAATACTCTTTAATCTCGACTAGAAACCGCAAACGCTCGTCTGGTTACATACAATCGAAAATGAAAGTACAGTAATCTTGAACAAGTGTATCGAAGTGTATCTAGCCATTTATTGTTTCCTTCCTTGAAAGATAACAACATTCCGAATGTATAACTATGTACCGATGAATTTAACTTGTTATTATAGGCTATATTCTATAACAAGAGAGGAAATTTACGATTTTCTTTAAACCAAAATTCATTCTGAAAATCTTCCCATGCAGACACTCATAATAAAAATTTATATAATCTTATATTAAATGAAATCGGTAAGGTTAAAGATCCACGGAAAAAAATTGAGAAATAAGGGTTTTTCAATAAGAGGTTTCATTTCGAATAGTTCGCTATCTAGACAACTGTCACTTTTGAAACTGTGCTTCTTAGCATGGAGTGGAAAGTCTATAGAGACGATGCTTTATATTAAGTGCTAAGTTCACTAAAATATACCAAAAAACATCACCTTCAACGATGACATCATGTTCTCACTGCTACACCAATCTTGAAAATTTTTGTAAACTCCTTCTTATTTTTTTTTTGGGCATCTTATTCTCGAGGTTATTCTGTATGGTACCATTAGCTGCTTGTCTTTTGGTAATGTATACAGGGTGGCCACTTTTTCAATGGGATTGTATTGGTAACTTTTAAACCATAAGAGTTAGAAGGTCGGTCAAATGGAGAAAAAGTTGCATGCATAGAAGCATTATCAAGCAGTTCAAACAAATCGAGATTATCAGGGCCGGATTTCGAGATATCATAAGAAAAGTAAATTATGTCATTTTGATTTTTCTTTTTTTCCCACTTTATTTCAAATATTATCAAAAAATGTCACAGGAATTTTTTATTCGACAGTAAATTATCCTCAATTTGACGTAATCAGATTTCGTATCCAACGTTTCGTACTCTCTGGGCCACCCTCAACCTCATTTTTTTCAATACGGACCTGCATATTTTATGACATTTTTCGAAATAACTTTTAACGCTGAATTCAACGATATATCATACAATGTCATTCAAAGTTGATTTTCAGGTGATTTTGACCCTTATCCAAATTTAATGGTGTTTATGTAAGAAAAAACAAGTCTATTAACGATATCAATGTTCTGACCCAAATTCAATCGAACCCAGAAAAAAAATCTAGGACTGTGGCCAGTGAATGGAATTTTTAAAAAACTGCTTGTAATAAAATAGTCAAGAGACGCGAATACAATGATTTTAAATTTGAATACCAAGCCTTGCAAAAATTATATCGTAATGATCTCAAAATAAAGTTCGATTCTGTAATTTGTTTCAACGATTCAAATGACAAATACAACAATAGTGATACCTCGCGAGAAAATTGAGAATGTTTTGGAAGGTATTCAAGGAGACCAAACAAGCAAATGTATAAGAAGTATGGGTTCCAGAACCGTAAAGTGCATTTTACAAAATGGTGGACTTTTCGAACACTTACTTCATTAATTTTCATTTACTTTCGAATAATCATTTGATTTTTCTTTCATTAAATGATACTTTCGTTTAAATTATTATGAATTGAAATTTTCAAATGATTATTATAAAAGAAGAACCAAGAAACCAGTATACTGGTTTCTTGCTTTGATTCTAATATGTTCCATTTAGTTCAAGATGGGTAAGTTGATTTTCTTATCGAAATTTATTGCATATTGCATGTTGTTAATTAAACTAAATGAAGGTAATACAGATCCGACCCGAAGAAAATTGGATAAGGGTCAAAATCACCTGAAAATCTACTTTGAATGACATAGTATGATATATCGTTGAATTCAGCCTTAAAAGTTATTTCGAAAAATGTCATAAAATATGCAGGTCCGTATTGAAAAAAATGAGGTTGAGGGTGGCCCAGAGAGTACGAAACGTTGGATACGAAATCTGGTTACGTCAAATTGAGGATAATTTACTGTCGAATAAAAAGTTCCTGTAACATTTTTTGATAATATTTGAAATAAAGTGGGAAAAAAAGAAAAATCAAAATGACATAATTTACTTTTCTTATGATATCTCGAAATCCGGCCCTGATAATCTCGATTTGTTTGAACTGCTTGATAATGCTTCTATGCATGCAACTTTTTCTCCATTTGACCGACCTTCTAACTCTTATGGTTTAAAAGTTACCAATACAATCCCATTGAAAAAGTGGCCACCCTGTATAACATTTCATCTTCACTTCAGCAAAACATTCACAATAATTAGATATCAACTTGATTTGAAATCGACGAAATTATTAAAGTGACATTCCCTCAGACATTACTCCCCTCAATAACAATAATGGAATGTTCCCTTACGGCCAATCGAATAGAAGCAGAGAAGTTTAGAAGCACAGATCCATCTTTTCCGATTTATTATAGTGAGTTTGTTAATAGATACTATTAATTGCTCAAAAGCAGTTGAATAATGGATATATAATTCAATAGGAGTAGATAAAATGTATTAACTGCGAATTCAAAAGTCTATGTCATATTTTCTTCTCCATTTCCTGAGAAAACGATTCAAATTCGTGAATTCCTTCACATCATTTAGCATTCAAATGAAATGGAACATGGAAAAACGTTGGAAAAAGTTCTGTGGTGAGAATCGCCAACTCCGCCATTTTAATTTCGAGGTTATCCAATCGTAACAGTTAATAATAATTATTCATCTTTAGCGTTTCGAACAATGAGGAAAGAACAAAAAAGAATTATTATCCACGGTGGGTAGAAATCACTTCTGCGTAGTAATGCAATTATTCCATACAATGCCGTGCTCTGTACTCACGAGAGCTTTTCAACAATAGATCTGGAAAATGAAAACAATGAACAATTTCGCATGGGTAAAGTGTGCCATACACTATATGTGTCTATATTGAGGTTAAAGCTAGAATATATTATCGACTTGGGATTTAATAAAACGCGGTAAGTAGACAAAGTTTTTTTTTATTTCGGGAATGGAATTAACCCCTTGACACCGCTCATGGATTGTAACTTGCTTATGGATCTGTTTCCTGAAGACCGTTGAGGGGGTTATTAGGTATGCCCTGCTTAAAAACTTCAAAACCTGTTTTTAATCCCCAAAGATTTCATTATTATGTTGTTTATTTCAAAAAGTTCCAGTTGAAGTTGTTCTGAGAGAAAATTTATTTCGTGTTCATTTTCGGTTCGAATTTTTATTGAATCTGACAGATACGATATTTAAATGCCAATATTATCAGTTGTTCTTCAATCTTGATTCTTCGCATCACTAATTTGTCCCAACAGCTGAAGTTTTTCTTCCTGTTTAACTGTTGCCGGCTGTGAAGGTCCTCGACTTTAGTTTTGCGAACAGTGATTGCAAAATTTTCACCATTTTTGTAGTGAATTTCAACAATTTTAATGCGTTGTTGAAGCGTGTATCGTTCCATTTTCAGTAATGGCGTAGTTTTAACTTGTCAAATGTCAAAAGATGACAGCTTCAAAAGTGACAGCTGCCTAGATAGCGGGCTCTTTAAAATGAAACCTCTCATTGGAAAACCCTATAGTATCAAGAACATTAACATTTTCGACATAGTAATATAACACAGGCTCCCAATTCATTATCAATGATTTTATGAACAAGCTCCATTCAAAAAAGTAATCTGTATCGCACGCACATAACCTAATTTGCATATTTGAATATGCAGAAAACGTAGCATTTTCAACAATGTATTAATGTTGTCAATATTTTTCTATGAATTGAAGAGCAGATATATGCATTCTAAAAATAATGAAATGTGTTACATAAACGTCAGCCGATATAATCTATTGATCCCGTTATGAACATTTAAACCACTTTCGGTTCATTTTGGCTCATCGTTTTCAATTTGGAGGTATAGGATGGAAAATTTGAGACAACATTTTCGCTATAAAAATTTTCAGATGAGAAATTACGCTGATTGGGGATCATTCAACCCAATATCGCCTACAACTCATAGTTTATGAAAATTTTGAACTCGAAATTTGGGGAAAACCGTAAAAATTGAATCTCTACACAATAATCGTTATATTTCCTGAAATATTGGTCAGAGACCATTCAAACTAACATGTGTTTTATAGATCGGGCTGTGATCTATAACATATTGAAATTTCAGGTCCGTATCTGGCCTCAAAGAGATTTGGCAGCCTCGAGAATATTTTCAAAATTTTTTCGAAAATTTCAGTTTACAGCCTATAATTTCTGGAATAATGGACTAATCACTGAACTGAAAGCCTTTTCGTTATATATCGAATCAATCGATATGATGTTAAGGAATTTCCATTTGGAAACTTTTGTCAAAAAAAATTGTTTAAGGTAATATGAAAATTCGCATTTCATAGAATTTTCTAACCTATGATTCACTCCCATAACGAGGTTACTTAAAATCGATGAAGGGTCATAGAGAAGTTTCCTCCCCCATATTTGACTGTCAAAATTAATGCGGTCTATATGGCGTTGCCAAATACCCCATGCAAAATTCAACATAAGCCGTCAAGATTGTTTTCCCACTGTTTAATTTTCCCAAATTTCCGTTTATTCAAATAAGCCAACAGTCGCCAAACAAAGAAACAACGCGAACGTTATTCCAGAGAAACTCAAACAATTACTTACACGTGCTATCACGATGTACCGTGATCTTTACAACTGACTGGCCCAATTTACCACACAACAACCGGACTATGATGGGTTGTGACAAAGACGTTTATGAAGTGATATCCTGAGAACACCGGATAACGTTTGTCTCGTCGTTTAGAGGTATTTGGGGAGCTGTTATACGCTTTACGAGGGGGTGTGCGATATCTAAATACGCGTATGGTTGACGAACTTCGATCTTTGTTTCTTAGTGTGCTCTGAGTTTCTGAGGGTTCTTATAGAGGTATTAAACATTAGAACTTTGTATTTTGAGAAGGTTCAGCAGTTGGTTTACCCAATTCATAGAAAACATTGAACGCTTGGGGAGAATTTAAGATCATTCATCTGAAATTATTTTCAGGTTCTCAAATTAAAACTGACGCGTTCTATTTGCAAGAATTTTGTATAGGGTGTTTTTTTTCGAGGTATATAACTTTAAGTTGGCATTACTGTTCAAGATGGCGACCGATTTAACAGCTGTCAAGTGATTTATTCTCAGTTTGGTTTGGCAATTCATCATGAATAGACTCACGCCTGAACAATGCTTACAAATAGTGCAATTTTATTTCGAAAATAATGGTTCTGTGCGGAATACGTAACGCGCACTATGTCCATTTTATTTTGTTTAGCGATGAAGCGCACTTCTGGTTGAATGGCTACGTCAACAAACAAAACTGCTGCATTTGGAGTGAAGCTAATCCTCAAGTGTATGTCGAAACACCGTTACATCCAGAAAAACTGACTCTTTGGTGCGCTTTATGGGCTGGTGGAATCATTGGACCGTACTTCTTCAAAAACGATGATGGCCAGAACGTTACAGTCAATGGTGATCGGTATTGAGCCATGATTAACTTTTTCATTCCTGAATTGAACAACCATGATGTCCAGGAGCTGTGATTCCAACAAGACGGCGCAACATGTCACACAGCTCGTGCCACAATCGGTTTATTGAAATACACGTTTGGTGACCGCCCTATTTCACGTTTTGGACCTGTGAATTGGCCTCCAAGATCTTGTGATTTAACACAGCTAGACTACTTTCTGTGGGGCTATGTAAAATCATTGGTCTATGCGGATAAGCCACAAACCCTTGACCATTTGGAAGACAACATTCGCCTTATTATTGCCGATATACGGCCACAAATGTTGGAAAAAGTCATCGAAAATTGGACGTCCAGCTTGGACTACATCCGAGCCAGCCGTGGCGGTCATATCATATGCCAGAAATCATATTTAAAATGTAATGCCACAAGATTATCTTGCGGATAAATAAAATTCATGTCAATCGAATAATCCATCGTTGTTTTATTGCAATTTAATGTTCTATAGCTCTAAAAAAACACCCTTTACAAAAACCAATTGCAATTATCATTGGGGCTACTATATTGACAAACCGATCAACGGAGCCTTTTGCGCCCTTGGATTCCACAGAACTGTAAATGGGTGTGTATGACATGTAATTTATAATGATTTCATGTCAGACAAGGATTTCTAATGATAAGATCATCTTAAAACTCGGAAAGAATATTTGAGTGTGTGCCACACAAGCGATGAAACAATATCAATTTTGTAAGTTTCCTGGCTGTATTATTTCTCGAAGAGGTCATCAGAATTTGCCACCGTGATCTTGGAATTTAACGTCTTTAGACTTGCAAGTTTTTGAGATATTTAGATTTTTAATAAATTGGAGGGTCTTCGAAAAAACCTCAGAGTAATAAACTTAGATAGAAGGAGCCTATGTCATTTTCAGTAAGCAAATTTTGTCCCCAACATAAACTATCAAATTTGACATAAAGCGCGCGGAAATGCAAACATATCAGTGATACGATATTTCACTTAATTCGCGAGTTTCTCCACATAGAACGCACTTTTTATGTCCCATAGTGAATCAAAGTTTCATATTAACTCAAAATATATTGAAATAAATACCTCAATATATCAGAAATTCAGAAAACTAACTTCAAGCGCGCCAAACGAAGTGAAACAACCGATGACACTAGGAGAGCAAAAGTTGCCAAACCTTGGATTTCAGCAGGTAGATACAGAAAATAATAAATATTCTGCTTATTATAAATTCGACAATTAGGAAAAATATCGGATTCCAAATATTCAAATTTGCATATTTAATCGGGAATAACTCGAATAAATTTATTTCATTCAATATAATATACATTCATAACGATATAGTAAAATTGTGGATTTGAAAATATATCACAATCCGACAACATAACCTAACCATGTTGGGGACATGTAAAAATTGCGTAAACACCCTCTATCTAAGTTTATTACTCTATGGGAAAAACCAAATAAGTTCGAAATAAATGAATTCATTGAAGACAGATTCAAAATTGAATCTCTCATTCCAAGTCCTTACGGAATATTTCTGATTCAGATAAGAGGGCCGTGAAAACAAACGACGTGCGAATCGACTTCTCATTTATCGATTCCAATCATGCACAACGAACAGGTGGCTTGATTTTCTTATTCCGATAAGTTCTGCCCTACCATATCCGTGGAACAAATTGTAAATTATCTAATCCAAGCATCCAAGTGACATCGGCGCAGAATTCCATTTCAACTGTATCCATAGCGATGGCAATTTGTCATTGAAATGTTCTAGAATCACGCCTACTGCGTGTTTACAAACTGCTGGTACCATAATTGATCGTGGAAAATCGTGAACGACGGGGAAATGAATACCAACGGGTTTCAATAAATGCAATTATGAATGTAGAACGCCAGGTCTGAGAAGACTAGGACAAATCACGTAAAAACTCATTTTCTTCCCGAATATCATTGGAAAACGGTATCGCTGGAGTTTCCCATCAGTTTTTCGCGTTTTTCCAATGAGAAATCGCTTATTGTCCTCAATTCTTTTCAGTGAAAACAAATTCGGTAATTCCTTTATAAGAAAATTTCGAACTTTGCTCTTCCAGATATTATTCGTTTGTGTTATCGAGTTTTCCATGCAGAAGGCTTCACTTCATTCAGAAATATGATTGTAGCAAAGCGATGAATACGAAGATTATTTTTCTCCCTTTCTCCATTCCGAGTGCAGCTTTTCATTTTGAGTGGAAAGTTCTCTAGTAATATTGATCCTCAAATATAGCTCTCGAGGAAATATTAAGTGAACGAATGGAAAATATTAGGTAGCATGTTTTTTCGATTTTTCATCTTTGGATGTAATTCTACCAATTGTATGTATCTTTCTACTTGTAACGGGTGTTTTTTTCGAGGTATATAACTTTAAGTTGGCATTACTGTTCAAGATGGCGACCGATTTAACAGCTGTCAAGTGATTTATTCTCAGTTTGGTTTGGCAATTCATCATGAATAGACTCACGTCCGAACAATGCTTGCAAATAGTGCAATTTCATTTCGAAAATAATGGTTCTGTTCGGAATACGTATCGCGCACTACGTCCATTTTATTTTGTTTAGCGATGAAGCGCACTTCTGGTTGAATGGTTACGTCAACAAACAAAACTGCCGCATTTGGAGTGAAGAGAATCCTCAAGTGTATGTCGAATCCCCGTTACATCCAGAAAAACTGACTGTTTGGTGCGCTTTATGGGCTGGTGGAATTATTGGTCCGTACTTCTTCAAAAACGATGATGGCCAGAACATTACAGTCAATGGTGATCGGTATAGAGCCATGATTACTAACTTTTTCATTCCTTAATTGAACAACCATGATGTCCAGAAGCTGTGGTTCTAACAAGACGGCGCAACATGTCACACAGCTTGTGCCACAATCGATTTATTGAAAGTGACCGCCTAATTTCACGTTTTGGACCTGTGAATTGGCCTCCAAGATCTTGTGATTTAACACCGCTAGACTACTTTCTGTGGGGCTATGTGAAGTCATTGGTCTATGCGGATAAGCCACAAACCCTTGACCATTTGGAAGACAACATTCGCCGTGTTATTGCCGATATACGGCCACAAATGTTGGAAAAAGTCATCGAAAATTGGACGTCCAGATAGGACTACATCCGAGCCAGCCGTGGCGGTCATATGCCAGAAGTCATATTTAAAATGTAATGCCACAAGATTATCTTGCGGATAAATAAAATTCATGTCAATCGAATAATCCATCGTTGTTTTATTGCAATTTAAAGTTCTATAGCTCTAAAAAAAACACCCTTTAGAAATCTTCAGATTTCAAAGGTTGGAACTGGAAAAGTTCAATTTTTGATTAGGCCCACTACTTAATCTGTGTTTTCACTAAATTAAAATGAACATCTTATTATTGTAAAAAAGGGGGAAATCACTATTCAAAACAGATAATATCGAAGTATACGCTCATCAATAAAACTAAACCGCTATCGCAGATTCCAATGGATCAAATAAAAACTACACTAGCAAATCATTGCTAAAAGTTTCAACACTATTATTAGCAGATTGAGAGAATGATATTTGTAGGCGTTTTAAAATTCAATTTACCGAGAAATGACCTCAATGCTGATATTAATAAATCTGATTATACATTCCTATTAGAATTGCATAATTCAATACTTCTTTTTAGTTAGTCTATTATAATCGTTCGATTTTTCAAGGATGAAAACTGAACGCTGAACGAAATGAAAAGGAAGGAAGGAGATCTTAAAAACTGTAAAACGGTTGTTTGGAGTTCAAAAAACTCAGGGAGATATGACTTGAATATATAATTCCTTTCACTTAGGTCTTATATGGTTCTCTACTGCAGTGAACGTAGCTTGGAGGTGTATAATTGACCCAGAGCAGACAAAATAGGATCAAAATATACTCAATGATATTAGAAATTTTAAAACCAAATACAATAATTTTTTTTGGTAATATAATAAATATTATCAGAGACGTTTTATTACTCAGTTTTTCTTGAAGAACAGACTTGAAATGAATTGATAAAATAGAACTTTATAACAAACTGAATCCTCGTGACTAAAATAGTATTTGTTTTGAAATGTTCTAAATTCAAGGCCGTAAAAAGTGGTTCCTTCCCAATAGAGAACCTTGAAAAGAAGAATTCAATCCCAGAATACGATCACGTTTCTTTGTATGCAATATGTGCTCCAAATCTACCACCGTAACACTTCTGTGAGATATGATATTATCGAATACAGTTATTTTTTTATGTAACGTTCCCAGTTGATTAGATGATTCACTCACCTCTACTTAATTAACGTTATAAGAGAAATGACGCCACACCAATTAAAGTAGAACTCTCGTTACTCTAATTGCTGCTAGGAAATCATTACAACAAATTATTGATGAATTTGTTCAACTTCAGTTTCCAATTACTAGATATGAGTTTGAAGAAATTGGCGCTGATTTTGTGTCGAGCTTGAAGTTTTCCAACCATTAGGATGGTTTTGGAAAAGAAAATCCTATTTATAAGTTTTCCCGAGAATTATACATTGTGTGTTTAGTAGTAAAAGCGATGCTTTTCTGTACAACAATGCAAATTGTTGGCCTAGGCTCAACCTTCAATCTCTTTGCATATGAAATCATTTACTTGAAAATCGAATGAAAAAAGTCAGATAATATCTTCTCATTTTCCAAAAACATTGAAAATGATGGGCGGTGATAATGATGTTCAGATAATTGGGACTCCATCAAGTTGGTGGATGTCAATAATGTCATTTTGAATTTGTTGTCGAGTAAAAGTATGAGTACCGCTTACAAACTTTTTATGGATTATTGTAGAGAAGAAAAAACACAGTATCTTCTAGTTCTATAACTGGAAAACTTAGTTCGCAAACTAGTTCCCATACATATTTGTCAGTTCACGAATTTCTTTTTTACAGAATTTGTTAGTTTAATTGCAAGATCTTTTTATACACTAACTCAGTTTCATAACAAGTTCCTTTTCATAATTAGTTATATCGTTATATAGTTGGAGAAATAGTCCTTTCAGATAGTTCGTTAGTTTACGAACTAGTTCTTTCACATAGTTAGTTCTTTCACAAAGTTCGTTAGTTCAAGAAATGAATCTTTCACATATTTAGTTCTTTCACAGAGTTCGTTAGTTCAAGAACTGATTCTTTCACATATTTAGTTCTTTCACAAAGTGTGTTAGTTCACGAACTAGTCCGTTTACATAACTATGTGAAAGAACTAACTATTCTTTCACAAAGTTCGTTAGTTCACATATTCAGTTCTTTCACATATCCAGTTCTTTCACAAAGTTCGCTAGTTAATGAACTAGTTTTTTCACATAGTTAGTTCTTTCATAAAGTTCGTTAGTTCACGAATTAGTTTTTTTTCATAGTTTGCTGGTGCACGAACTATTTTTTTATATAGGTACATTAGATTCAGAATAAGTTTCATTTCATATTTTCTTGTGTCGCCACTTTTGGAAAGATATTATGGCGCCTACAATTAATAAAAAATCTCAAAAACTCCATATACTGGCAATCTATTAATATGTTTTCGAGTTGATTCCATTAAAGGCGGTCTATTGATGGTTTCATGAAAAATGCCATCAAATACTGCGTAACTATAAGGTTCAAGGAAAACACGTATTTTATATTGACATATTTCAGTGAAAAATCCATTGTACACTTTATTATTTCTTATCATTCAATAACCGTAACAATCTTAAATCGCATCCAATGAAAATTTTATATTCTATTCTCTTCAAACGCCCACATAAATCGAAGGAAATGCAGTTCGAATGTGAAATGAAGAAATAAAACTTTGTATATCGAACTTAACGACCCTTTGTTCGATTTTCCCATAAATTTTATGGACGCGATGAAATATTTCGATTATCTTCAAATTAAAAAAAAGAGAAGCACCGATGAGAAATCAGTATCCCTTGTGGGTTTTCAGCTAAATATTGGAAGAAATAATCATAAGATCATTTAGTGAATGAAAGAAAGATCAAAATCAATTTCCACAAATCTTATACATATACAAGGTGTTCCTAAATTGTAGGTAGAAATGAAAATGACAGATTCCTTGGATCATTTTGAGAAAAAACAGTCCTTTTCTCATAGCACCTTCCCTTCACAAGATATTCAACTTAAATTTGGCAAAGATATTCCAATTTAAAGTGTTCAAGATGTGATATGGTCATTTTGAATGTAAATATACAGCGTGATATTTTTTCTGGAACAGTGCCGCTTCTTTCCTTTCGAACTTTTTTTTGATGGACTGGTAGTTTGGAAAAACGAAAGAAACTTTGGTCTTGTATCACATTTTTAGGTTTTGTCAAGCTTTGTCTTATCTGCTACCGATTTCGAGAAAAAATTTCAAACAATTCTCCAGTTATCTCTAGGAAAATTAAAATTATTACTAGTATAGAGATTCAGTTAGTAGACTGTGACGAACTTTTGGTATTTCTTTAACCAAACTGTAGAGAATATTAATAAAGATTCTATAAATTGGTTTAAACTTTACAAAAAAGTAGGACTACAAGAAACACCCTGTATCTCGAAAACAAAACGTTTGGGAGCCCATGTTTATTGGACTGTTTTCCCTTGAAATTATCCAAGGAATCTCATTTTCCTTGGTACCTTCAATTTAGGAACACCCTGTATATGCAACAGGAAATTGGGTTATGTCAAATCTCCCTCAACACTTATCATTCATAATTGCATTTATAGTATTATCTACAAAAAGTACAGATAATTAAGAACTGACACCAACTAAATACATGTTCAACAAAAAGTTGAGACAGAAAATAACTGAAACGTAATGAACATATCAGGACACTGGTACAATATTACAGGATACCTCATTTTATTAATGAATCGATGGCCCTAAATATAACGATTATAACCAGATATAAGCCGCAATAATCTATTCAGACCTGTTGTTCGAAATATATGAGCTGATGAAAATCGATACAAAAATATTTCGTTGTTATGGTGACGAAGATTGATGTATATTTTCAGAATTCGATATGTTTTTCTTTCGTATGAACTTTATAATGAAAATATGCACAAATTATTCAGTATTTTCGTATTAACTTAGTTGGTATGTTCACAGTACCAGCTCTTAAGTAATAAAAATCATATCAAATTTATTGATTTTTGCTGCGTAAAATGAATGAATGAATAACCATGATTTTAAGGCGTTTTGAAATGGCTTGTTGCGTCACTCCCAATGATCCTGCCAATACTTGTTGCGTTTGACACTAGTCTTGATCAAGTTATGCCTCCAATTCTGCATCTTTGAACCTTCCACCGCCATGCTGGTCTTCGACGTCAAAATCACCGTTTCTTGAAGCGTTGGAACCACTCTCGACACGTTCTTTCACTAATACCGGCCTCACCATAGTTATTTCGGAGCATTCGATGATCCTCAGCCCCAGAGTTCTTCATTTTAAAACAGAAAATTAAAATCTCCCGCGAATGACTAGAATTTGGCTCGTAAGCTGACATGTTTAATCGAGAATAAATTTATGATGCTGACACGAATCCACTAATATTTTGATGGCTGATTGTATGACATCTACGATCTATTTATTTCAACTAACGGGTGTTTTTTTTTCGAGGTGTATAACTTTAAGTTGGCATTACTGTTCAAGATGGTCAAGTGATTTATTCTCAGTTTGGTTTGGCAATTCATCATGAATAGACTCACGCCTGAACAACGCTTGCAAATAGTGCAATTTTATTTCCAAAATAAAGGTTCTGTGCGGAATACGTATCGCGCACTACGTCCATTTTGTTTTGTTTAGCGATGAAGCGCACTTCTGGTTGAATGACTACGTCAACAAACAAAACTGCCGCATTTGGAGTGAAGCTAATCCTCAAGTGTATGTCGAAACACCGTTACATACAGAAAAACTGACTGTTTGGTGCGCTTTATGGGCTGGTGGAATCATTGGTCCGTACTTCTTCAAAAACGATGATTACCAGAACGTTACAGTCAATAGTGATCGGTATAGAGCCATGATTACTAACTTTTTCATTCCTGAATTGAACAACCATGATGTCCAGAAGCTGTGGTCCCAACAAGACGGCGCAACATGTCACACAGCTCGTGCCACAATCGATTCATTGAAAGACACGTTTGGTGACCGCCTAATTTCACGTTTTGGACCTGTGAATTGGCCTCCAAGATCTTGTGATTTAACACCGCTAGACTTGTTTCTGTGGGGCTATGTAAAGTCATTGGTCTATGCGGATAAGCCACAAACCCTTGACCATTTGGAAGACAACATTCGCCGTGTTATTGCCGATATACAGCCACAAATGTTGGAAAAAGTCATCGAAAATTTGACGTCCAGATTGGACTACATTCGAGTCATATACCAGAAATCATATTTAAAATGTAATGCCACAAGATTATCTTGCGGATAAATAAAATTCATGTCAATCGAATAATCCATCGTTGTTTCATTGCAATTTGAAGTTCTATAGCTCTAAAAAAAACATCCTTCACCACTTACCACTACAGCCATCTATTGCAAATCGGCGGAAGCGAAGTTGCACACCTAATAAAATATAAGTAACGTTGAAATTTCGAATTTCCCTCTTTCGTTCAAATATCGTTCATACAAAGTTCTATTCTCTCGCTTGGGGCGTTAGAAAACACACCCCTAAATCACCTCAGACAAGGCAAACACCTTTGTTCTGAAAGTTCCGGAGACATGGCGCATAAATATCCTGCAATGATTTGGAGAATTGGTCTCCACTCAGAACGCAATTACGAGGAGAGCTTTTAGGAAGTTCCATCCCAACTTTTCCATAATGTTTATACGAAATATGCGATATAGATTCAATCAGGAACTTCTATGTTGACAGAATCAACTTTATAAATTCGGATACAGAGCCAGTGATTAACTTTTTCATCAGGAACTCTATCTCGTTTTAATATCAAGTGGAATTAGGTTTATTAAATTGCTAAGACAGTTTTTGTTACATTGATTCTGCAATAAGCTTTACAGAAAATAAAGGGTGTTTTTTGTTGAGCTATAGAACTTTACATTGCAATAAAACAACGATGGATTATTCGATTGACATGAATTTTATTTATCCGCAAGATAATCTTGTGGCATTACATTTTAAATATGATTTCTGACATATGACCGCCACGGCTAGCTCGGATGTAGTCCAATCTGGACGTCCAATTTTCGATGACTTTTTCCAACATTTGTGGCCGTATATCGGCAATAACACGGCGAATGTTGTCTTCCAAATGGTCAAGGGTTTGTGGCTTACCCGCATAGACCAATGACTTTACACAGCCCCACAGAAAGTAGTCTAGCGGTGTTAAATCACAAGATCTTGGAGGCCAATTCACAGGTCCAAAACGTGAAATTAGGCGGTCACCAAACGTGTCTTTCAATAAATCGATTGTGGCACGAGCTGTGTGACATATTGCGCCGTCTTGTTGAAACCACAGCTCCTGGACATCATGGTTGTTCAATTCAGGAATGAAAAAGTTAGTAATCATGGCTCTATACCGATCACCATTGACTGTAACGTTCTGGCCATCATCGTTATTGAAGAAGTACGGGCCAATGATTCACTTGAGGATTAGCTTCACTCCAAATGCGGCAGTTTTGTTTGTTGACGTAGCCATTCAACCAGAAGTGCGCTTCATCGCTAAACAAAATGAAATGAACGTAGTGGGCGATACGTATTCCGCACAGAACCATTATTTTCGAAAAAAAATTGCACTTTTTGCAAGCGTTGTTCAGGCGCGAGTCTATTCATGATGAATTGCCAAACCAAACTGAGAATAAATCACTTGACAGCTGTTAAATCGGTCGCCATCTTGAACAGTAATGCCAACTTAAAGTTATATATCTCGAAAAAAAAAACACCCGTTATAATCATGTAACTCGATTTCGATATTTGTGTTTGAATTCAATGTTGGGGGAAATAATACCGAGGAAAATAGATAGAGTAATGGAGAATCAGTTCTTCAATTATTATGCAATGGCACCAGCATGTTTTGATTGTGCAAATAACCAATGAATCGAAAACACAAAACCATCATCTATTTACGTGTTTAGAAAGTGGAAAAGTTTCGACATAATTCTTCACTCCATGTAACAGAAAAAAAAAGGAAAACATTATGCTTTATTGTACTTCATTGTATTGCGAAAACGGCCCATATTGAAAATAAATTTTGTCTTGATTTTATGAAATAAACGAATCAGGATATTCAGGATACGTTTGAAGTGTGTAGTGCCTCCAAACACTTCTTACGTTAATTTACAAAAAGCTAGGTTAAGTGAAGTTGGGTCGAACCATAGACTAATAAAAATAGATAGAGGGAGTATACGCAATTTTGATATGTCCCCAACATGGTTAGTTTACGTTGTCGGATTGTGATATATTTTCGAATCCACAATTTTACTATTTCGTTATGAATGTATATTTTTTAATATTTGGATTCCGATATTTTTCCTATTTGTTGAATTTATAATAAGCAGAATATTTATTATTTTCTTTATCTACATGCTGAAATTCAAGGTTTGGCAACTCTTTCTGTCCTAGTGTCATCGGTTGTTTCACGACGTTTGGCGCTCTTGGAGTTTGTTTTCT
Source organism: Harmonia axyridis (assembly GCF_914767665.1). Lineage (NCBI taxonomy): Eukaryota > Metazoa > Arthropoda > Insecta > Coleoptera > Coccinellidae > Harmonia > Harmonia axyridis. The sequence goes on from NC_059503.1 coordinate 3,963,950, forward strand.
GAATTTCTGATATATTTAAGTATTTATTTCAATATATTTTGAGTCGATAAGAACCGTTGATTCACTATATGGGACATAAGAAGTGCGTTCTTTGTGGATAAACTCGCGAATTGAGTGAAATATCGTATCACTGATATGTTTTCATTTCCGTGCGCTTCATGTCAAATTTGATAGTTCATGTTGGGGACAAAATTTGCTTACTGAAAATGCCATATGCTCCCTCTATCTATATTTATTACTCTGAGGGTCGAACCAAATCTATCGGGAAATAAATTTTTCTTCCATTATTCTTCGAAAAGTTGGGTTATCTTAGGTTAGATCGAATCAAAGTTTTCGAAGAATGATCTAAAGTTGATCAATTGTCTCAACATAGTTGGAAGAATAATATCCGGACTTGATTTGCTTTCAAATTCCGGGAATATATAATTTTTACGTCATTTGTCAAAAAGTCAGGTTATGTGAGGTTAGATCGAACCGAATTTCTCGAGAAACGTCCGAGAATTGGCCTGAAGACGATCTATGGACTCAACAGAGCCCTAGGAATAATCAGCTGAGTTAATTCGCCTCGAAATTCCGGAAGTATATCCTCCTAATGCATTCCTCCACGTTCCAAACTCCCGTAATGCAGTGTCTTCCGCAAGGCAGCCGGCAGACTGAAGAATGTTCAGTGGCGTAATATATCACTCCAAATAAACCCAATTTCGCGTGGAACCCTTCTCCCGCACAATGGACTCCCTCCTGCCGAAATTCCAGTAACACAATAAACTTTCCTAACAAGGATTGGATATTGTTTCCTGGACAGGATACCTGGTAATACCGGCCGGAGGGTATCGAGCCGAAAAATTTGAATATTATATCTCATAAAGGAATTTCCTGTATCGAGGGAGGGAGGGGGGCTGTAATTCGAACACCGACGTTCGCGTTGTTGGAATTTGCAACGGGTTTTTGAGGTTGAGGGATTGATGATGCTGGATTTCGGTTTATTGTTTTCGATTAAGAGCAGCGTTTGGAATTGAGCGTGAATTTTTTTCAACCCTATCTTGGAATTCATCTCGGTAATACAGGGTTAGAACTATTTAGAGGGGTACTACAGGGATTTCGAAAACCGTTAGAGATACAGATTGGTTTAAATTACGAAAAAGTTGCGTTATTTAGGGATATTAGGGAAGCAAAAAAAATGAGCTGTTGGAACAAGTTAGTGGTATGAAGAATCGAAACTGTGTGCGTCAAAAACAATTGAGAATATTGCTGTTTATCCTGTAGTGCTGACTAAAACCTAGGTTTGTCGATTCCTCGTCGATCTTGGGAATTAGGAATTTAAGCCTGATTCTCAAGATTGACGAAGAAGAATCACTCGCACATAAAATTTCAATTATTAACCTATTCTAAGGGGTGTTTTTTTAGAGCTATAGAACTTAAAATTGCAATAAAACAACGATGGATTATTCGATTGACATGAATTTCATTTATCCGCAAGATAATCTTGTGGCATTACATTTTAAATATGATTTCTGGCATATGACCGCCACGGCTGGCTCGGATGTAGTCCAATCTGGACGTCCAATTTTCGATGACTTTTTCCAACATTTGTGGCCATATATCGGCAATAACATGGCCAATGTTGTCTTCCAAATGGTCAAGGGTTTGTGGCTTATCCGCATAGACCAATGACTTTACATAGCCCCACAGAAAATAGTCTAGCGGTGTTAAATCACAAGATCTTGGAGGCCAATTCACAGGTCCAAAACGTGAAATTAGGCGGTCACCAAACGTGTCTTTCAATAAATCGATTGTGACACGAGCTATGTGACATGTTGCGCCGTCTTGTTGGAACCACAGCTCCTGGACATCATGGTTGTTCAATTCAGGAATGAAAAAGTTAGTAATCATGGCACTATACCGATCACCATTGACTGCAACGTTCTGGCCATCATAGTTTTTGAAGGAGTATGGACCAATGATTCCACCAGCCCATAAAGCACACCAGTCAGTTTTTCTGGATGTAACGGTGTTTCGACATACACTTGAGGATTAGGTTCACTCCAAATGCGGCAGTTTTGTTTGTTGACGTAGCCATTCAACCAGAAGTGCGCTTCATCGCTAAACAAAATGAAATGGACGTAGTGCGCGATACGTATTCCGCACAGAACCATTATTTTCGAAATGAAATTGCACTATTTGCAAGCGTTGTTCAGGCGTAAGTCTATTCATGATGAATTGGCTAACCAAACTGAGAATAAATCACTTGACAGCTGTTAAATCGGTCGCCGTCTTGAACAGTAATGCCAACTTAAAGTTATATACCTCGAAAAAAAACACCTTATATTTTTAATTTTGCCTCATTGAAATATATCATATTAATAATAATATTTTTTTTTATCAATAAGCTGTTACAGTGAGTGAATGCTCCTGATTTCACTACAGTGCTTTCTTTAAATTTTTCTATAACTGCATATCAGTTGATCAAAGCTAATTTTGTCCTTTCCAATCTTATTCCACGACCTTTCATTATTAGTTTTTTTCATGCAACATTTTATAGTAATTACTCACGAACCAGCAAACATATTAAAAAAGAAATACATTAAAAGCATCGAATTTGGAGTCATAATGTGAGAAATACCCATTTCTCTTGCAGTAGGCCTTTTAACCTCGCCAACTTTCTTGGCATAAATAAACTCAAACAGCTTCTGCAATAAAAGCACCAGACCTTGCCCTTTCATTATGCATTAAAATGTGGATATTCTAGTCATAAACTGTAGCAATATTAGGAAAGTATACTCTAAACAGTGGCGTGCTATATTATGCCCGGTTTAATTGCTTTCCCTACTGGAATAATCAGATAGTTATGCACCTCGGTATCATCTGTGGAAGTGCTCGGAGAAGATATTCTTGTTGTAATTTCTGAAGTTAACGTTTTCTTATAATTCGCGATTCACTGCCAGGTGGTTTACTATTTGACAGAATATGTCAACTTTGAATCTGAATCGAATAACTATTCGCAACTGCTGATCGTAGTTTCGGACTTTTTGGTTCATCCTCTGGAACACGAAACTGACGCATATTAGGAGTTCTTTTCTATTGTACCTACATATATCGGGTGTTTTTCTTCGAGGTATATAACTTTAAGTTGGCATTACTGTTCAAGATGGCGACCAATTTAACAGCTGTCAAGTGATTTATTCTCAGTTTGGTTCGGCAATTCATCATGAATAGACTTGCGCCTGAACAACGCTTGCAAATAGTGCAATTTTATTTCGGAAATAATGGTTCTGTGGGGAATACGTATCGCGCACTACGTCCATTTTATTTTGTTTAGCGATGAAGCGCACTTCGGGTTGAATGGCTACGTCAACAAACAAAACTGTCGCATTTGGAGTGAAGCTAATCCTCAAGTGTATGTCGAAACACCGTTACATCCAGAAAAACTGGCTGTTTGGTGCGCTTTATGGGCTGGTGGAATCATTGGTCCGTACTTCTTCAAAAACGATGATGGCCAAAACGTTACAGTCAATTGTGATCAGTATAGAGCCATGATTACTAACTTTTTCATTCCTGAATTGTACAATCATGATGTCCAGGAGCTGTGGTTCCAACAAGACGGCGCAACATGTCACACAGCTCGTGCCACAATCGATTTATTGACAGACACGTTTGGTGACCGCTTAATTTCACGTTTTGGACCTGTGTATTGGCCTCCAATATCTTGTGATTTAACACCGCTAGACTACTTTCTGTGGGGCTATGTGAAGTCATGGGTCTATGCGGATAAGCCACAAACCCTTGACCATTTGGAAGACAACATTCGCCGTGTTATTGCCGATATACGGCCACAAATGTTGGAAAAAGTCATCGAAAATTGGACGACCAGGTTGGACTACATCCGAGCCAGCCGTGTCGGTCATATGCCAGAAATCATATTTAAAATATAATGCCACAAGATTATCTTGCGGATAAATAAAATTCATGTCAATCGAATAATCCATCGTTGTTTTATTGCAATTTAAAGTTCTATAGCTCTAAAAAATACACCCTTTATAAAGATTCAATTCTAAACTACATATTTTCTGACAACGGTAACAAAATTGTCTAGTATAGATGGACGGCAAAAAAATGAGTAATCAACCAATTAGGTTCTATATCTTGTTTCTGACCACTGAATTCACCAAATAATATTCAGTTCTAATTTCCAGGAATTATCACTGAGTAGACTGGAACATGTGATAGTTTCCATTGTTGAAATGAGGTAAATTATCCTTTATCACTAATGGATTGTAGGTTAGATTACAATGTAATACGAGGTCTATGTATATGTGTATCAAATACCATTTTGTGGTTGATTCAATATTTCCTTCTTTGGGAAATATCGATAATCGATGAGACTAATGGTTACGGGAAGATTATGGTAAATTTATTCAAGTATTACTGAGCGAGCCAGCAAAAGCATTTGATTTAGAGTTGGTGCTTTTGTGGGATCTTTATTTAAGTATAAAGGGTGTCCCAAGTTTAAGTGGCTATTGGGATTATAAAATAGATTCCATATTCTATTTCTCTATTAAGTTACAATTTTTTTTTCGTCTAATTGGCACTCGAACTTTAAACACCCTCTTAATGAATATCTACAAACCCAGTTTTATCAAATTTATGACAAAACTGACGGAAAAAGCCCATTTCCCCAGAATATTATAAAGCAGAATTAAAAAAATGAAAGCCACTATTAACCTAAAAGGGACCTTTGCTGAACTTGAAGGGTTGTTTATGAAACTCCCCCTAACTGTTACTTCTGAGGCAGGTTATTGCCTTCTAGTTACGCCCCTGGCCCTATTATGCAAATGAACCTGAGTATTAATATACTGAAAAATTATAAAACTCTGGAATTACAAGAGCGAAGTGTTATCGCGGCCATTTTGCAGTGGCACTAATTATATCACTTTACATCGATAACAGAAAACGTACCGTCGAGCTATTTTTCTATTTTATCCATTTTCCAAGTGTATGAATATATTTAAGAGGCGAACACTTTAACTGATTACATTAATTAAATGAATGGAACGGACTCATGGGGCTTTCGAACAATGGTTTTTCTTGACATCGAGGATTTATGTGGAAGTGTGGCAACAACCAGTTGAATTTCTTCAATATTTTCTGTGTTTATATTTCAAGATTGTTACTTGTATCGAGAAGCTTTCTACCGAATCTTTTCAATATGAAGGATTGATATAAAATAAAATGGTTACACTGGCAACACTGTATAACTATTTTTTGACATTTCTTATGTCATATGTGTTAAATAGGTTATGCCATCTAATAACGACATTATTTAGTTAATAGACTCACTATTCTATGTAAGTAGTGGAGTGTAAATTAATTTGAAAGTGGTACCAAGTATGCTCTGTAATTGGTTCTTACAAAGTTTAGATTAAACAATTGGATATTCCTAAACGTTGTTGAAGTGTGTATCTTTCATTAATTATATGACATAACCTAGTAAACACAAATGTCATAAGAAATATTAAAGAAATAATAATATTGTGTTGTCATTATAATCAATTTAAAATCGTTCCTATTGAAAAGCTCTATAAAATAAAATTTTGCTGTAAAAATAGCAACGTTGCCAGTTGGTTATAAAAAAATATAAAATTTCACACTCATGATGTTTATTCCAAGAATTTAAGCACAAAAAATGTCTTTCTAAATAAATTGCGACGTTGCCAAATGGAAAAAAATATCAAAATTCTATTAGACAAGACTTTTCTAGGGAATATTGATAAAACTAAAGGTGTGCTTCGATATGGTTCGAATGAAATCTCCAGTTGAAAGGACCCAGATCTGTCATTAGCGGTGGTGCGGTAAAAGACAGGTGTTTGATCGAAATTATCACCCTTCCAATGGCATGAGGGTGACTCCCAGGTAACATTACGGCTATCTAAAGATCAGCTGGTGAGATGTTTGTTTTACTTCCGATTAGGAAATATAAACAGGTGGTCTTGCATTTACCATATGGTTAAAACAGATTAATGTTTCCTATTTTCTTTGGAAAAAAATTGTTCGGTTAAAACCGGCCTTTAGTTCCAAGACGGACATTCATGGTATTGAGAAATTGAAACAGTATTTGAACAATTGAAGCCAGTAGACTTCCGGAAATTTTGGTGACACAATTTATTTCGAAAATTAGAAGGATATGTTATGATTACTACATATCAAATTCCAGTGGACTTCAATAATCACATTTTACACAGGTAATGCGACTTTTCGAACGCATGAGTGTTGGAATTGCCTTCTGCAACGAGTATTAGACGATATTTTCTCTAATTCTGTGGTTATTCCGTTCATTCTTCCACATCTTGTAGAACAAAATCGTGCGAGAATATATCAGAAACGCACAGTTTTCATGGTTATATTTTATTATTCTATGTTGGTCCTCCGAACTTTCCGCCACGGCTTTATCTGTCAATTCATCAATTTGCCTTAAAGAAATCAGTTCTGCCAACCAACATTTTTCAATGCAAAAATCACTAAATTATATTTATGGAAATATTTCATTAATTTCAATGAAAATGCAATGAATTAGAGAAAATAATGTATAATACTCGTACAGAAGGCTCATTCTACCACTCGTACATTCCAAAACTTGCCACTTCGTGGCTCGTTTTTGAATTTTGAACTCGTGGAAGAATATCAATGCCTTCTGCACTTGTATTATAAATAACTATTCTCTATTTCAGTCAAGTTTTGTGAAATATTGTCGAAATTCAATGAAAAATTCATATTATACATCCTACTGACTTTTGTATTGTATCTTGTATCTTTTATTTTTCTTGCTGTCGTTAGAATCATATTTTTATTTGATAGCTGTAAACAGTTATTCTAGAGATAACTCACAGTTTATTTTTTCTGAGTTTAATTTGAAATTGTACTTAATATTTGAATTGTATTGTATTGAATATTTGAATAAACTCATTTATTATTATTATATTATTATTATTATCTTGGCAGTTGGTGTGACTGTTACGAAAATTGACAGATTACGGAATTTGAATTTGAATCGTACATTTCGAATTTTGAATTAATTTATAATTACGCATCAAATTCGAGAATTATGTCTGACGAAATCGATTTAACACCACCAGAATTAAGAGAAATTGCATATAATGTTGCAAATCATTTCACTTTATCCAAATTATATTATATTGACAATTGACGTGTGTTGAAAGTTGATAGGATCGGAAGTGAGTGTAAACAACCACAAAACGAATAATATAACTGAAAACAATGCTGCCATGAGCTCATTGCGATACTGAAATAGAGAAATATTTTTAGTGTACCAAGATTTAGTGTGGAAAATTTTTTCTTGCGGGTAAATCATTTTCAGAACAACCTGCCACATTCCAATAATTAAATAATTCAAACACATCTTCGATATTATCACAAAAACGACTTCTTTGAAAAAAAAATTCCCCAATTTTCATCACTCAGAATCCTCCAACCCCATTCTCATTCTAGGACGATCAACCCCTCCTACCCTCCAATATATCCACCGAATTTCACGCATTAATCTCCAGCCGTTCCCGAGAAAATCCCCCTCCGTCTTCGCCCACTCCGGCAACGTCGCGAAAGTCCACCGGTTGAATTAATTCCCCGGTATCAAGGCAAATTGTGCGCATCTGTCGCCTCAGCGTTTCGTGGCAATAACCTGTCGTCTCACCTGGTTGCCTTCGTATCAGCTGCCCCGCAGGAAGGCATATGTTACGTCTGTCTCTACCGCCACCCCCCTCGTTCCCGCCTGCCCTGACCCTTTATTATTTCATCCAGAATGTATATTACCGCACTGGGTCTCGCTTCCGCAACCTGCGTCGCATCGGGGGAGGAAAATGAATTATTCGTTTTTCCCGAATCGCAAGATGGCAGGCGGAACGCCCGAGGAAATTGGCGACGTGAAAAATCGGGTCGCGGTGATTTCCTCGAATCTGGGGAATATTCGGTAGATATGGCAACGTCGCAATTTGATACGAATTTCCCTAAATTCGCAGTTAATTTAGTACAATTGGCAACATCGCGAATTTAGTTAGAATCGTCCGAGTTCTTTTGTTTCATGTTAAAATCTTGAGTAAAGTCTAATATTCTGAAGGTATCAGAATGATCGCATTCTAAAAAGTTGAGAATTTTCACATTCAAAAGGAAAGTTCGTCGCGAAAAAACGCCTTACATTTATGCCGAACCATAGAATATTATAATCAGGCGTTTTATTACAACGAACTCTGGAAGACCATGATTGAATTAGATCCAGACGGAAATTCGTCGCAGAAAAACGCCTTAACATTCTAAATTACCATAGAATATGATTTTTCATAGAATATGAACACCTTCGCGGTTTTTTGCGACAAACGTCTTATTGAGTAACGTGTAATCTCAGTTAAGTTCGTTAATAGGAAAAATCAATAGTGCGAAAGATTCTAACTTTATGCCACGCTGTTAATCATTACTGCTTCCTACTTTTCGACGTTATTCATTATATAGAGTCCATCTAAGTATTTTTGAGCAGTATTCTTCAACTCCAGGTTGAATTAATTCAACAAATGGCCCAGTTCTGTATATACCCATCATCAAGTCACTCTAATCGAATGAGAATTACCCAAACTTGTTCAGAATCACAAGTTTCCGACAAATATATATGATTATTATCTTCCGCTAAGTTCAGTCAACCGTCAAGAATACATGAACAATGTGTTACTGCGGGTACCAAAATTGGTTAAGGACACACTACACTAGCCACCAATTTTATGGGGCCAAAAGTGTATAATGCGCTTAACGGGTTTGATTCCATTAATCTTTTTACGGATCTATGTGAACTTCTAAATCAACTAGAAATAATTACTATTGAAACAATAGGAACTGCTATATTATTCGTGCTATTTTGGTACAATGCATCACTGATGATGGATCATCAAGCTCGAAACCACGGTGTGTAGATATACTTTGAGATTTTTGAAGATGTACGAAAGATATAATGTGGTTTGTGGGATTATCAGATCAGAAAACTTAGCATTTTTTTCGGGTAAAAGCAATATGGTTGAATTTTTGGATAACTAATTTTATCTATCAACTTCCTATACACACAAATTTTCAGTGGATTCTAACATCAAAGTTATAAACATAGATAGAGGGAGCATATGTCATTTTCAGAAAGCAAATTTTGTCCCCAATTATCAAATTTGACATGAAGCGCGCGGAAATAAAAACATATCAGTGATACGATATTTCACACAATTCGCGAGTTTCTCCACAAAGAACGCTCTTCTTTTATCCAATAGTGAATCAAGGTTTCATATTAACATAGAATATATTGAAATGAATACCTAAATAAATCAAAAATACAGAAAACAAACTTTAAGCGCGCCCAATAATGTGAAACAACCGATGACACTAGGAGAGCAAAAGTTGCCAAACCTTGGATTTCAGCAGGTAGATACAGAAAATAATAAATATTCTGCTTATTATAAATTCGACAATTAGGAAAAATATCGGATTCCAAATAATCAAATTTGCATATTTCATCGGGAATCGCTCAAATAAATATATTTTATTCAATATAATATATATTCATAATGATATAGTAAAATTGTGGATTTGAAAATATATCACAATCCGATAACGTAATCTTACCATGTTGGGGACATGTAAAAATTGCGCCCTCTATCTATATTTAATACTCTATGGTTCTGACGGAAAGCTTGTGCGAATGACAGAAATATAATATGGATATGTCAAGGTTTCCAGAGTAGTTAAAATATTTCCTGTTACTGAATAATGTTTAATATTACCCTATAAGAATAATAATTTACCTCTATTCTTCAAATAACGATAATGTGGGTCATACCTACTCAGGCATTGTTGAAATAAAACACCTATACTTCATCTAGAATATTCGTAGAAAGTTTAAAAATCGCGAACACAGATTTCAAACAGAAATACTCAATCTGAAGCATCTTAATCATCATTCCCTGTATTATTTCAATGAAATTGATTAATCTCCTGAGTTAAAACAACATTGATCGAGCCACCAGACGCCTCACATGAATTTATAACCTCGAAAATTGGCGACGGCAACAATCGTCGTATTCAGCATAGTGAAATATCTGTTGTAAGGATAATTAGGAGCATCCTAATGAATAGTTTATTGACTAATTACTGTGGGAGAAACCCCGGCTGAAAATATATGGGGAGACCTGTCACAAGAGCAACAGCTGGTTCGGTGAATATTGAATCGCTCTCAAATAGGTCAAACCTAATCATCTGGGAAATTTAACACTTCCCTCAACGCAACGCTATTTTTAGACCACCAGGTTTAATCTGAGTGAAAGCGACTTTGATCCTGTGGGGTGGAACGAAAAAAAAAGCGATCTTCTATGCACTATTGGCGATTTCACACGAAGATATGTCTTCGTGATTTTCTGTGAATACCTATTAACCTTTAAATTGCATCTGTCAAAGTTTGACGACATTTCGTTATTGTTTATTTTATGTCAGCAGAAATTGATTCCAAAAATAATGAATCAGGAAATGAAAAATTTGATTTAATTATTTGTATTGTTGAACAAATTTACCTGATGTTTATTTTCATCTGAAATCTCAAACCTAAAGGGTGTTTTTTTTTTAGAGCTATAGAACTTTAAATTGCAATAAAACAACTATGGATTATTCGATTGACATGAATTTTATTTATCCGCAAGGTAATCTTGTGGCATAACATTTTAAATATGATTTCTGGCATATGACCGCCACGGCTGGCTCGGATGTAGTCCAATCTGGATGTCCAATTTTCGATGACTTTTTCCAACATTTGTGGCCGTATATCGGCAATAACACGGCGAATGTTGTCTTCCAAATGGTCAAGGGTTTGTGGCTTATCCGCATAGACCAATGACTTTACATAGCCCCACAGAAAGTAGTCTAGACGTGTTAAATCACAAGATCAATTCACAGGTCCAAAACGTGAAATTAGGCGGTCACCAAACGTGTCTTTCAATAAATCGATTGTGACACGAGCTGTGTGACATGTTGCGCCGTCTTGTTGGAACCACAGCTCCTGGACATCATGGTTGTTCAATTCAGGAATGAAAAAGTTAGTAATCATGGCTCTATACCGATCACCATTGACTGTAACTTTCTGGCCATTATCGTTTTTGAAGAAGTACGGACCAATGATTCCACCAGCCCTTAAAGCGCACCAAACAGTCAGTTTTTCAGGATGTAACGGTGTTTCGACATACACTTGAGGATTAGCTTCACTCCAAATGCGATAGTTTTGTTTGTTGACGTAGCCATTCAACCAGAAGTGCGCTTCATCGCTAAACAAAATAAAATGGACGTAGTGCGCGATATGTATTCCGCACAGAACCATTATTTTCGAAATGAAATTGCACTATTTGCAAGCGTTGTTCAGGCGTGAGTCTATTCATGATGAATTGCCAAACCAAACTGAGAATAAATCACTTGACAGCTGTTAAATCGGTCGCCATCTTGAACAGTAATGCCAACTTAAAGTTATATACCTCGAAAAAAAAACACCCGTTATAAAGGTGGTAAATCTCAAAATCTCGGTGGCCAACTGTGATCAACTCTGCGTGAAATAAATCGGCCAGGAAACTTTTCTTGCAAAATTGTGCTTCAGTTTTGTGAACTGTGAATGCCAAATTTTCACCATTTTTGTAGTCAATTTTAACAATTTAAATACGTTGTTGAAGCGTGTATCGTTCCATTATTACTTAGTTTTTACTTGTCAAATGTCAAAAGAAGCATCAAATGTGACAGCTGCCACAATAGCGGGTTCTTCATAAAGAAAACTTCCACAGGAAAAAATCCTAAAATTCATTGAATAAATGGGAAACGAATTCCTCAAAAACACGAATTTACTCTGAAAAAGACTGAATGTCCCACAGTGGAGAAATTCAACTAAAAATTCATTTAATTTCCAACTCATGTAATCCCTGAAACATGTGCCAGAAAAATTATAATCATGTTTTTAGTTACAACTAATTAAAAATAACTTAGGACTATTTTAACACCGTACAGTTTATTTCTGGATAGGAGCTGAAACAATTCTTCATTTCATCATTATTTTCAGATGGATTTTTATATCTCTTTGCACCAGAAGCAATTACAAAAATAGCTCTACAATTTATGAATAGAGTTTGAAGGGATATTAATGAGATCGGTATTTGCCAACGTTTTTACGTTTTTGGAAATTCAGAAAACAAACTTCAAGCGCGCAAAACGACGTGAAACAACCGATGACACTAGGAAAGCAAAAGTTGCCAAACCTTGGATTTCAGCAGGTAGATACAGAAAATAATAAATATTATGCTTATTATAAATTCGACAATTAGAAAGAATATCGGATTCCAAATATTCAAATTTGCATATTTAATCGGGAATCACTCAAATTAATATATTTCATTCAATATAATATACATTCATAACGATATAGTAAAATTGTGGATTAGAAAATATATCACAATCTGACAACGTAATCTAACCATGTTGGAGACATGTAAAAATTGCGTATACTCCCTCTTTCTATGTTTATTACTCTATGGATTTCACAGACGTCAAACTTCAACATTTTGAACAAATTTCGACGTTTGGGTGAAAAAAATATCTGTCCATTCTGAAATGATCATGTTTTCTCGCCCACCCTGTAGTGACGCCTGACAAGATAATCTATCGAGATCATATCCAAACGAAATGTGGAAGAGATGCGAATAAAATAAACCAAAGATATTTATAATTTGTAGTTTTGAAATTCGTGTGCCGCGTGTTGCACTTGATATGTAAATTTTTCGATAAAAATATGGCACACCCACGTCCTGGTTGCTACAAATATTTATATAGAGCTGTTCGAATTTATTTTGGTGGCGCATCGTTGATCTATTTTGTCACCTCCACGACCGCGGATGAAGGAATCTGTAATTTCCAATTATAAATCGTGGAGGATTAGCGCTCAAATGTGGCAATATCTCATTTAATAGCCATATCATCGATTTGATTCACTGGAATGATGGGTAATTAGGAAATCTTAATGGATTTTGTGATAGTATAACAATTAATATCAATATTCGAATAAGAACAAAGGAAATAGTGGAGAATAAAACAGTTAGGAAAAGTCTTTCGTAATAGCGCAGGTCAATATTATATTCTGTGACATAAGAAATGCTACACCAAGAAGGTGTTGGAGTTTTTTCACCAGACTTGGCAGAAATGTTCAACTAATTGAAGGTTGTAATTTATTAAAATTTCATTCATAATGATCTACTGGCCATGGAAAATTTGATGTTTTACTTGTTTTACAATCGGAATGATCTGGTATATTCCTTCGAAGAAAAGTCCATTTCAGTATTGCTTTCGATTGCAATTGTGTTTTCCCCATTTTTGTTGTAAATTTTAACAATTTCAATGCTTTGCTGAAGCCTGTATCGTTCCTTTTTTAGTAATGGCGTTGTTTTTACTTGTCAAATGTCAGAAAATGACAGCTGTCCAGATAGCAAACTATTCAAAACTAAAATTCTTATTGGAAAATTCTATAGTTTCATGTATACAGGGTGGCCATTTGAAAACGAAACAGACGAGATTACAGACGAAATAAAGTTTTTCGATAGAAATGCTCGGACAGGTCGATTTCTGTTTCGAGGGGGACAACTTAAGATGTAGGTTACGGACGCATAGCGCTTCAACCCTTGCTGCTACAACCCCCACCCCCAATTTTTGAATAGGGAAGATGGGGTGAGTGATACCTCAGTTTAAAGGTATTTTTATACTGATTTCAGCACAGTAATTGTTTTTTCATTTTATGCATTAGTTCTCGAAATATTCATGCGTTAGTTAGTTAGGAAGGAAGCCACAGTCATGGTTGTTTTGAAGCTCAAAATGTCGATTTTTCACAAAACACTACAAGTGCCATGAAAACACCACTTCATTTTCAAATACTTAGTTAAGAATATTTCGAGAACTAATGCATAAAATGAAAAAAAAATTACTGTGCTGAAATCAGTATAAAAATACCTTTCAAATGAGGTATCACTCACCCCATCTTCCCTATTCAAAATTTGGGGGTGAGGGTTGTAGTAGCAAGGGTTGAAGCGCTATGCGTCCGTAACCTACATCTTAAGTTGTCCCCCTCGAAACAGAAATCGACCTGTCCGAGCATTTCTATCGAAAAACTTTATTTCGTCTGTAATCTCGTCTGTTTCGTTTTCAAATGGCCACCCTGTATATTTCTCATTGGAATCAATAACCCAACAAAGCTCCTAAAAGCATCGAAACCTCTAACGAAAAAAACCTAAAATCGGTGCGGCGGGAAAATCGAAGAGTTTCATACGAAAGACAGAAGAACAACGAAAAACCATATAACCGGAAGAAAGTCCATAATTCAATTAATATCGCCTCTATATTGACTGAATATCACTCCTACGGAACTCCTTCAACTAAGATTGATAGTCGTTATATCGAGTTATCCCTCCCTTCAAGATTTGGACGGATCCGGCCGAAATAAAAGGACGAATTTCGTAAAGAAAGAGAGAGAGAACAAGGACCGAATCACGGGATGCCAGAAGATTGGATATTTTCCTTTATTCTCGTCTCGACACACACTGAATGGATTGAAATTTTGAGTGGGATTGACTGAAGGACCAAGTCGGCTAAAATACATATTTCGAGTGAGTTCCAGAGAAGTGCAGGTTCATTCTTAACTTAATTACGTCCTCGAGTTATTAGAGTAAGAAGGAAGCTTGTTCAAGCTTTGAATTTTATGCTTGTGATGTGCTTGATGTTATTGTCAATATTTTGTTCGTTCTGCAATTCTCCATTCTTCTATGAATTCAGAAATTTTCCTGAGTAGAAGGCTTGAGCGAAAAGTATGAGAATTAATTCTCTTTGGAATGTCGAGTCGAGTATTTTTGTGTGCTTGTTTCAAGCACACATTTTGTCCAAATATCTGTGTGAAATTTTGTTTCTCTAATTCTGTGGTTATTCCGTTCATTCTTCCACATCTTGTAGAACAAAATCGTGCGAGAATATATCAGAAACGCACAGTTTTCATGGTTATATTTTATTATTATATATTGGTACTCCGAACTTTCCGCCACGGCTTTATCTGTCAATTCATCAATTTGCCTTATAGAAATCAGTTCTGCCAACCAACATTTTTCAATGCAAAAATCACTAAATTATATTTATGGAAATATTTCATTAATTTCTTCTGCACTTGTATTAGAATAGTTATTTATAATACAAGTGTAGAAGGCATTGATATTCTTCCACGAGTTCAAAATTCAAAAACGAGCCACGAAGTGGCGAGTTTTGGAATGAACGAGTGGTAGAATGAGCCTTCTATACGAGTATTATACATTATTTTCTCTAATTCATTGCATTTTCATTGAAATTAATGAAATATTTCCATAAATATATCTTAGTGATTTTTGCATTGAAAAATGTTGGTTGGCAGAACTGATTTCTTTAATGCAAATTGATGAATTGACAGATAAAGCCGTGGCGGAAAGTTCGGAGTACCAACATAGAATAATAAAATATAACCATGAAAACTGTGCGTTTCTGATATATTCTCGCACGATTTTGTTCTACAAGATGTGGAAGAATGAACGGAATAACCACAGAATTAGAGAATAGTTATTTATAATACAAGTGCAGAAGGCATTGATATTCTTCCACGAGTTCAAAATTCAAAAACGAGCCACGAAGTGGCGAGTTTTGGAATGAACGAGTGGTAGAATCAGCCTTCTGTACGAGTATTATACATTATTTTCTCTAATTCATTGCATTTTCATTGAAATTAATGAAATATTTCCATAAATATATTTTAGTGATTTTTGCATTGAAAAATGTTGGTTGGCAGAACTGATTTCTTTAAGGCAAATTGATGAATTGACAGATAAAGCCGTGGCGGAAAGTTCGGAGTGCCAACATAGAATAATGAAATATAACCATGAAAACTGTGCGTTTCTGATATATTCTCGCACGATTTTGTTTTACAAGATGTGGAAGAATGAACGGAATAACCACAGAATTAGAGAAATAACTATTTCCAGTTAATTACGATCTGCAAATTATGTCGAGATGTAAATGGTTACAAATCTGATCTGGTTGAGAATTTGCATGTTGAGGGTTTTCCAATGAGAGATTTCACTTTGAATAACCTGCTATCTGTGCGATTGTCACTCCAGTCAACTCCAAACATTTGCACAACATCTGTTAAACTGTTCTCAACTTCGTTTCACAGAGGCTGCAAATCTTATCTGCTGACTTATCCATGTGATACAGTGTGGCAGCTCGTGACATCTTCAAGAACTTCTGGTATAAATCGGTGAAAGAATCACATATTTCTTTGCCTGGGTAAGACCAGGAGTGTTCCTCCAAAAGGTTATTCGATTGTCCAACTCTCATTGTTGGACCTATGCCTTATATTGGTCTTTTTCAGACCCACAGCAAAGCTCAGAGCCAACAGGTGTTAACATTGATGCTCTTTCCACAAATTCATTGGCCTGTTTCATTTCCTTCAATACCACTATGCCCTGGTCCTGGAATCATATAGCCAAAAGTCTCTTCTGACATGTCAGCGCACGATCCAATTCAAAAATGTCCTTTGGAGGTTTCGTTTTCGAGTGCCCTACGAGAAAAATTGCAAATCGTTCGTTACTTGGAGACAGTAATATAATTTTTAATTATTCCGGTATCACCAGCGTTCTATCTGCGATTCCTCGATGTAATAACGGTTTCATAATGTCAATTAAAACTCTCCAAGGAGAAGAAAATTATATCCATTATGGTCTTTGAGGTAATTACTGAAATACATCCGATAGGAGGAGGCAAGGAGAACCGACTCTGCATCGGAGACGTTGCCGAGGTAACGGAATTATCTTTCAACTGGGGAAAAAAGGGGTTTCCACAGGGATGTATAAAAAGTGGATTAACGTTTCTTGCCATTATTTTCTGTTGACGGAGAGTTGTGGTGCGCTATTTATCCTACAAATTAATGCTTATTCTCTATTAAAGGAGTAATTTATTTTGCAGTAGTGACTGCCAGCGCTTGTGAAAAATACCTCTTCGGGCGGCCTCTTGGCCTTTTAATTATCTTGCGTAGGTAATTTTCATTTGAAAAATTACGGAGGGAGTGCAAATAATTCTAGAATTATCGTAAGTAATTGCACAAGTGCATCAAAATTACCGATAATTTTGCATGACAGCGTGTTGTCATGAAAACTGCATGAGTTCATTTTCATTTTTGGAAAAAGAGCCTGACACCGAAGGTGGAGGGCTTTTTCTCCAAAAATGAAAATGACCGAATACAGTTTTTCAAAGAAAACACGCTGGAATGCGAAATTATCCGGTCATTTTGATGCACGAGTGTAATTCGGAGGAATTTTTCCCGAATAAAATGTTACATTACTTGTCAAACTGATTTAGAATGGAATTGCCATAGATTCTAACTGTGTAAGATGCATAGAAACTATGCATCTATGAACAGAACAATTATCGCAGTGCTATTTCGCTTCCTACAATGCAATTATCGCTGTAATTTTCGATAATTGCATTCCATTTACATAAAATTTTTGACAGGAGGGAAATATTCGTGTAATTTTCCATAATTGCATTCCATTTACATAGAATTTTTGACAGGAAGGATACTATTCTGATCAATCACCCAATGTCCCAAATGCAATCACAGTTTTTTTTTCTCTATTGGATGGAATGTCACAGATCAGAAATTTTCGAGTTTTTTGTCTCATCATGTTTATTAAGTATACTATTTCTATTTTCCGCTGAAGCATGCATTGCGTTGATAAACGGATATTCCGAAACCAATTAAACTAGTTATTAATAGTCGATAAAAATACAACCATCGATATATGGTTGTGCAACACCTTGATGTATAACGAAAGCGTCCGTTTCAATATGCTACTTGTTGTCTGTCAACGGTGTCTAGTGGGCTTTGCACACTTGACCTGGTGGCAGTAGCAAGCTACTTGAAACGTTCGAAATTATCGTTTTCATCGATGCGTTTGCCAGGATGGATAGATTTATGATACCGCGTTTAGTTACAAACGGAAAAATTAGATTTTAATTATATGTTTATGGTTTTTCGATAGTGTTAATTGGGAAATGCCAATTTTCTAAGGTTTAGATATGGTTTCGAGGAAATTTGAACTCGAAATTTGGGAAAAAATTGAATTTGACTCGAAAAATCGTTATATCTCCTAAATTATTCGTCACAGACCCCTCAAATAAAAACGTTATTAAACACCAAGTTGCCATCTAAGACATACTGAAGTTTCAAGGGCATAGCTGACGTCCAGGAGAAGTTGAAGCCTAGGGAATTTAATCCATTTTTTTTTCGAAAATTTCAGAATTTTACGTATAAGTTCTGAAATAATTCATATATCTTATCCTTATCAGCATAAGTGAAATTGTCTTTGGTTTGGGATTGTGTTTTGTCTTCTAAAGTCATCTTTTTTTGCAGTCTGTCAGTCGAACTCTTAATTTCATTTCGTAATGTTGATTCGCTATGAAGAACAATGTATCTTCTTGGCCATTTGTAGATATTGACTGTTTCCCAGAAATTCCAGATATTTGCCTGGGTTTTCTAAATACGGTCAAAATTACGTATACTTCCTCTATGTTGATCACTCTATGGTATCCCTGACAACACTGAGGCCATATGTCAAATATTTTCTCAGTTTCATTTCATTATAGAAAAAACATAGAAAAGACATATCCGTCTGACGGAAGTTGAACAACTGTTAGCAGTTGGAACCACCGAACATGACAATGAACCATAGAACACATCGACAAAATATAAATTTATTTGATATAATAGCGGTTAGCCGTTTAGACGTTCTCCTTATCCCCTTTTCAAGTCAAAATTTTCCTTCAGAAGGACAAAACCCATTAAAATTCATAGAATGACCTATTTAACGACAGAAAAAACATGATAAATGATGGCGCGTCCATTACCGGCAAGTATATGAAACTTCTTAATAGGAAAGCGAATTTGTCTTCATTATATAGGCGAATAAGTCTCGTAACCCCGATATACCATTCCCTAAAGAGGTTTCTTCCTGTGGATCTCTTCCCGCTTCCTTCGAAAACCAACAATTTGTTACTTGGCTTGTCAGGATCATTTTGGGAGACGAATTCTCTCATGCCCTGACAGAAATTACATGTCGCAGTCCTTGAAACACGTTTAAATCAATCATGGTTTAACCCACACACACAGTTCAAGCCATTGTCAAAGCTTAATTCTATAGAATACCTTTGATGATTAATTTCACCCTTAATACCACTTCTCTACCCAATATAGTCGTAGTTCTATGTAACTGTCAATAGTTAACCATTTTTAATTTCTGGAATTCTATGACTAGACATCGATCCGATCTCAGAGTAATGAACATAGATAGAGGGAGCATTTATGTCATTTTCATTAAGCCAAAAAAAAGTAATCTCAAATGAATATATTTCATTCAATATAATAAACATTCATAACGATATAGTAAAATTGTGGATTTGAAATTATATTACAATCCGACAACGTAATCAAAACATGTTGGGGACATGTAAAAATTGCGTATACTCCCTCTATTTATGTTTATTACTCTATGCATCAGACATATCCACTCTTAGCACAGATTACAGATATCTGTAATCTGTCACTCTTAGTCGGAAGAGTCAGTTATTGATTGATTAGATGTCTAGAAATACTGTTTTCTTCACTCACACATGAAAAAGTTCTTATTGAAGCAGATTCCTAATGAACCCAGAATATTCTCTAGAGTCTAGATGAATCGAGAATTGCCAAAATTCTGACAGGATTTCCTACGGAAACTTCAAACTTGCAAACTGAAACAGGTGAGCGTAATTTTCATAACCTCAACATGTGAAATTATATGTATTCTCTGTGAGGTCCATTGTGAATAGAAAGGTTCCGAAACTTCCGAATTTCCAACTGAATCGACAGTGTTGAGCCAACCTAAAACAATAACCCATTTGGATACAATGAAATGAATTTCCCTCGTGTCTTACAATCAATTTCCACTATCAAATAGTTAATTGTTTCCTGAAACGTTGGATTCCAATCTCTGACTTATCAGCAGAAATGAAGTTATCAATTTCCTTCATGATACTTTTTTATTCCGTAAGGTATTGAGGTTAGGACAATATCCTTCTTAGAGGTTTGAATATAAAGACATTTCAACCTACTTTTGCTAGCAGGAACAAACCGATGGAAGAGCTTAACTCTTCTCCATATAGAATATTTACAAGAATAATATATCTGAGTCATGGTTCTTCTTATCTAATCCTCTTCAAATCTTTTCATATGTTTGTCATCTGTTTTATCCGGGTTGGAATAATATTTCTTGAAGTGGAACCTTCCTGGAAAATATCACAGGGAGAATAAAGGAATTGATCTCTTTTCTCGTTTTCCTAGTCCTATTGGAAAAGCTTCCATTCCAAACATATATAATCGAAGGTAGAGGATTCATATTCTCTTTGATTCTCGGAAAAGATATTACTGTTCTTTGCTCTGCTCAAGCATTTTTATTTCCTCTTACTTTCCATGATGAAATTGTCGTGCCGTCCAGTCAAATTCTTGTTTCAGTGAATTTTCACAAGATACATCAATGAACATTTAATGATTTTTTAATTCGATATTAATTTGAACAATGGAGAAAACGACGTTGCTCTGAGCCAACAATAATTATTAATCAACATAAAAATTCCATAATTATTCACAATTATGCTAAATATTAGCTTATTTTAGTATCTATAAAATGGGCACCTAATTTGCTGTTTAGATGAATAGCTATATTATTATCAACTTTATTGATCTCCGGATTTTCATCAATACGAGTTTTGTTCATCACATTCTTCTGTATAATTTTATATTTTCCGATCACTTATATATAAAGGGTGTTTTTTTTTAGAGCTATAGAACTTTAAATTGCAATAAAACAACGATAGATTATTCGATTGACATGAATTTTATTTATCCGCAAGATAATCTTGTGGCATTATATTTTAAATATGATTTCTGGTATATGACCGCCACTGCTGGCTCGGATGTAGTCCGATCTGGACGTCCAATTTTCGATGACTTTTTCCAAAATTTGTGGCCGTATATCGGCAATAACACGGCGAATGTTGTCTTCCAAATGGTCAAGGGTTTGTGGCTTATCCGCATAGACCAATGACTTTACATAGCCCCACAGAAAATAGTCTAGCGGTGTTAAATCACAAGATCTTGGAGGCCAATTCACAGGTCCAAAACGTGAAATTGGGCGGTCACCAAACGTGTCATTCAATAAATCGATTGTGGCACGAGCTGTGTGACATGTTGCGCCGTCTTGTTGGAACTACAGCTCCTGGACATCATGGTTGTTCAATTCAGGAATGCAAAAAATTGTAATCATGGCTTTATACTGATCACCATTGACTGTAACGTTCTGGCCACCATCGTTTTTGAAGAAGTACGGACCAATGATTCCACCAGCCCATAAAGAGCACCAAATAGTCAGTTTTTCTGGATGTAACGGTGTTTCGACATACACTTGAGGATTAGCTTCACTCCAAATGCGGCAGTTTTGTTTGTTGACGTAGCCATTCAACCAGAAATGCGCTTCATGGCTAAACAAAATAAAATGGACGTAGTGCGCGATACGTATTCCGCACAGAACCATTATTTTCGAAATAAAAAATTGCACTATTTGCAAGCGTTGTTCAGGCGTAAGTCTATTCATAATGAATTGCCGAACCAAACTGAGAATAAATCACTTGACAGCTGTTAAATCGGTGGCCATCTTGAACAGTAATGCCAACTTAAAGTTATATACCTCTAAAAAAAAACAGCCGTTATATTCTCATCATTTTGATTCAACAACAAAATTGATCGATAATTTACTAATGTTTGTATTCATAGTATTGGACTGACACCCTGTTGCAGGAGCGTTCATTAAAATTAAATGCCTTCATTAAAATCTTACTCGTGGCGTTTAATGGAGGATTAAAATTTCAATGCGGCAATAAATTCCAATGAACGTTCCTGTAGCTGGGTGTAAACGAAATAAAATTATTGTATTATGAGCTCGATGTAAAGTTACCCAACCTGAACGTTGACTAAACCCTAGCGACATCTATCCGCGTTTCGCATGAGCCCACAACCTGCCCTGATCCACAAAACTTGGCTTATCTCGAAATTTCAGTATCATCCCGTTGAGATCCTGATTAATTTCATAATCCCCGTTTTACATCAGTCGAGCCGAGGTTATAGTGTCAATATGGGAAAAGTTTTTGAGGAAACTATCAGACTGAAACAAACAGAGAATCGAAAATCCATTATGAATTTCCAGCAGAGTGTTTGAGATGGGCTTATCTGCTCCTCTATGTGTAAATGGCTGTACGGAAAATGCAATTAAAGCCTGTTAATTGAAAGGATTAGGCGAAATTCATTACACGGCCAAATCTACATGTCAGATATATAGGAGTCTCGTTGGAACACATCTCTAGGTTAGGTTGGCTTGGGATGTCCCTGGTGTGAAAACATGTTTCAATGCTCCTTTCCAATTAACATTTCTCGAAAGAGAAATATTTAATTACGTTTCAATTGTTACAAATGTTGATTGTAAAAATAGGCCATTTGACTTTTGAATCAATGTAGATGGTTCTTGAAAGTATAATCTATGGGGATACTAATAAATAAAACAATATTCCTTCAAAATTATCTTCAAATAACCCATTTTGGTCTTACCAAATGATGTTATTGCAGAGATTTCAAGGATTCATTGTAAGTAGGGATTCATGGCTTGGCTTGAGCTTGACTTGATTTCAAGTCAAGCACAAGTCAAATAGTAGTTTCTCAATCTCAAGTCAAGTCAAGTATTCGTTTATCAAGTACTTGAATCCTATCAAGCTACTTGATTTTTAGCAGTTTTGTTGTGTAGTGTCACATCAATAAAAAAAATGATGAAATTGAGGAGGAACCTCACAAAAAATACAAAAAACTTCCATTTATTAAACTTATTTTATAAAAGAACCAAAAATATCAACTTTTTTAAAATAAAAACATAAATTGAATCACTATAAATCATAACAAAATAAAAAATAATAAAAAAATAAAGTTTCTTAATATTGAGAAACCTCCAGACTTTGTTTGCTTTCATAATTTTCGATCCAGGATCTGAGACACATGAGGCATCTCATAGATTTGTCGCCTAACCTATTGCGGGTTTTTGTAACTGTAAGAGCAGCTCTGGAAAATTGTCTTTCAACAGGAGCTGAAGATGCAGGCGTTGATAAAAAATCCTTTTGAAAGATATTTCTGAAACTACCAAAATCTCCCATAGATTTCATAGAAAAGTGAGAAAACTACTAATAAAGTCACACTGCCAATGCCAAGTCATATTGGCGAATGCTTCATTCTCTCGGCGCTCGAGGAATCCCTTTATTTAGTCTAATCGCACACGAAATAAATGCCGTGCGACGCGTGTATATCAAGCTCGAGTAATATCAACTAGCTTGATATCAAGTCAAGCAAAAAATCAAGTCAAGCTCAAATATGTAATTTTTCACGAGCTTGATTTTCAAGTCAAGTAGTTGGTTAAAATGTCAAGCTACTTGGCGTGATGAATCCCTAGTTCCTAGTTCCTGCGCTGTTATATTTCCATATACATCCAATGTGGAACCAACGGACAATACCAGTAAGGAGCAAATATGACCCTTGAACCGCCTCGCATGACAGTACAGGTATTTATTATTCCCCAAGCCAGTATGAAGCGAAATAATCGGTAGAGCAACATGGAACAATAAAAAAAAAACTTCATCCGGAATACATAGACAATGGAAGGTTCACTTGATCAACCAAGCGGCACCATTTGTGTGGGATCAACTTCAGTTGTTGTTGAAACGAAGAAGTGCAGATGTGGATTAAGCAGGCCATGACCCATTTGAGCTTTTTTGCGTCCCATTTTCTACGAAGTACTCTTGGGTATGGTCTTCAGGCTGCTTAGTTTTAACTCCTTTCCGCATATGCTTCGGACTGTACCTCGTATTACTTCATGCTGTTGATTTGAATTCTAATGAAATATCGTTTTAGAGAAGCAACGAAAATAATCTGAAATAGCAAGTCGACGAAAGCAATTAGTTATTTTCGATAACGCTATCATAATCCATATTTTTTTATTATTATTATTTATTATTATTGTTATTGCATTGCAGTAGGCCGTTAAACCGATTGACTGCTATGTCTTGACTGACTATTTCTTTGAACTTATTGCAGGAATCATGCAATTAGGGATTCATTAAGCCAAGAAGCATGACATTTTAACCAACTTGACTTGAAAATCAAGCTCGTGAAAAATTATATACTTGAGCTTGACTTAACTTGATTTTAGATATTTATTGCTTGACTTGATATCAAGCTACTTGAAATTACTTGAGCTTGATATGCACGCGTCGTACGGCATATATTTCTGCAATATCGTGCGCACTTAGACGAAATAAGAGGATTCCTCAAGCGCCGAGTGACTGAAGCATTCGCCAGTGTGACTTTATTAGTAGTTTTATCACATTTCTATGAAATCTATTGGTAGATTTTGGTAGTTTCGCAAATATATTTCCAAACTTGGCTCAAATGGCCAAGGAATTTTTATCAACGCCAGCATCTTCATCTCCTGTTGAAAGACAATTTTCCAGAGCTGCTCTTACAGTTACAAAAACCCGCAATAGGCTAGGCGACAAATCTATAAGATGCCTCATGTGTCTAAGATCCTGGGTGGAAAATTATGAAATCAAACAAAGCCTTAAGGTTTCTCAATATTGAGAACTTGATTGATTGATTTACTTGATAAGTAAATACTTGACTTGAGATTGAAAAACTACTACTTGACTCGAGCTTGACATGAAATCAAGTCAAGCTCAAGTCAAGTAGCTTGAAAATCAAGCCAAGCCGTGAATCCCTATATGTACGCCCTCATCCGAAATTTCCGGGGGTACATTTCCCCCTCCAATCGTACATCACCTCGCAATCCTTTCGAATTATTCATAACTACAGGGCGATGTAATTCGCCCCCTCCGTTTCGGAAATCTCGATAAATCAATCTTCGCACGGGGGGGCGGCGTGGGGGGCGAGCGAAGGTGGCGGAAAGCGACGGAGGCATCGCATCGAAAATTTATTTTTCAATCTCGTTAAATTCGGCACGATGTATCGACAAAATACTTCCCGTCGTCGGCGATTCGAAAGGCGTTTGTCGGATAAAGTCGTTTATCACGAAGCGCGCGCCCCTGAAGGTCTACCGCACGGCCGACGGTTCCGGCTCCGGGATTTCCGACGTCGCTTTCCGAGCCAGGGATGGGTCTTCATCCTGCGATTTTACCCGGAATTCTGGTTCGCAAGGTTTTTTCGCGTCGATTTTGGTAACATGTTATTTTAGAGTAGTATCGTAAATAACTGTTATTTTGGAGTAATATCGGAAATAACTGTTATTTTGGAGTAGTATCGGAAATAACTGTTATTTTGGGAGTAATATCGAGAATAACAGTTGCGATTTTGAAGATTTCCGACGTTAGGTTTCAGACGTTTTTCTTGAGAGGTGATTTCGCGTCGATTTCGGTAACACGTTATTTTGGAGTAGTATCGGAAATAACTGTTATTTGAGCGCGAGTTCGAAAGTAACATTTGCGATTTTGAAATAACTAGTGAATCCGTCACGTTTCGATTCTGCTGGGAATATTTTTTTGTTCGTTAGGTTTTTAACATTGAATGTAGCGGTCAGTGGTAGTCGAAATAAATAGATCGTATATATACACATGTCAGCTTACGAGCCAATTCATCGTAATTTGCGGCAAGTTTTGATTTTCTATTTCAATATGAGGAAATCTGCGGCTGATGCTCATCGAATTCCCTTAAATACCAATGGTGAGGCCGCTATTCGTGAAACAACGTGCCGAGAGTGGCTTCAATGCTCCAAGAACGGTGATTTTTACGTCGAAGTCCAGCATGGCGGTAAGAGGAAAAAGGTTTTCGAAGATGCAGAATTGGAGGCATTACTTGATTGAGTCAAACGTAAGAAGAATTTGCATGATCATTGGGAGTGACGCAACAAGCCATTACAAAACGCCTGAAAGTCATGGGAATGATTCAGAAACAAAGGAATTGATGCCGTACGAGTTGAAGCCGAGAGGTTTTGAACGGCTTTTGTATGCTTGTGAACAGCTGCTTGCAAGGCAAAGACGGAAGGGATTTCTGTATCGTGCTGTGTCTTGAGACGAAAAATGGTTCATTACTATAATGCCATGCGCAGAAAATCATTGAGATATCATGCAATTGTTTCGATCAATGGCACACGGCCTGGCTGACCAGCACTTTCGGTGTTATGAAGAAGTAAAAAATTGGATCGAAGCGTGGATCGCTTCAGAAGATGACCAATTTTTTCAACGCGGGAATCGTGCGCTGCCCGAAAGATGGGAGTAAGTAGTGGCCAACGATGGACAATACTTTGAATCATGAATGTATAACCAGTTATTTTACAATAAAGCCTCGAATTTCGGAAAATAACGGCGGAAGCAAAGTTGTAAGTTGTTGTAAGCTCCATGCTCTCAATCGGCGCTATGTTTCAAGAGGAAAATCTGGTTTGTGGAAAAACCGTAAACCCCAAGCCATGTTTCATCCCACCCTTATCGTTCCCGACTCGAGACCATTCCCTGCAAAATTCAAGGACCAACGAACACTCCGCAGGAACCGCGAGAGGATTCACATGTTCGAGAGTTCCCGGAAGAAACGAGAAAACACATCAGCCATCCCTAATTTCGAACGCATCGATTGGCAAAGTTGCGAGATCCCGACTAGGACCTATTCCCCTTCCCCCTCTTCCAACGGGATCTTCCCGTAATCTTTCCAGAAGGGGGAAAACATCGCGTGGAGCGCCAACTCGGCAAGATAAACCCGTTTCTTGGGAAAACTCCCAGCCCAGATATTGCCATTTCGTGTTCCCTATGAACTTATGGAATTATAGTTGGCCGTGGCAATTTCCGTTTTGGCTAGATATCGAGTTTTTCTTTCGGGGGACTTTTCAGCGCGGTCGATTTAATGACCCCGCGTGTTTGGAATTATTGAGATCGAAACGCGAGAAACAGGCAGGTACGAGAATCGACTCGAGATCTTATCGACACTTTTTTTCTTTGTCGACATTATTCTACTGCCACCCCGTCTTCAACTCCTGCTGTGTGTTATCGAACTGAATATACTCAACTCAATATCCAACCATGAATGTAAAAAGTTCTGTATGCAAATCAAGAACCTTTGAAACATCTAAATTGAATGACAGTTTTTTTCTTCTTTTTCATTATAAAGGGTGTTTTTTTTCGAGGTATATAACTTTAAGTTGGCATTACTGTTCAAGATGGCGACCGATTTGACAGCTGTCAAGTGATTTATTCCCAGTTTAGTTTGGCAATTCATCATGAATAGACTCACGCCTAAACAACGCTTGCAAATAGTGCAATTTTATTTCGAAAATAATGGTTCAGTGCGGAATACGTATCGCGCACTACGTCCATTTTATTTTGTTTAGCGATGAAGCGCACTTCTGGTTGAATGGCTACGTCAACAAACAAAACTGCCGTATTTGGAGTGGACCTAATCCTCAAGTGTATGTCGAAACACCGTTACATCCAGAAAAACTGACTGTTTGGTGCGCTTTATGTGCTGGTGGAATCATTGGTCCGTACTTCTTCAAAAACGATGATGGCCAGAACGTTACAGTCAATGGTAATCAGTATAGAGCCATCATTACTAACTTTTTCATTCTTGAATTGAACAACCATGATGTCCAGGAGCTGTGGTTTCAACAAGACGGCGCAACATGTCACACAGCTCGTGCCACAATCGATTTATTGAAAGACACGTTTGGTGACCGCCTAATTTCACGTTTTGGACCTGTGAATTGGCCTCCAAGATCTTGTGATTTAACACCGCTAGACTACTTTCTGTGGGACTATGTAAAGTCATTGGTCTATGCGGATAAGCCACAAACCCTTGACCATTTGGAAGACAACATTCGCCGCGTTATTGCCGATATACGGCCACAAATGTTGGAAAAAGTAATCGAAAATTGGACGTCCAGATTGGACTACATCCGAGCCAGCCGTGGCGGAATGCCAGAAATCATATTTAAAATGTAATGCCACAAGATTATCTTGCGGATAAATAAAATTCATGTCAATCGAATAATCCATCGTTGTTTTATTGCAATTTAAAGTTCTGTAGCTCTAAAAAAACACCCTTTACATATGAATACATAGGCGTACAACTTTGCTTCCGCCGTTTTTTTCCTAATTCGAGGCTTTATTGTAAGAAACTGGTTATACATTTATGATTCAAAGTATTGCCCATCGCTGGCTACTACTTTCTCCCATCTTCTGGGCAGCGTACGAATCCCGTGTTGAAAAAATTGATCATCTTTTGAAGCGATCCACGAATCGATCCAATTTTTCACTTCTTCATGAGACCGGAAGTGCTGGTCAGCCAGGCCGTGTGCCATCGATTGAAACAAATGAAAGTCCGAGGGAACAACGTCTGGAAAATACGGCGGGGGAGGTATGACTTCCCATTTTAATGTTCCCAACTTTCGCCAAGGAAGCAGCTGTTTACAAGCAAACTCAACTGGTACCCAATTTCCTTGATTTTGAATAATTCCCATGACTTTCAGGAGTTTTGAAATGCTTGTTGCGTCACTCCCAATGATCCTGCCAATTCTTGTTGCGTTTGACAAGAGTCTTGATCAAGTAATGCCTCCAATTCTGCATCTTCGAAAACCTTCTCTCTTCCACCGCCATTCTGGTCTTTAACGACAAAATCACTGTTCTTGAAGCGTTGAAACCACTCTCGGCACGATCTTTCACCAATAGCGGAGTCATCTAAGTATTTGAGAGCATTCGATGAGCCTCAGCCGCAGATTTTTTTTGATATTAAAGCAAAAAAATTCAAACTTCTCACAAATGACTAGAATTCGTCCCGTAAGCTGGCATGTTCAATCGAGAATAACTTTATGATGCAGACACAAATCGACAAATATTTCGATACAAATACCTAAGCTTATTGTATGACATTTAAGATCCATTTATTTCGATTACCACTTATCTCTACAGCCATCTATTGCAAAACGGCGGAAGCAGAGTTGTACGCCATAACTTTAATAGGTAGTTGCCGTGCTCATTCCAGAAGTTCTTAGGCCCAGAGATTAGAAAAAGTTGATGACATATAGCAGCCCTACCTGAATTTTCTACCTTATTCCTTCGGTTAGGTAGGCAATAAAAAATTATATGAAAGTTTCGACAGAACTTCTTGATTTCGGATTAGTGTCTTCCCAAAGACATATAGTGTGTGTTTCCCTATAGCTAGGATTAAAAAAAATGCTTCCAATGAGAATTGGTTCGATTTTAATACAAGAAAAGTAATTGAAAAGCTATCCCATCTTCGGCAGACTAAGCGGTAATAGAAAAGGACTCAATTCAGAAGTAACATTTATTTCATAACTACGATAGCAATATTCTGAAAAACAAACAAGCAGCGGAAGAGAATGAGATGAAAGAAAAAACCGAAGATCTGAGATGTAGGAACCTTATAAAAGGAGGAGGTGAAAACATTTATTTCAATTCGCATGAAGGCCAATCCTGAGAGATTAGCTCCAAGAAAAAAAAGGGATGAAGAAAAGGTCTATCTTATCTGATTAATCTGTTCACTGAAATGATCAGGGTCCGAGCGTAATACAAAATGGAGTAAAAAAATAAATGAACATTACGAATCCACCTTGGAGAAAAGAATCAAAGGATGCGTAGCAGGAAAATTTCAATTCTATCAGCAGGTTTTTTATGAGTATATTTTGAAATTGAAACAAATATCATAGAAAATTCTTACGAGTGCTTCCTAACCCTTAACACCGTCAGTTTTCAAAACCCTAAAGTTCCCCATACACGTCACTCCTAAAGGCCCCCATAGAAGTTACACTTGACAAACGGCCAGCAAAAGTAGCAACGTCAGGACCGCATTCAAACCCCCCAAAACCGAATACTACTACAGAAAAAAAAACAAACGCACGAGAAAAATCGCGCGATTCGTTAGCAGACACTCGACTTTGTCACCGTTCATTAAAATCAAGAGTATATAGCCCCGGGCACGGCGATTCGTACTTGATGCGCAAATTGGTAATAGCCACGGCTTTCTTGCTCATCCAATTAGCGAGTTCATACTGGCATATTTCATTTTGCAGTCGACACTCGTGGCGCATTCGAAAAAAGCACGCAGCCGAGAAGTCACCCGTGTAATTAGAACTTCATCGTATAGAGAGCGTTTGTTTTCCTCACTTGTAGTGCTGCTGTTACCCTTCCGGTGGGAGGGGGAAGAGTGGGGGGAGGAGTTGTTCCGCGAAAAAGGATGGATCTGAGCCCTGAGGTGTTCCGACTGTAGCTAGGACACACGTAAAATGTCAACCGTACACGAATTTGGGTTGAGAAATGCGAGAAAAACATATGTTGTGCTCGTAATTCTATGGGAATACGGAATTCTGTGGTTTCTGACATTTTTAAACTGTCACTGGTGACGGATCATAGAGTAATATCTGATCTTTGCGAAGATGTTTCAGCGTTTGAGAAGAGGGAACGGAATAGTAAACAAGGTGTTCCTAAATTGAAGATATTTGCAAAGGAAAATTATAGATTCCTTGGATAATTTCAAGAGAAGCAAGTCCTATAAACATGGGTCCACGAACGCTTTGTTTTCGAGATACAGGTTATATCTCAACGAGCTCTATGATAGATGCCCTTATTCTGAACGATTTTCACTAAGTAAAAAAGAATACGAGCTCTTTTGGAAAGCCAGGATGATGAATATGAGCTGAAAGAATGAAAAATTTTATCTTATGAATAAATTACACAATCACACTGTGTCCGTAAAGTATGGAACAAATTCATTTTTAGCTAAACAGACCATTTTAAGAAATAATCCTGAAACACGTCGATTTTTGATTTTAATCTACCGTATTTTAAAATAATAATCTAATATACAGGGTGAATTACTTTCGAGTAATGTCGTCACCGTCATTTTTTTCAATGGAACACCCCCATTTTGTTTCAATTTTCCGATTACTCTAGCTGAGCTGATTCACAAAATTGTATTACGTGTTGATTCCAATTGGTACAGGGTGGACAAAAATACAATAGTTTTGTGTGTGCTCATAAAGTAACGCGTAACATTCTTCATTACTTAAATTAACAATATGTCTAGCGGCAATTGGTTTGGATGTAGCACCCTGTAGTTTGTTACATTTTCAGATTAATAAAAATGAGCTGTCTCCAAACATGTTTAGTAATTGTGGTCTAGCAGACAGAATATGAAAGAAATTATTTCTTATCAATTTGAAAAAAACATAGTCGTCTAGTTTTTTGTGAAATGTCATTATTTGTTTATTGCCGCTAGACAATAAGGATTTTTGATAATATTGTAAATTTAACTAAGAAAGAATGTTACACGTTACTTTATGAGCACACACAAAACTATTGTATTTTTGTCCACCCTGTACCAATTGGAATCAACATGTGATGCATTTTTGGAATCAGCCAGCTAGAGTAATCGGAAAATTAAAAAAAAATGACGGTAACGTCATTACTCGAAAGTAATTCACCCTGTATATTAGATTATTATTTTAAAATACGGTAAATTAAAATAAAAAATCGAAGTGTTTCAGGATTATTTCTTAAAATGGTCTGTTTAGCTAAAAATGAATTTGTTCCATACTTTACGGACACAGTGTAAAAAGTAATCCAATCTATAAAGAAGCATCTAAGTCAAGGCATAGAAGAAATGAGTTTTTTTTTTGTAATGAAGGGGACTGTATTGAAATAAAATTACCATTCCACATTGAATTATGTAATGTGCCATTTATCATATTTTAATTCATGTTTTTGTTTCAGGTAAGCACGACATTTCCTACTAAAAGTAAAGTAAAGTGAAAAAACATCCACTATGGTGAGTATGCATTTCCCAACTGGCCTGATAGCAATGCTATTAAGTTTTTCCATTCGGTGACGTGTTCAAATAATTGATTTTTATCGAGTTAGACCACACTGTAGCAATTAAACCATAAATTCCTGGATTTAAACGTTCCAATTCCATTATTCTGTCCATAACCCATGAAAAGATCTTGTGAAATTCCTTCGTATTGATTATTTCCTGAATAAGTATGGCGTAATTTTGCGTTTGTTTTCGTGAAGTCTACCTATTGAACAGTTACTTCGGCTAATGACTTGTTTACAATTGAATTTTATCTAGATATTCAACTTCTGGCTTATTATTTCCAGTAATAGAAACAAATTCAATTGCGTCCTTCCATACATCCATTTGTTAAGGCGAAAACAAATAAATAAATAAGTTCTGTGGAAAATGGGTTGAAAGGTTTGAATTCACAAGGTTGTTTTTAAGCTGAAATGAGAAGAATTCCATTCTATCTATTCCAAAGAATAGATAGAATGTGTCGTCGAATGGTTAGAAATTTCAAAAGATATTCTGCTATTATAACGGGTGTTTTTTTTCGAAGTATATAACTTTAAGTTGGCATTACTGTTCAAGATGACGACCGATTCGACAGCTGTCAAGTGGTTTATTCTCAGTTTGGTTTGTCAATTCATCATGATTAGACTCACGCCTGAACATCGCTTGCAAATAGTGCAATTTTATTTCGAAAATAATGGTTCTGTGCGGAATACGTATCACGCACTACGTCCATTTTATTTTATTTAGCGATGAAGCGCACTTCTGGTTGAATGGCTACGTCAACAAACAAAACTGCCGCATTTGGAGTGAAGCTAATCCTCGATTGTATGTCGAAACACCGTTACATCCAGAAAAACTAACTTTTTGGTGCACTTTATGGGCTGGTGGAATCATTGGTCCGTACTTCTTCAAAAACGATGATGGCCAGAACGTTACAGTCAATGGTGATCGGTATAGAGCCATGATTACTAACTTTTTCACTTTTTCATTCCTGAATGAATGTCCAGGAACTGTGGTTCCAACAAGACGGCGCAACATGTCACACAGCTCGTGCCACAAATCGATTTATTGAAAGACACGTTTGGTGACCGCCTAATTCCACGTTTTGGACCTGTGAATTGGCCTCCAAGATCTTGTGATTTAACACCGCTAGACTACTTTCTGTGGAGCTATGTAAAGTCATTGGTATATGCGGATAAGCTACAAACCCTTGACCATTTGGAAGACAACATTCGCCGTTTTATTGCCGATATACGGCCACAAATGTTGGAAAAAGTCATCGAAAATTGGACGTCCAGATTGGACTACATCCGAGCCAGTCGTGGCGGTCATATGCCAAAAATCATATTTAAAATGTAATGCCACAAGATTATCTTGCGGATAAATAAAATTCATGTCAATCGAATAATCCATCGTTGTTTTATTGCAATTTAAAGTTCTATAGCTCTAAAAAAAACCCTTGATGTATATTATGTTCGTTATAAGATATAATGGGTACATATATCACCTCATGCTCTCGTTCAATTATGGATTATACTGTTATACTTAAGGTCATATCTGAGCAACTGTAATACTCGTCAATTTATTACAGAAATATTTTGTATACATTGTTAGGGTTTGTAATTAATCAACATTTCATAAACATCTAACGTTGCAAAAAAGAGGATGTCTTATGCACTCGTAAATGCGCGGAAATGAGTTGATAGATTTTCTCTTGAGGTATTTTATCCCAGGTTACTTTCTGATGTTTCAATTTCCGCATTTATATAGGAAATCGCTGTGATCTTGAAAATTGGCCCATATTGACTTATTATGGATAATCTCATATTTTATTTGATTCTTGCTCAATTCAACTAATAATTTGAATGAAAAATGTGAATTTTTTGGTGTTTCAAAGATATAGAGCTAACATCTTCACTACGTCTTGTTGTCTTGGTAGTTGAAATGAAACTCAAGGTATTGCTTACAAACGAAATATAGGCAAGAATAAGAAGGTCTGGTTAGCCTTGGTTCCCCGTCACTCAAGAATCAAAGGCAATGAAGAGGCCAACACCAGAACAGAAAATGAGCACAAACTCCTTTCATTGGCCCAAAACCTTTCTGAGGTATAGGTAAATGTACCTACAAGGAAGAGTTTCAGGAGAAGAAAAAAACCGAAAGAGAAACACTCTGGCGTAATCTTCCTTAGTTGGATGATACACAAAGTTTCTTCGAAACTGTGATAATGCAAGATCTTAAACATATCTGGATCTTAGCAAATATATGCTACAAATCCTCATTGGATTTCTTACAGGATATTGTCGCTTCAGGAATCACCTTTTGAGAATGAGTCTAGAGGAAAATGACTAGTGCAGATTCTAAGGGTAGGAGGACGAAACTCTGGATCACCTGGTGACTGAATGCCCCGCCATCACTAGCCAACGTAAAAATCACTACAAAATGGGGAAAATTTTGCACTCACAGTTCGTAAAACTGAAGCACTTCAGAGTCATCGTGAAGCATCCTCTCGGCCAGCAATAGTGAAACTGAAGGATACATTTGAGCTGTTTGGGCAAGTTGGTGATGTGGAGAATCTAAACCGCGTGTTCTAGCGCGTAGTGTTGACGAAAACCCAAGATATTCGATCTTGGGAATTAGGCATTGCACATACAATATAACTCCACATTTTGCCTCAATTTTTAAGAATTTTGGAGCTCAGTTAACACAAGAACTTGAGCCGTTCGTCACCAATGCTTATCTTCGCTGATTGGGTTCTTGAACTGCATCAAAATGATCCAGGTTTTTATTGAAGATTGAAGAATCATCTTGATGAGGCCCATTTTCATTTCGGAGTATCATTAATAAATTGGGGATTGGAAAATCCAAGAATGATTATTGAAAAGCCTTTCCATCCTTAACGTGTCCCTGTTTGGTGCAGTTTTTGGGCTGATGGTGTGATTGAACCCTACTTATTCGAAAATGTGGTTGATGCAACTGTTATAATGAGTAGATTCCAACCTCAACGTGTCAACGTTTGGTGCGGTATACAAAAAATTGTTGCATTGAAATCATGATTACAGGATGCTCTTTTTCCACGTCACCTCTAATCGGTACTTATTCCGAAGCTTCATTATGCCGCATAATGAACCGAAAAGACAACTCGTGACACAGATTCCAGGATTCAAGGTCCGCTGAACAAACAAGCCGGAAAAATTTGAGCTGTTTGGACAAGTTGATGATGTGGAGAATCTAAACGCGTGTTCTAGCACTTAGTGTTGACGGAAACCCAAGTTCTTCGATCTTGGGAATTATGCATTGCACATACAATATAACTCCATATTTTGCCTCAAGTTTTAAGAATTTTGGAGCTCAGTTAACACAAGAACTTGAGCCGGTCGTCACCAATGCTTATCTTCGCTGATTGGGTTCTTGAACTGAATCAAAATGATCCAGGTTTTTATTGAAGATTGAAGAATCATCTTCAGTGATGAGGCCCATTTTCATTTCGGAATATCATTAATAAACTGTCGCATTTGGGGATTGGAAAATCCAAGAATGATTATTGAAGAGCCTCTTCATCTTCAACGTGTCACTGTTTGGTGCGGTTTTTAGGCTGGTGGTGTGATTGAACCTTACTCATTCAAAAATGAGGCTGGTGAGGAGATTTCAAACTTATTGTGACACTGTTTGGTGCAGTATACAAAAAACGATTGTATAGGGTGTTTTTTTCGAGGTATATAACTTTAAGTTGGTATTACTGTTCAAGATGGTGACCGATTTAACAGCTGTCAAGTGATTTATTCTCAGTTTGGTTTGGCAATTCATCATGAATAGACTCACGCCTGAACAAAGCTTGCAAATAATGCAATTTTATTTCGAAAATAATGTGCCGTTGTTCCCGCTTTCCATGAGCGAATTTTGTTTAGCGATGAAGCGCACTTCTGGTTGAATGGCTACGTCAACAAACAAAACTGCCGCATTTGGAGTGAAGCTAATCCTCCAGTGTATGTCGAAACACCGTTACATCCAGAAAAACTGACTGTTTGGTGCGCTTTATGGGCTGGTGGAATCATTGGTCCGTACTTCTTCAAAAACGATGATGGCCAGAACGTTACAGTCAATGGTGATCGGCATAGAGCCATTATTACTAACTTTTTAATTTCTGAATTGAACAACCATGATGTCCAGGAGCTGTGGTTCCAACAAGACGGCGCAACATGTCACACAGCTCGTGCCACAATCGATTTATTAAAAGACACGTTTGGTGACCGCCTAATTTCACGTTTTGGACCTGTGAATTGGCCTCCAAGATCTTGTGATTTAACATCGCTAGACTACTTTCTGTGGGGCTATGTAAAGTCATTGGTCTATGCGGATTAGCCACAAACCCGTGACCATTTGGAAGACAACATTCGCTTTGTTATTGCCGATATAAGGCCACAAATGTTGGAAAAAGTCATCGAAAATTGGACGTCCAGATTGGACTACATCCGAGCCAGCCGTGGCGGTCATATGCCAGAAATCATATTTAAAATGTAATGCCACAAGATTATCTTGCGAAAATTCATGTCAATCGAATAATCCATCGTTGTTTTTTTGCAATATAAAGTTCTATAGCTCTAAAAAAAACACCCTTTATGTGGATCTTAGCAAGAATATGCTACACCTTCTCATTGGATTTCTTACAGGACATTGTCGCTTCAGGAATCACCTTTTGAGAATGAGCATAGAAGAAAATAACTAGTGCAACGCAAGTTCTTCGATCTTGGGAATTAGGCATTGCACAAACAACATTACTTCTTATTTTGCCCCAAGTCTTAAGGCTTTTGGAGTTCAGTTAAGACAAGAACTCAAGCCACCAATGCTTCGCTGATTGGATCCTTGAACTGCATCAAAATGATCCAGATTTTTATTGAAAAACCTTCATTGATGAGATCCATTTTCATTCCGGAGGATACGATAATGAGCAGAATTGTCGCATTTGGGGATTAGAAAATCCAGGAATGATTGTTGAAGAGCCTGTCCATCCTCAACATGTCACTGTTTGGTGCGGTTTTTGGGCTGAGGGTGTGATTGAACCTTACTCATTCAAAAATGAGGCTGGTGAGGAGATTCCAAACTGATCGTCACACTGTTTGGTGCAGTATAAAAAAAATGATGGTATTAAAATCATGATTACAGGATGCTCTTTTTCCACGTCACCTCTAATCGGTACTAATTCCGAAGCTTCATTATGCCGCATAATGAACCGAAAAGACAACTCGTGACACAGATTCCAGGATTCAAGGTCCGCTGAACAAACAAGCCGGTAAGGTGTGCACCACCGCGCACAATGATCACAATAGAAGTCATCTCCTATGGGCACGGTCGGGGCAGACCTTCAAAACTGCCGCGCGGTATATTGTTCGACGGCATCGTCGAAGAATTAGATCAACCGGGTCGAGACCGGTCGCGCCCTCTCCATTCTGCTCGGCCAATTAAGCGTGAAACAGTCCGGCCACTTAGCGAACTGTCGGCTGCATTTCCTCAACCTCCTCTGAGCGAAACTTTCATGCAACGTGTCACGTTACGACCGATTTGATCTCACGGCGTAGAAATGCCCTTTCGTCATGCTCTCACTCTGTGGCTCCGGATGGTCTGTTTCGTTTTCACATCCGACGTCCGTGAAAATCGGTCGCGGGACGGAGAGATGAATATCCATGATTGGAATGAGGACTGAGGATTGGGTTTTGGTTGACTTGAGTTCGAGAGCCGAGAAAAGGACTGGTGCATAGTCATAACGTTTATTAATTCCCTTCAATTCGGTACGCTAATGATGTCACTGAAGAGGTTAGAAAGTACATGTCAATTCATCAGCTGTAGTGAAAAGAAATCCATTATTTTTCCAATAGGTAGTTTCAGTTTTCTGTATCTTGCTTTGTCCGATCGGGTTTCACTAGATGGTGTCTGAAAGATGAGATTTCGTACTACAAAAACGTTCCTGATAGTTTTGTGATTAGTTGACTCAGTTGAGTACGAGCGCGCGTCTAAAATGGACACTATCAAAAAGAAAATACGCTATATTTTACAGTTTTCCTTCGATAAAGGTGGAAATGCAAGCCAGGCGGCTGAAAATGTAGATAGTGTTCCCAGTCGTGATACTGTAACATCCAATTCCTTTCCGGTAATTTCTAAAGGGGTTTTTTTTAGAGCTATAGAACTTTAAATTGCAATAAAACAACGATGGATTATTCGACATGAATTTTATTTATCCGCAAGATAATCTTGTGGCATTACATTTTGAATCTGATTTCTGGCATATGACCGCCACGGCTGGCTCAGATGTAGTCCAATCTGGACGTCCAATTTTCGATGACTTTTTCCAACATTTGTGGCCGTATATCGGCAATAACACGGCGAATGTTGTCTTCCAAATGGTCAAGGGTTTGTGACTTAAAAGCATAGACCAATGACTCTACATAGCCCCACAGAAAGTAGTCTAGTGGTGTTAAATCAAAAGATCTTGGAGGCCAATTCACAGGTCCAAAACGTGAAATTAGGCGGTCACCAAACGTGTCTTTCAATAAATCGATTGTGGCACGAGTTGTGTGACATGTAGCGCCGTCTTGTTGGAACCACTGCTCCTGGACATCATGGTTGTTCAATTCAGGAATGAAAAAGTTAGTAATCATGCCTCTATACCGATCACCATTAACTGTAACGTTCTGGCCATCATCGTTTATGAAGAAGTACGGACCAATGATTCCACCAGCCCATAAAGTGCACCAAACAGTCAGTTTTTCTGGATGTAACATATACGCTTGAGGAATAGCTTCACTCAAAATGCGGCAGTTTTGTTTGTTGACGTAGCCATTCAACCAGAAGTGCGATTCATCGCTAAACAAAATAAAATGTACGTAGTGCACGATACGTATTCCACAAAGAACCATTATTTTCGAAATAAAATTGCACTATTTGCAAGCGTTGTTCAGGCGTGAGTCTATTCATGATGAACTGCCAAACCAAACTGAGAATAAATCACTTGACAGCAGTTGAATCGGTAGCCATCTTGTACAGTAATGCCAACTTAAAGTTATATACCTCGAAAAAAACACCCATTATTTGTATCAAAAGACATCTGATGGGGTATAAATAGGTATGACGATGTTTAGAAGTCTAACAAGATGTATCTAGCAACTCGTTCATTAGAACGTTTCAAACATTGTCTGATACCCTCCTATCGATATCCAAAACTTCGACGAATCCTCAAAATGCTGCTCGGTGAAGGGTTACATGGGGTTGGACTTGTTTCCCTTCCTGTCTACGTTATTCGATAGGGTGTAACTTAATTTCAGGAATATTCCTTTACTTGGAACTCTTGTTTCCCCGCCGGGGGATATAACCAGACGGTTTGAATTCTAGAAGCGGGCTAGGATGTTCTTGAAATCGAACTGCCTCATCGAACGGCAGCAAGAGAATATGTTCCAGATGAATTGTCTTATAGCAGCTTTCCAAATTATTTGCAAAGGGAATGAAAGCAGAAATGATGGAGAATGAGGAAAGTACTGACTTGAAGTCAGGACCCTTTTGAGACTACCAAAGCGTATACAGGGTGGTCCAGATTTTAGTTCAATAACTTTGGCGTTAGATGGAACAACTCGATTATCTCGTAAACGGCACATTCTATGAAAAAAATTCAGGATACCTTTTTTTTAGTGTAACCATAGAGAAATAAACATAGATAGAGGTAGTATACGCAATTTTTACATGTCCCCAACATGGTTAGAATACGTTGTCGGATTGTGATATATTTTCAAATCCACAATTTTACTATATCGTTATGAATGCATATTATATTGAATGAAATATATTTATTTGGGTGATTCCCGATTGAATATGCAAATTTGAATATTTGGAATCCGATATTTTTCCTATATTCTATATATTCCTAATATATTTTGAGTTGATATGGAACGTTGATTCACTATGGGACACAAGAAGTGCGTTCTTTGTGGAGAAACTCGCGAATTGAGTGAAATATCGTATCACTGTTATGTTTTCATTTCTGCGCGCTTCATGTCAAATTTGATAGTTCATGTTAAGGACAAAATTTGCTTACTGAAAATAACATATGCTTCCTCTCTCAATGTTTATTACTCTGAGACGATAACATATCAAAAATTCAGCCGATTTGACAGGAGGCTACTTTACTTAATAAAATGTGCGGTATCCTTCATTCAAAAAATGAAAAATACGCGCCGAGATCTTTATTTTTTTGCAGTATTATGCTTTTCTTCCAAACACGTAGATATTACATCTCAAAATAGCCAGCACGATATACGTATACCTTGTACAGGAAATAAAGAATAACTCTACAAATTGACAGACACTTCTAACGAATGACAAGTGACAGTGATGACAGATAAAACCATGGGTGCCAACTTAAGGTTATTAGCAACCAATTCTCTACTGAAAATGGCATATGCTCCCTCTTCCTATGTCTATTACTCTGAGGCTGTTATAAATGAATTGATTATAATTTTCATTACTTATTCACCCAATCTGTAGTGAAGATAAATAAAGATTTGATAAACTGGTATAATCATCACAAAACAGCAGGACAGCAGGACACTATAAGTAACACCCTGTATCTCTGAAACAGAATGTTTACGGGCATATGTTTAGGGGACTTCAGTTCTTGAAATGATACAAGGAATATCTCATTTTCTTTTGAACCTTCAATTTAGGAATTCCCTTTATATCAAACTGTCAGTATTTATTCATGCAGCATCACCTTCCTAAAGTTTTACGCATTGATCCACCCTGTATACCCTGCTGAACGATTAATACCATGCCCCATACACAACATAACTCTCTTGTCATTCTCATTGTTAGGTTATGTTAGGTTAGGTCAAACTGTCATTATTTCATCATACAGCATCACCCCCTAAAGTTTTACGCATTTATCCACCCTGTATATCCTGCTAAACGATAAATACCAAGCCTCATACACAACATAACACTCTTGTCACTCCAAATTGTTAGGTTAAAAATTACCCCACCCCATCTCAATTAAATCTACCAACGTAAAATTCGAACCGGAACCGGAAAAATCCCTTTACCCACCCTGTCCGCGAATCGTCAGTCCTCTCCCCTCCCCTCTCCCCCTTGGCGCCGCTTCAACCCCATGAAAAGAAGTCACCACCTCCCCCCTCGAGCTCCTTGAACCGCAGGCTGAATGAGTCAAGCATTCAATGGAGAACTTTGCGTTCCACATTTTCGAACAAAAGGGTTGGATGGGATTTGAGAGCACCTCGGGCCCGGAGCGAGAGCGGCATTGTTTGCGATTAAGGCGTGTACACGACGATTTCCGGAAAATATACCGGATTTATCATTCGTATGTAATCGTTCGCGGGATGCTGTGTGCGAACAGATTCGATCATCTGGGGGGAGAATGGAATGCGACACAATCGACTGTAAGGGATGAGAATTGGTTGGTAATAACCTTAAGTTGGCACCCTTGGTTTTATCTGTCATTAGTGTCACTTGTCATTCGTTTGAAGTGGGTGTCGATTTGTAGAGTTCTTCTTTATTTCCTTTACAAGATATGTATCGTGCTAGCTATCTTGAGGTGTTATATCT
The DNA here is from genome assembly GCF_914767665.1 of Harmonia axyridis. Lineage (NCBI taxonomy): Eukaryota > Metazoa > Arthropoda > Insecta > Coleoptera > Coccinellidae > Harmonia > Harmonia axyridis. Next base: position 4,005,651 of record NC_059503.1, read on the forward strand.
ACGTGTTTGGAAGAAAAGCATAATATGACAAAAAAATTAAAGATCCCAGCGCTAATTTTTCATTTTTTCAATAAAGAATACCGCACACTTTATTAGGTAAAGTGGCCTTTTGTGAAATTGGCTGAATTTTTGACTGTAGGGGATGAGAATTGGTTGCTAATAACCTTAAGTTGGCACCCTTGTCATTAGTGTCATTCGTTTGAAGTGTCTGTCGATTTGTAGAGTTCTTCTTTATTTCCTGTACGAGGTATATATATTGCTGGCTATCTTGAGATGTTATATGTACGTGTTTGGAAGAAAAGCATAATATGACAAAAAAATTAAAGATCCCAGCGCTAATTTTTCATTTTTTCAATAAAGAATACCGCACACTTTATTAGGTAAAGTGGCCTTTTGTCAAATTGGCTGAATTTTTGACTGTAGGGGATGAGAATTGGTTGCTAATAACCTTAAGTTGGCACCCTTGGTTTTATCCGTCATTAGTGTTACTTGTCAATCGTTTGAAGTGTCTTTCGATTTGTAGAGTTCTTCTTTATTTCCTGTACAAGATATGTATCGTGCTAGCTATCTTTAGATGTTATATCTACGTGTTTGGAAGAAAAGCATAATAAGACAATAAAATTAAAGATCTCAGCGCGGATTTTTGATTTTTTCAATAAAGGATACCGCTCAGTCCGCACATGTTATTAAGTAAAGTGTACTCCTGTCAAATTGGCTGAATTTTTGACTGTAGGGGATAAGAATTTGTTGCTTATAACCTTAAATTGGCACCCTTGGTTTTATCCGTCATTAGTGTCATTTGTCATTCGTTTGAAGTGTCTGTCGATTTGTAGAGTTCTTCTTTATTTCCTGTACGAGGTATAATATATCGTGCTGGCTATAATTAGACAATAAAATTAAAGATCTCAGCGCGTATTTTTCATTTTAACAATAAAGGATACCGCACACTTTATTAGGTATAGTGGCTTCCTGTCAAATTGGCTGAATTTTTGCTATGTTATAGTCTCAGAGTAATGAACATAGATAAAGGGGACATATGCCATTTTTAGTAGGCAAATTTTGTCCCCAAATGAACTATCAAATGTGACATGAAGTGCGCGGAAGTGAAAACATATCAGTGATACGATATTTCACTCAATTCGCTAGTTTCTCTACAATACACGCAATTTTTATGTCCCATAGTGAATCAACGTTTCATATTAACCCAAAATATATTGAAATAAATACCTAAATATAACAGAAATTCAGAAAACAAACTTCAAGCGCGCCAAACGACGTGAAACAACCGATGACACTGGGAGAGCAAAAGTTGCTAAACCTTGGATTTCAGTCGGTAAATACAGAAAATAATAAATATTCTGCTTATTATAAATTCAACAATTAGGAAAAATAACGGATTACAAATATTCAAAGTCGCATATTTGACCGGGAATCACTGAAATAAATGTATTTCATTCAATATAATATACATTCATAACGATATAGTAAAATTGTGGATTTGAAAATATATCACAATCCGACAACGTAATCTAACCATGTTGGGGACATGTAAAAATTGCGTATACTTCCTATGTTTTTTACTGTATGGTTATAGTCCAAGTCATTCAAACAGAAAGTTGAATAGGCAAAAATTTTTCTATAGGCTACTTTTGACGGTAGAGGCCCGTGAAAACTCTTTAAAAAATTCTGAAAACTCGAAAAATTCATACCATAATAGGTATGATTAGCAACGAACTATATCAGCAGACTTACAATGTAGTGAAGTAAACACATGTGTCATTTCACATTTGCATGTTAGTTCCTTTGCTTTAAGTGTTTTGCACCGATTTACAACATTCATACAATAACATATGAGAGTAGTTGATGTTTCGATATAATAATTCTGCTTATAGAAAGGTCATTGAAAACTCAGGACATTTGAACAACATTGGATTTTAATCTCAAATACATTGCTACAGTGAGAATGTAATGAATCAAAGTAATCTTTACAACAAAACACTATTAAGTAATTTGTAACTTACATCAAAATGATCTTCACATCAGAAAACTATTGAATCAATAATGAAACGTTTGTCATTTAAGAAAATGGCACTTGATCATTCATACTTCCAAGTGACGTCACAAAAATATCTATTTTCGTGAAATAGATTTGAAATGGGCGCTCTTGAGCTATGATTGAAGTTGAAAATTGTTCATAAATGAGCTTTGAAATTTCAATCACGATGTGTTCATCCGCTGCTTTGCAACACTATAAGATTAGCTACCTAGAAACCACAAATTGGATCAGTTTCTTTGGCCAAAATCGATAATCTAGTTAGAAGTTGCTTCAGATGATAACGCTAGGACGATAGGCTCGTTTATTTTAAGTTATGTTAACAGTGACAATATACTGGGTGTAATGTAGTAGATATCGAAAAGTGGCTGACACAAATAGGAAATAAATCAATTCACTAAGATAAAATCGAATCATTGATTCATTAATTGGTGATTTTACCTCTATTGTTTCGTTCAAGCGATAGCCCAAAAATTAAAGAATTATTGTAATGAACGTAAATTTGTTTATTATTTTTTTTTGAGATTTGTTGACATAAAATAGGGTTTTATGGATCTACCTGGCTTTTCAACAATCATTCTTTAATTTCCGAGCCCCAAATTGCTTATTAACGTAGTCTTCGAGGTGAAAATAGGCATTATCACTGAAAATGATTTCTCGATAGCAAAAAATTTAAGCTTCAAAATGAAACTCTCATTGGAAAATACTTCACCTCGATATTTCCTTCCTGAAACTAAAATACAAGTGATCCTATCAATTTCTATCTGAATCACATCTTAGATTCCATCATGGCAATGAAAATCAAACTATTTAATGAACCACTCGGTAATAAATGTCCACTCGCCAGCGATGAGGGTTAGAACGTCCATAATGGTTTCAGAATGAATTGATTAATTAATTATCTTAATGCTGCCGACGTTATTCATTTCTCAGTTATACATTCTAGTCTAGTTCTAACCGCTTGAGTGGAACGTATTCATTTCCATCGCAATATCTACTCGATTGATCTTTCTCAACTTTGTCATTTTGATGTAGCTATCGAAATATGTATAAAGTATCTATACACGTAAATGTATGATCTCGTTGTGTGTGGAACCTTTAAGTTGATGGTATTCTGGAAGATGGAAACTTTGAGGAAGTCAACTCAAATTTGATTCCGGAGGATTGTTATGATTACATTTGCATTCCTATACATTTTTATAAATGGTGTTTTTTTAGAGCTATAGAACTTGAAATTGCAATAAAACAACGATGGATTATTCGATTGAGATGAATTTTATTTATCCGCAAGATAATCTTGCATTTGGCCGCCACGGCTGGCTCGGATGAAATCCAATCTAGACGTCCAATTTTCGATGACTTTTTCAAACATTTGTGGCCGTATATCGGCAATAACACGGTGAATGTTGTCTTCCAAAAGATCAAGGGTTTGTGGCTTATCCGCATAGACCAATGACTTTACATAGCCCCACAGAAAGTAGTCTAGCGGTGTTAAATCACAAGATCTTGGAGGCCAATTCACAGGTCCAAAACATGAAATTAGGCGGTCACCAAACGTGTCTTTCAATAAATCTATCGTGGCACGAGCTGTGTGACATGTTGCGCCGCCTTGTTGGAACCACAGCTCCTGGACATCATGGTTGTTCAATTCAGGAATGAAAAAGTTAGTAAACATGGCTCTATACCGATCACCATTTACTGTAACGTTCTGGCCATCATCGTTTTTGAAGAAGTACGGACCAATGATTCCACCAGCCCATAAAGCGCACCAAACAGTCAGTTTTTCTGGATGTAACGGTGTTTCGGCATACACTCGAGGATTAGCTTCACTTCAAACGCGGCAGTTTTGTTTGTTGACGTAGCCATTCAACCAGAAGTGCGCTACATCGCTAAACAAAATAAAATGGACGTAGTGCGCGATACGTATTCCGCACAGAACCATTATTTTCGAAATGAAATTGCACTATTTGCAAGCGTTGTTCAGGCGTGAGTCTATTCATGATGAATTGCCAAACCAAACTGAGAATAAATCGCTTGACAGCTGTTAAATCGGTCGCCATATTGAACAGTAATGCCAAGTTAAAGTTATATACCTTGAAAAAAAAAACACCCTATAGATACCCTATTTGCCGATTACCACGAAGTAGTCCGAGTCATTCGTAAACCTCAGTGCCCTCTATCTTCCTAAACAGCAATCGAGTAGGAGATGACAACACTAGATAATTTAACCATCCCTCCTCCATCCATGATTGAGGGCGTCTCAAGTAGACGCTGTCAAAATTCGCTCCACCGTCTTGTCAGGGGGACTACTGGCCATAATTATTTCAAAAATACATAAACTAAGCTTCAGCTGCACGTTGAAGCGGGGTCAGAATTTAGAATCAAGTAGAGTCGGTATCGACCGGTTAGAATTCGTGAATCATTTAGCAGTTTACTTTAGACAAACAAGGGCTGGCTCGGCTCCATTTCCCAATTGAATGTAGGGGCGGTGGATGGGCTAGGCATAATCGCTCATATGTATCATATTCGCGTTGGTGAGGTATCGGTCTCTCAGGATGGATCGTATGTGAGGTGCATCAAGATTGTGTTACGAGAGGGAAGTTTGAAAGTTTTCTGGATCATTGGGAAATTTGCTTTGTGGGAGTTAACTTGCTGAATACGTTCTTCAACATATCATTTGAGATATATTGATGTTTTCATTTCGTCACAAATCTTTCGAATTTCTACTCGAATCCATCCTAGATTTCGAACGAAACTAGAAACTTGAATTTTAAAGTTCAAATGGTCTACTTGATGAAGGCAATCTAATAACGGGTGTTTTTTTTCCGAGGTATATAACTTTAAGTTGGCATTACTGTTCAAGATGGCGACCGATTTAACAGCTGTCAAGTGATTTATTCTCAGTTTGGTTTGGCAATTCATCATGAATAGACTCACGCCTGAACAACGCTTGCAAATAGTGCAATTTTATTTCGAAAATAATGGTTCTGTGCGGAATACGTATCGCGCACTACGTCCATTTTATTTTGTTTAGCGATGAAGCGCACTTCTGGTTGAATGGCTACGTCAACAAACAAAACTGCCGCATTTGGAGTGAAGCTAATCCTCAAGTGTATGTCGAAACACCGTTACATCCATAAAAACTGACTGTTTGGTGCGCTTTATGGGCTGGTGGAATCATTGGTCCGTAGTTCTTCAAAAATGATGATGGCCAGAACGTTACAGTTAATGTTGATCGGAATAGAGCCATGATTACTAACTTTTCATTCCTGAATTGAACAACCATGATGTCCAGGAGCGGTGGTTCCAACAAGACGGCGCAACATGTCGCACAGCTCGTGCCACAATCGATTTATTGAAAGACACGTTTGGTGACTGCCTAATTTGACGTTTTGGACCTGTGAATTGGCCTCCAAGATTTTGAGATTTAACACCGCTAGATTACTTTCTGTGGGGCTATGTAAAGTCATTGGTCTATGCGGATAAGCCATTAATTCCTTCAACGACACCGTACTAATTTCAATGACAATTTATTTGTTTGGATTCCGAACACTGACAGGAGAACCAAAAATGGCGGTGTGTGACGTCACACTAATAGAGCGCGTTTGAATAACACTTTTAGAGAATTTGATTCGATCTTTTGGTTGATGTTGACTAATCAATATTAGAACACTTCGAATTATCAAGGTACGGTGTTCCCAAATCCATGTAAGTGAAATGAACTCGGTGAGTAAATGTGCCAGTTCAGAAATTTTATTTTTCCATTAATTTTAAAGCTGCATGTTGCCATTTGAACTTTCGATATTTAAACTATATTCGATTCAGTATTGTTCCAACTTAATTATCATGTAAAAGTTCTCTCTGGTAATTTCGCGTAATACAAAAGAACAACTGAAAACCTGTTAAAGCACAGAGATCCGATAAAACCACCGTATATCCAAAGTTAATGAACAAATGATGAGATTTTAATTTATTCAAACCGTTGTTGGATTTAGTCATGCCCACTGATTCAATCTTATCAAAATGAACCCATATATCAAGCATATTCGTATATAATTATGATAATGACATGTATTTTGCTCTGTATACGGCACAATGACAGTCATGGTGAAAATTTGTGGGTTTCTTCTTATTCACGTAATAGAAAATTTTAACTCAACTGGATTTACCTGATTTAGGTGCCCTTATGGTATTACCTACGATAAGATTTGGTTCTTTGATGACGAATCTGTTCTTAAATTCAAACGACAAAAAGTAGAAGTTCAGGTTAGGTTAGGTTAGATCTTGAATGGACAGAATCCGGTAGGGGTTCCGTGAATATGGCAGTCAGAGATTTTATTTTCCGATCATTTGAATTTTCCTATCGAATTTTGGTTAATCTTCATTGCTTCAACTGCCCGAGTAATGATTTGCATTTTCAATGAAATATTCAAAACGGAGCGTAATTCTTTTGAGGTATAGAGGATGATGTGTACTCGATAAGAATGCAAATCCTCCTGGATTCACGTCAGTGTTCCTATATAGTTGAAATTCTCTAATAGCCACTAGATATGCTTCCAACAACTGTAGCATCTTCGATATAGAATTTCATACCTCTTCAAATGGTTCGAAGGTATTATGCTCCCACCACGAAATGCCTTCTCTAAATCCACCGCACATTATCCGATATTTGAGGCAAATATTCCACGGTAAAGCTCAAATACCACAACGTGAAATATTCGCTTTCCCAGAAACGAAAAAACCCTGCATTCAACAATGCTGCCGCATTCGGCATTTTCTAGCAGAATCATGGAATATTCAAGAGCGTACAACTTTAACCTTTTGCTCCCATTTTTGAAGCCCCTATATATATACCGGCGAGTTATACTTTCTCGGAATGGAAATTTGTCGTGACTCATAAGCTCCTAATAACCATTCCATTTTTATAGTTGCGATACCGAAAAACGGACGGTAAATCTAGTTCCATCGAGCATTTCAGAAAAATCGAGTAGTCACGCGAAGTTTCGACCTCGTTCATACCCCTCCTCCCCCTCCTACGCCCCTTTGGGGGCCGTATTTATTGTGAAAAGGTGAAATGGGGAAAGATCAGTGGCGTGTTCGACATGGCTAAGCTAACAAACTTGGAATTACCTACGTAGTTTCCAGGAAGCGTGTTTACTCCATGTTTCAAGTGTGATGTGTTTCACTGCTTTGGATGTCGAACTGACATGTGATTTGAATATGCTTCTATGTTCATGAAGTACTCGGAAAAATCTTCAGAGTATTAAACATGGATAGAGGGAGCATATGTCATTTTCAGTGAGCAAATTTTGTCCCCAACATGAACTATCAAATTTGACATGGAGCGCGCGGAAATGAAAACATATTAGTGATACGATAACTCAATTCGCGAGAGTCTCCACGAACAACGCGCTTCTTATGTCTCATAGTGAATGAACGTTTCATATTAACTCAAATATTTTGAAATAAGTGTTTTTTTTAGAGCTATAGAACTTTAAATTGCAATAAAACAACGATGGATTATTCGATTGACATAAATTTTATTTATCCACGAGATAATCTTGTGGCATTACATTTTAAATATCATTTCTGGCATATGACCGCCACGGCTGGCTCGGATGTAGTCCAATCTGGACGTCCAATTCTCGATGACTTTTTCCAACATTTGTGGTCGTATATCAGCCATAACACGGCGAATGTGGTCTTCCAAATGGTCAAGGGTTTGTGGCTTAGCCGCATAGACCAATGGCTCTACATAGCCCCACAGAAAGTAGTCTAGCGGTGTTAAATCACAAGATCTTGGAGGCCAATTCACAGGACCAAAACGTGAAATTAGGCAGTCACCAAGCTTGTCTTTCAATAAATCGATTGTGGCACGAGCTGTGTGACATGTTGCGCCGTCTTGTTGAAACCACAGCTTCTGGACATCATGGTTGTTCAATTCAGGAATGAAAAAGTTAGTAATAATGGCTCTATACCGATCACCATTGACTGTAACGTTCTGGCCATCATCGTTTTTGAAGAAGTACGGACCAATGATTCCACCAGCCCATAAAGCGCACCAAACAGTCAGTTTTTCTGGATGAAACGGTGTTTCGACATACACTTGAGGATAAGCTTCACCCCAAATGCGGCAGTTTTGTTTGTTGACGTAGCCATTCAACCAGAAGTGCGCTTCATCGCATAACAAAATAAAATGGACGTAGTGCGCGATATGTATTCCGCACAGAACCATTATTTTCGAAATGAAATTGCACTATTTGCAAACGTTGTTCGGGCGTGAGTCTATTCAAGATGAATTGCCAAACTAAACTGAGAATAAATCACTTGACAGCTGTTAAATCGGTCGCCATCTTGAAGAGTAATGCCAACTTAAAGTTATATACCTCGAAAAGAAACACCCGTTAGATACAGAAAATAATAAATATTCTGCTTATTATAAATTCGACAATTAGAAAAAATATCGGATTCCAAATATTCGAATGTGCATATTTAATCGGGAATCACTCAAATAAATATATTTCATTCAATATAATATATATTCATAACGATATGGTAAAATTGTGGATTTGAAAATATATCACAATCCGACAACGTAAAAATTGCGTATACTTCCTCTATCTATGTTTATTACTCTATTAGGTGATCTGAATTTAGCATTATTTAACAAAAAAATTTTGAATTTTTGGGAAACAAAATTTCAGATTGCTATAAACCTTCAATTATTAGGCTGATTCAGCCAATAAACGAACTTAAGATTTCAAACGAACCCTGAAATAACAGGTTTCTTCTTTAAAACGTTATCAAGTTTCCGTTGGGCTGAAACGTACATAAGAAAAAGTGACTGGGGACTAGTTCTGGAAATCACGGTGGATGTGGAAGCAATTTGAAGCCCAATTTATACAATTTTGCCATCGTTTTCAATGATTTGTGAGACGGTGCATTGTCTAGATGAAAGAGCATTTTCTTCCTTTTCTTTTTCCGCTATTTCTTCCTGCAAACTCTCCAAAAACACTATTCATGAATTACAGAAAATAATGGATAATACTTGCATTATAAATAACAATTCCATTGGACGTTCTCTCAAGGCTTTCTACAAAATTACTTACATCGATATGATAATTTGGTTATTTACCGTAATGCAGATGCATTAGGCATTAATTTTTTTTTAATCGTGAAAAGGCGGAGTAGCTTCCCATGATCTAGTCACGCCACTGTCCGTCCCCACCCATGCGGGATCCGTATTTATTGTGAAAAGGTGAAATGGGGAAATATGCATGGTTGGAGGTTGAACAATACCGACTTTCATGTCGTTGATTGATGGAACTCGAAGTTGCGGAAAAAAAGGACAGTCTACGATATCTCCGAAATTCAATACGGGCCAGGAGGCGTTCCATTATTCACATTGCCGGAAAATATCGTCCCGTGAATTACTTTATAGGTTAGGTTTTTGTCCCACCCGCGTTACGTGACATGGCTGACATGGATGTGACGTGTGTAATTTTCGAAAGAGTTATTATCTCGCCCTGACAAGGGAAAACCTGGGGTTCGTACAAGAAGGTTCATTATATTCACGAAACCTCGTGCGATATACTTTTTTATTAGCCTACTGATATACTGACAGACGAATGAAAGGTCAAACACCCCTAAATGCCTACCTGATTCTAACCGCTCGAATTTTTTGAATTATTGGATAGATATTCGAAAAGTCGACAATTCAAAGATCATTAAATTTTTTTTCAGACGTTCTTAAGTCGTCAATGGTGCAACTTATCCGAGTTCGTTATAAAGGGTGTTTTTTTTAGAGCTATAGAACTTTAAATTGCAATAAAACAACGATGGATTATTCGATTGACATTAATTTTATTCATCCGCAAGATAATCTTGTGGCATTACATTTTAAATATGATTTTTGGCATATGACCGCCACGGCTGGCTCGGATGTAGTCCAATCTGGACGTCCAATTTTCGATGACTTTTTCCAACATTTGTGGCCGTATATCGCCAATAACACGGCGAATGTTGTCTTACAAATGGTCAAGGGTTTGTGGCTTATCCGCATAGACCAATGACTTTACATAGCCCCACAGAAAGTAGTCTAGCGGTGTTAAATCACAAGATCTTGGAGGCCAATTCACAAGTTCAAAACGTGAAATTAGGCGGTCACCAAACGTGTCTTTCAATAAATCGATTGTGACACGAGCTGTGTGACATGTTGCGCCGTCTTGTTGGAACCACAGCTCCTGGACATCATGGTTGTTCAATTCAGGAATGAAAAAGTTAGTAATCATGGCTCTATACCGATCACTATTGACTGTAACGTTCTGGCCATCATCGTTTTTGAAGAAGTACGGACCAATGATTCCACCAGCTCATAAAGCGCACCAAACAGTCAGTTTTTCTGGATGTAACGGTGTTTCGACATACACATGAGGATAAGCTTCACTCCAAATGCGGCAGTTTTGCTTGTTGACATAGCCATTCAACCAGAAGTGCGCTACATCGCTAAACAAAATAAAATGGACGTAGTGCGCGATACGTATTCCGCACAGAACCATTATTTTCGAAATAAAATTACACTATTTGCAAGCGTTTTTCAGGCGTGAGTCTATCCATGATGAATTGCCAAACCAAACTGAGAATAAATCACTTGACAGCTGTTAAATCTGTCGCTATGTTGAACAGTAATGCCAACTTAAACTTATATACCTCGAAAAAAAACACCCGTTGTATTGTAATTGTGGATCTATGTATACATTTTTGAACTTATATAATCTTGTTGTGTTCCTCAATTAAAATTAAAATCAATAAATATATTGGACAAAGCCTATAGATATTATGGAAATGCAGCATCAGAGCGATTCTCTCAAATTTAAATTCATTTCATAATAATGATTAGAGAAAATCGATAACCTTCGAAAAATTTTTCTCGAAAACCGTAAGTTACTAGTAGAATTTAAGAAGCCCCTATTCCCATTAGCGTAGGGATAAGGGGCGACTGAAGACTTGATACCCCCGACAACATAACCACTGAGGCACTGATACTTAAAAAAATTAAGCTCAACAGTCTGTATCTCCTAAGGAATTAGTGATATAAACAACCTCTTATTTTAACTGGATCTATCACTTCATAAAGCGATGCCCCGGACTTTGGAATGATCCTGTATATTGTATACGGTATCCTGAACTCATTATCTGTTTTCTCCCCAGTTATTATTAATCGAAATAAACCCGACAAAGTTTCCTATTATATCTCGTATCACGATTATGGAAATGCGGCATCATCCACAATCTACATTCACGTTAACGGCACTAAAAAGAGAAAACTAATAACAATAGGTCCGTATTCATCTGCAAATTTCAATTCCGACGTGTATTGGAAGCCGTCCGGGCGGGCGTCCGTACTCCAAACCCTGCGAGTACTTTGGCGTCCATTGGGGTAATTGCGGACGTCGTAAACAGTGATCGTGTTATGACGGCTTGATTCACGGCCATATTGTTCGATTTTCGAGTATCGGAACTCGAAAACTACGGCTTATGGCATCTCGATTGGCCGTGGACGTCGGGAATTTAAAATGTCAATTATTCGATGTCTCCGATTTAAAAACAACGCTGCACCATGGCTACCGATGGAGTGATGGTTTGTTTTCGTTTCGGTGACGTTTGCTAGAAAAATAAAGGTTGGGATGTGAACGTAGAGTGATAAACATAGATAGAGGTAGTATACGCAATTTTTACATGCCCCCAACATGGTTAGATTACGTTGTCGGATTGTGATTTATTTTCATAACTACAATTTTACTATATTATTATGAATGTATATTGTATTGAATGAAAAATATTTATTTTAGTGATTCCCGATTGAATATGCAAATTCGAATATTTGGAATCCGATATTTGTCCTAATTGTCGAATTTGTATTAAGCAGAATATTTATTATTTTCTGTATCTACCTGATGAAATCCAAGGTTTGGCAACTTTTGCTCTCCTAGTGTCATCGGTTTTTTCACGTCGTTTGGCGCGCTTGAAATTTGTTCTCTGAATTTCTGATATATTAAGGTATTCATTTCAATATAGTTTAAGATAATATGAAAGTTGATTCACTATTAGGACGTGCGTTCTTTGTGTAGAAACTCTCGAATTGAGTGAAATATGACGGCTTGATTCACGGCCATATTGTTCGATTTTCGAGTATCGGAACTCGAAAACTACGGCTTATGGCATCTCGATTGGCCGTGGATGTCGGGAATTTAAAATGTCAATTATTCGATTCGCGATGTCTCCGATTTAAAAACAACGCTGCACCATGGCTACCGATGGTTTGTTTTCGTTTCGGTGACGTTTGACGTTCTAGAAAAATAGATTGGGATGTGAACATAGAGTTATAAATATGGATAGAGGGAGTATACGCAATTTTTACTTGTCTCCAACATGGTTAGATTGCGTTGTCGGATTGTGATTTACACTGCACAAAAAAATTAACGCACATTATGGAAATCTCAAATTTATTCTACAACTGAAGGTGTTCTCAATGATAATTATTTTTATCAGAATTATGCATGCATATGTTATCCACTTTCATCGTTTTTCTTCAATACAGATTTTTTTTCCCAGCAGGAATAAAAAAAGATGAGATTATCAGATTTTGAATGTATTGGCTCCATTCTGAAATCAGTTGTTCTCGATCAATTCTAATGATCAATAGTTTTTTTTTCGTTTGATTTTCTACACTCGATCGCTATGCAACGCGAAACACGCAATTTGACCCAAGAGGAATGTGCCCAAGTGGTAGTTTTGCGAGAAGAAGGGTGGACATACACAAGAATTGCAGAAAGGTTTGGAGTTTCCCATACAAGTGTGTCCAGAATGTTGCAGCGATTCAGGGAGACAGGTATGAATGTCCGAAGACCAGGACAGGGTAGACCACGGGTAATAACTGCCATTCAAGAACGTTACTTGAGAGTTTCTTCGTTGAGACAACGGTTTGCAACCGCTCGCTTCCTTCAAAATCAGCTTGAGCAAACTCATGGGGTGCAAATTAGCACTCAGACAATAAGAAATCGCCTCAGAGAATATGATTTAAGACCTCGTGTCGCGGCAAGATGCCCAGCTCTTATCCCAGCCCATCGAAGGGCGCGTTTGGATTTTGCGAAAGAGCATATCCATTGGGAAGAGGCTGATTGGGAAAGAGTTCTCTTCACAGATGAGTCTAGATTCTGCCTATACCATTGTGATCGACGTTCCCTTGTATACAGACGTCCACATGAAAGATATGCTCAGTGCAATTTCCTGAATACTACTGGTTTCGGGGGAGGATCGATTATGGTATGGGGTGGAATATCTTTGACTGCTCGCACAGATCTAGTGGTCATTGATAATGGAGCTATGATTGCTGATAGGTATATAAGGAATATTCTTGAAGAGCATGTAGTACCATTTGCCCCATACATTGGTGAAAATTTCATTTTTATGGACGATAATGCCAGACCCCATCTTGCGCGCATCGTTCAGGAGTACCTTGAAGAGGTTGAAGTCTCTCGAATGGAATGGCCAGCAAGAAGTCCAGATCTCAATCCGATTGAGCAGGTTTGGGACAATCTCAATAGAAGGCTGAGAAGTTCAGAAAATCATCCAGCTACTCTTAATGACTTAGGAATCCAACTCAGAGAAATCTGAGAACGATTAGATCAGAACATTTTAAGATCACTCATTTTGAGTATGAACCGCCGTTGCCGAGCTGTAATCAACGCAAGGGGTGGAAATATCAAGTATTAAATCACTTATCAGCATTCCAGTATTTTGAAATTTTTTTTTTCTCTTCTTTCACATAAGATTCGGTGGAATCCTGAATTTTTCTTTTTAATGTGTCTTGTTTCATTCAAAATCTTCCCAAGAGAACATAAAAAATAAGTTATAAAGTCAATGTAGAGTTAACTTCCATTGAAATTTCATTTCATGTCAAATCTGATAGTACATGTTGAGGACAAAATTTGCTTACTGAAAATGACATATGCTGCATCTATCCATGTTTATTACTCTGAGGATGTGATGGATTGGGACCGTTTTCATTGCGGGTTTTTTCAGCGCTCGCTCCCCGAACTGATACTCTTTCGTACTAACTTCTTCAGGGACAACAAATTCGACGGAATTGAGATTGTATACAGGGTGTTATTGGATAATTGCGATAAACTTCAAGGGAAGTGATACTGATAATGAATCACATTTCATAAACGAGCGTTCAAAAGCTCCAACACTTCTCGACTTTTCAGATTGTGTGATGGCGCATGCACCAATTTGTAACTTGAAGCAACAAACGTTTCATAATGCAATTGTAGCATTATTTTGGGGTATACTAACACATAAAATGATTAAACTAAAGATATTAGCAATAGTTTCGTCATACTCCTATTCTTACGACACAAACATGAATATTTTTCAATCAACATTGTCTTGTCCATAATTTTGTATATGTACTGACTTCACGTTACTGTTCTTATCAATATTCCACTTTCATTACCGTAATGTGTTCATATAATTCATTAATACCGAATATATCTTTGATCAATAGATTCCCCCTTTTCTGGCAACTTCGTTCAGCTTGGATAATTCCTCGATCGACACAATAAACCTAAATCGAAGGCAATTTCATGGTAGATCCACCCCTATACATCTTTCCAGGAAACTCCAAAGAAAGCTTTTGGGGTCAGCCACGTCAGTTCATTTGTAATAGACGTTGTCTAACTTATTGAATAATGAAAGAAGGCTCCGATAAAGTTTGGAAAAGTATTGCAGTTCATAACAGTTCAGGACATTTATGAGTATCTGATAGTTTATTGATGATAATGATTAGGCCTTTTAGGCAATTGAATTTGAGCTCTCCCAAATTATCCCTTTTGATTATTTATCGTTTATTGGGAAACTTTATCTTTGTGAATATTTTAGGTGCAATCTTCAACCGAAGAAATTTTGTAATTTCCTCTTGTATACAGTGAATAACAGGAAGATCGTGATAGAAAGTGAATTCAAATTGCGGATATTGTGTATCAGTTTTGTTTTATTATTCAAGGATTGTTCACTCAACAGTTATCAACGGAACTGCAATTACATAATGTTTGGATCAAGATAGATTCATTATGAACACTATGATTTTATTTCGTCAAAACCTCCACTTTCTGATATACTGATAAAAACTTTTCGTCTAAAAATACAAATACAACTGACCAAATATTAAAAAGATATATATCAGATAGTGGTTTTGTCATAATGATAATTTTGATATTTCTATGAGATCAAGTGAACTCGTGTAAATGAGACATTTCTTAACAAATTTTTTGATTTCTGGAATTGTCGGAATTTTTAGAAAAATTTCGACATTTTCTATAGTTTCATCATCTTTAATTTCAGAATTTTTTTCTCGATTTCCTTCAGTGTTTTTATTGATTTATGGGACGGATACAAATCCATCAAATACTGTTCATCGAAAAATAAAAACACAATTTCTATGATCGAATGAACCCATAAAAAGGACTAGACCAGCCAAGGAAATAAATTTGCATCATCCTTTCTCATTATAAACGTGGTTATTACGTGATGTATTTACTACCTGTAAATTATTGAGAACGAGGGGGTACAGTGGAAGTGTAAAGTTCAATCTTCAGAGAGATCGTAATCACCACACCCAAAATGTTTTTAGGCGAGCCTTGCAGACACTCCCTCACAGAGTATACTCCTGGGTCTTATGGGTAGGAAACACGCAAATATTATCACAATTATACGCTTGTAAATGGAAAAATTTTAATATGATATGTTGCGGAAGACGTCATCATATTTGTGGCTTGCTCGATGATGAATAGAGGTTAATTCAACTATTCTCCTACATATGGAATAATCAGCATATATTCGCAAATGAAGGCTGTATCGATAAGACATTAATTTGTGGTAAACACTTGCATGTCCTTGTGTTTGGCTGCCAATTTCCCCTTCATCAATAGGCTGATTATTTTGAGAGTTGTATCACGTAAAATTGCATTATGGTGGTTGCTTTTTTTATTGCTATTTTCTGGGAAATATTTGAGGTGAATTGGAAATTTCCAAAATGCTTTAGACAAGACTTGTAAAGGGTGTTTTTTTAGAGCTATAGAACTTCAAACTGCAATAAAACAACGATGCATTATTCGATTAACATGAATTTTATTTATCCGCAACATAATCTTGTGGCATTACATTTTAAATATGATTTCTGGCATATAACCGCCACGGCTGGCTCGGATGTAGTCCAATCTGGACGTCCAATTTTCGATGACTTTTTTCAACATTTGTGGCCGTATATCGGAAATAACACGGCGAATGTTGTCTTCCAAATGGTCAAGGGTTTGTGGCTTATCCGCATAGACCAATGACTTTACATAGCCCCACAGAAAGTAGTCTAGCGGTGTTTAATCACAAGATCTTGGAGGCCAATTCACAGGTCCAAAACGTGAAATTAGGCGGTCACCAAACGTGTCTTTCAATAAATCGATTGTGGCACGAGCTGTGTGAAATGTTGCGCCGTCTTGTTGGAACCACAGCTCCTGGACATCATGGTTGTTCAATTCAGGAATGAAAAAGTTAGTAATCATGAATTTATTTATTTATTTATTTATTCATTTATTTATTTATTATTTATACCGATCACCATTGACTGTAACGTTCTGGCCATCATCGTTTTTGAAGAAGTACGGACCAATGATTCCACCAGCCCATAGAGCCCACCAAACAGTCAGTTTTTCTGGATGTAACAGTGTTTCGACATACACTTGAGGATTAGCTTCACTCCAAATGCGGCAGTTCTGTTTGTTGACGTAGCCATTCAACCAGAAGTGCGCTTCATCGCTAAACAAAATAGAATGGACGTAGTGCGCGATACGTATTCTGCACAGAACCATTATTTTCGAAATAAAATTGCACTATTTGCAAGCGTTGTTCAGGCGTGAGTCTATTCATGATGAATTGCCAAACCAAACTGAGAATAAATCACTTGACAGCTGTTGAATCGGGCGCCATCTTGAACAGTAATGCCAACTTAAAGTTATATACCTCGAAAGAAAACACCCGTTAGAAGTGAGGAATTTACCTCCTTGGAGCCATCCCAGATACTGGAGCTCATCAGAACTCTGCTAGAAAATATGAAAATACAGTATTCACGTTTCCTACAACTCAAAATTCAGATAATCTAAACTGAATCATTTCTAACACGCCGACTTGTACCCCTCTTGCCTCAAAGCCATCTTGGAAAGTAATCTTAATTTAACTTGCGATTTTATCCCTGTTCCTCGCGTTAGAGATCAGCTCTATCGAGACGCATCTTCGCGAATACTGTATATGATTCCTGCCGCAAAATTAATTCCGCAACGTATGTTTCCCACAGGGGTAAGACTCCCTTATACGAACTTCTGGCGAAATATCACCTCGGTGCCGGTGACTTTGGACAAGTAGCACGCAACTTCCGAGACTGGAAATAAATCAATTCCCCGAGACCAATGTACATGTTAATTCCTCCTAACTAACTTGTAGTATGGAGATAAGGGGGCTCATCGTTATCCCAATTATTCGATGGCCCCGCCCGTCGCCACTGCGATCCCAAAGTCTTGATCCTGTAAATTGTGGATTTCCATCAACTAATCCGATTCCGGCTGATAATGGTATTCGGACTCCGGATCTGGGACAGTCGTAATACAGACGTTTTTGCCGGATTTTTCGACTGCTCGGCGCCCGGAGCAGAATTGACGGCGATTTCATATAGTCGGACGAAGAAAGCAGATGGAAATAACAAGTTGCTGAAGTTTGTTTTCTGAAGTTGTTCGGTCTTTTTTGAGCCTCCCTTTCGGTGATGTTTTATATTGTGAGTTATCTAAAGGGATGTACTGTTTTGAATATATGGAGATTTGCGCCAAGCGAAGTGTGATTTGAGTTATTTTGAGCGCTCAAAAATATATCATTTCGTCGTAGTGTAAGTAATTTTTAGGGATTCACAGTTTGATTTGATATTCAAGCTACTCGACTTGGATTTGACTTGAAATGAACTCAAGTTCAAGTCAAGTATTTATTTATCAAGTACTGCTACTTGCTTGTAATACAAGCAACTTAACTTGAAATATTTTTTATTTCAAGTCAAGCCCAAGTTAAGTAGCTTGAATATCAAGTCAAGCTGTGAATCCCTAGTAATTTTCGAGAAATTTTATGTCAGCTATTTCATGAAAACTACAAAATTCCTGTTGGTCTTTGGGCAACAGTCTCTATGAAACCGAAGGTTTTCAACAAGGAAGATCATATGGAAGTTGTGGAATCAAATTCAACGTGTTCAGATTTTATGAAAAGGTTAAATATGAGTTGTAAGACCATTTGGTTGCATCAGTCAGAATTTGAAAAAGATGCATGTAGATTATTATATCAAACTGATAGAATTATGGAAAATGAGAGTCCAAGAACCGAACCCTATGGTAGTTTAGCAAGAATTTTAGCAGCAGATCACAATGATGGGTATATATTGAAATTTCGTGTGAACCATTTCATGACAAGTACAAAATCTCAAAATCGAATATGTTGGGTTTCAATGACAGATTATAAAATAGAATCAATCATTACCCATAGAATCAGCTCAATTATAACATGCGCCCGTAGTGATATTATTCTATTTTTCGATTAATCGGAATAATCCATTAGTTTCACTTATGTGAATAGCACAACATATGGAATTATACATGAACCAAGTATGTGGGTGACTACCCTTTATCGAGGTCGTAGATTCATTTATTCAGATAATCGACGAAATGGTCCGATATTTTCGTTTCATGTGTCAAAGGCCCTGACGAGCGTTGGCGTTTATCTCGGCCATCATCATCACAATTTTCATTCGGTATACAAACAGACGATATCCGTGCACAATGGTGATTTTCTTTTGTCCCCAGGTAAAATATTTCCGACGGAAGATAGCAATTACTCGTGACAATAGAGAATCAACGGAAGCACTCCGAAGTTTCCATTTGTTCGTTCTGTATGGTACGGCGCCCATAAACCAAATTATACCCAGGATGGGAAGATAACGGATCTTGTATTTGGATGTGGAAATGATTTCGCATCGGGATAGCGCAGTCTCATGCCAACAACAAGTTTTGCTACTGTTTTGGATCTCGATTTTTCAACCGGACTAGATACGTTCTGGAAACGTCCTTCCAGATGCCAGGAGAGTCCTGGAAGAATTGAACTGAAGGAAGTTGAATGGTGGTCAACAACACAACGGTTTTCTCATGCCAATAACAAGTTTGGCTACTGCTTGGATCTCGAATCTTCAACCTAACTATATACGTTCTGGAAACGTCCTTACAGATGCCAGGAAAGTCCTGGAAGAATTGAACTGAAGGAATGCTGGACAACAACACAATTTGGATATTGAATAGTTATTAAAAACCAGTAATACTTTATAAGGCTGATGGAGCAATGCCACCTAATTAATTCTTGAACAACAAGAAGTGTTAGGAGAATTTTTTGAGAAAAAAATTTTCAGGTGAGATCGAAATTCGGCTAATCAGGTCAATTCTGGCACCGATCACCGATTTTGCGTAGACCTCACAGTTTTGAGGAACTTCGAACTAGAAATTTGGAAAAAATATAATTTCCATCCAAAAATCGTTATTTCTCCTAAATTATTCGTCATAGACCACTCGAATACAAACGTTTTTTGAACTTCGCGCTCTGATCTAAAACATAGTGAGGTTTCAAGGGCGTAGCTTCCGTCCAGGAGAAGAAGAAGCCTCGGGAATGTCATCCATTTTTCTTTCGAAAATTTCAAATTTTTACCTATAATTTCTTTAATAATTCGCCAAACTGCAAGCATTTTCGTGATCGACATAGTCGAATTAATCAATGAAATGGTACAATATGCAAAGTCTGATCACGTTGAATTTTCACAACTACTTTTAGATACTTTTTTAAAAATCTCTCTCTCTCTCCCTTCTCTGCTGTCCAACTACTTACAAGAGCATCTTAAAATGTTGATAACATTTTTTGAGCTGTATTCATTGAGCACACAACCACATATTCTACAGGAGTATTATCTTCCACCTTCCAGCTGTAACATAAGACATCATCAACTCCATTTTTAATTTTCAATATTTCAACCGGGCCACATAAATGCCATATATGATCCTGATGAGAATTTTTACGCCACCCCTAAAAATTTTACGTTTGGAAGGTATGTCGTCTAGTGTCCCGTGCGTTCCAGTCATTTCGGCCAGCAGTTTTTATTACCCAATGGCATCGCTACTTTTTAGTACTCCACACACCTGGATATGCCCATAACACACTAAAGGGGTCCATACACACGTAGGTCCTATACGATTCCAATTTACCGAAACGGGCCGATGCATAGAGTGTTATTTCTTGGCGAATTCTTCCCAGTACGAATCTGTATTTTTTCGATGGGGGGGGCTTACGGATGTTTACGAGTGTCTTGAAGATTTTGTTATGAAGCAGAGTTATCGGTTTTGATATTGTGTTGGGGATTTGTCGTCTGGCTTGTTCGGGATGTCACGCTTTTACTAGATCAATAACGTATTTATTGGTCTGTCAGTTCGATATTCAGAGGGTGGTCCTCATAAAACATATTTAGTCAATTTTCTGTGCAATATACTAACCGACAAAGAAACTTTCACACCCAAAAGGATAGTATAGCAAGAAGTAAATTATTGAATTTGGAGAAAAAAATCGTGAAGGTTTTTTTCATGTAGACAATTTTTGTTACTTAAATATTGTAGACGTTTTTTGCAAGTTTTTTAAATTTTACTACGAACCGGCTGTTCGAAGAGATCCAAAGTCGATGTTTAGTTGTTGTTAAAATGCCTAGAGCACGTGTACCTAGAATTTATCGCCAGCTAAGTGAATTTGAGAGGGGTCGAATTATTGGTCTACAGGAGGCGGGGTTGTTATTTCGAAAAATCGCTAACCGTACGAACAGAAATCAAACTACTGTTATGAGATGTTGTCAAGCGTGGTTAAATAAAGCCCGAAATCGAAGAAGGATAGGCACTGGACGTCGAAGGGCACCGACTTGCGACAACTCGATCTATGGCTAATGAGTGGTGAGGAGAACAAGGCCATCCTGTAACTGTCCGAATGGTTTACCGCCCAATAAGGTCTTTTGGACTGCAGCATTATCGTCCCCATCTTGTGTTACCTCTGACGGTTGAGTATCGCCGGCAACGATTTCGGTGGTGCAGAAAACGTCAACATTGAAATGTGGAATGGCATCAGGTCGTCTTTTCTGATGAATCTCGATTCTCATCAGGTGCACATGTTGGACGAAGAAGGGTTAGACGACGTCGGGGAGAAAGACGTGAACCTCAGTTTGATGTTGAGCTTCATATACACCGGATAGTAGTTGTTATGGTATGGGGTGATATTGCACATGCAAGTAGGCCACCATTAGTCTATATTCGAGGTTACATGACAGCGCTGCGTTACCTTCAAGAAATAGTGGAGCCATATGTTCTCCCTTATCTTAACCGGCTCGAGAATCCAATAGTTCAGCAAGATAATGCCCGACCTCATGTTGCCAGAGTTAGTTTAAACTTTTCCGAAGCGATCCTTGTGAATCTTGTGCCATGGCCGCTCAGATCCCCCGATCTTTCGCGCATAGAGCATGTTTGGGACATCATGGGTAGAAGGCTTGGAAATTTATCCCATCCCCACGGACTTTGGCGGCTCTGAGACATGAAGTATAGGTAGCTTGGGATAGTATTCCTCAAGAAGAAATAGACCATCTTATTGCATCAATGCCGAGACGTGTTGGGAAGTGTATAGATAATCGCGGTGGACAAACACATTAAAAACCAATTTATTTAAGAAAAAATTGGAAACCCTTCGTTTTTTTCTCCAAATTTCAATTATATACTCCTTGCTATACTATATATGCTTTACCAAAAACAAATTTGAATTTAAATAGCTCCTTCTGGGTGTTGCAGTTTCTTTGTCAGTTAGTATATTATAGGCAACTCGTGTAAAAAGTGTTTTTCCACATCGCGTGCAATAAATTATTACTTTTTGACATTGCTCTTAATACTTAATTCGTCGAAAGAACCTAAGTATTCAATACAGAGTTCAGGTAAATGAGACACATGGCATGGAATGATCCGAGTTGGGTAAAATGACATTCCAAAACTTTTTTGAGTTCGTTCCGTTCCTCGAGACGCCTTCTTGGTTGATTTCTTCCGTGTGTACCTAAATTATAAACGGCAAACCATTACGTCTGTTCATCTTACGTCTGTTTAGTTTATGAAATATAAATATACCAAGCGTAATTGCTTATTCAAGACTTAATTCGTATTTCCACGTGGAAGGAGGACAATAATTGTCCCCTCCCTTGTGTCAATCTTCCTATCATCTCGCATAATGAAGCTGGAGAGGCAGGAAATTGACATTGTATACCCGGGAAAGCGGATATAATTTCTACAACCTAATGTAAATTTTATTACGCCTAATTCGGCTACATCATAAATTCGGTTCAAGTTTTACTGCGCGGCCAAACTAAATAACGGATCGAATGTTCCAGCTACCGTAAAATGGATGAATAATTGATATCAAAAACCCATCAATTTTCATAAATAATTTAATCGAGTTAACCTGAGTGTGAGTTGAACTAGTGTACAACTGTACGTGGGCCTATAGCATTTCTCTCTGATACTGTAACAGGGCTGTATCTGAAACCGCAACATCGAATTTCCTCGATTTCAATTTGAAAATTGGATAATTTTGTTAAATTTGAATATTTTGGTTAGGTTAGGTTTTTTTTGGTTAATTTCGTTTCTCTCGGATCTCTTTGGATCCTTTAATGGTTTCACTTACTAAAGGGTGTTTTTTTTAGAGCTATAGAACTTTAAATTGCAATAAAACAACGATGGATTATTCGATTGACATGAATTTTATTTATCCGCAAGATAATCTTGTGGCATTACATTTTAAATATGATTTCTGGCATATGACCGCCACGGCTGGCTCGGATGTAGTCCAATCTGGAGGTCCAATTTTCGATGACTTTTTCCAACATTTGTGGCCGTATATCGACAATAACACGGCGAATGTTGTCTTCCAAATGGTTGAGGGTTTGTGGCGTATCCGCATAGACTAATGACTTTACATAGCCCCACAGAAAGTAGTCTAGCGGTGTTAAATCACAATATCTTGGAGGCCAATTCACAGGTCCAAAACGTGAAATTAGGCGGTCACCAAACGTGTCTTTCAATAAATCGATTGTGGCACGAGCTGTGTGACATGTTGCGCCGTCTTGTTGGAACCATAGCTCCTGGAAATCATGGTTGTTCAATTCAGGAATGAAAAAGTTAGTAATCATGGCTCTATACCGATCACCATTGACTGTAACGTTCTGGCCATCATCGTTTTTGAAGAATAACGGACCTATGATTCCACCAGCCCATAAAGCGCACCAAACAGTCAGTTTTTCTGGATGTAACGGTGTTTCGACATACACTTGAGAATTCGAAACCCTGTTCGAACCCTGCAGATCTGAAATTATTATCAGACTCATTCCGAACGAGTTTCGAATTGAAATATTCTAAAGAGAAAAAATCCATTATGTGAAATTCTCATGGTATTTTCTCCTGATAGAAAGCAGGGAAATATCACCGAATTCATTCAGAAAATACGAATGGAAAATCAGACCTAAATCCTGGACGTGAATTCCCAAATCAGCTCCTGCCTCCAGGTTTACATAATGCAACGGAAACTAATGGTAGTCTTGGATAAGTTGTCAATCAAATGTCACCGGTGTACGCCACTGACTTTCCGGCTACCATCTACCCAAATCACTGTAGCGCAACAAATCTGAACGCCAATATTCGAATTATTGAAATGACACGGTTCTCTACTTTAATCTACTTCCATTATTCAAGTCTCAGTTTATCAGTTTAAAATGGGAAAATCAAGGGAAAATAATAGGTTATACAAGGGCAGCTGTCACATTCGAAACTAGGAAATATATGAACTTTTCGACCTTCGATTTTTTTAAAATTTTGTCTGATTTTCATTCAGACAATATGAAATATGATTTTGAGAAATTGGAAATAGGATTTTGATTCGCCTGAAAAACACAAATGTGTTTTAATAATATCCAATATTTTTCAAACCTAATGGAAATAGGAGAGGAAGCGAAGTAATTATACATAAAGATTATTTTTAATTCCGTTGGAAATTTCCAATTGTGTCATCATTAAACATCGAAATAAAATTATATAGGGTGTCCCAACGAGAATTTGACCCCCCCCCCGAAATTAAAAAATTTAACAATTTTTAAACGTTGATGAAGCAATGTTGATCTTTCCATGATTAAATGGCATATCCATAGAGTAATAAACATAGATAAGCGGGTAAACGCAATTTTTACATGTCCTCAACATGGTTAGATCATGTTGTCGGATTGTGATTAATTTTCAAATCCATAATTTTACTATATCGTTATGAATGTATATTATATTGAATTGAATTATATTTATTTGAGTGATTCCCGAGTAAATATGCAAATTTGAATATTTGGAATTTGATAGTATTCCTTATTTTCGAATTAATATTAGCAGAATATTTATTATTTTCTGTATCTACCTGCTGAAATCCAAGGTTTGGCAACTTTTGCTCTCCTAGTGTCATCGGTCGTTTCACGTCGTATTTAGGTATTTATTTCAATATATTTTGAGTTAATATGAAAGGTTGATTCACTATGGGACAAGAGAACTGCGTTCTTTGTGGAGAAACTCTCGAATTTTTGAAATATCGTATCTCTGATATTTCGCGCGCTTCATGTCAAATTTGAAAATTCATGTTGGGGACAAAAGTTGCTTACTGAAAAGGACAAATTCTCCCTCTATCTATGTTTATTACTCTGAGGGCATATCCTATTGAACACTAATGACAAAAACGCCAATATACAATTAGTGTTGCTATAACCATTTAAAATCGTATAATGTGCGGCCTTCTGGAGTTTTTTCGAATCATTCCAACTTTTTCATTACGTAGAAATACACTCCAAGCATCAGACACCTACATCCTCTCTCCTCAAACATAATAAACGTTAAAAATGACAATGCTAAAGCTGAAATTCAGGAGATGAACTTGGTAATGAGGGAGGACCTCTGTAAGAGCCAATTCTAGCACGTCCCAGCGTGTAGATTGTAGAGATAGCACACACACCCTCTTCGAAAATGAACCCTGTGCAATGGCCACCTTTCTTTATTTTCAACATTTCGGTTAATTCTTGCTCGAATGGAAGTTATCAGCAAATACAAATACGAATCTGGTGTAGCCACTGATACGAAGTGAAAATGGTGCAGAACTACAGCTGCGGTGGTCAGTTTGAAAAATATTATTTTAATACAGAATGGCGGTATTGATATTTGCGGTTTTTGATTTATTGGCATTGCGAATAACTAACAAAAAAATATCTAAATTAACTTTGTGATGACTATGCTCTTCATATTTTCGAAATCAGTTAAATCACCCGAATGAATATTTGGCAAGATTACGTCTTATGGCTTCACTATTGATTTAATAACTCGATGAAGTTCAAATATCGGATTTTCGCAACAATATAGTTAATACGCCTCTCTCACATCGATTAAATAAATCAAAAGCAAGTGGATATCTCATTTTTTGCGTAATTAATAAGCGTATTTGTTCAACAGGAACAGATGCACGTTCGGAAAGACCTGCCAACTCGTACTCTGAAATAACATATTGTAATTCAACTCTCACAATTATATATTACCCAATTTCAACTCAAATTGAGTCCGACATGTTTGTAGTTGCTTTCAAAATTTTCTTTTGGATTCCTGGCTTTCGAACAAGGAAGTTACGATCTGTTTAGTTTTGTATATTTCCCAACTTATTTCAGAGATTCATAAACATCGAACATTTAGAGCAAAACGTTCTCATTTGTTTCGTCAAATCGTATTATCTTTCATATTTCATGATTTCGTGAGAAATTGTTTGATATTTAGTGTTAAACTATTGATATTCATTTGGATAAGTCTTTATCATGATTTTATCTTAATAATTTTCGGAAATTTCTTATACTGGAATGTTTTGTATTGTATTTTTCGTTATCTCTTCTTTTAGATCTTTGAACATATTTATAAATATCAAAATTATAATATCATTGTACCAAATCTTCCACTATTTGGTATATCTTTTTGATATATACTAATTCCAAATTGACAAAATATTGAAACCAACCAAAAGAAAAATACATTATCTAAACTGTACAAATTGAGAAATCGGTTAATAAATTGAATAACTGAATTAACATAAAGACAAACGTAAGTTTAGGAATTTTGTATTTTCAATACAATTTTTCTCCATCATTCTAATATTTCAAAAATTTTCTGAGTTTACAAACTTAAAACTTGTATATTCATTTCACAAACTCTTATTTTAGGAACCGTAGACTAACTAAAAATACCTTTCTCTGTTACGGATTTACAGAAATAGCAATCTCAACAGGTAGTCATAGGTTTATTTTTACTATTCTGTGAAATGAGTATACAAATCAACATACCTATTTCACAGAGAAGTAAAAAATAAGATCTTTGACTATCTGTTACAATTAAAATAACAATTTTAGAGAGCTAAATTTTATCTTTTGGTTGATGTTGACTCTAATCAATAAATTATGGAATTAAATTGACTTTTATCATTTGAATTCAGTTCTTCTCGTTATTTATTTCGTTTTCATTTTATAAGTTTTTCATTTGATTTGTTTATGATACTGGTTTTTTCTGACTTTTAATTCAGGAGCTGGTATCATATCATGTTATTCTTTTATTATTCTAATCAAGACAATAAAATTCACTTTTTATTTCAGGTACGGACGTTATTCGTCAGTGGATTACCTATGGACGCCAAACCAAGAGAGTTATATTTATTATTTCGGGCTTATGAGGTAAGTTTCTATTTATCTTTAGAAAATATTGCAAGTAGTTAGAAGAGAAATGTTGGGGTCAATATTCCACTTAATTTTTTTTATTTACAAATTTCGGGACAGCGCGTATAATTTTTTTTGTGTTGATTAAGTTTCTAATGACGTAAAAAGTTTAATCCCCTCTTCAACGTAAACATCTTGTTTTGATCGACAAAAATACCGCTTACGTAAAAGGAATCCGAATACGGATCACAAAAGTCAATACGTCTCATCAGAGAGAAAAACATTTGTCTCCAAACCACCGCAGGAAAATGATTCGCATCGGATCCACCACGAGCACGTTTCTAGACATTCCATTCAAAGAGGATTAAAGGGAACCGATGAAACAAGGCCACTGCTTTTAGGGTGTTAACCTTTAGAGCCGATCAAATTGAATCGAGCGAAATGCATTAGATTCCGAACAACAAATATGGTTCCCGGGAATAATATTGTTCGTGCGAGAGGCGCAGATTTATGCATCTGGAATTGTCGGGAATACAGGTTTTCCCGCGTACAGGAAAAATTAGATTGCAGTTTCCAATTTCTGTGTGGTTGAATCCTCGATGGAGTTCTATATATGGATGAATTGTAGATTTCGCTGTGGTGATGAATTATTTCTGTGATCGATATGAGTTTATTTATGTTTCTATCATGGATTGGATGAGGAATAGATACATTTTTGAACGTTAGCAAGTTTAGAGTTTTTTTAAGAGAAATGGATGTTTATTTCATTGTGAAAGGGAAAGTATGTCATTGAGGATGGACAACGATATCAGCAAAATGGCCGCCATGGCTACGGTTGCAGTACCAAATCATTTTCTATGACCAATTCACAAATTTGCGGCCGTGTAAAAATAGCCTTCAATGAGAATGGGCCGTATTCATAAAACTGAAGTATATCCTTGTAAGTGTAAGGTAGAAGTATAAGGTTTTGAATTGAAGAAAAAGGTAAGAGTATAAGCATTTCCTTTTTTTCGTATTCATAATGATAACCTCATACTTGCAAGAATATCCTCCAAGAATAAGTAAATGGTTGTTGGCATGTTGGCTTGTGACTCTGTGTGATCTTCTTCTGGCACTTTTTCTTCAGGTTCTGCAAAATCGATATCTTTTTGCCTCGTTATGAAGCACAATATAGGCAACAATGTTGCAAAATAGGAAATCGACGTTTCAGTTGACCAAAACACGTTCAATTATCACTCTCTCTTTTTTGTCAAAAGTTTATTATACTTTAGTTCAGCACCTGGTGCGGGTTTTCGGAATGAGCCACGGCTCTATACCATATCCAGCATCATCAAGTAGCACGACGTTGTTTTTATTTTGTAATTGAACCCTTATTTGTGAATTTCTTCATATTCTTGAATCGTGGACCGAACCAGGCCAACTAACGTCGGTACTAGTGAAAATTTCTCTTGCATCCCAAGTGGCTTGCAGTGTAGGATAACCTTTCCGGTTGACATACTCATCACCATGGCGATTTGGTTTCAGAATTCCTACGTGGGTACAGTCAACTACGCCAATTGCTGTTGGAAACCTATATTTACTTTGCCATAACTGTTTGACATCCATAAGTGCATTGTTCGTAGACGGAAACTTTATCCAGTAATTTGATTGCGCCACCATGCTGTCAATTACGGCAGTCACTATACGAGATACTGTAGCTTGACTTACACCCAGTTCTTAACCAATGCCTTTCTGATACCCAGGATCACTGAGATAGCGTAAACATATCTGCATTTTTAGGACGGATGATAAGGCACCTCCTCGAGTTTCAGCATTATTTATTCCCAAAAATCTGTTAGCAAGCCATTGCACATTTTCCTCTTGAAACCGATCTAATTCTTTGTAATCACGAACATGTGTTGATAAACGGTCTTTGTAGTATTTAATCTCTCTCAGTTCCATGTTTCCAACATCTGCCATCGCTATAACTGATCACTATACGACTGAGTCTGCTACTGACCACACTCGAAATTATTGAAGGATATCCTTTTCATTTAGAGTAAAAGGTAACGTTTATGAATAACAAAATACTTTTCGTGAAGAATATGCTCATACTCTATTAGTATAAGGTATAACTCGGAATATTATGAATGCGAGCTGAAGGATTTCCTTTATATTCTGCAAGTATAAGCATAACCTTTTTTTATGAATACGGCCCAATGCCACATTCACTTAGATCACAGAAAAAACAGGACAGAAGAGCAGAAAAAAATGGCAACTGAATGAAACATTGAATACAAATTTCTGATTTCAAGAAATTATATTATGATTGATAACGAATAGATATCGATAGGAATAATAAACTGAAAGTGTTGTAATTGAATTCAGTAATTGATGGAAAATGTATCTGTTTCAGGGTTACGAGGGTTCTTTGCTCAAAGTAACGAGTAAAAATGGTAAAACAGCATCGGTAAGTAGATCATACTTCATTTCACCTCCTAAGTCACATTACAACAAACATAACCTTCAATTAATACATTTTTAAACTAGGTTAGGTTAGAGATCTGTCAATATTGTGCCTACAGAAGCTATATTCAAACAAGCTAATTCTACATTCGTTCTTCAGTTCACACAAAGGAATCTCTATATGACAATATTATTTACATTTGATCTTCTGAGTTTACCTATTATTATATTACTTTTTCGATTTTTATCTATTATTGTTATATCTTCTTCTAAATTTCTTTCTGCTTTCATAATATGACTTCAAAACCCAAGTTGAGGCTGAAACTTCCCTCTCTTCATAAATAATACAGCCTTTATTTTCCTCTATCACAATCCACAAACTGAATTTTTCACTGTTTGTCCCAAAATTAATTTCAATTCTTCGAATAAATACCAAAACCATTCATTCACCGGCCTAGCTGCCACCAAAACAGTTTTTAGCCTCTATCCATAACAACGGAGTAATGGCAACATCGCAACTACCGCCCCCATCATTCATTTTTCCACAGAAACAAAGGGATCGAAAATCTAATCCCGCTCAATCACTCTGCACACACACACCAACAAAACATCTCTCCTTTTTCCGTCCAACTGGCCCAGGCTTTGCTAATCCTGTTTTCTCTCTGTTTCAGCCGGTGGGCTTTGTAACGTTCCACACGAGAGCCGGAGCAGAAGCGGCAAAACAAGACCTGCAGGTGGGTAATTGTATAATCAAAACGCCGAATATAGAGTCAACATTGATTCCCTGTAACATACGTTTTCCGTGCATTCTACCCCCTGAACAGAGGTGCATGAACTGCATCGTGTGTGCTCTTGCTTTTATTCCACCATCGGCATCGGTTCGACCTATATTTTCCTGCAGTCAACAATTATTACCAACTCGAGCCTTGCAGGGTATGAAACTGACTGTTCGAGCTATACGTACAGTGCCGGCAAGTCTGTATCTTGGGGTGTAATATTCACGTGTTAGAACAAAAAATGCAAACTCGCCTCTGCCTTCTATAAACAGTGGAAGTTCGATTAGAAGAGGAGAGCACATCTCGCTCTATCTCTGCAAATCAGAGTTCAGATAAACTAAGCTGAATTATTCCAAGCACGCCTTCCCTGCAAGCGTTGTTGGAGAGCGAATTGTTGAAATGATCGTATCATTCTGTCTTCATTTAATAAGCGTTGGTCGAATTAGGATTCACAAGACACAAGTGATTGGTGTTATTAAGGAAACACAATGTTTTAGGGCTCAGTGGGTACTGAGGAGATGTGAAGGTTTTTTTTGGGTACACCAAGGTCTGGAGAATTAGCAAAAGCAAAAATCAAGTAAACCAAGAAGTAATCATTTCAGTTTGAAGGATACTAGGCAAGTAAAGTGAAGAAAACACTTCTTCTAAAGAAGCCAATGTCGAAGTTCGAGATTTTTCAGATCACAATTGTTATATAGCTATACATAATTAGGCTGCAATCGAAGCATTGAGGTCAAATATCATTGATTCTAAGCTAGTATTGGAGTAACAAAGGAAACTCAGTGAAATGGGCAAGAATAACAAGATCTATTTGCTCTAGATTCCCGGTCTCTCGAGACTTAAACTAAATGAAGAGGTTAAAAAAACAAACTTCTCTCATTGGCCAAGAACCTCTCTGTGGCATAGGTAAATGTACCTACAAGAACAAGTTTCTGGAGAAGGAAGTTACCTAAAGAGAAACACTCTGGTGGAATCTTTCTGGATTGGGTCATTCCAAAAAGTTTCTTCGAAACTTTGTTACTGCGAGATCTGAGAAGTATCTGAATCTTAGCAAGAATATGCTACATCTCCTCTCTGTATTCCTCAGAAAGCACCTCACGAAAATAAGTCTAGTAGAAAACTACGACTGCAGATTGTATGAGGAGGAGGAAGAAGCTCCAAAATGCTTAGCCATCGCTAGCCAAAGCGAAAAATGCTCTTGCCAAGAAACATCCTTCTTCTTGATGGCCATCTCAAATACTGGAGTTCTTGAAATTTTGGAATTGAAGGGAGAGCTGAAGACTATGACGACCATAGCTCTGATGGAGAGTACAATAGACCATAAGGTCATGGTGCAATGAAACCCCCCTTAATCTAAATATAAGTTTAATCCAAGGTTATGAATTGTAAAAAAACAGGAATGATTCTGTCATTAACGACTTAATAATCCATTTTTTTTTGCCAACTTAGAAAAAGAGACAAGGAAATGATGTAGCAGTAGCAGGGTACTATATGAATTTGATTGCTTCAATTCAATTCAATTGGTGACCTTTAATTTTGAGGATAGCAACGTAGTGCTCGTTGAAGGTCAATAAATATTCCGTGGGCTAGTGTAGTAGAGTACATAGTCCACTGAGAACCCGAAATATTGCATATAAGTTGACTTCAGGCCTTCAGGTTGCCCAAAAAACCCTAATCTCCAACCTCTAAGCCATCGCGGGCCATATAGAGCATAAATTCCGAGCTAACTCCCGGTTCGTGCCGAATATTTGGAATAAATAAAACGGTGTAACACACATCCAACTTGTCGAATGGGCGAATCGATCTTCCAGCTTAATTCCAGAGCTCGAAACTTATGAACCTCTTGTTGAATTGCCGAAGTAACTTCAAGGAGGTTCCTGCATCCGAGCGAGTTACATGTGCAGTTCATTATATCATACATAACGGAATGAGTAGAGGCCAATTCAATTAAACTAGGACTAGAAGGGAGGTACGTTAGTTGAAAGCTGGCGCGAAGAAAAGTTTAACTCCCTTTTAGAGGAATTTGCTCGCGACTGGGGGTGTTTTTGTACTCGGAATTCTCATTTTGGGGCTCATATTTTCGCAGACGGGAGTACTCTTTATTCGCTATAATGAAGGAGTAGAATCTGAGCGAAAAATAATGTTGATCTTTTCTTTACGTTATTCAGCTTCGCGATATTCCTGGGATTTCTTATTTCGTCTCAACAACCCTTTTATGTCGTCTTAGAATCGGGAGGATGAAGATTTCATTACGTTGAGAGTTATAGAATGCTCAGTTTCGAACAATAGTGAACTGTGCAGTATTTCATCATTTCCTCATAAATCGAGAATTCAATAACTACTATATCATAAGAAGTGAGGTCAACATTCAATTCTACGAAACTTTTTGTCCAATAATAGTTGAATTCTTGCTCATATAATAAATATCTATCGATTTGACATGTTGATGTCGAAATTTTTATTATATCATTACGATTAGAATATATCGACAAAGAGCTTTAAAATGCCACGAAATAATGAAAATTAGGAAGAAGTCTGATCTCAATTAGGAGAGCTAGGTTACATTGAACTTTTTGAAAATTATGAAGATCATATCAATCAAACGTTGAAACTCACGATATGGCTTGTTTTTCTATAGGCACCGTGTATATTGGGTATACTAGTATTCATACTATTTGGGGTAAATCTGGTGCAATTGGTACAATTCTGCTTACACACCGGTTGAACTAAGGTATTAGTTTCATTACATTCACAACGTTCATTCCATTGCAAATTCATTATGGTTTCCAGATACCAGAGATTTATTTACAATACACATAATGAGAATCGTCATTTACTTCGCAAACTAACAAATCGTATAAAAAAACTGGTTTGAGAACTAACATTATTAAAGAACTAATTTGCTAAATAACGAACGATGAAAAAGAGCTTAGCAATTTTTTGGAGAAACTAATTAGAAAACTAATGGATAATGTAGAAGAACTAGTTCGTGAACTAATGAACTTCATAAAATTATAGTTTGCAAACTAGTATGTATGTATGTCAACGTGTTTGCTCAAGGACATGAAAGCACCGAATCTAAAGAACTATGTAAAAGTAGTATACCGTAAACTAGAACTGTGTAAGTAAATTAGTTCGTATTCTAACGAACTAAATAAAATAATTTCAGTTTGAAACTAAAGAACTATTGAGAAGTTCAAATCTAAAGTTAGGACTTAGCTCTTAAGCAAGGGACATCTAAAGAATTATGTAAAAGAATTATATCGTTAACTAAAGAACCAAGTAAATGAACTAGTATACAAAAGAAATTCATGAGGGAACTAGAAGAACTAGTTCGTTTTTTATAGGAACTAGTTCGGGAACTAACGACCTTTATGAATGAATTAGTTCGCGAACTAGAACTTACGAACTTTATGAATGAATTAGTTCGCAAACTAATGAACTATGTCTAAGAACGGGTTCCTGAACAGAAGAGAAGCTCTTTAAAGAAACTAGTTTGTGAACTAAAGAAAAATCTTCTGAGGAACTGAATATAAAATTGATAGCTTTGTTAGTGCATTGTTTAACTCTGATCGTGGGCCTTATTTTGGCCGGTGTGCTGGCAGCAGAACGCTTCTTAGCTTAGCATTACCCACCCCCTGGCACCCCCAATCCAAACCCTACCCCATATAAAGCCACCAACCATTTATTTAAGCATTTTATATTCACGATCACACTTTTTGTGGGCAATTTTGCAGCAGGGTGTACGGTTTGACCCCGACATGCCACAGACCATCCGACTGGAGTTTGCTAAAAGTAACACGAAGGTTAGCAAGCCTAAACAGCAAGCTGCTAGCGCCGCCAACACGCACCCAACTCTGATGCACCCCCTCACAGGACGTAAGTACACCCCCGACCACCTCTACTATATGATGTAAAGAGGCCGAAACTTCCGAGGAACATTTTGCACCAAAACCATTCAACCTAGTTCTTTCACTACCACTCAACCTTGAAGCTTCCACTTTCAGTTGATTCTAGTCGCTTGTACAGAAGTTTTTCTTCCTAGATCTCCATGCAGGATTCTACTCCGGCTAGGAATGTTGTCTATGACTATGGGCGGCGACTTGTGTTGTCAATGTTCACATTATTAACCGCTACATATTTATTGTATCAGTGTCAAGTGATGCGATTGTATTTTTTTAAATACTCGCAGATTGTATATTAACGGATTTATTGAGTTGGGATGTTGGTAAGTTTGTTGTGAACACTTGACATTCAAGACATTTCTTTTAAAGGTTAGAAATGGCAACTTTTCTTTGTGTTTGAAGAGTATTGTTGGTGATTCTTGTTTATTATGAATAATGATTGAAAATATGTGCAGAGAGTGTTTAGAAGTTGAATCAGGACAGTTCGCCATCAACACAAAAAACGCTGCAACCTAACCTAACAAAGAAAATGTTCTGGATTCATATTGCCCAGGCATACCAATTTTATAGAATTATTTTTAAAGAAATACAATCTTATCACTTTTTGTCCATTGCAAAAATAATAGGTTAAAGATGAAAACAGAAGACCATGGGTAAGGTCGGTAAAGAAAAATACTTCCGAAGTCGAGAGACTACGTAGTCAACGGAGTGGTAGACGTTCAAGGTGTCACAGTGCGTGCGACACTAAAAAAAAAATCACAAATGCGAAATTTGCCCATCGAAAAAATTCAGAGAACATCTTGAAGGTTTGAAATGAAATTCTTGATTTTTTGGTATGATATTCTTTGCTCAATTAAAACTATCAGAAGTTAATATTTGCAATGAATCTTATTGGCTGTTGATCACACAGATGGTTCTTAAACCACCACAGGGATTGGCACCAAATGCTTACTGTCGTTAGGCCTCTGTCTGAGTGTCTTTCAGGCAGAGATACTTGCAAAAGAAAGATGTGTGGAGTGATTAAGCAATCTCAACGAAATAGGCAAGAACAACAGAGTCTGTTGAGTCTGGGTTCTCGCTCACTCAGGAATTAAAGGAAATGAAGAGGCCAACACACTTGCCAGAAAAGGAGCAAAAGGTGCTTTCACCGGCCCGGAACCTTTCTTTGGTATAGTCAAATGTACCCATAAGAAAAAGTCTCAGGAAAAGGAAGAAACTGAAAGAGAAACTCTGGTAGAATCTTCCAGGGAATCCAAGTATCGGGTTCTTTGCAAGAATATGCTACACCTCCTCACTGGATTCCTTACAGAGCACTGTTACCTCAGGAAGCACCTCATGAGAATGGATCTAGCAGAAAACGAGGAGTGCAGATTCTGTAGGTAGGAGGCAGAAACTCTGGATCACCTGGTGATGGAATGCCTCACCATCACTAGCCAAAGCAAAATATGATTCGAACCAGAAACTTGTAGAAGTGAGAAAGTAGCCTCGTTGAAGCCATCCCAGATACTGGAGTTCATTAGAACCCTAGAACTGGAATAGCTCTAATGGGGGCTCAATAGGCTATTAGGCTTATTATCTGTTTTACTCACAGAAAAGCATTAACCTAATACACGTTTTGGTCAAATGACAGTCACTTTAAACGAATGACAAATGACACTAATGACAGTTCTGCAATATAAAAACAATAGTCAAGAATGTCATACAGAAAAATCTCTCTTCGAAATTTCTGGTTTGTCGGTGCTCACATCATCTCGACGACTACCGCATTAAAATTTGTACTTTTCCAGATCTTGGCACGCCGTTTTTTCCTGGAGCTCCCGAGCTATGGCACCATCCTCTGGCCTATTCTGCCACAGAACTACCCGGGACCCTACAACATGCGACGTTAGTGCATCCGGCCCTGCATCCTCAGGTTCCAGTACGTTCCTATCTTTGACTATCTACAGACAAAACGCTGGAAAGTCAGTTGCAACAAGCTAGCGCGCCGGTACATCATCATGTTAGTGTCACCATGGTTACTGTCTTTCCACAATGGTTTTTTTCTGTTTTGTTGCACCATAACACAGCTGCAGAAACGACACGCCTTACCGAATATATACAGGGTAGCTCGCTTTTATGGAGAATGATTCTAACGGCCGATAGAATGTTCATTTTCAAGACGAAAAAGTTCTTAAGTTCTCAAAGCTACAGAGTGCTTAAGCCTAAAGATTTTTTCGTTTTTATCTCTTGGGTATCTTTCGAATTTTGCCATTAAACATTTTTCGTTTCTTCTGGAATCTTTTTCATGTCTTGTATTTTTTCGTTCTCTCAACAACTTGGATAGTCATTTTAACCACAGAAAGTTAGTGATCTTTCAAGGGTGATTCAAATATCTTGAAAACTGCAAGTTTCAGAAAAACAAAATGAATATTTCCACTCCAAAACATTGGCTATGAAGATTTCACGTGTCTATCTTTATAGGACGTTAATGTCTTGAAATGAAACATTTTATCGAGAATTTAAGTTATTCTACAAAAATTTGGGCCAACCTGTAAAATTTTGGTAGAGTGGATGATTCACGTTTTCCATTAAGACCGATATGTTTCTGGGATTGAATAAAATGCGAAATGTACTAGATAAAAGCGGATTTTTTTTTATTTCGAAGTGACAATCACATTTCCAATAAATGTCATTCGATTCCAGTTTCGTTTGTAGGATCGAATTCGTTGAACCCAATTTTCAATTTAAAATTGATTCAATTTCAAAAATAGTTGGACCAGCTTTCGGCACATACCAATGACTTCAATGAGTTTCCACAAAGAATCGCAATTTACTGAAAGCTAGTCAACAGTTTCAATTCTGGAAATTTTTTCCAATAACACCATGGTGACATTGGAGAATGTGATATTAAATTTTGAAGTCGACGAAACATTTCTTGAAAAGAGTCAACTAATATTATTATTAATTGAATACGTTTATATCAATATTTGCATTACAAAAATCGAACTTTCCTGCAAATATATGTATATTTGAGCTATTCGCTTTAAGTAATTTGTAAATATTATGCCATATGAAGATCAAGACAAATTTCACATAGAAATTTGCCAACAACCGTCACTTCTACAATTTTTCACAAATCTATTACTGCCAAGAACTATAGGGTGTTTTTTTTCGAGGTATATAACTTTAAGTTGGCATTACTGTTCAAGTTGGCGACCGATTCAACTGCTGTCAAGTGATTTATACTCTGTTTGGTTTGGCAATTCATCTTGAATAGACTCACGCCTGAACAACGCTTGCAAATAGTGCAATTTTATTTCGAAAATAATGGTTCTGTGCGGAATACGTATCGCGCACTACGTCCATTTTATTTTGTTTAGCGATGAAGCGCACTTCTGGTTGAATGGCTACGTCAACAAACAAAACTGACGCATTTGGAGTGAAGCTAATACTCAAGTGTATGTCGAAACACCGTTATATGCAGAAAAACTGGCTGTTTGGTACGCTTTATGGGCTGGTAGAATCATTGGTCCGTACTTCTTCAAAAACGATGATGGCCAGAACGTTACAGTCAATGGTGATCGGTATAGAGCCATGATTACTAACTTTTTCATTCCTGAATTGAACAACCATAATGTCCAGGAGCTGTGGTTCCAACAAGACGGCGCAACATGTCACACAACTCGTGCCACAATCGATTTATTGAAAGACACGTTTGGTGACCGCCTAATTTCACGTTTTGGACCTGTAAATTGGCCTAGACCGCTAGACTACTTTCTGTGGGGCTATGTAAAGTCATTGGTCTATGCGGATAAGCCACAAACCCTTGACCATTTGGAAGACAACATTCGCCGTGTTATTGCCGATATACGGCAACAAATGTTGGAAAAAGTCATCGAAAATTGGACGTCCAGATTGGACTACATCCGAGCCAGCCGTGGCGGTCATATGCCAGAAATCATATTTAAAATGTAATGCCACAAGATTATCTTGCGGATAAATAAAATGATGTCAATCGAATAATCCATCGTTGTTTTATTGCAATTTAAAGTTCTATAGCTCTAAAAAAAAAGCACCTTTTAGCTCTCAAAAATGAGGTCTCCATCGACCTCTACATTTCCAATTATACAGGGTGCGCCACGAAGGATAGCTTTAGAAGAAAAACATTATATAAACTTTCTGATTTTGTTTTATTTCTCTTGTAATGTGTTTGAAAGCTAATGTGGGATTTAGCCGTGGCACACCGTGTATTTCACCACATATCCACTGTTCCCAGACGAGTAATCTGAGCTCGTTGAAAGCCACACATTCACTCTGCCCCAGACTCCAGTTGATGCAGTTCCATTGAAACCGTTTTACGATCAGCCTACTTTTTAATATTTTACGAGTGGATGGTTCTCGAGGAACTCTATAACTGGTGCCGTAAAACATTGAGAGATAGGCGACACAATGCCTCGAATTTCACGCTTTACCGTTCTGAATTTTCCAGCTGAATTTTATCGGTGTCATTGGAACGGCCTATATATCGTAAAAATCACGGAATAATGCGAATGCTTCAAACAATCAATAAATCAAATATTTATCTCGCATTCGCGGTGATGGAATTGCCATAATAACCCAAAATGATGGATTTATAACCGGAACCGTTCGATTTTTGTTGAAGGGCAATCAGATCTGTTTAATTTGGAGATTTTTCGGCTTATTTTTGGTATTGATAATCCCCAGAGAGGGAAACCGATTTTTTGTTAAGGGAATATGGCGCTAACGTTTTGCACAAATGGCTTGAATTGTACCGGAAATGGTCTGATTTGGTTGAGCTCGTTGCAAATGGATTCGTGGTTAAATTCAATTATGTTGAAACGATAACTGGAACAAAAGACTTATACAGGGTGTTCCTACCTAAGTTGGAGGTACGAACTCAAATGGCAGATTCCATGGATCATTTTAAGATAATTTTTTCTCATAGCAAGTTGGTATTTATTCACTCAACATGTACCGAAGATTAATAAAGATTTGATAAACTGATAACAACTTGATAACAACCGTTACATAAAAGTAGGACTAAAAGAAAGACACTATATCTCGAAAACAAAGAATTTGAGGGCCCATGTATATAGGACTTCTTTTCTTAAAATTACCCAAGAAAACTTACATTTTCCTTTGTGAAGGGTAATTTTTTTAGAGCTATAGAACTTTAAATTGCAATAAAACAACGATGGATTATTCGATTGACATGAATTTCATTTATCCGCAAGATAATCTTGTGGCATTACATTTTAAATATGATTTCTGGCTCGGATGTAGTCCAATCTGGACGTCCAATTTTCGATGACTTTTTCCAACATTTGTGGCCATATATCGGCAATAACACGGCGAATGTTGTCTTCCAAATGGTCAAGGGTTTGTGGCTTATCCGCATAGACCAATGACTTTACATAGCCCCACAGAAAGTAGTCTAGCGTTGTAAAATCACAAGATCTTGGAGGCCAATTCACAGATCCAGAACGTGAAATTAGGCGGTCACCAAACGTGTCTTTCAATAAATCGATTGTGGCACGAGCTGTGTGACATGTTGCGCCGTCTTGTTGGAACCACAGCTCCTGGACATCATGGTTGTTCAATTCAGGAATGAAAAAGTAAGTAATCATGGCTCTATACCGATCACCATTGACTGTGACGTTCTGGCCATCATCGTTTTTGAAGAAGTACAGACCAATGATTCCACCAGCCCATAAAGCGCACCAAACAGTCAGTTTTTTCTGGTTGTAACAATGTTTCGACATACACTTGAGGATTAGCTTCACTCCAAATGCGGCAGTTTTGTTTGTTGACGTAGCCATTCAACCAGAAGTGCGTTCATCGCTAAACAATATTCGCTTTTGAAAATCGGGAACAACGGCAATCTCATTTTGCACTAATTTCAAGCGTTGTTCAGGCGTGAGTCTATTCATGATGAATTGCCAAACCAAACTGAGAATATATCACTTGACAGCTATTAAATCGGTCGCCATCTTGAACAGTAATGCCAACTTAAAGTTATATACCTCAACAAAAAAAACACCCTTTACCTCCAATCAAGGAACACCCTGTTTAGCTGTCTAAAATTTCCAAGATATGTGCGAGGTTATTAGGAATAGTAGTAGAAGTAAGTAACTGTTATTTATTGCTAACCCAAAATCTGTTCAATAAAGTTAGAGCTAGTAAAATTTTTACTAGAAATATGGAATATTCAAGAACTAACACCGCACATGACTGGGTCTCCCAACGCACAAAAATTGGATCATATATGTTTCGAATTTTCATTACACTGACACATTTCAATAGTTTTTTGTTTTCATTCGATATAGATGATTTTTAAATTCTATAGAAATATACTTTAAATAGGAAAATAAAGCACAAATCATTAATTCTCATAAATATTTTGGTTCTCAATTAATACTTACACTCGTTTTTCGAACTAACACTTTTTTTTTTTAAATAAAGTTTTAGTGGAGATTATATGGAAGTGATTTAATTTTCTTTTCATTTTCAATTGACTTGGTTTATGTGGTGTTTCACTTTATACTGTTCAATTTTTGAATCTCCAAAAAAAAAAAAGATTTAATCATAATATTTTTCACTATAAAAAAATTGGAACCTTTCTTAGTGGATCACCCTATACCTATACTGCACTTGAAAGAATGTGATGAGACATTTTTCATTAACTGTACTGGTTTGTTAACCAATAAAAATGAACTTTCCTTTTAGGATACCTTGTACTGGGTGTGCCACCACAAACTCCCACATTCCAAAAACAACAAAAACCTAAAAGTTATAGCTATATGTGATCATTGGGCTTTTTTAGTTTATTGAAAAAGGTTATGATGAACTAATGACGGGTATTCTGACAAACGGCAAAATTTTTGGCGTCAATGTTTTGGCATCAAAATATCTAAAAATTCGCACCTTATCAAACCAGCATTCAAAAAGTCTGCTACACTTTTTTAAACCCCTTCGAAATGTGGGAGTTAGCCATGGTCCACCTCGTGAATAGAGCCTCATTACTTTTTGTCCAGGGTAGTACAGTTTACCTGTCAATCAGACTTCTCTATGGTCCGATCGTCTAAAATACCGAACGATTTCAGCATTCTATGTCTTTGCCGCCACCTACAGCATTGACTTCCGTGCATGCGTCATTGCCACACTTTTTACCAAGTCCTGCCTTGGCTTCTCCCGTGGGATCTTCATCGTCCCAGCCTGGAATGGGAGTAAGCAATCCACCTTGTTCAACGCTCTTCGTGGCGAACCTAGGCCAGTTCGTTTCGGAGCATGAACTGAAGGAGATCTTCGCAAGGTGAGTAATTTTTTTTGTTGCGGAGTTTATACAGATTGCACCGGTATTATTGAAGTTTGGCGTTCCATCCAAATGCAACAAAAAAAGAGTAGGTGTCTTTTTTCATCTCTGACGAAAGCAATTTGATATCAAGAGCTATCAGCTTAGTTATTATCTCAATGAAAATAGTTTTATATTGATGATCAAAAAATATCACAAGGGAAGTTGCTGCCTAATTAGGGATTCACGGCTTGGCTTGATTTTCAAGTTACTTGGCTTGAGCTTGACTCGATTTCAAGTCAAGCTCAAGTCAAATAGTAGTCTTTCAATCTCAAGTCAAGTATTTATTTATCAAGTACTTGAATCATATTAAGCTACTTAATTTCCAGCAATTTTATTGTGTAATGTCACATAGATAAAAAAAAGATGAAATGGGAAGAAAACCTCAAAAAAAAACACTTTTATTTATCAAACTTATTGTATAAAAGAACCGAAATATCAATTCTTTTGGAATAGAAACATGAATTAAATCACTATAAATCATAACAAAATAGAAAATAATAAAAAAATAAAGTTTCTTAATATTGAGAAACCTCCAGGCTTTGTTTGATTTCATAATTTTCCATCCAAGATCTGAGACACATGAGCATCTTATAGATTTGTCGCCGTACCTAATGCGCGTTTTGTAATCGTAAGAAAAGTTCTGGATAATTGTCTTTCAACAGGAGCTGAAGATGCTGGCGGTGATAAAAAAATCCTTGGCTATTTTGGCCAAGTTTGGAAACATATTTCTGAAACTACCAAAATCTACAAATAGATTTCATAGAAATGTGAGAAAACTACTAATAAAGTCACACTGGCGAATGCTTCAGTCCCTCGGCGCTCGAGGAATCCCCTTAGTTAGTCTAAGCACGCACGAGATTGCAGAAATATATGCCGTGCGACTCGTGCATATCAAGCTCAAGTAATATCAAGTAGCTTGATATCAAGTCGAGCAATAAATATCTGAAATCAAGTCAAGTCAGGCTCAAGTATCAAGTTCACGAGCTTGATTTTCAAGTCAAGTAGTTGGTTAAAATGTCAAGCTACTTGGCTTGATGAATCCCTAATCAAGAGCCATCAGTTGAACTATCATCTCAATCAAAATAATTTTTTCATTAATGAAGAAGTTTTACGAACTGTAACTGAATAATTTACACCATTTTTGTGGTGAATGTCAACAATTTCAATGCATTGTTGAAGCGTATATAGATCCATATTAAGTAAACGTAGTTTTTGATAATGTCAAAAGATGACGGCTTCAAAAGTGATATCTTTCTATTCAAAATGAACAATTCAACATCACTTTGAGGGAAGGGGATACAAGTAGGCACAATTATAATATTATTGATAGATTTCAACTGGAAATAAACGTC
Source organism: Harmonia axyridis (assembly GCF_914767665.1). NCBI lineage: Eukaryota > Metazoa > Arthropoda > Insecta > Coleoptera > Coccinellidae > Harmonia > Harmonia axyridis. Next base: position 4,048,497 of record NC_059503.1, read on the forward strand.
ATGTTTCTTTTATTATCATGAGTTAATCATTTTTCGCTATTCAGTATTCTCAGTGATAATTGTTTTTCGTCTATTAATAACATGGAGTATTGTTCCATATTCCTGAGGGTGTGTTTGCATTTGGATGGAACCATTATATGTTGTATTTTCAATGTTCCAATAATGACACAGTAGGTAATATTCTGTTCATGTCACGCAAATCCATCAGCTCACTCACTTCCATGAGTAAGACAATTATTGAATTAGCCGTCAAGAAAATTACGTCAATGTTTGAGTAGAAAAGTACCTACAATCACGAATTATCAAGTAATCTCTTTGTCTTATTGTACAGAGTGTCCCAAATTGAATTGTTGAAGAAACTTAATAATTTTGAGAACGAAAATTGTTGATAATTATGTCTCTATATGAATAGAACATATTTGTTTTTATCATTCTAACATCAAATTACGATTTCATGAATTATGTTCCGAAAACTAGTAGTTTTTATATTTGTTTTTAGCTTGATTCGCGGTTTTTTAGCTAAAAATGTCAAATGATAGACTCTTCTTTTTGTTCAAATTTCAGTTTCATCGGTATTTATAGCAATTTGGGACACACGTACGATTTTAAAATGAAAATATTATATTCATTCGATATTTATGTGTGTTCATCAGCCACAGAGTTTTTATGTATCAATATAATATAATATGAATTGCACATGCACATGCACATCTCTTTAAGTTTTCACACAAGAAACATTCACATACATCACCGAAATAAAAATTCTTCATACCTTAACCTGGGATGAGTATTGAATCGTAAAATTTTCGAGTTTTTCTCATTTGCTACCCATGAACAGGAGACCTAACATCTTTCGAAAAATTCATTCTGTCTTTCTACTAACAAAGGTAAAAGTCCTGCTTGTCTTTAGCTTATTGCAAATAACACTAATATTTGTTCTATATCTTTTCCAATCACTAAGACTGAAATTTTCAGATTAAAAAGCCTAGAAGATGAATATATATCCATTTAATGGACGAAAAGATCATCAATTTTCTCTGATACCTCACTGGGCAAGATCTGTATTGTTATCTTATGAAATGAGTTTTCTGATAAGGTGGATAAGTTTTTAAAATTCAGTGAAACACAAAGCATTCGAGTGAAGATCAAATCTATTATTTCCTATTCGAAGTACAATTTATGAAAATTAATCTAAATATTAACACTGGCTTCTTTTGTAGGATCAAATTGAATTTCAGTTAATTTTTCGAGAATTGGCTGTTGTTTCATCATTCTTGTACATTTTCAAGACGTCTCTTCTTCAAAGTTATTTGGTGTGTCCCATTGACTTAAATATGTTCCTTCCGTCATTTAAACATCACTAGTATTTCAAATAAGGCTGAAAAAGCATTCCTCTCAAAAATTTTGGTAAAGGTTACCACACACCCCCAATATTTAACGGACCCACGAAAACCTGTAATCTACGGTTGCCTTTAGCGCCAAACAGTATTTTCCGAAGTAATCTTAGATCTCTCTTCCGCCCCAGTTTCTTGAACTTCTAAACCACGATTCAAACCAACGTATTATACAAAAAAACATTAGATAAACGTAGCCAGTCCTCTCACCCACCTTCACCACCACTGAGTAGCACTTTTGGTGTTCTTGTTGCACAGCTTCCCTGGCTTCTGTCGCCTTCGCATGCACAGCAAGGGGGATTACCCGGTCGTCTTCATGGAATACCAAGACGTGCACTACGCCTCCACGGTCATGGCCGCCCTTCAGGGCAGCTTTCTGCTGTCTTCAGACCGCGGCCCCATTCGAATCGAGTACGCCAAATCTCGCATGGCTGGAGAGGTCGGTCCTTTAACAATCACTACATTGCCGTTGCTTCTGTGTGTAGCTGTGCGCCGGCGCCTTTTCTAGACGCAGAAATCAGAGGATACGTGATTTTTTTCAAAGCACCTCAAGACCACGAAAATATTTCTTGATATATTATAAAATAGTTAAAATACTTTGCAGGTTCTCTTACGTTTATGTTCAATCCATCTCTCAATCTATTAGACCCGGTACTTTCATATCCGGGTAACTTAATTTATCTGACGGTGTGAAATTGGCTCTCTTACCGAAGATACCCGAGTGCTTAGGCTCAGCTGCGTGTATCTACTATTTCAGCATAGCGTCATTATATACTGGAATATCGAATGATACTAGTGGTTATTATAATCGAAATCATTTTGCTCTCGTAGTAATTTCTAAAAGTTAACAGTGTTGAAACAAAGATGAAAGTTACCGTGATCAATAACTAAGGCTATCTTCGGTAATTCTGGCGGCGTGCAGCTAACAGCCAAACTCACACTGTCAGATAAATTAAGTTTTCACATAGTTCCGAATATAAACTCCTGAAAGAAAATTATTATTTCAGTCTCCAAGCCAATCAACGTTGGGTTGAGTCAGTAACTGGATAGATGTAGCTTTTTCAAGGAAAAATTGAGTGAAGTAAAGTGAGTAAATTTAAATGGATAGATGAAAAAACCTGCCAATAATCTTGGTATACATGTAATAGCTCATTTGGAATGTTTGAAATAATATTTTGACAATGAAGTATCGCCACTTACCTACATGATGAATACTCGATATTTAAAAATGATAGATTGAAAAAAATTGTGTGGCCGTTGTTATTACCGTAATGCTCAAGTTCTGGAAATCTAAATCTTCCCAAGCTGGTCCTTTGTAATCCTGAAAGATTGCTCTGCATTCAGTTTTCACTACGTAGCTTAAGGTTATGTAAAATGGAACTATGCATCTGCAATGCGGACACATTTACGAAGTTCCTTGTATTTATACTTTCAAATAATCGGTAAAGAATGATGGAAATCTGGAAAGTTCTACATTTTCCGGAATAGCTTAGTTTACTTTGAGTTGCAGATTATACGCTTGATGAACTTAAGTCAATACTCAGTTTGAAAAGTGCATAAAACTTCGTAGGCGTAGCTTTTTCCCACAGACTTTTTTCCATTTTCACTAACAGATCTAAAACTACATTTGATCAAGCTTCTCTTCCAAAGTTTTTTACTCTTCACTACACTATGCTCGATCAAGCACAATTAAACCCCTATGCATATTACCAACTTGAATACATTTCACTTAAATATTAATTATGTTTAAATATTTCATCAATAAAATTGTATCATCCCTCAAAATGTCTTTAATCATTCATACTATACATCCATGTCATTCCAGTGTCCAATAAAAACAAAAACCTTCAATTTCCAATCGAAATCTCTAATCGATAATCTTTTTCTCATTATTGCTTCTTTTTCTCCCAGATCTTTTATTTTATTGCAGTTTGTCTACAATTTTAAATTCAGAATAAAGAGGGATTACCACCACGTGGTTTTTCGCGTATCAGTCAAACTTTGGTAACCATTTATTTCCCCTCTGGTGCTCCTGCGATAACCAAACTTTGTACGGTGTACGAAGTTGTACATTCTCTTCATCTTCTTTCTTTCATCAAAGCAAATAAGTAGAGGGCAGCACTGTACGACGGCTTTCACGAAATTATAGTTTTACTTTTTTATTATTGTTTTTAGTAGTTTTTTTTAACGAATATTTGTTGCTTGTTGCAAAGTTAATAAAATCAATTTTTTTTCATTCGCAAATTGAAAATATTTACTTTCTGCCATGTAGATTATTGTTTAAGAAAATTATGTGAAAACCCCATAAAAATCGGTGATTTCTTAAGAAGAAATATCTCTCATTTCGTTTTGAACTGAGCAACCACGTAGTGGTGTTCCCTCTTGAGATAAAGGGTGTTTTTTTAGAGCTATAAAACTTTAAATTGCAATAAAACAACGATGGATTATTCGATTGACATGAATTTTATTTATCCGCAAGATAATCTTGTGGCATTACATTTTAAATATGATTTCTGGCATATGACCGCCACAGATGGCTCGGATGGAGTCCAATCTGGACGTCCAATTTTCGATGACTTTTTCCAACATTTGTGGCCGTATATCGGCAATAACACGGATAATGTTGTCTTCCAAATGGTCAAGGGTTTGTGGCTTATCCGCATAGACCAATGACTTTACATAGCCCCACAGAAAGTAGTCTAGCGGTGTTAAATCACAAGATCTTGGAGGCCAATTCACAGGTCCAAAACGTGAAATTAGGCGGTCACCAATCGTGTCTTTCAAAGAATAGATTGTGGCACGAGCTGTGTGACATGTTGCGCCGTCGTGTTGGAACCACAGCTCCTGGACATCATGGTTGTTCAATTCAGGAATGAAAAAGTTAGTAATCATGGCTCTATATCGATCACCATTGACTGTAACGTTCTGGCCATCATCGTTTTTGAAGAAGTACGGACCAATGATTTCACCAGCCCATAAAGCGCACCAAACAGTCAGTTTTTCTGGATGTAACGGTGTTTCGACATACACTTGAGGATTAGCTTCACTCCAAATGCGGCAGTTTTGTTTGTTGACGTAGCCATTAAACCAGAAGTGCGCTTCATCGCTAAACAAAATAAAATGGACCTAGTGCGCGATACGTATTCCGCACAGAACCATTATTTCGAAATAAAATTGCACTATATTCAAGCGTTGTTCAGACGTGAGTCTATTCATGAGCTGAGAATAAATCACTTGACAGCTGTTAAATCGGTCGCCATCTTTAACAGTAATGCCAACTCAAAGTTATATACCTCGAAAAAAAAAACACCCGTTAGTTGCTTCATTTACTTTTCGTACAGCTTGTTTCGACATGCTTGCATATTCATCATTTTTGCCAGTCAATGTTAATGTCAATCTTTGATTTTATCCCGGTTTCATTCAATGCAAGGAAACTATTCATGAATGTTGATTTTTTACAAAAAACTAATCTGGTCTGACGAATAATTTAAACTACACAAGTCCTGTACTAAAATACGTCCTTGATTTCTTAGTCATGAAAAGGTGCTGCAAGAATATTTTTGTCTTGTGATCAGTAGAATGCAACAGAATTGAGTGATGCAAGACTGATCATTTATCATTTCATTCGGTTAACTTGAAATTATAATGATGTATGGATTTTGATTTAACAAACCATGCTAAGTTGCGAATTACACAATGGCTTATTCTTTCTATTATTCGAATTTTGCCATCATGCCAATGAAAAAATAAATTCAAGAACTACGTGAATCTCTGAAATGTGAGAAAATAATAAATCATTGTTGAAATTTGGCAGTGTTGTTTCAATGAAAACTTGAAATTAGTTTTTGATCACTCGATTTTGTCTTCCCTCATTTCTATTCCATAGATCGAAAAATACCTAATCAATATTGTTTTAACAGGGAACAACAAAGGGAGAAGAAGATGGACAATCTTAATACATACATGCAACTAAGCACCTGACAGCGAACTCTGATTGTGGCTGGACATACCGGTTGAGTTTTTTGGGCCAGAAATTCAACCTTTCGATGTACTTATCTTTACAATTAACTCTTAAACGTACTATTAATGTTCTTCAAATTTCTCGAACAGCAATTGCATTTGCCTAATGATAAGAACCAATTCAATGAAACCTCCTGATCCTTCTGTGACGTTACCTGAATATTAGAGAATATCGTGAAGGGTTTTCTGGAATTGAAACGAGCATTTTGGATATTTATGTTAAGCTCACTTTTATCAAACTAATGTACTTTTGCTGGGTTACATCCCTTAGATATTTACGAAGATGATGGATTAGAAACAAACCAAAGGTGCCCTAACTTAAGTTATAGATTGTAATTAATATTGTACCCTATTTGAGTAGTATTATTTGTGTATGTATTTGTTTTTTGACATTCCTAGTATTTCTGGAATATCGTTGATTTGTATTAGTAATATTTTGTGGTGGAGATTTTTTCCTTATACGAATCAATTGTGTGAATTAAGTGAATTCATGTAGAAATACGTCAATTTTCGGTGACCCTGAGAGACTTAGCAAAATATTACTAATCCGGTTAGTTCTAGAAAGAATGTTATATGGTTATCTAGTTATTGATAAGACATAGCTAATAAGCTTTGCGAACAGTGAAATTGAATTTTATTAGAAGAAATATTTATAATGAAAGTATTATCGAAAAATCTTTCTAAAACATATACAAATCATGAAACGAAATTAACATGGAAGATTCATTTAATTTCAGTATGAGCTTCAGCTTGACTTGAAATCTCTGCAATTGTTGAAACGCAATATTGTATATTACATGAAAAATGGATTATCTAGGGTAAGTCGCATATACCATTTGTTTTTTTCTGACATTCTTTCTTTGTTCTAGAAGAATCTTAGACTTAGGCATCCAAAGTTATTTACAAAGTACAACTGCAAGGTTTTTCGAAATATTCATTTCGCGCATTCAAAATTATACCGTTCGATTTTGTGGGGTCCCAAACCAAATATCTTTCAACACATCTCCACAAGATGATTTGTGATAATCTCACTGTTTTGTTCTCCTAAACCAGTGGCGTATCCAGGAATTGTTTAGGTGAACTATAAACTAAAAAAAAATGTGGTGACTGAATTTGACAGAAAAATTTACAGATATGGATTTATTTAAAATTTTTGTGAAAGCATTGTTCAATTTATTTTCAAAACAAATGTTTAGAGTTGAAAATTCCCTGGGTGCGGCCCTGGCATGAACCATGCGTTGATATAACTCGGCGAAGATTTTTTCGAAATAATTTACTATTATACATTATGTACCGATATTGAAAATCAGCGATATTTATTCACAATGGATAAAATAACTTAATCTGAAAGAAAAATATGAAATTAAGAGATACATAATAATATATACATATCGGTTGCGAATAGCAAAATATTCTTTTGATAAATTTATTCTAAATAAATTCGCAATGAATCTATCTAATATAGGTACATAAGTTATTCACCAAAGGTTAATTTTAAGTCATTTCTGCTTATGCGAGAAGAATGTACGAAGAACGATCACATGATTCTATCTGTGATGTCAAGATCACAATAACAATACCAAACGTTCTTCTCGAACAAACGCGAAATGAAATAAATGATAATACTTATTTTTATAAACTTTTCAAATACCTATTTTGAAATTAACCAAAGTAACACGTGGGTTTGTGAATCCTTTGTGAATTCAGAGGGCGATTGATCAATTCGACAAAAACCCTGTTTTATAGATCTGTTAAATTATTGTGTTATCTGCATTTATTATTTAATTTTACGTTCGATACCAATGTTTGATCAATCATCCTCATGTTATTTTTATTAAAACTTGATTAGTGAATTTAAAGTAGTGCTTTTCGTGTGAAGTAAATGTGATATATCTATGAAATATCAAAGTAGATGTATTCTTTCTAAGTCAATTCCGAGGTTTTAATCGATTGGCTCGTTTTGTGCAATTGGAGTGGAAAATTTAGTTGGCAGACTGATCGAAATAGAAGTTTTTGATCTTGACACCACTGTTACATGAGAACAACAAAAATTTAATCATATTCATCTACAATCGAAAAACTGAGAGTCAATTTTACTGACAAAAAGTTTAAATACCTTTTGAAATAAAATCTTGCAGGAATATCTCAGTTTCACACAGATTTCATGGTTATATTTGATTTTTATATGTTGGTACTGAGAACTCTCCTGTCACCGATTTATCTATTATCTGTCAAATTTGTGATCAGAAAACAGTTCTGCCAACCAACATTTTTCAATTCAAAATTCACTAAACGATATTTATGGAAGTATTCCATTAATTTCAATGAAAATTCAGTGAATTAGAGAAAATAATGTATAATACTAGTACAGAAGGCTCATTATATCCCTCGTTCATTAAAAACGAGCCACAAAGTGGAGAGTTTTTGAATTTTGAACTCATGGAAGAACATCAATGCCTTCTACACTTGTATTACATGTAACTATTCTCAACCGGTTGATAGGTTCCTTAATTCAGCTTAAGATGGCGCAGTTAGCAGACGAACCAATCGATCACAACCTTGGAAATTTAAATGCAGATGAACGCGAGGTGATACTTCAACAGATTCCGATTTTCTATAGAAAATCGTAGGCTGTTGCTGTTATCATCCCGCTCTGCGTGCTGTTTCCGTCCATTGCATGTCGATTATAGGCATGCGCAGCAGCTCACTGAGTCTGCGCGGGGTTAGGGTGATTGCCGGTTCTTATAACCGGCAGATCTGTCTTTGGGGACTATATAGAAAACATATCAACTTAATTCTTACGGAATAAAAATATAATAATTACCTCTTATGCAATCCGACCTTTGAATGTTGTATTGTGTTTATATGTTCATGATTACCAAAAAAAAAATGAGAAAATAAATGAAAAATGGTTCCATCGTAGACGGTCAATGAGAACTTCCGAATTGAAACGAGTCTTTCAGTAATACGTTATTGGATTTGTTAAAGCTGGAAATTCATCAATATCTACTCCTTTATGCAGGGTTCGAACTATAAATTATTGGTGTAGATAACAATTAATACGCTTTAAAAATTGACTTTAATGAAATTTCATTGAGGAATTGCAATAAACAATAATTTAAAAAGTTAAAAAGACGTTACAATCAACAAATATACGATTAGTATATAGAACTAGTATACTGCCTAGTAAAAGTGAGGTATTCGCTGAAGACTGGTTTCGATTCGTGGATCGTTTTGAGGCTTTTGAAAATTAGAAACGATGGAACACAGCTTTGTGATAAACTTTTCAATTGTATTTAAAACTAGCCACAGTCGCCTTCTCTGCTTTAGGTAAATAGGTTGTAAACACCACTTTCTAAACATATCATGATCTGTGCCCCTTGTCAAGTGACATCTTAAATTTTAGCAAATAATTTCATATAATATTTGATAATATTTAAACGATATCAATTTACATAACTTTAAATGAAAAAAATATATTATGGAGTAACGATTCTTTTGACACGTGAAATATCTATATACTGTATTAGATATTAAGAATTTCTATAGGTGTATTGCAGCATACACCAGTAAAGCAATCGGTGGGGCCCTGTATGTCCCTTGCCTAGCCTTAGTAGTCCTGTTAGAGAACAGGGGAGTGCATATCTTTACTGTAATATTGATTCAGTAGAAATCGTGGATTAGTTTACTTAATGTAACGTGTTGAATTGTTGGTTTAGATAAATAAGTACAGTCAAGATGCTATGAAACCCACACTGTTCACTAAGGAATAGTTATTGTTGATACTAGTCAGATATTTGTATAACCCAAACCCACCATCTTGCCCTGATTTTCATAATGAGCATTCCATACAAAGATTGTATTACCTGACAACGTACTTAGTTATAAAATTGTATAGGGTCCAAATGATGGGAAATAAATATGTAATGTAACTTTGAGAATTCAGAGTTTTATTTCTCCCTGAAATATCCATCCTTCAATTTCTATTTGAATGTTATAAACTGAAAGAAAGCAGCACCTTTGAAAAAGTAGCAAATCATCAAAAAAGTTCCACCATAACATTTAAATAACAAACGATATAACATGTGAATAAACAAATCAAATCGGACTATCAAAATCAATAGATAACCACAAGGGAACATACTGCCATCAGAGGTTTTAAAATAGCTATAGACTGGTTTCACTCTTCTTAAGTCTCATCAGTATTGCACAACCCAACCAGTGAAAACAGAGAATTTAAATCTACTTAAGATGTCTAAAATACTCAGGCTCGGAATGGGTCCCTTCTCTTCCTTAAGGTGGCGCTATACGAAGAATTGACCAATCAAAGGCATCGTTTTAAAATTGACCTGTTCTGTCAAAATTCATTGAGCTGATTCTCATTAACCTCAAAATGACAGAAAGACTACGTGAGCGCCATAATCAAGTAAAAAGGGACCAATATCATTAAAATCTAAGAAGGCTGGCCTCTTCAAAAGTTAAGTTAAGGTTTTTCAAGGGTGAGTGAGCACACCAGTGTTTTAGACATCTTAAATCTTTGTCAGCAATAGTATTAAGACTAAAAGTGTCCATGCGCCACCTGGCGTCCTAAACTCAAATTATCCCCACTACGGTTACTAGATTGTCTTCAGGAGTTCTCCCTTGGAGCTTAGAGCGTTAATTATCTCTTTCAGAATTAGACTGTGTTATGTGAATATTCATAGGAAGAATTCAATATTTTAGAAACCAAAAGTTCCTTTCCTGTAAATGAACTTAAGATGTAAATAAAACTCTTCTAGGACTAGAGTATTCTAACAAACTTTATTTTCACAAAACAAATAATTTACCCTTTGAGAGTAATCCATATCTTATTATCACAGATAGAAACATTCGTAGGGACTTTAAAATAAGATTTACAATTAATTTCCCCTTATAGTAGTTACATTGAATAATATATTCAAGAAGAAATGGATTAAAAATGGTGTTTTATCCTATTTTTATTATAGCATTCTAAGCTACATAAAGGTACACCAGTAACAGAACAAGCATATTTTCTAAGATTTCCACATTCCATACCACAGTACTTCGGAATAGGCACCTTTGCAACCTGATTTTCCTTTAAAGGGAATTCATTTTCAGGAAAAAACATACTTGTTGAATTCACACTTTGCCTATATGAAATAACTGGTGTCATTGTTTTTGTTGTTCTGTTTCGAGCCCCTTTGTTCAATTTAGAATCTTGCTTTTTGAGGAGCCTGTCCATTGTTTTCTTCTTATCTTTTTCCCTCTTCTCATCCGCTAATTGCTTTCGTTTTTGGGATTTAATTGCAGCCTTTTGAATGGCCTCAGCAGTCATTACTTTCTCCTAAAACAAAAAGAGTGTTTAATTAGTTCAAATGAAGAGTCAGGAAATTTGTGAACTGTACAGATCAATGACAAACGGAGTTATGTTAATTAATTTACCTTATAACCTGTTGGTAAAGACATTAAAGTTGGATTACTTTGAGTAGTTCCTTCACTGCCTCTGTCATAAATAGCTCGTTGTCGGGCTGTCATGAGAGAGGGATCTTTAGGCTTTATTTTTTTCAATTCATCATCAACATCTTCTAATTTTCCAGATTCAATTGCAGTTAGCCACCGTTCTTCATCACTAGATCCACTTTCACGCCTTCTTTTCCTTTTATTAGCTCCCGTTTTAGGTTTCGCAGTGCTAGTCGAAGGAAGATCATCTGTGAAAATTAAAAAAAAACAAAATGAGTATTTTTCCTCTCATTCGATTAATATCTGCGAAAAACAGTGTATGTATTTATAGCATATATACATTCTGTATAGCTGTTGGTAAATTGTGTAATGAAACAAATTTGAATCTTTCCTAGTATAAAGATTTCATTTAGTAGTGTATTAATCATGAATATAATAGGCTGTTGCTCACCCATATTTTATAAGTTAAAATATATTGGTAATTGAATCAAAAAATTAAATATTGAACGATTCAGAATTTTGTTTTGTTTATTTCTGATTCAGGTTAGCTTAAATGACAGTAGAAGCATAGACCATAGACAAATATCAAATGGGCTGGCCGTCACGTGATTTTGGTGAAAAATAAGATGCATCTTAGTGAAAAAATCGTGGCTGTCAGATCAGAATATGAAACCGATCAAAATCATACAATCAAAACATTCTACTTACGTTTGGAAAATCTTGAATTTTTCTTTTATTCTAAATAAAAGTGATTGTTATTTCATTGATTGGAGTTCTAGTTATGTTGAACACTAGATGGCGGTTAGTATTGCGTAAAATTTTTAATTTTTCTTGGATTCATCTATTTTTGATTATCAAGTTCAATTTCAGTTTGAGAATTTATCTGAAAGCATCTTCCTCCTGAGGTATTTATATAGTTTTTTCTACTACCTTTAAGGTCGTGATTTTTATGTAACGGATAAAATGGTATTTTTCCTCTCACTGGGAAGAAAAAAATTTTCTTCCTCTCTTTAGGAGTCGAAAATGAAGTTTTCTATGTAGTAGAAAAAATATATTATTTTTTATATTAACTGGAAATGAGGATTAATTTTCATATAATTTTATTGAGTGAGGGTCGCTTTATATTATCAATGGTTATTTTTTCTTGGAATATTCAATTCAATGTAGACTAATTCTTAAATATAACAATTTCAAATGAAAGCATACATTTTTGTAATCACCTATTTGTGTTGTGTTATTAGTTTGGCTAAAGGAGGTTACTATACTCAGTTGTTCTAGCTATGGTCCCAGTCCCATTTCAGGATTTCTGTCTCTGGCTGGTCCTGATCAATTTCTTTCACAATGATTATTTATATGAATAAAATAACCAGATGCAATCAGGGAAATGAGTAGTCATTTTACACCCATAAAAAACAAAAGAATGATTAACATAAAAAATATCAATGTACCTTCGATATAATTATCAACTACAAGACTGTCTTCATCATTTACTCTCACAGGAAGATAACTTGAGAAACTAAAAATGGAAGGAATAGCACCTTTCTTGAGAGTTTTTGATCCATGAACGTTTATGAAGTAATCATGGTGATGAAAGTGATTACCGCATATTTTGGAACAGGAAGAAGGGTTGAAGTCGATTCTTCCTACAGCTTTTATCCACTGGTCCCTTAATATTTCATCCTTTGGAAAACTGTGAATAAATATTTCTTTTAAATATGAACGTCAAAACATATTAAAAGATATAAATACTCACGAATGAAATTTCAAGTTTTGGCCTTTTTCTAATCTCGCTGTACAATTGAACGCTGAACAAGTGTGAGGCATCATAAGAAAAACTATATGAAGCTCTAGAAAAAAAAGGTTTTTCGATTAATTTCATAGCTCAATTGGTGTTTTGATAAGTTTCAGAATGTTATATAAATCTGAGAAAAATTTAATGGAATATACCCTTACCTCTAATTCCTTTTATTGGAACGTTCAACACTTATAGAAATCGAATCAATCAGAAATTGAATAACTGCGAGTTAAATTAAGAGAAAAATCAACGAAATTCCTAACCTAGCATTTTATGTTTTGTTTTGATCACATAATTGTGACGTTGCCTCAACTAGCTTCTTCTCTGAATTTCATTTGCGGCTAGCGGGAATTTCTTAATTGGTGAAAATCTTCATTTATTGATTTCGCCAATGTTTAATAGGAAACTTTAATCCCGAAAGTGGCATCTCTTGACGAATATCCCAACTGACTATTAGGTTAGGCCATTGGTATGTAGATGGCGATAAAATTTGGAAGAAAACTTTTTGTTATATGTAGCGCTATCTATTGATAAACTTTCCAACTGAAAATTGGTGACAACATTTTTATATAGATGACGCTACGCTTTTTCAAAAAAATTCTTATGAGGCCACATATAGACAATCCCAAGAATTTTAGGTTTTCCACAGACTGAATTATGTAAAGCTGAAATTTGACTCAGATGTTTTGTGTCTGCGACAACTTGTTATTAAATGTTCTTAATCAGATTTCGTTCTAAACAAAAAGTAAATCAATAGTCTATCATTTTAAGCACGCTTAGATAGGTACATTATTTTATGGAGAGTCAAATAATAGTGCTGGGAAAATTTTCGGTTTCAAATTCATGGGGACCTGTTGAATTTTTCACGTTATATTTGTTTGGAGGATTGTTTTCGATTCTAATAGAGATTATTTCCGCATCAGATTACCGTTCACTTATTGTTGCCATCAATTTCTTCAATGTTTTTTGGTGTTTTTTTCATCGAAATTCGAGAGTCACTTTATTCCAAATCTTGCTATAGATTGGTACATAAGTACATATCGAAGGTTCAATCTGATAATCTTTCGAAGGATGAGGAGGCAAAGGATAATTCAATAAAACGAAATGCACGTTTCAAATAAAAATTGAATATTCGAGACAAGAGCATATATGAAGTATAAATTTATCGGATTCTATTGAAACTCGGTTGATTCAATTCCATGTATCATTCATCCAGCTCTCTTGATACTAATCTAATGAAAGTACTGCCGCAGATTTTTATTGATTCTTTGGTTATTTACATCTTCTTGAATTTTTTTTATACTATATACATCTGGCAGTGCGACCAGGGGTCTAAAGCTTGCGAAGTCTTTTTACTCTCTGTGTAGGCCAGTAGAATGTAGATGTAGTTGATAAGAAGAGAGCTCACGGACCTGACAAGCGAGGGCCCTCTTATATCTCCATTGTAGCCAGTGTTAACGGCCCCTTGCCCACTGGAGTAAGGCATCAGCCAGGACATCAAGGTGCGCTTTAGTCTGAAAAAAAACGAAATACATCAGAAAGTTGATTTACACCTTATAAGATTGTTTAGACTACAGACTAACTAGATGACTAAACTTTAGACCACAACACCTGCAGCCTGACTGCAAGAATGTATCGTTCAAGAACATTTCTGATTGTTTCTTGCTAGTAACAATTCCACGCATCTTTCGATTGCAAGTATCTTCGCCTGAAAGACACTTGGAGAGCGGTATAACAATAGTGAGCATTTGGTGCCAGCCTCTAATATTCCAGCCCCAGTTCCCAAAGTGGCTTCAGACTACAGGCTAAGCTAATATTTAAAGGCTACAGGATAACTGGATACCTATAGTTTGGACTAGAAGATAAACTATAGGTCGATAACTTCAACTAGAGACCAAGAATTCAGACTACAGGCTGAACTATAGGCTAATATCCAAAGACTACAGGCAAGCTAAATGCCTATAGTTTTGACTACAAGATTAACTATAGGTCGATATCTTCAACAAGAGGCCAATACTTCAGACTGCAGGCTGAACTATAGGCAAATATTCAAAAACTACAGGCTGAACTATAGGCTAATATCCAAAGACTACAGGCTAGCTTAATGCCTATAGTTTAGACTACAAGATAAAGTATAGGTCGATATCTTCAACTAGAGACCAAGAATTCAGACTACAGGTTGAACTATAGGCAAATATTCAAAAACTACAGGCTGAACTATAGGCTAATATCCAAAGACTACAGGCTAGCTAAATGCCTATAGTTTGGACTACAAGATAAACTATAGGTCGATATCTTCAACTAGAGGCAAATATTTCAGACTGCAGGCTGAACTATAGGCAAATATTCAAAAACTACAGGCTGAACTATAGGCTAATATTCAAAGACTATAGGCTGATAATTTAAAGCCGAATTGTTCATTTCCCGTCGGGATATTGTGCTTACCGTTTTATAGAACATACAGGCTTGCCTATCTTCGTCTTCACCTGTAGGACAATCGATGAAACCGTCGCATAGGACGTGATCATCGATGCAGTGGTATCGGCCCTGCCGATCCGGTGTAGGGCAGGCGAACCTGTCCATACCGTCTGCAGCTGGTGGACATTCTGAGAAAAAAAAAATCAATAATTCAAACTCTCCTCTCATGTTAAACGTCAAATTTAATTCGATCGGACAGGACAAAGGGAGGTCTATGCTACTGAAATATAAATGAGAAATTGGGGCAATCTTGGCAATCAGGGAATGTGCGTCAGTGAAACTTCTGTGTCGTAAATAGCAAATCCCGATGAATATTTGATTGTCGAATTCCTTTTCTGATCGATCCCACATAGTCAAATCCATTATTTATTCACACATCTGTTGTTTTCGGCCCGGAATAGAATATGAGGTATGATTGGTTTCCGATTTCTGGATTTAGCGCAGATTATCTGGAGATCGAGGGGAATATTCTATTTTGAGGCTTTGAATAGAAATAAGGCGGAGAGCACCTTGGAATTTTGAAGTAGAGCTTAACTTAACTGAACAGTAGAAGGTGCGTTGTATTTCTATGAAATGTTTGAATTTTCTGAGATGAACAGTGCTTTGAAATTGTAGAAAATTTTAAGAGATGCCTCTTATAATTTGATAAAATCATTTTAAAACTAATTCTTCTTGGTTGTAATATAAAATCTGGGTGGTATTATTCCAAGAATATTCATCAGTGAGTTAAATCGTTTGAACAAATGGAAATCACTAATATTGTGATGAAATGATAGTTTTGCGTTCAAAAAATGAACAAATTTCAGTGGAAAAACTCACCTATTTGTGGGACATCGTATTGTCGTGCCCCTCTGGTAGATCGAAGCATAATTTGCGAACTACTTGCTAAATTGCTGAATATTTCCTTCTCCGAGGAAAAATCACTCGGCCTTCTAAAGAAGGTTTCTCTTGTTTCTGCGATGACACAGACCCATAAGACTGCTAAAA
Organism: Harmonia axyridis; assembly: GCF_914767665.1. Classification (NCBI taxonomy): domain Eukaryota; kingdom Metazoa; phylum Arthropoda; class Insecta; order Coleoptera; family Coccinellidae; genus Harmonia; species Harmonia axyridis. Next base: position 4,064,631 of record NC_059503.1, read on the forward strand.
CAGTCCTCATATCCCATGCAACTAACCTATCAAATCACCATGGCTAAGAGGCCCATTTCCTGTAAAAAGATATACAAAATATTAGTCATATAGTCATACAGATGCATTACAAGATTTATTAATATTAACCTAACCTACATTAATCTTACCTCACCTAACGTAACAGAGCATCTTAGCTCGGACCCCACTAATTCCTATTTGGAAGTCAACATATTTTTGATTCACGACAATTTTGCACAATTGCATATCAACAGACATTAAAGTGTTTTACCTTCTTTCAAGATGAATTACTGTCAAACCGCTGAATAATGAAGAACATATTATTTGTATGAGTTCATTTATTTCTTGCTGAATAATTTTGGGCGAACCTCTGAATAAATAAGATTTTGCCTAATGCATGAAAATTTTCCATATCACGATGACCTTCGCATTCGCCAATTTGGAATGCTCCTTCGCCATTTTGCAACATTGTACAGTCATTGCAATTTGCGCTCTGGCAGCTTTGATATTTCGAATAACTGCACAATTAAAACATTGTACATTTGTTGATTAGAGTATAATCTCTTAGATACATTTAATTGTAATTTGTCAGCTCAATTTAGAAAAATTTAAAAAGAAACTTTGGTCCAATTTTCGTTTTCTTTTAGTTTTATCGTATCTGTTACCGATTTCGAGATTTAAATTTCAAACAATTCTCTCAAAATTGTCAGGAAAATTCAAATTATTTTTAATATCCAGTTAGTAGGTTGTAATAAATAAATAAATTGTTGTGCCCAAGCGGTAGTTTTGCGAGAAGAAGGGTGGACATACACAAGAATTGCAGAAAGGTTTGGAGTTCCCCATACAAGTGCAATGTTGCAGCGATTCAGGGAGACAGGTATGAATGTCCGAAGACCAGGACAGGGTAGACCACGGGTAACAACTGCCATTCAAGAACGTTACTTGAGAGTTTCTTCGTTGAGACAACGGTTTGCAACCGCTCGCCTCCTTCGAAATCAGCTTGAGCAAACTCATGGGGTGCAAATTAGCACTCAGACAATAAGAAATCGCCTCAGAGAATATTATTTAAGGCCTCGTGTCGCGGCAAGAGGCCCAGCTCTTACCCCAGCCCATCGAAGGGCGCGTTTGGATTTTGCGAGAGAGCATATCCATTGGGAAGAGGCTGATTGGGAAAGAGTTCTCTTCACAGATGAGTCTAGATTCTGTCTCTACCATTGTGATCGACGTTCCCTCGTATACAGACGTCCACATGAAAGATATGCTCAGTGCAATTTCCTGAATACTACTGGTTTCGGGGGAGGATCGATTATGGTATGGGGTGGAATATCTTTGACTGCTCGCACAGACCTAGTGGTCGTTGATAATGGAGCTATGAATGCTGATAGGTATATAAGGAACATTCTTGAAGAGCATGTAGTGCCATTTGCCCCATACATTGGTGAAAATTTCATTTTTATGGACGATAATGCCAGACCCCATCGTGCGCGCATCGTTCAGGAGTACCTTGAAGAGGTTGAAGTCTCTCGAATGAAATGGCCAGCAAGAATTCCAGATCTCAATCCGATTGAGCAGGTTTGGGACAACCTCAATAGAAGGCTAAGAAGTTCAGAAAATCGTCCAGCTACTCTTAATGACTTAGGAATCCAACTCAGAGACATGTGGGAAGGATTAGATCAGAACATTTTAAGATCACTCATTATGAGTATGAACCGTCGTTGCCGAGCTGTAATTAACGCAAGGGGTGGAAATAGCAAGTATTAAATCACTTATCAGCATTCCAGTATTTTGAAAATTGTTTATTTCTCTTCTTTCACATAAGATTCGGTGAAATCCTGAATTTTTCTTCCATTTAATGTGTCTTGTTTCGTTCAAAACTTTCCCGAGAGAAAATAAAAAATAAGTTATAAAGTCAATGTAGAGTTAACTTTCATTAAAATTGAGATTTTCAGAATGTGCGTTAATTTTTTGCGCAGTGTATATTAATGTCAGACATACCAACCTAAGAGATAAATATACACATCAATATCCATAAAGCGCGCGTATTTTTGAAAGATACGCCCTCATCACATTTGGTCCACGATAGTAAATATCTATTATGGCGGTAAGCATCCACATCCGGTGGAGCAATAACATGAGCCGCGTCTGCCAATCGAGCTGTGGCTAAAAATAAATTTCGGGAATTCTCATGAATGAAAGGGCGACAGGGATGGCGGGATCCCCTGCGCATGGACCATATCCCAGATTGATCCTCAGCCCGTCTTCACGTCTCCTCTTGTGTCCATTTAGATGACTCATTCTTGACTTGCATCCCGAAGTGAGAATTTTCAGGCCGAAAGTACGAAACATCTTCCATCAAAGTTTTACAGTCCGATCGATTTTCCTTAATGTTCATTGCCCCCTGTTCATTGAGCTTTGGTATGCGACACCGCTGGTTGGGCGTTTACGTCAGAGATGCCCTTGGGTAGGAGGCATAGACGCTGCTCTAGCGTAGCTTTATTGACCAAGACGAAAGTTCATTCTTGAAATTTAGGAGGGAACATCTTGGGACAAGGTTGAAGAAACGCTGTTTGTAATTCGATCCAAAATTACTATTTCATCACAAAATAACTCATTGGAAAAAATCATATAAGAAATGAGAGAAGAATTATAAGACAACAATAATAGATTAATAAAGATTCGATAAACTGGTATAATCATCACGAAAGAGTAGAACTACAAGAAACACTCTGTACCTCGAAAACAAAACGTTTGCGGGCCCATGTAATAGGACATTTTTTCTTTGAATGGTCCGAGGAATCTATCATTTTTGTTTATAACGGGTGTTTTTTTTCGAGGTATGTAACTTTAAGTTGGCATTACTGTTCAAGATGGCAACCGATTCAACAGCTGTCAAGTGATTTATTCTCAGTTTGGTTTGGCAATTCATCATGAAAAGACTCACGCCTGAACAACTATTGCAAATAGTGTAATTTTATTTCGAAAATAAAAAATAATGGTTCTGTGCGGAATACGTATCGCGCACTACGTCCATTTTATTTTGTTTAGCGATGAAGCGCACTTCTGGTTGAATGGCTACGTCAACAAACAAAACTGCCGCATTTGGAGTGAAGCTAATCCTCAAGTGTATGTCGAAACACCGTTACATCCAGAAAAACTGACTGTTTGGTGCATTTTATGGGCTGGTCGAATCATTAGTCCGTACTTCTTCAAAAACGATGATGGCCAGAACGTTAGAGCCATGATTACTAACTTTTTCATTCTTGAATTGAACAACCATGATGTCCAGGAGCTGTGGGTCCAACAAGACGGCGCAACATCTCACACAGCTCGTGCCACAATCGATTTATTGAAAGACACGTTTGGTGACCGCCTAATTTCACGTTTTGGACCTGTGAATTGGCCTTCAAGATCTTGTGATTTAACACCGCTAGACTACTTTCTGTGGGGCTATGTAAAGTCATTGATCTATGCGGATAAGCCTTAAACCGTTGACCATTTGGAAGACAACATTCGCCGTGTTATTGCCGATATACGGCCACAAATGTTGGAAAAAGTCTTCAAAAATTGGACGTCCAGATTAGACTAGATCCGAGCCAGCCGTGGCGGTCATATGCCAGAAATCATATTTAAAATGTTATGCCACAAGATTATCTTGCGGATAAATAAAATTCATGTCAATCGAATAATCCATCGTTGTTTTATTGCAATTTAAAGTTTTATAGCTCTAAAAAAACACCCATTACCTTCAATTTAGGAACACCTTTTATACACACCGCAAAATTAGGAGAACGTATAGAAATGTCAACAAAGTTTGCAGTTCATTTTCTCTTGAATCCTATGACCGATTTTATCAATTATTTTTTGGATTGCAGCTTGTTCACAAGCCGTCCTGATTTACTTCTTTTTTATTGTAGTCAGGACTGAAAGTAATATTCAGAACACCATATGTAGTTATTGGTTGACAGACAAGAATGTGTTATTGATCAACAGGAATTCATAATATCAATGAATGGGGGTGTACATTAAGGAAGAAATTCAATTATGTTGATGAAAAAGTAAGTTGACGACTGCCAACGAACAAATTTTCTTGAATGTACTGAAATCATTCAAAGTGCTGTCTGTAATTTCTCTCCAAATTGAGATATCGAAATTATTAAAAAGAGAACAAGTTGAGAACAAAATTAGGCGACATCTAAGTGCTCGTTAACAGGGTGTTTTGAATAAAAGCCTACTTTTCATTTTTTTTGTTTGTACCTGTATATGTATAACGAAAGATAAAATAACTGAGATGGAATGCGTTATGTTCCCGAAGAATCAAGCTCAAATGCAAAGAAAAATAATTGTTAAAATAGGCCAAAGTGTTCAAGAGAGTAACTTACAATAAATCATATAATTATTTAATACTTTCAACAAAATGTTCTGTACGACTTTTTCGATATTTTTCTTGAGGAACCGAAAATTCATATGAATACTATAAAAGCATGTTGTATCCTTATTATTTTCTCTTGAATTTAGGTATTTCTCCGACTTCTTCACAAATAATCACAAAAATTCAATGCAGGAGTATCGGATCACCATAACTTATTTGTTTTTTCTCTAGTGAAAGTTGTATATCTATATTTCAAGATAACTTTCTTCTTAAATGAAATTTATATACACACAAAATTTCAGTCAAGTATGTCAAATAGATTCTGAGATATTGAAATTCTGTAGAGAATTTTTATTACGGTATTAGAAGTCCACACGAATTCTGTAGTAGTATAGATGTGAAATGATATCTGATGGGGGTACAATAGACCGTAAAGTCACGGTACAATAATATAGCTCCTTACACGATAATCCAACCAGAATTCAATTGTTCCAAAACCCAAATGAAAATTAGAAAAAATTTTTTTTTAGAAATCTATGCTTTAAAATTCACGGATCGTTCTGTCAAGGGGGTATATCGAACACAAAAAAAACTTTTACATTTTCCGAGAAGAACTCCGAATGGCAGATGGAAGAAGTTTTTCATTCGTTATTTAGATTGCTCGCATGAGAAAACATAAACTGTGAAACTTTTTCTTGAATAATTCTGGAGCTACCTCAAACCAATATGTGAATAAATTAAAACCAAATATGAAATTGAAATGAAACACAAACAGAGCAGCGTATCCAGAATGTTTTGGTTCCATTCGTAAGACCTGCTAATTACAATTGCGCTTTTAAGAATAATATTGCTTGAATGTACTGAATATGTTACCTCTTTAGCGAATACCTTCAGTTCAAAATATCGTGTGTTTTCAAACATTAATAACCCGAATTACAAAATGTTTATAAAACGAATATGTTATAGATTTTAGCTTTAGTGGTATAAATTTTTTGAATTCCACTAAATCTTGAGAAATTCATTGAATTCTCTGTAGTATTTTGTCATTCCCCTATACAAGATTCCCATAATGAATTCCTCTTTATCAAGGATATAGTAATCCCATAAGGATAAATGGGATCTCCTTTGAGCGTAATGTTGCCATGTGTATGGTAGATAACCAAAGATGTGGGGATTTTTCAAAGCGATCTATATTTTTGCGAGTAGGGGTACATTTTGGAGAATTTATTCTTTCATAGACGTAGCAAAGTTGAAAGTGTTCCAAGGTGATCGACCTTCTTGTTTATATTCCACTCGCCAAGATTTCTACTGATATTTTATGTTGGAAAAGCAATCATTGAGCTGATTTATTTGGAGTGACACTGCATAATTTGAGAAAATTGTTCAAATAGTTATAACAGCGATTCGCATTCGCCAATTTGCAACATTATATTTTCTCTACAATTCAAACTAGCGGATCTTTCATATAATTACTTTGAACTATATTAATATTTGTTTAAGTATAACTTAACATCAATTCCATTCAGAATTTTCAGCTCATTCAGTTCGTATAAGAATTGGATTTTTCTATTTTACATTATGCGATTACTGCCTATAGAATCTAATAGCGTATTAATATTCGGTTCTACGCAAAAATGAATATTTCCTCAGAAGAAATCTTCGAAGTTTATCTACTCAACAAACCAATAAATTTTGAGTGCAAAAACTAAGCAAAGTAAAACAAAATCAACTATCTACCTACTTAGAAGATGAAGGAATTACTAATCAAAAGATACTCAAATTATCTCTATACAAAGAGACAAATATAGGGACGGTTTTAAACTACATGTTTTTTAGCATTATAAAAGTTGATTCAACTTTCAGTGTTAGTTGGGAAAAGCTCAGGTTATCTACTTCATATTATATTTATGACACCAATAATCTATTTCAAACTGTTAATTCCAGAAAAGTCTCAGCTTGATGGAACATTAATTATTTTTGTGTTGGCAATATTTTTTTCAATTCAATTTGACCTCGTCAATTTTTTAGGAAACAGTTTATATAGGGGCTTCTTATAGTTCCTTTCAATTTTTGATAAAATGTAACAAGTTGCTCAGATACCTACCCACTTTTCAAAATATACTAATGATACTAAAAAATATCTTCGATGTTGACTTGAAAAATTATTTTAACGAGCCTATAAAAGAGTAGGTAACTAAAGATAAGCTTTCAAGTTTCTTTTTCAAAAGAGTTCTCAATACCCAGTATCCTTAGATACTTATTCAGAAATCAGCATCTTGTAACTAGCTACTTTTCATATTATGTACCTTTGATTATATATGATGAATAAATGAATCTGTTTTTATCAATGATGAGAAGAACGCTTCGAAGAAGAAACTCAGACTTTCCAACTACTCGTACTCTGACATGTCTGTCATATATTTTAGAATGCCAACCCACAAACAAAAAATGTTCTCATCTTTATCTAATTTTGTTAATTTCAAATTCTGAAGAATATCTACTGATCACGTTGAAACAATGCCTCTCGCTAATTTTCTCTAAGTAGATACTCACGCTTTTCAGTATAAAGTAGTGTCCTATATAATCCAGGTATTGAACACGAAAAATTTTCTGTTGGTATTTCAGGTATGTTCGGAAAAAATAGCGAATTGAAGTACATCCTTCCGGTTAGGATAGACTGTTCTGAAGAGTTTGTAAAAAACTGAAAAAAACGAAAAGGCTGTAAACGGTAATCTGGGACGAAACCATAGGAATCAAATGAATGCGAAAACAAAAATCAGTGAACCGACGAAAAAAAATAAGAATTTATTGAATTGAAATTGTTTTTGCGTAAGTAAGAAACGTTGTATTTTTCTCATCAGATTATACATTTTTAATTAGGTGTTCAGTACCTGAAGATATTCTCGTTAAAACTAAGTAAATCTCACCTGAAAACTTTCCAGAAGGATTCGTACATGATCTGAAAAAAAATTGATTAGTGCAGTTTCAGATATCAATTGAAAATCTACCTCGATGGGACAACCGAAATTTATTTTTCTTTGAGTTGGCATAGCTTCCCTCTCTAATCTAATATTCTGTTGGGTTACGATGTTTTCCTCTATTCTGTCATTTTGAGTGTATTTTGCGATATTTGAAATACATTTAATCAATTATTGAGAAGTCTATTTAATTTTGCATTTTGGCCTCTTTAAAACGATGTATGATTTCTAACAGATTAATTCTATCTAACGTTATTTAGAACCATTGAATATTGTATTACCTGAGAATCAAACTAGATCAGACGCAGTTAGGATGTGCCTTTTGCATATCCCAGTGACGTCACTGATGACGCAATTTGGAGTGAAATTACGTTTTGGCAGTAAATTTGGGTTTAATATTTTTGATTTGGATATTTTCTCGAAATATTTATGCGAATTGAAAGTATACAATTCATTAACTTCCAACTCCTTGTTATTTCTTGTATATTTCTCTGATTCAGAAGGAGATAGTATTTTCCGTATGAGTTACATCTCCCAGTAGAAAATCAATTAAAAGCAACAATAATAAACATCCGATGTAATTAATTACTCCGAAAACGAACTTTAAAACTGTTGAACTGTATGAGCTAGCATCCCTCCTACGCACAGACCATCAAGTCATCCCACGCAAAAGCTAAAGGTTATTCCAGCAGCTATTGCAACTTTTGTTAATCCTTTGCAACTACATCCAGTATCTTTTATGGCGCTCCCACACGATTTGGTTGTAATGTTATCCCAAATTACATGAATAGAATTACATTACGACATTTGGGCTACTTCCAACCCTCTTGTATCGTTTATCTTCATTTAACTGCTGTTTTCTTAGAAAGCGGGGGGGGAGAGATCGAGGTATGGTTACTGAGAAACACGATTCGGAAGCTGTGTAATTTTCAGGTGTGAGATTATTCGTGGTGTGTAATAGATTTCCTTATACCCGTATTTTCAAAAAAAGTATTATTTCTTCTGATCATTTGGAATTTTTTTTTACTGTATTACTAATAAAATAGATCTTGTCTTGATGAAAATCTATTTTTATTTTTATAGAGAACGTTCCAACGAAAACTTGACCCCCCATATACGTCAGAAATAAAATCACAGGGTATTGCAAAAATTGTGTCTAAAATTGCCAATAAAATGCGATTCTGTGAAGAAAAATCATGGAAGTATTCTGAGATGATAATACTTCTAAATTCGATAGTTTCTGAGTAGTTCCTTTGAGTATACTTATTTGGCATTTATAATTTGAGTTATTTGAGTTTTTCTTGATTTATGTCTTACGAATAGTAATTTTTTTTAATTCGTTTCAAAATAGACTCAAATTTCCTTGTTATGAATTCATTATGAAATCATTTTTTAGTTACAGAATATTCTCATAAGAAAAATTTTAGCAATTTGCGTAAATATAAAATCAAATCGAGAAAATTGAAAGTAACTGAGATTTAGAAACAAAATTTCTGGCCAAATATTGTTCAAAATTCTCTGCACAATACGCTCTATTAGTGATGACGTCACACCGCGCCATTTTAGTTCTCTTGTCAGTGTTCGGAATCCAAACAAACGAATTGTCATTCAAATTAGTAGGTTGTCGTTGAAGAAATTGGCTTATTTTGATAAATAAGATTATTTGAGGAACGATTTTACTATTAATTGATAGACAGAAGGTACGAGATTAATGCCAGTAAGTTCGAACTTGAAGTTCAACTAATAAACACGGCTTTATACAAAATCTGGGGAATGATACAGGATTCAAACTTACTGGTACTAACCTCGTTCCTTCTGTCTATCAATTAATACTGAAATATTTCCTCAAATACTCTTATTTATGAAAATAGGCCAATTCCTTCAACGACACCGTACTAATTTGAATGACAATTTATTTGTTTGGATTCCGAACACTGACAGGAGAACCAAAAATGGCGGTGTGTGACGTCACACTAATAGAGCGTATATTCGGAACACCCTGTGATGATATATCTCGAATTAAGATGTTGCACGATATTTTCACATTATTTTCCTGCAAAAAATGTGAAGATGGTTTATGCTTAGAATGAAGCAAAAATTGAAAAAAAAGGTATTTAGAATTGAACACTTAATGATCAGAAAAAATTCTTTTGTGAAAATTATTTTCATTTTTTAAATAAGGATAGTACTTCTTTAAATGTGACTCGACTTGGCACAACTGTTTTCAGTTGTGTGGCTAACTAAACTCAAATAACTAATTTTGTAAGCTTTTTTTTGTTTGGGTGTTCAAAATTTTGTCGTTAAAAGAAAAAGTATTTTTAGATGAAGAAATAGATATATCATTGTAAAGCCAATAGAATTTCTATGAATTTTACGATGATTCAATACAAATTTAATTATTACCAATGTACCAAACGTACTAACGCTGTTATCTTCCTTTAGGCTGTATTATCCCACCCTAAATAACGTTCTGTTAAATGACAGTGTTGATGGAAACCCAAATTGAATATTATTAGGACGAGACAGAATCTAATAAACCACATAATAGTTTAAGCAGAAATGCAAAGGAACATGATTAAAAGGGGGGTGTTCTTGAAGTTTTGAGGTATAATTTCGTTTCATCTTAGGGAGGGAGATAGCTTTCATCATCCTTGTATTTTATGCTAATACGGCTTAGGGTTCTTGAGGAGCAATCTGACGCATAAAATTTGTTTTTGGAGTTGAACTTCTTGTTGAATATACAGGGGGAATTCAATTTTAACTGTAGAAGGAAGAAAATTGAAAGTAGATAAGAAAAAAACGATTCCAATTACTAGTTCGAAATTTTGATGGCATTAATGTTTAGAATTTTAAAACTTTGTAATAAAGGCTGAAAATCATGGCAAATCAAGAAATTTGAAACACGTGTTGGCATTGGATATTATTCAATTGTTTCGAATTTTTGAATATTATTTACTGAATATAAACAATATTAGGTACTGCCTCTCAAGCAGACCGAACAATTGAAAATTTTGTGAGGTAATTTTTTTTTTAAATAAAATCCACTGGATTCTGTTAGAATGAACCGAATTGTATAATTATAGAACATGTATATCTAATATCGCCTGAAAATCACCCATAATTCGATTATCGACTGAAAATCACTCATAATTTGCGTGAAAACGTAATGTCAAAATCAAATTTTGTATTTAGGAACGTAGCTATATCCATTATGCAATTATGGAAATCTGAAATTTCTTTCAACTGTTCCATTTATTCATCTGACCCGATATTCTGTTCTCAATTAGGTTCAATCTCGATTGAAATCGGAATAAAATTCAATAAAACCATCGATCGGAACTGTTATAATTGAAATGTTCAACCGTTGACATTTCATTAACTGAAATCAAATATTTTGAAACGATACTCTGCGGTGAAAATAATTGAGGTTTATTTAGAGTAACTTTTCATTATACTTTTTGCTGTATGTAAAATATCGTTTATTGAATTATGCCCGTAGTGAAAAATAAATAATGATTTTATGCTAGCAATAACAAAATGGCGAATGCGCGAAGCAGACCACAAATTGTGACAACCACTTGTTTCCTTTTCTTTTCAATTGGTTTCAGGTAGAAAAAACTAGATAGAGTTTATAGATGAAACCAGTCATAAATAGTGACATGTTGAAGAAAAATATGACAATAAAGTTTTTTTCAAAAGAAAAAAAAAATCTATTTTGAGAAGTCACAAAAGCAGTCGAAATTATTTGAAAAACTTTCCCTACTGGTAAAAAATTCCACAAGTTGAGCAATCTTGCACAATTTTTCTCAAATGCATTTAATATTTCGAAATTTCAAAAATTAATCTTGTTGTAAAGCATACAAATATTTTATTAGGCGTATTACAATTTGAATATAGTGACTTGGCTGAAGAATTTTCAAAGATTGAAAAATGTATTGAATTCTGAAGTTTTTCCGAAGGTTATTTTCATATAAAATTCATATTATTCCAACAATTGAACACGAGGAAATTGAATCCCAATGAAATTACAACCTCCTCCAAAAATAGTCCGAACCCCACAATACCAAGCATTTTCAATATCCGCTATGAATGGAAGCGTCGTTCAATCTATCGATTTCCCGGAGAAAAACGGAAATTTTCTATTTCGAGCACCCTTTCTCCACATATCCCACCACACGCCAATAAAAAATCACCTACCATCAATAACCGCCAATCTAGCAACAACAGACTGCGTTCATCATAATATACAACCTGTGGATATTTCCACGAAGGCCGACCCAGGCATTTTCCGACGAAAAATATCCGGAAAATTGGGATACGCGATTACCTGGACAAGCCACCCACCTGCAACCTAAGCAGGTGCCGCCCTGTTTTGAGGTGATACTCGGGCTTCAGGTTGGGGCTTATGCAATAATTTTCCGGGGAAATGGGGGGATTTTCCGGAAAATTCAGGTAATTTTCGGGGGTAGAATTGTTTGAAAAAGCTAGTTTTTTCCAGACAAAAATTTTATGAAATTTTCCGGGAAAATTATGGAAATTTTCCATAAAACTAGGGTATTTTTCCGGAAAACTTGATAATTTTCCGGATTTGAGTTGTTCGAAAATCTAAATTATATGATGTAAATTTTATGAAAAATTTCCGGGAAATTTGATGGATTTTCCCGGAAAATTATATGGATTTTCCGGGTTCATATTTTTTCTAAGATGTTAGATTTTTCGGTGAAAATTTATCGAATATAGCATGGAATTTTCCGGGAAAATTAAGATGATTTTCCGGAAAAACTGACGAATTTTCCGGGCTGGTCGTGCGAATTGGGAAGAAGTGTTCCATGTAAAGGTTGAAGTTGTTTCCAAAAATGAGTTCTTCATCGAATTTCCGCGGGTGTTTTCCCTAAAGGAAATTCCCGGGCGAGGGGTTATTTTTAGACGAAATGCGTTCAACAGTGTGTTACCCACCTTGAGTTTCCACTTGTTGCAGTTCACACGTTGACCATTTAGCTCTTGCTTGCTGCTAACTACAAACTACATTGACAGGGATCTTATTGACGTTTCCCCGCGATAGCACACCTCTTAGCTTCTCCCCCCTCTGAACGTTTCTGATTTGGGAAATGGTCGACGTCGCCTCTCTACTACCGACGTAAGCCGCCGCCACCACCACCAACGTTCCGGCGTCGCAATCCACCCACACACCCAGTTTCCCAGGACCGGCGCTTTTCCCGACAATTTTCCCGATCGGGAAAACACAAACTGCAACGCCAACACCATGTGACGGATTTGACAAAAAGACGGGCTGGATGAGTCCGATCTAATATCCTTGTTTTGTCCTATTATTTCCCAATGGACCGTGGAAATCGTTCAGGGGAAATAATTCTTACGGGATTTTCCCAGGTGAAACCGATGTTTCTGTCCATTCAATAAATTGATTGAAAGATTAGCGTGGGCGATAGAAGAAAAGTAATAGAACACAAAATACATCCTTTAAATTTTTATTTTCTATCTGTCTTTAAACGGTAAACTGTTTTGGAGTAAGCTTAGGGTTTAGGGGAAATTTGAGCTTTGTTTCATTGAAATTAATCTGATGTGAAAAGTTTAAAAATAACAACAATAAAGTGTCCTTATTTCTCAATGTTATATAAGAGATTTTCCAATTATTGATAGGAATGATACAATTTGAAATTGTTATAATGGCAACACTGTGTATTATTTGACATATGAAATGTCAAAAAATAGTATACGCAGTGTTGCCATTAAAACCTTAAATTTTATAATTCCTATTGGAAAACCTCATATAATACAACAAAAAGACAGAAAATAAGTTTAATTGTTCATGAAAACACAAGAGAAAATAAATTCCATACTCAAATAATTAACTCGAACAGGAAACCTGGCCAAAAATTATCAAAATTTATGTACACCAAACAATTTTTCAACAAGAACCAACTAAAATAAAATGAACTGAGTTTAATCGAGAGCAATTTCTCACAGAACTTTTTTTTCAATTCATATAGAAAACTGTTATTCGAAAAATATGGAAAGGTATAAAGAATTGTGACTGCATTAAAAGTAAATACTCGCTGAAACATGGCGCTTCTCAACCTAGTCTAAATCTATCAAAATTGTTATTATTATTTCAAGAAAGTTTTCAGCGTGATCGAAGTAAAGGGCTCACACACTATTAAATATATTGAATGATCCACTTTCGATCAACTATTTCCAATAATTTGAAACTGTTCGAGGAAAAATTAATGCAATGTAAAGAATACAAAAATTGATTGAAAAAAATTTCGTCCATCTGATGTCAGCAACTTTTGTGCAAAGTTTAAGAGCTATTCGCATGGAATTCAATACAACAATCGATTGTTAAACAGCCCCTAGCTTGGGACCACAATCTGTGAAACGTTATGAATTTAAAAAAACTAAAAATTAAATATGAAAAACAATTAATTCTTGAAAACTTGCTACAATAATACTAAATACAATATTTTTTACACATCTGATCGAACTGAAATCTAAAAATCAATCGCAACATAGTGGAAGAAATGTTCGTGAGAAATTTCGAAAAGATTTTATTATTGGGAGATCAAAAAAAATTTAAAATTTCAATACCTCAAATTCTATCAGTAAGTTTTCACAAGATTTTGTGTATATATTCATCAAAAATGTAGTAGTTTTCACACGAGAAAATATAATCAAGTTTTTCTGATCTGGTAATTATTTGAACCACAGAAAATTCTTCACAAAACGAAATTATTTGGTTAAAGTTTTCAAAGGGAAGAAAGAAATACCAATATACAATAAAGTCACAGTTTTCTTCAAATATCGAGTTCATGGCAAGAAGACATAATTATCGTTTGTTTCTAAGAAAAATATATATTTCAATAAAAAATCGATTTCATACGAAATAGACAAATTTGAATGTAGAATGTTTTTTGCATGAGTTGGTGCAGATATAACAATGGCATATAATGAAGAGAGAAAAATTTTTCCTTCGATGCATTCATTATTTTTTAGTATTCTTTCGTTTCCTCAGAAAAATTATTTCCAAAAATGAAAATGTAAGTACCTCTTAACTATAAATTTTTATGGCATGTTAGTTTAGATGTTAATTGAATAATTTTCATTTCTTTTCGTGAAAAATTTACACGAATACGAAAATACGAATTTTACTGGGCTAATTCTCATTGACTATATCATTTTGAGAATAAAATTTTTTCAGCAAAAAGTACATATCAATAAGCGATTTATTATTCCAGGTTCCAATCTTTTCTAGTAGCAGTGTATTCACCGGACTATCCATCCCCGATACAAACAACTCTATGGACCGATCTGACCTTTCACATTATGAACGATAGCCCCTTTTCCTGCTCTACCAGAATTTTCCAACGATGGATAAGACGCTTGTTGAGGATTTTCCCATTCATGGCGTTCTCTCAATCAGTTCGAAAATTGACCAGGTCTATAAATAACACCCTAAAAGTGGACATGGGACTCTTTTTAATGCTAATCGATAAGGGAGGTCGATTTTACAACCTGATAAGGCGTTCGCTGTTTCAATGATCCCCATTTTGGCCCGGGTTACAGTTTGATGGTTAACGGAAATAGAAATAACGCACGGAAAAACTAACCTGAAGGTTTTCCGACACCGGTTGGTTTGACTTGAGGGCATCCGAACGCAAAATCAGGTCAGGGTTCTTGTGGTCTGATGATACGTAAAACAGTGCCTTTTTGCGCGCTTGTTATGAAGAACAAAGGGGTATCACGTTGCCTGAATGTGTGTAGTTGGCGAATTTTGAGACGAAAATGGTCTCGGAGCGGTAATTTAACTTTTGGTAAACTTATTTACATTGTTAGCTCAGAGGAGACAGCAGACGTTTCGTTTCGTTAGCTCTGTTGATTAAAAAAATATAAAAAAGCATTCAAGAGACTAAAATTACATTTGCATTCCTGCAAAAATTTAATTATTGTTTATTGTTGAAATCTTAAACGCATACGACTCTAAAATTTCGAAATCCAAGTAGTTTTTAGTGAAATTACAATTTTCATCTTCTTAAGAAGGCAGAACAACCTTTCTGGTCCAGTTGTAATCGCATCTCGTTTTATGATCGACAGTAAAAATAATAAAAGGTTTTTTCCAATAGCAATGATAATATTCATAATGTGATATGATAAAACTGTCTATTATTTTTTTACATTTTTCAAGTCATTTGCTTCAACACACGTACTGATACAAAAAAACAGAAGTGAAATGAGAATTTTAAAACTGAAAAGCAAAAGTAGAAAGTTATGTTGAATTGAAGGCAGACGAAATTTAGAAAATAATAATATTTATAAAAACTTGGAAGCAGAATTAAACTACAACAATTGATTGGAGAAATGAAGAAAGAAAAGAAATATTTAATAAACAGATACCGAACGTATAAAGAAATATTCGACAAAAGTGAAAAGTACATTGTGAAAGCAAGAAGCAAGTTCATTATTCTTCCAGAAAAATTTATAGTTCCAAATTTGAATTTTCAAAATTTTTATTCAGTGACTAGAATCCGGACCAATTTTCGAAATTAAAAGAAGAAATATTCAATTATTAATAAAAAGAAACATTTCATATTATATTGAAATCATATCAGTACCTACCCTGAAAATTTCAAGTGTCTATGTTCACATTTCAGATCCAAAATTTACAGTTATGATAATTTGAACTTGGAAAACAAGAGATCAATCGAAAACATTTGAAGATTATTGAAAAATCCATTCAATAGGTCTACTATCTACCGATGAATATTTTGAAACTATATCAAAAATATACCATAAAATAATAAGTAGAAGCAATTTCACCTGAAAGTAACAGCTTAATACTTGTCTTCGACAAACATCATAACATTTCGAAAAACATCAAGTATTAAGTTTATTACAAAATTACTAACACAAATTTCCAGTTATAAAAATTACTGAAAAGAATGTTGACTCACCTTAAAACAACACCAGGGAAGAGAAACCAAAGTCCAAACTTTGGTAATGAAATAATACGAAGAACTCGAATAAAATGTTGTGTACACCTTAAATTCGTTCAATTCGATGTCTCAATAACCATCAATTTTCTGCGTAAGATTTTCTCTTCCTCCTCTTTATATCCGTCCGGCATGGTTTTTTTCGTTAGCAACGGAAACGTGCTCGCTTGAATCATTTTTTCTCCTTCTAACTCCAATGCCGTCTTTCTCACAGTTTCATGAACAGATTATGAACTTGGGCAACTCAAATTCATCAAAACTCAAGATTTCCGAATTAGAACTTATATTTTATTATTTCAGTAGATTCTACGTACAAAAATAGTGGATGTTACTCAAGCAAAACCCTAGATCTAAAATGAATACTTCAAAAGTTATTGAGGAAGAACATCAAATGTGAAAAAACCGCAATTTATAACTGTGTGTAGTAGTCTGTGACTTCCAGAAAACATAGAAAGAAACTAAAATTCGATGTTTCCATAACTGAATTTCACATTTCAAGAATTGTAATGAATTATTCGTAATTGAAAATTGTATTGGTTTATGGATTTCTTAACAATCCCAACGAAAAATTAATTATAATACATGAAATGTAAAATTTAATTATCTAAACATCGAATTTTAGTTTTTTTCTGTGTTTTCCGCAGGTCACAGACGATTAAGATGCATTTTACAGACTAGATAATTCACACAGTTAGGAATTGAGGTTTTTTTCTCATTTAAAGTTCTTCCTCCATAACTCTTACACCATTCATTTTAGGTATAAAGTTTGCTCAAATAACCCCCACTATTTTTCTACGCAGAATCGACTGAAATAATAAAAAAATATAGATTCTAATTCTAAAATCTTGAGTTTTTATGAATTTGAGTTGTCCAAGATCATGTTTTTCTTATAAACACCCTCTACATTTTTGGTCCAAACCGCAAACAGTCTTAAAATGCTACGTATTTGCAGAATCGAAAAAGAAAACAAATATTTCGAAAAAGCTTTGTCTGCCGAAAAATTCAAAAAAATTTGAGTCCTCATCGCCACCATTTTTTTCATAAGAATCCCTTTAACTCATGAACCGTTGAGTTTTTATCCAAGGTATGGTATATTGCCGAAATTGTCGTAAAAAAAGCTATCTAATGATGTAATAATATACAGGGTGTGCAATTTGAAATATGGAAGAGTTGTCGTGTGTTTCCGGTAAAACCGGAAGTTGTAGAGATCTGAAAATATTTTGTGGAGGAAGATCATTGTCTCAAACCTCAATATTCAAATTTTCAGCACAAAATTATGATTAGTTTTCCATAAACGTCTAATGGGTAATCCCGGTGAAACACCCTGTATAGAAAATTAAGGTTTTTTACTATAACAAAAGTATAATTATAAAAGTTTAGGGATGACTGGCAGGGGGTATCAACTGTCATAAGTGTACGTCAATGGATGACTAAATTTCACATATTATGCTGAAGAAAATATAAAAAATTCAGCTTATTTTTTGAATGGGGTATGCAAATTTGTGCCACCGCTAGCTTTCAAAGAGTTTCTACCCCTGTTCATTCACCACACTTCCCCTATTTGAAACATATTTTGATCATATAAAAAACGAGGTGATGAAATTGTACAACCCAACAGAATAATAATTACCACTTTCGTGCAATTAACGAATTCTCTTCACCATAAGAATGTGACACACCCCCGCGATTTGTGTTGTTTTCCCTTATAATTGCACGCAAGTGGAACACAACGTTCCATCAGGTATTCCAAAGAGATACGTATCTCATTAAAAAATGATGGGGATTCTCAGAAGGACGATTCTGGGAAAAATTATCACACGGAATAGTGTGATGGATATCTTTAATTTTCATTTACCACTTTTTATGTTTTCCCTAATAGTGGGTTGAATGCAATAAAACTCATTATAGCCCAGAAAAATGCTTTAATTAAAGGGTAACTCTTGCAAGGTCCAAGGACTTGGATATACTGAATGAAATTCTGCCTGGAAGTTGAACCCACAAATAAAAATCCATAGGCGGCAAATCAGGGCTGCTGGGAGACTAATAACAGTCACCTCGACGAAAACTTCGAATATTATAGAAATACATTTGCGCTACAATTACAGAATAGCCATTTTTGTCAAATTCGCGTACGCAAAACGCTCGATACGTTCCCGAGAAGCGCTCTATCGCTGTAGACTTTCAATATATCGGTCTAGACTTGACTACATATAAAGGGTGTTTTTTTTCGAGGTATATAACTTTAAGTCGGCAATACTGTTCAAGATGGCGACCGATTTAACAGCTGTCAAGAGATTTATTCTCAGTTTGGTTTGGCAATTCATCATGAATAGACTCACGCCTGAACAACGCTTGCAAATAGTGCAATTTTATTTCGAAAATAATGGTTCTGTGCGAAATACGTATCGCGCACTACGTCCATTTTATTTTGTTTAGCGATGAAGCGCACTTCTGGTTGAATGGCTACGTCAACAAACAAAACTGCCGCATTTGGTGTGGAGCTAATCCTCAAGTGTATGTCGAAACACGGTTACATCCAGAAAAACTGACTGTTTGGTGCGCTGGTGGAATCATTGGTCCGTACTTCTTCAAAAACGATGATGGCCAGAACGTTACAGTCAATGGTGATCGGTATAGAGCCATGATTACTAACTTTTTCATTCCTGAATTGAACAACCATGATGTCCAGGAGCTGTGGTTCCAACAAGACGGCGCAACATGTCACACAGCTCGTGCCACAATCGATTTATTGAAAGACACGTTTGGTGACCGCCTAATTTCACGTTTTGGATCTGTGAATTGGCCTCCAAGATCTCGTGATTTAACACCGCTAGACTACTTTCTGTGGGGCTATTTAAAGTCATTGGTCTATGCGGATAAGCCACAAATCCTTGACCATTTGGAAGACAACATTCGCCGTGTTATTGCCGATATACGGCCAATGTTGGAAAAAGTAATCGAATTTTGGACGTCCAGATTGGACTACACCCGAGCCAGCCGTGGCGGTCATATGCCAGAAATCATATTTAAAATGTAATGCCACAAGATTATCTTGCGGATAAATAAAATTCATGTCAATCGAATAATCCATCGTTGTTTTATTGCAATTTAAATTTCTATAGCTCTAAAAAATGACCCTTTATGTTCCGAAATTTCAATACGCATCTTTTGGAAGCTTGGTACCAACAAGAAATGGTGATCTACATGTGTATAATTGATGCATGAATCAAAGCTCATAGGCTCCTGACTGATAATGAATTCGTGGTCATACCCGTCCGAAAACACGATAACTCAAAGACCTATAAACTTGAAATTTTTGTTGTCCATAAATGAACGTGCACTCAAAAGCTCCTTACTACACTCAATCAAAATAAGCAAAAAAAGAACTTTTCACTTAGAATAAAATGATAGACTAATTCGTTGTTGTCAATCTAAAAGCTTAAATTGACCCAAATATATTGATCCAGAATTACAAAAACTTCCAATGGACGGTATAGGTACATAGTTATTTTCCCCCATCAATTAACATCGACATGTCAAATATCACCAATACTCGATATTTCGTTTAAGTAAGTGGATGCGTATGTATTTTTTTTTCGGGGAAATCAATAAGGAGGTTCCTACTTGAAGTAATAATTTATCAGGAATAATAGGCCGGGACAAATACCTAGTTTTTGGACGTTATAACAGAAATGTTAAAATAAACGCTATTGATTTCCCATGAGTTAGGTATAACATTAAATATACCCCCTCATAAAAAAATTGATCGTATCACATCGTTATATATAGTCTAGATGCCCTAATTATATTCATCAAATGGGCGTTAAGTATTGCCCTTATTGAAATATTCATCGTGTAAAGCTTTGGAGAAGATTTGGCAGGAATCTTCCATGATATTTTTGTAGTTTTTTTCAATAATAAAGTCACTAGGTAGATGACAGCTTGTAATTGAAAAAATTGAGATTGGGAAAGGAAGTCCACAATCCTAGCTCTCAAAAAGCATTCTTTCAAATAGTACACAGATGGTTCTGAAACTGGCGCTGGAGTATTCGAGGCTGGCATCAAAATAACCTGCTCTTCCCTTGCAATAAAAAAAAATAAGACCCAGAATACTGCCTTGTGGAACTTCAGCTATTTCAAAATAGGGAGCTTTACCTAATTGGCTTACTGAAATATATTATTTTCACTCATTTGAGTGTGTCCAAGTGTTTGCCTACATCTGATTAGCTTATTTAAAAGTATGGCTTGGAAATATCCAAAAAATTCCCAATTGCAGACCTTCTTTCAAATCATAGATCTACATTTTTCAGGCGAGACATAAATATATTCAAAATATGATAGGCTGAGGGAATTAAGACAAAATTAAATTAAAACCTAATTTATTATCGTGTATATTACACACAATATACATACATTAGTCTGTAACATTTTTTTTCAACGTCATCTATACAAATGAAATCACAGCAAAATATAAATAAATACTTTTAGATTTTCCAAATAAGTAACAAACATCTCTTAATTTAAGAAATTGTTATTTTCCTCTTGGGTTGCAGAGGTACCGTCTCTACTTTTTGACCTTCGGGCCATGACCAGGTTGTTGGTAGAGATTTTTCGTAGAAATGACTGTACAATTGGGATTCAACGAACTTGCGCTTGTCTTCGGGTTCTGGATAAAATGTGGCTTTCCCTGAAAAATCAAATAAATTAGACGATTATGTATTTGGAATATGATAATTTGGTCAACTCATATCAGTAATGAATAGGAAATAGTATAAGTAGGGCCAAATTATGAAGAAATTTCATCACTGAGTTGGCCAACACAGTTCCCTCATTATTATCTGACTGTAGAATTCAGGATAGCTAATTTTTCGAAGGTTATGAGACTTTGACAGTTCATGTCAAGTATCAGAATATAGGTTGACAATAATTTGACAACTATTATGGGAAGCACTTGGTCCTCAAAGGTTGTTCTGCATATGAAAGATTAGGAAAATTGTAATTGCATTGAACAAAACAGAACAACATCTGCTAGATCCACTAATTTTTTATATAAAATAAATTTCCATCTGGTTAAAACCAAATCGAACAAACATAATGACTATATATACTAATAAAAACATAATCTTACCATTTTTGTAGGCATCCGTCATGATTTTGGTTGAAATCTGTAAAGAAACCTCATTGATAGAACCTAGAGGAGGGTACAGACTACCCTTGGCGAGGTCTTCCTCTTTAACATTATCTGCAACCGTTTGAGCAGCTATAATGAAGTAATCTTCAACGATATGGTGAACTCCTGCCACTATAACTCCAAGGGCTACACCAGGGAAGATGTAAGCATTGTTACCTTGTCCGGGATGGTAAATTTGACCTCCGTATTGCACATCAGGGAAGGGAGAACCACTGCAGAATATAACACGACCCTAAAACACATTGAAATTAGTACAGTCTACATTCCCCAAGCTAGACTTAATACAATTCATAAAAAAAGTGTTTTTACCTCTGTATGGTCATAAGCTTGCTGAGCAGTACATTCAGCCTTGGCAGTGGGATTACTGAGAGCGAATATTATAGGGTGTTTGTTGAAAGACGCCATGGATTTGAGAATATCAGGTGTGAAAGCTCCTCCAGTAGCAGAAGCACCTAAAAATATAAAGTAAAACTAAGAACAGCACTAATATGAAGTTAGAGAAAATGTGAGCACCAAAATAGTTTTCTGAATGGAAAAACAAAGTTGGGATCCTACCAGGAAAAATTGAACACCCTGTGCAACTCATAGAAAATAGATTCATATATATTTTCTTACTAGAGATATAGAACACCACGTCATTGTAGCAAGATTCTGTTAGTGCATACACACCAAGTTTCAGCAAAAGCTGATAGACATCGAAGTTTTACAAAAAAAATGTATTCATTTTCCAACAATACAATTTACACGAATTTTTCCGTAAGCATTCTTACCAATCAATATGGAAGGCTGGATTTCATTGACAATCTTGAGGAAATCTCTTTCTGGAGCATGTTCTTTCGCGTAGTACTCCTGGTGTCCTAGCAGCTGGCCTCTACACTTGGTAACCAAACCGTCTACATCAATCATCCATATTCTCTGTCTTGCTTCTGCTTCACTTATTCCTTCTCTCTCCATTGCCTTTACACACAAATCGGCAATACCCAAAGCAGCACCGCCAGCTCCAAAGAAGAGGAACTTATGTTCAGAAATCTTCTTTCCTGTTTTCCTGTTTGAAGCTAGCAAACCTAGGAAAAGAAGGATGTTTACTCAAGAGAGATGTGGCATCACCCATCAAAAACATGGGGAAGATTAGATAAAGGTCTTAAAGTAGTTCAAGAAGAGGAATAGTTGAGTCCATAAGATCGGATAGGTCATATATAAAAACAACTATTGATTTATCTCGGACTCACCTGCTAGAGCTACAGCAGCTGTGCCTTGAATATCATCATTGAAGGTGCAATACTTGTTTCTATATTTTTCAAGCAGTCTGAAAGCGTTAGCATTTCCAAAATCTTCAAATTGAATTAGGGTATCCTGCCCATAACGCTTTACAACTGCAGACATGAATTCATCCACGAATTCATCATATGCAGCACCTCTAACCCTTTTTTGTCTCAAACCAACATATGATGGATCTACCATTAGAGCCTAAAAATTTTAAATAAATGAATGAAGAAACGTTCATGTTATGTTTGAAACAAGGATAGAAAGTATTAGTGGTTTATAAAGAAAGAGCTTAGACATGCATGCAGTAATAAGATTATAGATCAGTGCAATCATGCAGAATATCCCAAATTATGAGACAAAAAATATGAAAATGGATTCATAAAAAAGATTAACAGGTTAGGAATTCACCAAAGGATAGTACATTAATGCAATACTCTGCTTTTCTCATGATTTGAGCTTCTGATAAGGTTAAGTTAGGTTAGGGTCACTAGATGAGGTCAGTATGAATGATGGTTTACCTCATTGTCAGTTCCCACGTCAAGGCAAATTGGTAAACAGTGGTGGGGTTTTATTCTTGCAAGAGCTGTATAAAGAGCCAATTTTCCAATTGGTATACCCATGCCACAAGCTCCCAAATCTCCCAATCCCAAAATTCTTTCACCATCGGTTACCACAATGGCATGAACATCAGGTTCAGGCCTAGAAATGGCAACTTAGGTAACATAACACCCTTAGGAATGAGATGGTATCAATGAATGAGTTGACCAAAAATGTTCAAGCAACTTTTGATGGCATAATATGGAAATTTATTATAATTCTTGAACCTTGGAATGTACCTAGTTACAAGATAAATTGTGGAAGGGTATCAGAAGTTGCTTTGGTTATCTAGTTACCTTTTTTTTGAAGTACTTTTTCATCTCTTTATTAATTAGTTATTTATAAGATATCTCTTCGAATCTAACACAGTTATTTTTGAAAATTATCTGATTTACTAGCTACTTTTTGCCAAAAAATATATGGAACTAAGATACAGTAACTTTAATACTGCAAAATGACTATGTTACCATGAAATATTCCAGATACTTAGCTCTGGAACTAATGATACACTACAATTCAGTGAATAAACATCATTACAAGCAATGATCTTCTGTTTGACATTACATTTTATATGCTGGAAGTGTAGAAATTTGGAATCATCCAAAAAAAAATTGCATCGTACAATAATCAATAAATGTTTTTGCTATGTGTTCGAAAAATCTATTTTTTTGATGACCTTATAAATGTTTAGTTAATATGAAACAAAAATTCTGTCAAATAAAGATGGTAAATTAATGAAATGAAATAACAATATGAATGACAATAACTGATTGCCTAAACAAATTAAAAGACCAAAATATGGAATTGCATGCTTGTTCAAATTCGTTTTATATTAAATTTTCCACCAAATTTCGCAGGAACCTTAAAACCACAATAATAGAATACAATTACATTATTTTACAAAGTGACATGACATGAACACATAAAATTACGTGAAACTTTTCCAAACATATTTTTGTAACAATTTTCTTGAGGAAAAAAAAACATTTGAAAGAATGGATACATGCCTATTTTACTGATGAACCTTATACACATAAAAAATTCAACAGACTGATTCTAGGATAGCGAAATTTAAAAGAAATAATATTAATCTCACGAAACTTTGCATGTATTATTTTCATGAAAAAAAATTGAAATATTCTTCAAGGTAGAGTGATAATTCAGACAAGGGGAATGAAGAGTGGCACGTGGATGAAATATACGTAAAATAAAAAACGTCTTCACAAACAAATTTTCCGCTGAAAAATACGAGATTACATAAGACACTGAAGATGACAATATATTGGAGAAAACCGCTAATTTACTAATATGGACGCGCAACGAACAGACACGTCAAAAACAATACTTTCCACGATTCTGATATATCGGGGGAAAACCGTCGGTGTGGAAAATATCTCGCTAATTGAATTGGTTGTATAATTCGCGAATTGTGTAAGTCATTTCCAGAAATCTCCATTCGCAACCGTGATATAAGATTCGCGTATATATTTTAGCATTGACCTCATTAAATAGAAAAAATTCACTCAATAACTTACGGGCCCAACCAGTAAAAACAATTTTTTTCTTAAAAATTCGAATTTATTAGATAATATGGTCACCTTCAAGGCTGTATAGGTTGTATGAAAAAAATTGAATACAAAATATTCGTTCTATAATTCGCAGATTGAATTGAAGCTCGAAGTAAATATTAAAGATAATAAAAATAAATAATTTTGATTCTTATTTTTTTTTCAGATGTTCCTAGGATATCTAATACCTGTACATGGATTTTTTAGCATTGACCTCATTGAGTAGAACCACTTCACTCAATAAGTTGCGGGCCCAACCGGTAAATTCACATTTTTTCTTAAAAATTCGAATTTATTGGATAATATGGTCACCTTCAAGGCTGTAGTTTGTTTAAAAAAAAGAATTTTTCTATTCTATAACTCGCAAATTGAACTGAAGCTCGAAGTAAATATTAAAGATAATAAAAATAAATAATTTTAATTCTTAGTTTTCTTTCAGATGTTTCTAGGATATCTAATACTTGTACAGGGTGGGCAAATAAGCGAGGTAAGCGGCTATATCTCAGGATCCACTCATCGTAGAGACTTGCGGTAAAAAATTTTACCACTAAAGTCAAGAAAGCACACTGGAAATTGTTTTGAAGTTCATACCTCTTCCACTAGGGGGCTTAATAGCTACCGTCGAGTAGAAAAATGAATTTTACTCGAAAATGTTTCATATGGAGTTGAGGAAAAAATATAATCACTGTAAATCCTTGAAAAATTCTCTATCTTTTTGAACTGTCAATTTCGATTTTACGACATCAAATAAGGGTAGGTAAAAGGGAGAAATCTGACTGATTGAAATGCCTGTAACTTCAGTTTGGCTCAACATTTTTGAGCAAATTAGATCTCGTCTGAAAGATAATATCTTGTTGATTGAGGACAAAATATACTCATAATGAATTTGTTTTTTCTGTTTTCTTTAGGGGCGCTAAGTCAGAAGTTCATTGTTTTGTTCATTTTACTCCGAAATTTCAATGTAATGATAGGATTTTCTTAACAGAAACAGAAATTCCATCAAATTTGCATGAAAAAACCTGAAGTTCGCGAAGCGATAGTTTCAGGCGTTCTGAAGTTATGGCCGAAAGAAGATATTCTTCAACTGATGCACTGCGAAAAACCAAATTGTGTCTTTAAGTTCTGACAGAAACAGAAATCCCATCAAATTTGTATGAAAAAACCAAAAGGTTCTGAAGGCGTTCTGAAGTTATGGCCGAAAATAGACACAATTCAGTTTTTCAGTGCTTCAGTTGAAGAATATCTTTTTTCGGCCATAACTCCAGAAAGCCTGAAGCTATCGCTTTGCTACCTGCAGTTTTTTTCATGCAAATTTGATAGAATTTATGTTGCTGATAAGAAAATTCTATCATTACATTTGAAATTTCGGAGTAAAATGAACAAAACAATGAACTTCTGACTTAGCGTCCCCTATCGAAAGCAGCAAAAACAAATTCATCATGAGTATATTTTGTCCTCAATCAACAAGATATTATCTCTCAGACGAGATCTAATTTGCTCAAAAATGTTGAGCCAAACTGAAGTTACAGGCATTTCAATCAGTCAAATTTCTCCCTTTCCCCTATTTTATTTGATGTCGTAAAATCGAAAGTGACAATTCAAAAAGATAGACAATTTTCCGAAGATTACAGTGATAATATTTTTTCTTCCACTTCATATGAAACATTTTCGAGTAAAATGCATTTTTCTACTCGACGATAGCTATTACGCCCCCTAGCTATAGAGGTAAGAACTTCAAAACAATTTCCAGTGTGTTTTCTTGTACACTTTAGTGGTAAAAATTTTTACCGCAAGTCTCTACGATTAGTGGATCCTGAGATATAGACGCTTACCTCGCTTATTTGCCCACCCTGTACATGCATTGTAAATTAACCTTGTCTAAGTTAACTTCCGAAAGGAGACTTTTGTAGGAACCAACCCTTTTAGATGCAAAGGAAATTGACCAAACTTTAGTTGACTTTCTGTGGCACTCAAATCAAATTTGAAATTTTACTATTGTCGTTTCCATAGAGTTATGGTTAAGATGTCTAAAATTCAGGTGTATCAACTGATTAGCTTTTGTTTTGCCAGTTTTGAGAATATTAGATAAGCTTCGATATGTCAACTGTAGGTGGAGCTATCAACAGATTAAGATTCTTGTTATTTATTATTTACGAGTTTTGTGCCATTATGTACCTAAATGTATATCTTTCATTATAGTTATGATCTATAGAAGTAATTCTTGTAATTGAAATACCAATAAACTCTCTCTATTACAAATATTTGAATTCATTCCAGTAAACGTTTCGTGTTTTGTTTCATACTCGGTTACACGTCGCTTTTGATTGGTCAGTATCGGGTTTTAATTAATGTATTCAATCAAAAACAACGGAAAAAAGATCGAAATGACAAGTATGACATTGCGGCGCCGCCACGAACTAAAACTAATATTTTCAATTTGGTCGAATGTCATTGCATTCAAAATTTGACGAGTGCATTCACCATGTTTTTAGACATCTTAGTTATGGTAAATTACAGTGACTATATTTATATAGTCACTGTATGGTGAATGTTTCTGTAGCGCCACCTACGGAAGGAAAGTGAAGTTTGGCCGATCTCGAATTGTGTTACCAGCAATATCTGCCCATGTGGACCCACCAAAATTTCTAGATATCTCAATATCTGAGTCAATCCCAAACAGAACCCTAACTCACCAATTCTTAAGTACATCATACACATGTCCCTTGTCATTGATTGTTATAAAAAGCCCGTGAGGTCGTCGGTAGATGAGACCGAACCTTTGGCATGCAAGTCCTACAGTTGGTGTATAGACTATTGGCAGCAATTGCTCAATATTTTCGGACAAAAGTCGAAAGTATAATTTTTCGTTTCTGTCGTGCAACTCTGACAGGTATAGGTACTTGTTGAGCGGTTCCTGGTAGTTCTCCACCGACATTTTGCACAGTTGCACTTGTTCTTCCTGAGATTTGAAACGGGCTGGTTGAAGGCCATGTATTCCTAGCGCTTGACGTTCTTCTAAGGTGAATGCCAGGCCCTGTAAACAGAATTTCAGTCAAGAGCTAACCAATCTCATGATATCTTATTATAAACCACTAAATTTGAAAACATCGTTTTTCCCTTAACCTAACGGGAATTGAAAGAAATGAAAAGGCCAACACACTTGCCAGAAAGCAGCACAAACTCCTTTCATTGACTCAGACCCTTTTTGTGGTACTAATAGGTAAATCTGTCTTCAAGAAAGAGTTTCAAGAGAATGAAAAATCGAAATACACTGCGCAAAAAAATTAACGCACATTATGGAAATCTCAAATTTAATCTACAACTGAAGGTGTTCTCAATGATAATTATTTTTATCAGAATTATGCATGCATATGTTATCCACTTTCAACGTTTTTCTTCAATACAGATGTTTTTTCCCAGCAGGAATAAAGAAAGATGAGATTATCAGATTTTGAATGTATTGGCTCCATTCTGAAATGAGTTGTTCTCGATCAATTCTAGGGGAAAGAGTTCTCTGCACAGATGAGTCTAGATTCTGCCTCTACCATTGTGATTGACGTTCCCTTGTATACAGACGTTCACATGAAAGATATGCTCAGTGCAATTTCCTGAATAGTACTGGTTTCGGGGGAGGATCGATTATGGTATGGGGTGGAATATCTTTGACTGCTCGCACAGACCTAGTGGTCGTTGATAATGGAGCTATGAATGCTGATAGGTATATAAGGAACATTCTTGAAGAGCATGTAGTGCCATTTGCCCCATACCTTGGTGAAAATTAAATTTTTATGGACGATAATGTCAGACCCCATCGATGCGCGCATCGTTCAGGAGTACCTTGAAGAGGTTGAAGCATCTCGAATGGAATGGCCAGCAAGAAGTCCAGATCTCAATCCGATTGAGCAGGTTTGGGACAACCTCAATAGAAGGCTGAGAAGTTCAGAAAATTATCCAGCTACTCTTAATGACTTAGGAATCCAACTCAGAGTAATCTGGAAAGGATTAGATCAGAACATTTTAAGATCACTCATTTTGAGTATGAACCGTCGTTGCCGAGCTGTAATTAATGCAAGGGGTGGAAAAACCAAGTATTAAATCACTTATCAGCATTCCAGTATTTTGAAAATTGTTTACTTCTCTTCTTTCACATAAGATTCGGTGAAATCCTGAATTTTTCTTCCATTTAATGTGTCTTGTTTCGTTCAAAACCTTCCCGAGAGAACATAAAAAATAAGTTATAAAGTCAATGTAGAATTAACTTTCATTAAAATTGAGATTTTCAGAATGTGCGTTAATTTTTTTGCACAGTGTAGAAGGAATCTTACTGGATTGAACCATTCCAAAAGGTTTCTTCGAAACTTTGATACTTTGATGATAGAATAAGTCTAGCAGAAAACGCGACTGTAGATTTTGCGAAGCTTGACCGAATTCGCTTCTCATGGCATGTTTTTTATTGCGATTTTATTCAAAATTGTAAGAAGTTTTCGAGGCGAAAAACAGAATGAAGAGCAGCCACCAATTTTACCTTATTTAGTCTTGGATCTCTTAAGTGGTCAATGCCCATAACTTGTGATGGTGTAAGAACATCTCCAACAACTTCATGGTATCCTCTTGTATTCGTCCTGTCATTAAAAACAACTTTTATTGCTTCTGATACGGAAGCTGTGTTCAATTTTATGGTTCTTGGAACTCTGGAAAAAAAAAGGATTTAATAAATTTCGATAATTAACATTCTATAAAGAAGTAAATTTGAATTAGAGCGTTCAAAGGTGCTGGTAATAAACGAAATAATATACAGCTGTCTAAAAAATGAGCGTTTTATTATCTGAACAATAAATAATGAAAATGTTTGAAAGAAAGACAGAAAGAATTTAAACTAAAGTGTTTTCCAATAAGTGGTTTCATTTTGAATTGCCCAAATATGGGCAGTTTCAACTTTTACATCTGTCATCATTTGACATTTGACAAATAAAAACTACGCCATTACTAAAAATAGAACGTTACGCGCTTCAACAACGCATTGAAATTGTTAAAATTCACTACAAAAATCGTGAAAATTTTGCAGTGAGAGTTCGCAAAACTAAAGCACTTTGGGGTCGTCGTGAAGCACCTTCTAGGCAATTATAATGAAACTGGCGGAAAAATTTTAGCTGTTGGGGCAAGTTGGTGATGTGAAGGACTGAAACCGTGTGCTCAGGAACAAATGATAATATTGCTGCTATAGCCTGAATAATTGACGATAACCCAGGTTTCGACTGATGTTTTTCATCTTTAATGATATCTCTTAGACTTTACAATGAATAAACAATGATTTTATTTTAAATATAATCGTTTTTTTTAATAATTTCCGGAATCAATGAGGGTCATGAAAATTTGTTTTTTTGCATTGATTGGTACAATTATTCTGTAAAGTTTGTAGGGAATCTATCGGTCTGACTAACATAGTCTCATTACTTTTTAACCAATATAATACCTATGTATATTTTGAAATCGAGCTTACGTCAAATGCAACTACTTCTGAACCAGATAAAATAATACGAAATATAGAAAATCAACATTTACACTATTTATAACTGAATATATCAGTAAATACCATTCCAGGTCTCATGTGCGATATACATGATATGGTTTTTATGACCCTACTATAAAATACAAACATTATTATCGCTATTATATCCGCTATGCCAGAGGAAATTCTATGGAAGTAATTGAATTAGGAAGTGGCGACCAAATTCATCACGTCCATTGACGTAATTCGAGTTGCAATATATCACTTTCAGAGTCACGAATTTCGAAATGCGTCATTTGATACTAAAAAAAACTTAATCGACGTCCTCTCAAGCCTAATTAGGCTAACATACAGTCGAAAAATATCATTTCTCTCAAGTGAAGAAAAAAACATAAAATAAAATGAAAATTGTGTCAGTAGGTACATACAGGGTGTTCCTGAATTGGAAGGTTCAATGGAAAATAATAGATTCTTCGGATAATTTCAAGAAAAAAGTCCTATCAACGCTTTGTTTTCGAGATACAGGGTGTTTCTTGTAGTCCTATATTTTTGTGATGATTTTATATAGTTTATCGAATCTTTATTAATCTTATTCATCACAGCTTACTAACTGGATCATTTAATAACTCGAATTTTCTGAAGATTACTAGAGAATTCTCAAAAAATTTTTCTCGAAATCGGTAACAGATATGACAAAACTACAAGAAACAAAAAAATATAGGACAAAAGCGTCTTTTTACATTTTTTTAAACCACCAAGTTGTCCACCAAAAAAAAAAATCTGTAAGAAAAAAGTGGACAATAAATTTGCATTCAAAATTTTTATATCACATGATGAAAACTTCAAATTGGATTATCTATGCCGAATTTAATTTAATTATCTTATGATGAGAACGTGCTATGAGAAAAAAGACTTTGACATCCTGTATGCCTACATTAGAGGCCTTTTTTTCTCAAAAATCTCCAATTTAGGAAAACGTTGTACCTATATTAATCTATCACAAAAAATGTAAAGTGCCTATTGATTTCAATGAAAAACTTCCAAATCAATTGATTAAGTCAAGTAATCAATCGAGCCTAAACAAATTGAGGTACCTCATTCACATAAAATGAATTATCCTAATCATTTACTGTTCATGAATAATAAAAGGTAACAATATTTGTAGAAGCTTATTGTTTCCTTATCAACGATTCAATTAAAATCAGCATTGGGAATTTTCAAAGAATTGCAGATAATCATATTTTAATAACTATCCTATTTTGTTCCCAGTATCTATTGATCATTATTTTTGATTTATTCAACTCGACAACATTGTGACTATACAAGATAGTACCTGATAAATAAATAAATTATGCTTTGAGGTGAAGAAATATTTTCATACCGTATTTGAACATTTCGGCTCGCAAAATGCATTTCAGGCCATTTAACTTTGGCTTCCTGTCTGTCTGTGTGTCTACAAATTTTATTTAAGAGCCTTGACTTCTAGAATTATTAATTCTCCGATTTTAATGAAATTTGCAATGGATAATCTGTTAGGGCTGTAGATTGTACGAATTTTTACTTTTTGAGATATAGGGTGAGCACCTTACTCATGCGCAAAAGTGAAATTCCTGAGACCTCAATGTTTTCAATTTCTAGAGTGACAAACCACTTTTTTTATTGTTAACACCAAGCTTCAAATGATGCGTGTCAAAAATTCGGAACACAGAGTTAAGTCTGGATCGAAAATTGAAAGTTATGAGATGCTACATTTGTTGTTGTTTGAAAAATGGGCGAAAACGAGTTTCGTGTATTGATAACACACATTTTTTCATGGGAAAGTATACTGTGCAAGCAAAGCAATGGCAATTCAGACTCTGCTCCATCGAGTTAATGTTACACGTCCAAAAATAGCGAATTTTTCAATTGACGAGAAAGCACAGTGTCACACCCATGGGAAAATTTTTTCGATTGAATTTTCCCAAGATATGAATTTAGTCATTGATAAAATGATATGGATCTAATTTTTATCTCTGATGATATGGTTGGATTACTCAATTAGGTATTTATCGATAATAGATCAAATTCGAGATAACCAAACTAGCAATAAAATCAAGGAAAGGGAAATATTATTTAGCCCATTTTGGTTTATTATTATTATAAATGTTTATAGGTGAATGTTTACGATTTTTTCAGTTTTTCAGTATAAAAAATTAAATTTTGAATGATTAATTTCTCAAAACTTGATAACACAATATTATCATTGCCACGTGATATATGTTCATACTTGTTGAGATATTTTGCAAAATATGAGGAAATAATTAACCATAGCGTCAAATGTGCACAGTTCTCCAACTAGGATGCAGTCGAGAAATATGCACAATATGCATTCAGCTGATCTGATGATTGCTGACCTTGGATTAGAAATTTTATTTATGCAAATGATGTTGTAACTATATGTACAAACGTTGATATATGTAGAAGCAAACGGTTGAATAATTTTCATTTTCTCTTTAATCCCAAAAGGTATACACTACACGCAAAAAAAGGAACTTGAATATTTATGGTCCTAAGACTTTGCTGGCATTACTCCAGGAAAATAAAATGTGCAACACAGAAAGTAATCTCACATCCACTTATATCTAAGACTGGACAGAATCCAAACTCCTCGGAGAATATAGAATAATAAGACTTGCCAAGCCGAAACAATATACCTAGAGCAATAAAAAAATTTATTACGGGAATAAAATTTTTTCTTGGGGCCCAATATCAGATTTTCATGCTATTTCCACAAGTTTATATTTGAATTTTGACATTGTCTGAGACCTAGCGAACTTATAGTTCAGACGATATATTTTATTAACAATCCCATTAAATATGCGTTATTAACATTTTCAAACAATAATATGCCTGATTCATTACGAATCAGCCGGCCAACCAACAAAAAAATGAGAAAATCAAAAAAATTATAGTTTTTACGATCGACATAACTGGTTAATGGAAAAAATTAGCTCAATTGTTTTCGAGATCATGTCATATGACGTATTTTCCTCACGTTTCAAACTTCTTCAAACCATCAGAAGATCAGAAGGAATAAAAAAATTGCAAATCAAATTTTAAAAAAAATTATAAAAAATTCAAAGATTTTGGCTTTCCAAAATAGGGACCCTCATGAGTCAACTCTAGTTACGCCTCTGGTGCAAAAAGAACTCGGTAATTTGTGAAATTATTTTTTTTTAAGATATGTAACTGATAAAAATGTTTGTGTCTAATGAAATGTCCATATTTCAATAGAAACATTAACGGAATTTGATGTGAAATCTATACAAAAATTCGCAGAAATCAAGAACGGCACCTACAATCCCTTTAAAATCCAAAAAGACATATTCTTACTTGTACAAAATGTTTCCATAGTAACATAAAGATATAGTTGAAGTATTGTCATAAAAAACTGACGTTTTCAAATGAATTTTATTAATTACCCTCTTTTATAAATCATAATACCTAATCTGAACATTATGATGTTCCTTGAATGTCCAGCAAACGTTCAACCCGAAAATATGATTTATGGAAGATATATGTGAGTAATTGACATTAATTATATTACTTTTTTAGTAGTTACAATATTATGAAAATCCTCGTAAAATTACAAAATAATAATAGGATGGTGATTTTTCTCGTATATTTCTATGACTTCCTATAAAACAAAAATTAACATCGCCTATACTAGCCAAATTTTTATTCTATTAGGTACTTTTTCACTCTATATAGTACTGCTAAAAAATAATATAAATAACCAAATATGAAATTCGAAAAAAAATCCCATCTGAAAATTTGTTAGCCATTTGTATATTCAATAAATGGAGATTCTGCCCACGTATTAATGAACATAATTCTTTTTCAACAATTATGGAAAATCCCACGCAATTATACAGATAGCAAAGTGTAAAGCAATCAAGAGCCAATATTTTGATTATATTCAGTCAACTGGAGAAGCAGTTAAAGTACATCAAAATGTTATGATCGAATTTAAAGAGATAATTGCAAACACTTTGGACGATTGTCTACCTCAACCAAATATCCGTTGAGTGGTTTGGATTTCAAATATGTATCACATTCTTGACCTTTTCGTCATTAATAAAACTCATCGAGTGTTCCTAATACATTAATTTTTAGATTGATGATAGTAGCTTTAACTTCTGCAAAGATTAGTATTGTATTTAGATCCGGAAATTGAAAGATAAGAGTTTTATAAAAAAAAAATTCGCATTATTCCAAAAATCTGGATAACCGAGCATAATCAAATTCTAATAAATATCTAACTAAATTTTCAAACTTCAATATATTTCTTAAAATTGCAGCGTGCTATTCAAATAACAATGTAAGAATTATTTGTTGGCTCACTACCTCTAAAACCGCTAAAGTTGCAGGTAGTAAATTCCAAACTATTGTGCGATGAAACCGCAAATTTTCAACACACTTCATACCTATATCTCTCTTCAATTTATGTTCTATAGGTATTCAATTAACTCATAGCTGATGCAGAAAAGTTTTTCAACTGTGTTGTTTTATTAAAAGCAACTCAATACTTACGTTCCTATATATATGAGCGTTTTTTGTCATAAATTCTGTAAATAACACTAGTAAAGTACACCTCCGAGTATAAAAATTGATCATTCGAATGGTAATTTGTGTACTAAACCATTACTGAACATATCGTTATAGTAAAAAAATGAAATAAAAGAAGTTAACGAGATTTCAAATTCGTATATAAAATATTACATTATAGTAGAAATACCATTCAATTAATTTATATAGTAGTCAACTGACATTTGATTCCAATAAAAGAGCGGCAATTCCTTAATATTCGAATCAATTAATAAAACAGGAAAAATTAGTAGTTTCGAACAGGTGCTATTTTATGACAAATTATGCATTGTATAACTGTTATTTATAGAAACATCTTATTTTTAGACAAATCTGCTATTGTATAAGAGGTTAACATTCGCGGATATCCCTCCGGTTGCAATTATCGATTCTTCGCCGACTCAACAACAGGAAATGCCGCTCAATTGAAAGAGTGAGAAATAGACAAAGCATCCTGATATCTTGTTATTGCAAGTTTTACTTACAATAAAGCCTTTGGTAATACTGCAAACATTTTTAGAACCAACGGAATACAGTCAAACAGCTGATTAAGGTTACACAATTATCAACACTGGGTTTCTATTTCTAAAATAAATCGATGACAGGTAGTCACAGATAGTGAATTCTATGGGCGTTTCTCAAAATGTCAGATTTTCTGTGATGTGCTACCGAAACCGAGTGACAGCAAGCTGTCACGAAAGACTCGCGAAATCCACTATTTTATTATATTAAAGTTATTCTAAGCATAAATATTCACGTCATGTAGATCAGAACGAATAAACTTTGAAACTACTTACATATGTTACTTTGACATTCAATGGCTAAAGATTTTAGTTGGTAATATTGCTTAGATATTTTTGACATTTCAAACTTTTTGAGCTTGTAAACAGTACGCCACTGATCTTGAAAAAAAGAAAAAGGAGATTGAGCGTATTTTTTATAAACAATATGCTTTTCTTTCATTTAGGTTGGTATTTATTGCCAAGCATTGAAATATTATTTTAACAAAAAAAATTGTATGCAGGTACATACTGAAGCACCTCATATGTCTAAATTAACTAAGTTCAGATTTTTTCCAATTCCTACCTAGAAATAAAATGCCACTTTCATAAAAACTTATATAATAATTACCGCCATATTATAGATTTTAGATTTTCAATTATTTACAAATCAAATTAAAAAATTTTGTATACATTCTCATGAAGAACGATGTCTTTCCAACACCTTATTTTCCACCACATTCTGTACATTAGGAGAAGAACTTCTGTCTCTTCCATCTTGATCCTCCAGAAACCTGTCCATGAAATCTGTAACGCCTGGATGAAGAGTGTACTTTTTCTTTTCCAACCTTGTTTTGCTAGCAAAAATATCATGCCGTTCTGATTTCTTCCATAGGTAGTAAAACTGTACCAATTCCCCAACAGACCTCGTTCTCACTTTATTCTGTTGAATGACATGAAAGTTTTTGCCATAGCTTCGAATACCTGATTCAAAATTTCTACATTCTTCCTCAGACCAAAGGCTCATAGATTCAGTATTTGAAATAACGTTCATTCTAAGCCGACGCAGAGCTTCTTCAACATTATGACCACATTGCTGCAAAAGGTAAAGTGCCTGTTCATCATCTCTCAATTGAGTTCCTACAGGAATTGAAGGTTTCAAAATTGAAACTCCTTTTCTCAAATAACTTTCTACATCTTCAATTTTAATCAAGGTTGGATTCCATAGTAGTTTGTCGTCATTTTCATAAGGCAAGGCATCTCCATAATGACAGAGACCATCGGGAATTTGTGCTTGATAATCACTTCCTACCATTATGGTTTTATTCGTTTTGTGCAAATCTTCTTCATCCGGACTATAATCGTAGTCTTCATCCTCTTCTTCGCCTACTCTAGACACAGAGCGCAGTAAACGAGATGCGTCTTGATTCATATCTGGAATTGTTTTATATATTTCCTCTAATTTTGATGGCTGATGTTGATCAACTTCTGTTTCATACTCTTTAGAACACTCTAAATCACTTTTCGATATACTAGTCTCTTCTTGCTGTTCACCTCTATAACCGTACAAAGCCAACAGTTCATCAATAGGCATATCACTCTCTCGCTGAAGAATGGATAATTCTACAGATGCATCAGCAGGTTCTTGAGCAGCTAACGCTTCTTCTTCCTCTAATGTTCTCTCGTCATCGAATTCATTAAGAAGCATTTCAATAGAAGGGTCAAATAGTTTATCTTCATTGTTGCAGTTTTTATTTCGTCCATCTCTTTTAACGGAAGCTACTTCAGCCATATTGGTTCAAACACTACTTCATATTGGGGGATTTGGATCAACTTCTTTCACAATTTAGAACCAATGTTAATCTTCAATGTTTATAACAAACTTACAGCTGAAAAATCATTCAATAGAAGTTTCCCATAACATAGGGAACCGATGTAGATGGAACTTAAAGGTTAATATGTGAAAATAATTCTCAATATGAATTGTTATTTAATATTTCAATAATCTTGGATTATAAACAAATTCAAAAAACAAATTTGAATCGCCAAACACTAGCGAGGATGGTAAACAACTTGACACATAGGAAGTGAATGAAGCGTGGAATCACAGAATAATAATTTTTATTCATTCTTTTCTGTGGTGATGAGAAAAGCTTTTTGAAAACTTTATTTTTCATTTAGAATGTAGTCAAAAATACAAGAAGAAATGAAGTTAATGATAAAATTTTTATTTTTTTTTATTGTATATTATGATTTTGAATGCGCATAATCTCATTATGACGTATGATTTTACTGGTTTATACCGTAAGTATTGACTTCACTAAAAACTGCCTTCATGGGCAATTATTTGGAGGCAGTATCTCGCAAAAAAACCTTGAGTTCGTAGCCATTTTATGCATCCAATTAGTTTCGTTGGAATTCCATCAAATTTGGGAAAATATACGATTTTGGTGTGTTTTTGTCGTTGATGTGCGATTCATCTATCTCGGAGGAGTGTATAAAAAAAGAAATTATGTATGAAATAAGTTAATTTGGGCGAAGCCATTTCATCTGAACCATTGTGACATCTTTATTTTCCGCCCTTCCAACCGAGAATATCTGATATCCTTGGTGGTGCAGACGGGGTTTTCAGTTTATTGAGAAGCCCTGGAAGGTTTAAAAGTTCAAACCATGGGCAACAATGCCGCTACGGCGAACAAAAAAGTCGATTCAGCTGAAAGTGTCAAGGAATTCCTCGACCAAGCAAAAGAAGATTTTGAGGAGAAATGGAAAAAAAATCCGACAAACACTGCCAGCCTCGAAGACTTCGATCGAATAAAAACATTAGGCACTGGTTCCTTCGGAAGAGTTATGATTGTACAACATAAACCCACCAAGGAATACTATGCTATGAAGATTCTTGATAAACAAAAAGTAGTGAAACTTAAGCAAGTAGAACACACTCTAAATGAAAAGAGAATTTTACAAGCCATCAATTTCCCATTTCTTGTCAGCTTAAGGTTTCATTTCAAAGACAATTCTAATTTGTATATGGTACTTGAATATGTACCAGGAGGAGAAATGTTTTCTCATTTAAGAAAAGTGGGCAGATTTTCTGAACCACATTCACGGTTTTATGCAGCACAAATAGTACTTGCTTTCGAATACCTCCATTACCTGGATCTGATTTACAGAGATCTGAAACCTGAGAACTTACTGATAGATTCTCAGGGTTATTTAAAAGTGACAGATTTTGGATTTGCGAAGAGGGTGAAAGGTCGCACCTGGACTCTCTGTGGAACTCCTGAATATTTGGCTCCTGAAATAATTCTCAGCAAAGGTTATAATAAAGCTGTAGACTGGTGGGCATTGGGTGTGCTTGTGTACGAAATGGCGGCTGGATATCCACCTTTCTTCGCTGACCAACCCATACAAATATATGAAAAAATCGTATCGGGTAAAGTTCGTTTCCCATCTCATTTTGGATCTGACCTGAAAGACCTCCTCAGAAATTTACTGCAAGTAGATCTTACAAAACGTTATGGCAATCTCAAGGCTGGTGTCAACGACATCAAGGGGCACAAGTGGTTCGCTTCCACCGATTGGATCTCTATATTCCAAAGGAAGATTGAGGCACCGTTCATACCTCGTTGTAAAGGGCCAGGGGACACTAGCAACTTTGACGATTATGAAGAAGAGCAACTCCGTATTTCATCCACAGAGAAATGTGCTAAAGAATTCGCTGAATTTTAAAGAATATCATTTCATTTATGTAAGTAGTTGTGTAATTTCCTGAGGCTGTTATTTCAGCAATGCCATATGGCTTATCCAGACGCTATGCACTCTGTACCTTTTTTTTCCAGTTGATGTGGCTCATAAGAATTATTGGCTAGGTAGGTTTGAAGTATTAGAAGTTAGGAATAGAATCTGTGCATTATATTTTGATTTGACTATTATTGTACATATTGTAACATAGTATAGGTTGCACTATTTACATTAAATAGTGGTCAAAAATACAGCTTTTTTTTCGACATCAAATCATCTCAAATATCAAATGTTCTTGCTTCATGTTCAGGATTGATTCTAAAACCTAGCTTAACCATTTGCTACACTACTAAATTTTGTGGGAGAAAATTTGTAGCTTTAATGATAAATTGTCTCGATGTTGAGGCGAAGAAATCTAGCATCATGGATTTTATTAAATTGGACCTGTAAACAGATATTTTACCTTTAGAACTGAATCCAAGCGAATCTTGACTTTCCTGAAAAATGTTTGTCATCTAAATTCTACATCTTAAGGTATTATTCACTTGAATTTATTTGTAAACTTATTACATGTATGTATATCCTTCTCAAATAGAATAGTAAGAGTATAGTCATTGATGAAGAATCTTTGAAGAATGGTATGTAATTATTATATTTATTGTTAAAATAATTCTAAAAGTTGTTTTCAGTAATATATATTTTTTTCATTTGAATTCGATCTGCTTACAATTTAAATCCCACAAATTTATTAGGATTACTCAGAAGAAAACATTCAAATAGAAACAGCAACAATATTTTTCAAAAATATTAAGCCTTCTTTCATTGGAATTAAATTAGGATTCGAGTAATATTTTGATTACACCAGAATATGTCTACTTGAAATAAGATTCAATCTTATTTTATTTGGAAATAGTATCAAAAGAAAGCTAATTTGGTTTATTGAATAAGATACCTTTTTGTTTTTTGGAAGTTTTTGCTAACGAATCACATAAAAAAAAGGTGGAAAAAATTGAATTTGGTTGAAATTATGCAGAAATAAGTTTGTATAAAATTATTCAGATAATAGGTAAGTAGTCTTTGAGTTCTTATAACAGTATTCAATTTATCAAAAAATCAATTGTTTCAGATGTTACTATTTTGTAATTGATCTGAGACGACATAAATATTACTTTCTACAAAGTGAAAATTAATATTTTTATCTTGAGTTATCAATAACGGGAAAAACATAATCAAGTTCCAGTTCAACTTTTAGAACAATCTTAATATATTTTTCATTTCATTAGAATCATTAAATACGTTTGATACGTGAAAAGGAGGTTATCAACTGCTAGATTAAATAAGTAAATGCGGGAAATCCATGTCACAAAGATTTCTGTCTGCAATGCTATTTCCTTGATACAGTACGTGTTTAATTTGAGATTTTCCTGAATGATGTTTTCTCCATTTATGCACAGAAATTTTCAAATAATCTTTTATGATATTTAACTCAAAAATTGCTGTAAGATTAAAGAAGAAATTTCGAAAATGAGGAATTTAAAAATTCAATCTATAGATACGTGAAAAAAATTCCTGTAAAATTACCGGCAAATTGAGAAAAGATAGTGCAAATTATCGATTCAATAGGAGATATACATTGCATAAACATTTCTTGTTTCAGACGTCGTTGATATGAGAAAATGTGTATTTTCGGAAAAGAGTGCGACATGTCAAATTGATTGCGCACACAGAGTTGTTCCAAAATAGAAATTCTCTTATGAATGATGATGTTTGTCGAGATTTCATTTCGTCTGGGATTATATCACATGAGAACAGATATTTTCTGTCTGTTTACATACAACTTCATCTAATTATTTTCAGCGGTATCGCCTCCTCAATTTTACTGGTTCATTACTTTCAATGTTGAGCTTTTTTATTGGGATGATTTTGAGCAAGACTGCTTCGAAAAATTTTTCTGTTTGTTTTTCAATTCCAATAATAACCTCCAAAAAAAATTCCTCGGAACTTGACGTATGGTAATGAAAATGAGAAATTTTTTGCTACGGTAAAACTGATAACAATATTTCATCTCGAAGCTATTAAGTTCCTGGCCGGAAACGGTAAAAACACATTTTTTTTTGAATTCGACTTCATTCTTCAACTTGAATAGTGATACCTGTATTTTTCAAAACATTTTCTGTAGGAAATAGGCTTTAACCTCGGAAATCAATTTTTATTAAAACCAAATATCTTTCCCTGGAGCATCTTTCAACCATTGTTGTCGATGGAGCAGAGTCTGAATAACTTTGAATGTTTTTTTCTTATCAAAACACAGTGTTTTATCAATACACGAAACTCGTTTTCATCCTTTTTTCATACAACAACAAATGTTGCACCATTTGAGCTTCAATATCTCTCTATAGACTCAACACTCAACTCTATGTTTCGAAAAAAAGCTTGAAGTTGATAGCTCAAATCTGATCAATTGATTTTCAAGGCTGAAAAATTTATTTTATAAATTGTTTTATATTTTCAATGAAGATTGTTTAAAATCAAATCAAATGGATAATATAAGATATCCATTCCGAATCCAATATTCGAAACATAATTTTTTATAGTTCATTAAAAATAATAGGTTTTCGTTAAGAATTTTAATATTAATTCACCTATGGGTTGCAAAGGTAGGATGATATTCCAACCGATTTTCATTATTTTAAGGGTGTTGGGAAACAATAATAAAAATAATATTTTCATAAATAATGTATAATTTCCACAATTTAGAATGCTGCAATTCCAGTGATTGCTTTTCCTAATATTAATGCATGTACATCGTGAGTACCTGAAAAAGATTCAAATTATTCAATTCAGATGTCGCTTCATGATTAGTAGAATAGTTTAACAAGTTGTACCAACTCACCTTCGTACGTATTGACTGTTTCCAAATTGACCATGTGGCGCATAATGTGGTATTCATCTTGGATTCCATTTCCACCAAGCATATCTCTGGCGACCCTGGCTATATCCAACGCTTTTCCTGCGTTGTTACGTTTCAGAATGGATATCATTTCAGGACAGAGTCTGTAATGAAAATAATGTGGTTACATTAGAACTAAAGCAATGCTTTAACGAAAATAACATTCAGCTACTAAAATTCTATGATCTTGTAGTGGAGCAGTGTTCAGCGTGGCCAGTATCTGGATGGGTGATCGCTTTATTATGAATAACTTGTTGACATGAAAATGTTAGTGTAGATAGAGAGGTGAATTTTGAGAAAAATGAGAATGAGATAGAGTTTTCAGTCTGTTTGCTTGAATTCGTACTCATATCACTTTTTGTTTTACCTAATTTCGTAATTCGGAAAAAAGCCAATAGAATTCTTTCAACTCAAATTTTTTTGAGAAAACGGAAAAACATATAAAAAAATTACACTCTTGAAAAGTTCGATTTTCGACATAATATATTATGCATAGAACATAGAGTTACGTTTGGATCGAGATATTGAATGTTGAGTGATACTACAATACTCTCTATTAGTGTGACGTCACACACCGCCATTTTTGGTTCTCCTGTCAGTGTTCGGAATCCAAACAGATAAATTGTCATTCAAATTAGTACGGTGTCGTTGAAGGAATTGGCTTATTTTCATAAATAAGGGTATTTGAGTGACGATTTCAGTATTAATTGATAGACAGAAGGAACGAGGTTAATAACAGTAAGTTTGAATCCTGTATCATTCCCCAGATTTTGTAAAAAGCCGTGTTTATTAGTTGAACTTCAAGTTCGAACTAACTGGCATTAATCTCGTTCCTTCTGTCTATCAATTAATAGTAAAATCGTTCCTTAAATAATCTTATTTATCAAAATAAGCCAATTTCTTCAATGACAACGTACTAATTTGAATGACACTGACAGGAGAACTAAAATGGCGGTCTGTGACAAAATAGAGCGTATAGTCTTTGTTGAAAAATTGATAAAAATGAGTTTTTTGGCTCAATACATTTGAAAATTATCAACTCACAAATTTTTGTCCTTGAGTCTCCCAACATGCAGACAAGCCTGCAGTCCTAAAGCGATTTCTGTCATCATATCCGCCATCTTCTTCTGCATGAGTTGGTTAGCAGCTAGA
This sequence comes from Harmonia axyridis, assembly GCF_914767665.1. NCBI lineage: Eukaryota > Metazoa > Arthropoda > Insecta > Coleoptera > Coccinellidae > Harmonia > Harmonia axyridis. Next base: position 4,108,086 of record NC_059503.1, read on the forward strand.
GGCTTATTGAACTGTTTCCTGTCCAAAGTATACTCTCTGGCTATTTTCAAACATGCCTCAGCAGCCCCAAGGACGCCCCAAGCTATGCCATACCTGGCGTTGGTGAGGCAACTCAATGGACCCTTCATGCCTACAACGTTGGGCAACAAATTTCCTTCAGGACATACGGCATTATTCATCAGAATCATTCCAGTGGACGAGATCCTCAAGGATAGTTTCCCCTCTATTTTGGGAGTTTTCAGACTGTCTTCCGTTTGGTCTTCACGGTCCAAGATGAAACCATGCACTTTGCCATCGAGTTTACCCCAAACCACGAAGACGTCCGCCACTGGCGCGTGAGAGATCCTAGAGATTGGAAACTTTTAGGTTGACCTTATTGGTTTTCTGGGAAAGATTATCCTTACCATGTTTTACTACCAGATAATAAGTAGGTTTTTGTTTTTTGATCGAAGACTGCTTTGGTTTCCATCCCTCCTGCATCACTGCCATAGTTTGGTTCTGTTAGGCCAAAGCTACCTATGATCTGCCCCTTCGCTGCAAATAAAATATTCTACACTAGAGAAAAGTAATGTTAATGCATTTTTTTCAAATTACGCTCGTATAAAAATCTATAAGATTTATTTGATTGGTATGCCTATTCTGACAGCTGACATAAACCTTTAAGGTTAGAATGGTTAGATCATTGACAGCTGACACAAACCATAGTGTCCTGTTTTCGAAATGGAAACAGAAATGTTTTGATTTTTCTGAAGATTAATATATTTTGAAACAGAAAATGTTCACGAACTAATAGTTTAATCTCTACAATCGAACATGTAGGAAAAATCAGGGTGTTTGAGAAGGGAAGATTATCATAAACAGAAAAGAGCTTTCCAATTTCTCCAGCAGCCTTCAAACACCTAAGACGCTGTAATTTTTAACCCAATTATAGAAATCTCATTAAATTTATTATATTATCAAGAGTGGTTCCTTTCATTTCTAGTAAATCGGAGTTTTTAATTCAAATTACTATTCATGTAGAAATGAAGGGGAACGGAAATGATTTTATTTTATACATGCCTATACTTCCCTCGGATTTCTATCAAAAATGATGTAAATAATGTTTTCCATGTCTGGATATAGATAAGATAAGATCACCACAAATATTTTGTCAATTAATGTAGGTACTCGAAAAATTAATGAATATTTTTGCTGAGGAATTCTGGAAGTCCCCTGAATATTGAGATCTTTAACACCCATTGCATATTACTCCTTCAATTTTTGCACTAATTGACACATTTCAGTAAGAGTATTAATCTTGAAAGTGACTATTTTTTTTAAGGAAAAATGGTTAGCTTAGGAGAAGGAAGAGAAGTGTGAAAACTTGTATTGGAAAATCCTGTACAATAAAGAGAAATATACATACACTGTTTCCGTAAAGTATGGAACAAATTCATTTTTAGCTAAACAGACATTTCAAGAAATAATCCTGAAACTTGTCGATTTTTTATTTTAATTTAAAGTATTTTAAAATAATAATCTAAAATACTTTCGAGTAATGACGTCACAGTCATTTTTTTAAATGGAACAACCCCATTTTGTCTCAATTTTCCGATTACTCTAGCTGAGCTGATTCCAAAAATGTATCACATGATGTTTCCAATTGGTACAGGATGGACGAAAATACAATAGTTTTGTGTGTGCTCATAAAGTAACGCGTAACATTCTTTATTAGTTAAATTAACAATATTATCAAAAATACTTATTGTCTAGCGGCAATTGGTTTGAATATAACACCCTGTAGTTTGTTACATTTTTAGATTAATTAAAATGTATAAAAATACGAAAAAATTTCTTTCATATTCTGTCTGCTAGACCACAAGTACCAAACATGGTGGGAAACAGCTCATTTTTATTAATCTAAAAATGTAACAAACTACAGGGTGTTACATTCAAACCAATTGCCGCTAGACAATAAGTATTTTTTATAATATTGTTAGTTTAACTAATAAAGAATGTTACGTGTTACTTCATGAGCACACACTAAACTATTGTATTTTTATCCACCCTGTACCAATTTGGAATCAACATGTGATACATTTTTGGAATCAACTCTGCTAGAGTAATCGAAATATTGAGACAAAATGGGGGTTTCCATTAATAAAAAATGACGGTGACGTCATTACTCGGAAGTAATTCACCCTGTATATTAGATTATTATTATTTTAAAATACGGTAAATTAAAATGAAAAAATCGACGTGTTTCATGATTATTTCTCAAAATGATCTGTTTAGCTAAAAATGAATTTGTTCCATACTTTAAGAACACAGTGTAAAAATAAGACAAACACCATTCAACAATAATTGAAAAAACGCGTAAAACTGCAGTCCTAAAGGCAGTTATTTTTCCGCATGAATATTCAGCACATAAATATCCCAAAGGTGGATTAATAATGTCGTATCCTCGATGTTCTCCTTGCTTATCAGCTCCACATCAAATTCTGGCTGGATAATCATCAGCTTCAATTAGGGACGTATCGATTTCTCTCAACCCAATTTCTTCTAATAGCGTTTTAGCCGTGGATCGAGCTTCAATCCAACCTGGGCAACATCCAATATGAACTAGACGCGAGATGTAGGGTTAATAGACCATACCGATCCTATTTTTAGATTTGCGGTTCGTTGTTTTACCTCTTTATTCAATTCTAGACACGTATTTAGTCTAGAATACATGCGAGTGAATAAAAATGCGAAAGAGCGCCCTTGGGTTTTTGAAGAACCAAAGCGCGGTCATAACATTGCGTAGTTTCAGCGTTGGTCGATTATTCTGAACCTTAGTAATTACATTTAGCACCAAACCAATCTTATTTTAAGATGATAGAATCTGCAGTTTCAAAATTATTAAAAAATAAATAAAAAGTTTGGACTGCCATGTTTACCCCTAACCCCACGTTGCCCATTCAAAATTCGAACCTACTATTCAAGGTTCAAGGTCATTCCCTTCGAAAGTAAATAGAATTTAAGCATAGATTCGTCATCAGTCAGACAAACCTTATCTTTTGAGACTTGGCTCAAAATTCGATATTTACAGACATTTTGACGAATAAAGGTTGTTTTTTTTCGAGGTATATAACTTCAAGTTGGCATTATTGTTCAAGATGGCGACCGATTTAACAGCTATCAAGTGATTTATTCTCAGTTTGGTTTGGCAATTCATCATGAATAGACTCACGCCTGAACAACGCTTGCAAATAGTGCAATTTTATTTCGAGAATAATGCTTCTGTGCGGAATACGTATCGCCTACTACGTCCATTTTATTTTGTTTAGCGATGAAGCGCACTTTCGGTTGAATGGCTACATCAACAAACAAAACTGCCGCATTTGGAGTGAAGCTAATCCTCAAGTGTATGTCGAAACACCGTTACATCCAGAAAAACTGACTGTTTGGTGCGCTTTATGGGCCGGTGGAATCATTGGTCCGTACTTCTTCAAAAACGATGATGGCCAGAACGTTACAGTCAATGGTGTTCGGTATAGAGCCATGATTACTAACTTTTTCATTCCTGAATTGAACAACGATGATGTCCAGGAGCTGTGGTTCCAACAAGACGGCGCAACATGTCACACAGCTCGTGCCACAATCGATTTATTGAAAGACACGTTTGGTGACCGCCTAATTTCACGTTTTGTACCTGTTAATTGGCCTCCAAGATCTTGTGATTTAACACCGCTAGACTACTTCTGTGAGGCTATGTAAAGTCATTGGTCTATGCGGATAAGCCACAAGCCCTTGACCATTTCGAAGACAACATTCGCCGTGTTATTGCCGATATACGGCCATAAATGTTGGAAAAAGTCATCGAAAATAGGACGTCCAGATTGGACTACATCCGAGCCAGCCGTGGCGGCGCTCATATGCCAGAAGTCATATTCAGAATGTAATGCCACAAAATTATCTTGCGGATGAATAAAATTCATGTCAATCGAATTATCCGTCGTTGTTTTATTGCAATTTAAAGTTCTATAGCTCTAAAAAAAACACCCTTTAGATAGACAACAAGCGCTCAAAAATATTCTGCCAATGTTCTCATCAAAGGTAACATTTAGTTCCTGTAGAGTAGATGGCAATGTCATTGTCAAAACATCTTTACAAACGTATGTATAGAGTGAATTTGTAGAAATTCATAAGAAAATAGTTGCTTCGAAGTGTGACCTAATGTTAGATTTGCAAAAAGAAAAAGTTATCGAAGAAATCTCAGAGAAAACTGAAGATAATTCGATAAATCTGCAGGTGAACTCTCAGTTCAAACAAGAGAAATGTTTATTTATATCCTCTAGAAGAAATACACTTTATTTCCAGTTATTGATATCAAACACCAACCTTACTACTCACCTAGCCTGGGCAAATACTTCTGTTTCTGTTCTTCTGAACCAAACTGATCAATAGCAGACATTACCAGTGAAGACTGCACACTCAGAGAAGATCGGTAACTGCTATCAACAGCTTCTATTTCTCTGGCCAAAAGCCCGTAAGCGACATTAGAAATACCTGCACAGCCATATCCCTTTATTGTACAGCCTAGAGCTCCCAATTCTCCTAACTCCTTCAGGGTATCCTTATCGAAGACTGCAAAGGAAATATTGATTAGTTTTAGCGGGTTCTTGAACTGTTAAGTGCATGAGGGTGGTGTACCTTCATGTCTGTTTGCTTGAACCACTCTTGGTAGTAGTTTTTCCTGGCAATACGACCTGAAGGAGTCTCTGATGATCTTCTCGTCTTGGGTTAGCTGTGATTCTAGATTAAAAGGGTCTTCCCAGTTGAAAGTTACTGAAAAACAAGATGGTAAGTTATAATTGAATCTATCGGAATGGTATAAAATGATTATATGCAGGGTGTCCTTAAATTGGGGGTATATACGAATATGAGAGATACCTCGGATAATATGTATTAGAAAAAAGGTGGGCTCAAAATGCTCTGTTTTCGAGATACATTTTTTTTTCAAGTTTTTTTCCTCATAGCATCTGCACACGCTAGATATTTGACTGAAATTTGGCATATATATTTAAAATTAGGGTTGCTAATATACAGGATGTTATTTTTTTCTGGGATAGTTTTTTTATTGAATTTTCAGATTGCATGGTGTGCAAGTTTGTTGGAAAAAACTAAAAACTTTGAAGTTTTTTTATGAAACACCCTGCTTTTTATTGAATTTTCAGATTGCATCAAATAAATGAACGAAGATGCTTGAAACCTATCGTTTTTGAGATTTTAAAATTTTTCATGAATTTGGAGAATCCTAATAAATTTATTCGAAACTGAATACTAAAAAAACGGAGTTTAGCATTTATTTTTTCGATAATTATTGAGAATTCTACTGGGTGTTCAAAATGAGATGATTCGTTGATGACTTATTCAAAAGTTTATATCAGGCTTATTCCAAATTTGACACCCTATATTTGATTTTATCATTTCGAAGATAATAAAATTTGCTACCTTATTAAATATAATATACAGGGTGTGCCGTTTGAAATAAGCCGAATATTAAGGTTTGTAAAAGTCATAAATGAATTGCCTCATTTTGAACATCCAGGAAAATTCTCAATAATTATAAAAAATTAAGTACTTAACTCCGTTCTTCTAGTATTCAGTTTCGAAATCTCATTCAAATAAATTTATTATGATTCTCCAAACACCCTCCAATTCAAGAGAAATGTAAATATTTAAAAACGATAGGTTTCAAACATCTTGGTTCATTTATTTCATGCAATCTGAAAATAATTAAAAACAGGGTGTTCCATAAAAAAACATATTTGGTCCTTTAAACTATTTTGGCACACCCTGTGTATTCCCGAACAATTTCGGAATATATCTCTGATGGAGCTTAATGATAAAGTGTTAAAAACCATTCGCATTAAAAAATTTTGTGCTTAACCGCGACAGAGCATCGCGTCAATGGTGAAACACCCTGTATAACCCCAAAGTTTCAAGGCTCATGGATTATCGTTCGATCTTTGACTCGAAATACCGGAGTTCGAATCCATCGTGTTCCTTTGGTTTTTTTTCATCGAAAATAATAAACCATAGTTTAACGTTTTCAGTGATTCCTTTTTAACTCGAGTACCGATATTCTATGTGAAATTCACAGTTTTTTCGACTCCCATACATTTATCTTAGAACAATCCAGAAGGTTTACGATTGAAAATAATAGACCAAAACGAAATAAAACTCGAAATGAATTCATTTCAAACTTTGGCTACCTTTTGACTAAAGTGCAGACATTCTGAACACCTATATTATGTTGCACGGGGAGTTTCCGACCGGCTGTATAGTTTACGAAAACAATTCCGAAACTAGTCTTGACTGGGATTAATGACAAGTGGTTCTAGCTGGAAAGAACCACTCAATGCAGGTCATGATGGAGAGAATGCTGGCTCTTAGCAACGTTCTCACTTCTAGTTTTCCTCAGCGTAAACTTCAAATATCACTCCATTGTTTTTAATTAAGAAACTTGAGCGCAGGCGTTCTAAAATAGAAACTACGAACGGGGTCATTTTGCAGCTCGGCTATTTTGTTTACAAACCGTCTTGCAGTTTTAGAACTATCGTTGATGTGATGACATACCTTTTGATCGCACCGACCATGTACCTGCTGTAATCTAGAGTCAAGGAAATTTCGTTGAAGTCGGGGACACAAAACCTCACATTACATAAAAGGATACCCACACTGTGGTTTTCGAAAACACGGGCACTAGCTCTGGTTAAAGCGCAGGCTAAGCGGTTGGAGGCGAACATGGTCTACGCCTTCTTGAAATAGAACAGAAACTACCTACTGTGAGGAAGCTCGCTTATGCCTTGAATACATTTTTATCTGCTGACCTTCGACACGTTTCGAAATGTTTCGATTACTGTCCTGTGGAGCAGATGACAATATTTGTTTTTGGGCGATGATAACTGATGCTATACAAGTTTTATGAAAGTTTGTTGCGTCAATTTCATTCGGTTTCTTTATCTCGATGAATATTTTTATTTTCCTATTTATATTTGTGTCGATTGAATATCTGGATTTATTTAGTTGTTTGAATCAAATTTTATGCAATAGCGAATGTGAAAATGATGAGTTAAATTTCTAAAACTTTTAATTTTAGAAGTATGGTTTGTGTTCCAGTGGAAAATAAATAAATAAACTTAGTTCCATTGAAGTAGGTAGGTATTTGATGTTTATTCTATTGTAAAAAAGAAGGTATGCCATTAACGATGTAAAAAGATATCAGCCAAATGACCGGCACGGTTAGGGTTGCAAAATCTTTTACTATTCAAGAAAATTTACTCGACCAATTCTTAAATTTACCGCTGTATGTCTTCGAAAACTTCACGAATTAAATCTTTAAGGTCTTGAAGATTGTGCAGCATTGGTATAGTCCTTATCTTACACCCCATTGGAAAAAGTCTAAAGGTGTTAAATCACTGGATCTCGGTGGCCAATTGTGATTACCTAATTCTCAAAATCGACGAGGAATCGACAATCCTGGGTTTTCGTCAATACAAAGTCTACAGCAGTATTATTCCCAGTTGTTCTTGAGCTACGCACACTCTTTCAAGTCTTCACATTGCTTACTTTTCAATTATGAACTCTGTCAGCATTGCTTAGAAAGATGCTTCTTGTGTAATACAAAAGATCAGCCAAAACTAGCAATTATATTTATATTTGAGAATGTTTCAATGCCCAAATTAATTATCTAACTTTGGAAGTTCACATTAAAAAATTCAAGACCTATGAGTGAATAATTAAAATGTAGTGGTTCATTAGCGTTGAAAATAATGGAATATTCAATAATTGAATGGATGTTTTTGCCTTCATCATTTATATTAATGGGTATTATAGGCAATATGTCGTTTAATTTTTCTAATACAATCGATTTAGTTGATTGTTCACATGGATTATTGCGTTAACAATGTCTAGACATAAGAAAGAACCGCTAAGTTACGAATACGTCTTAAAATATATTTTATGGATTAAGAAAATAGCAATTTTCGACTTTACCTTAGCGAAGTCGTATAAGACACTATGGTATTTTATAATGTTATGGAAATTATTCCTTACGTCCATCCAATTCTACCTATTCATCTCAATTCTACCTGAAATGGATGATATGCAGATGAAGACGATGGAGAAATACATTTTTTATGCCATACACTTTCTGAATCTTTTTGTTTGTTGCGTTTTGATATTCTTCAATTCAGACTCCTATATGAAAAGTGGGAATGTAATATTGAGCAGGTATAATCTGAGAGGAAAGGATAAAATTTTTCTAAGAATAAGAAGATGCATAATCATCGAATATGTGATAGAGGAGTTCATACTGTACTGGAAAATTATCGGGGTTATGCTTAATGTTCAAATGAACGTAGCGATGACTGCTCATACGATTTTCTTCATGTATGGGGACATTATAATTAATCTCACTGCAACGGAGTTCAGTTGTTCTTTGATCACTCTAGCCATTTTTGCACTCAAATTCCATGAGAATTTTCGAAATACACGTGAACTTGATAACAACAGCTCCTATTATATAGAATCTTGTAAGGAAATTTGTTCATCTGGCAAGAAGATATTCAAGACCTTTTCGAATGTGATTATTTTATTAATATTCCTTTATTTTTTGATGGTGACATATATGATTCTGTGTTTGAAAATATCGTTGTTCGAGGAAACCAAAGGTGTCAATGTTAGGTATTATTGGACTGTCTTATCGATCCTGAGAGTTTGTAAAATAATTATAGGATGCAGCATGTTTTCATTAGCGGTAAGTAAGAAGCAGAAGGAAAATTAAACAATTAGATAGGTATTTCAGTTAAAGAAATAAAAATTTTGTTGTTGGGAGTATTCAGAGCAGCAACTTTTATAATTATAAGTTTATTTAGGGAAACAAAAATAATGAAACGAATGCAGAAAATTATAATGATCAATTTGTCTAGATTTTATCTTTTCTTTTTGAGTTTTTTCGTGAAATTGCGATTGTTTCGTTGTTTGTGTGTCAAAGTAGCTCCGTCTAGTTGGAAATGAATTTTACGAATATCAATATATTCTAACTTCTTGAGTTATTGTGTTAACTGAACTTTAAAAGCCTTAAGACCTGAGTTTTCATGGAAAATACGGTGTAATGTCGTTTGGGGAAAGCCAAATTCCCCTCGAAGTGAATTTTAACATTTTCAATGCGTTGTTGAAGCATGAATCGTTCCATTTTTAGTACGCCTCAATTCATTATCAAACTTTGGAAGTCCACATTAAGAAATAAAAGGCACATGACAGAATAATTACAATGCCAATGTAGTGGTTAATAGGTAAGCGTTAAAAATAATGGAATATACAATAATTAAATGGATATTTTGGCCTTCATCATTTAGATTAATGGGTATTATAGGTAATACTTATGTTTTTTAATTTTCTAATGCAATCGATTCAGTTGATTATTCACATGGGCTGTTGTGTTTACAATGCCTAGACATAAGAAAGAACCGCTTAGTTACGAATATGTCTTGAAATATATTTTATGGATTAAGAAAATAGCAATTTTCGACTTTACCTTAGCGAAGTCGTATAAGACACTATGGTATTTTATAATGTTATCGAAATTATTCCTCACGTCCATCCAATTCTACCTATTCATTTTAATTCTACCTTCATTGGATGATATCCATTTGAAGGCGTTGGAGAAATACATTTACTATGCCATACATCTTCTGAATCTTTTTGTATGTTGCGTTTTGATATTCTTCAATTCAGACTCCTACATGAAAAGTGGGAATGTAATATTGAGCAGGTATAATCTGAGAGGAAAGGATAAAATTTTTCTAAGAATAAGAAGATGCATAATCATCGAATATGTAATAGAGGAGTTCATATTGTACTGGAAAATATTCGGGGTTATGGTCAATCTTCAAATGAACGGAGCGATGACTGCTCATATGATTTTCTTCATGTATGGGGACATTATAATAAATCTCACTGCAATGGAGTTCAGTTGTTCTTTGATCACTCTAGCCATTTTTGCACTCAAATTCCATGAGAATTTTCGAAATACCCGTGAACTTGATAACAACAGTTCCTATTATATAGAATATTGTAAGGAAATTTGTTCATCTGGCAAGAAGATATTAGAGGCCTATTCGAATGTGATTATTTTATTATTATTCCTTTATTTTTTGATGGTGACACATATGATTCTGTCTTTAAAAATATCGTTATTCGAGGAAACCAAAGGTGGCAATGTTAGGTATTATTGGACTGTCTTATCGATCCTGAGAGTTTGTAAAATAATTATAGGATGCAGCATGTTTTCATTAGCGGTAAGTGAGAAGCAAAAGTAATATTAAACAATCAGATAAGTATTCAGAGCAGCCACTTCTATAATTATAAGTTTATTTAGGGAAACAAGAATAACGAAACAAATGCAGAAAATTCAAATGATAATTTTTTCCCTGCCGAGAAGGTGCTTCAAGTCGACCCAAAAGGGCTTTAGTTTTGCGAATTTTTACCGCACCATTTTGTAATGAATTTTAACATTTTCAATGCTTTGTTGAAGTGTGTATCGTTCCATTTTTAGTACGCCTCAATTCATTATCAAACTTTCGAAGTCTACATTGAAAACTAAAAGGCACATGAAAGAATAATTAGAATGCCTATGTAGTGGTTAATAAGCGTTGAAAATAATGGAATATACAATAATTGAATGGATGTTTAGGCCTTCATCATTTAGATTAATGGGTATTAGAGATAATACTTATGTCATTTAATTTTCTAATGCAATCGATTCAGTTGACTATTCACATGGGCTGTTGTGTTTACAATGCCTAGACATAAGAAAGAACCACTTAGTTACGAATACGTCTTAAAATATATTTTATGGATCAAGAAAATTTCAATTTTCGACTTTACCTTAGCCAAGTCGTACAAGACACTATGGTATTTTATAATGTTATGGAAATTATTCCTTACATCCATCCAATTCTACCTATTCATTTTAATTCTACCTGCAATGGATGATATGCATTTGAAGACGATGGAGAAATACATTTATTATGCCATACATCTTCTGAATCTTTTTGTATGTTGCGTTTTGATATTCTTCAATTCAGACTCCTATATGAAAAGTGGTAATGCAATATTGAGCAGGTATAATCTGAAAGGAAAAGATACAATTTTTCTGATAATGAGAAGATGCATCATCATTGAATATTTCATAGAGGAGTTCATACTGTACTGGAAAATATTCGGGTTTATCCCTAATGTTCAAATAAACGTAGCGATAATCGCTCAAACGATTTTCTTCATGTATGGGGACATTATAGTAAATCTCACTGCAACGGAGTTCAGTTGTTCTTTGATAACTCTAGCCATTTTTGCACTCGAATTCCACGAGAATTTTCGAAATACACGTGAACTTGATAACAACAGTTCCTATTATATAGAATCTTGTAAGGAAATTTGTTCATCTGGCAAGAAGTTATTCGAGACCTTTTCGAATGTGATTATTTTATTATTATTCCTTTATTTTTTGATGGTGACATATATGATTCTGTCTTTGAAATTATCGTTGTTCGAGGAAACCAAAGATGGCAGTGTTAAGTATTATTGGGCTCTCTTATCGATCCTGAGAGTTTGTAAAATAATTATAGGATGCAGCATGTTTTCATTAGCGGTAAGTGAAAAGCAAAAGGAAAATTAAACAATTAGATAGGTATTTCAGTTAAAGAAACATAAATTTTTTTGTTGGGAGTATTCAGAGCAGCCACTTCTATAATTATAAATTCATCAAGGCAAACAAGAATAACGAAACAAATGCAGAAAATTCAAATGATCAATTTTTCCGGCAGAGAAGGTGCTTCACAACGACCCAGAAGTGCTTTAGTTTTGCTAACTTTTACTGCAAAATTTTCACCATTTTGTAGTGAATTTTAACATTTTCAATCCGTTGTTGAAGTGTGTATTGTTCCTTTTTTAGTACGCCTCAATTCATTATCAAACTTCGGAAGTCCACATAGAAAAAATACAAGGTACATGACAGAATAATTAGAATTCCAATGTAGTGGTTAATTAGCGTAAAAAATAATGGAATATACAATAATTGAATGGATGTTTTGGCCTTCATCATTTAGATTAATGGGTATTTTAGGTAATACTTATGTTTTTTAATTTTCTAATGCAATCGATTCAGTCGATTATTCACATGGGCTGTTGTATTTACAATGCCTAGACAAAAGAAAGAACCGCTAAGTTACGAATACGTCTTAAAATATATTTTATGGATTAAGAAAATAGCAATTTTCGACTTTACCTTAGCGAAGTCGTATAAGACACTGTGGTATTTTATAATGTTATGGAAATTATTCCTTACGTCCATCCAATTTTACCTATTCATTTTAATTCTACCTGCAATGGATGATATGCATTTGAAGACGATGGAGAAATACATTTATTATGCCATACATCTTCTGAATCTTTTTGTATGTTGCGTTTTGATATTCTTCAATTCAGAGTCCTATATGAAAAGTGGGAATGCAATATTGAGCAGGTATAATCTGAAAGGAAAAGATACAATTTTTCTAAGAATAAGAACATGCATAATCATCGAATATGTAATAGAGGAGTTCATACTGTACTGGCAAATATTCGGGGTTATCCTTAATGTTCAAATGAACGTAGCGATGGCCACTCAAACCATTTTCTTCATGTATGGGGACATTATAATTAATCTCACTGCAACGGAGTTCAGTTGTTCTTTGATCACTATAGCCATTTTTGCATCCAAATTCCATGAGAATTTTCGAAATACACGTGAACTTGATAACAACAGTTCCTATTATATAGAATCTTGTAAGGAAATTTGTTCATCTGGCAAGAAGATATTAGAGACCTTTTCGAATGTGATTATTTTATTATTATTCCTTTATTTTTTGGTGGTGACATATATGATTCTGTCTTTGAAATTATCGTTGTTCGAGGAAACAAAAGATGGAAATGTTAAGTATTTATGGACTGTCTTATCGATCCTGAGAGTCTGTAAAATAATTATAGGATGCAGCATGTTTTCATCAGCGGTAAGTGAAAAGCAAAAAGAAAATTAAACAATTAGATAGGTATTTCAGTTAAAGAAACATAAATTTTGTTGTTGGGAGTATTCAGAGCAGCCACTTCTATAATTATAAATTCATTAAGGCAAACAAGAATAACGAAACAAATGCAGAAAATTCAGTTTTTGCCGGCCAAGAATGTGCTTCATGACGACCCAAAAGTGCTTTAGTTTTTCGAACTTTAACTGCCAAATTTTCACCATCTTGTGGTGAATTTTAAAAATTTCAATGCGTTGTTGAAGCGGGTATCGTTCCATTTTTAATACGCCTCAATTCATTATCAAACGTTGGAAGTCCACATTGAAAAATACATTGCATATGACAGAATAATCAGAATTCCAATGTATTGGTCAATAAGAGTTAAAAATAATGGAATATACAATAATTGAATGGATGTTTTTGCCTTCATCATTTAGATTAATGGGTATTATAGGTAATACTTATGTTATTTAATTCTCTTATGCAATCGATTCAGTTGATTATTCACATGAGCTGTTGTGTTTACAATGTCTAGACACAAGAAAGAACCGCTGAGTTACGAATACGTCTTAAAATATATTTTTTGGATTAAGAAAATAGCAATTTTCGACTTTACCTTAGCGAAGTCGTATAAGACACTGTGGTATTTTATAATGTTATGGAAATTATTCCTTACGTCCATCCAATTTTACCTATTCATTTTAATTCTTCCTGTAATGGATGATATGCATTTGAAGGCGTTGGAGAAATACATTTATTATGCCATACATGTTCTGAATCTTTTCGTTTGTTGCGTTTTGATATTCTTCAATTCAGAGTCCTATATGAAAAGTGGGAATGCAATATTGAGCAGGTATAATCTGAAACGAAAAGATACAATTTTTCTAAGAATAAGAAGATGCATCCTCATTGAATATTTAATAGAGGAGTTCATACTATATTGGAAAATATTCAGGATTATCCTTAATGTTCAAATGAACGTAGCGATGACCGCTCAAACGATTTTCTTCATGTATGGGGACATTATAGTAAATCTCACTGCAACAGAGTTCAGTTGTTCTTTGATCACTCTAGCCATTTTTGCACTCAAATTCCACGAGAATTTTCGAAATACACGTGAACTTGATAACAACAGCTCCTATTATATAGAATCTTGTAAAGAAATTTGTTCATCTGGCAAGAAGATATTCGAGTCCTTTTCGAATGTGATTATTTTATTATTATTCCTTTATTTTTTGATGGTGACATATATAATTCTGTCTTTGAAATTATCGTTGTTCGAGGTAACCAAAGATGGCAGTGTTAAGTATTATTGGGCTCTCTTATCAATCCTGAGAGTTTGTAAAATAATTATAGGATGCAGCATGTTTTCATTAGCGGTAAGTGAGAAGCAAAAGGGAAAATTAAACAATTAGAAAGGTATTTCAGTCAAAGAAACATAAATTTTGTTGTTGGGAGTATTCAGAGCAGCCACTTCTATAATTATAAGTTCATTTAGGGAAACAAGAGTAACTTAACAAATGCAGAAAATTTGAATGATCAATTTGTCTAGATCTAATCTTTTCTTTTCAAGTTGTTTTGTGCGATTGTTTCGTTGTTTTTGTGTCAAAGTAACTCCGTCTAGTTAGAAATGAATTTTGCAAATATCAATATATTCTAACTTCTTGAGTTCTTGTGTTAACTGAAATTTAAAAGCTTCAAGACCTGAGTTTTCATGAAAAATACAGTCTAATGTCGTTTGCGGAATACCAAATTTTCCTTGTAGTGAATTTCAACATTTTCAATGCGTTGTTGAAGTGTGTATCGTTCCATTTTTAGTACGCCTCAATTCATTATCAAACTTTGGAAGTCCACATTAAGAAATAAAAGGCACATGACAGAATAATTAGAATGCCAATGTAGTAGTTGATTAGCTTTAAAAATAATGGAATATACAATAATTGAATGGATGTTTTGGCCTTCATCATTTAGATTAATGGGTATTATAGGTAATACTTATATTATTTAATTTTCTAATGCAATCGATTCAGTTGATTATTCACATGAGCTGTTGTGTTTACAATGTCTAGACATAAGAAACAACCGCTAAGTTACGAATACGTCTTGAAATATATTTTATGGATCAAGAAAATAGCAATTTTCGACTTTACCTTAGCCAAGTCGTATAAGACACTATGGTATTTTATAATGTTATCGAAATTATTCCTTACGTCCATCCAATTCTACCTATTCAGTTTAATAATACCTGCAATGGAGAATGTGCATTCGAGGACGATGGAGAAGTACATTTCTTATGCCATACATGTCCTCAATCTTTTTGTTTGTTGCGTTTTTATATTCTGCAGTTCGAGCTCCTACATGAAAAGTGGGAATGCAATATTGAGCAGGTATAATCTGAGAGGAAAAGATACAATTTTTCTAATAATGAGAAGATGCATCATCATTGAATATTTAATAGAAGAGTTCATACTGTACTGGAAAATAGCCGAAGTTATCCTTGATTTTGAAATGAACGTAGCGATGACAGCTCAAACGATTTTCTTCATGTATGCGGATATTTTATATAATCTCACTGCAACGGAGTTCAGTTGTTCTTTGATAACACTGGCCATTTTTGCACGAAAATTTCACGAGAATTTTCGAAATAAACGTGAACTTGATAACAACAGCTCCTATTATATAGAGTCTTGTAAGGAAATTTGTTCATCTGGCAAGAAGATATTCGAGACCTTTTCGAATGTGATTATTTTATTATTATTTCTTTATTTTCTGGTGGTGATATATATCATTCTATCTGTAAAAATAGCGTTGGTCGAGGAAACCAAAGATGGCGATGTCAAGTATTATTGGGCTGTCTTATCGATCTTGAGAATTTGTAAAATAATTCTGGGATGCAGCATGTTTTCATTAGCGGTAAGTGAGAAGTAGAAGGAAAATTAAACAATTAGGTAGGCAATTTAAAGGAAATTATATACAGTATAGGTAAGCTCAGGGTTTTCCAGCATCCATCCTCCTTTTATCTGAGCTGTTATCATATTTTGACATTTGACACCATTTCCTAAAATGGAACGATACACGCTGCAACAACGTAACAACAATAAAAAATTTTGTGAATATTTTTTAAGTGTCTGACAAATGTTTCAATAGAATGTCATTTGAATTACATTACATTATCTACACTTCAATTCCTAAATATTCAAACAATGAATGTGATTATACTAGAGTCATAAGTAAAATACTGATATTTGTTTAAACTCCAACATTTACACCCTGTATTTCGAAAATGATGCTTGTTAGGATACCTATATGTTTATATGAACTTTCTTCATGAAAAAAGTAAAATCTGGACTAACCTGTATATTGGTGTAGAATGGTCAATGGAACTAATTTAATTGACGTAACATTCTAAAATTTTCATATATTGCTTTAATTACTTAGAGGAGTAGGTAGCCACAATATTGTCATTTCATATACTAGAGGCAATCTATCTAGTTGATTGTTCATTACGTTAGAATGTCGTCCCATAATGAAGAAATACTAAGTTACGAATACGTCTTGAAATACATTTTATGGATCAAGAAAATAGCAATTTTTGACTTTACCTTAGCGAAATCGTATAAAATTTCATGGTTCTTTATACTCTTATGGAAATTGTTTCTCACATTTCTTCAATTCTACTTGTATATAATAGTGCTACCTAAATTGGATTCTTTACATCTGAGAGTGATGGAACGATATTGTCATTATGCAATCAATCTCCTGAATCTTGTTGTTTGTAGCGTTTTGATCTTTTTCGATTCAGGCATCAACAGTGGCAACACAATCTTAAGCAGGTTTGATTTGAGAGCAGATAAGATTTTTCTAAAAATGAGAAGGTGTATCTTGATCGAATATTTATTAGAGGAAATCATAATGTTATGGAAGATTATCATTGTCTTCTTCTTCTTCGCTCTCAAATTCGACTTATCGATGACACTACAGACCATTTTGTTTATGTACTCTGACATTATATTCAATCTTACTATAACAGAGTTCAGTGGTTCCTTGATAACTCTAGCTGTTTATGCTTGCAAGTTCCATGAAAATTTTCGAAATTCGAGTCATTTCGATGACAGCATATCGTATTATATAGATTCTTGTAAGGATATTTGCTCATCTGGAAGGAAGATCTTCGAGAACTTTTCGAATGTCATTATTATCGTTATCTTCCATTATTTTATGATTCTGACATATATAAGTCTAAATGTAAAGGTAACAATATTAAAAGGAACAAATAGAGATGGTGATTTGAAGTATTATTGGGCTTTCTTATCAAGCCTAAGAGTCTGTAAAATAATCCTAGGATGCAGTCTTCATTCGTTTGCGGTAAGTTTGAAGCAAGGAAAAATAAGGAAGAAGGAAATTGGAAAAATTCATAATTCTTGGAATTTTTCTGAGCGGCATTTTCTATAATTGAGAGAGTTCTGATGTGAAAAGAGGTATGCACCATTAATTAAACTAAGGAAACGAACGCAGAAAATTCTAAGTTAAAATTCTAATATGGGAAAATTCTTAGGGGTTCTTCAATAAAAATTTTTTCTTTCAAATGGCTGCCAAGGCTACGGTTGCAGCACCATATCCTTTTCATTCAATTTTCCATGACCAATTCGCATAGAAAAAAAAACATTACTAATATCTACTTATTGAGGTATTTAAGCAATTTATTTTTTAGATAAACCAAATGATGGATTTCCTGAAATCCTCTATTACCAAGATGTCTGATAAAGATAGAAAGCAGGTTTGTTGAATGAAATGTTCTATTTGTGCTCTTTATACCTCATTAAAGAAAATAAGCTGCTCCATAATAAAGTATAAAACTTCTTTGACTGAATATCTAGATTCGTGGAATGTATGATTGGGAAAAATCCATTTCATTATTCACTCTCTTGTACAGCAGTTTATTTGAATAGGTATAAAGAAAATTATTTAAGATCGATAATAATTTTTCAGGTCAAATTTTTTTTGCTGGAGCGACTTCATGAACCATCGATTTTGGAAATAAAGAAGTGTTTGCAGTTTGATGGTGGCTTATTATATAGTGCTATTGGTGCTATCACAACTTATGCAGTCATACTTTTTCAACTGGACGAACTTCAAACTTCTTGATTCTGTCAGGATTTTATGTAAAAAATGTTCTGAAATGAATATATAAAATCAGTGATTTTTCAGACTTTTCTTCAATATCACATAAAAATAATAATTAGATACTATTTGTTGTTGTAAAAACGAAATCTTTTCCCATCAGTTTTTCCATTTTATCCACCTATCCTTTTTATATGGAACTAAGAACATAAAATATAGATTTCTATAAATCAAGTTTGAGTTTTTCAAAGAGATGGCGCCAGTTGTTATGAAAGAATTCTGGTGGTTACCTTGAAAATCAATACGGATGGTATCAAGCGATTATCATAGATGGCAGAAGTACTACAAGGTCCATCTACCGAAAATAAGTTTCATAAAGGAAGAGTATACATAGAAGATACTTGCAGGAAATTTTTTCGTTAGGATATCGATTCACAGATTTCAACTATTTGAAAGACACACAATATATTTTAGTTCCCCAACTACTTTGATCCGCAGTTTCAATTGCCAAGACGTGCAGTGCATTTTAAAGTGCTTATGGGAGTTTGAGGATTATTGCCTCTTTGAGAATGTCTAAAGTTTGGAGACCTTGGAAAAATGAAAAGAAAGAAGGCCAATCTAGTATTCTTCGGTTTCTTTTTCAGTAAAAACGTTAAAAAATTATGCAAATCGGGAAAGTTTGAGGTTTTGAGCGTTTTCCTGTTATTGAGTGTAATAATATCGTAAAGTGTTTTTGTGGTGTTATTTGCTTTTGTATTTGTACTACACGTCATTTTCGCTAGTGTTTGTTCAGCAAATTGACATTGATGTTGATATAGCGCATTATTGTACCTACCAATTGCAGTCTAATGATAATGCAACTTTGGAATTATCTAGTATACATTATTCATGAGGTGAATTGAAAATTATCCAGTGATGGCAAAATCGATCAACAATAAATCAAACAAGAGTTTGCATTATGTACCTACATGTGTCAGTAATCTGCGCAAGAACAATCTAACTCCACATTCAAATTTCGTTTGTTTGTTTTGGTAATGCAAATTTTACATAAATTTTTATCATTTAATTGAATCAATATGTGAAATCCTCACCAAACGTGATGATGGCGGCTTTCTGATATTAATTGTGTGAACAAATACAAAATGGCCAAATACTTTGAATGCTATTCACATGAATGATAGTAGAAAGGTGAATTTCACACAATGGTATTCCTTGCTTGGTAGTTCCATCTATGAAGGCTAAAAGCCAAGGACTCTGATTAAATAGAAGAAAAAAACATTAAAGTGAAGACACGAGCTTTTAGCAGCTTTAGCGTGTTACACCATTGACGCGATGTTCTAATAACTGGTGTTTTTTTTCGAGGTATATAACTTTAAGTTGGCATTACTGTTCAAGATGGCAACCGATTTAACAGCTGTCAAGTGATTTATTCTCAGTTTGGTTTGGCAATTCATCATAAATAGACTCACGCCTGAACAACGCTTGCAAATAGTGAAATTTCATTTCGAAAATAATGGTTCTGTGCGGAATACGTATCGCGCACTACGTCCATTTTATTTTGTTTAGCGATGAAGCGCACTTCCGGTTGAATGGCTACGTCAACAAACAAAGCTGCCGCATTTGGAGTGAAGCTAATCCTCAAGTGTATGACGAAACACCGTTATATCCAGAAAAACTGACTGTTTGGTGCGCTTTATGGGCTGGTTGAATCATTGGTCCGTACTTCTTCAAAAACGATGATGGCCAGAACGTTACAGTCAATGGTGAACGGTATAGAGCCATGATTACTAACTTTTTCATTCCTGAATTGAACAACTATGATGTCCAGGAGCTGTGGTTCCAACAAGACACAATCGATTTATTGAAAGACACGTTCGGTGACCGCCTAATTTCACGTTTTCACGAATTGGCCCCCAAGATCTTGTAATTTAACACCGCTAGACTACTTTCTGTGGGGCTATATAAAGTCATTGGTCTATGCGGATAAGCCACAAACCCTTGACCATTTGGAAGACAACATTCGCCGTGTTATTGCCGATATACGGCCACAAATGTTGGAAAAAGTCATCGAAAATTGGACGTCCAGATTGGACTACATCCGAGCCAGCAGTGGCGGTCATATACCAGAAATCATATTTAAAATGTTATGTCACAAGATTATCTTGCGGATAAATAAAATTCATGTCAATCGAATAATCCATCGTTGTTTTATTGCAATTTAAAGTTCTATAGCTCTAAAAAACACCCTTTCTTACTGATCGTTATTTCAGAAAATAAGTTGTAAAGAGGATCCGTTTCCTGACTATGTTTTGTTATAAAAGAAAAAATATTGAAAAACAATTCGAAATTTTATTTTCGAGAATCACAAACCAACGTTTTAATTAAAAACTACGAAACCTCGACTTTAAGCAAACCCATACATTTCAATTCAATTTTCGACATCAAAGTGGTGACATCTTCCAACGTATGATATAAGAATATAAAAGAGAGAAAATTTCTTATCGGATGTAAAGAAAATCCCGAATACCTTTTTTCAATAACTTTGTGAGATTCAAAGGACTCGATGACAGAATTTAATCGTAAAATTCTTGCTTTCTGTCCTTTTTCTCCCTTTCATCTCGATGACTTTTTACCTTCAGGCAGTGGCAGATTGGATCCAACATCCGGGTTCAGTTTCAATTCCCTTGAAGGTTTATGTCACGACAAAAAATCGAGGATGGTTGAAATGTTTCATTCCACTTGGAGCTTGTCTTTGCTTGTACCAAACAATAGCTGGGATGGGAAAGGAAACGTTTGATATATTTTCTCAAGAGACTACCGTCAGGAATTGGTCATTTGAGAAGGAGTGGCTGTTGAAATTATTTTTTTTGAGTTGACACAACTGCCCTTCAACTTTTCACTTAATAAGTCCAGTGACTGTCCAATAAAAAACACGATTTCTTTCAAAAATTCTACTTTATTCGTCAACATAATGAGCCAATTGAAAAATTCCCGGCCTACCATAGTAAAACACATTTCTTTGAAAAACAGAACAGGAAAAGTCGCTGGGGGTCAGATCTGGTGAATACGGTGGATGCAGAAGCAAATCAACACCCCATTTCATACAATTTGGCCATTGTTTTCAATGATTTGTGACACGGCGCATTGTCTTTATGAAGCAGCACCTTTTTTCTTCAAATGGGGCCGTTTTTTAACAATTTCATCTTTTAAACGATCCAATAACGCTACGTAATAATCGCTGTTGATGGTCTGGCCCTTTTGGAGGTTATCAATGAATATTATACCTTGCGTATCCAAGAATACTGATGCCATCCTTACCAGATGACTATTGTGTTTTCCTCGCTTTGGATTCGGTTCATCGTGTGTAGTCCACTCAGCTGACTGTTGATTGGACCTCGGAGTGAAATTTTGGAGCCATGTTTCATCCATTGTCACATATCGACGCAAAATTCAGGTTTATTGCACTCAAACAGCTTCATATACTGCTCAGAATCATTAACACGTTGTTGCTTTTGATCGATTGTGAGCTCGCGCGGCACCTATTTTGCACACAGCTTTCTCATGTACAAATATTTGTGAATGATATGATGTACACGTTCAGATGATATCTTCACAATGTCTGCTATCTCGCTCAACTTCACTTTACCTTCATTCAAAATTATGTTGTGAACTTTTTTGATTTTTTCGTCGGTGACAGCCTCTTTTGGGCGTCCACTGCGTTCGCCGTCTTCGCTGCTCATTTCACCACGTTTAAACTTAGCATACCAATCAATGATGGTTGATTTTACTGGTGCTGACCCCGGAAACTCTCCATCAAGCCAAGATTTTACTTCAACTGTATTTTTCCCTTCAAAAAGCAATATCTTATCAGCACACGAAATTCTTTTTTTTCATCTTTTCTCAAATAACAAAAGTAGCTACACTCACAACCCAACATTTCATAAACTAATGGTCGGTCTGCTATCAAATTTTGACAGGTATCGTTTGAAGGTTGGAACTAACTAAAAACCATATGGATTCAATACTAGCACCGCCATATGTGCATCAGACCAGGGACTCTTCAATTGGCCTAATACGTAACATATCTTTTGAACGCTGGTTATTTCTTGGACGTTCATAAAACATCCAAAACCCCTATCTTATGGATATCTGTAATATCCGTCACAGATATCCATCAAAAATCCATAGAACCAACCTGAGCTATCTGAGTCATAGAGTCCCTGATATGTCCATTTCCCTTCATTGTTTTCCCCCTTCGCAACAGTCTAGCTCCCAATGAAATATTACACAACGGATTCTGTTCTGTATGCAAGTGGATTCATCTGTAACTACCACAAATCCTGGACGTCCTACACCTCTAGCTATACACCCTCTCCAACCCTCTATGATTTATGAATACTGGGAACTAATAACACCACCGGCTGTGCCTGTCTGAAAGGCTATTTCATATTTTCAGTTGACCAAATACGGCCGTTCCACGATCAAAGTGAAATGACGAATAACTTTTTCCCTTTACCATTTTATCAGAGTTGGTTCGAGTCCTTGGTGAGTTATTGACCAAACTTTTTTTTTTCAAGTTTTCATCGACTACACTTGATGAATAGTATTAATCGTCGCGTTTCTTTATCGATTGGTGGAATGGAGTTGTTACCGAACTGAAGCTTCGTTCACACCGGTTAATGAAACAAATTTTGCTGTAGGACTACAAAAAAAAAGCTTAAAACTGGATGATCACTAATTGACCTGAACCTGGAGGCCCTGGAAAATTCCACCAAAATGCCACTTGACAAAAATGTTGGCAAATGAGAACAAATATGTACAGGGTGTGCAGTGACCAGTGAGGCATGGCTAAGGTCAAAATAGAGGAGTTTGGAAATGATAAAAAATTTTTCAATGAGAGGTTTCATTTTGAATAGCCTGCTATCTGGACAGCTGTCCTTTTGAAGCTGTCATTTTTTGACATTTGTAAAGAAGAACAAAAACTAAAAAAAAGAACGATACATGCATCAAAAATCCATTGAAATTGTTGGAATTCATCACAAAAAAAATGAAAATTTTGCAGGGACAGTTAGAAAAACTAAAGCACTTTGTAAAGCATCTTCTCGGCCGGTAATAGTGAAACTGTTGAAAATGTGAAAAGAAAGTTTAGGTTTCTTGTAGTTTTGTAGTATATGCTACCGATTTCGAGAAAAAATTTCAATCAATTCTCTAGTAATCCTCAGGTAAATCCAAATCCTTTTGAAAATTCAGTTAGTTAGTAAGCTGTGATAAATAAATTATAATATTATTATTATTATTATAAGTTTTGGTATTTATTTACCCAATCTGCAGTGAAGATTAATAAAGATTTGATGAACTGGTATAATCATCACAAAGAAGTAGGACTACAAGAAACATCCTATACCCTATGCCAAATTTAATTCAAATAACTTGTGAAGGGAAGATGCTTTGAGAAAAAATCAAACTGTTATCTCGAAAACAAAGGGTTTGCGGGCCCATGTTTGAAGAACTTTTTTTTCTTGAAATTATCAAAGGAATCTTCCATTTTCCTTCGAACCTCCAATTTAGGAACACCTGTATAACCATGCAGAATCATTGTCCACGGTTTGAACGACCAAGTTTCAACCGTTCAATATGTATATTACATAGAATATTTTGTGTTAAATTCAAGTAAATGATGATATAATGGCGATATTTCACATCAGCCCTCGAAAAAATTTTTTTTCTACACAAACCCTGTAACTTTTCAGTTACGTTACTCTTTCATCCACCCTCGTACTATCCAAATTATCTCACAAGAGTTTCGACTCGGATATCTGTTCAGAAAACGGCTGTGTGATAATGAGATACGACTATATTCTTGGTAAGAGGATACTTATTGTCAAGAACACACTTCTGTGCCTACGGTTATTGTCTAAATTCCTTTGGGACCTGAATAAGGTATCACGTTTGCTGAAGCAGAATCCAAGACATCTAGGAGTTTTGATCGCAATTTAAAAGACGATTCTGATAACTTATGCGGAGTTCACTTTGGGGAATGTTATGTTTCAGTGTTTCGTGATAACTAAATTCAAGCAGACATTTACGAGTAGAATTAGTGAAGAAGAATTCATAGAAAATATGTTTCTTAGTCTGTATTCTTTGAGAGTCATTTTTGTCATTCAGTTCTCAATAGGATGGGCTTTAGATTGCATCCATTGCAATCTAATGGTGAATGTATGCACCGTACCTAAGAACTAAGGACTAAGAACTATGAACTAAGAACTAAACCTAAGAATTCAGTGGCGTTTATGCACTCTCTTGTTAGTTCTTAGTTAAGGCATGCGCACGTGCTGGAACTACTTTCTATTTGTTCTATACTTTGATTTTTGACATTGATTTTTATTGTGAAAAAATTCAATTTGATTTTTTTCAAATACACCTAACACTTTTCATCGATAAACACGAATAAAGAACATAAAATGATAGAAACTGGTACTCGTTAATACTGAAATTCTATGCAGCGCACGCGCACTTCTATATTTTACCTGAGCCCTTAGTTCTTAGTACACAGTTGGCCTGCTAGTGTTAGTTCTTAGTTCTTAGGAAACGTGCATGAACGCCCTCATTGATTTGTTAGCGTTCAATTCTTAGTTTTTAGTTCTTAGGTTTAGTCTTAGTGCTTAGGACTGGTGCATAAATCCACCATAAATCAGGATCAGGAGAAAACCACTAGTGATCTGTTATCAGTAGCGCCATCTATACAGCACCCTCGAACCCGATATTTTGAGTTCCTTTACATATTAGCTGATTCATTATCGTCCCGAAATTTGGATTTTGATTGAAGCTTGATGCGTTTGAAAATAGCCAGATGTACATCGTCCCAGCCCTAATTAGAACTGTATGTTCCTCTGATCAACCTGGTTTGTTCCATTTGTGAACTCCTCTCGTTTCTAATTAGAATAGCCTGTTCCGGAATGTAACCGTTGGAATTACAAACACTCAATATTCGTCGGGCCAACATGTTTCATGGAGGTAATTGGGTTTGTCCTTTCGTATGGGGTATGCCTCATTCGATTTTTATTCCGGTTGGCGTTTGGCTGGGATATATGTGGTGAGAATGAGAAATTTGGGAAATTCGACCTGCATCGAAATGTCCTGTATGGTTCAGGATTTATGAAACCACAAGGGAAAATTTCAGATTTTTACCTATAATTTCTGAAATAATGTAACAGGTGATTTTTTCGAGGTATATAACTTTAAGTTGGCATTACTGTTCAAGATGGCGACCGATTTGACAGCTGTTAAGTGATTTATTTTCAGTTTGGTTTGGCAATTCCTCGTGAATAGACTCACGCCTGAAAAACGCTTGCAAACAGTGCAATTTTATTTCGAAAATAATGGTTCTGTGCGGAATACGTATCGCACACTAAGTCCATTTTATTTTGTTTAGCGAAGAAGCGCACTTCTGGTTGAATGGCTACGTCAACAAACAAAACTGCCGCATTTGGAGTGAAGCTTATCCTCAAGTGTATATCGAAACACCGTTACATCCAGAAAAACTGACTGGAATCATATGTCCGTACTCCTTCAAAAACGATGATGGCCAGATCGTTACAGTCAATGGTGATCGGTATAGAGCCATGATTACTAACTTTTTCATTCCTAAATTGAACAACCATGATGTCCAGGAGCTGTGGTTCCAACAAGACGGCGCAACATGTCACACAGCTCGTGCCACAATCGATTTATTGAAAGACACGTTTGGTGACCGCCTAATTTCACGTTTTGGACCTGTGAATTGGCCTGCAAGATCTTGTGATTTAACACCACTAGACTACTTTCTGTGGGGCTATGTAAAGTCATTGGTCTATGCGGATAAGGCACAAACCCTTGACCATTTGGAAGACAACATTCGCCGTGTTATTGCCGATATACGGCCACAAATGTTGGAAAAAGTAATCGAAAATTGGACGTCCAGATTGGACTACATCCGAGCCAGCCGTGGCGGTTATATACCAGAAATCATATTAAAAATGTAATGCCACAAGATTATCTTCCGGATAAATAAAATTCATGTCTATCGAATAATCCATCGTTGTTTTATTGCAATTTAAAGTTCTATAACTCTAAAAAAAAAAACACTCTTTACTAAACACCCAACTGCAATGATTTTCGTGATCTCTATAGACGAATCAATCAATAGGTTTAGGTATAGAATATTTTACAAAAATTTTTCGACAGAAAGTTCGAAATTCGACCAATTAGAGATCGTCAATTCTGTCACCGTTCACCTATTCTTCGTAGACCTCACAGTTTTGAAGAAATTGGGAAAAAACAGTAAAAATTGAATCTCAATCCAATAATCGTTATATCTCTCAAGTTGTAACTTTCTCAGTCATATCCTGTGGATAATTCTCATTATTGGTGTAATTGCAGTCAAATTCGATTTTTTTTTATGGGAACAGACCACAGTTCCAATCCAGGAATCACTCTCCTGAGTTTCAAACTTACCTCCACCAAAAACCCTATATATATATAAACACGTTAATAAACACGACAATATTTTCAATACCGCCAAATAACATACCGCTATACCGCGAATGAACCCCCTGACTAAACGGCATAATTTTTCCACAAATTCCCCCACCAAACATTAATTCCCGCATTAATCCCAAAGATGGAACAGTCAAACTTTCAACAGATCCCAAAATATCCGAAATCAAACCGAATATTCATAGCTCCCTCCTGCCTCCAAGGCGGTGGCGGCGGTATTCAGCATCCCCGAAGGCTTTTATGCCTCCATTTTGCGTCTGCCATTCATCCTCATTAGTAGAATAATCAATGGAACACTAGGGACGCAAGGATTTTGTATTGATATTCGCCTATTTGAAACATTTCATCAAAGGCGTAGAAATGAGGGGTACTGGGGGTAATTACCCCCCAAGTATTTCAAAATATAAAATTACAGGAATCTCGCAAAGACGAAGAACGAAAATTTCTCCATAAAATGAACGAATAATAATCATTTTACCTTCCTTTGAAATCGACACGTCAGTAAAAAATCGGACCCCTTCACGATTTATGAGTTTATTATCGCTTTCAAGATGAGCTCGTCTTTGTCCTAGGTTCATTATTTCCCGTTATCTATCCGCTTTCTCGGCATCGCCCCTTATTTGCCCTCTGTGATTATTGCATTATTTGCATCGGTATGCACTTACCCGTTGTTTTCGATTGTTTGTATCATTCTCGTCACAAAATTTCAATACTGTAGTTATCAAAGAACTGAACTGAGTAATTCGCATCGAAAAATTGTCTGGGCTGTGTTGTACAATTTATTGTTTCATTCAAATTGCAATTTATTTGTGAAGACATCAGTTTGACTGTATCTGTGGGTGTCCCTAAATTGAAGGTACAAATGAAAATGACAGATTTCTCGGATCATTTCAAGAAAAAAGTCCGCAAATGCTTTGTTTTTGAGATACAGGTGTTAAAGTTCAAGTTTTTCTCTAATAGCACTTTCCCTTCACAAGATTTTCGACTTGAACTGGCATAGATATATTCCAATTTAAAGTTTTCATAATGTGATATCCTAATTTTGAATGCAAATCTACAGGGAGAATTTTTTCTGGAAGGGTACCTGCTTCTTTCCATCAAAATTATGTTTTTGTGAACCACTGGTAGTTTAGAAATATTTGAAAAGAAACTCTGGTGCAGTACCACACTTTTTGGATTGCTGAAGTTTTGTCGATTTCGGGAAAATAAATTCAAACAGCTCTCTTTAATTCCCAGGAAAATCCAAATTGTTATGAAGATCCACTTAGGTAGCTGTGAGCTGTGATAAATTAATTAATTATAAGTTTTGGTACTTATTCACCAACTCTGTAGCAAAGATTAATAAGGATTCGATAAACTGGTGAACCATCATAAAAAGGTGAAACTACAGGAAACACCCTGTATCTTGAAAACAACGCGTTTTCGGGCTCATGTTTACGGGCCATTTTATTTTTGAAATTATCCAAGAAATCTCTCATTTTCCTTCGTTACTCCAATTCAGGAACACCCAGTATAAGATAAGAACAATCGAATTGGTAATAATGGTATATTTTACAACAAGTTGCAGAATGAGCTTGGAATTGCCTTCTGCAACGAGTGTTAGACGATATTTTCTCTATTTCAGTCAAGTTTTGTGAAATATTGTCGAAATTTAATGAAAAACTTAGGTTATATATCCTGGTGACATTTGTATTGTATCTTGGCAGTTGGTGTGACTGTTACGAACATTGACAGATAACGATATTTGGATATGAATCGTACGTTTCGAATTTTGAAATTAATTTATAATTACGCATTAAATTCGTTAGTTATGTCTGACGAAATCGATTTAACACCACTAGAATTAAGAGAAATTGCAAATAATGTTGCAAATCATTTCACTTTATCAATATTATATTGACAATTATTGACGTTTGTTCTAATTTGATAGGATTGGAAGTCAATATAGACAACCACGAACCGAAAAATATAACTGAAAACGATACTGCAATGAGTTCATTACAGTACTGTTTCTAGAACTGTAATGAACTCATTACGATACTGAAATAGAGAAAAAAATATTATTTCGAGTTTTTTGGTTCAAACTTCGTTATCAAACCTGTTTTTCTCACATTATAGATATGAGTGAACAATGTCATAAAAAAACTGTTTTTCGATTACCCCCCTCAAGAAATAAAAGATCTACGCTCCTGATTGGAACACTAGGGACGCAAGGATTTCGTATTGATATTCGCTGATTTGAAACATTTCATTCTCGGAATTCTCCATATGGAACCATCAACGCCTGTAAAGATCAAATGGTAATTTGGAGGGAGAGTGGATAACCTCCGGAGAAAGCTGCTTAATTGAACTTCGGGATGATGGAGTGGCTTCGAAAGCGGTGAGAATATGCCTTCAAAGAGCGGTTGTTTCTTGGAGGGTGGAGATTGAATTTGACGTCTTTCGTCTTAAGTAACTCTGCGTAGTTTGCTGGTACTGTATGCTATGTTGGAAGATGAGTTACGACGCATATTGTGTGGAAGTGTGTAGATCTGTAAAAATAAAAAAAAGAAATGAACGTTAAATTATGAAAATATCGAAAAAAAGACTGATATTTCAGTAACAACAAGTTGGACTAGGTTGAAATTTAGTTTGTAAATGTTGAATCATCCCTCGAGTATACTTGAGTATTCAGCAAAATTAAACCATCAGAATTCCTCATATAGATGAAATAACCGACAACATTAACATGATTTTTAATCGTGCTGCAAAATGGCGAATGCGCCACATCTTAAATTGATTAGAAATGAAATGTCAAGCCTTCAAAGGATGTGACAACAGTGGTCTAGTGGTGAATGCAGGTCATACAGGTCTTTTAAAAAAGTAGCTTGTTGCGTATCTTAAGACTGTTAGTTTCGGAGATACAGGGTGATTCATGAAAGGCCACATTTCTGATATCAATATTTTGGAATTCAGCAGCCCGATTTTGTTTGAATTTTGTCCGATTTATACAGCCCTAAAAAGTTTTTATGCAATTTTAATATTTCCAGAGCAGTACTCAGATTATTGACTTTTTCCTTTTAAACATCGAAATCTATATTTTTTACACTTTTTAGAGAAATGTCTTCATTACCTTGAAAAAATACATAATTCAGTGTAATGAATTCAATTTTCACTTTGAATGGCACACTCTCCTAAAATAGTAGCAAATAAAAGGATCCATGTTTTATGTAACTTTTTTAAAATGCGGTTCTGTTTTAATTTCTTTCGTGATAATATCAATTTGATGTTATCAACTGAGATTTTGAATTTTATTGCTTTCAGTTCAACTTTTCTTCATTATTTTACCCTCAGCTCCTTCTGAGTGTTGTAAGACGCTGGGTGAAATATTAATTATATTCAAACTGTGAATTCTCTTATTCAAATTAAAAAAATGCGAAATTTCTGCTCATTAACGTTTCCTCTGAAAATGTGCCTCATCATTGAAGATGAATGAGAATCCGGATCATTTTGATTCATTTCAAGGACCCAATCAGCGTTGCTGGTGATCAACCGGTTAGAGTTCAAGTATTAACTGAACTTTAAAAGTCTTAACTTAAGTCTTTATGCAAAATAAGATGTAATGTCGTTTGTGGAATGCCCAATCCCCAAGATCAACGAGAAATCGACAAACCTTGGTTTTTGTCTACCCTACGGGCTACAGCAGAAATATCCCCTCAGTTGTTCTTGAATGAAGCACACTGTTTCGATTTTTCACATCACTAGTTGTCCCGAAAGCTCAAATTTTTCCACCAGCTTCACTATTTCCGGTATTGCCAAAACTGCTTCAGTTTTGCGAACTGTGATTGCAAAATTTTCAGCATTTTGTATTGAATTTTAAAAATTTCACTACATTATTGTTGAAGCGCGTATTTTCCATTTTTAACGATGGCTTGATTTTCACATGTCGGATGTCAAAAGATGACAGCTTCAAAAGTAACAGCTGCCTAGGTTATTAAAAATGAAACCCCCTTATTAAAAAACAATTCACATACATAAAAAACAAATCACTATATAATGTGAATTGGGTTGCTGCTCTGTAGCCCCTTCAGATTTTTAATAATAATTATTTTCAAAATGTAAAATCTGAAGATGCTGCTACTGAGCCCAAAAATTTATAGAATCAAAAAGTGGAAATATAATAACTGTCATTTTATTTTCAATTCAAAAATTCGTATGAAAAATCTATTCCCGGTAGCTTTCAACAATTGTTTCATAATTTTTTCGTTTATTTTGTAGTAATTCTTGCATTTATGGATATATATATGTAAATACACCCTTATTTTCAAAAACCAGCCTCCGATAGAGATAAAACCATCTCCCGAAGATATTTTTTTGACATACCGAAACACGTAGGCATAATCCATCAAGCCTATTCGGCACATGGATCAGGTAGCAGCCCTTTAAAGCATCATAAATATTCAGCACTTCTCCATCCATCTTCAGATACTTCTCCGACTCCTCCACACAACAAGACGAGCGCCATATTCGAAATTCTTTATTGGCTTTTCTCCATCTCGGGGGTGTCATTACATCAGTACTGTATCGCAAGTCTTATACACCCTCGTCAGTGCGGCAATTATGCAAATTTTGGCTGTGCAAAATGATCTCTTTGGAGTGTCTAAGTCACCGTAACGCTGGGAAAATTGAAAATATGGGATGGGAGCTGCTCGAGAGTTACTTGCTGGATGGAATTGCTTGTTACTTTGGGGATTATGGGGATTGTCAAAGTAAACAACCGAAAAAAGTTATTTCTTCGTTTTGACGTAGGCAAGTATGTGTTTTGAACTATTCAGCGGAGGCGTGTAAACTTGAAATTATAGTGGGAAGTCAGGAGCTTCGCGAGCTTGTTGAAGTTACTTTTCGCATAATTGTGAGCATATCTGCCAGAAATAACACGATCAGGAAACTCTTCTTGCACAATTGCGTCTGTTTCGTTGCTTTCGCGGCACGTAGTACCGTCTTGTTGATAATAAACGTCGTTTAAATCAATATCTTCCTATTCCTACCATAAAAAAATAACCATAGATCGGAATTGCAATCCATTCGCCGTAACAGTTGCACAAGCCTCATTTTTGAATAATTAAGGTGCAATCACATCACCAGCTCAAAAACCGTGACATGTTGTAGATGGAGAGCTTTAGTTTTGTGAAGGTGACTGCAAAATTTTTGTGGGCATTTTAACAATTCAACGATGCATTGTTGAAGCTTATATCATTCCACTTTTAGTAATGGCGTAATTTTTACTTGTCAAATGTCAAAAGATGACATCTCCAACAGTAACAGCAGTCTAGATAGCAAGCTATACAAAAATATTCATCTAACAGAGAACGATGAAATACAAAGTATGAAAATCAGCAGTCCCAATGATACAATCCTCTCGAAATGTTGCATGATTTTTCGTTTCACTATTCTGCATCATATTTCTGAATTTCAGTTTGATTTGATTGGTGGTTTTTCAATTATTGAGAAAACAAACATTCATAAGGAAAAATTTCGGAACTATCAACGTATTTAGCCCATTGACGAACTGAACCAAGCAACCAAGCTATTCGGAATCTGGACCTACGCTGAAAATTTTAATTTTATTTTCTGCTTAAAATTAGTGATATTTGGGAGGAATGAAAGCTCTCTGGTACCCTTAAGCAAGCAAACTCTGTTTCTGTTTTTTATTTTACTCAAGAAACATTGACACAAAACATACCGATGAGGACTATTACAGACTCAGTTTAGACTAGTTAACTCATGGCATTCGACTAACTCAACTATCTCAAAGGGATTATGGAAATAATTTTCATCACTAAGTTGTTGCTATTGTCCTCTCTTCTAATGCAGAGTACGAGCATCATCTGTTGTTCTAAACTTAATTGGGCGTTAAGCAGTAGACCAATTACAACTTCTTGTTTAGTTACCATTAGCTGTGATGAATATTAGGATACAAAGTTACATAAATCAGTAAACCTATAGTATACCGGCGCATTCACCATTTTGCAACGCAATTACAAAATAAACGTTGTTCGAAATGTCAACTGGTGAACTGTGAGAATTATTTATACCCTATAACCTTAACAGAAGTTCGAATTTTGAATAAATTGAAAATTTTCAAAAATTGGTCCAGTGGTTTCTGAGTTAACTTGTGACAAACACACAACTTTTACGTATTTCCCTGTTAAAACAAGGAATCCAACGACTAATTCCCTCCACGATTCAAATAATATCTCCGAGCGCGCGTATAACGCAATTCCAACAAATTCCCTACGCCCAATTGTCCCCCCGAACCGCCCATGGTAACGTCCTGGGCGTCAATTCATCCGGCAATAATAAACCTGCAACATAACAGTTTGAAGCACTGCCGGTAGGCGGCGTGGATGAAAATTGAATTAGGACCCATATCAGTACCAGGAAACTGGAGAGAGCGACGTGGCGAAAAATGCGGAAATGAAACCATAGTTGCCGGTTGATACGGCTCGAATGTGGAAGGGCACGGTGGCGCTGCCGCGTTCAGGGTTGCAGATCGGGTGAACGACCGACGTCGACCCAGACCGACGGCGAAGGAGGGCGGCGACCGGCGGCATCGATCTGTCCTGCTCCCGCGCTCACTGCACCCGGAAGAGACGTTGCCAGGTCTGGCGGTTTTTACGGAGATTTAGGGAAAAGTGGCAGGTGGTGCTGCAGGGTTTTTGGGGAGGTATGGCGGGAAATTTTAGGCTTTAAGGGTGTCCGTTGTTTGGAGGGAGGATCTCAGAATCTGTTCGAGCTAGAAAAAAATGAATAGCACATTTTTGAGCTCGATTTTTGAGAGAATTAATTTGGTGAAAAGCAACCTTATAACTTCAACTGTTTTCAAAAATGAAGGGTTCTCATAACTTCTTATTACTGGAGCTATAAAAATGAAACAAACACATTCTAATGGCAATTTTTTTTCAGTGGAATCCATTGGAGTAAACATTTGTTTTTTGTTGCAATTCGTTTTGGAGTTGTAACACGAATTTGTGTTTTTTTAAGGTGAACCTCAAAAAAATCTATAAAAAATACAATTGCCTTTTTTCCCCTCTTCTAAACTATATAACATGATATATAAATTTCTTATCAAACAATAAAAATCATGAAAAGCTTCAGTTTCTCACAAAAAATCAACCATGTGTTTATAATCAAAATACTCAGTGGCCACCAAGGTCTTCATATTTGAGACCGTCAAATCCTTTCAACATTTTCCAATTGATAAACGAGCATTTTTATGATGTAAAATCACTTTACTGTGTCTCTCGTTGTATTACGGCCGTTTGTCTTTGAATGCTCAGCTCAAAAGCATTAATTTCGTTCGATAACGGTTGCCTGTGATTGTTTCAGTCGGATTCAACAACTCATAATACACTACGCCGAGCTGGTTCCACCAAATACTGAGCATTAACTTGGAACCGTGGATATACGGTTTGGCCCTTGACGTGGAAGCATAGCCGGGATATCCCCAAGATTTTCTGCGCTTGGGAATATCGTAATGAACCCATTTTCCATCTACAGTTACAATGCGATGCAGAAATCCCTTCTGTCTTTGCCTCGCAAGCAGCTCTTCACAAGCAATCAACATCTCTCGGCTTCAACTAGTACGGCACCCAATATCCTTGTTTTTGAATCATCCACAAGGTTTCTGGCGTTTTGAGATGGCTTGTTGCGTCACTCCCAATGATCTTGCCAATTCTTGTTGCGTTTGACGATTAAGTAAAGCCCCCAATTCGGAATCTTCGAAAACCTTCTCTCTTCCACCGCCATTCTGGTCTTCGACGTCAAAATCTTCGAACTTGAAGCGTTGAAACCACTCTGAGCACGTTCAATCAATAATAGAGGCCTCATCATAAATATCTGAGAGCATTAGATGACCCTAAAGTGCTTTAGTTTCGAGAAACTATGATTGCAAAATTTTCTCCATTTTTGTATTGAATTTTAACAATTTCAATGCGTTGTTGAGGCGTATATCATTCCATTTTTAATTTTACTTGTCAAAAGATGACAGCTGCCCAGATACGAGAGAAGTTATGCAATTAAATTCTAAATTACAACTGGAGCATTCACCATTTTGCAACACGGTGTCCAAACAATCCGTTCGACATTTCGAGCTCAACGTTCGAATGAAAAATCAACTGGCGCAATTTCTATAGGATCCCAATCGTCCGCAAGGACCTCAGAGATCAAACCATCTCTATAATCCTGGAGATATCAAGAGAAATCCGTCTACGACAGAATTCATCAATCAGCGCTTTCATCAAAGCCATTTTGAAACATGAATTTCAAATCATCCAGCCAGGAATTATCCTTTTGAATTGACGAACTCTGGGCCGTTCCTTGTTTTAATGGACGACGTGCAGCACTTGCATCCTGTCATTCCATTAGGATAAGGACAATCCTTCGAATTCGTCAATGGAAAATGTGGATTGAAGTGCAGAATTAAGTTGGCTTTGGGTTTAGCACTCGATCGATATATTCCATTAGGGATTTGTACGTTCAGGTAAATGAACAGCCAGGCTGATTGGAGGTTATGTCTGGTTTCTACGAGTTTGAGGTATGTGGCGAAATTTGATGGAAATTTCATACCGATTGGATTTCCGCAACTGATTGTTTGGGCGAGTTGTGGTTGATTTGAGAATCGAATGAGCCTCGGAGGAATCAATTACTCCAACTATCTGGAATAGGGAATATTTCGTCGGTTATCCATTCCGAAATATTAAAATTTACTAGATCAATAACCCAATTTGTCTAACACATCAAAAACACTATCGGAATTTCTCAAAGGCTGGACCTATATTGGCTCTGTGCAGGGATCCTTCTAATATATTATCGATTGATATATGGATGATTAATCGGTACCTCACCATAGTTACTATGACGAGTGGAAGAAAGAAGCAAAGAAGTACTATATCAATCGATAATCCTACTAATTTATTATCGATTGATAGTACCGATTAATAACGTATCAATCGATAATGAATTAGTAGGATTATCGATTGTAAATCGATAATAAATTAGTTGGATTATCGAATGATACGTTAATTATCAATCGATAATTCTACCAATTTATTATCGATTGATAGTACCGATTAATAAAGTATCAATCGATAATAAATTAGTAGGATTATCGATTGATAATTAACGTATCATTCGATAATCCAACTAATTTATTATCGATTGATATTACCATAGTAACTATGGTGAGGTACCGATTAAGAACGTATCAATCGATAATAAATTTGTAGGATTGCACCACTGGTCCGTAAGACTCTACACTGAAAATTATTAAACTGAAATATGTGATACAGATATTGCTCAAAATTTAATCGAATCCCAAACTCTAAAAACACAAATAAGCGCCATGCAAAATGATTTCACAAAGTGTTTTGCCTGAAAAAAACCTCTGTCCCCATCTTAACGTGTTCGCACAACTTGTTTTCCCTGCTGGAGTTGAACAAATAGGCCTATTCCGACTACACATTTCCTAACAGATAGAGTAAGAGCCTTTATTGCCTGGGGATTCGGGGTTTATGTCCTGTCTAGAAACGAGGGACGAGGTTCATTTTCCTCCCTTGTTTTTATGGGCCCTTATCGGAAAATGCAGCATCCGTGCTACTTGCCGGACTGCTCAAATATTTATATGTTTAATTCGTGAAGTGGTCTACGCTGTTTGGAGCGTTCTGCCGCTTAACTTGCAACTAGGGAAATGAGTTTGTCGTCCTAATGCAATCAAACGATGAGCTGATTGAAAATCGTTACTTCATTTCGGTGTTGTCGACGTATTTACAACTTTGTCGGTGTTGAGGTTGTATTTGAGTATTGATTCCAACAGTTGTTGGTCTTATCTGACTGATAAATTGTTAGCACTGAGTTTTTTGGATAAACTGACAGATGGAAACATGGTCGAGGATTTTCCAATTCGAGGTTACATTTTGGAGAACCTGCTATCTTGGCAGCTGTATTTTTGATGCTGTCATATTTTGGCATTTAGCAAGAACAAACTACGCCATTACTAAATATGAAACGATACCCGCTTCAAAAATGCACTGAAATTGTTAAAATTCACTACAAAGATGGTGAAAGAACTGCAGTCACAGTTCTCAAAACTAAAGCACTTTTAGTTTGTCGTGAAGCACCTTCTCGGTCCGCAAAAGTTGATCTTGTGAAAAAATTTGAGCTCTGTTGGGACAAGTTAGAGACATGAAGAATTTTCGAGGAATTCTTTCGAACCTACCTAGGGCTCGAATACTTCTTTAGACGGTTAACAAATTGAGAGACTGAATTAACATAAGGACAGGGGTACTTTTCTGGATTTTTGTTTTATTCAGTTCAATTTTTCCTCATCTCTGCCTTATACTTAAGAAACTTACTGAATTTATCATCTCAACACTTGTAGATTTATTTCATAAAAATTGCAGGAATCGTAGCTCAATTGTTTCTCTAGTAGGTAAGTATTTATAGGTAGTCATAGATTTTCTCTCTTACCCTCATCCATGAAATATAAATTCAAATCAACATTTACAACGGAAATTTGTAGATTTTAATATTATTTTTTGGTTGATGTAGACTGATCAATAAATTATTTATTATTATAATCAATAAATTATTAAAATTTGATCGTAAATATAGCCATTATTCAGGATCATTTTAATAATTAGACACCAGAATAAAGGAACATATAAGAAATTATAATCAGAGGAGTGCATTCGAGATACATTTGAAATCAACTAAACATAAATTTGACAAGAAAAAAGACATACAACTATTACATAGGGAGAGGAAGCTAGTTGGATATACTTGAGATATATGAGATGAAGAAAAACTTGAAGAAGAACGCAACCTTTTGTCTGAATAACCAAACTGAGACCAATCTCTCATTGAAGCCCATATTTGAAAACCTAATTTAACTCCAAGACACTAATTTAATGTGGGCAGATGATTTACTCTGTGAGATTTGAATAGCGCAGTGTTTGTTTTCAGTGGTTGACCGTGTTTTTAAGAACATAACCCTAAAATTGAAATTAATACTTTCGTGAGAGTTCTAGAGAATTTTTCAGTCGTTTTGTTGTTTGTTTTCCGATTGAATATTAGTGTGAATACTTTTTTGATTGACAAGTAAGCATATTTTGTGTTTTATTGTAAGAATTTTATTAAAAACTGTAAATAATCTTCTAGAGCTCCTGAGGTTGCCTAGCAGGCGAAACTAGTCGAGTAGTTTTCAAAATGAAAATACAGTGAGTACAAACTTCTTTTTTCTCTCAATAAATTATTACTTTAAATTATGAATTCTAAAGTTTGGATTGTATTTCAAGACAAAAAAGTATACATATATCAGATTGTGGAGGTTTTGGCACAAAGTTTTGATAATATTTTCAATTTGTTTTCGAATGAATTTTTTTTTTAATTTCAATTGTGTACGTAAAGAGTTACACTGAAAACAGACCGTTTGCTATCGACCAACCAATATTGATGAATTGAGTAGCTAGTTCTAATTGATCGTTTTTTGATCAAATACAATCGAAGTCCAATTTAGATAATGAAGTTCCCGATCACGGTATTCGTGTACTGAAAGCCGAGAAACGTCTTCGACTCTGCAATCTCTCTTTCGATTCGATTAATCGATTCTGATTCCACTCCAGATTGGGTGAATAATGGAATGAAAATTAATTTCATTACCCGATAATGGAAAGAACAGAGTCAATGGCCAATTTGAATAAGCGAAAGGTGATATAAGGGGCGATCCATAGAGTGATATCCATGTCTCCAACATGGTTAGATTACGTTGTCGGATTGTGATATATTTTCAAATCCACAATTTTATTATATCGTTATGAATGTATATTATATTGAATGAAATATATTTATTTGAGTGATTTCCGATTAAATATGCAAATTTGAATATTTGGAATCCGATATTTTTCCTCATTGTCAAATTTAAAATGAGCAGAATATTAATTATTTTCTGTATCTACCTGCTGAAATCCAAGATTTGGCAACTTTTGCTCTCTTAGTGTCGTCGGCGCGCTTGAAGTTTGTTTCCTGAATTTCTGCTATATTTAGGTATCTATTTCAATATATTTTGAGTTAATATGAAACATTGATTCACTATGGTACATAAGAAGTGCGTTCTTTGTGGAGAAACTCGCGAATTTAGTGAAATATCGTATCACTGATATGTTTTCAGTTCCGCGCGCTTCATGTCAAATTTGATAGTTCATGTTGGGGACAAAATTTGCTCACTGAAAATGACATAAGCTCCCTCTATCTATGTTCATTACTCTGAGGTTCACACTAACATAATCACCGCTAAATAACGCAACAAATTTAAGCCACCCTAAAGTTCTAATATCGGTTTTACAATGTTCCACGTCTGTGTCTTCAAGTCCTCACTTCTTTATTTCCTTCATTCAACTTCTCCTAGGTCCTCCACGTCTTCTTTCCCCTCATGGTTTCCATTCCATCACTTGTTTAGGTATCCTGTTCATCTTTGATATTCTCCACTATATTTTCTTTTCATTTCATCATAAATTATTTTTTGACCTGAAGGGGGGTTTGATTTGAGTGAGAGGAAAGACATGAGAAATAATTTTGGCTAGACAGATTAGGAAACTTGTGTTTATAGAGTTCTAGGAACTCCAAATTTTCTCAAATAACTATCAGCAATAAAAAAGAGCAGTATCTGGAGAAGATGACTTGCAGAATATCCCATAAATCAACGTCCAAAGCTAGAGCGTTTTCTCAACAACTAATCAGATCCCGGGAGGCGTTCCACAAATTGAGAGTTTTCTCCTTCAAAAGCGAGCCTAAAAGAGTGGCACCTTTTGACGTTATGTACACAAGAAACAATGTACAAGGCCTGGATGCTCGCTCGGTTCATACGTACACCCCAATTTTAATTAAAACGAGCAAACAATTCGGGTTTTCTCCCTTAGCAAGAGAGTTCTCGGCCGGATTCTGATTGCTCGGAAAAAACACGATGTTCAATGCCCACACAGAAGCCCAACAATGCGAATTTCTGTTTGCACAGGAATTAATTAGAGTATGCCGTTGTTTTGTGTAAGGAGATTTTCAGCCGGTGTGTGCTCAGTGGGTTACAACAAAATTGGATATTTTCGTTGACGGCGATTCTTTATGGTTTTAAATTCAGCAGATGTATAAGGTGATTCAACATATTAATCAGCGGATTATTCATACTGTTTTGTGGAAAAATGTAAATACAACATACAATCCATTTTGCTTATTAGAAGATATGAGTGTGACCAAGTTCAAATAAAAATCTCACTGATTTTGTTTCAGTAGCTTTTGCCAGCTCGTTTAGTAAGATCAAATGAATTTCATTGGAAGGCTTATAAGAAGAATAGTATTCTTCTTCTTACTTTAGGAGTTAGTCCAGCATTTTCTGTCGTAGGATTTCACATATGCCTACTTATGCGTTTCGTCCCTGGTACACACACCGGACTTGTCAGTGTGACTTTGGTATATTTGTGTGTGCCGTGTCACAGACGCTTGGGGAATTTATTATATCGGGAGCCACCGGGACTCGAACCCGGCACCTTGTCGCATCTCGGTGAGGGAGAGTCTACACTCTTACCCTCTAGGCCACCGAGTGCTGTGTTTATTGTTGTTATGTGGAGCTTCATGAGCCGCCACATGACTCCCTCCCCAGTGACGGAGGAACGAAACTTATGCGTGTTACGAGGTCATCGGTGCAGCCGGGTGATTGCCGCCTAATCAGAGCTGCACCTCGCGGCATCGTGCGGACGATGAATGCCGCCTATTCAGGTCCGCTATACCGCGGCAGACCAAGGAGCACGTATTGCACGTCTTGGGAATGGGCGTCTAGAGTTTCCTTGGAAATTGCAGATATATGGGAGCTAGGCATCAACCTTCTGCTTTCCAGGACACATCGTTAAGACGGCCATTCCCATCACGTCGGGGTCACCAATGTAGGATTTCACATATGCCTACTTATGCGTTTCGTCCCTTGCACACACACCGGACTCATCAGTGTGACTTTGGTATATTTGTGTGTGCCGTGTCACAGACGCTTGGGGAATTTATTATTATCGGGAGCTACCGGGACTCGAACCCGGCACCTTGTCACATCTCGGTGAGTGAGTCTACACTCTTAACCTCTAGGCCACCGAGTGCTGTGTTTATTGTTGCTATGTGGAGCTTTATGAGAAGCCGTCACACTGTAATGCTTCTCATTCTTGGGATGCCAAGGTACTGCGCTTGGGATTACCATAATGAACCAATTTTTCGTCTTCAGTCACAATGCGATGCAGAAATCCCTTCCGACTTTGGGGATGAAGGCTTCATCATCGAGTCGAACTATATTGTTTGAGATTGTTCCAGGCTCAAAATTCAACATTGTTACGAAATTATAGAGCGCTCTGTACGTAGAACGAGAGCTCGAAAACCAGAGGGCAAAACATGTCTAGTTTATTTGGAAGGGTTGAAATTTAAGGGTTTTTAAAAGTTATACACTTCCATTGCCTGAAAATCAAGATGAAGAAATGATTCCTTCATTAATATCCTGAGAACTGCCAAAGGGCCAAACATGTCCATTTTTATGTCGGTAAGGGTTGAAACTTAAGGGATGCTAAAAGTTATACACCCCCATTGCCAGGAAATCCAGCTGAAGGAATGATTCCTTCATTAATATCCTTATAACAGCAACCTCTCTGACAAGCCGGCTTTCCAAAACGAAAAACTTTCTGCGGCTATTTTTTCCACCCCCTCTACGCCCATCAATCAAACAACCCCGACCTGACAGGCTGTTAGCCCCAGGTGCAATCATTCAGAGCCGGGGATGCAATCAAAGTTGCACGTAGCGAAAGGTTACTACCCTCACCTTGTCCGGGACAGGGAAGTCGGACCTGGAGAGCAGGAGAG
The DNA here is from genome assembly GCF_914767665.1 of Harmonia axyridis. Taxonomy (NCBI): domain Eukaryota; kingdom Metazoa; phylum Arthropoda; class Insecta; order Coleoptera; family Coccinellidae; genus Harmonia; species Harmonia axyridis. Next base: position 4,149,752 of record NC_059503.1, read on the forward strand.
GGGGTTGCACGCTGCCTCCCGGAGCCCGGAGAAACACAGGAAGTCGTTAAGCTCGGCTTAAATGTATTTGGCGGCTTTCGATTGAGGCAGCCCCCGGTAAATTGAATACGTCCTTAAGGGGCTTAATACGCTGAATATTCATAAAAAACGGGGCGGTTTCTGCCGAAGAAACGAAAAGAAAACTTCGTGAAAGTGATAGATGGAAGAAAAAAAAGATGAGGAATATTCGAAATTATTTTTATAATTGGGAGGCAGTAGCGTAAAGGGGAAAGGAATGTACTGAAAGGAATTTTCCGGTTATTTTCGTATTGGGGGATGAAGTGAATTCAATTTTCACCACCGGGGTTCAACGGAATTGGGTTTTTTGGAATTCTGTCAAGGGGGTCTAACGTGATTGCTAAATAAACGATTGTAGCGGGTTGTTGGGGAAGTTTGGGCAGTTTTTCTTATTCTTACACCCTCGTTTCATCTCAGGGTTTGAAAAAACACATTTTTTGAAAGTTTGACATAATATACATAACAAATTCGAGGGAAACGAAACAATTGCACGGAGTTTTCACCCAATATCGATCTTGACGAATGGATTAACTCTGAATAAAGCTAAAATAATAAAGACAGTGGCCATTTCCAGCTAGCATCACATGACAAAATTCCAACATGACCCAAAGTCTTTATCCAAGGAACAAAGAAGATGAAAGCTAGCAGATGATATCAGTAGATGAGTATAGAGCAAGTATCATCATGCACATACCATGGCGCCGAACAAACAAGTAGCCGAAATCTGAAAGAAGAGGTGCAGAGTGAAATACCAAAAGCTTTCCTGATATCAGATACCTGTTAAACATAATATGGAGAAACTAACACTTGATCACATCTATATCATTGTCTGAAAATACAAAACAACTGTTAGGCCAACCATGGCATATGCTAATAAAACAAGAGCCCAAAATTCCCAAACAAAAAGACAACTAAGAACAACAGAGATGCGAACACTGAGAAATCTAAAAGGATATAACGGGTGTTTTTTTTTTTCGAGGTATATAACTTCAGGTTGGTATTACTGTTCGAGATGGCGACCGATTTAACAGCTGTCAAGTGCTTTATTCTCAGTTTGGTTTGCCAATTCATCATGAATAGACTCACGCCTGAACAACGCTTGCAAATAGTGCAATTTCATTTCGAAAATAATGCTTCTGTGCGGAATACGTATCGCGCACTACGTCCATTTTATTTCGTTTAGCGATGAAGCGCACATCTGGTTGAATGGCTAGGTCAACAAACAAAACTGCCGCATTTGGAGTGAAGCTAATCCTCAAGTGTATGTCGAAACACCGTTACATCCAGAAAAACTGACTGTTTGGTGCGCTTTATCGGCTGGTGGAATCATTGGTCCGTACTTCTTCAAAAACGATGATGGCCAGAACGTTACAGTCAATGGTGATCGGTATAGAGCCATGATTACTAACTTTTTCATTCCTGAATTGAACAGCCATAATGTCCAGGAGCTGTGGTTCCAACAAGACGGCACAACATGTCACACAGCTCGTGCCACAATCGATTTATTGAAAGACACGTTTGGTGACCGCCTAATTTCACGTTTTGGACCTGTGAATTGGCCTCCAAGAGCCTGTGATTCAACACCGCTAGACTACTTTCTGTGGGGCTATGTAAAGTCATTGGTCTATGCGGATAAGCCACAAACCCTTGATCATTTGGAAGACAACATTCGCCTTGTTATTGCTGATATACGGCCACAAATGTTGGAAAAAGTCATCGAAAATTGGACGTCCAGATTGGACTACATCCGAGCATGCCGTGGCGGTCATTTGCCGGAAATCATATTTAAAATGTAATGCTACAAGATTATCTTGCGGATAAATAAAATTCATGTCAATCGAATAATCCATCGTTGTTTTATTGCAATTTAAAGTTCTATAGCTCTGAAAAAAACACCCTTTAGAAGAAAATAACTGGAATGAAGAGGAAGAAACCCATTCGGGGGATTTGAAGCTTATTCCGAAAGCTTCCGTAGAAGAAAATGGTAAACTCAGACAAGAGGTGTATATCCATGGTAATCGCAAACACAATGCTTTGGTAAATAATACCATGACACAAAATTCTTGTTGACCTCTCCTGCGTCATGTACCATCCTCTTCTGCGCAGAAACAGTCAATCCAATAATTTTTCTCAAACATTTAAGACCCAAAACACTGTAAACTTTCATCCAGAGTGATATTTCATATGTAGAGAAGCCGTGGCATATGTCATGCAGGAAACATCACTCTCTAGCTCATAAAACAAATAATCAAACTGTTTTGTTATCCAGGTTGACATGATAAATGTACGAGATGACATTTTCTTCCATCCCAGTTGCCGTAGAACGCTGAAAAACACCAGGGATGCTGCTGCAGTCTACCGAGAGATGTATCTCGCATTCATCTGAATTTCTTTGTCATGGAATATTGAAAACAAGAAAACAAGAAGACATATGGGGGATCTCTCGAATTCGTCCCCACGTTTCTAGGCAACGGGAGATGTGGAGATAATGAATTTTTTTCATGTGATGGATTTGAGCTGAAACGGCATTTGATGTCCAATTTTCTTATCTCTCCCGTATGGAGATGAGAAGAGAGGGGGAACAGCAAACTTCATTACTCTGAATGTGGAGTAATGGAATTTTCATGAAATGGGAAATTTGAATGGCAGTAAATCTCCAATTTGCGAGATGGAATAATTCTGTTTTTGTTTGCTGTATTTTGTAACGAAACAATTGAGCGAGTAAGCCAAGTCTTAGGCACCATTGTTCATGAAAATTTAGGCAATACACGAGAAATGATGGAATTGGGAAAGGAAGAAGAGTATTCAATTAAATGTAGGCATGTAAAGGCCATGATATGATCCTTGATACCAGAACAAGACTGCTGAAATGATATATGAATTCATTCTTACTTTATTACATTAATTATGAAGAACCAGACAGAGAAAAGTAAAAAGTCAAATGGCCACCACAGCAACTGTTCCAGCATCTTAATCCTTTTCATGGAATTTTCCATGACCAATTCGTACATTTTCGGCTGTATGTCCTCGATAACTTCAGGAATTCCATCTTCAAGGTCTTGAATCCATTATGGAGCATTTGTATAGACCTTATCTTTCATGTGGCACACATGACAAAGAAAAGAGTCTAAAGATGTTAAATCTCAAGATCTTGTTGTCAATTGTGATCCCTCGTCGAGAACTAACACGGCTAGGAAACTTTTTTTGCAATATTGCGATTGTTTCGTTGATTGTGTAGCAAGTAGCACCGTCTTTAAGCAAAATACGGTGTAATATCGTTTGAGGAATGCCTAATTCTCAATATCGACGAGAAGATGAAAAACTTGGATTTTCGTCAACACTGTGGGATGTAGCTGCCATATTCTCAGTTGTTCTTGAGTGCCTCACAGGGTTTGGATCCTTCACAATGCAATTTCTCAAATGACGTACTAATCGCCCAACTGCAAGAATTTTCGTGATCTACATAGTCGAATCAATCAATAAAATTATACAATACTCCCATGAAGGAACTTTTTTTTTTTCAATTTTCTAAGCGTTGGGTATGGAAAATTTTTCGACATTTTTTTCAGGTGGGATCGAAATTCGGCTAATCAGGGATCATCAATCCTGGCACCGCTCACCGATTCTTCGTAGAGCTCACGGTTTCGAGGAAATTTGAACTCGAAATTTGGGAAAAAATTGAATTTGCCTCGAAAAATCGTTATATCTCCTGAATTACTCGTCACAGACCACTCAAATAAAAACGTTTATGAACATCAAGTTCCCATCTAAGACATACTGAGGTTTCAAGGGCGTAGCTTACGTCCGGGAGAAGTTGCAGCCTAGGGAATATTATCAATTTTTTTCTCGCAAATTTCAGATTTTTACCTCTAATTCCTGGAATAATGTATTGATCACCCAACTGCAAGCCTTTTCGTGGTCTACATAGTCGAATCAATCAATAAAATCATACAATATTCGCATGAAGGAATTTTCATTTTTTTCAATTTTCTAAGGGTTGGTATGGAAAATTTTACGAAAATTTTTCAGGTGAGATCGGAATTTGCCAAATCAGGAATCGTCAATTCTGGCACCGATCACCGATTCTTCGTAAAGCTTACGGTTTTGAGGAAATCTGAATTCAAAATTTGGGAAAAAATTGAATTTCCCTCAAAAAATCGTTATATTTTCGGAATTATTCGCCACAGACCCTTTAAATAAAAAAGTTTTTTGAACACCAAGTCCCGATCTAAAACTGAGGTTTCAAGAGCGTAGCTTACGTCCAGGAGAATTTGCAGTCTCGAGAATATTATCAATTTTTTTTTACCTATAATCTCTCGAATATTATGGAGGGTGTTTTTTTTAGAGCTATAGAACTTTAAGTTGCAATAAAACAACGATGGATTATTCGATTGACATGAATTTTATTTATCCGCAAGATAATCTTGTGGCATTACATTTCGAATATGATTTCTGGCATATGACCGCCACGGCTGGTTCGGATGTAGTCCAATCTGGACGTCCAATTTTCGATGACTTTTTCCAACATTTGTGGCCGTATATCGGCAATAACACGGCGAATGTTGTCTTCCAAATGGTCAAGGGTTTGTGGTTTATCCGCATAGACCAATGACTTTACATAGCCCCACAGAAAGTAGACTAGCGGTGTTAAATCACAAGATCTTGGAGGCCAATTCACAGATCCAAAACGTGAAATTAGGCGGTCACCAAACGTGTCTTTCAATAAATCGATTGTGGCACGAGCTGTGTGATATTTTGCGCCGTCTTGTTGGAACCACAGCTCCTGGACATCATGGTTGTTCAATTCAGGAATGAAAAAGTTAGTAATCATGGCTCTATACCAATCACCATTGACTGTAACGTTCTGGTCATCATCGTTTTTGAAGAAGTACGGACCAATGATTCCACCAGCCCATAAAGCGCACCAAACAGTCAGTTTTTCTGGATGTAACGGTGTTTCGACATACACTTGAGGAATAGCTTCACTCCAAATGCGGCAGTTTCGTTTGTTGACGTAGCCATTCAATCAGAAGTGCGCTTCATCGCTAAAATAAAATGGACGTAGTGCGCGATACGTATTCCGCACAGAACCATTATTTTCGAAATGAAATTGCACTATTTGCAAGCGTTGTTCAGGCGTAAGTCTCTTCATGATGAATTGCCAAACCAAACTGAGAATAAATCATTTAGCAACTGTTAAATCGGTCGCCATCTTGAACAGTTATGCCAACTTAAAGTTATATACCTCGAAAAAAAACACCCTATACTAATCTGAAAGATGGTAGAAAGTAGTGGCCTGCGTAAGCAAAGTTGTACACCTCTGTAAGTGAAATAAATAATTTTTTTCTGGGTGTAGTAATTCTGAAGACATTCAGAATATGTCACCTTAATCACTCTTTTCCACCCTTTCCATCCCAAATAACCTTAACTATCTACCTTTCTAATCTTGTCCTGAATCAAGGGAAGAAGTTTTCCCAACATAGCTCCCTCAGAAATGTCCAATTTATTACGTCTTCGTAATACTTTTACGAGGGCAGGTTGCCGCTTTTATTGCCTCAGTTTTCAGACGACGTCCAGGCAAAATCACACCCTGGAGATGAGTAGGGGATGCTGGGCGACATGGGGTGAGTTGATGGACCTCGAGTCTTTCAGGCTGCATCTCCACAAAATTGGGCAAGTGTTGATACAGGCGATAAATCAGATATATAATGCGGAAATATTCCATTTCGCATCCATTCGCATAAACGGAAAATATGTGGTGGTGGAGGTGAGCCTAAATTTACTTTCTGCAATAAATATAAATCAAGTTGGAACATGTACGAATGGGAAAAAGGAGGAATCCGAATTGAGGGTTTATAGAATTTCCTGTTATGTTGGCCCAACCCGTTGGAGATACATCAGTTTGATTTAAAGGGTGAATTTACGATACAATTGTGTCTTTTGGGATGGCGCTGACGAAAGCTACGAAATTTTCATCAACAGATCAACTTGTTAGTTTGTGTATTCAAAAATGAGTTAACATTAAATACAGAAATTATTTGAATGCATTAAAGATTATTACGAATGGTGGGTTAATTGATTTTGCATTGGACAAATTCAAAACTCTCCTGATTTAAACAATTCACCAGAATTTTGTGCACAGTTGAAATAATTTGCCAACGAAATTTCATTTTACTTCTAACTTCCTTATTTATGTTAAATTGACAGAAGTCATTAGGAACTTCATTCAGCTCCAGTGAAAACCACTTTTTTTGACTAAACTAAAATTGTCAAACATTCGGTCCCTCCACTTTTTTTAATAAAGCAATGGGACATTGAACTGTTACTTATATTCATTCTTCAATTCCTCTTCATTAAATTTATTAAAGATTAAAAACATTAAAGAAAATTAATTCTGGTTAGTTATTTCAGAAAACTACCATTATCTAGCCAACTAGTAAATCAATAACCATAACGAACAAAACTGCTTCAATCCGTCCCTGTTCTTCCTTAGGTAGTTCCTAAAATTCTCGATAGAGGTTGCTTCGGATGAATTTTCAGATAATATCGCTATTCCTTCATAGATGGCGCTGATGAAAAAACAATTATGCAGTGACTTTATAAAACAGTGGCGAAAATTCGTTCAAATACGCTCTATTAGTGTGACGTCACACACCGCCATTTTTGGTTCTCCTGTCCGTGTTCGGAATCCAAAAAAAAAAATTGTCATTCAAGTTAGTACGGTGTCGTTGAAAGAATTGGCTTATTTTCATAAATAAGAGTATTTGAGGAACGATTTCAGTATTAATTGATAGACAGAAGGAACGAGGTTAATACCAGTAAGTTTGAATCCTGCATTATTCCCCAGATTTTGTAAAAAGCCGTGTTTATTAGTTGAACTTCAAGTTCGAACTTACTGGCATTAATCTCGTTCCTTCTGTCTATCAATTAATAGTAAAATCGTTCCTTAAATAATCTTATTTATCAAAATAAGCCAATTTCTTCAACGACAACGTACTAATTTGAATGACAATTTGTTTGTTTGGCTACCGAACACTGACAGAAGAACTAAAATGGCGGTGAGTGACGTCATCACTAATAGAGCGTATTGAGCATAAAAATGACGAATAACGGGGTTTAACTAAAAGACTTGAAAATCGATTGACTGAACTGACACTTCGTCAAAATTAAAATTATTCGGCCTGATGAATTTGTATGAAGAATAAATTTTTTCAACTGAAGAATATCTACTTCAGCGACTTAATGAAATAGGCCTTACATTCCGAATAAATACCAAAAATCATATAAACAGAGAATGTAAACAAAAAGCCGCCATATTTAGGCTCAGAAACCAGCTGCAAATCAAAAACGAGACCACTCGTGCCACCACTGTGTTTTATTGTCACTGTAATAAATTTTAATTTGAACCTATTTTTTATATAAAATGATATTATCAAAAATGTAGATATAAAGGTGTTCTACAATCTCTATAACAAACTTTGGCAGAAAATAGGTGTGCTCATTCCCAAGAGTAATAAACATAGATTGAGGGAGTATACGCAATTTTTACATGTCCCGAACATGGTTAGATAACGTTGTCGGATTGTGATATATTTTCAAATGCACTATTATACTATATCGTTATGAATGTAAAATATATTGAATGAATTTATTTATTTCAGTGATTCTTGATTAGATATGCACATTTGGATATTTTAAATCCGATATTTTTCCTAATTGTCGAATTTATAATAAGCACAATATTTATTATTTTCTGTATCTACCTGCAGTAATCCAAAGTTTAGCAACTATCGCTCTCCTAGTGTCATCGGCTGTTTCACGTCGTCTGGCGCGCTTGAAGTTTGTTTTCTGAATTTCTGATATATTTAGGTATTTACTTCAATATATTTTGAGTTAATATGAAACGTTGATTCACTATGGGACATGAGAAGTGCGTTCTTTGTGGAGAAACTCGCGAATTGAGTGAAATATCGGATCACTGATATGTTTTCATGTCCAATTTGACAGTTCATGTTGGGGACAAAATTTGCTCACTGAAAATGACTCTATCTATGTTCATTACTCTGAGGCCTGAGCCTACGAACTTTTCAACCTACCTTATGAAGATTTTGTGGTTGCTACAATTTTGGTAAATGAATATTACGTTGTCGCACCCTCCAATTCAACCCCCAATTGTCAAAATAATGACAGACTAGCCAACATAATTGTTCAAACCCAAACATCTAAATAACACATCATTCGAGAAAGTACCAGAACCGCTTTTCGTAGAGCCAGACGCCAAACATGCCCTTGTATTACCAAACGTATTAAATATATGACCAACCAATTTGCATTCGTTAAATAAATACAGTCCGAACCGTCGATTCGGATGAGACCAACGAGATAATTAAAAACCTCGTGTATAATTCGCTTGGATAAGTGGCACAGCTTTTTCTTGTGCGCGTTGCGAAACCAAAGAAGACGAAGAACAGAATAATGATGTCAGTGTTCAAACATATTCGCACCTTGAGACCAGTCCAGCTGTTGATAAGGTTGGCAGCACCTGCCTTGGCACATGCCCGGCGTACATTCTTACTTTCGTTGAATTATTTAACTTCGTTTCAATTGCAGGATTTGAGGGTAATTTGTATTGGGATGATTGCGAAAATTTTTTGAGTCTGTGCTAATTTCTCTTAAGATTGCGCAATTATTATGAGGATCCACACATCTTCAGTTGTCGAAAATTGACAAACCAACCGATCAATTTGATCACATTGCAAATTTAAGATTATTAGGCCAATTGAAAAGTCCTCAGTCTGATGCACAGATGGCGGTACTAGTATTAAATCCATATTATGATTTTTAGTTAGTACCAACCTTCAAACGATACGTGTCAAAATTTGACAGCAGTCCGACCATAAGTTTGTGAGATATTGCGTTGTGAGTGTAGCTACTCTTGTTATTCGAAAAAAGATGGAAAAAAAATAATATCGTGTGCTGATGAAATATTGCTTTTCGAAGGGAAAAAATACAGTTGAAGCAAAATCTTGGCTTGATGAAGAGTTTTCGGGGTTTGCATCAGGAAAATCAACCATAATTGATTGGTATGCTAAGTTTAAACGTGGTGAAATGAGCACCGAAGACGGCGAACGCAGTGAACGCCCGAAAGAGGCAGTCACCGACGAAAAAATAAAAAAAGCAAACGTGTTAATGATTCTGAGCAGTGTTTGAAGATGTTTAAGTGCAATAAACCTGAATTTTTGCGTCGAAATGTAACAATGGATGAAACATGACTCTATCATTTCACTCCGGAGTCCAATCGACAGTCAGCTGAGTGGACTGCACACGATGAACCGAATCCAAAGCGAGGAAAAACACAACAGTCAGCTGGCAAGGTTATGACATCAGTATTCTGAAATGCGCAAGGTATAATATTCATTGATTTCCTCCAAAAGAGCCAAAACATCAACATCGTTTATTATATAGCACTATTGGATCGTTAAAAGGATGAAATCGTTAAAAAACGGCCCCATTCGAAGAAAAAAAGGTGCTGTTTCATCAAGACAATGCGCCGTGTCACAAATCAATAAAAACAATGGCAAAATTGCATGAATTGAGCTTAGAATTGCTTCAGGATCCATCGAATTCGCCAGATCTGGCCCCCAGCGACTTTTTTTCGTTCTCAGACCTCAAAAGAAGCTTGCTGGAAAGAAATTTAGCACCAATGAAGAAGTAATCGCCGAAACTGAGGCCAATTTTGAAGCGAAAGACAAATCGTACTATAAAAATGGTATCGAAAAGTTGGAAGATCGCTATAATCGCTGTATCGCCCTTTGAAGGCAACTATGTTGAATAATAAAATCGAATTTTTCAAAAAAATTGTGTTTTACTATGATAGACCGGGGACTTTTCAATTGGCCATGCACGTGTTTTTAATTAATTATACATTTTCATCGCTAGGGTGAAAAAATTCTATCGATTCAATCGTTATTTCGATATTATTATTCATTGTTCAAATCTAAAAAACTCACTTCATATGAATTGACAAATTGAAAGCCTGTAATAAATTCTGATGTGCTTCATTTTAATATCAACTTTCAATCATCAGGAAAGAAATCCTTATTCATTGTTTCTATTTTGGAAGTAATTCTTTCCTAAGTTAAGTGAAAAAAATATACCCCTTTTGGGTATCATTTCAACCCATTAAGCCAGTTTCACACCCCTACAATCTCCCCTTACACAATCGTCATAATTGAAACATGAAACAGCAACAACACCGCGTATCTCCAGGAGGTGCAGACTACGTCTTCTGAGAGAAGCAGCTCTTCATTAGGGATGCTCGGTATTGGAATTTCATTAGAACGTTCTAATTAGATTCCGTTCATATAACTTATGAAGGGTTGAATTGCAGCCGTAGTTTCAATTACCGCCAATTGTTTCATGCTGATGTGGTAGATTCGCCAGAATATCTGCTCGCTAACTTGGATGATGTTAAATACCCGCTGCAGTTATCTGTAATGCATTCTATTCGTTATGCAAACAGGATGTAATGAGTGTAAACCGAAGCATTTTAGTTTTAGTTGAGTAAGAATGAATGAGAATAGAAGAAGGTGTCGTTGAATGGATGCAATTTATTTGGTTCGGTCATATGCAGAGGTTGCATTGGGTCAGATTACCTAAGCAGGGAGTTTCAAAAAGAATGAACTCAAGAAATGTGACTGAAGCCCTACCAGAAAAAACACATTTTTTCTTAACAATTCAAACGGGTACTTTTTTTCGAGGTATATAACTTAAGTTGGCATTACTGTTCAAAATGGCGACCGATTTAACAGCTGTCAAGTGATTTATTTTTATTCTCAGTTTGGTTTGGCAATTCATCATGAATAGAATCACGCCTGAACAACGCTTGCAAATAGTGCAATTTTATTTCGAAAATAGAGGTTCTGTGCGGAATACGTATCGCGCACTACATCCATTGGCGATGAAGCGCACTTCTGGTTGAATGGCTACGTCAACAAACAAAACTGCCGCATTTGGAGTGAAGCTTATCCTCAAGTGTATGTCGAAACACCGTTACATCCAGAAAAACTGACTGTTTGGTGCGCTTTATGGGCTGGTGGAATCATTGGTCCGTACTTCTTCAAAAACGATGATGGCCAAAACGTTACGGTCAATGGTGATCGGTAAAGAGCCATGATTACTAACTTTTTCATTGCTAAATTGAACAACGATGATGTCCAGGACCTGTGGTTCTAACAAGACGGCGCAACATGTCACACAGCTCGTGCCACAATCGATTTATTGAAAGACACGTTTGGTGACTGCCTAATTTCACGTTTTGGACCTGTGAATTGGCCCCCAAGATCTTGTGATTCAACACCGCTAGACTACTTTCTGTGGGGCTATGTAAAGTCGTTGGTCTATGCGGATAAGTCACAAACCCTTGACCATTTGGAAGACAACATTCGCCGTGTTATTGCCGATATACGGCCACAAATGTTGGAAAAAGTCATCGAAAATTGGACTTCCAGATTGGACTACATTCGAGCCAGCCGTGGCGGTCATATGCCAGAAATCATATTTAAAATATAATGCCACAAGATTATCTTGCGGATAAATAAAATTCATATCAATCGAATAATCCAACGTTATTTTATTGCAATTTGAAGTTCTATAGCTCTAAAAAAAACACCCTTTATATTATTTCGTAAGGGATCTACTTTGAAGGCTATACAATAAATTTGTACGAATAATATACATTATTTTTTCATTGACTAATTGCCGATACTTCATTTGACATGTTAATAGAAAAACCGTGAAAATGAGCAAATTAAAAGATAATTAGGTATCGATTTCAATTAGTCCTCGATCAAAATTGCATATATCCGGTCAAACCAACAAAAAGCAACCAACACTTTGGCAGTTGGTAGTTATTAAAATACAACTCCGGATCCAATTTAGATGAAGTATCCCATCTACGAAATATTGTGGGAAAAAATCATAATGTTCAGAACCCTCATTCTACACATGCCATCTGCTTTACATAATGTGAGATGACCAGTATCAGACTGTCAGCTGTCCTAACTTGTTTTCAACTACCTGCCTGTAATAACAATATTTGGCGGATGTTATCTCACAATCTATATTTTTGACCCCGATGTATATTTTCTGTGGGACCTTGGGAATAACAAGGAATTCTTTCACTTCCATCAAATAATTTAACTCTTATTTGCAATTTTTGAATGGTCTTAAATAAAGGGTATTTTTTCAGAGCTATAGAACTTTAAATTGCAATAAAACAACGATGGATTATTCGATTGACATTCAAATTTTATTTATCCGCAAGGTAATCATGTGGCATTACATTTTAAATATGATTTCTGGCATATGACCGCCACGGCTGGCTCGGATGTAGTCCAATCTGGACGTCCAATTTTCGATGACTTTTTTCAACATTTGTGGCCGTATATCGGCAATAACACGGCGAATGTTGTCTTCCAAATGGTCAAGGGTTTGTGGCTTTTCCGCATAGACCAATGACTTTACATAGCCCCACAGAAAGTAGTCTAGCGGTGATGAATCACAAGATCTTGGAGGCCAATTCACAGGTCCAAAACGTGAAATTAGGCGGTCACCAAATGTGTCTTTCAATAAATCGATTGTGGCACGAGCTGTGTGACATGTTGCGCCGTCTTGTTGGAACCACAGCTCCTGGACATCAAGGTTGTTCTATTCAGGAATGAAAAAGTTAGTTATCATGGCTCTATACCGATCACCATTGACTGTAACGTTCTGGCCATCATCGTTTTTGAAGAAGTACGGGCCAATCATTCCACCAGCCCATAAAGCGCACCAAACAGACAGTTTTTGGGGATGTAACGGAGTTTCGACCTACACTTGAGGATTAGCTTCACTCCAAATGCGGCAGTTTTGCTTGTTGACGTAGCCATTCAACCAGAAGTGCGCTTCATCGTTTAACAAAATAAAATGGACGTAGTGCGCGATACGTATTCCGCACAGAACCATTATTTTCGAAATGATGCACTATTTGCAAGCGTTGTTCAGGCGTGAGTCTATTCTTGATGAATTGCCAAACCAAACTGAGAATAAATGACCTGACAGCTGTTAAATCGGTCGCCATTTCGAACAGAAATGCCAACTTAAAGTTATTTACCTCGAAAAAAAACACCCGTTACATTGAAAACTTTTTCAATTGATATTTTTGTTTTTTCTTCAGAGACTAGATATTTTTCGTCAAAAGAGGAAATAATACACTAAAAATTAAAATTTTGGATGTTTTCATTCCATATAAAGACAAAAAGTATCAAAGATTTTTCAGCATCAAAACAACAAGTGGTAGATTCAAAATTTAAGGAGACTTTCTGCACCACTTCAATCTCAACATTGACACCCACCAAGTATTCTCAATTTACACAAAAAACAAACAAAGCCTCCTGCGTATCCCATCTGCTGATTTTAATAGCACCCAAACATACCGTTACTGAACACCTTGTATTGGGCACAGCAGACATTTCAGTTGCGCCATATGGACATCAAAGACCTAAAATAGGTCATTCTTGTAATGAAATATTGTAATACGTTATGGTTATTGTCTAGTGGAAAGAGCGGCATTGGAGCTTTTGTTGTTGCGACTCAAAAAAAATATACGATCTTTTCTGATTGACAGTTCCACGGTGTAATAAAAATGAGGAGAAATCCAGATTGGGTCGTAAAAATGAAACAGCAAATTATGTATTGACACGAATGTCGTTTTGGGCCTTTCGTTTATATGTTTCGAAAGTCGTGGTTTTCTCCAGCGTAGATGATTCGGTTCAGGGATTTACTCATTTTTATATTTGTATTTAATTACTTCAACATTTTGCGAGTTTTATTTCTGAATGGTTAAAAAAAGCATTGCAAAGGTAATATGTACTATCAGTCATTTAATATTTTTTATTAACCACACTGTATATGTCAGAAAATATATAGAAGATTAGCTATCGATATGAAAAACTTGTTGATTTTATCCTTTAAAATCTAAGGATCGAGTTCTCGATTTAGATCAATGCGATATATAAATATATGAAATTTCCTTAAAAGGCCATTAGATCTCAAGTAGAGCACAGTATAGTTGACAGATGCATTTCTCCAATGAAAATTTAAAGGAATACAATTGAAAATTTTACAATATAAATATAATGAGACAAGTTTTCATTCGAAGTTGTTCAATTTCCTAAATTCCCAATAAATCGACATGGAATAAGCCCTCATTTTGTAGTTAAATTTACCATAACACTTCCTCTTTCATTCTTAACTGTCATATTGTTATTACCAGAACGAATTCATTGTCTTCACAGTAGGGTATTCTCAAAGGTATTGAAACTAGATGTTATATACAATGTCCATTTATGTTTCAAGGTATAGAATTCAAGTCTTCGGGTAAAATTGATTTGAACCCGTAAAATACATTGTAGGTTTATGTAGTCAACCCTACTTCTCAGAAACTTATCATTCAAGAAAAAGAATACGTGTAATAAAACCATTTCAGACGGTTGATCTTCAAATGATTCTTTTCCTTAATAATTCTCAGAAGATCAGCACATTGAGTTTGAAATTTCTTCATTTATCATGATAATCATATTCTGTCACTTGACAAAAGTTTTTATAAATATTGAAAAGCGAATATACAGCAGATGACAATATAATTTTTGGAAGTTATAAAAACATTTTGACAACTTCATTACTAATATTAATTTTGAGAGATGATATCGTTCATTCTTTGCTGAAAAACTTTGAAATTGAATATTATTATATTTAAAAGGGTGAATATTCAGAATGTTTCAATAGTTCACAAAAGTTGTTCTATAAAATTCAAGTCTTCAAGAGTATGCAAAAGTTGTTATTTAACAATACTTTGATCATTAGGAACATGGAAACATTTTATTCAAAAGTTGTAACATTTCACTTCAAGAAAAAACTATACTGTTCGAATGAGAATAATAAAAACAAACAATAAACCACTAAAAACTAACACATTGTTCATTGGAAGTAACCGGTTATGGTAAGAACCGCATTCTTGTCTTTCACCTTCATTTTCTTCAAGTCCTCCTTACTCTGAGCAATAGAATACTGATCCTCCAGCCTCTTCAAGAACAATACGTTCTTCATTCTAACTCCTTTGAACGTCAATTCGCAAGAAAAATTCCTATCTTTAGGTCCTAAGAAAACAACAACCCATCGGATACTATTCTTGGAAAGCATAGACGTACAATGAAATATGCCAAGTCGACTGTCACAAACAAAAAAATCACTATTTCTAGGGAAATCCACTGGCGTGTCCTTGTAGATCTTGCAACTAGGGTGCTTGATTCTGAAGTGGGAATGAAACTCGACGAATTTACCCTTAAAAGAGCAGTCTTGCATGCAACGGTACACACAAAAAGAACATTTTATCTCGTGGTTTCTTATCTCGTTGTACATAAAGCTTTCCATACACCCTTCTTGGTGATAACGGCATAGATGAAGGCATTTCCTGCTGTAGTCCTCCAGGTCTTTGTTGCGATTGTCTGTGACTATACCGTAACAAACTTTGCAAGATTCATATCTACACTCAGCACATATATTGTGGCCGTTTTCGCATAGGTAAATTGGTGGTAGCATATTGATGAAACAGTTGGAGCAGCTCAAGTCTGTTATGACCTTCTCAGAAAACAGTTCTTCAGGGATTCCTAAAAAACTGCTGTACCTCCTGCAGTGTCTGTTGTTCTCCAGCAAACTAAAGTTGAGCGCGCTCATGTTATCTAAGGCATCTTCTTCTTGGGCTCTACCTTTTGGGTCTCGTAACTCCAAGTCACCATTCAATATCTCATCGATTTCATCATCTTCGATCACAGTGTTTTCGTTGGATGAATGCTCAGCTTCTTCTTCTTCATCTATGGTTCCATTTTCAAAGCTAACTGAAGTGTCGGTTTGTTCGAACGAATCTTCGGATTTAGTTGATATACTGAAATTGCACTGTATCGAGTTTACATTCTCGTGGAGGAGTCTCAAATATCCTAAGTTTACCAACCAAAAACCATCAATAACTTGGAAGATGCTTGGTCCATTTCCAAAGTAATCAGGAAAGTAACTTTGTTCGTCTACTTTGAGTATGATGTCATAGAATATTGAATTCGCTATTTTCTGGGGGCCCAAGTATCTCAAACCAATTTTGAGGTAGTCATTGTCTATTTTCAACTGTATCAAGTATATTTCTTCGTTCAGGAACAACAATCGATTTTCTGAACATATCCTCAAATCCACATCCACTTCACTGCTGTGCAACAAGAGATCCTCGTGTTCTTTTATGAAATGGTCCAGGATATCCTGTGAAGAACCTTGCCAGGAGCACTGTAAACTCTTATCAGTTGGACAAATGTAAACCGCGTTGAGTGACATGTCAAAAACACTTTTCACTTGCGATTCTATGCCTCCGAAACTGAATTTTCTACTGTGGATACGAATTTGCTGGAACTGCGAAAATTTTATCAACACTTAATAGAGTAGGTAGATAAGATAAATAAGTTAAATACAGATCACATGGAAGGAAATATGTCCATGAATTCGTCGAGTGTGTTTAGGTATAAAAATGACATCATGAAGTACGATATGTTGTATATTACTCTAGTGCACTTAATGTTTGCCAGGTAGTTTGAAGGTTTTACGAGTATTGGCTTTAATCGCTGTTCAGATAATTTAGGAGATAGACAATTTGATAAATTATCATGCTAGCTTTCTCATTCAGATGGGTTTCAAAGTTATGAATTTTCGGAGCGAATATAATATTAGCAACTCTTCTTTTTAGAATTCGATCTTGAAAAATTTGCAATATAATAATTCGTTTACATAAGGTTCTTTCGTGATAATAACAGATGACTATCGTCAATACGATATTTATTTATAAAAAATAATTCCTAATCTTGATAAACTAACCGAAAAAAATTATGTTAATGTTAATCTGAAATGACTTCTAGCGTGACCCCTTCAAAGAATGAGTTTCCAAACGAATTGTATATCTAAACAGTTCCGTGGTTTTCAAAGGCGCAAAAGGTTCTGAAAATCTCACCAAGTCAATTTTTTTTTTCGAAAATTAAAATAAGAAATTAGTATTTTTTTGACCACGAAGTTTTTTGAGCACTTGTTACCGAATAAATATGAAAAACAAATCTATTATCGTTTCAGAAATATAGAGAGAGAACAACCCGTACCTATCTAAGAGTTTGAAGTCCTCGGAATTCTTCTAGAATTTCGTTATTTAGGAACACCCTGTACAACCAGTATTTTCAATGAACACTATTTATTTCACAACTTTCAACAATAGGACCTACCCGTACACTACCAGTATTTCTTTCTCACCTTGTACCGAACACCATCATGTTAGGAAATTGAGATAAAAACAGCAGGTGCAAGACAAGAAACGGTCACCTGGAGATTCACCAGCTTGCAGCTTGTATATTGGCATGGGTGGAGGTCGTAGAACGGTCCATATTTCTTTGTTTCTTCTGAACAAAATTACCTGGGCCATGTACCACATTAAGGTCTAGCAAAAAATACTAGGGACCATTAAATTTCAACAAAAGAAAAGGTATTATTATATATTTGTTGACAGTTCTATTCCGCCTTTCAAAATTTGTCAAATTATATCATGACCTCCGGGTGATTTTGATGAAGAAACGATTGAAATTTTCGACCACTTATTGAAACTAAAATTTGTATACATACTTCGCAAAAGATAATAGGATGGAATTAATAAATTTTCTCATATCTGCAAATTAATATGGTTCCGTATCTCCCAGTATTTTTTCATAAAACCTCCGTAATTCAATGAAAACCTTGTGTACGAAAAAATCTTCGATAAAATTCATCCCATCCACTGCTAGTAAACATATTTGTTTTGAAGCTCGATTAATTCTAATGTAAACAATTAACAGAATC
Organism: Harmonia axyridis; assembly: GCF_914767665.1. Lineage (NCBI taxonomy): Eukaryota > Metazoa > Arthropoda > Insecta > Coleoptera > Coccinellidae > Harmonia > Harmonia axyridis. The sequence continues at coordinate 4,167,761 of NC_059503.1, forward strand.
GAACAACAAGCTCAACTAAGAAATTTTAGGGGAAAAACCTTGGATGCTCTTGATTACCTAATTAAGAGATTTTAAATATTCAAAAAAATTATTAATCTCGAACGATGGTTAATAATTCAGTAGGGAAAAAGCTTTCAGGCTGAATTTCACGAATGATTATGCTCAAAATTGAAAGTTATTAAAAAGTTCCTGACGGATATTTAATATTCTGGAGATTTATGAACCTTGATTCACATTTTCGATCGATCTCAAGGAAAGACTTTGAATTTGATATATGCAAGGGATTTTAAACCATATAAGTCCAATGTAAATTCAATAAAACTGCAGGTAAAACATATTTAAATACGAAATCATACTTTCATATATTTAGCAAGTATTTTTTCAGCAATTCTCTAATTGAATTCGACAGAAAAACACTAATTATTTCCTCAAAACAAAATATCTCAACACGTGGAAAATATAAAAGATGAACAATTCTGCGCGAAATTAATTTTGTTAATATCATAGGGATTTCAAATATTTATATTGAAAATAATAAATCATTAGGTGAGAGAAATTATAAAATCATTAAATTTGAACAATGAGATTTATCATATGCATTCATATGTTACAAAACAAAAAATAAATAATCTCACATCTGCCACAGAAAAAAAAACGTGAAAATTTCTTATAATTCATTAAGTTCCAGCCTCCACTAATTTTAGAACCTAGAAAATTCGATTAAGAAAGAGAACAATTAGAGGAGAGAAGAAAAATCTCCAATGTTCTCTGTGAATGAAATAATTTTTTTTAACGTCAAGTAACTTTTTATCATTTGTGAGCACTTAGAATTCTTCATTTCCACAAAAAGCAGCCTGATGATGAAAAAAGAGTACACTTAATTACGTTGTTGGCATTATCACTGCTTCAGGAGTGGGATCAGGTGGTGCTACTGAAGATTCATTAATTAAGACTGAAAACACATAAGACGCAGATGGTAGACTACAATAGATCGGAATTACAACAATCACTTTGTTACGTCCAACAATCTTCTTGTGAGGGATAGACTAACTTTCTCTAATTCATAGTCGTCATTTAGGGATTTATCCATTACTAATTTAATGGACTGGTAACGATACTCTATCTGCAAATGAAACTTAACTTCCAGTTCGTTTTTACGTAAATGACAAATTTTAAAGATGAAATAATAAGTTGATTGCAATCAACATAATGAATATGTTTAGGGCTTTGTGTTTTGAAATAATTCCATGGCAGACTTCATTTTACTGTAATTTTGAATAACAATTTCTATTTCCAATTTCCAAATGATTACTCAAATGTTTTATCAACATGTTGAATTCCGATAAGAAGAAATTTTGAATGATGATTCGATCCTATTGAGAAATGAACTTACGATGATATCATTTTCAAGTAAATACGTGTGTTCTTTTCATTTTCGTGTTTAATGATTTGCTGCGCTTTTCGATATTTTCTACAATTAAATGATAATAACATTATTCCTTACATCAAAATGATATTCATGAAAAAACATCAATAATGAAAACAAACGGTTTCGTATGAAAATTCTTCGGATAATTTGGTAAAAATGTCCCATAAACATGCAAAATTTTTTTCCGATATACAGGGTGCTCAGGTGTGATTTTTCGTCAAGTTTTAACCTCATAGCGTCTGTACTTTCAACTGGAATTAGACAAAGAATTAAGAATCACGAGATACTTCAAAATTCGAACAATTTTCTCGAAATCTTTAAAAAAATCCAAACTGTCAAAGGTAATACCACGAATGCTTCATATTTTATGTCCATAAGACTTTTTTCTTGAAATTATCCAAGGAATCTTTAATTTTTGTATACCTCCAATTACAGACCATTCTTTATATCTTTTTGAATTGTATTCTTGATTGATATTCTTTTTTTTAAGAAATATTCATGCTAATTGAAAATATCTATTTATTACGTGGTCAATAAAATATTACTGAATATTTTTGAACGAGTTGAGAAAAAAAAAGTAGCCTTTTAGGAAAACATTGTAAATTTTGTAGATATAGTATTGAATATCATATTTGCAAAATCTTGTTTTGATATTTCTCTAAAAATTATTAAATCACAGAAGTACCCATTAATATGTATTTTATGCAATCCTCGACTTCAAATGATTCTACGATAAATCTGTAATATTTACGTTCTCTACCATCTCAAAGATGGCGCTACTTATCATTTCTCTTCTGAATTTTAAATCAATAGTAACCAATCGTCATTCCTACTGTTCAAATGAAAACGTTATTAATCTTTCATTCAATTCAAATAGGATTTATAAAGACAAGTTCTTATTTCGTTTGTTTTCTAGAAATTCATGACGAAAATAGACCTTATAACGAACACCTTATTTCAGTGATAGCTATTTAAGTTGGCATCAAAGGGGAAGATGAGAATTTGATTAATAGCCATAATTTTAGGGAAGATTGTCCCTTCAAAGTTAATAGCTAAGGTTTATCAGGGCCATTAATGTTTAACGACTTGGAATATTTAGGCTTTAGTTATCTTGGTACTTAGGGATTTTTTCGAAATTATTATTCTTTCAGTTGCCTCTTTTGCAGACTTTAGCCGAACCTATTCGTTTCCTTTTGAGGTAATGGCTTTCAAGGGAATATGCTGACTCAGCAACAAAACAGTGGGTTCTTCGAATATCTTTTCAGAATAGCTCAATTCATAATGTTTTATTTTTTTAATGAACCTTTTAAATCGTTAGAGCAAAACTTTTTTTAGTGCAGTATATATTTTTATAGTTTTAAATCTAAATACCGAATGAAATAATTAGCCATCATACAATTATAAAATTTGATCATTTTGACCAGATTTTTCTACTTTTTTACCTATGCAATTCGGTTGTCTTCAAATACCCAAACCCATATATAATTTTTAGAATAATATTACACCTATAGGAAATGCAAACAGAACACGGGCGTAGCCAGGTTTCAGTTTCGGGAGGGGTTTAAAAAAAAAGAAAGGCTAATGGCAGAAATAAGAATTTTTTTCATAGAAATAAATGAGAATAAAAGAAGAAAAAGATTAATGAATTTCGACATCTTAAACATTTCGGGGGGGGTTTGAACCCCCAAAACCCCCCCCTGGCTACGTCCGTGAAACAGAATATCGCAAAAACAACATTTCCGGCTGAAATGAAGTTTTGCATCTATGTTTTACTCATATTATGTCATTTTCAGAAAGCAAATTTAGTCCCCAACATGAGTTATCAAATTTAACATGAAGCGCGCGGAAATGAAAGTGATACGATATTTCACTCAATTCGCGAGTTTCTTCACAAAGAACGCACTTCTTATGTCCCATAGTGAATCAACGTTTCATATTAACTCAAAATAGATTGAAATAAAAACCTAAATATATCAGAAATTCAGAAAACGAACTTTAAACGCGCAAAACCACGGATGACACTAGGAGAGCGTTAGTTGCCAAACCTTGGATTTCAGCAGGTAGATACAGAAAATAATAAATATTCTGTTTATTATAAATTCGACAATTAGGGAAAATATCGGATTCCAAATATTCGAATTTCCATATTTAATCGGGAATCACTCAAATAAATATTTTTCATTCAATATAATATACATTCATAACGATATAGTAAAATTGTGGATTTGAAAATATCACAATCCGACAACGTAATCTTAACATGTTGGGGGACATGTAAAAATTGCGTATACTCCCTATAACTATGTTTATTACTCTGAGAATGTTTTCAAAGCGGAATATTGAAAACAAAAATAAGGAAGTTCCAGAGCTTTTGAGCGCTCGTCATTTATACGTCAATTGCACCCTCGGAGACCACATTTTCTTAGAAACAGTTTTATGGTTTCGAAGGCACAATCAAAATATTACTAGTTTTGAAAAACTTGACATTTACATTCTGTTGACCATCAATACCTGCAATATTCATTAGGGGTGTCGTAAATACCAAACAGTCCTTTGTAAGCTTCTTCAAAATTCTCAGGTAGTTTCTTTCTGGCTTAAACTTTCGACCACTCTCAAATAACGAAATTTCTCAAAATTCCAAGTTCAAACGCTGCCGCCCCGAAAACAATCGTGCAATTAATCTCGAGAAATAACACCCCGATGAAAAATGACTCCCCCGCCATTTATATTCATTATGGCGAAATTCAAAATGTCGGCCGTTATACACCCAAATCGATCTGGGCAAAACTAATATAAAAACTGCCATCATTACACTTTTTCATCGGTGTCAAAACAAACGGCCAGGGATATCTCTCAGCACAGTTGCGGAAATCCAGCCGTTTCGGGGGGGATGAAGGTCACCGAACCCAGCCCTCGGATGCTGGATCTGTAGGGAAGCCGCAGGGTTGCCACGTTGGGGTATTTTTCCCCAAAGGACCAGGCAGATGCATAATGGAAAAATTGTTATCGGTTAATTTTTTGAATTTTTCGTATTTTGTAGAATATGACTTTTTGAACAAGAATGTCTAGGTGTCCAACTAGTTTTCGACATACAGGGTGTTGAATTTAAAAAATGACATTTTTAAACTAGCGTTTCTCTTAGGAAAACATCTTGAATTGAACACTTTCGCACGACAAATATTGCTCACCTATAATGTTATAATTTTAGACTGGTTTTTAGTAAAAAATATTGTTAGATACGGGGGAGTTAAACATTATTCAAAAGGAAATTCGTTTAGTTCATAATTCACCCTGTAATTGAAAACGTTGTCATTACTCTTAGTTCGAATATCTACACTATTATAATTTCGAACAGTATTGGCTTTGCTATGACCAGTTTTTGAGATACACAGGTTAATATATAAAAAGGGCGACCGTTATTACAAAAGTTGTCACTAAGATGTATACAATAAAAATTTCATATAATGTGAAGGTAAGAGATACGTTGGTGTTTACCTCAGAGTAATAAACATAGTATATGTCATTTTCAGTGAACAAATTTTGTCCCCAACATAAACTATCAAATTTGACATGAAGCGCGCAGAAATTAAAACATATCAGTGATACGATATATCACTCAATTCGCGAGTTTCTCCACAAAGAAAGCATTTCTTATGTCCCATGGTGAATCAACGTTTCATATTAACTCAAAATATATTGATATGAATACATAAATATATCAGAAATTCAGGAAACAAACTTCAAGCGTGCCAGATGACGTGAAACAACCGATGACACTAGGAAAGTAAAAGTTGCCAAACCTTGGATTTCAGCAGGTAGATACAGAAAATAATAAATATTCTGCATACCATAAATTCGACAATTAAGAAAATATCGGATTCCAAATATTCAAATTTGCAAATTTAATTGAGAATCACTTAAATAAATATATTTCATTCAATATAATATACATTCATAACGATATAGTATAATTGTGGACTTGAAATATATCACAATCTGACAACGTAATCTAGCCATATGTTGGGGACATGTAAAAAATACGTATTCTTCCTCTAACTATATTTATTACTCTATGGTGTTTATTTATTGTTATTCTCTCAAACTCGATGCTTACTGAGAGCATTTCAAGAACTATAAGACTCCGAGAAAAAATTTTCATCCCTTTTATCGAAATAATATGATTAATAAAATAAATTATTATGACAATTATTGACGTTCAGTAATTTTACAAATCAATATATGAAAATTTGGGTGATTTTCCGAAAACCATCACGATTTTGGGGAAAAATTTGGCGTAGGGTATTTTCAATGAAGCAACTTGGCAACCTTGGGACGGTGGCTCTGCAGTCCGCATAGCAAAAAGGGAACATTTCGCTGTAGGCGCATTTAGCGTAGTTATACACGAGAAATAATCTATCGAAACACACACAGAGGGCTTTCCATTTGAAAAATTGAACATCAAAAGCATTTCAATCTGAAAAATGTATTCGGCATTACACAGCTTGGTAATCAACGATTGCGTGTGTAAATAAGGCCTTAGGATAAATGTTGGCAATGCTCGAAATTCATCAGGATGCCCACAAACCGAATAGGCGAGTAATCAGGGATATTTCTATACATACCGCTACTTCTTTCATCACCAAAATTATTCATATGGATAATTCAGATTCACACAAAATGTCAGCATTTAATAATAAATAATGATTTATTCCCAGTAAAATAAATAGAAATCAAAAGTAATTAAGTTTTCTCTCATGTAATAGGAAATAAACCGATGACACTTATAAAGTAAGACTTGTTATGGGAATATCTATCGACTTCATCAACCATTCCAGAAAAAATAAAGATTGCAAACATTAAGTTCTGAAAAAGAAAAAAAAATTACCAACGAATCAAATTTCGATCAATGATTCCTAGAACTTTCACCGAAACGGAAATATAAACTATAGAAACAATGGGTTCGAACATACAATTATAGAGAATTCAGTAAATCAAAAAGTAAGCGGAGAAAAGTTTTAAGGTTATTAAGTTGAAATTGCACAGCCTCCTACGATTCTCTGTAGACGGTAATTTGGTAATTTGATGGATTAGATTAGACAATTTGAGAGAAATGAGTAATGGATAGGAACTCAATATTTACAAGATCGTTAGGAAAATTATAAAATGGCAATCGAGTCATTCATTAAGTAAAAGTCGAATAAATCTCACTGATAACATCAAGAAATACCCAAATATTCTGAATAATTGCTTTTGATATAACAAAGTCACACAACGTTTCAATTGAGATGTTTTTCACCCTAATTATGTGTTAGATGTCTAACTGAAATTTGAAAAGGTTCCACCGCCATGCAGAATCAGAAAATTGCCAAGAGCATTAAACTTTGGTTTGCCGATTGCCTCCTACTTAGAAAAATTAATAGTTCTGCAGAAAAAAGAATTGTAGTGTTGGAGCAATACATATTCTCAATTTCAAAATGTTACATTCTTATGCTTTCAATTTTTTTTCTCAATTTCATTAAAAAAAATACTTGAAACACGCTCTATTAGTGTGACGTCACGCACCGCCATTTTTGGTTCTCCTGTCAGTATTTAGAATCTAAACAAATAAATTGTCATTCAAATTAGTACGGTGTCTTTGAAGGAATTGGCTTATTTTCATAAATAAGAGTATTTGAGGAACGATTTCAGTATTAATTGATAGACAGAAGGAACGAGGTTAATACAAATGAGTTTGAATCCTGTATCATTCCCCAGATTTTGTAAAAAGCCGTGTTTATTAGTTGAACTTCAAGTTCGAACTTCTGTCTATCAATCAATAGTAGAATTGTTCCTTAAATAATCTTATTTATCAAAATAAGCCAATTTCTTCAACGACAACGTACTAATTTGAATGACAATTTGTTTGTTTGAATTCCGAACACTGACACGAGAACCAAAAATGGCGGTGAGTGACGTCATCACTAATAGAGCGTATAGTCCACTTCATTTATTTAAACTTTCGAACAATAAAAAATTGAACTTATAATAGGGGATTATACAAAATATAAAATTTTCAAAAAATTCACTGAAAGAAATAAAAATAACTAAAAAATTTTAAATTAAAATAATTATTAATATAGAATATGTATTTCGAGTAATACACAAAAATAACGGATACATAAGGAAGAAGAAGAAAACAAACAAACTTTCTATGAAGTCGTTTTATTTCAAGTCAAGGTACCTGACAAGCTCATTAAGGCAGACTATTAGTTGTTTGCCTCTCGAGAGAACATTGTGCTTTCTACTGTGAAGTCGTTTAGTTTCGTTTAACGTCTACAAGTGTACAGTGAAATTCCTGACAATGGCAAGCCACGAGAAGACCGTTGGTTGCAATAATATTATTCCCAACTTCTTCGATAAAGTTGATTGGAATAACAAGGATGTTTACCATGGTTTTGTCACCAATGTGTACGATCCCTCAAAATTTTGGATGAGGTTCGCTGAAGTAGGCCGACTCCAGGATATGCTCCGAGAGTTTTATCAGGTGAAAAAAAACTCTTTTGCATTGACTCCAGATGTAATCCACGTTAACATGTATTGCGCCGCATTGGACCAAGATGGATTCCATAGAGCAAAGGTGGTGAGGGTCGATCTCCGAGAGCCCACCAATTTTATCGTGTTCTATATTGATCATGGAATTATAAAGAGACTGCATTTTAATAAGCTCTATGGATTACACGAGCAGTTTGGAGCAATTCCTGCCTTAGCAGTCAGATGTGTATTGGCCAATGTGGCTCCCGTAGATAATGAAAATTGGAGCAGCGAGGCAGTTAGGAGATTTTCATCAATTACTGGAGGAGAAAAGCAGCTAGGAGTTCGAATTAGTAATATGACACCTGAAAGGAAAGTGTTGGAGGTGTATTTGGTGGATCCGTCCGTTGAAAGAGGTGGAAGAACTCCAACGGTGAACCATCACCTAATCTCCCAAAATTTAGCCAAAAATATCTGGCATCTATCAAATCAACCTCCTGCTGGTAGAGTGTACACACCATTAATGAAGTACATGTACCTCTACCCAATACATGAGGCCATTGAAAATGGAACTGCACCGTCAACCTGGCAGTTGACTGAAAATTTAAAGGAGTGTGTGGCTTGGGATGTGCTTTTCCCAGAATTATTCAAATATACCCCTCCTAAGTAAAGCCATTTTATCGTTGAATTTTTACATAAGTATTTGTTATTGTTATCTTAATTTTTTGCTAATTTATTTGTAAATATTCCTTCTATAGAATCTTCTTGTTTAATTATATTTATTATGTATATATTCATTTATTTTTTTTCTTATGACTGTATATAATTTTATTATTTTTTAATTAAAAAATTATATTTTTCGGATTCGATATATTTTGGTTATTTTCTTTATTAATAAATTTCTTAAAATTAAACTGACTTTTAATGATTGAAAACTATCCATTTAGTGGCTTAAAAATTCTGTTTAAGCTGTATATTATTTACAATTCTATTTCGATTGACGAAACGAAAATAAAAAAAAAACATAAAATTAGTGAAACAACTAAATCTCAACGAAGTTTGTAGTTTATTATCTCTTCAACCCTTTGGTTCATTTTAGCAGTAATTTTAAAGTCCAGCTTGATTTTTTTGGATAATAACTTCTCAGATGCCGTTTTTATTTATATAACTTTCGTTACATAAAGGAGTGAAAATTCAGTGAATCAGAATAATAATAAAAAACTATTCGACAAAAGTTTCTGTATTCTTTGGAATTCAATTGTAGTTTCATCCAATATTGAGGAATTTTTTTTAAAGTTCAGTGCATCTCGTATCATCTCGTTCAATCAATAACGACGATTTAGCATGGGCGTACCCAAGGGGGGGCAATTTCCCTCGCTGGGTGAAGTATTTTGCAATCGTACATAAAAAAAATTGAATTCTTGTGGACGATGAATGTTTTGATATATAAAATCAGACCAAGTGCTTCCATGTGTTATTTATTAAATCTTAGTTAAGGCGGTTTGGAGATTTTTATTGCAGGGAATGTTGACTAACACAACGGAGCGCGTTTTTAAGAATCAAGGATAAAATATTAAAAGGTGGCCAGTAAACTGGGCCGAATTTCCGCCCCTCAAATAGAGGTACCTGAAACGGTCGTTTCACCTCTAACGCCAACCCTGACGTTATCTAAAACAAACTGAAAATATCCCTTAGCAGAACACTGTAGTCGAATTTCTAATCTGTAATTATAACTTTCCCTGTATTCCATTAAACTGGATTCGAGGCCTTTCTGTCAGGCTTTCTAATCACAGAAAGGGTCCGAATTTTACCTGAATGAATAGACGCAGTCAAGGCGTGAATAATACTGAATTTCAGCTTGTAAACATTGAAAGGGACCAGGCCAGGTCTAAGGGACGAGGTAAGTAAGTGGACTTGAATTAGTTTTAACGTTATTAAGTTCAAATTGCAAAGCCTCCTACTATTCCCTGTAGGCGGTTATTCTGTGGATTCCATTTGATGGACTAGACTAGACAATAGGGACACTGTGTCCTGAAGTTCTTATCTGAGAGAAACTCAATATTTACAAGAATGATAAGAGAATTATAGAATGACACAGTAGTTACTCATTAGGTAAAAGTTGAATAAGACTTACTGATTACATTGACAAACACTATAATTTTATGAACAATTGAAGTTAAAATGACATAGTTACTCTATGTTTCAATTGTGATGTTTTTCACAATAATACTTATGTTAGATGTCTTAACTGAAATTGAAAATTTCAGGAGAAATTAAAAAAATTCATATTTAATTCTTGGAAACATTAACCAAAGTCGATAATAAGATATTGGCAAAAAAGGTAGCAATTGAAAATATTATGAGAAAAAGTCATAATTTTAAATTCACAATATTTGTTTAATGACCTTCAAATTAACCTATTGACAATAATTGACCTCAACCAATTATCGGCAATAGATAATTTTAAATGTTGATCACTGACTTTATCTTTTCGGTTCAAATTTGCTTTCTTCCCTCTAATAATGAATTTTTCTAAAGGAAAATATCTACACTTCTGAAACTTTCGAATTTTACGTTTTAGAATGTGTATAATTAAAAAAATTAATGAAATGTCTCGAAAACCATTTGCATGACAAATCATCTTAGCTCAAATGTATGATCCATTAATTTTGAAGGCAAAAAATCTAGGATTTAAATTAAAAAATAATATAATATGGACAGTTGGTGAAATACGAGCATGAGATTGAAAACATATACAGGGTGTTTCTAAATTAGAGGTTCAAACGAAAATGACATATTCCTGTGGTTATTTGAAAAAAGTCCTGCAAACGCCTTGTTTTCGAAATTTATTTTTTTTGGGTATTACTTTTACCTTGTTTGTTTGTTATTGTTGTTGAATTGTTATTTGAAACGTAGTTGATCTGTATTATTATAATCTGCGTTAGAATTTCACTATCTTCTTCATTATATTTCAAGATTCAGTTACAGATTATAACATATTTATTTATTCCTAATTTTGATTTGATTTCAGGTTGCTATCTTTCCGTAAGGAAATTTTTTTTCATTTCCATTAATAAATTCATTTTTCTCCAAAATATTTATTCGTCTTTGTGAAGATTTTGATGGTTTGACTAATTGACACTTGATTGAAGAAAAATTGAGGTCATTTCATTCTCAACCCAAACTGATAGGAATTGTTTGTAGGTCACAGCCAGTAAATATACTCGTATATTTCGAAGTAAACCTTGTTCATAGGATCACCTTAATAGGGTTATTATCCGGTCTCAGGGTTTACCCCACGTTATCGTGTTGCAATCGATATTTAGTCATGATGTAATCAAATATGAATGATTTTTCCCTTTTCAAGTTGAGGAAATCAACTAATCTATCAGCAGGAAAAATAGATGACTATAAAACATCGGTCTTTATGCTCAAAGTCGGATTTGTGTTTGGAATGTTTGTTTCTATGGGGATGAAGAAAACTGAAAGGATTTGTGGAATATATACAGGGTAGCTCCCAACAATAGTTCTGTCGATAGTTTTTTCGAAAAATGATGGTTGTTGAAAATTGAATTTCATCGCAACATCAGAACCAAAAAAAAAACTCGGATATCTAACAGAATTACACAATATACAGGGTGTACCATGGTCTATGGTACATTAGACGATTACGGAGAACGGAATGTAAGAATTCATAGAAAATGTTGTTTCTTAGACAAGAACAACTGCTCTATCGATCTAAAATATTTTCAGTGCTGTGGTAATACCGTTAAAGTAGTAGGCACTTTGTTATTTCAAATAGCATACCCTGTATATTATTGCATCATTAGATAGCTTTTTTGACGACAATTTTGGCAATATGCCATACCTTGGTTAAAAACTCAATGGTTCATGAGTTAATGGGATTTTAATGAGAAAAAAGGTGGCGATGAGGGTACACATTTTTTTGAAATTTTTCGGCAGAAAAAGGTTCTTTCGAAAAATTTTTTTTTCTTTCGATTCTGCAAATATGTGGTATTATAAGGCTTTTTGCGGTTTGGACCAAAAACTTACAGGGTGTTCATAAGAAGATCATGAACTTGGACAACTCAAATTCATCAAAACTCAAGATTTTCAAATAAGAACCTATATTTTTTATTACTTCTGTCCATTCTACGTACAAAAATAGTGTGGGTTATTCACGCAAACCCTATTCCTAAAATGAATAATTCAAGAGTTATCAAGTAAGAACCTTAAATGAGGAAAAACCGCAATACCGCTATTAGTGTGACGTCACACACCGCCATTTTTGGTTCTCCTGTCAGTGTTCGGAATCCAAACAAATAAAATGTCATTCAAATTAGTACGGTGTCGTTGAAGGAATTGGCTTATTTTCATAAATAAGAGTATTTGAGGAACGATTTCAGTATTAATTGATAGACAGAAGGAACGAGGTTAATACCAGTAAGTTTGAATCTTGTATCATTCCCCAGATTTTGTATCTAGCCGTGTTTATTAGTTGAACTTCAAGTTCGAACTTACTGGCATTAATCTCGTGCCTTCTGTCTATCAATTAATAGTAAAATATTTCCTTAAATAATTTTATTTATCAAAATAAGCCAATTTCTTCAACGACAACGTACTAATTTGAATGTCAATTTGTTTGTTTGGATTCCGAACACTGACAGGAGAACTAAAATGGCGGTATGTGACGTCATCACTAATAGAGCGTATTCCTCACTGTTTGGAGTAGTCTGTGACGTCCGGAAAACACATAAAGAAACTAAAATTCGATTTTTGGATAACTAAATGTTATATTTCATGAATTATAATAAATTTCTCGTTGGGATTTTCAATTACGAATAATTCATAACAATTCTTGAAATGTCAAAAATTATTATGGGAACATCGAATGATAGTTTCTTTCTGTGTTTTCTGGGCGTCACAGGCTACTCCACACAGTGAGGAACTGCGGTTTTTCCTCATTAAAACAAATCCAATTTTTTCAAATACGGTTTTGAGCCTTCGAAAATCTTAGATCATCCTATTCTATAACAAATCTCACGCAAATTGCAGTCAATATATTCAGAAAAAAACCGTGAAATATAGGCAAAAAATCCTCGGATCTTTCCTTCGGATATTCATAATGATAATCCTTCCCAAAGAACAGTTCTCCATCATTTAAAGACATAAATCCTCCCATAAAATCGCCATATACATATCGAATTAAAATACCGAAAGCGAAAGAAATGGCTCAATCAAAATTCCAAGATTTCACCCTGACCTTCTCAAGAGCGAGCCCATTCATTCCATAAACAAAAAGAACTCGTTTGCCGGCGCGCAAAAATTGTTGAGCCAGAAATAATCGCTGCGCACAGAGCTCGGTCAACCTGTTCGGGCGACATAGGAAAAGAACACAGAGGGTCATGAAATTCAATACGCAATCATCACAAACGTCTGTGCGCGTAGACCCTACAAATTAGCGACCCAGACCACCTTGAACTCGATGAAAAGGGTCCCCAGACTGCGTCCTGCCTCACACCCTTGACGTCTTGCAAAAATCTCACAGGCACATGACGAAGTGGCTTCGAGCGGACAAAAAACGATAGTACCGCGTTATTTCTATTGAAAAATAGGGGGGCAGACCGGTAATTCGAACAGATTCCCCGCCAACAAAAGCCAGACGGGTCTGGGCTTTGAACCTGGGTCACAAGAGGTTGTTTTTCCCACAGACGTGCAGACGGTAGGAAGTGGATTTATCATTCAGTCTGTTATGAGGATGTGGAAGGTGTTTCCGATTGGAGATTTTGGCGTGGAATGCGATAAACACTGAATATTTCCCCCTCCTGTCAAAAATTCTATGTATATGGAGAACAATTATCGAAAATTACAGCGATAATTGCATTGTAGGAAGCGAAACTGCACTGCGATAATTGTTCTGTTCATAGATGCATAGTTTCTATGCATCTTACACAGTTCGAATCTATGGCAATTCCATTCTAAATCAGTTTGACAAGTAATGTAACAGTTTATTCGGGAAATATTCCCCCGAATTACACCCGTGCATCAAAATGAGCGGATAATTTCGCATTCCAGCGTGTTTTCTTTGAAAAACTGCATTCGGTCATTTTCATTTTTGGAGAAAGAACCCTCCACCTTCGGTGTCGGGCTCTTTCTCCAAAAATGAAAATGAACTCATGCAGTTTTTATGACAACACGCTGTCATGCAAAATTATCGGTAATTTTGATGCACTTGTGCAATTACTTACGAACATTGCTACCCAGCTTTAACGTATTTAATTTATCGCAAGTCATATTAAAGTCTCTAGAAAACCGATGTTTATTTTCAATTTTTGATTTATATACGTTCCAAAACTCAAACTTGAAGAAATTCAGGAGCTGTTGGAAAATCTTGTAAACAATAGTACTTTTTTTCTTTGAATGACCCTAAGGAATTCGTAATTTTTATTTGTACATCAAATTTAGGAGGAAAATTATTTTTATTTTTCTTAGTGGTGCTTGTGACCTAATCCAACCAAAACAAAAGTTTCCTATTTTCATTCGAATAACCAACAGAAATATAGAAAATTGAAACTAACTTTTACTAATTCTGTCTTGAATCATAAATATACTTCCAAAGTTTACCTTGATTTTTTTTTGATTTTCAAGGTCCACTTGAAAAAATTACGTCGGGGAATAATATCCTTCAAAAATTAACTGGTTCTTCATGGAATGCTGATACCAACACTCTCCGTATGGCAGATTTGGCTTTGCTTTTTTATGCTGCTGAATACTGTTGTTCTGTTTGGTTGAAAAGTTCTCATGTTCATAAAATTGATGCTCAGCTTAACGTTTCTATGAGATCTATCAGTGGAACTATCAGATCTACAGTTGTACATTGGTTACTAGTGTTATCACATATAACGGGTGTTTTTTAAAAGGTATATAATTTTAAGTTGGCATTACTGTTCAAGATGGTGACCGATTTAACAGCTGTTAAGTGATTTATTCTCAGTTTGGTTTGGCTATTCATCATGAATAGACTCACGCCTGAACAACGCTTGCAAATAGTGCAATTTTATTTCGAAAATAATGGTTCTGTGCGGAATACGTATCGCGCACTACGTCCATTTTATTTTGTTTAGCGATGAAGCGCACTTCTGGTTGAATGGCTACGTCAACAAACAAAACTGCCGCATTTGGAGTGAAGCTAATCCTCAAATGTATGTCGAAACACCGTTACATCCAGAAAAACTGACTGTTTGGTGCGCTTTATGAGCTGGTGGAATCATTGGTCTGTACTTCTTCAAAAACGATGATGGCCAGAACGTAACAGTCAATGGTGATCGGTATAGAGCCATGATTACTAACTTTTTCATTCCTGAATTGAACAACCATGATGTCCAGGAGCTGTGGTTCCAACAAGACGGCGCAACATGTCACACAGCTCGTGCCACAATAGATTTATTGAAAGACACGTTTGGTGACCGCCTAATTTTTGGACCTGTGAATTGGCCTTCAAGATCTTGTGATTTAACACCTCTGGACTACTTTCTGTGGGGCTATGTAAAGTCATTGGTCTATGCGGATAAGCCACAAACCCTTGACCATTTGGAAGACAACATCCGCCGTGTTATTGCCGATATACGGCCACAAATGTTGGAAAAAGTCATCGAAAATTGGACGTCCAGATTGGACTACATCCGAGCCAGCCGTAGCGGTCATATGCCAGAAATCATATTTGAAATGTAATGCCATAAGTTTATCTTGCGGATAAATAAAATTCATGTCAATCGAATAATCCATCGTTGTTTTATTGCAATTTAAAGTTCTATAGCTCTAAAAAAACACATTTTACTTCCGCCTAATATTCGTAGGTATCAGTCAAGAAATCTTTGGAAAACTTTCATTTCTACCCGAACTTATTTCCAATTATATCTTATATCCAAACCTTTATGGATTAATGTCATCCTTCAATCTAATGAAAGTGGCAAGGAAATTTGGCGCGTTCGGAATGGATTTCTTGTAATATCTTGAACAAAAATCTAATCGTGGATTCTTCAGAGAAAGTTATAGGTTTCAATCTTCCTAGGAAAAATTGATGTATTTTATATCGACTTAGGACTGGTCATGGTCGTTGCAATAGTATACTCTTCAAATAGCATTCTATTGAAAGACCACTATGTGAGTGTGTTGTAGAAGAAACCATTGACCACTTGGTGAATACTTGTCCAATTTATAAATTTCATGGCGATTTCCAAGCTATTCATTCAGTTTCAGATTCTTCTTCAGAAGGGGTCGCTAACTTTTAATCAATACAATGGAAATTAACATTTATTACTCCTTTCTGGTTATTTTCTTTTTTGTTTTCAGATTCAATTATGAATTCCTCAGCCATTAGAGAATCGAAAGAATGGAGAAGATTTTGTTTGTAGTAAGAGGAAGCCCTTCAATATAAATATGTCAGCTTATTCTGTAAACAAATACACAAACCTGTCACTGCACCTATACGAGGAGACAGAGTTTTTGCTGAGGTTTTTATCTGTTCTCTTGTATCATACGTTGAAAGGTATGAAGCCTCGTTTACATTTCATCTGCTAATACTGAGATCACATCTACATATGCTTTGTTATTTGAAGTTAATGATTTTTTGTATTGCTCTATCTCAAAAGAGTGTGAAAGACATTCATGTTGAATCAACCGAAAAAATATCGAACCAATTCGAAGTGAGAGATCATAACGAAGTTCTGTACAAAATGTGTAGCTTTTGCCAACCCCTACATTCGCAGCAGAGGGTGTACAATTGAAGCTGTCGGAGATGACCATCGGACGATCGCTTAGTACAGACATAACTCAAACCTGACAGAAACAATCGTTGTTTCACAGCTCTTATCTCAACCTCGCTGAAGATGGACAATAGACTGGGTTTCTATCTGTGTTTTATCCCAGTAAAAACGGGCATCATCGTTGGGGCTGTTGTATTGTGGTAGATATAAATGTGAATAATAATTACTTGCTTCGATTCGATTCATTTGCAACGCTGTGTGAGCTTGTAATTTTGAACAATGCACGATATATGAGTCATACCACTAATACTACTACTGGAATTATATTTCGTGAGAAGTTGATATGTTTTGTAATATAATTTTGGATTAAGTTTCAAAGAATCAATTTAAAATTGAAGTGAGAGCAGTGCCATAGACAATACACACATAAAGAATAGTATCATCGGAGCCAGAAAGCAATATTAAAATCCATCAATATTAACATTCCATCAGGAAAAACATTAGGATATTGGTCGTCAAGTAACGGGGTTTTTTTTTCGAGGTATATAACTTTAAGTTGGCATTACTGTTCAAGATGGCGACCGATTCAACAGCTGTCAAGTGATTTATTCTCAGTTTGGTTAGGCAATTCATCATGAATAGACTTACGCCTGAACAACGCTTGCAAATAGTGCAATTTCATTTCGAAAATAATGGTTCTGTGCGGAATACGTATCGCGCACTACGACCATTTTATTTTGTTTAACGATGAAGCGCACTTCTGGTTGAATGGCTACGCCAACAAACAAAACTGCCGCATTTGGAGTGAAGCTAATCCTCAAGTGGTACATCCAGAAAAACTGACTGTTTGGTGCGCTTTATGGGCTGTTGGAATCATTGGTCCGTATTTCTTCAAAAACGATGATTGCCAGAACGTTACAGTCAATGGTGATCGGTATAGAGCCATGATTACTAACTTTTTCATTCCTGAATTGAACAACCATGATGTCCAGAAGCTGTGGTTCCAACAAGACGGCGCAACATGTCACACAGCTCTTGCCACAATCGATTCATTGAAAGACACGTTTGGTGACCGCCTAATTTCACGTTTTGGACCTGTGAATTGGCCTCCAAGATCTTGTGATTTAACACAGCTAGACTACTTTCTGTGGGGTTATTTAAAGTCATTGGTCTATGCGGATAAGCCACAAACCCTCGACCATTTGAAAGACAACATTCGCCGTGTTATTGCCGATATACGACCACAAATGTTGGAAAAAGTCATCGAAAATTGGACGTCCAGATTGGACTACATCCGAGCCAGCCGTGGCAGGCATATGCCAGAAATCATATTTAAAATGTAATGCCACAAGATTATCTTGCGGATAAATAAAGTTCATGTCAATCGAATAATCCATCGTTGTTTTATTACAATTCAAAGTTCTATAGCTTTAAAAAAACACCCTTTATAACTAAAAGCAAAACTAACGAATATTTAGATTTGTTTTTTCTGGATTTTTCCTCAAGGTCGAGCAACCCACATGAACTTCCTCAAGCGGTTCATTCTCCCACCAAAAAATAAGATAAATCTTCGCATCCTCGTCTGTTCCAACATTTGCACGTCCTTAGAAAATCCTAGGCACGCACTGATGATGGCTGTTTGCAGATCATCAGTCCTTGTGTTCCTCCCGCAGGTGAATATGAATGCGTGGCCTGGAACCTCCAGGATAATCCGGGAAGAATGAACACAGGGAGAAAACCAAACAACTGCGTGGCTTCGATCGGCAATGCCAGGGCTGGGGCTGGTTTAGGTCGACGACCCCTGCGGCCCGGAAAGGGTGGAAACGGCGCAATGCAGAAAGAAAACGTTAGGAATAAAACAGGGTTGAACGGCCATCGCCAAAATTATCCAGGAACGCACTTTGAATGTATCGATTCGGAAAATTATGGGATGGACCAAATGGCAACGTTTCGAATGGTCATTCAAAACTTTTTCTTCATTCATGCAAAAAGCAAAACTTTATTGAATTATATTTAGTGGAAAAAGAAGTTCTTTATTACACTAGTGCAATAGGAATATTAGTTCCTGTTTCAATGCAAATCGATATTAATAATAAAGTATTCAAGTTGAGCTTTTCATTTTCCTACACCTAGTGCCGCACCTCAATAAAGCATTTTTTGCTTTTTGCATGAACGTAGAAAAAATGTTGTATGCAACTCGTGCAAAAATTGTTTATCGCATAAACATTCACTTTTTGCACTTGTTGCATAAATAACTATTAAATATCGGAAAAATTATTAATAAAATAAAACAAAATAATTTCCACTGGATTATCTAATTGTTAGCAATTGTTTTGCCGCACTGTGGCTACCTTTTTGGACTGATAAGAGTACAGAGTTTTTGGGAAACATATATAGGAACAAAAATTCAACATTGGCAGAAAAATATTCAATGGGGTATCATAAACTTCAAAGTTATATTGGATAGTTTGCCGCCTGATGGGATTTCCAAACTATCGGAAGAAATTCAATGGAATTCGTGGAATTTTCCAATGTTTTGTCATTACTTTTAGTTCAAGTATACTATTATAATAGTTTTGGCTTTGCTATGACCAATTTTTGAGAAACATATAGGGTATTAAAGGGTGTTTTTTTTATAGCTATAGAATTTTAAATTCCAATAAAACAACCATGGATTATTCCATTGACATGAATTTTATTTATCCGCAAAATAATCTTGTGGCATTACATTTTGAATATGATTGCTGGCATATGACCGCCACGGCTGGCTAGGGTGTAGTCCAACCTGGACGTCTAATTTTCGATGACTTTTTCCAACATTTGTGGCCGTATATCGGCAATAACACGGCGAATGTTGTCTTCCAAATGGTCAAGGGTTTGTGGCTTATCCGCATAGACCAATGACTTTACATAGCCCCACAGAAAGTAGTCTAGCGGTGTTAAATCACAAGATCTTGGAGGCCAATTCACAGGTCCAAAACGTGAAATTAGGCGGTCACCAAACGTGTCTTTCAATAAATCGATTGTGGCACGAGCTGTGTGACATGTTGCGCCGTCTTGTTGGAACCACAGCTCCTGGACATCAAGGTTGTTCAATTCAGGAATGAAAAAGTTAGTAATCATGGCTCTATACCGATCACCATTGACTGTATCGTTATGGCCATCATCGTTTTTGAAGAAGTACGGACCAATGATTCCACCAGCCCATAAAGCGCACCAAACAGGCAGTTTTTCTGGATGTAACGGTGTTTCGACATACACTTGAGGATAAGCTTCACTCCAAATGTGGCAGTTTTGTTTGTTAACGTAGCCATTCAACCAGAAGTGCGCTTCATCGCTAATGGACGTAGTGCGCGATACGTATTCTGCACAGAACCATTATTTTCGAAATGAAATTGATGAATTGCCAAACCAAACTGAGAATAAATCATTTGACAGCTGTTAAATCGGTCGCCATTTTGAACAGTAATGCCAAATTAAAGTTATATACCTAGAAAAAAAACATCCTATATAATTGTTCGTGTTAAATGGTTTTTCACCCTTCTGACAACTGGCAACCATGAGCTAAAATTCATCGCGAAAGATTCAGGAAAATGAATGTTTATCAAGCTCCAGAGCAAGCCAGAACAAACGTCACATATCCTGAATCTGCCTAGAGGTATGAAATTCACTTACGGTTAAATAGGCCAGTAAACCAAACAAAATGTTAATCAAAATGCTAATTCGGAATGTGCTATACGGTATAGCCCACGGGAATTGTAAACAGACTGGTTAAATTAAAATGAATCTGCAGCTAGATGGAGAACCTGAGAGAATTGAACAATTAAACAGAACAATCAATAAAATCAGTGTGTACAGTATTTTCTGATGTGAAACGTTTATTGTGATTTCGACGTAGCAAGAAACCTCACAAATTGATAGCTAGCTATTGTTTACCACTGTTTTTGTGCGTATTGTATTGTGAAGGAAACCAGAACTTCTGATTTTACGTGGCAAGCAATGCAGTTTTTTAAGAATAAATTTTCTACCGGATAAAGCTCTGTATTCACTTTTGAAATGAAAAAAAATTCCAATTTCGATGGAATATGGTCTGAAAATTTGATCTATTGGCAGTTGAAAGAATTGCCTCAAACAAGATACCTAATTTTTATGAACATTTCTCGATAGAAATAAAATTATATAGGTTATTCCCTCAGAAAGGCAACACAGCGAGAGATAATTTTTGAATTATTAAATGGCTTTATTCGTCGTAATGAACATGTAGTTCGTTCAACGGTAATATTTCACAATTAAAACGCAATTAGCATGTTAAATTAGTTTTCTGCTGCATTTGGTGGCAACTCGCCTGTACGCAATCTCGAGTATGGGGAAAATAACATTGAAAACGATATGAGAATGTTATCATATGTTTGAAATAGTTAGATGAACTTTAGGGGATGAAATTACAGATTGGATGAGTTAGAAATGGAATATAGATTACATTGTTATCTACATTCATTGAATACCTACATTTATTTATGAGTGCACAATCGATATAAAGTATTGGCAACGATTGGTCTTGCAATTGCAGGTTTTCACTGACAGAAACAGGGATGAAATCTCAAAAGTTAAATGAATGAATAGTAATTATTTGAAAAAATCATTTTTCCACATCGCATTGAGGGAAGGAAGAACATGTAGGCGTGAGTTAGTAGTTTGTAGGAAATAAGATTGACGTATTCTTATATATTTTGCGATTTTTTTCTAACACATTAACATTAAATCTTAAGATACCAACTTGCCAGCAATGTTAACGAATTCATTTGTATAATATTTTTGAATACAAGTTGATCCAAAAATTCAGTTATAAGGCTTTTAGACGAGGAAATATAGTCTGGGGTCTATTCCACCTAACTATTTGGCAACACTTAATTTTTTTGGAGATATACTAAACCATATTGTAAAATCATGATATTTTAAATATCTATACCTCTCAGTAATATATTCATTTAAGCCTAGGCATGCTTAAGAAGGTAATCCCCAACAAAAGACGTCCCACAATCCTCAAATCCCCAGGATCTTCACTCTTGGCTCCACAAACAGAGTCAGGTTAGGGTTGAAAACAGAAACCCAATCGATTACAACCCAACAGATATTAAGAGCTCCCATCATTGTTTAATATCAATGTATTCTGTGTTGGACAGTTCGACCTTTTGATGAACGATCCCCAGCCAAAACCTGCAACACTTTGGCATAGAATTTACCGTGAACCATAAACCTTCAAGTGGCCCTAAGGGGATTACGTTTGATTTAGATTGATCACCCATTTCTCTGTCTACTTCGAACACAACTGTGTCGCTGATTAACCGAAAATGTCCATAGAGCTTTCCTATTTGCATTGCTGAGACTGATGAGTTTCGGCTACTTTGACATTATACAGAGTGTTTTCCTATGGCGGCGTGGAAAGAGCTCGAATTGAATTCAGAATATTGGTAATATTATGAGTAACTAACTACTTGGAATTGTGTTTTAAGAATCCATACAAGTTTGATTTTGTCTTCAACGGAATAAGATGAATTTTTTCTTACATCTAAACTTAAATCTCATGGAATTTATGTTAATATTCCTCTATCTTTTCAAAACATTTGCTGTAAAAAAAATCGTCTTTGCTTTTGATTTAGGTATCAACCTTGACAATTACTTTTTCATTAGAGCCTAATTTTTTGCCTGGAGCATTTTTTGAGGTTTGTCAAAAGGCTGTGATCACTAGGGGGCCAGATCTAGAGGATAAGCTGGATGATCAAACAATTTGAAGTGTATTTCGTTCAATTTAATCATTTGATCTCTAGATTTCTGGGAAGAGAGCCTCCTATCCTGCAAACCGAAACACTAGCTGTCTATACTTGCAGCAAAGAGTGTCTTAAAAAAAACCTCAAAGGGGCGAATACTTATATCACCACGGACAGCCAGGCCACGTTGAGATGCCTGGAATCTGATAGTCAGAGGTTTCTATTGACATGGGCTGCCGTAATATTAAAGGGTTTTTTTTTTTAGAGCCATAGAACTTTAAATTGCAATAAAGTAACGATGGATTATTCGATTTACATGAATTTTATTTATCCGCAAGATAATCTTGTGGAATTACATTTTAAATATGATTTCTGGCATATGACCGCCACGTCTGGCGGTGTTAAATCACAAGATCTTGGAGGCCAATTCACAGATCCAAAACGTGAAATTAGGGGGTCACCAAATGTGTCTTTCAATAAATCAATTGTGGCACGAGCTGTGTGACATGTTGCGCCGTCTTGTTGGCACCACAACTCCTGGACATCATGGTTGTTCAATTCAGGAATGAAAAAGTTAGTAATCATGGCTCTATACCGATCACCATTGACTGTAACGTTCTGGCCATCATCGTTTTTGAAGAAGTACGGACCAATGATTCCACCAGCCCATAAAGCGCACCAAACAGTCAGTTTTTCTGGATGTAACGGTGTTTCGACATACACTTGAGGATTAGCTTCACTCCAAATGCGGCAGTTTTGTTTGTTGACGTAGCCATTCAACCAGAAGTGCGCTTCATCGCTAAACAAAATTCGCATATGAAAATCGGGAACAACGGCAATCTCATTTTGGGCCCATTCGACGAATCTACGCCTTACTTGATGATCGTGAGTCTATTCACGATGAATTGCCAAACTAAACTGAGAATAAATCACTTGACAGCTGTTGAATTGGTCGCCATCTTGAACAGAAATGCCAACTTAAAGTTATATACCTCGAAAAAAAACAGCCGTTACTTTATTTTTATTACTCAACCAACTGAATACCAAACAAAACAGAATACTCAGAAGTAATACGGCATTCATTTTTCATTTAGTATTAATATTTCGACAGTAATATATATCACTGAATTAGCTGCTTTAATATTCACACTTTTTTCCCCTTAAAAAAGGCATTAATTGGAGTAAATAATAATTGTCAAACAAATTAAAATTCCCCAACAGCCGAAACGAAATGGCGAATGCGCCAACCAAAAAAGTTATCACGTCAAATTCAAAAGATAATTGGATTAGTCACAGTGAAAGCAACGATTCTCCCGAAAATTCAAAAACACCCCCTCCTCCCTAATTAATAGCCTAGACGTGAGGGTGTGCGCCTTCTGCACCGTAGGCAGGGGTAGTGTGCAGCATTTGCCAGTAATGGCATCTTATGCCCGGAATAATGCTTCTCGGGGCTTAACCTCCCTCCGGATTGATCGTCAAGCATCATAATTAGGAAGGTGAACGTCTTCTTGCGCCGTTTCCCGACACTAATTTCCACGGCACTGGCTGTGACTAACTCGGAAACGATTCACTTCGGCTTTCCTCGATTTCAATTCGGACCTGGCCCAGATGGAGTGGTTGGGCCTGATTGCTGGCGATAATGGGAGGAAGTGAATGTGGAGAGGCCACAAAAAAAGATGCGAGGGGTGCGATAATTCTTGTTATTAGTCCTAGAACACGCAGTTTGTGAGGTTATTTCGTTGTACACGAATATGCCGCACTATATGAAATGTAATGAGATTGTTTTGTGAAAGAAAGTTAGGGAATGGGCTGAAGTAAGTCAGGAAGTATTTTTGGCACGATTGTTCATCAATATAACTACTATAATTATTATTTTTATTATTTTTCTTCAATGAATCAGGGTCATTGCGGCTCTGTTTGCCTTTTGGGAACTGCGACCAATTTGATATTTCGTTCTTAACCCAACCTATTCATCCAAACCCAGGGAGGCCATCGATAGGTTTAACGAAACCGACAACATTCTTAAGAGCCTTGGCTATTACTTTGTGAGTATCCAGAACTGACTTTCCCAATGAGCGGTTCTTAAGCCAGCCAGCCCCGGACATTTGCACACTATGAGTTCGGCTGTTTCTACCTCTTTTCCACGGAGCCTGAAGATCTCATATGCTGGCTTACCCATACAAAGGGTATTTGCACCGACAGTGTCCTGTCAGCAGTCCCACCATTAACCTTTAAGCTTCCTTTTATAGGTCGGTGAAAACACCACAAATTTCTTTGCCAGAGCAAGACCCGGAGTTTTTTCCTGAAGGTATTTCTATCATCCCACTCCCTTGTTTGACCGCTGCCTCATATTGGTCTTTTCCAGGCCCACAAAAAGGCTCAGGACCAACTGGAGTCAACCTTGATTTTGTTTCCTTCAATACCACAATGTCCCAGTTCCCATAGAAGAGTTACTTTATCTCCTCTGGCCAGTTGATTTATAACGGGTGTTATTTTCGAGGTATATAACTTTAAGTTGGCATAACTGTTCAAGATGGCGACCGATTTAACAGCTGTCAAGGAGCTGTGGTTCCAACAAGAAGGCGCAACATGTTACACAGCTCGTGCAACAATCGATTTATTGAAAGACACGTTTGGTGACCGCCTAATTTCACGTTTTGGACCTGTGAATTGGCCTCCAAGATCTTGTGATTTAACATCGCTAGACTACTTTCTGTGGGGCTATGTAAAGTCATTGGTCTATGCGGATAAGCCACAAACCCTTGACCATTTGGAAGACAACATTCGCCGTGTTATTGCCGATATACGGCCACAAATGTTGGTAAAAGTCATTGAAAATTGGACGTCCAGATTGGACTACATCCGAACCAGCCGTGGCGGTCATATGCCAGAAATCATATTTAAAATGTAATGCCACAAGATTATCTTGCGGACAAATAAAATGCATGTCAATCGAATAATCCATCGATGTTTTAATGCAATTTAAAGTTCTATAGCTCTTAAAAAACACCCTTTATAACAATGTGGAGTACTCTGTGACTGTGACGGAAAACACAGACAGAAACTGGATAACTAAGTTTTACATTGGCAGTGTACTTAAAGGTGTATACTTACTAAATTCGAGGTACGCTCACTTTTTTCAAGTATTAGTTTCAAGATTGCTATTTTCAACTTTCTGGAAAATGCCTTATTTAAATGGGCTGTTAATAATATGACCCTAACGAACAGATATTTCTTATGTTGTTTGAGTAAATAATTATTTCGAATGCCTGGTAAACTATGAGAAAAATCGTGAATATTCATATCCTGAATATCCATTTTTTATCGAAGAAAATACCGAGAATTGGCTATTCAAAAAGCTCGAACGATGAGTTCCTTGAAATAATGAAAACTTTCTGTTATAACTGAGGGAAGTTATTCAATTACCAAGGAAATAATTAGGAAACAGAATGTCTGAATAATTTTCCCAATATTTCGAAGAACGTCTACTAACTTTTCATTGAACGTGTTTATTTCTTTAGAACGAAGACTTATGGGGGTTGGGAAGTAAATGAGATCTTCCCTCTTTGAAGTCGAAACTTTTCGCGACTGTAATGACAACAGATTTTCGTTGTTAGGTGAACATTTCCTTCATTCATTAAAATATTGATGGATTAGAATTTATCAGTAAAAAACTCGCAGCCTGCTTAATTTTCAAGGGCTTGTTATTTCGGAGAAATACTAAAACTTTAATCTTTTTTTCTTATAATGAAACTTATTTAATGTTTTCTTCTTTTTGAGGAATTCATCGTTTGTGTCGTTGCGCTTCATTATTTTCAATAATGAATCTTTGGAATCCTTCAACACACATGAAATTTTCACAATTTACGTTTTGAATAGGGATTCACGACTTAGCTTGATTTTCAAGCTACTTGGCTTGAGCTTGACTTGATTTCAAGTCAAGCTCAAGACAAGTCAAGTATTTATTTATCAATTATTTGAATTATTTCAAGCTACTTTATTTTGAGCAGTTTTATGTGTAGTGTCACATCAATAAGAAAATTATTAAATGAGAAGGAATCTTGCAAAAAACTCTTTTATTTATTAAACTTATTGTATAGAAGAACCGAAAATATCAATTTTTTTGAAATAAAAACATAAATTAAATCACTATAAATCCTAACAAAATAGAAATTAATGAAAAAATAAAGTTTCTTAATATTGAGAAACCTCCAGGCTTTGTTTGATTTCATAATTTTCCATCCAGCATCTAAGACATATGATGCATCTCATAAATTCGTCGCCCAACCTATTGCGGGTTTTAGTAACTATAAGAGCTGCTCTGGAAAATTGTATTTCAACAGGAACTGAAGATGCTGGCGTTGATAAAAAATCCTTGGCCATTTTGGGCATGTTTGGAAAGATATTACTGAAACTACCAAAATCTATCCACAGATTTAATGGATATGTGAGTTAAATACTAATAAAGTCACACTGGCGAATGCTTCAGTCTCTCGGCGCTCGAGGTATCCCCTTATTTGGTCTAAGCGTGCACGAGATTGCAAAAATATATACCGTGCGACGCGTGCATATCAAGCTTTAATATCAAGTAGCTTGATATCAAGTCAAGCAATAAGTATCTAGAATCAAGTCAAGTCAAGCTCAAGTATGTAATTTTTCACAAGCCTGATTTTCAAGTAAACTAGTTGGTTAAAATGTCAAGCTACTTGGCTTGATGAATCCCTAGTTTTGAAATGTGAATGGATAAAAATACATTGTAGATTTTAAACTCTGGTTGTTTGTTTTTTTTCAATACGGAAATCAATATCACAAATCAATGAAAACAATGGCAAAATTGCATGAATTGGGCTTCGAATTGTTTATGCTTCTACCGTATTCGCCAGATCTGACCCCCAGCGACTTTTTCCTGTTCTCAGACTTCAAAAGAATGCTCGCTGGAAAGAAATTTAGCAACAATGAAGCAGTAATCGCCGAAAATGAGGCCTATTTTGAAGCGAAAGACAAATCGCACTACAAAAATGTTATCGAAATGTTGGAAGATCGCTATAATCGCTGTATCGCCCTCGAAGGCAACTATGTTGGATAATAAAATCGAATTTTGCAAAAAAAAAAATGTGTTTTACTACGGTAGCCTGTTAGAGTTTGGCCGTGACTAACCCTTGTTGTAAATAGATTAAGTACATCTCATAACAATTAACCAAAACATACATAAATTCCCACAAACACGTTTCTCTTGAAAACAAGAAAACATGCACCCCCTCGCTTTCCATCCATCTCTGCAAATCTCCCAGCCACCCCCCACGTCCTCTCCCCCCATTCTGACCACCGCAATCCTTTCCGTACAACTACAGTCCACCCCAAAACAACAAACATCCGTCTTCAACAATTGCATGGAAGTGAAGGACCCAAATGGCAGCCCCTGTATCCACCAGCGACGTGGGGGAGGACGCCGTCTACTTCCAAAGGACGCCGTGACTCGGGGATGGTTTCCATGGCCACCGCATTTCCATTGTTATCCGACGCCAGTGGCGGCGCTAGGCGAACATCGAAAGACACGCGCCTAAAGGGGCTTGCAAAAAGAGTTTAGTTACTTATTCGTACATAACAATTCTCCTTCTTCTTCTTCTTCAGCCCTCTTTCATCCAGTGTCGGACATAGGCCTCTTCCAGTTTTTTCCATGCTTCTCTGTCCTTTGCTGTTCTCATCCATTGCTTGCCGGCTATATCGACTATGTCGTCTATCCATCTTTTTCTCGGTCTTTCCATGCTTCTTTTCGCCTCTCGAGGTCTCCAAAAAATCACTTTGTGTGACCATCTCTTCACACTCTGCCTTGTAACATGTGCTACCCACTGCCACTTAAGTTTCGCTATTCTACTCATGATATCAGTTAGTATGGTCTTTTTTCGTATTTCGGTGTTCGGAATTCTGTCCCTCAAGCTTATACCCAGCATTATCCTTTCCATGGCCTTTTGAGTTACTCTCAGTTGTTCTGCCTCTTTTTTCGTTATTGCCATAGTTTCTAGAGCATAAGTTGCCACAGGTAATATACAGCTGTCGTAGGTTTTGCGTTTTAAGTGTAGAGGAATATTTTTGTCCTTAAAGAGGAAAACCACTTTGCCGAAGGCTGCCATGCTACGCGTATTCTTCGCCTAATTTCCAATATTTGATTATCTTTTCCATTTTTAATCATAATAATTAGTAGTCAATAATTCAACACTGACTACGAACAATAAAAGTTGTTTTCGAAAAATATTTGTCGATGTTGCAACAGCCTTTTAATGTTAAGACCCTTAAAGGTACAACTTCCTCGGAGAGTCTCTGTCGACCGTCGCGTTTCGATGATTTCATCTAACCAATCACAATTCTAGCAATCACTTAGCTCCACCCAGCTAAGCAATTGCTAGAATTGCGGTTGGTTAGATAGAGTCGTCGAAACGCGGCGGTCGACGTAGACAGTACGAGGATGTCATATCTTAAGATGGATCTCATTTATATTCTCTGGAATTAATGCAGCAAAACTCATTAGATTGAGTGTGTCAAAATTTAAGGGTTTATTTCACCACAAGTTTTTCGTACTTCAATATTTTTAATTTTGGGGCAATATTTAGACGTTGACAAGTTTCCAAATTAGTTTTTCTCAAAGAGTTGCATCCGATATAAAAAAAAGAACAATGATTTCTCATTCTGTATGAACATTCTGTTCTCGAAATATTGTCATGAATTGGAGAATATAGAGGTAGAAATTCACCATAGAAACACTCTCCCATAGTTTGACATGCACTCTCAGAGAAATCAAAATTGATAGAGGGAGAATATGTCTTTTTCAGTAAGCAAGTTGTGGCCGCAACATGAACTATCAAATTTGAAATGAAGGGCGCGGCAATGATAATATATCAGTGATACGATATTTCACTCAATTCGCGAGTTTCTCCACAAAGAATACCCTTCTTATGTTGATATAAAATGTTGATCCACTTAAAATATATTGAAATAAATACCTAAATATATCAGAAATTCAGAAAACGAACTCCAAGCGCGCTAAACGACGTGAAACAACCGATGACACTAGGAGAGCAAAAGTTGCCAAACCTTGGATTTCAGCAGGTAGATACAGAAAATAATAAATATTCTGCTTATTATGAATTCGACAATTAGGAAAAATATCGGATTTCAAATATTCAAATTTGCATATTCAATCGAGAATCACTCAAATAAATCAATTTCATACAATATAATATACATTCATAAAGATATAGTATAGTGAATTTTGTAATCTAACCATAACGGGGACATGTAAAATTGCGTATACTCTCTCTATCTATGTTTATGACTCTATGCACGCACCTGATTTAATGATATTTGCTACTTTAGTCCAGAGAAAATAAATAATAAAATACTTCTTGAGGGTCGTACCGTTGGAAAAAAAAATATTATTATTAAATTCCACCTATATTTGTGATCCTGGAAATGGAGAATTGCTGACTACATATTCTGTATACATAAACTGTATTTATACAGAGCGTTAAAATGGTTTGACAACACTATGAATGTCCATCTCACACTTGAATAAAGCTCCCCAACCACGATATCAGCGTCGGTCGTCTGGATTTGGTCTAGCGCCGCCACTGGCATCGCATTTCCATTGTTATCCAAGCCATTCGTCTGTCCAAAAATATCCCAATATACGGTTCCACCTTACACCGGCAAGTTTACGGTCTAGATGGCACTTTTAGGAAACTATTGGACGGCTGAATTACAGTTCCAGATAGGATGCACCTGAAGTCTGTTATAAATCTGGCGGTTCTTGGGGGTTCTGGACGTCCAATTCCGCCCTTGATGCTCCTTTGTTTATCGGGCGGGTTTGTCGTTTTGTTCGGGATCCCGTTTGAAACGTCGGTTGAAATTTGTTGCCGAGGTAGAAGAGGAAGAACTAGGTACTTGGTTTCTGATTGATGTTTTTTTTTTGGGAATAGGAAGGATTGAAGTTGAGGTTATATCTGATTTCTACAAGATTTCTACTAGATTTTTTGCACAAATGTAAGTAAGGTTGGTAATTAATCAAAATAAAGAAACATTCAAACGTTAGAAGAAATAAAAAGAGAATGAGAAGAGGAGATC
This sequence comes from Harmonia axyridis, assembly GCF_914767665.1. Classification (NCBI taxonomy): domain Eukaryota; kingdom Metazoa; phylum Arthropoda; class Insecta; order Coleoptera; family Coccinellidae; genus Harmonia; species Harmonia axyridis. Next base: position 4,198,351 of record NC_059503.1, read on the forward strand.
TAACGGGTGTTTTTTTTCGAGGTATATAACTTTAAGTTGGCATTACTGATCAAGATGGCAACCGATTTAACAGTTGTCAAGTGATTTATTCTCAGTTTGGTCTGGTCTAGAGTCATGATTACTAACTTTTTCATTCCTGAATTGAACAACCATGATGTCCAGGAGCTGTGGTTCCAACAAGACGGCGCAACATGTCACACAGCTCGTGCCACAATCGAATTATTGAAAGACACGTTTGGTGACCGCCTAATTTCACATTTTGGACATGTGAATTGTCCTCCAAGATCTTGTGATTTAACACCGCTAGACTACTTTCTGTGGGGCTTTGTAAAGTCCTTGGTCTATGCGGATAAGCCACAAACCCTTGACCATTTGGAAGACAACATTCGCCGTGTTATTGCTGATATACGGCCACAAATGTTGGAAATAGTCATCGAAAATTGGACGTCCAGATTGGACTACATCCGAGCCAGCTGTGGCGGTGATATGGCAGAAATCATATTAAATATGTAATGCCACAAGATTATCTTGCGGATAAATAAAATTCATGTCAATTGAATAATCCATCGTTGTTTTATTGCAATTTAAAGTTCTATAGCTCTAAAAAACACCCTTTATATACAAAGCATTCTTGCGCAAGTAATTTATCTCCACTGCCAACACAATCTAACCCATTGCCCATAGCTCAGCACCATAAGAAAGAGTTGACTCCACAAAAGCCTGTCCAAGACATTTTTTGGTTGCTGGTTGAATGTTAACTTCTTATCCAGGATGACCAAGTATTGCCCAGGGTATATGACGTCCATATTTTTGGACGTTACCATCCTCAGTGACAGGAGAAGAGCACCACACTTTTCTAAATTCACTTTGAATAGCTATTTGCTGCACCATTCTTCCAGAAGGTTTAAGTTGCCTTGAAGATATTTGTTTGCCAATCGGGGGGTAGAAAAGAGGATTTTTCAAAGTCCGTATATAAGGCAGAACATGTCGTTCTACCACCTGCTGAATATAACGTACGACAGACTTGTAACCTCTGCTGAACACCAAAAATGACCTGCTTCCATTAGCAAAAGCACCCATACCATAATTCGAACAGCATGATGCCTTTTTATAGAATAATGAGTATCTCGTTTTTCACCCCGTCTTCTTCTCACGGCCATCATGCAGGCCCAGATAGAATCTGCATTCTGTTTTAGACTCGTTTAGAATATTTTTGGGTAATTCTTTGTTCTTTAAAGAAACTTTCCATGATAGGTCTTAAATTTTATTTTTCCACAAAATATTAACATGAAATAGTTGCACGTATGCACAAACATACAAAGCTGTTAATCTGTTTAGTCGCATATGAATTCTATATCGAATAAAGTTGAGTATTTTAATTATTTTACAGTTTTTCTGGAGAACTGTCAAAGCTGAAATAATATTAGACATTATTTCATCTTCTACGTTCCTGAAGTTTAATTATCAGAAACAATAAACGAAATTGATTAACTATATTCCTAAAAACAGTCTTTGTGAATAAATTACTACTAATGAAGAAAAAGTCATTGCTCATTAATAATTCTCATTGGACAATGTTTTAATGAATTAAAATAAACAACTCCAATTCCCGTGCCACAAAAAGGGTTCTAACTTCAAAGTGAAATAGTCCCAATTACTCCCCATTTCTACCATCATAAGTCTTCGCTGTAATTGAATATACACGTCCATTCAAAAGTTGAAAGACGCTCTTTCTTAGTTTGCTTCTAGCTACAGAACCTTCGAGATATCGGAGAAATTATTCAGACATTCTGTTCCCTAATTATTCCCTGTAATATTGAATAACTTCTCCTCAGTTATTACAGAAAATGTTCATTATTTCAAGTAACTTGTTGTCCATTTGTTTTTGCGATGTTCACTGAAGAATTCAGTTTCATTTTGTAACGTGAAAATGATGAATTATTCTCAAGAGACGACAGTTGAAAGGATGGACTCATTATATGGAAGAACTTTGAAAGCCAGTGCCATCTTTAGTGAAGCGAATATTGCTAAAAGGGAATCTTGAAATTTTACTTTACTGAAACTCGCAAATTACACCATCTTGTGAATATAGACATTCTGATGTAGATATAATATTAAGCTTCAACGTGGGGGTTGATAACTTTATAACTCAATCTTCATCATTCTCTAATGTCACTGAAATAATTAATTGAATTAGCTCTACGAGGGCCTTAAGCTTTTTTTGTTGATAATTTATGATTTAGTTATCGTAAACCATGTTTCACCGATCGAAAAAAATCTTCAGAAAAGATTATGTTCATGATATTTGAACATTTTTTGCAATTTTCAAATCCTTGATTTGTGTGAGAATAAAACAATATTTTCGTGATCATACAGAAGATAGGGTTGAGATTCGAAAGGGTGTTTTTTTTAGAGCTATAGAACTTTAAATGGCAATAAAACAACGATGGATTATTCGATTGACATGAATTTTATTTATCTGCAAGATAATCTTGTGGCATTACATTTTAAATATGATTTCTGGCATATGACCGCCACGGCTGGCTCGGATGTAGTCCAATCTGGACAACCAATTTTCGATGACTTTTTCCAACATTTTTGGCCGTATATCGGCAATAACACGGCGAATGTTGTCTTCCAAATGGTCAAGGGTTTGTGGCTCATCCGCATAGATCAATGACTTCACATAGCCCCACAGAAAGTAGTCTAGCGGTGTTAAATCACAAGATCTTAGAGGCCAATTAATTTTAGGCGGTCACCAATCGTGTCTTTCAATAAATCGTCTTGTTGGAACCACAACTCCTGGACATCATGATTGTTCAATTCAGGAATGGAAAAGTTAGTAATCATGGCTCTATACCGATCACCATTGACTGTAACGTTCTGGCCATCATCTTTTTTGAAGAAGTACGGACCAATGATTCCACCAGCCCATAAAGCGCACCAAACAGTCAGTTTTTCTGGATGTAACGGTGTTTCGCCATACACTTGAGGATTAGCTTCAATTCAAATGCGGCAGTTTTGTTTGTTGACGTAGCCATCCAACCAGAATTGCGCTTCATCGCTAATGGACGTAGTGCGCGATACGTATTCCTCACAAAACCATTATTTTCGAAATTAAATTGCACTATTTGTAAGCGTTGTTCAGGCGTGAGTCTATTCATGATGAATTGCCAAACCAAACTGAGAATAAATCACTTGACAGCTGTTAAATTGGTTGCCATCTTGAACAGTAATGCCAACTTAAAGTTATATACCTCGAAAAAAAACACCCGTTATATTTTTCTGTAGATCGTTATCATATTTTAACATTCCATAATTATTGATTTGTGAAAATTTCTATTAGGAGTCCAGACTATTCTTTTAAATCCATTAATCCCATTTACCAACAGAGAGATGTGACAAAATAAACAAGAATACACCGAAAAAAAAATTCAGCCTGAATTTGTACCTACAGCTCAACAAATTTACGTCCTCCTATTGTCACGTAGAGAACGTATCGTTTGTTTTCTGAGCAAAGCTGAACCGTTATTTCACACAAATCTACAGGATACGCCATAATCAGATAATACCAATGACATTCCGTTCATCCACTTTTTTCCATTGTACACGGGAATTTATAACAGCTTTTGTTTGTACCTCGTTGTTTATCATCCCCCAAATGAATTACAGTTGATCCGTTTATTATTAATCATTTGGTTTGAATCCGATGTGGAATTCATCAATTACACGGAATATCCGGTTTCAAAATAGCATTTTCTGTGTTTCATATTCAATTATCGATAACGAATTCCTCTGATTCGATTATTGTGTACTCAGCTGTTTGTTGAAATTGGCAGCGTGATTTGGTGTGCGTTCATTTGGAAATTTTTAATCGGAGTTTGGGGAAATTGAGTGATTTTGATGAAAAAAAACCCGATCCAGTAAAGGTATAGATTGTTCTAACTCCTCGTACAGGCTCGAACTCAATAACAGCTTCAACTTTTTTAGTTTTTCAGTCAAAGGCACCCCATTTTTTCGAAAATTTCGAATAATATCATTCAAACAGAAGCAAGTTAGAGGACTTTGTGGTAACACTCCAACCGATTGGTCGAGAAATCCATCGAATACGACAAATCTTCCACCAGATTCGAGCGTCAATAGCTTGCTTTTTGAATTGAGTCTTTCGATGGCCACCAATGCACTGTATCACTCAATATCTCCTAAAAAGTCTCGTTGAGCGCATGTATCCTTTCTAATATTCTCTCGAATGGTGACAGGTAATCCCAATTTCAGTCATTAACCCCTTGTGACGCATATAAAGGGTGTTTCTTTATAGCTATAAAACTTTAAATTGCAATAAAACAACGATGGATTATTCGATTGACATGAATTTTATTTATCCGCAAGATAGACGTAGTGCGCGATACGTACTCCGCACAGAACCATTATTTCCGAAATAAAATTGCACTATTTGCGAACGTTGTTCAAGCGTCAGTCTATTTATTATAAATTGCCAAACCAAACTGAGAATAAATCACTTAACAGCTGTTAAATCGGTCGCCATCTTGAATTGTAATGCCAACTTAAAGTTATATACCTCGAAAAAAAACACCCGATATATCCCCTAGCTGTAACAGAAAAATTTCTTTTTGGAATGTTGGAATTACTACTTGGATCCCCTTTGCACTCTATTCACCAAAAAAATATTATTCCATTCATATATCTTTCTGAGCACCATTTCTCAAGAAGCAACCCTTGAATAGGGTCACAAAAATAAAATTTAATTATATCCAAAAGGCCAGTTTATACAGCAGGTGGAAGTAATCACATTTCTTTGGAACGAAAGAACTGAAAGATTAATATATCCTGGAGTATTTTAAAATATTCCTTTAAAATTTCAACTCTGAAGATGGATCTTATATCTCTCTGAGCACTTTCGTTTCGTTGCAGAGTCTGAATGCGTTGAAGTTCAGTAAAACATGACGAATGTAGAGAGAGCAGAAGATAACGTCTTATAATATTCTTGAAGCCATCTCAGCTTCTGGAGTTCATTAGAACTTTGGAATTGGATAGGGAGTTTTAGCTAGAGACATTCTGAACCTTCTGAAGACAGGGGTATTGTAGATCACCAGGTCAAGGTGCTCTAGACACCCCTAATTTTGAAATGATTGTAAATAATTTATAACTAACCTTGCCTTTGAAATTGATGTGAAAATTTTATGTCATCTCACAACCTGTGTAATTATTGGATCCTTTCGATCTCAATGTGATCTAACTTCCGATTTGATGCCATTTTATAATAATCGTTCAAGAAGACTTTTTTCAACCCACTTTGCAATTTTTAAGAGAACTTAGGTATCAATGACTCACATGAACTCCACAAACCCATAGAATAATAAACATAGATAGAGGGAGTATACGCAATTTTTACATGTCCCCAACATGGTTAGATTACGTTGTCGGATTGTGATATATTTCAAATCCACAATTTCATTATATCGTTATGAATGTACATTATATTAAATGAAATATATTAATTTGAGTGATTCTCGATTGAATATGCAAATTTTAATATTTGGAATCCGATATTTTTTATTAATTGTCGAATTTGTAATAAGCAGAAAATTTAGTATTTTCTGTATCTACCTATCTATACAAGGTTTGGCAACTTTTGCTCTCCTAGTGTCATCGGTTGTTTCACGTCGTTTGGCGCGCTTGAAGTATGTTTTCTGAATTTTGGATATATTTAGGTATTTATTTCAATATATTTTGAGTTAATATGAAACGTTGATTCACTATGGGACATAAGAAATGTGTTCTTTGTGGAGAAACTTGTGAATTGAGTGAAATATCGTACCACTGATATGTTTTCATTTCCGCACACTTCATGTCAAATTTGATAGTTCATGTTGTGGACAAAATTTGCTTACTGAAAATGACATAATATGTTACCTCTATCTATGTTTATTACACTGAGCAAAAACCGGACATCATACCAATAAAGGTTTTTGTCAAGATGTTAAGTTATTGAATAAAATAAGGGAATTAATATGTAGTCTCCAAGAGCGCAATTGATGGATAGCTTAACGTCAGTATTCTCATCATGTTTTTTCGAAATCCTGCTTGAATTTTCAATGGTTTTGATGTCGTTTTTAACACGAATTTTACACGAACTATGAATTGTTATTTTATATTTGTCGTGTGTTCAAACTTCGTTGTCTAGTAAGGGAATTTCAGAATCCCTTTGAGCTAAAAAAAATGAATGGTACATTTTCTGGCTCGATTTTTAAGAGAAGTAATTTGGTGGAAACCGCACCACAATTGAAGAGAAAATTGGAAAATGGTGTGAAATGAAAAGTGACGAAATAATAAAGCGATCAAAAAGACCTATCTCACTACTATTCTCAAATATGATAAATGCAAGAATAACCGAGTTTCCTTTCAGAGAAAACCCGGGAAAATGAGCCAACATCACCAATTTCCACGGATCAAAGGAAACACAGTGGAGAGCTTTCCTCGTCTCATCAGAAATCTGGCGTCTAGACAGCCGCTGCATATCAATATTTCGAACAGAAACTTCCTCCAGAAAAAAGTAAAAAAAAAACTTTCTAATTTGAATTTGCAGGTGTATTCGGCCCTTTAGAGCCACTAAATGGATACAGCTCCTTTCATACAAAATCCTAATGAAAAGTCTCGCCGTATTGCAAGCAAGGGAACCGTTGCCATGACTACGCTGCAGCGAGGTTGTTCTGGGGTTGCTCCAGCGAGCTGACGCTTTGAGGGGCAGCTCTGCAAAAGGGAGGAGGCAGCTTCCAACGTTCGTGCTGTTTGGCCACATCGGCAGCGCGTATTTCGAAAAAGGTGGTGTTCCTAAAGAACTGACTAACATCTAACTAACTAATAACAATTTATTGTAACATCGCAGTTGACTTTGAATTATTTTGTAACGTCTATGACAATTGTATTTTTAATTAAATTGATTTGACATTCAAAATGTGAACCAATAATAAGAGCCAATCTCATTCTACACTGTGTCTGTGTATGGAACAAATTCATTTTTAGCTAAACAGACCATTTTAAGAATAAATCGTGAAACACGTCGATTTTTTATTTTAATTTACCGTATTTTAAAATAATAATTGTTGATTCCAATTGGTACAGGGTGGACAAAAATACAATAGTTTTGTGTGTGCTCATAAAGTAACACGTAACATTCTTTATTAGTTAAATTGACAATATTATCAAAGATACTTATTGTGATGCGGTAATTGGTTTGAATGTAACACCCTGTAGTTTGACATTTTTAGATTAATATAAATGAGCTGTTTCCAAAAATATTTGGTACTTGTGGTCTAGCAGACAGAATATGAAAGAAATTATTTCTTATTTTTATACATTTTTATTAATCTGAAAATGTAATAAACTGCAGGGTGTTACATCCAAACCAATTGTTAGTATTTTTGATATTATTGTTGTTAATTTAACTAATAAAGAATATTACGCGTTACTTTATGAGCACAAAACTATCGTATTTTTGTCCACCCTGTACCAATTGGAATCAACATGTGATACATTTTTCGAATCAGCTCAGCTAGAGTAATCGGAAAATTGAGACAAAATGGGGATGTTCCATTAAAAAAAATGATGGTGACGTCATTACTCGAAAGTAATTCACCCTGTATATTAAAATAATATTTTAAAACACGGTGAATTAAAATAAAAAATCGATGTGTTTCAGGATTATTTTTTAAAATGGTCTGATTAGCAAAAACACTTTGTTAAATGAACAAAATCTCAGAAAATACGAATACATATTAATAACGAGTGTTTTTTTCGAGGTATATAACTTTAAGTTGGCATTTCTGTTCAAGATGGCGACTCACGTCTGAACGACGCTTGCAAATAGTGCAATTTTATTTCGAAAATAATGGTTCTGTGCGAAATACGTATCGTTTAGCGATAAAGCGCACTTCTGGTTGAATGGCTACGTCAACAAACAAAACTGCCGCATTTGGAGTGAAGCTAATCCTTAAGTGTATGTCGAAACACCGTTACATCCAGAAAAACTGACTGTTTGGTGCGCTTTATGGGCTGGTGGAATCATTGGTCCGTACTTCTTCAAAACCGATGATGGCCAGAACGTTACAGTCAATGGTGATCGGTATAGAGCCATGATTACTAACTTTTTCATTCCTGAATTGAACAACCATGATGTCCAGGAGCTGTGGTTCCAACAAGACGGCGCAACATGTCACACAGCTCATGCCACAATCGATTTATTGAAAGACACGTTTGGTGACCGCCTAATTTCACGTTCTGAACCTGTGAATTGGCCTCCAAGATCTTGTGATTTAACACCACTAGACTACTTTCTGTGGGGCTATTTAAAGTCATTGGTCTATGCGGATAAGCCACAAACCCTCAACCATTTGGAAGACAACATTCGCCGTGTTATTGCCGATATACGGCCACAAATGTTGGAAAAAGTCATCGAAAATTGGACGTCCAGATTGGACTACATCCGTGCCAGCCGTGGCGGTCATATGACAGAAATCATATTTGAAATGTAAAGCCACAAGATTATCTTGCGGATAAATAAAATTCATGTCAATCGAATAATCCATCGTTGTTTTATTGCAATTTAAAGTTCTATAGCTCTAAAAAAAACACCCTTTACATAATAATTAATCTTCAAATTTAGATATTGAAACTGAGGTATCTGTAGTGCCTTGATGATGAATTATTCGAATAATACGTCAGAGAAAATGAAATGAACTTTTACCTATGAAACATCATTGCGCTCCGGGCGTTTTCGAAATACGCCCCCTGGCGCATTTGGCAACAAACTGCGTTGTCGTTTTCCGTCGATCATCTATGCCGATTCTAATCAAACATACCGCGTTGGAATTTTCGCCCTTTGCGAAATACCTACGAATAGAAGCTGTGAATTTACGAAGTAGCTAAGCACCCCGAAAGGGGAGGATTTTAACGTGCCTGGAAAGTATAACAAGTTCGAGCATACTTCATCGAACACCAATATTTGCCTATTGGCTCAAGTTCTCCAGCTTCAAGCTTGGACCCACCAGTTCCAAACTCCCTCGGTTGAACTTTTAAAGAGGATTGTAGCAGTCCCTCTGGATAGCTGGAGTTAGAACTAAATAAAGTTTACTCAAAGATTTTTTTGAAGATTAACAATAACTAATAAATTAGGGACTAAATTTCAATCGTTCAAATGAAGAATTAGTTTCATTAGTGAGCAATTTTATTTTTAATGTTAAGACTCTAGTCTAGACTATATAAAAATTTGCTTTTCTTCAATAGAAGGTTTTCCAATGAGAGGTTTCATTATCATAGTGAAAATGATAAATGATTTTTGGAGAAATAAATTGATGTTCATTGAATATTAATTCCATCTTTGCTCTTGAATCGATTGTGGGGCGTTAGCATAGACCTCATTCTTCAAGTGGCGCTAAAGAAAAAAGTCTAAAGGTAGTAAATCACAAAATATCAATGGTCAATTATGATCACCTTTTCGAGAAATACCACGGTCAGGAAACTTTTCTAGTCAAATTGCGATTGATTCGTTGCTTATACGTGCCATATTGTTCAAAATAAACTTTATCTACATCAATATTTTCCAGTTCCGGCCATGAAAAAACATTGAACATAGCTCGGTAGGGCAATCCATTTACCATTACAGTTGCACCAACCTCATTTTGGAATAAGTAAGGTCCAATCACACCACCAGCCCAAAGACAGCATCAAACAATGACACCTTGAGATTGTAGAGGCTTTTCAACAATCATTCTTGTAAAGGGTGTATTTTTTAGAGCTATAGAATTTTAAATTGCAATAAAACAACGATGGATTATTCGATTGACATGAATTTTATTTATCTGCAAGATAATCTTGTGGCATTACATTTTAAATATGATTTCTGGCATATGACCGCCACTGCTGGCTCGGATGTAGTCCAATTTTCGATGACTTTTTCCAACATTTGTGGCCGTATATCGGCAATAACACGGCGAATGTTGTCTTCCAAATGGTCAAGGGTTTGTGGATTATCCGCATAGACCAATGACTTTACATAGCCCCACAGAAAGTAGTCTAGCGGTGTTAAATCACAAGATCTTGGAGGCCAATTCACAGGTCCAAAACGTGAAATTAGGCGGTCACCAAACGTGTCTTTCAATGAATCGATTGTGGCACGAGCTGTGTGACAGGTTGCGCCGTCTTGTTGGAACCACAGCTCCTGGACATCATGGTTGTTCAATTCAGGAATGAAAAAGTTAGTAACGTTCTGGCCATCATCGTTTTTGAAGAAGTACGGACCAATGATTCCACCAGCCCATAAAGCGCACCAAACAGTCAGTTTTTCGGGATGTAACGGTGTTTCGACATAAACTTGAGGATTAGCTTCACTCCAAATGCGGCAGTTTTGTTTGTTGACGTAGCCATTCAGACAGAAGTGCGCTTCATCGCTAAACAAAATAAAATGGACATAGTGCGCGGTACGTATTCCGCACAGAACCATTATTTTCGAAATGTAATCGCACTATTTGCAAGCGTTGTTCAGGCGTGAGTCTATTCCTTATGAATTGCCAAACCAAACTGAAAATAAATCACTTGACAGCTGTTGAATCGGTCGCCATCTTGAACAGTAATGCCAACTTAAAGTTATATACCTCGAAAAAAAAACACCCGTTATTTTCCTAGCCCCAAATGCGACGTTGCTGGTCGACCTGCTTGAGTTTCTGTGTTAACTGATCATTTAAAGCCTTAAGACCTAAATCTTTATGAAAAATAGGAAGTTCCTAATCTAGTTTGTGGAATGCCTGATTCCCAAGATCGACGAGGGAGGACAAACCTTGATTTTCATCAACACAAATGTCAGCAGCTGCAATGTTCTCAGTTGTTCTTGACCGATGCACACTGTTTCGGTTCTTCACATCATTAACTCAAATTTTGCCATCAGTTTCACTATTGCCGACAGAGAAGATGCTTCAAGACAACCCAAAAGTGATTTAGTTTTGTGAATTGCTACTGCAATATTTTTTTCATGTTTGTAGTGAATAATAACAATTTCAGTGCGTGGTTGAAACGAGTATCATTCCATTTTTAATAATGCCTTAGGTTTTAGTGTCAAATGTCAAAATATGACAGCTCCAAAAGTAACAGTCGCCCAGATATCGGGATATTCGAAATGAAATGTTCTCTTGTAGGAAAACCAGTATTCCTAGACGTCTTTCACAGAAAAGGAATCGGATAAAAAACCTAATAATTCAATGAATCATTGTATTCTTGTTCTTGTTCACTGAACGAGCGCGTAAAATTTTCTGACTTGATACTTACTTAATAGAATGTAAATTATCCAATGAAAATTTAAACGAACGCTGTATGGTACGGTATGATAGGATTTCATCATTTAGAGGTGTGTAACAGACTCAGAGAAGAGAATAAAATTGACTGAATTTTATACCACATTGTTGGAATTTATAGTTTGAAGAAGAAGCATAGAATTTCGTATTTGTGTGGATATCCGTCCATTCAATATGTTATATGTCCATTGTTGTTAAATTATCCGAAATGAATTCAAGATAGTACAACAAAATTCTTCAACTACGCCTCTCATTCCTGACCACCATCCCATGAAAAACGCCATCAACACCCTGCAGAGTTATTCGAAACCACTCAGTGACACACGAATTGTTAAACGGACCAACTCATGTGAATCCCCGTCACTCTAATCTCCCGAAATTCCTCAGTGGCAATAAACGACGGGAAAATGTTTTTCTCCTTATCTTCGACGTTGAGAAGGATCAAGTCATTCCTTCCAGAAGTATGCGATTTATTTCCCTTTTAATAACCGCCCCCCTCTCTCCCATACAAGAACTCATGCTCCCTGATCACGACAACAGACAGAAAACCCATTATAATCCCCTCACGTAAGAGGGTTATGTTTCCCTCCAGTCTAGTCCATCTTATTTCCTTAATGCAATCCTTCAACCTTTCAGTACGTAAGCCTCTACACGCAAGTGCTGAGGTTGGGTGTATATCAGGACGTAATTGGGATTTTGGATTCATATAATGGAATTTCTGAATTATTTTCATTGTGCCAACCTTCACGCACATAGAGTTTGCGTGCTCGTGGCTATAGCACGCTCGAGTGCTGCTTTTCTTCTTTCCAGGCGTGTTTCGGTAGAAATTCGATTCCGTTTTTTTTTGGGATCATCTGAGAGGGTGAATGAAAAATATGCTGGCACTGTCGTAAATTGTAAAAGAACAAAAAAAAGGCTTATTTGGAATAAGGAGCGCGTTTTAATGTTGTTTTGGTATCAGTGAATATCTGACATGAACGTCTAAAGCTAAAGTGAACAAAATCAAGTACTTGGGATGCTGCATCACTGACAGTCTAGACATTGAAATAAGATCAAGAAGAGAGAATGCCAGAACAGCATTTGAGTGAATGAAGATACCTCTAAGTAACGGTGATCAGCATCAATTGCTCCAGTTCATGATAAAGAGAAAAATAGAGAGAAAATAAGAACCACGAAGAAGACAACATTCTTGGATAAAGATTACAACTGGATAGGGATGAATGTCTAAACCTTAGTTCAAAAGTCCCAAAAGAGGGATGAATTTGCCATGATTGTCACCAATATTCATTAGAAGAGGCACTTAGAAAGAAGAATTCATCTTTATGTTGGGTGATGATAAAGACAAATGTATATCAACTAAAACTATAAAAAATTTCCTGCACTCTGCTATGAGTGTCAAAGCTAAAAGGTATTGAAGGCATGAAAAACGCTGATGAACTAGTGAAAAGGATCTCAAGGGTAACATCAGCTAGAGCTGAACCCTTCTGTGGGCATGGCAAAAAAAAATACTGCAATGAGAATTCGGAAATAAGGAATCTTTTGTGATGAATATACTCGGACTCACTCAAGCTGAAATATTATTGGTCTTTTCTCCATCCGACACAAAAAAGCTGCTAATGGAGAACTGTCGATATACCTTCTGTATCAAAAGCAAATAAAATCAAATTTGCAGACACTATAAAATGAACACATACTGTACAAAGGACCAGATTTGGCTAGCCTAACAACCAAACTTTTGTATAAGCTTATAAATTAAATTCTCACTAAGTCAAAACTGCAATGGATGCTCTTAGATTTGCCAAAATCTATCTCTGTGAGAATTGCTAAGCAGAAAATCTCAAACTGGTCGTAGATCTTGAAGGCTGCTTCTATCCAGATACATAAGAGTACCTTAGACTGTATTTGCTAGGGTTGCTAGAAATATTTCTATTTTTAGTGATTCCATAGCCAAAATACCATTTGAATTTCAATAACATTTTAAATTTCAAGTTATATACTTCAAGATGAGTTTGTTTTGGTTTTTAGGGAATATAGATGAATTCTAATTTTTTTGCTAAGCATAATCTCGCTGTCCTAAAGCTACTGAGAGAAGAAGTTTTTCTATAGTTGAAGTTTTGTATTGTTCAGTGATGAAAATTCTTCTTCAAACCACAGAGGGTGCAAGTTTCTTCAAAGAATGTTAGATAATCTTTTCTGGCTAGTATCTCAGCTTGATCAATCAGTTCACATGAAAGATATTTTTCGTTATCTTGTAGAAATAACCCAGGTTAATCTTGAAACTACTTATGTTGAAGCTCATGTTGGAATCAATATTATTTTCTAGGCAATAACGGGAATGTATCAAGCAGGGCTGAAGATTTTCCAAGCCAGAAATTATGGAGTTCTGAAGAACTCTTCATTTCAACGGGTCCCCCAAAATAATTATCTAGTTTTATGACAATTACAATTATTGACAAAATTTAAATATGACATTCAAAAGTCTATGTCTTAAACATATCAAACTATATATTTACTCAGTCCTTATACTCAAGATCTCAGTAACAGCAACAATATCAGAAAAAAGTACAAGTTTCAAATGCAACGTATCAGACTACCCATTCTTAGTCCTACTCAAATCCAACAACCCAACATCTTTTTGTGGAGGAGCACTGATAAAGAACGACACAGTTGTAACAGCCCCATACTGTACCTCCAACTTCATACATTCACCAGAAAAATTGGAAGTGCTATTCAACGTGTCCAAGGACTTCCCAAATGGAACCGAAAGAAGTAGAGCAGAAAAAATTTTTTTGTATCCCAAAACCGACAAACTCCCAGTCGATAATATCGCAGTTATCGGTTTGGAAAGACCAATTGCTGGTGGTAAACCAATTAAACTACCGCAGACCGATTCTGGGAACGGCAGCGAAATTTGCGACAGGGTCTTAACAATGGCTTATACCTACGAAACAAATATGGAGAGCTGTGTGCTCGATCCACAGCTTTACTGCCTGAATTTACCGATCGTTAACGAAGACGAATGCCGACAGATGAACAGGAAAAACACAGATGCATTTTCATGTAGATTTCCCGGGGCCAACGGGTCCGGGAAATCCTGGAAGGATTATCCAGGATATCCGGTTTTTTGCGGGGATACTTTTTACGGTGTTGTCGCCAAAGCGGACAATTTCAGTTTGTCAGATTTTGCGAATTATCCCATCAGGGTTGACTTCGTTATTGACTTTTTGCATCAGAGAACTATGAGGAGGAGAGTGAATAAGTTTGTACAGAGGAAAACTAATGGGTCTTGCAGTTTTTTTGGAAGCATCGCGGTGTGTTTGTTTCTGATTTGTTTTTCTTTGAGATGAAGAAAGTTTCGCAGAATGATTGTTCATTTCGAATGTAACATAATATTTCATTAAAATTTTAATGCATTTGCCTTCCTGATGTATAATTCAACGATAACTAGGTCTATCTACGATCAGAATCTGAATTAGAACTCGAAATTTGTTAAAAAAAAAATATTTGTACAATAATTGTTATATTTTTTGAAATATGGGTCATAGCCCCCTCAAACAAAAACGTTTTCTATAGATTGAGCTATGATCTAAAAAAAATTGAGGTTTCAGGTCCGTATCATGCCTCAAAGAGAGTTGGAAGCATCGAGAATATCATTAAAATTTTTTTGAAAATTTCAGTTTTCAACCTATAATTTCTGAAATAGACTAATCGCTGAACTGCAAGCATTTGCGTGATCTACGTTATCGAATCAATTGATATGATGGTATAAAATTCACATGTGGGAACTTTCGTCAAAAAAATTTTTTTCAAGGTGTAGGTATGGAAAATTTGAGACAAATTTTTCGATTTGAAAATTTGCGATTTTTCGATCTAAAAATTTTCGAGTAAGAGTGAAATTTGGCTAACTGAAGATTGTTTATTCCAATATCAATCACTGATTCTTCGTAAAACTGACAGTTCATGAAAATTTCAACTCGAAATTTGGGAAAAATTTCCTAAAATACTTGCCACATCCCCCCATCAAACTAAAACGTTTTCTATAAATCGAGCTGTGATCTAAAACATATCGAGGTTTCAATTCCATTTCTTTCTTCAAGGAGAGTTGACAGCCTCGAGTATATTATCAACATTCATTTATAAAATTTCAGTTTTCAACCTACAATTTCTGAATTAATAGATTAATCGCTGAACTGCAAGCATTTTCGTAATATATGTTATCGAATGAATTGGTATAATGGTATAAAACTCTCATGTGGAAACTTCTGTTAAAAACAAAATTTTCAAGGGGAAGGTATGGAAAATTTGAGACAAATTTTTCGATCTGAAAATTTTCGGGTGAGAGTGAAATTTGGCTAATTGAGGATCGTTCAATCTGATATCACTCACCGATCATCCGTAGACCAAACAGTTTATGAAATTTCCAACTCGAAATTTGGAAAAAACCGTAAAAACTGAATCTCTACACAATAATTGTTAAAGCTCTTAAAATACTGGCCACAGACCCATCAAACACAAACTTTTTTTTAAGATCGAGCTGTGATCTAAAACATATGGAGGTTTCAAGTCCGTATCATGCCCCAAGGAGAGTGGGCAGCCTCGAGAATATTATCAAAATTTTTTTGAAATTTCTGTTCAAAAACCTATAATTTACAAAATAATCTGAAATATCCCTGAATTGAATCGATTGAGATGTTAGTATAAAATTCCCATGTGATAAATTTGTATTTGTATGGAAAGTTTGAGACAATTATTTTGATCTAAAAATTCTCGACTAGTTGGGGTTAGATTTCTCTTTACAAGCAAGAGTCGTCTATGGTAATAAAAACATCGCTCCAATCGGAAAATCCCTTCAGGAAGACAGATTTCCCCGTATTCCTAATCGATTTCCGCGAAAAAGACGACTATCAATACAACTCGGAATGGGTCATTGACTCAGAGACAGCTGCACCTTTTCCATTTCGGTTCAGTGATGCATCCCAGCTATTATATTCAGAACATAAACGCATAGTATTTACCAGTCTGGTGGATTTTGATGCTGGGAAAGATATCTTGACTACATTCAAACGAAGTGTAATGAATATTCTCAAGGATATACCTTCTCTACGCGAAATTCACTTTGAAATTTCGCGCGTGGATATATAGTTTCAATCCTTAAGCAAAATTTTAGTGAATAAGTACTTATAAAGGGTGTTTTTTTTAGAGCTATAGAACTTCACATTGCAATAAAACAACGATGGATTATTCGATCGACATGAATTTTATTTATCCGCAAGACAATCTTGTGGCATTACATTTTAAATATGATTTCTGGCATATGACCGCCACGGCTGGCTCGGATGTAGTCCAATCTGGACGTCCAATTTTCGATGACTTTTTCCAACATTTGTGGCCGTATATCGGCAATAACACGGCGAATGTTGACTTCCAAATGGTCAAGGGTTTTTGGCTTATCCGCATAGACCAATGACTTTACATAGCCCCACAGAATGTAGTCTAGCGGTGTTAAATCACAAGATCTTGGAGGCCAATTAACAGGTCCAAAACGTGAAATTAGGCGGTCACCAAACGCGTCTTTCAATAAATCGATTGTGGCAAGAGCTGTGTGACATGTTGCGCCGTCTTGTTGGAACCACAGCTCCTGGACATCATGGTTGTTCAATTCAGGAATGGAAAAAATAGTAATCATGGCTTTATACCGATCACCATTGACTGTAACGTTCTGGCCATCATCGTTTTTGAAGAAGTACGGACCAATGATTCCACCAGCCCATAAAGCGCACCAAACAGTCAGTTTTTCTGGATGTAACGGTGTTTCGACATACACTTGAGGATGAGCTTCACTCCAAATGCGGCAGTTTTGTTTGTTGACGTAGCCATTCAACCAGAAGTGCGCTTCATCGCTAAACAAAATAAAATGGACGTAGTGCGCGATACGTATTCCGCACAGAACCATTATTTTCGAAATAAAATTGCACTATTCACAAGCGTTGTTCAGGCGTGAGTCTATTCATGATGAAGTACCAAACCAAACTGAGAATAAATCACTTGACAGCTGTTAAATCGGTCGCCATCTTGAACAGTAATGCCATTTTAAAGTTATATACCTCGAAAAAAAACACCCGTTATATAATCATTTCGGACATATCCTATACCTTTTGTATTCATACATGTAAATCTGTGGTTTTGAAGGATAAATATATTTTATCATTATTATTATAGTTTCAAGCCTATAGCAAAATTTGAGTGAATAAGTACTCGTATAAACATATGCTGTCAGTTTTCATACACTGAAAACAAAAATTCGTGTCACTCTACGAACAAAAATTTTTTTGTTGACCAGTGTAGTTGAGAACGCCCATAAATCGATAAAAAATACAGTCTCCAGTGTCCCTTATCGCACATAACTTGAGAAAACCGTTCCCGGGCTGTCCAAACTAACCATTTTTTCTCCCTTACGCGACAAATAGATTATAAACGAGCTGTGATTCCGCAGGATGTAGGATGAGGACCCCGGAAAAAGAAGGTGATATTTCAACAATAAAGCCATCTGCAAGGGCAGGTTATTCCGGTCCACAATTCACACAGTCCCACGAGCTTTCGTCTATGAGAAATCGCCATCAACGGATTCTCACTATTCGAAGGATTTGCCCGTTTTGAATCATTTTAACTTGAATAGTCTAATTTATAACACATTTGAACAGATAATAATGAGGCAGTTTTTCGTGGAATATCATCATCATATTATTCAAAACTTTAACTTAAAGAACATCTGTCTATTATTAATTATTATTAAAGGAAAGAAGTACTGAAGTGAAGTCAAAAACAATTGACTCATTTATGACGAAAGTTCAAAAGCTCCTGATTCCATATTTAATTTTTAAGGGTGTTTTAGGCATTTCCTTTTCAATAATTTTCTCGATATTTTTGTGGTTTTGATAATGTAAAATGTAATGTTCATTGAGCTTGAAATCACTATTTATCACATTTAGTTTTGTGTTCACGTAATTCTTGAGTTTTTTTGTTGATATTCTTAAATTTTTCATGGTTCTTGTTTTGCAGTCAATAGTTCTGCAAGAGGCTTTTTGCACCTAAATTCAATTTTTATTTTTGGCAAAATCTGCAGTTTTGAAATAGACAGATGAACAACGTTGGAACTGCTATATATACGGAACTCTCAGTCAGATTTGGTCCATATAAAGGGAGTTTTTTTTAGAGCTATAGAACTTTAAATTGCAATAAAACAACGATGGATTATTCGATTGACATGAATTTTATTTATCCGCAAGATAATCTTGTGGCATTACATTATAAATATGATTTCTGGCATATGACCGCCACGGCTGGCTTGGATGTAGTCCAATCTGGACGTCCAATTTTCGATGACTTTTTCCAACATTTGTGGCCGTATATCGGCAATAACACGGCGAATGTTGTCTTCCAAATAGTCAAGGGTTTGTGGCTTATCCGCATAGACCAATGACTTTACATAGCCCCACAGAAAGTAGTCTAGTGGTGTTAAATCACAAGATCTTGGAGGCCAATTCACAGGCCAAAACGTGAAATTAGGCAGTCACCAAACGTGTCTTTCAATAAATTGATTGTGGCACGAGCTGTGTGACTTGTTGGAACCACAGCTCCTGGACATCATGGTTGTTCAATTCGGGAATGAAAAAATTAGTAATCATGGCTCTATACCGATCACCATTGACTGTAACGTCTGGCCATCATCGTTTTTGAAGAAGTACGGACCAATGATTCTACCAGCCGATAAAGCGCACCAAACAGTCAGTTTTTCTGGATGTAACGGTGTTTCGACTTACACTTGAGGATTAGCTTCACTCCAAATGCGGCAGTTTTGTTTGTTGACGTAGCCATTCAACCTTAAGCGCGCTTCATCGCTAAACAAAATAAAATGGACGTAGTGCGCGATACGTATTCCGCACAGAACCATTATTTTCGAAATAAAATTGCACTTTTTGCAAGCGTTGTTCAGGCGTGAGTCTATTCATGATGAATTGCCAAACCAAACTAAGAATAAATCACTTGATAGCTGTTAAATCGGTCGCCATCTTGAACAGTAATGTCAACTTAAAGTTATATACCTCGAAAAAAAATACCCTATATTAATAAAAAATAACCACCCCCAACTCTCAAAGCCTTCACGAGAAGGATCCATAAGCATATGAATATCCAAATTTATGCCCATCAAATAAATTAATACAGCCGAACATTGCCTCACTAAATTTCATCCCCTTCTCCCTCCAGAGGCATATATAATTCAAAGAAGAAAAAATCCACCCCTGCCTATAAAGGTAAGATCCGAATTTAGTTATGAGCTCGATGGAAGCAGTCTCCCCTTAGGTTCTGAAATATTTTATCCATTATGAAAACGGGTTGGGGCACGTGCTTCCACCCTCAGTTTTCGACCACCTTAATTTATTAGCATTTTATTCGGAATCGTGATAATCCCTGGCAAGGACAGGCCTACCAGGTGACTTCAGCGACAGGAGCGTGACCAATGAACGTAATCAGGATTTGGTCCTGGCACCGCTTGATACCAACGATGGTAACATCGGGTTATCGTTCGTTTTTGTTTTTTTTTTCATTTCGAGACAGTAAGGGTTTCTTTTAACCAATTTGGGGAGGAAAGTTTCAAATCGATCAATATCAGAAATTCAATATCTTCATATTGTTTAATGGATTCAGACTTTTCTTGATGGAAATTCATTAAAAATTAAAATAGAACAAAGTAATTTCCACAAATATTCTTGGATACTATTTAATTATATTTCATTTTGCATATTGTAACATAGGATTTTAAATAAAGTGTGCGAAGTCTCAAATAACCAGAAAACAATTCTTCATCTAGGTTAATTACAATATTTTATGCTGTTTCTGAAGTAAATAGGAATTGGGATTCACGGCTTGACTTGATATTCAAACTACTTGACTTGATATTCAATTCAATTGACTTGGTCTTGACTTGGAATTAACTTAAGTTCAAGTCAAGCAATAATTTTTCTATGTCAAGTTGAGTACTTGATTTGACATTGAAAAACTACTACTTGACTTCTTTGTAACGTCCTATTTCCCAGCTAAAAACACTAGGACTTAATTGCTCTGACAAGGCTTTTGTCATCCTTATATCCGAGAATCCAAGTTGGTCCCATTGGTAATAAGATTTAGCATTTGTGTCCTTTCATAAAATTGCTACCCTTTCAATTGAACCATAGAGTAATAAACATAGATAGAGGGAGTATAAGTAATTTTTACATGTCCCTAACATGGTTAGATTACGTTGTCGGATTGTGATATATTTTCAAATCCAAATTTTACTATATCATTATGAATCTATGTTATATTGAATGAAATATATTTGAGTGATTCCCGATTAAATATGCAAATATGAATCTTTGGAATCCGATATTTTTCCTAATTGTCGAATTTATAAGAAGCAGAGTATTTATTATTTTCTGTACCTACCTGCTGAAATCCAAGGTTTGGCAACTTTTGCTCTCCTAGTGTCATCGGTTGTTTCACGTCGTTTGGTGCGCTTGAAGTTTGTTTTCTGAATTTCTGATATATTTAGGTATTTATTTCAATATATTTGAGTTAATATGGAACGTTGATTAACTATGGGACATAAGAAGTGCGTTCTTTCAGACGAAACTCGCGAACTGAGTGAAATATCATATCACTGATATGTTTTCATTTCCGCGCGCTTCATGTCAAATCAGATAGTTCATGTTGGGGAAAAAATTTTTGCTCACTGAAAATGACATATGCTTCCTCTACTTATGTTTATTACTCTGAGGATTGAACTGAATCTGAATATATCTCAACCTTTTCTGTATCGGATTATGAAGAAAGATTTAAACATATTACATAATATTTATAATACTGAAAGTGGCCTGAATCGATTGAATTCGATAGTTGAATTTTATAATCGAATTTATATTATAATTGAGAAAATATTCCATATGCACACAATGCCTGTTATTTTAGAATTTTGAGCAAGGAATGATGATAAATACATGTTCAAATTCGATTCTGTCCGTCCGACAGTATACACAATAACTTTCTGACAGAAGGACCTAGAAACTTGAAAGTTCTAGGTTATTTATAGATCTTGAATGCCGCAGTGTGTGTGCAAAATTTCGTAACCAGAATCATTCAAGAAGAGTATCGAAAATCTACTTGTACCTCCCTTCCCTCGAACAGATGTTAGAGTTCTTCAAATGACCTTGTACCTACTGTCTTTATCTTTGTTCTTCGATATTCGAATTCTTAGATATCTAAACTATCGATATACGTATCGTTGCAAATAATGTAAACGATATTTGACGGTTGGTAGGTAAGTGCTCAAAAAATAATGTTTCCACGCTCACGATAGAACGAAAAATTAGGAATGTGAAATCAAATCTAACTTTATGAACTGACTAAAAAGAAGTCTACATATTTCGATGGAATATTCTTGGAAAAATTTGTTTTGCTTTCGCTCAGCACTTTTAGCCCAGGGCTCAAGTTTTGTGTCCCAAATTTCACCAAAGAAGGCGAACAAATAATAACCTTCGTTTCCTTTGCAGCTGCACTTTCAATAATAAGGAATTCCAAGTTGAGGACAAACTTTTACATCCTTTGTTGAAGGGCTCTCAAAACGAAACTGGAATCCATTGTGAAATAAGCATACAATGACCAAAACCATTCGTAATTTCTTCTCGAATGAAAATGCCTACAGAAGCGTGTGTACCTTTTGAATTGGGGATATCAATCTTTTTTTCCACTGGAAGAATTTCTCCTTTTCAAGAGGATTATTGCTTATATAATCCAGTTTTGCGAGATTCATTGTTGGTTTTATTGGGTAGTCAGAAAAGAATATTGGGGGAATATCAGGAAGTGGATATTCTGGAATTTACGATGAATGAGCTTTACAGCAACATTATTAGAGGTTGTTGACTTTTATCCAGTTATTGCGTTATAACGAAAATGGTTTTTACTAAGGAGTCTGTTGGAATTTTATCACAAATAATCTTCCAATCAATTTGTTTACCCATTCGAATAAGTCCTCTATGAAGTATGCAACAATTTTGGCATTTTAGTTGACAAATTGCATTTTCCACTGACACATTGAAAGATTATAACGGGTGTTTTTTTTCGAGGTATAAAACTTTAAGTTGGCATTAGTGTTCAAGATCGTGACCTATTTAACAGCTGTCAAGTGATTTATTCTCTGTTTGGTTTGGCAATTCATAATGAATAGACTCACGCCTGAACAACGCTTGCAAATAGTGCAATTTTATTTCGAAAATAATGGTTCTGTGCGGAATACGTATCGCGCACTACGTCCATTAGCGATGAAGCGCACTTCTGGTTGAATGGCTACGTCAACAAACAAAACTGCCGCATTTGGAGTGAAGCTAATCCTCAAGTGTATGTCGATTGTCGAAACACCGTTACATCCAGAAAAACTGACTGTTTGGTGCGCTTTATGGGCTGGTGGAATCATTGGTCCGTACTTCTTCAAAAACGATGATGGCCAGAACGTTACAGTCAATGGTGAGCGGTATAGAGCCATGATTACTAACTTTTTCTTTCCTGAATTGAACAACCATGATGTCCAGAAGCTGTGGTTCCAACAAGACGGCGCAACATGTCACACAGCTCGTGCCACAATCGATTTATTGAAAGACACGTTTGGTGACCGCCTAATTTCACGTTTTGGACCTGTGAATTGGCCTCCAAGATCTTGTGATTTAACACCGCTAGACTACTTTCTGTGGGGGTATGTAAAGTCATTGGTCTATGCGGATAAGCCACAAACCCTTGACCATTTGGAAGACAGCATTCGCCGTGTTATTGCCGATATACGGCCACAAATGTTGGAAAAAGTCATCGAAAATTGGACGTCCAGATTGGAGTACATCCGAGCCAGCTGTGGCAGTCATATGCCAGAAATCATATTCAAAATGTAATGCCACAAGATTATCTTTCGGATAAATAAAATTAATGTCAATCAAATAATCCGTAATCCGTCGTTGTCTTATTGCAATTTAAAGTTCTATAGCTCTAAAAAAACACCCTTTATTTGCAATATTTTTTTGTGGAAGTTTGTTCGAAACTATTCTGTCTTCATGAAATTGACTTCAGTTTCTATCAGATTCCTTCAATTTTAATTGAATAATTCCAGAATATCGGATGAAATACCCGAACGAATGGCAATTGTTGCAATAAAAGAAACACAATATTGCATACAAATACATTTTATTATCATAATATAATTCACTAAATATATAATATACCTATAATGTATATATTCACTGGTGTATGATAAAATAAATTAGGTAATATAATGGTTTTTTAGCAACATTCAATATATGTATTTAGTATGTAGAAAGATAATATTGAGAAGAGATTATTAATATTACTTCCCAAAAACGTGTACTCGTACAAAATACTATACGCATAATATTAAGATTATGCAACGAGAATACTTATTCGTCGATAGATATTAAAATATTTTATCGGGTATATAACACCACGAGGGAATTTTTATTTCGATTTTAATACTTATTAACATCCTCACAATTAGATAAGTAGGTCATTTAAAATGAAGAACCTTCCTAAAACTTTACAGAGTGTCTATTCAACAAACCTCCTAACAATTTAATTTATCTAAGTACTCAAAGGAGTTCAATTCTTGTTGCAATTTTTTTCTATGTTATAGATGAACCTCTGAAGCTTTGGGAAAGTTCGAATCATGGAGTATTTTGTGGAAATACATATTGTTACATATTACACATCATAAACATTCACAATTTAATAATATTTTTTCGAGAACACGTTCAGTGGAACTCCTATTCATGATCGAAACCATCATAAAATCTAATAAAATGAATTCATTCAAAAATATACTCTAATATACATTTAGCCGAAAATTTGGAAATCAGGTAAGCGATAAAGTCCAGTAAGCGAGCTCAAACAAACTATTAAAAGACTTCACGACATACTTATAATGAAATATATCAGATGAATTTTTATATTATTAATTTTATTACGAGATTATCTTGACGCACTTTTAAAAAATCTCGATCAAATATGAAAATATAACGATTTGACTGTTTTTTTTTACGGGTTCTATAAAATTACTAATGTGATTTGCATAGTGCGCATTAAATTTTAAGGATAGACACAACCTATTTGGATACTTAGGTATATATATTTTAAGTACATCATGCAAAACTATATGTACGTAACCCTGATACTTCTCTACATACTAGCTTCATCATAAAGAAATGTAGTCAGATGATGAAAGCTATAGTTTGATGGAATATGAAAATTCATTTGATTTAGCTTAGCTTTCACTACCAGAAAAGAAGATACAAGTTGATGCCAATTCCCAGAAAAAATCGACGCAGTAAGAAGAAGATGGAAACAGGAAGAAAAAAGATGAAAGCAAAGTACTTTACTGATCAATTGGTCACCTGAAGGTTGTAAATATTATCACTTTGCTATGTGGAATAAAATTAAGTATATTGCTGTTTTACACTTAATATAATAATACCAGTTTTTGAATCTAATTCTTGATTATTGCTTCGAATATACATAAAATTATAACTACATAGCAAATGTTTAGTAACTTTTCACTTTGGCACCAAAATTACAATATCAGGTTTTTAGAATACATATTAATTATGTCGATGTTTGATACTGTTCCCCGAATTTTAAATATTCTGTCTTTGTGTGGCCATTTAAGTAAAAACTTGTAACTATTTGATCTGATTGAAAGCAACAGTGATGATACAACTTACATAAAGCATTTAAATATTTCATATTATTATTAAATTTCAAATTTCAATATAGTATACTTATCAATATATTGTGATAGAAACCGTATCTAAATATCTCTATTTTTTTTTTAAATTTCAGTAACCTGGAAAAATATGCACAATCACACTCAAATCTCATTTTCAGCTACGCTTTACCGCCGTTGATTTTCAACTGATTGAATTGAAATGAAATCAATATTGTTTTTTGGAGACTTTCGTTCTTTTTTGTTCCGAAATAACGTTAAGTCAGTCTTACGAATCACAGTGAAGCTTTGATATGATCAAATTATTGTGCTAAGTTTGTTCAGCTTGCTTCCATATTCACCCCACATCTGGTTCTTATCGAAGCAGATTTTCTTTTTACTCTGTCAATCTCTCGTATTGAAATCGTTAAAATATTGATTGGTCTTTCCAAACTGTCCAACAGTTGATATAAACTGATTTATTATCTTTTGATGTGATTATTTCCTTTTGTTCAACTATTTATTTTATGGGGAAATGATTGTCGGTTGTAATTCTCTCTTATAGTTAACTCATGTTTTTCATCCAGTATATTAGTTTATTAGTATTTTTTTTAAACCTTCAATAATTATTAATTAATTATTAATATTTTCGCCTGAATAAACAACAATCAAGGAATCACATCATCATTGAAATTTTAACCTGAATTTTTTCTATTGATGTATTTAATTTGATTTAGTTTATTATAAACTAATTTATTCAAAATTTGTCAATTATTATTGAGATAGTTAAAAAGAGGAGAGATCAACTGAATATCTGCAAGAGGTTGAGAATAATTTTCCTAATAGATTATCTAGGCGTCAATGTCCTAGATAAAATTGACATTAGCTTCGTATTATATCAATTGTGGACAGCAAATTTATATAAGTTGAAACGAAAAATATTTAATTTAAAAATCAACAGCTGTAAAGCCTTTTCCAACGTAAACATCAAAGAATGTGAATTTATTCATAAAATTACGTTGAAACCAATAACCATACATACAATTATTATTTTATAGAAATATTTTCAACATTTTTTGCAGCTATAATAATATATAATAATTTTAGTATAATATCATATTTTATAAATGCTGAGCGGGTGACAGCTCGGGTCGTAAGTTGCCTCTGATAATTATTATTGATCTACTCTACCTTGTTTAGTATAAATTTGAATATTAAAGTTAAATTTATAGTATGTCAACTATTTTTATAGTTATTTTCGATACTTTATTGCTTTGAGTTACGATTAGAAGACAAAATTTTGATATAATATACTAAATGCTGGTTGCACTCTCTCGATCAGCTGTTAATTTTTGGAAATAATACCCTGATGGTCCAAAAGTAACGCGACGCAATGATTCAGACAGTTTCAATAATATTCCCGCTTTTAAAAACTTATCTTGTAATGGATTTGGTGATATTTCATTAGATCGATTTGTCTGGATTGCTTTTAAAATTTGGCCTTAGAGAGTTCCATTTGGGACGAGGTTTGATGACAGGATACAAGAGTTGAAACTCGCTTTGAGATTACTCAACCTACATATCGGCCTAACGAGATCAAAATACAGTCAAACCTGCGACCCTAAGCTTTTGTCTTTTACAGGAGGCTACAAAAAGATATACTTTAGTAATATAAATATTTTTCATGTAATTCATTGTTACAATATAAATACAGTTTCATCTAAAAACATCTATATGTAATTTGTTTATCTATGTCAAAAATTACCTTCATATATAATTATGAAATATAGATATTATTACTTAAACGTTGTAGTTAGGCCTGTATATTATGTTTCAAAAATATGCTAATATACAGTGTGATTTGCAATTTAATGTTTTCGCAGTCAAATTGTGAAGATGGCGCCACTACTTGTAGCAGCGAAACAATGAATACGCGATTAGATACTTCCTAATAATAATAATAATTATTGCAGCGCCTTTCGATCTACAGCATTCCCTAACGTTCCGTTGGCAACACTTCTATTAGTTCTAAGTACTAGCTGTCAGTTGAACAAATGACACCAACATAAAAAACCGAGGGATCGCGTGTCTTTTGGTAAAACTGGTCGGGTTGTGGGGATAAGTGTTGCCAACTATCAAAATCTTTGAGTTAAGCCCCGGCGCTATAATTATGAATATAGTATTACATAAAAACATCAAAATACAGCAATGAAAGAGCCGATTAGACTATCCAAATTCAATGAGAACTCTACGTATTTGCGATCCATTAAAAACAAAATATTACTCCGTACCGATTGGTGCAGAGTAGATGATTTTCGGGGTGGGGAAGACTTTCGTTCGAAACAAAACATCGGTCGTGCCCTAAAGTGCGACGTCAGTAAACTAATCATGCTTCTAGACTTATTTCCTAACCTCAAAATTCCTAGTAGACGTCACATCTTTTACCCGAAAATATAAAATACCTCTAGCTTCAATCCTTTGAGCAGTTTCGTCAATCATTTCAATGGTTATAGTCTATGTTTACATTTTAATAAAATATCTTCATATGCGAATACGGGGGTATTAAAATATAAAACGCGACTTTACTATAAGAGATGTTTCTCGAATGTGCCTCATGAGCTACTTCTAACACTACAGTACCCACAAAGCATACAATGGAATGATGTACAACACCAAACAGAACAACTCAACAGTGATCACATGGAACATGCAGGACGGGGGGAAAAGAATGTTGGAGAAAAAAAAATAAAAAAACAAAAATATAAATCACGAATTTTATTACAATATTTGGTAGCAATTTTATTAAAAAGTCAATATCTTAAATATTCGCTAGTTATCTAAGATATGGTCGAAGGGCAAAGTTTGGTTTAGTCTTATGTGGTTTCTTCATAGGATAAATAAAAATAAATACCAGCTTTGCCTTTTGACGTTCGTTAGACGATGACCGGAAAGCGAAAATTTCTTAAGCGTAGGTCAGTCGTATCATAAAAAATTCGTACTAATTTATAAATTTCTAAATAGAAAACACACTTATACATTTAATCTTCAAAAAATCAATAGAAAAAGACAAAAAAAATCACCTTTTGGATTGTTTCATCATTTAAAATATCAATATAAATATAATTATTAATCAAAAATCCAATTAAACTATTTCAAACAGTCACTCTGCACACGTGTGTGAACATGTACTTGTACTAACATTAATAGTTAAATATCTTCACAAAAATATGTAAAAAAATAAAATAATAATAATTAATAAGGTTCATCTGGGGTAATCCAGAAAATATGGTATTAATAGCTATAAAACAACAACTTATATACAGTCCTACTAATAAACAAACGAAGTTCGAGATAACGCTGCGCCTTCGGGTGCCTCTGACTGACCACGCAGATAATATTAATAATAATAATATAAAATATATAAAATTTATCTAATAACGACAATTTTAATTGGCTGAATAAAAAAATAAATAAAAACAAATATATGTTATCCTAAGTGATATAATAAGATATATTAATTATATAATCTAAGCAGGACGTCTGTCGAGGGCAGCCGATCAGTCAGCGTTACCAGTGGCGTGCAAAAATGGAGTTTAAAAAAAAGGATATAAGTAAATGTTGTCCGCAAGAAAGGTACATGAAATAAAATTGAACGAAAAAAAGAAACATTGAAACGGCGATCCAAAATAGCGATGTGTGAATACTGAAGAATGAAAAAGAGCACGAGAACGCAGGTGGGGGCCACGCAAACCTAGGATGACGGTGAAAATAGATAGTTGCGGCAACACCCGAAAGAACCCGAATATCTTTTTAGATGAAAATAAAAAAAAATTAAATAATAAAAGTAGGTGAGTAATGGAAAATTCGAGCCGAAAGGATGCATTCTTTCGAGTGGGGATTGTGTCTCTGCCCCCGCAAGCCCCCTAGATGGGAGGGGGGCCGGGGACAGAGGGAAAACTTTTTTCAGCAGCGTGCGCTAACCTCCGACTTTGACCACCAAATAGAGTATCTCTCATAACTTATAGGCTATAAGAAATATAGTTTACTTAATATATTAATATATGTATCACATCACATGACATAACAGAACAATAGCAACAAGAGCGATTAACTAACAATAAGGGATATGTATGTAGTTATTATTGGGGGTGGTCCCATGGTCGGAGCTTTCACGACGTGGCAGTTCAGATCACAGCCGATTGGCCCCCCCAA
Organism: Harmonia axyridis; assembly: GCF_914767665.1. Lineage (NCBI taxonomy): Eukaryota > Metazoa > Arthropoda > Insecta > Coleoptera > Coccinellidae > Harmonia > Harmonia axyridis. Next base: position 4,227,715 of record NC_059503.1, read on the forward strand.
GAAACCCGCCGCTGCATACTCTCGTTTGCTCGTCGCACATTCACGCGAAATCCACCTTTTCTCTCTTCTCAAAACCTAAATATGCTCACTGCCATATTCACGTATATTTTTTCATTTTAAGGTTTTGCTATATTTTTATTCATATATTATTTTTCAACTTTAAATATTAATATATATAATATATACTTAAATAATATTTTGAGAATTGCTGATTCAGACTTTAATAATGTGACACTTCACATGGCAAAACTTAAAAAAATATATTTAAAAAACAACGAAACACTTATCATCGAATATGTATAAAATTTACATTTATTTTTACGTTAATATAGTGTCGCGTCAAGATGTCTTTTTTTTATCAGAGGAAGGTGGCGAAAATTCATTTCGATTTCTCAAATACATATAAAAATACAAAATAAAAGGAGGAAAATAAATCAATATTCAATTCTTACACTAAAAAACAGTGATATAATATTCAAGAACTGGCATATTATGTTGACTACGTCCGTCCCGTCGGCAATGCTTCGAAGCGCACAGTAAGATCGTAAAACCCATAAAAATCTAAAATAAAAACAAATATAAATTCAACACAATCAAAGAAACTTTTCTCTAGGACTTTAGCATTCGTTGTATTCCGGTGCGGATCGAAGATTGCCGTGCGCGGCGGAGTTGAACACAGGGCGCGGGTCGCGATGGCCCAAGGGGAATGTGGGGGGGTGTAGGGGTAGGTAGGATGAGCGACGAGATCATCGATCGGCCAACTTAAGGGTTGGGGGAGTAGATGCGGATGGCTTGGATGGCCCTTATCGAGCAGACGGGACAAGAAGAATCGCTGCCTTCGCAGACCCTCTTCGCGCAGTCCATGCAGAAGAAGTTGTGACCGCAGGGCACCAAGGCGTGGGTCACCTTGCCTTCGGAGCACACCAGACACTTCGAGGAACCTAACAGAGAATCGGAAGGACTTGCGCTGTTTGGCGGTGAAGGTCTTGACGTTACTGAAGCAGTAGGATACGACCAGATACTCGAGATAGCGGTGGAACTATCGAAACTAGGGGATTCCCCAAGACCTTCATCTCTGTCGTTCGAACTCCAGATGGCGCCAAGGTCTCCTCGACCTCCTGCATTTGAGGAACTGCTAGAACAAGATCCGGAGCTTGAGAAGGCTCCAGTGCTGCCTGTTGACGAAGTCATGGTCGGAAATGGATCAGTCGCTGAATCGATGTAGTTCATGATCGAGTTGAGGCCAGATTTGTAAAGGGAGGTGATGAGGTCATTGTCGTCCAAGCCTAGGTTTCCCAAACCGTTCAAGGAGCTTCCGGTGCCCGTACGCATGGCTATGTGTGCCTCGATTTCCCTCTTCGCAGCTTCGACATTCTCTGGCAGTCCGGTGACTTCAAAAACTGGTTCCTTGTCACGGCTGGGAGTCACGATGTAGGTGTGGGTCTGATGTTGGATTCGCTTGATGGTGGCGCCTTTGGGACCCACTACTAAGCCTACAACCCTATATGGTACTCTGACCTGAATGGTGATGTGACCTGGTACATTGGCAGGTGGACCAGGAGGTGTACTAGCACCTGAACCCAATCCGGCTAAGTTGTTCTTTCTGGAAGCCCTGATTTGCGAGAAGTGTTCGGCTGCGGAGAGGATCTCCCTTTTGGCCTTGGCTACATCCTCCTTGCGTCCGGTCACAACGAATACTGGCTCCTCTCCACGGACTGGCGTTTTGATGTATGTGTTTGTCTTGGCTCGTAGAGCTTTGATCTTGCAACCTGAAATGGAAAGAGGGAGGAATTAGTCAATGTAATCACTTAGAAAAATGGTGTGATAGTTTGAAAGACTTTGAATGTTCAGTAGCCATCAGTCGAAAGTCTTATTAAATTTTAGGGTTTATCTTCTAAACTGATTTTAATATAAGGTAATCATTGAATAAGTGAATTTATCTACTCCTATTGAATTATATATTTATTATTCAACTGCTTTTGAGCAATTAATAGCATCTATTAACGAACAGCGTGAGTTATAATAACTCACTATAATAAATCGGAAAAGATGGATCTGTGTTTCTATACTTCTCTGCTTCTATTCGATTGGCCGAAAGGGAACATTCCATTATTGTTATTGAGGGGAGGAATATCCGACGGAATGTCACTTTAATAATTTTGACGTTTTCAAATTAAGTTGACATCTAATTATTGTGATTTTCTGCTTAAAACGATTAATTCAGACAGTGAAGATGATATATTATACATACATTTCCAAAAGAGGAACAGCTAATGTTACCATACAGAATTACTCGCCCGAAAAAAATTTAAAGGAGAAATTTTCAAGATATGTGTAGCAGTAAGCAGTAAGTCATCGTTTACAGGGAACTATTAAGGTTTTTCAATAAAGTTCTATCTCTGTACTCTGCACAAAATTCGAGCTAGCAGAAGCTAGTTCGAGTGTGATTGGCGACACTAAGTTTCCATCTCTCTTGTACTCGGGATCGAGCACAAATGTTTACTTTCCGTTCCTTCTGTCTATATTCTAGGGCTGTATTTTTTCTTAGTATTTATTGATATAGTCGTAGATAAAGTATAGTATTCAACTTGCGGTAATGGTCATAACTCACTTGATGAATTACAGCACTCGCCTGCGGCTCGTGCTGCAAACTTCATCTGCGTGAGTTATGACCTACATTACCGCTCGTTGAATAATATACTATTTTTTCCTCACCTTGATTAACTCTTTCTTTTTTCTAATTTTTATATATTTTTTTGCGTAGAATGTAGTACATGTTAATTTTTTTGAGTTTTATAGGTTTTGCCTCAAGTCTTCATCCTTTATAGATAAATAAATATAAATAAATAAGTTATTGAGGTTCACACATTTTGAGGGGATTGTGTTTTCAGAACCATAGAATTTTATTTCTGATAAAATGTGTTTTTTCATAGTTATATGTTGTTAAAAAAAACTTCAAATCCTTCAAAATCCGCGCAGTTTTTCCTCGAAGTCGACGTCCTCAGCGACTCCTTCCAAGGTCGCGGAGCAGCCAGCGGAAGAATGTGGACTTTGCGAGTCACGTGTCCGATCTGGTCGACGTCGGCAGAATGCACTTTCGGCCGTTTTTTCCCCAGAAAAATCGTCCGCGGAGACGCGTGAACGTTAATTAATATGGCGATGGAGGTGTCGGCACGTCTGCGTTCGACCGACGCCCTTCAACCAGCGGGTCAGATCAGCGTCCGCTTTCAACCGGCCAGACTGCATGCGAAACTCGCCGAGGATGCACCAACATATCTCTGTCCGCTCGCCGGGCCGTTCACTCCGGTTTTTTTCCGGGCGGTGATGGTCTCCTCCGCATCGGATCCCGCCGAGATGAGATAGACGCTCTTTTCGACACCTTCCCGCTGAATTCGCATCGTTAAAATGACGAAATGCTGAAAGTACTTCTCTTCGTTGAAAGTTGGAACTATTGTAATATTCCTAACTTCTCCTGATCATTCAATAGTTCTGGCAACACTGCACATTATTTTTATGCTCCATAAAAATATATATTTGCTCTATTAATTGCACGTTTTGGTCACTCGCTCAACACTAAATTCTGCACAAAGCTTGACATGAATATTCTAAAGGGTGTTTTTTTAGAGCTATAGAACTTTAAATTGCAATGAAACAACGATGGATTATTCGATTGACATGAATTTTATTCATCCGCAAGATAATCTTGTGGCATTACATTTTGAGTATGATATCCGGCATATGACCGCCACGGCTGGCTCGGATGTAGTCCAATCTGGACGTTCAATCTTCGATTACTTTTTCCAACATTTGTGGCCGTATATCGGCAATAACACGGCGAATGTTGTCTTCCAAATGGTCAAGGGTTTGTGGCTTATCCGCATAGACCAATGACTTCACATAGCCCCACATGGCGGTGTTAAATCACAAGACCTTGGAGGCCAATTCACAGGTCCAAAACGTGAAATTGGGCGGTCACTAAACGTGTCTTTCAATAAATCGATTGTGGCACGAGCTATGTGACATGTTGCGCCGTCTTGTTGGAACCACAGCTCCTGGACATCATGGTTGTTCAATTCAGGAATGAAAAAGTTAGTAATCATGGCTTTATACCGATCACCATTGACTGTAACGTTCTGGCCATCATCGTTTTTGAAGAAGTACGGACCAATGATTCCACCAGCCCATAAAGCGCACCAGTCAGTTTTTCTGGATGTACCGGTGTTTCGACATACACTTGAGGATTAGCTTCTCTCCAAATGCGGTAGTTTTGTTTGTTCACGTAGCCATTCAACCAGAAGTGCGCTTCATCGCTGAACAAAATAAAATGTACGTGGTGCGCGATACGTATTCCGCAAAGAACCATTATTTTCGAAATAAAATTGTACTATTTGCAAGCGTTCATGATGAATTGCCAAACCAAACTGAGAATAAATCATTTCACAGCTGTTAAATCGGTCGCCATCTTGAACAGTAATGTCAACTTAAAGTTATATACCTCGACAAAATATACTCCTTGAATTTTCTATGTTCCTGATGAAGCTATAGACATGAAATTTTTGTATCAAAAACAAAAAGATTATATCATCGCTATTGGAAAGCCTATTACTGAATTTCCTTATAAAGTAGGAAGCAGAGGTGAACTATATGAATAAACGTACAATGTATTTAACATGTATAAGGCCAGACAACCTCGCGTACCAAGACAACACGTACGTTCATTCGCACCTTGAACAAACGCAAACTGCTCCGGAAAGTCGTAAACTCATTAAACCAAGTATTACCTCCTCCTCCATATCCACAATCTTTCTTCCAATTACCGCAGTACACACAGCAACGAAAAGAATAAATCATCTCAGCTCGCGAAGAGAATTATTATAATACAGAATGAGCTTGTTTTTCGTATTGTCGATAGTCACAGTGCGATGGCCAGGTACATACACACGCGGTGAGACCTTGGCTAAGGCAAGAATGGTAAAGGCAACGAGCAAGGTATGGATTTATTGCCGTGCATTGTTCAATGGCGTAGATCGCAAGGGAGATAAATGTGCCCCAACTCATTAACTATTAATTTAGGGTCCATTTTGTACTCGACTCTGACGTCTTGCGTTTGAATTGAGCAAGTGGCGCGATAAAATCGATTGTTATGTATTGGGTATTGGGGACAACGTTAAACAGGGTCTTATTGTGTTTATGCGCAGCTAATGATTACACTACAAGGATTTTATCACTCTACAAAGTGTCTTGGATGAACCAGTACAAATTTAACGTTTTTATAGAAATTTAAGTCTACAGCTTGATCCCTTGTTGTAAACTCAGCAAATTTTTTTTTCACTCTCTCACATCCTGGCAAGAATTTTCATTTAATTGCACTTTTAATTGACTATTCATTATTAGTTGACAAGGGTATAACATGCCTTAAGGACTTCCGACATCGCTGATCAGCAACCCTTCACATACTCAAACAATTTTCAAAAACGCTTCGATTTAAATCTTGAGTGACCATTCACTATTCGATACAAGAGAGTTTGATCCACTATAATTCTTCATCGATCTAGAATAGTCGTTCTGATAAGTCTCAAGCTTGCACACAACGTGCCTATTCCCGAATCTGCAAAACATCTACAGATATCGTAGGTATATGAAATAAAAAGAAATGGTCCCAAATGAGAACCCTGGGGTACTCCAGATTCAACCCTGAAATGGAAGAATAAGCATAATTCATAATGAAGTAGTGAAATCTATTGCACAGATATGATTTAACCAAACTCAACAGATTTGATTCCACGTCATAATCCGAGAGAACTTGCAAAAGTGTTGTATGATGCATTTCCTCGAGAGTTTTGGATGAATCAGTGTAAACAGCATCCTATCATAGAAATAGATGATGGTAGGAACAACTCAATGGAAAAAATCAAGAAATCTCCAAGCTGATTGAGAATAAAGGTGGTTTGAAGTTTAGACATAGTTTTCTCAAAAGCGTTAGTGGCCCTTCCACGCCACTGGTTTCTGGGGCCGCTGGCGTGTTGGACTGCAGTCGGTACGTTGCATACGGCCGTTTCCTTCAAGATCTTAATTGTAGCAATGGGACAATGATACCTTGTTTGGTCCTACAATGTGAGATCACAGATCGCATCGATCGCTTAGCATGGCAATTAATAGAGTTTTAGTTGAGTGCATCCACGCCCAAAACGGACTGCCTGAGGCTTCAAATTCCGGAACTGTGTTATTTTTATTCGCTTCGGAGTATCGATGCACCCCATCGGGATAGATGGAGATACAGAAAAAGGCTACGAGGTCTCGACAAAAAGTATCGTTCCACGAAATACTCACACTCGATTAACAGAAAATTGCTGGTGAGCTTTTTGTTGGTTCTAATTAAGTGGATGAGCAAAATAGCCTATTTGAGCGCATGTTCTACTTAAAGGAAGACTATAATTTCGTCACGAAGAGTTTCAAAGAATAAGGTTCGACGAATTCGTCCTCAAACTTTGATTAACTTTATAGTGTATGTGAAAAGTTGTGGTCGATTTTTACTAAGCTAAGTTTCAAAGTTCTTTTTGTTTACTATGAGCTAGACCTTTTTCCTCGAACCGTAGGTCAGCTAAAAATCCTCGTTTTTGGGTAATAATCACTAGGATTACTTCAAACGGAAATAGCCCATATTTCATCAGATAAATCCCCATATTACTGCTCCCAATTCACTTGGAGACCAATCGTGAGAAATGCCAATCGACACCAGAATATCGCAATCCTTGATTAACAACATCCTGCCTTGTATCTTCCAGATGGAATCTCTGGAATCGCCTCACAATTAACAATGAGATATCCTATAGTGTTCTTTCAATAATTTATCAGCGAAGCATTCGACATTATCATTAACGATTGGACCAATTAGCAATACCCTTGTTCGGTTGCATACCCATAGGAGATTCCTGGTAACTGTTATCCAAACGCAAGACGAATATGCAGGAATTATTTAACTAATACGTTTAATAGGGTTTACAAACGCTGTTAATTGACAACGGCCAACTGCACAGGATGTGTGTACAGTGTCCTGATATATGTGGGAGCAGGGTCTTCCAAGAACATTAGTCGAATATAGGATATGAGAGAGGAATTTCGCTTGAATAATGTGTTCTATTTCAATTTGTGCATTATCCTAACGTAGATATGTTTTTTCAAGATTTACACACACTTAGATTATCAATGAACATTTTCCATTTGACGTAATGAATTAAAACTAAGGTTAATCTAGGCTGCTGTTACTTTTGAAGTTGTCATCTATCTCAATCCTCTTTTTTTATTACAAAATGATGAACCCGTTATTGAGAAACCCCGTACATCCAAACTAAGGATTCACGGTTGACTTGATATTCAAGCTACTTGACTTGAGCTCGACATGAAATCAACTCAAGTCAAGTAGTAGTTTTTCAATGATAAGTCAAGTACCTAAAGAATAAATGCTGGACTTGGCAAACTACTACTTGACTTGAACTTGAGTTGATTTCAAGTCAAGCTCAAGTCACGTAGCTTGAATATCAAGTCAAGTAGCTTGAATATCAAGTCATGTAGCTTGAATATCAAGTCAAGTAGCTTGAATATTGAGTCAAATCGTAAATCCCTAATCCAAACTTTGCTCAAACGGCTTCTTGAATGAAGCGCTGGGATGCATAACCAAGGAATTCAAGAAACAATCTGTGGCAAATTTTATGGTAGGTTGGAATATTTTTCCAAGAACAATTCCAGAAGTTAAATCTCACGAAAACTAATTACCAACAAAAGAATGTAAAATTATGATGCGAGGCGAAGAGAATTCCTTTACACGTGCCACAGTTTTGCAGTGTATGCTTTCGACAAGTTGATCCGGCTAACCCAATCGATATTCGGATAATTCCATCTAATTGGCGCTTATTGATAGCAAATTATTCACAGATATCTGCGATAAGTACTTCTCACGGAATAATGCCTTGTTTACCCAACATTACAACTGAGCGTTATCATTGAACACAATTGATTCGTAATCTGCTACGTTCTGTCATAACCACTCTCGGGGAATGGCCGTATTTCATAGTTTTACTGCCAATTACAATTGTTTATAGGTTCGGATCGAGATTAACAGGTGCAATGCTCCAAAAAAATCAATATAAACTTGCCAATCCCGGGGCTAACCATTCGTAGTTCAGCTCTCCACGAGAATAATAAGTTAGATATTTTATGGGTGCTTCGATCGTCCTCAAAGAACAACTATCGCGAGAGAGTACCGGGTGGTTCGTTAAGTCCAGACATTAACGATAGATGGCGATAGTTCAATTACGTCCGTTGGATCTGATGGGATTCGAAATACTAATCATAATTTTTCAATAGTCCATTGATAATCATAGTATCTATGTGATTTTTCATCTATTTACTTTATTTAAGGTGGTACTTCATCTTACAAGAGAGCAACAAGGAGGTTAGCAACTTATAATCTAGAAAAAACGCCAAAAAATAAAGCCTGATGGAGACACAATAATTTGAAATTTTTGTCCACTTATTCTAGTTTCTTTTCCAAAGTTGTGGATTAAATTGGCCCTAAAATGCAACCTTGGGGTAACCCATCGCTTAACTATGTGGTTCCAAGGAACTCAAGAGACAAATACGTTGAGCAGAATTCAGAATTGCCTGTAATATACTAATCGAAAGTTAAGGTACATAGAGAACTAAATGCAATGATGCTCATTTCGCGATGGGTCCATAATATTGCCTTCTGGTGCCCCATTTAACATTTCGTATTTCGTGGAAATCATTTGCGAGAGACCTAAACGAATTGAATGCTGTTATAGATTTAGCAGATCCTTAAGTGAACTGTCTTGAGGTAGTTAAATGTTAGCTGCCTTGAATTAATCAATTAAGAGATAATTTCAATTTTCATAGCTTATACTAGAGAAAACTGAATAGAATGGGACCAATAATGCAGCCTTGAGGAATCCCACGAAATATTTCGAATTCTGTGGATAACGTATCAGTTGGGTTGAAATTTAGCTTCTCTACGATCTATAATAGATGGAATCGTTTGAAAGTTTTACTTGCTGTGAATGAGATAGGAAAAAGCTAATAGATAACATCGCAGGGTAGTTGAACTTTTACCTATAAAAGCTTGATATGCAGCTCATTCTGGAGCGAACTAAAATGAATTGGCCCAATAGTACAGCTTCTCATTGAAGTTATTTCATTTTGTTGAGAATCCATCATATAAGTGACATCTTAGGGTTCTATCAATCGAGTAATTGAGCAGATTCAAATGTAAACAGTATTTAAAGCCTTGCAAGAAAAAAGTTGAACTTCTCTACGATGTTATCGTTGTTCATTAGCTTTTTCTCATCTTATTTACACCAAGTAAATCTTTCATCGGCTGTAATGGTTTCCTGGACGAGCAGATTCCCTATCAGCCGATCTGAGACTGTAAACCGAGAGAAAAACCCCAAGAAATCAGTTATCCACAGAACAGCATTTACATACGCATTTATTAAGCGATTATAATTGGAAGTTATGCTAATAAGCAGCTTAGATTACAGACGATCGGAGTGGGATGACAGTTGTACCGTCATCGGCGTGTTCCATTGAGTACCCAGGAGGCCTCCAAAACGTAATGAGCTGCTGCTTGGTGAGAAAATCCACGGTCCGTAGCAATCGCGTTGCGGAGGTCGTCTTGGCTATATTAAGAACCGACAGAGTCGCATTCTTCGTCTTCTTCTTGTCGTTTGTGTCATTGGCAGCGGATCGACCTCCAACGCTCGATGGTATAAAGCTTCGATTGCGTTTTAATTGCAACTTTAAGTACTGCGATTCGATGGACGATACCATTGACTTATAACCGGGTTGGAAGAAGAAGAAGAGAGGAGGTTTTTCGATGGTTTTTATGGGACGTACGCATGAACGCACTGAATTAGTTATGGTAATGAAGGTGTTGATTTTAACATTTTTTGTCTGGATTTTCTAGGTTACGTTTGTCATTGATTCGTTCAAAAAGATGTTTAAGCAGAGTTTTGCGGGCCCATGTTTAAAAGACTTTTTTTCTCAATATTATACGAGGAGTCGTTCGTTTGTACCTCCACTTCATAAACAACTGTATACTGAAATTCACAAAGCTTTTGTCAAGAAAGGAGAAGAAAAATATAGAATTGATAACAATTGAAAGATAATAAAATCTCAACCTGTAAAATGTAAATTTGCATCAAATTAAACCGTTTTGAAACGGTTAAGCTTAATACTCGACTTTGAAAGTAAAAATCAGTGTGATGAATTTTTATCTGTTTTCCACGCCACTAAATTCGTTAATATTACCCCATATTTCAAATTTTCCATCTACATTCCCCAAATATTCCCTACTTCAATACACATTAAAATTTTGAGCGATTCCCAAGTTTTAATATCAGCTATAAAACACTGAGTATCGTACAGCACGTCCTCTTCTATTTCTAGTCTAAACTCACGAGACAGGAATTATTATTATATGAAGATAGATATTCTCGAACTGTCAGGGAAAACTACAGCCGAGGATACGTCTAATATTAGACGTCGAGAAGATAGTCATTGTTGTGTTTTGAACTCGAAATATATTGCAAGGAATGTTCTCCACTGTAAATAAAACTCTTCCAGGTTCTGTTTGACATTTCGTACGGTATAAATAACGAAAACGAGGAGATATGAGGCATTATAGCCTTGATCTTGCGGACCTTGGCGATCATTCAGAAAAAATAGATATTCTCAAACTTCGGAAATAATATTTGAAAAAATTTAGATTGGAAAAACGAAAAAAGTATAAAGTTTCTTCAATTGGATTGTAAAAGAGTGACAGGCCCCAAATGATCCCTAATTGTTGTTATTTCCCATCCGATGAAAACATCAAGGGACACACGGTATAACTGGTAAATAATATCGCGTGATCACATCGTCGGTTGGTTTAATGACAAGGTTTCGTGGTGCACCTCAAACGCGCCATCTAGGTTCGAGATGTAAGAGTATAAATAATCTCCGACTCCTTACACGCTTGTCGTCACTGCCTCATATGTCATTTGTATTTTTTTCTTCTTGGAGTGATTCAGAGAGAGGGATCGATGAACCGGCTTGGAGGAAAATTGGAGAAAAAAGAAGCTTGTTCGCATTTGAACTTCCTGTTTCTTTATATTTCGGCCAGCTCATCATATAATTCGTTGAAAATGAAGATTTGACATTTGACATGAGATCACATGGAACATAGAACTTTAGAAAATGAGACAGCTCCTGTCACAAATAAATTTTTGCATTTTCAGAGTAATTTGTTAGTTTTATTACTTATGGCATGATTTAATGATCAAAAATTCATTAATATTATCTATTCATTATTACCATCCCTGGAGCTTGTTGAGAAAGGAAGCTGGTGGACTATAATTGTTACTAGGTCCGTTTTAATTGATGAATTTGAAACTCAGTAATTGGTAATTATTATAGTGATCTTGTATGGACATATTTAATTGGAGATATACATACTACCCACATTAGACGGAAACTAATGAGACTAATATTTTTCAAAAATACGCCAACTTTGAATATCAGGTATAACAACTGTCTTAAATTGACATTTTGCTTTGTTGGACTGAATTACAGCATTCTCAGAGACTTTTAAAAACAATCAGTAATTAAAATTGACTAAATTCCACGTGTGCTCCTTCAGATATAAGTAAATGATTCTTTTAAATCTAGTTACAGATCAAGTGACAGTATGTTCATGTTCATAATGATATTATTGTGAAACACGATATTGAATCCCAATTTTGTAGTTTCCGAGATTGATTCTTCTCAGAAAATATTCATATTATTCAAATTAAATATGATCTGAATATATTCAAAATTTATCTATTCATAAAATGTATACCAGTATTATAGAGAATCTGTTCAAATGAATGATTTTCCCAATTTGCAATTTTAAACAGCCAGTGGTTGGATTATTTACCTAGAACAAATATTTATCATCGGAAATACCTTTGTTAGAATCTAAAAGTGCAGAATAATCATCCATTCAATGAATTCCTATGATATTCGAGCACTTTCGTGATATATTCTGTACAGCACATGGAAAAATCTATGTGCTATTATTACAAGGTGGCATTTACCCTAAAGATATTTCTAGACACTTCTACTAGACGTCTGCAAACAAGCAGGCACGTATTAGAGATTATCCTTCGTGATATGCTGTGTTTCAACAAGACTCGACTTACTCAACTGATGGCTCTTGGATATACAGGGATATATTGGGGGTACAAACCTGGAACAAAAAGAAAACATTAGTGAACGTTGTAGGAATAGAAATGAAACTTATGAAATACAACAAAATTTCTCAGAAAATTGTCTTATTGAAACTTATATGAGAACGAATTTATTCCGAAAATTGTCAAGTTAAAAATTATGTATTAGATATAATTTCACGTCTTGGAAATATCGAAAAATCTACTGTTTTCGTCCCATTTTTCGGCGTTCAACTAACAAACAGTCCAGAAGAGTACCGGCTTGTGTCAAGAGCATTTCAGCGCACGTTTATTCATGTGCTCAAGGAGACCACAGAACTGCTTCAAATTCATATAAGATATAATCTATTGTATTGTAGGTTAGGTTAGGAAGATAAGGGGTTCTAATGATAAGACCCTCAGAAATTCAAAGCCAGAATTTCAACTCTTTCTAGTATTTTGCCGCTGAAATATTACTTTTTTGATATTCTGTTAGAATTTTTGTTGGTCCTAGAGGAACCATGGAAATGGGACTTGACATCGTTATTTTATATCTAAATGAAATACTTTTATCTCGATCGAATCTGTCGTTGTGAAGTTATCAACGAAAATATTTTCGAAATGTCATCTTTATGGAAGTCCTAGCTGAATTTTAGCCATTAAGAGGAAACAGAATCACGTGACATTCCTGTGATCTCTCAATAATTTCCCAGAGGAGAAGGGACAAAACTAATGTGCGGTGTTGCCGGCACGATTTAAGTAGTAGTTAGGAATATTACAATAGTTCCAACTATCGTCTGAAGTTTGTACTTTGAGGCTTTTTACATTTTCACAAAAAAAGGAATATTACAGCGGCTTTTTCGCCCAGGAAAAGTGTAGTCTGACAATTTTTTTTTCTCTCCCATCCTCGTGTCAACATTCTTGGTCGTCTCGGAAGAGATTTCCCCGTGCCGGACCTGTGACAAAACATAAGCCGGTGGATAGGAGCTCGACATACAAGATGGCTGGCCTGACGCCAGATCTGTGACATTTCTAAGCAGGGCATAAAGGGGCTCATTCACGTTGACATTAGATGTACGCACGTTAATTCGTTAAAGCGGCCGCGCAGGTTCGTTTTCCTCCATTTCAACCTACCCTATTTTAGCAACGCGCCAACGTCGAATCCAAAACCAGGGTTATTGAACGGAAAAGCCGCGTTAGGCGCCGTTCACCCTACCACACACACACACACGCGGATTTCCACGATATTTATTGCTACACGCAGTTTCCCACGATTTCAGCGGGGTAGAGAGAGAGAAAGAGCGGATCCTGTATTTTCTCTGGAAAACGAAATACGTGACTGGGGTCCCAGATACTCCTCCCACGGTTGGCCGCATGATTTACTGCAACATTCTCCCTGTTTATACGTGGGGAGGGATTTATTACTGCTACAATTTCGTTTCCGAGCGCTGGATCTCGATTGATAACAGATTCGAAGCGGTCTGAATCGAAACTGAACCTTGAGGGACGCCGGGATTGAGGGTTACGTCAACCCGGCTTCGTGCTATGTATAATTCAAAAAGGAAGGGGACCTCAACAGAACCCTGGGTGACGCCGGGATCGAACTCTTACGTCTACATGGTGGAATGACAAAGGAAGTGTTCTGAAAGAAATTTTTTCTACAAAGATCAGTAAATTATGTTCAAGTTTTATTTCACAGCTGGCAGAGTCATTTACCTAGGAGAGGAAAGCATATTTAAACTTTCGAACTTTATTAATGATGATAATCAATACTAAAATTGCCTTTTTTTTGAGGTGGTACTACATGCATTCTAAATACTTCCTAATTTATTTACTAATTTCAAACAATTTGTTCATTGTTGTTTCTTATAGGAACGATGGAAAACTTAGGCAGCGTTCATAAATTGTTTTATTCAAATCAGTGCTCATGTTTATGGACGACATTATTGAGTTAATCCACTCACTCGTAGTCTTATTGTAGACAAATTTGAAAGTAGTGCTAAGTACGACACAGTTTGATACGTGTTAAGAAAATTCACTTTCAAATTTGTCTACAACTAATAGACCAGTTTCGACCCAAAATTTGTAAATCAGAGGCATTCGGGAGAAAATATGCCCTGCTGTTCATACATTCTCCTAGATTTTCAATGGATTCTCAAAGGTCTAACAGAATCAATATAAAAACATGGAACAATCTATTCTTTCTTCAAAATGCTTACAGCATTCACCTCTATCACACTTCAAAAGCATCTCATAAAGGTCTTACAAACCTCCCCTTAAAAAAAAATTTAAATAAAGGTCGATGAGAATCTTCAAACGTTTCCTCATCATATCCAGCTGAGTGACACACTCGTGTTTCAACACAATCTTCATCAACTCTTTGTTGTGAATACAAACGTCAGTCTTATAGGTGTCTGGAAGTTTTTCAACATCGTTTCAGCTCAAGACATGGCATACGCTAGTTCTTAATTAGTCTCGAACATATCTAATTTTGCTTGGTTAAGCTTCGATTTGACACTCTCCACCTTTTGCCTTTTTACGCAAGAAAAAGTTCAAGAAAGGGGTCCTTACATAACGCAACGAGGAATGTATGTCACCCGATAAAATATTCGATGTAAGTAAGTGATATTTAAAATTCAGCTTGCGCCTGTCCATTCAGATCTTTTGCCATGATCATGGGTGCATGTGATATTACTTACATACGTGTATTTGCTGATGTAACTTTGGGGGGATTATGATGTATAAACCGAAGAAATATGTTGAAATTAGATGGTGTTACGCTTTTATTCTCCGTCACGTTGTTTCGCCTATAAAGGTGTTGATAAGTCAATTAACCGTAAGAAACATATCAGCAGTTAATCAATTTTATAGGTTAAAATAATGTCCAACTGATTCCATAATCCACTTGACGGTGAATTGGCAAGCCAAGCAGCATTGGACGAGGTCATCATCTGGATGGGTGATCGCCTCATCACACGTACCGAGTTCCACGAGCATATTTTTTGTTACTAGTTAAAAATCGCTCTGTATGAGATTTTATGGACTCGTCAGTTCGATTCTGAAGAAATAATTTTCCGGAAGCATTCTAGATTAGGATCTCTCTTCATTTGTCAATTTCCCACCGTAATGATAATTTCGCTTCGACCTCAATAAACGAAAAAAACAAACATGCGATGCAGTCATTAGGAGTCAGGGGAGTACCTGTTCGATACCAAAACGGATAAATGTTAATCAATAAGTTTGCAGGAGAATTTTCCGTAAGGGATTTTCCATCTGGTTTTCGTGAAAATGGCACAACCTCATTCTTTGATGAATCGATGATCTACGAAGTGGTATTTCCACTAGAGCTTTTTATTTTTAGAACGGTAAATTTCACATTATCCGTTTATTTATTCTTGTAAAGAAAGATCAAGCTTCAAGCCTAATTTTGATCATGTCAAAAATAATAAGGGGTTTTTAAAAGGAATGATACAATTAAAATGGTAAGAATGGCAACATTGCGTATCATTTTTTGACATTTCTTACGTCACTTGTGTTCAGTAGCTTATACCTTAGTCATGGAAAGATATAGTCTTCAACAACATTGAAAAATTGTTAAATTGTTTCATAGAAATCCGTGCAAATTTGAGAATATTGAGAGAAATAAAAAAAAATGGACATTATTCAGTTAATCGACTCGGTAGGTGTATCTCAAGACACAAATTCATCCCTACAAAACCCACTGCAGACTCTTTCTGTAATTCCTCGAGCTCTCTAGTCGAAATAAACATATGAATCTGTGGATTTTAAAGGCTGAAAAGACCAAGCATCTTCTGGAACCCGCTCATCTTTCCTCCTTTTCACTCAAATGCATCCTAGAAACTCTTCCTGTGTCTATTTTAACAGTTGTCACATTCGAACTATTTAAAAATCCCGCAACCTCTGATTCACTCAAAGATATTAATACAACCGGCACAATTATATCACTAACCGCCCGGCTAGCGTTAAACTTAATTGTCAATATTGTTATTTCCTCGTTGCAGAGGCGGCTCTAGCCTCTTACGAAACCACTGTAAGGTTTATAGCCGAAGTGCACTAAGGAACACATAATGATTTCTATTCGGTTTTATGCAACGCATGTTGAACAATGAGGAGAAAATGATTTATTGGCATTCGGGAGAAATCATTCGGATGTGAGGAATGAGCTAAATTGCAAACTGAACTTTATTCCATCAGTATGTAGCAGATAATCGAATAGCAGATTATACATAAAAAATTGGCACAGGAGCGCAATTTTTTACAATAAATAGGTCAATTTTCAAAATAAAGCTACCCACACACCCAAAAATCAGTTCGGACAAATCTGAAATGTGTGCCCCCTTTAGAATTTTCTTCCAACGTCCAAAACCTCCATTTTCCGAGCGCCACGCGTGCCAACCGTTGAGAGAGAGAGTTGGAGCGGGTTTTCCAATTGTATGTTACGCGCCGTTAACGTTTATGCTAATCTCGCATGTTCCTAAAAAAAACTCCTTATGAATTCACCCCTTCCGCTAGCCATAGCATGTGGTACAATATCGGATCAAGGTTGCGTTTCTGATCTATGCAGGGCCGATAACAAAAAGGTTCCGTTAGTAGGGCGATCAGACCTTCTTGTTCCAACTGAATTTTCCGATAGCACGTGCTGTGCCTGCCGGTCCGTCGAAGCGTTGCTTAACAACGTGTTTTCAACGTAACTTCGTTTGTTTTTTTCCTGGATGAAGGGGATCTTTATTTAGATCTGGCGACCTTGGAGCAAATGACATTTTAGTCTGCTGCTGACGAACAACAGTATCACTCCTTTAGATTTGTCAACAACCACATTTTCCTTATACCTATCTTTTCTATTCTATTATTATTTCAACTTTTACAATCAACTAATAGATTCAGCTGACGTTTTCCTTTCGAATATTTAGCTTTCATTTCGGCTCTTTAACCTTAGAAAATATGTCACTTAACTTTACGGCACCTGGAACAGCTGTATTGGTGATAAATTGCCTTATTTCTGGGAATCTCAGAATTTCCTCTGTAGTTTCTTTAATTTTCGATTCTCAATGTTTTTTTTTTCGTGTTTTTATAATGATACCTATATCTTTCCTCTAATGCAACATTATAAAACAAGAAATCAAGATTATCATCTATTCATTTTACAGATATCAAAGGTTATTTCTGAAAAGCATAATATCTCGAATGACATTTCCACGTTGAGCGTTTCAGTTTGATTTCAAACCCTGCAAAATGTAGCGATGTCATCCTGCAGGAATCTAATTCAACATTCGTCGACAAAGCGAAAATATTCAGCATCAAAGAGCAAACTTTACGCCTCACAAGCGAAGAATTCCAACTCGAGCTCATCCTGAACTCGAGCGACGCAGCGCAAAACATGCTGACAAAGCACGGTGCTATCCAGACGCCGTCTTCTCGCGAATATAAACCGCAGACATCTGCAAAAACCGTTGTGTACACTAGCGCCAGCCCTCATTTCAATATTAATCCGACAACGAACCCCGGACCGATCGACATGGCAGAAAAACGGAGGAAAATCGATGAAAAATTACTCGGCTAGTACACACCATAAAACGGAATCAATCGCTGCTCTGTACGCCGCCAGCACGTAGTCATAGTAACTGCTGCAATGCGCGCTGAGGGTTGCAGACGTCACGTGAACCGTTGCAGCGCTTTCAGCCCCAACGCGGAACTGAAAGCAGCGGCGGCTTCGGAAGATTTTCCAGCCAGTAGAACGAAAAGGGTAAACCATAGAGTAATAAACATGAATAGAGGAAGTATACGCAATTTTTACATGTCCCCAACATGGTTAGTATAGTATAGATTACGTATTACGTAGATTATAGTATAGATTACGTTGTCGGATTGTGATATATTTTCAAATCCACAATTTTACTATATCGTTATGAATGTATATTATATTGAATGAAATATATTTATTTGTGTGATTCCCGATTGAATATGCAAATTTGAATATTTGGAAACCGATATATTTACTAATGGTAGAATTTATAATAAGCAGAATATTTATTATTTTCTGGATCTACCTGCTGAAATCCAAGGTTTGTCAACTTTTGCTCTCCTAGTGTCATCGGTTGTTTTGCGTCGTTTGGCGTACTTGAAGTTTGTTTTCTGAATTTCTGCTATATTAAGGTATTTATTTCAATATATTTTGAGTTACTATGAAACATTGATTCACTATGGGACATAAGAAGTGCGTTTTTTTGGAGAAAATCGCGAATTGAGTGAAATATCGTATCACTGATATGTTTTCATTTCCGCGCGCTTCGTGTCAGATTTGATAGTTTATGTTGGGGACAAAATTTGATAAAAGAAAACGACATATGCTCCCTCTATCTATGTTTATCACTCTGCGTGATAAACATAATTCTATAGATGTTTGAGATCTATTTCAATTGGAATAACATTAGTGATAATGTCATATTTACACAAACGAATTTTTCGTCATTTGGAGTAACTAGTTATTTGTGAAATCACATCATATTTAACAACACTCGCTACTAAACAAGTAGGTCTTAATAAATATCAATTTTAAGGAACTTCTCGTAGCAGAAGATGTAGGTTCTGACTTCAATTGTGAGCATTATTCTGATTGCTATGTAAACATTTGGATATATTCTTCCAAATTATTTCCTTTACTGGATAGCTGTTTTGTATCATTGACAGAGTTTAGTGAATTGAATTTTTAAAGCTCGAGTTCTTCATAATAAGGATATATGTCGTTGTCTTCAGCTTCTCGAAGTATTGTACTCAATTATAACAATAGAAATAATTCTTATCATGTGCAGAATTTTTTGAACGATGAATGAAATACATACTTCCTAAATCTCGAGCTCTACATCCATAAAGTTGACTCTGCGACTCTGGATAAATAACAGGTTTTCCAATAAGAATGATACAATTTAAAATTGTTATAATGGCAACACTGTGAATAATTTCGACATTTCTTATGTCATTTGTATTCAGTAGGTTATGCCGTTTAATCATGGAAAGATACACGCTTCAACAACGTTTAGAAATTGTTGAAATATTTATTCAAAATCAGTGTTCAATCGACTCACTCTTCGTCCCCAACATCGCCGACGGTTAGCGCCGCCACTGGCAGGAAGAACGGATGTGGGGGGAGGGGGTTGGTTTGGGAACCGGCCGCAATTCGATATCAACCTGAACAATGGATATTTCATGTGGAGGGTAGTGGCGTGATAAATATAAATTGGGGGGGATGAGAGAGGAATTAATAATGGGAAGAAGAGGGGGAGAGGGGTTGTTGAGTTTTGGAGGAATTTAATTTACTCCATCGATGCTGGGATGGGGTATCCTTTGAGAGGTAACTTATTGCGTTGGATGCCTACGGTATTGTTGGGTGTTATTTCATGATTAGCGTTGCGAGTAATGAACGAAAAGGCTGGGAATTTTGCACAAAGGGTTGTTATTCGCGCATCTCGCTGAATATCGAATGGCTCGAATGTACACGTTAACAATGTTAAGATTTTTTTTTTAAATAGATACAGTTTGTTCCTGAATTAGAGTCACAAAAGAAAACGAAAGATTTTACGGATTATTGTAGTTAAAACCTGACATTTTGGTGGTTTAAGCTATTAGCAATGCATTATTCTAACCAAACATTCAGGAATATACTGATAAAATTGTTTCCTCATCGATAATACCTTGTTCACATTGAAACGTCAAAATTTTACTTTGACTTTGTGATAATTGACAGTGCTTCGAGGTTTATTGAAAAATGAACACCAACCTTTCAGTGCAATCACCTAGAAGAATATTCAACAATTTGAATAGTTGAAAAAAAATCTTTCCGAATACAACTCGTTCTTCAAATTTTATCCGATAATTTTTTATTTTCATCACTCAAACTTGTTTATTTGAGACAAAAACACGAGTTTGGATAAGATCACTATTCCTAACGGACTCATGCTTCATCAATCCATTTGTTTTCATATTTTCACCAAATAAACAAGAGAAGAACTACCAGTGTTCAATCAAAAACATTTCTAGAGGAAAGAAGAGGTCACAATCCCAAAAAAAATTTCAAATGACAAAAATTTCAAATTGGAAGATCTATGCCAAATTTAAGTTGAGATTATCTTGAGAAGGAAATGTGCTATGAGAAAAAAAATCAAAGACCCAGTATATCGGAAACGAAATTTGGCGGGACAATATTTATAGGACTTTTTCTTTTTAAAATAGTCCGAAGGATCGGTCATTTTCATTTGTATGTACTTCTAATTTAGCAACACCTGTGTGTACAAAATGGCGAATGCGCCGGACTTCGATTTGTTTGAATACTTCCAATCCAATAATTATCACAAATCCTATTTTTTTTTTCTGGTTGAACGAACTTATTACGAGTGATTGATACCTATAAAACACGATATAATCAACTCATGTACAGACAAATACACCAACTCAATTAATTACCTACTCTAACGAAAATTGGTTTTCATTGAATACAAAGAAGTGTATATGGATTCCAAATAATCCCCTTATCATATTGAAAAATCAATCGACAGCCAAACGAATCCCTATAATTTATACGTGGGGTTAAATCCATATGACATTTTGATGAGCAAAGGTGTGACTTCAGTATTTCTTTCGAATTGGAATAATAAATGAGAAATTTAAGTTCGTTTATGAGAATCCTTTCGTTGGGAGACAATTTTTAGAACATATACTACATATTTGGCTTTAAATTGTGAGACGGAGAGGAGAGGAGAGTTGTTTTAATGATTCATTAATTACTTCTGAAAAGAACTACTCAATAAATCTTATTATTAAATATATAAATACTATTTACTTCAGGTGAGTTAAAAAAAATGCCTAATTACTTAAGTGGAAACAGAGTGTACAAAATGGTGAAAATAATATTAGACGAAAGAAAGGTTAAAAAGTGCAGATATGTTAAAATTTGTTTGATTTTTCAATGAAATTTGTTTATTTTTGTATTTATCAATTCATTTTCCTGAATAATTCAATATATTATAAGGTGTGTGAATAAGTCTTTCCCGTTTTTTTTCAAATTTTGAGCCTTTATTGTGAAAAAATGGTTACAAATGAATTATTGAAAGTATTGGCCATCGCTAGCTACAACTTTTCCCCATCTTTCTGGCAACATACGAATCCCGTTGCGAAAAAATTCGACCGGTTTGGCCTCTATCCAGTCATCCACCCATTTTTTGGCTTCCTCGTAGGAATGGAAGTGCTGGTCAGCCAGGCCATGCGTCATCGATCTGAAGAGATGGTAATCAGACGGAGCAATGTCTGGACTATACGGCGGGTGGGGTAGGACTTCCCATTTGAGCGTTTCTAAGTATGTTTTCACCGGCTGTGCAACATGTGGGCGAGCATTGTCATGTTGCAAAATAACTTTGGATCATTCCCATGGCTTTCAAACGCTTGGAAATGGTTGTTCGGTCAACTCCCAATGCTTCAGCAAGTTCTTCTTGCGTTTGACACGAATCTTCATCAAGCAAAGTCGCCAATTCTTGATTTGCGGCCGCCCGGAACGCTCCTTGTCTTCCACGTCGAAATCGCCACTTTTGAAGCGTCGAAACCATCCGCGAACACTTGAATCATCGACACAACCTTCTCCATAAGCTTCCTGAAGCAATCGATGCGCCTCGGCAGCAGATTTCTTCAAATTGAACCAATAAAGTGAAACTTCCCGCAAATGACGTCGACTCGGCTCAAATTTCGACATTTTCACGATTTCAAAAATTTATGATGCGAAAAAATTTCAACTAATGTGTTAGTGAGGAATTGTTGACAGATGAATAAGCTTTGATTATGACATATGTAACCATTAAATACTCGCACAGTATTGGTGGCGCCATCTCTTACAAAAAACGGGAAAGACTTATTCACACACCTTATAGTTTTGATTTCTATGTGTAAAATTTGGAAATTGAAGTTAGTGTAGAAGTAGTCTTCTATTGGATGATTTGCGTGAGTCAGAATAGTTTTTTTCATGACGTATTCTATTTGATTTCTGGCGAATAATGCTTGAGACATCGAACTTTTCGAATAGACTATTTTAATCTTTCAGTGAAACTAGAAAAAAAGTTGCTGAAGGCTTCTTGTTAGTTTTTTGAATCTAAGTACCAACTTTCAAGTCGATATAATCGCTATTTTTCGAGTTATTGGAAAAACATCATTTCAGGCGCCTATAACTCCGAAACCATTAATCGGATTAGAACCATTAACAAAGTCAACATGCAAGAAAGTAATGTTGTATTTAAAGTCCTCCAATAGGCAAGATCGCCTCTTCCAGCAACCCCAAACGTCCCTGGACTAGACCGTCCGGAGCGAAAACGACGCCTGGCGTCCCTGCCGTCGACCCCGGTAGTTCGATAAGAGTCATTGCCATCGCAAACTAGTTCCCGAATTCGGGATCAACGAAGGAACGGAGCCAAGGGCGTTTCACCCTCTTCCGCATAGGCTTTTTCGATCGAAAACCGCACAGGGGTGGAGGAGAGAAGATTGGGGGTTGAATTCAGCCCCCAAGGGGATGGTTTACGGGGGTGACGAGTTTTGGGGTTTTAATAATTCAACTGTTGTATTCTGGATGAGGTAGCGGAATTGATAAAGGTGGATGTGTACGTGTATGGGCAGCCTTATTTAAGGGTTACGTGGTGGAAACATGCACATGAGAATAGGAAATAACTTGAGAAATAGTACGTTTGGAATGCAAGAGTTATTCATTAATATAAAATATGAAACAATAAACAGGAAAAAATCACGAAGAAAATTCAATATTAATAAGATAAAAACATATAAACAGTCCAATGTAAGGTAATGAAAGTAAAAATTTAATTAAAGTGGAATAATCGTTCAAATATTCTTCATATATGTTTCCATAACTGGAATTTAAGCGTACATATCTACTTTGAAGATAAGTTTCTGTTATTAAAGCAAATAGAAAGAAACACAAAGCCAACCCACATCTCTGTGAAGCCCCTCAAAGACTCCACCACCCTTCATGTCATCTACCAACCCTAAAGAAATCCAATCTCATTACACTACGTGATTAAATTAGATCAAATGTCTTAGGTGTTGATTAGAGAGCCCTAATGGTCGGTTTAGACCCTTCTAACTATTGAATTACGTCGTCTTTGACCTGTAGTCACTTTTGAAATCTGAGAACGATCTTTATACTATCGCAAGGATATACACAGCGAAAATTTTACTACCAACGAAAAAAATTGGACGCACTTTGCATTTAATCACCCACAAGGCCAACAATCCATAAAAATTTTATGAACCAGAGTGTACGATCGTACAGTGAACATGTGTAAGCAAATGGAGTTGTATTCCATTAAGAAAGTATAACTATTTATCGAGTAAGTCTACTTCCTGGCTAAGTACAGGGTGTACAATAAGTAATCACATGAATTTTATTTAATTTTGAACGAAACCTTCAGTATTCACAAATGAGCACTGATTTTGATAAAATAATTCAACGATTTCTAAACGTTTTGAAGCGTGTATCTTTCAATGATGAAATATCATAACCTACTGAACACAAATGACATTAGAAATGTCAAAAAACAATACATAATTCTCCTTGTTTGTGTACTCAATCAACACACCATATTCTCACTTGAATTCAAAGTTATCGCACAAAAAATGAAGAAAAACCATGCGTTAATAAAATTTGGAATTATATTCGTCCGGGATCATAAACCCGAAATTTTATACATAATTAATGACTCGTATCACCTTCGCCAAGACCTGAATAGAAAACACCCGACAAAAAATAATTCCTAGTACTGAATGGATTAGCAATTACAAATCCGAGCTCGAAGGACCACTACTACGTCCGTCGACAAATTGTAATTCTCATTTTGTCGGCAAAACTCGAAGGCGATCTAATAATAATGTACATCCTTGAACCAAGGATTCCTGATCGCGCTGCCAAATATTCCACCGTGGAACTGGACTAGAGGAATTATGTAAAATGTTAACAATGTTAGCCTTTTACCTAATTGACACCTAATGATCCGATTGGATCAGATTCGCAAGTTCGTTGGCCGCTGAATCGATTCAGAATTATACATAACGATTCAATTCGAAAAGGATCGAGTCGAATGCCTTTATCTAATAGGGATAGATATCATTGATATTAACCGATTGAAACACTCGCAAACAGGTATTCGTCGCTCGAGGACTTCCTCAATGTGTTTTATGATCATGAATGATTAGAGACCCACGAAATTATCTAATCATTTTTTTTTTTTAATTGGCAAAAAAAGCGGAGATGGCATTGTTCTGTCAAGGTCGACCACAAAAAAACCGGTCGCGAATTCGTACATAGAGAAAGCTACAAGTCGGTCAATGGTGCGTTTGATCTGATTTTCGAAAAGAGAACCACCTGAAATATTACCTAATTTTGAGCCAAAAAAAAATTTGAGAACTACATATTTGATTTGACGCGTGGAAAAATAATTATCGACCGTTGCCTTATCAGGTAAATCAGGTGGCCGTTAGATAAGATTTGTTAGGAATTCTTTCAAAATGATAGCCTTGTTATATGGTACGGTCCCGTGCAAAATGCATGAATTTTCTTTTCAAAAATTTGCGTTTTTTCGAAGAATTTGCTGTTTCAAATGCCACATACCCAAATGATCTTCTTTATTTATGAATTTTCTGACAAAAACAATAATCTTAACAAAACTGCCAGCATATCCCGTTTTCCATTCACGTGATTTTGATGAAGTATATTCAACAATCGATACAAATGTTTGATATTTTATCCATAAATCACAAAAAAAATTAGATAATTTGACATAATGAAACAAACTGCATAAAATATGTCGCTTACATCACACGAGACTACAGAGAGGGATTTTTTTTTTAATGGCATATTTCTAATACTGCAAGTATGAGTGTAGGTCGGTTCTAATCATAAACAAAAAATGTCATTATCCACAATATCAACAGCATAAAAAGATAATTTTCGGGAAACACATGATCGTCAGATTGAAAAAAAAATGTCGATACATATTCCCAGAGAGATAAAAACATTGTTTATTCCCATTTCAGGACATACAAGCATCTATAAACCGCGTTAAACTTTACCTGATACCTCTGATGTAATTCAGTAAACTGCATAATTAACAAGTCGTATCACTTTTCTGAGAACTAACATCAGCACCTCATTTAGAGACTGATAAGCTACTTTCTGAATCATTCCTCACTTACGTAATTGCACAGTCAAGAAGTTCAAGTACATACCTGAAACAAAAGACGAAGATTAGTATTCTATACAGGAAGTGTGATATTCTTAGTTTTTGTTGCCTCATTTCAGATGTCAATATTGGTGTTAGGATAAACAGGCTTATTACACGTTTTGGTTTGTTTCGTTTAAGAAATCTAACAGAAAGTAAACACAACATGTGGAATTGAAAAAAAACTAGAAAGAATTAAAGCATTTTTAATCTGTTTCTGGATAGAATATTAACGCAAACTAAAGCATAACGCGATTTTTGAGATCTTATAACTGTGAATCTATTAGAGTTAGGATTTTGCAGTGGAGATTTTTTTTTTTGCTATCGTCTATCTATTATATGTTTTCATTTTCATTATTGTACATAGTTCAGTTTTTCTTCAATCCTTAATTTTCAGCCTTTGAAATTCATAGATCGAATTTAAAATTTACATGCTATCGATTGAAAAAAAATACTTCTATATCTCCTAAGGTTTATGATTGGCAATGATAAACAAAAATCGCGAAAGAGCCTCAGAATTCCTTGTTGTTGACAATGGACCAGTCTGTTCTACCTACTCAAGAGAAGAAACCGAAGGCAACAGTATCGATCTCAATAGTTTAGTGTTACAAGGATGAAATTTATAACCGTATTTTCGACTGTCTGCCATTTGACTCCCCTGACCGAGTTTTCAAAGGAGCATCGGGCAATCAAGTACGAAAATGGACTTATGTAAGTGTGCATTGTCGAACAAAGACAAGAGGTAGGTCTGTACAAGAACCCACACGCTGTTACGTGACAGTCTACTCGATACTTATGCTAATAAAATGTGAATTATGGCCAGGTGGACAACAATGGATGCGACAACGTTAAAAAAAACACAAAAATCGATGTCTTCATCATAATGAAATTTTCAATTTTTTTATTTTTTTCGACCTCCGATTTCCACCATTTTTTTCGGGTTTTCTATGGAGCTGTGAGCTATTATGATAGTGCTGACGTAAAGTCAGGACTACACAATTTCAACGCCTTCGGTTCAGTGCTCACGGAAATATTTATTAAATTTTTTTTTTGATATTTGCCTTTAATTTTTTTTTGTTTAGAATTTTTCAAGAATGTTGAAAATTCATTCTCCAAAAGGTAATCGGGAAGAATTTCAAGGGGTTTGATTACTTTCACTCAACGATTTCAATAACAAGCCTCCAATCTCAAAGCATCCATAGACGTAGGAAGCTTCTAGGGGACCTAAAGAGATTTCCCACCGAAAATACACGCCAATGAAAGCAATCGTCATGCTTTTGAACACGAGTTCGCAAAATCTCGAGTAGGTATCAATTATAAAAACCCAACATTCCATACAGATCGAGTGAATGAATTCTCAAACTTATGCAAAACTTCCAACCGAGAGTCTAAATCCAATACTTGTCAGAGATGAAAAGAGTGTGCTGAAACTTTTCGCGCTATTGAAAATGAATGCATCTAATTGGGGGAGGAAACGGAAATCTGCAAAGCTTGGAAACTGGGTCAATTTTCCACTTCACCTCAGAGCGCGAGAAAATCGTTAGCAGATACGAGATGGAAGACTATAGGTGGAAAACCAGGCAGATTGAGATCATTAAAATTTTCAGCAGCTGGGATATTTCCCAGATTTTCAAAACATAGTTTTTCTCTACCGTTGAATCTGGGGTTATTCCACCACGGTCCAGTCTGAAATATTTCCACCACGGTTGGGTCCGAAGTGGTTAGTCCGGTTCTGGCAAATATTGAGGTTCAGGAGTACCTTGAAGAAGTTGAAGTCTCTCGAATGGAATGGCCAGCAAGAAGTCCAGTTCTCAATCCGATTGAGCAGGTTTGGGACAACCTCAATAGAAGGCTGAGAAGTTCAGAAAATCATCCAGCTACTCTTAATGACTTAGGAATCCAACTCAGAGAAATCTGGGAAGGATTAGATCAGAACATTTTAAGATCACTCATTTTGAGTATGAACCGTCGTTGCCGAGCTGTAATTAACGCAAGGGGTGGAAATACCAAGTATTGAATCACTTATAAGCATTCCAGTATTTTGAAAATTGTTTATTTATCTTTTTTCACATAAGATTCGGTGAAATCCTGAATTTTTCTTCCATTGAATGTGTTTTGTTTCGTTCAAAACCTTCCCGAGAGAACATAAAAAATAAGTTATAAAGTCAATGTAGAGTTAACTTTCATTAAAATTGAGATTTTCAGAATGTGCGTTAATTTTTTTGCGCAGTGTATTTCCACCACGGTTGGGTCCGAAGTGGTATGTCCGGTTCTGGCTAATATTGTGTGGGCCCGCTAAGTCGCGTGAAAATAGTTGGTAGATGTTTAATCAGGAGGAAAAAGGTTCTCATTAAAATGGAAGTCATGATTGGCATTGAAAAGCGCTTACTTCCCGTTACGTGTTTGTAGATTAAGGAATAACACGCCTGGAAATTTACAATTTCATTTGATTTGACTATTTTGCTGATCTCAACAACTTCTCACTTTCCGAAGGATCGATATTTTTTCAGAAACACCTGCATAAACTATAACAGCTATCTTTTTTATAACCTACGTATCCTTTGTCCAACCTCTTCAGCAATGATTCAGAAGCATTCTTTACCAAAAAAAAAACAGTCATAAATTCCCTTTCCTCTATTTATCTCTACTCCTACTGTCTGTCTGTGTGTGGTCCGAGTCGAACAAAGCAAACAGAAACATTATCGACTCTGATGAACCGACAAATAGCCCAATAAATGGCGGCTTTGAAAAAGGGTACAACAACACGATGAACGTTGTGAAACACATTAATATCAGCGACGTTCAATCTTTTCCAAGAATCTTCGTATCTGTTTCCGTTCGGAAGTTTAGCAAAGGACGAATTCATGGTTCCGGTTTTGTTCTTATCGATCTGTTCTTTTTTTTTGGGAATTGGTTTTATAATCGATGTTATTATCTTGTCTCTATGGTGTGGGATAGTGTGAATAGTTTCCCACAAACCGAAAACTAGATTGCCTATCGATATTTTCGCATCGGCGTGTTTCCTCAAGGTTTTTCGGGATTTCCATTTTAGAATATCTTTTGGTTTATTCCTGAAGATAATTCTTTGGAATCGCTGTAAGAAAAAGGATTTGCTTGCATAGAATTATCACAGTTTACGTATGGAAAATCCGTTGAATTAATTCAAATGCAGAATTAAACACTGTAAAATTCATAGTATGGTTTTAATTGTTAGTCATCTACCTATATCAGTATTATTTATATGAAGCAATCTGTTCTGAAATTCAGTACGAATTTCAAAAATTTGAGCAATTTATTCGTTACATTTTCCTGATAATTTTCTGGAAATTTGTATCGAGGAAGAAGGCGTCTAAAAAATGACCTTGGATGTTACCAAATTCAATTTGAATATCTCGACCGCTTTCAGAACAATGAATAAATAGTCAGCTTACAAAAAAAACTAGAACACCTCTCGATTCTCAGAATACGAAGCATTTTCAAACTGCCATAATTTTTTTGAGCAGTATCCTAACATAAAACTTTGAAATCATCAATTTCTGGACAGGACGCAATATAACTCAGCCGGGGAATCCCCTAGGTCAAAAACCAAATTGCCGTTCCAACGCCTCTGATAAGACAATACCAATCAACGTTGTCCCCCACGTTGCAACCAAAGTCCACTTAAAAAAAACGCACAGGGTAGTAAACACATCCAAACGAATAGGCATTAAGGTCAGAATGATACAAATTTATTAATATACATCTTAATAATAGTCCCCGATCTCCCGTCCTTGTCTCCAACACTTCCACCGCTTCGTCTCTCTCTGTCTCACTCCTTTCCGTCGCATCTCAGGGGGCCTTGAGACGTACCTAGTTCAACATCCGTAGTCGCGGCCTCTGTCATAAGAAAGAGCAGCTAACCTTCTCTCACGGTTTTTTTTTTCGTTCCTCCGGTGTGTCTACTGTACCGGGACGCCATTTCACTTTCGTTTCGTTCGCTTTTTATCGCGCTCATCAGGCTATTACGGGCGGGCGGATGATGTTTGGGACACTTCTGATGGTCTGACGCTTTTAAAAGTGTCCTAGGCAGGGTTTTTGGTGGAAGAGGAGGGAGATAGGCTTGAGAGGATGTCCGTTCAATCAGACAATATCAAACGCTTAGCAGATCGGGTCTATGTTTGTAATTGGTCTATGCAGGTGGGGAAATTTGTCGGTAGAACGGTTTTCAAAGCACACGCAGAGATACGTGTGATTTTGAGTCCTTTAGACAAGTGTAGCAAACGCTATTTTTCATTATACCTACACCATCACTTCATTAACAATGTTGGAAATGATTTTAAAGTCAAAATACGGTTTCTTCCAATTGTTGACCCTTTTGACAGATCATGTGATCGATACTTTTAAGATGGTCAATAACCAAGAAGATCTAACATTCGAAATGTTCAAGTCAGCCGAAAATGTTGAATCAATATTGATACCTAAAAATCCAGACCGTCGGCATCGTATTGCAAAGAATACGAATCTTGAAATTTGAATTTTCGTACGCTTCAGGTTTATTTTTTTGAATAATAAACTTTTGGAATCATAATCATACATTTTGAAAGAGCAAATAATCATAATCTATAGAAATTGACTATATCTACAGAATCATATAATTTCAAACGTACAACGCCATGATTTTGGTAAATACAATATTTTTAGTCCCAAAGCTATGGTTAGGAATTTTTCAATAATCCTTTCTGAATATATGAGTGTTAGAGCTTCTTGTAGCCCATTTTCTGAAACGGTCGACCAGTCCATGGTGGCCACAGGTCCTATTTCGTGAGTTAGCTGACTTCAGAGTCAACTTCGGACTGAGGGAAACTCAAATCTTAGATGTCACCAAAGAATTCGTAATTATAGCAAATTGAGACAAGCAAGAACTAAAACTAAACAAACAATTAAAGAGCTCCACCTCAAATTGATGAAATATTGACACCAAACGCATTGACTTACTTAAAACCTACCAAAATACAAGAAGATAGTGCAGACTGGCAGCTCAGACAGGTGCACACCAATATTTCAACATTTTCCCTTCAAACTGGCTAAATCATCGCAATAACAAGATAATCCACCACAGCCTCCTTGTTAACCTTCCCCACCGATCTTCCTGACCGGCAGATTCCTGAGAGATGGTCAAACACCCAACTTAAGATTCAACGACCACGTTAGAAGTCGAAGGATTTCTGCATCTTCCGAATTCTCCAACCGATCGTTATACAGGATGAGTCACCGTCTGAAAACTTGTATACATGTGCGGGACATCCTGTCTTTCGTCGATGTTCATTGTAATTTCAAGCGAATAGGTTTCCTGTCGATCCTCCGTCGATGTCATGGATGCTCGTCCAGATGTGAATTTTTTTTCAAAGTTTGTAGAAACGTTGAAGCTCGTCCGATTCCCTTATTAGGCGAAATGCAAAAGAATTCGTCATTAATTTCTACGAATCTGAGACTAACAAACCGTGGAACCCTGCCCGAATTGGGATGGAAGTTAGAACTTTACCCCGGCAAAAAATTCGGTATACATGCAAGCGAAATTGGAAAACTTTTTAATTGGTCCGGATCTGTTCAACCATCTCATCTCGATCATTCCGAACCTGGCTAGATTGAATTAATAAAGGGGTTTGAAATGGGGAGGGTGGCAGCTTTTTGTTGATGGATACCTTAATTGAACTTGGATATAATTTGGAAGAATTTGGAATGGCTTTATGTTCAACTTCAGAGAACGCTTCAATCAAGAGATTGAACCAGCATTTTGCGACAGTAACAAGAATCTGGCAGGCCTCACAAGTCAAAAAATGAAGAACGTTTGCATTTTTAATGATGATGACCATTCTCGTCTTTATAGCTTCGGCAACAGACAAAACTACATACTGCAAAGCAAAGAATTCGTTCTGGATATTTTATTCTTTGGTGAGACTAGTTAGAGGATGGTACTGGTCCCGATGACAAGTGGTTTCAGGAATATGGCGCCATTTGACTTATCACTAGGGAAACATTGCCGGTCTTGTGCAAATTCCTTGTTGATAGTATTATCCTACATCTCTAAACTTTTAGCGGTGGACTTAATCTGAAGGTACATATTTCTGCCAATAAACCAACAACTATTGAAGAATTGATGAGCAAATCTAGACGTTGCTCAAGGCTTCTTTGCCTTTGCTTCAAAGCCTTCTTCCAAGTTTAGTGCCTCGTCTAGTTGCTCTTTTGGGCATTTCCAAGGACGTGTTACTTAAGTCCTTTCATTCACTCGAATACTTATCTAGCATACTCTATTCTTGATCTCATTCAGATGTCTGGGAGTAGAATATCAGTTATCTAGCATCCCAAGTATTTGATTAAGTTCACATGTTTCTAGTAACCTACTCTTTCCTCAAAATATCCTACAAAATATGTACTACGTAAAAATCAATGAGTTCCCAACTTGTCCCTGTCAAAACAAGACCAGCTACGAGCGCCATCTTCGCAAAATCCACATTTCAAGGCTTTCTGAAGGCACGGTTGAAGAGCCACGGCTTTCCTTTGTTATTTCGCAGGTCCTTCATCAGACTGCTAAAGAATAATTGAGTGTACTTGCTTCTTATGATAATCGCTTTGAATAGCAATCCAAACAACTTCCATTAATGGTCACAGAGTCGTTCAATATTACGCTGTCGAGCGTAAGAACCCGAGAATCGGATAGACCGACTTGCAGGTTGACTGCATTCCATTTTCTTCGTCATTGTCTTGCAGGCACAGAGCACCATCTAGCCGTTTCACTCTGGTCAGTGACGTACTCAGCGGTTTGGTCTGGACAGTGTGGGTGAAACAGAACCAGAAACACCCACAGCTTATAGATATTCGGTTATCCGAATTATGCGCTACAAATGTTGACATTTGATTCGCTTGGTTTCCTGTATTGGGTGTGATGGTTGACCTTGGGGTATAATTGGTTATTTTGTTTATTTGAAGATAAAAGTTGATTACTTCTGTCTTCTTTGAACTTTTTTAATATCTGCGTATCAGCTTCTTCGTAATCTTTTTTTGATATATAGATCTCTTGCTGATCTTCTTCATCTGTTAGACGTATCAGAGTTTTGCGTGATAGGTCTTCTTCAACGACAATAAAGGTGTTGGATATTCCTATCTGAGGACTGTCATAATGTGAACTTGAAATTTCATTAAGAATCTTTAGTTCAACCTATAAGTCAACTTCACTCAATGAGTCCTAAGAGTGGCGCAAAAATGTCACCGAAGATGCCATACTGCTTCTTTTTCTTGTTGGTCCCAAGTATCAAAAGACGCCTGCCTAAATTCAGCTGAAAAAAGTTAAGTCTGGATGCAGATAATGAAATTGAAGTGACGCTGAATTTGTGTTTCGTGTGTGAGAAAAAACACCGTGCAAGCAAAGCAATGGTTCGGCAAGTGGTGTTCAGACTGCTCCATCGACAACAGTGGTTAAAAGAGTCTCCAGAAGAATAAATTTGGCTCTAATAAAGATGTGATTGCCAAAGTTAAACCTCCTTTCGACCGCAAAGACGAATCTTCCTACAGAGAGCATTGAAGTACATGTACTCGTATCATTCTTGAAAAACTATTTGAAACGTAGATTTAATTCTGGGGGTCTATTGCAATTAAACTAAAGATGATTATAAGCTCATTATATTTTCAAAATTA
The DNA here is from genome assembly GCF_914767665.1 of Harmonia axyridis. NCBI lineage: Eukaryota > Metazoa > Arthropoda > Insecta > Coleoptera > Coccinellidae > Harmonia > Harmonia axyridis. The sequence continues at coordinate 4,260,911 of NC_059503.1, forward strand.
ACCAAAAAGAGATCCAAATTTCTGGACAGGACTAAGAAAAAAATATGCAATTGGAAAAGAATAAATTTGGCGTCAGGTCTTTATCTTGATTTGGGCAATTACTGTTCGTCATCCACAAGTCAACAGCCATAGTTAATGACCTCACATCTCCAAAACTCAGAAAGTTCAACAAAAATGTTGCTCGAACACATTTAGGCGTTTCACTAAGGAAACATAATTTTTCTTCGCTATTCGCAGACCCTGACACAGAAAACTAACAGACCAATAACACAACCTTGGGTAACCCCAGACGTCACCAAATACGACGATTCCAAACCTTTAAATCGAATTAGTATCGATCCTCCTGAATCCAGCTCTGTCATCTAGCCTTCACTGACCCATAATTTGTAACAATTGCATAGCATCGCCTCTTTCTCATGCACTCTGCTGTGGCCATGCCCGCAGTCGACGTAGGTCGTTGATTGGGCCGCCCCGACAGCCATGACCTACGATACTGTTCAATGACTACTATGATGCACCCACGCATTCATATGTTTACAAGGCGCACTTGAAAGAAATAGTAGAAACCAACCGTCTGGTAGTCTCCTCATTGACTACGTGTCGATATTGTGGATGTATGAGGCGTACAAGTTAAAAATAAAATCGATAATTCGAAAATCAAGGAGGTAGCATGTGTATTTTTTATGAGGCATGTGTAAGGCGACTTGTTTTGCTGTTTACGAGGTAAAACGAAGGTTTCGCCATCGATTTGAGTGCTTTCCGTATTTAAACATTTTAAACTACAAGTATTCAGTCGATACGGGAATATTTTTCACCAATAAATGAAGATTTACTTAAAGAACAACACCAGAAGTCATCATCATCAGATCGCAAAAAATTTAAGGTTAAAGGAAAAGAGGATAAATCATGGTCGAAGGACCATTTGGCGATTTTCAGATGACTGTATCAAATATTTAACACCCCTCCATTCTTGTAGCAATAATGACAATAGAGACAAAAAAAATTCGGGTTTCGAAGCATTCATCGAGTTGACGTTTTTTCTATGGCATAGGTGCAAGAGGACCTTTGTCGGGTGGTTCCATGGTGCCAGATTTCTTCGGGTTTTTGGCCCTTTTACCTGCGACTTTGTGAAGGGTCTGAGAATCCCCGGTTGTTCTCGATTTCAAGGTTGTTTTTTAATTGGGATAACAGAGATTGATGAGGGAAAAAAAGATGCGAAGGATCTTGGGGTGCGTTGGGATGTTCTAGAAACATCTGCGATTCTAATGGTGGTTGAATTCCAGGCCCAGCAGGTTGACAAGAAACAAGAAATTTAGAAACACTGAAAATTTATGTTTATTTAGGATTTCTTAAATAATCTCGAATGAAAATTGAAAACACAAAATTAACGTAATACAAGAGAAAATAAACATTTTCATCTGGGTTGTGTAGAACAATAAATAATAACAAAAACTAATTAGTCAATGAAAGGTGAAAATTCATATCTTCTGTCGTAGATAGAACAAAGGTTTTGCAAAAAACACAATAAATGAATTTTCATTGTACCTAATTGCAGAAGGCCGAGATAATTACCAGTGGTAGCGACTCAATAAATTATTCAAGCTTTTTTTTCTCGTAGAATTTAACTGTTACGTAATCTACAAATGATGGTCGATAAATTTCGATGATTTATATTCGCTTAAATTAACACCATCTCGTTCTGTGCATAAGCATGAAGAAATTCAAGTGTTGCATTCGCATACAAGATAATTAATTGGTGATATTTCATCTGATTGAAATCTGGATCCATTTTTTGCATTGGCGAATCGACACTGAAGAATTCTGCAAATATTCACGAAGTTTAATATCACAACACAACTCCGAAACTGTTGAGAGCACAAGAAGAACTCTTTCACCCTTAAAATTATAATAGTTATTTATGCAACAAGTGCAAAAGTGAATGTATATTGCACTGGACTTGAAATTGTCCGACGAGGCCGTTAGGCCGAGTTGGACAACACGTCGAGTGCAATAAACAATTTTTGCACGAGTTGCATACAACATTTTTTCTACGTTCATGCTGAAAGCAAAAAATGATTTATTGAGGTGCGGCACTAGGTGTAGGAAAATGAAAAGCGCAACTTGAATACTTTATTATTAATATCGATTTGCATTGAAACAGGAACTAATACGTTACGAACAATTTAACTCAAACTTTATTTTTACCCTCAATGTTGAAAGTGAATGAACAATTGGTGCAATTTTCAATATGAATATTTCGTAGTGAAGTACTTTTTAAATCCACTTCTTGATTTGTTACTGCTGTAAACGTACTAGTACTTGGTAACTGTACATCGTTATTTCCTTCAGGCTGAAATATTTGTTTTGCAACACTGACTTTGTTTGCATGTGATTGAAGTAGAATGACAGATGAGTGCAATAAAAACTTAATCGCAGTGCAATAAAGAACTTCTTTTTCCACTAAATATAGTTCAATAGTGTTTTGCTTTTTGCATGAATGTAGAAGAAAAAAATTATGATGCTTGTTCGTTATAATTCGCTTTTCAATTAATTTTTTTTTTAATCAACAGATTCCACCATCAAATATGGGAAATCAATTTGGACAAGTAGAAGTTTCATCACTGCCCTATAATTGTCTAAAATGTGTACATGTTTTGTATTGCGTATCAGAGCTATCGAAATTATTCATACAATGACTAAATAGTTCTACCTATCATTTGAATATTTTGAGTTACAAATAGGCTCACATCCTGAATTTCAAACTGCCTAGATGAATACAAATTGTGTCTGTAACACAGTGATTTAGGTCAGTGAGATCTTATGTTTATTCGATTTTTACTTGGAGATTGATTTCCTATTTTCGAACCTGTAATCTGATTCGATTTTTCAAAGATCATTATTCCATTCTAGGTATAAACAGAAAATTACTGGAAGTATTACAAGGGATTTTCCTTTATCTATCACAACTCATCGAGATGATACAGATATTACAAATAACGGGTTTTCCAATATGTGTACGTTTTTTAGGAACTTGTTTTATTAAAATAAATGCACATTTGTGAATACAGAAATTCAAAAGAATTAATCGATGACATTATTGAGTTTTCTACAGACTTGAAATTTCAGTATGTTATAGACTCGCTCTTAAACTACAAAAAATGATTTTATTTGAGGGTTCTAAGACTTTAGTTTCGGAGATATAAATATTCTTGTAAAGGTCCAATTTTTACCGATTTTTTCGAGTTCGATAGTTCGAAATTCGCACATATCAGAATTCTGAATTAAATTCTATGGTCTATACCTGTGGTCCGATAATTGATGAACCACAGAATATTGTCGTTGCGGTAAAAGAATCAAATTACGAAATCGTACCTTGGAATTTTAATACGCAGTCTTTATTATTGCAAAACGCTGTGAGGCTAATTCATTAATTTATTTAGGAGTTATAGCACATGTAAAAATAACCTTCCCGATACGTTATTATTAAAGTTGCGTAAAAAAAAATGTCGGAGAGGACAACGGATGGAAATTCAGCTGTCACGGTCTAGAATAACAATTACCAACTTGGTGATTATATGTTAACCAGCTTCTCAGGTTCTAATGGTTATGTTTTAAGTTCCGATAACTAGTTAGATGTAGACGTTACCACACTGGACACAAAATATTGGGACAATTTTTTTTTAAATAAATAGAAAAAAAATGGACTAATGACAAATCCTCCCAAATGATTCAGTGAACCAATAAAAAGTGGATTTATTAAATTCCCATAAATATTTCCTAAAAAAACACCAAAGAAAATAATAAAATCACTCAGTGACGTCACTTGGAAGTATAAAAATCAAGTGACATATACGAAGGCACTGGTTTTCAATATAGATTCATTCGTTTTTTTTGTGTAGCAAATTTAGATGTGATATGCTGAACTTATTGTTCAATTTTGAAATTGACGGAGATTTATTTCGTTTTTAAGATTAGAATTTACTTCAAATACTCTCTTTTGGCCTTCCTTTTGAAAAAATGAAACTATTATTATCGACTTTCAATATAACTAGCATAATTTTTCGAAGGAAATGTCGAAATTTGCAGAACACATAAGTTCGCAAAACCCAGATGTGAATTATTTGAGTTTTAAGAGCTTTTAGTTGATACTTGACAACATATTTTTGGTAAAATTAACATCGTAGTTTATCGTGCTCTGCTCTATGTCAATAAAAAAACCATACTTTTCAAAATGTCTATGGAAATATTTTCCATGCTATACAACAAAGGAATAAATGTTTCTTGATGAATATCAATACAGATTCTTTGTTTCCACGAAGAAAAATATTTTTTTTCAAATAAAGAACTACTTAAATATATGCACATACTTTTAAAATTAGTACGTCTCGCAATAATATGTTATTTCGACATTATTTCGTTGAATTTCTGAAATCTTGAAATTTCCAGAAGGTATCGATTTCAACGACGAATTTTGCAGTCGGTTAACGACTTTGCGAAGCGGCAAGATCAAATGAGAGCCCATATTTCGGCGTTTCTTTGTTCCCCCAACTTAAACCCAAATAGAATTCTCTAAACGGGGTCAAGAGCAAAAAAACTCAGATTCTTTCATTAGAGTCGGAAAATAAAAAAAAAATCCAGAATGCCTGGGAGCATGAACTGCATAGCTCGATTTGCAATGCAAATTTCGTTTTCGGCATTGTGACTGATCTCGCTTTCGAGAAAAAAACGCAGAGGCAATCAAGAGATCAGAGCGCCATGGAGGACCAATGGACCACCGATATTTGAGAGTCTGTTGATCCCTATTTGGCCTCAGGTGAGGCAAATAACTCATAGAGAGTTACGATTTCGCCTTTTTGCCTGGGCTAAGTATTTTGTTTCGTCTTTTCTTGTTCCAAATCCAACAAGAGGATCTTCTACCTGGGTCCCAGGTAAATATAGAAAATCTCACGTTTTTAGGCACCAGATAAGATAGCGTTGATCTTTTGTTGAACGCTCACATGCCCAATCGCCAATTTACAACTTTGATAATTGGATCAGTTGGAAGACAACCTACATTATCGATCCTGTGAGCTATTGTTCGAGTTCGAGGTAAAATCTTAGTTGTTAGGAACCCGCAAGAAATAGAGGCAAGTGATAATTAACGTAATACCCACTGTCCTTTTATCTTCTTTGTATTTAGTGATCTTCGAGTCCGCAAAAAATTTTTGGTAAAATATTGATATATCAGACTATATCCCTCAGATTTTACTGAAATTACAAGGGTATATGAAGTTAAACGATGAATTAAGTTAGGTAACACAAAAAAAGAACAATAATGAAGGTTCTTCTAATCTGAACATCTCTGAACCATAATAGATCTTTCAGACTTTTTTGTTCCCTCGAAACAATTGTTCCAAAAAACTTATAAATTCCATTCTGTTAAAGAGTATCAAATTAATCTGAGTTTTAATAGCATGTCACTTTACAGGTTAATTGGGTAATTATATTCCATTATGACAGTTTGAAGGTTCATGCAAAATACTTGAAAAAATTATTTGAATAGGGAATACACAAAAGCTACTTAAACATGAGTCTCCTCATTTTGTTATGTTTTACTTTATAATTGCTCATCTCAAACAATTTCTAATTGAAAGTTTTCCTTCCACGTCAAAGGATCACATCATACTTAAACGAAGCCAATTCAAAATACCTACTAGCTAACTACATTCAAGTCATACGTTGAAGTTCTGAAAAGTTTGATATCTCGACAAACTTTCGCAGCACGAGTATATAAAAGTTAAGGATGCCTTCTCGCTCTTTTATTCTGTTTACAAAAACCATTTCCTGTGTGTAGTTCTCCAGGGCTAGGACATCTTACATATGGAAAACTTTATGGTGGAGATAGTCAAAGTTCGAACTTCTGAATTCGAAGAAATGCCTTCCGTTGGTATGTTACATTTAAGAGGTTAATATTGACGTTCAGAGAATTGGTTTATGCTGTTTGTTATGTTCCAAGAAATCGTCTTAGAATTCTTCCAATTTGAACAGAAAAATCCCAACTTCAGACTCAAAGCATTAACAATTCTACAGAGTCCTCGATTCTAGTTGAAAGCACCTTCACCTCAATAGTTTTTAATTCATCATAATCCACGTTTTCTTTAAACTTTTCTTCTAGAATAACAGGAATATAATTGCGGATGAAACAAGATCAAAACGCGAATATTTCGGCAAATTGCAGACGTGGGATTTAGATTAAGGTTATTCTTAATAACGAAATCATTGGTTATGAAGTAAATGATACCGACAGACTTGTAATTTCGAAGAAGTACAAAATAACTGGGTTTCTATAGCAGAGAAATGATAATGATAAGGGACGAGAGGCATCAATCTCAACGATTTTTTTTTTGCCTAAATCACTCAAAAAGAAGACGGATGGTGTACAGATGTTTCTGATAACGGAAGACTTCCAAATGTGAAAGAATCTTGATTTGGTTCTGTTCTTGCCCAAAATATTGCTCGTAGGAGAGGACTAGGCCAACATTCTTAGTAAATCCAATCTGATAATGCTACAAAATTAGTTTTTAGGCTTGGCGTTTTCCATCTGCAATGGCATACCTTCCTCTTAAAATAGTTATTTATGCAACAAGTGCAAAAAGTGAATGTTTATTGCACTCGACGTGAAATTGTTCGACGAGGCCGTAAGGCCGAGTTGGACAACACGTCGAGTGCAATAAACAATTTTTGCACGAGTTGCATACAACATTTTTTCTACGTTCATGCAGAAAGCAAGAAATGATCGGACCAGTTTTGATTAAGGAGTTATTCTCGGGAAGGCATTGTTTGTTTATCTCTGGCTGCTAACATTAATACAAAATAATATAAAATATGTAACTGTTTAAAACGTATTGCCAATCTCATAGCATATCTGATAAATATGTAGTGGGTTTGAACGTTTATGTTTGTCATGATGACAGCACGTTGAAGTAGAATGACAGATGAGTGCATTAAAAACTTTATTGCACTAGTGCAATAAAGAACTTCTTTTTCCACTAAATATAGTTCAATAAAGTTTTGCTTTTTGCATGAATGTAGAAAAATAAAATAAACATCCAATGATATCTCTTATTGAAAAACTCTTTGTTCGTCTTGAGAAACTGATATTTGCAGCATAACCAAAAGATTCTACAGAAAATTTGTCATAATTTCATTTCACAGCGACGGTATGAAAAATTTGGAAGTCATGAAATTATGTTGAAAACAGAAAATTCCAATTCTCAAATATTGAAAGAAATATCGACAGATTCTTTATTCTGCACGTTTCTCATCTCCAGCTAGCTGCAATCATCCTTCCATTGTTGTCCCAAATTGGCACCATCGAATCTGGACCGCGCCAACGTATCTTTTACCCACTCTCCTCTCGTGATAAATAATACAGGGTAGAAATAACAATGATTCGTCCTTATTAGAATCTCATTAATGAAATATCCTTTTGTGGATTCCGTGTGCCCCAATACTTAACTTAATAGAGGCTAAGAACGGCAGTCGGCGCCCATTTCGCGCGACTATCGTCCCAAGCTATCCGGCTCGAAGGACCATGATCGCTTGTCAGCCGGCCGACCGGCAGCTGGCCGGAAGGCCGCCATGTGATACCACAAAGAGCAGCGGCGGTCTGTTTCGCAGCTGCCACCCCGAAATCTGCCGGTGGTGGCGGTCTTCGGACGGTGAAGAGTTCCGAGAATTCGGGGCCTCGATAAAAGGAGGATAAGAGGCTGGTTCTTGCGCTTACCTGCAGCTAGAGCCGGGGTTGTCTTGGACCTTTTCGTCCCGGGCGGTTTTCGGGTCTTAATTTGAGGTTAGGGATGGCGGCGTGTTGGCAAAGTGAGCTCGGATCACGCTAGGTAAATGGACGGTTCGAGAATATCGCAAGAATAACATCTTTTGGTGCAAATCACCATCTTTCGATATCTACTCGACGTTTTGATGGCAGATTTCGGTTGGGTTCTTTTAGGGTGGAGTGATTTGATTGACAGATGGAATGTTAGGTAAATAGGTACTCTATGGTTTATCAACTGGTACAAAAATAAATAAACCTTTTTGCCATTAGAATTTCATACTACACTTTTTGGTTACCAAGAGAAAAATTTCAAACAATTCTCTAGAAATCCTCAGGAAACTCCAAATTATTATAAAGATCCAGTAAACTATGATGAATAAATCAAATATAAGTTTTGGTACTTATTGACACAATCAGTAACGAAGATTGATACAAATTCTATGAACTTTTATAATAATCTGAAAAAAGTAAGGCTACAAGAGAAACCCTGTTTCTTGAAAAAGCCTATGTTAATAGGAATTTTTTTCCTAAAATTACCCAAAGAATCTCTCATTTTCCTCTGTATTTCCAATTGAAGAATACCCTGTATATAGAAAGAAAAAATCGAACTATCCAAGCATGCATTTATTATTTTCATATGCGTTTTAGTTTCCCAAAAAATTTTCCACAAGCTGATAAATAAATGTGTTGGAAGTATTTTTCTATGTATTCGTACCACTTTAAAACAGAATTAGGTTATTGTGATAACGATTTGAAGGTTCACGCGAAATTTGGTAAGAAAATGTTTTTTCTGTACACCAGTGTCTCTAAAAATTATGCCAAATCTTGGAATTGAACAGTTTCATAAAGGTTTAAAGGTTACAGAAGCAATTAATTTTCGTTGGTAGAAGAGCAACGAATAATAGGAACTATACAGGATGTTTCCACGATAACTTCATTCATCGTACAATTTAAAGTGATGAATTAATCCAAACTACGAATCCCGAACACGAAGATTCGAACATAAAAAATCAATTGCACGTCGAGGTAACATAAAATGACTCGCAAAATCGGCAATAACCAACCCATATGTAACACGAACCATAGAGGAAAATCGATATTCGACAACCTCGACAACAGGAGACCTACAGCAAAGGCACATGGAGGTATATGGAACAAGACAATATCAAATTCTCCCTTAAACATCTCTTTCGCTCTTTTTGCTAATGAAAACCTCCATGGGACACAGGATACTCTACCCATGACAACCGGATGTCTAAATCATCATTGGCGCTGTGGTTTTCGATAAAAAGACTATGTGAGTGTGCATGCAGGTCGACTCTTCTAATTAACATCAGCATTGAAGTGGCGGAGACTGACTGGTTTTGTAGTTCAACAGACCCAGGCCAGAGCCGGACCCAAGGTTAATAATCCACCAGAGGCGGCACAATAGAAAGAAAATGGCCTAGTCAACAAATTTGATTTTGGATTGAAAAGTCCCCGGTCTGATGAACAGATGACGGTGCTAGAATTAAATCCTTATGGATTTTAGTTAGTACCAACCCTCACACGATACGTGTCAAAATTTGACAGCAGTCCGACCATTAGTTTGTAAGATATTGCGTTGTGAGTATAGCTACTTTTGTTATTTGAAGAAAGATGGAAAAAATTTCGTGTGCTGATAAAATATTGCTTTTTGAAGGGAAAAAATACAGTTGAGGCAAAATCTTGGCTTGATGAAGAGTTTCCGGGGTCTGCACCAGGAAAATTAACCATCATTGATTGGTATGCTGAGTTTAAACGTGGTGAAATGAGCACAGAAGACGGCGAACGCAGTGGACGCCCAAAAGAGGCTATCTTCGACGAAAATATTCACAAAATAATTTTGAATGACCGTAAAGTGAAGTTAATTCAGATATCAGCAATAACATGTAAATGATTCTGAGCAGTGTTTGAAGCTTTTTAAGTTTTAAGTTTTTTGCGTCGATATGTGACAATGGATGAAACATGGTTCCATCATTTCACTCCGGAGTCCAATCGAAAGTAAGCTGAGTGGACTGCACATTATGAACCGAATCCAAAGCGAGGAAAAACACAAGTCAGCTGGCAAGGTTATGGCATGAGTATTTTGGGATGCGCAAGGTATAATATTCATTGATTACCTCCAAAAGGGCCAGACCATCAACAGCGATTATTATATAGCGTTATTTTGTTGTTTAAAGGTTGAAATCTCTGAAAAACGGCCCCATTTGAAAAAAAAGGTACTGTTTAATCAAGACAATGCGCCGTGTCACAAATCAATGAAAATAATGACAAAATTGCATGAATTGGACTTCGAATTGCTTCTGCATCCACCGTATTCACCAGATCTGCCCCCCTGCGACTTTTTCCTGTTCTCAGAGCTCAAAAGAATGCTCGCTGGAAAGAAATTTATCGCCAATGACGAAGTAATCGCCGAAACTGAGGCCTATTTTGAAGCGAAAAACAAATTGTACTACAAAAATGGTATCAAAAAGTTGAAAGATCGCTATAATGAGTTTTACCATGGTACACCGAGGATTTTTCAATTGACCTGTTATGGATGCCAATAATAAAAAAAAAGAAGAATTTCAACTGTCAAATTAAATAAAAAATAATTGACTGCAACTCGCGTAATGATACCAATTTATTGGCGAGCCACTGGCACATATGACAAGCCGCCACTGTAATCGACGTGAGAAGCTATCTATGGATATCATTATGGTGGAGTACTCCAGGGTCACCATGAGCAAGAGCTCCATGTTTTTTTGAATGAACACGAGAAATACTCGTTGTCTGAATTGCGCCTGGTAATTTTTTGAATGGAAGTAGAAGACCTCTGTACGGATTAATGTAAACTTGATACATTGTGATGTCGACGTCCTCCCATGTTTAAAATAGATCAACGATGTCTTTGACATTGACTGCAGATGCTCGAGAAATTTCTACTAATCGAATGTTTCCGTTGAGTGGTGAAACAACGTTCGAAAAATAACAAAGCTGATATAACGAATTTTCACGATAAAAGTTTATTGATCCTCCTCAATGCAAAAAAGTGGAAAATATACACTATAAGGAGATTCCTTGTTTAAAATTTAGGTAGATATTTTTAACTGAACACCTGATCAATGTTATTAAATAAATTGATTTCAATTCGACATCGAATTACCAATAATAAAATAGTATAGTCTACCTAAAGTCAACTAAAATCAATATCCGAAAAGGAATCGCATTTTTTGCGATTGAGTTTTAGTATAATTGTAAGTGTTGCACATATTTAAATCAGTCAACCAAAGAATGTAGCCTGAGAATCCATTTCAATAACAATTTCGAATCAAATAACTTGCTTGGAGAAACTGCCAGTCGAACCATTGGAAATACCTTCGAAAGATTATTGGCAGACCTGGTTGTCATCATATATACATCGAATAAATACGTCACAGTAAAGCTTATGGACTTATTATACGGAAATTCATCCAAAAAATAACCCACCAGAAGTTTTATACGCTGTAAGCTCGAAACTAGACCACTTATTCGATAAACAGTGACCTAATTAAATTTACAGGTACCTAATTTGCCGACATGAAACCATAGAAAATCGTGACACATACAGGTTACACCGCCATCTATAAAATTCTCCAGAGCTGTCATACCCTTCCTCGAAATATAAGAAGTGGAGACGTTTCAAACTAAATACGTGACCTATGGATGTCCCTGGAACATCACTCGAATCAGTATCCAATTCATTCCGAATAATAGACGTCATTTTTCCACCAGAGAATTTTTTGAATCATAGAGTCGTACGTCAAAAGCGACGAAGGCATATGTATATGGCTAGACCTATAATGGATAACACATTGAAGCAGCTGCTTTGTATTCTATAAACGTAGCGCCGTAAAAAGCATGTAATGGGATTGAGGATTAGGAACCATAACTTATTTTTGACGTTATCGGTCCCGACTATTATCTGATACGAATGCTACGATGATGCACAGATAGATGGACCGGGAGGCTGGATTGGTGAAGACGAATTGCTGAATGTTGAATATCGGTGATGAATCGCTTTGGAATTTCGAGTTTTTCGATATACTTATGGCCAACAAAGGTTTGGAGTTCAGTTTGGAGGTTGGTAAGTCTGGTGTGATCTTTTTACATGAATTATAAGGTATTTTTTTTAGGTTAGATTGAAAATTAACACGATTTTTATGTTTTTTTGGGTATTTGAGCTGGGAATACTAATCAGTTGATGAATTGAAATCTAGTGACAGAAACTACAACTGTCTACAATAATACGCATAAGGAGCTTCATTTTGAATAGTTCGCTATCTTGTCAGCTGTCATCTTTTGACGTTTGACAAGTAAAAACTACGCCATTACTAAGGATAGAACTATACACGCTTCAACAACCAATTGAAATTGTTTAAATTAGCTACAAAAATAGTGAGAACTTTGCAGTCACAGTTCGCAAAAATAAAGCACTTTTGGTCTTCGTGAAGCACCTTCTAAGCCGGCAATAGTGGAACTGGTGGAAAAATGAGTTGTTGGGACAACTGAAAATATTGCTAGTGTAGCTCATAGTTTTCGAAAACTTAGGTTTGCCGATTTCTCACCGATATGAAGAAGATATTGAGGTTGACGTTTGTTATCAATAAGACGGCGCTACGTGCCATACAAACAATCGCAATTTTGCAAGAAAAGTTTCCTTGCCATGATATTTCTCGAAGAAAGAAAGAAGTCTCTAGCAGATTCCGTCTTAGAGTTATTATATACACGGTTGCCGAGCGGGCATAATTGATTTTGATCTTGAATTCTTCATTTGGTAATCGAACCTATTGAAGATCAAAACTCAGAAATTGTAGAACTTTGGCAGAATCCTGAAACAACTTTCAAGTCCACGAATTACAGTGAATTGGAGAAACGAACAGAATTTTGGAAGAATATTTTCGTGTTGTGCTATTTAAAGATTCAATTTTCAATTTAGGAATTGAGTTCGTGTTCTTTAACGAAATAAAACAATTCAACACTTAAGAAATATAAAGAAGTCAAAGATTAACCTTGAAAATTCAGTCTACTCTAACCAAACCTAAAAGATTAGGTTAGTCATAGAATATTCTCAAATCGTGCTGACTGACAGTCATTCTGAAGCGAAGAAAGCCGAATAAAACCTTTGTGTTCTTGACGCTCTCACAGCCACATTCACTTTTCATTAACCGAAGCGACATCATTCATACAAACCGCCGATTAACATTTCAATGGTAACAATCTACCTGGTCAAACAGCCAGCAAATGAAACAATCATCAGAAAACCGGATCCCCAAAAAGAATGAATTTTTTAACGAGACTCAACATTTTCTCGTCAAAAGACAACTTTTATCAGCCGGTATCTGAATATAATGTAGAAACATTAAAGGCAATCTTGGGACAACATCGTAAGAATATGAAGTAGGCATTGACACATGACCGCGGCTGTCATGTCCGGTGGTCAATGAGCTCGGGACAACCTGTGCATAACACAGGAAGACGACTATGGGAACCAGCGGAGTGGAGAAGGACGCAAGAGCGTTGGCATTTCTCGCGACTCCTTCGCAAACATATTTGCTTGATTTAGAGCCGATGGCCATGTGATCGATGTCTACCGCAGGCATTTCCGAACATCGACAAGTCTGTGACCGCGACGACTAGACGAAATAGTTCTGTGACTCCTCGAGGCTGGTTGAACGTTCCTGGAATCTGAGGAAGATCGATGGGGATGTGTGTTGGAATGAGGGAAAACCTCGTGTGAGAGATTGCTAGAATGTAGCGGCATACCAACATTCTAAAAAGGGAAAAGATGCCGAGAATTTACGTCAAAGTTTCGTTTTGACATTTATTCGGAATTCTGTGGCTCATTTGGTGAAGTCATAGACTCTTCGTTCTGCTTTGGTCTTAATATCTGACAAATAGAATTGAAAATTCAAATTTTATTGTTCTATGGTCGGTTTCTTTAGCTATTTCCATAAGAAATGTCAATTTTTACCATTCTACTAAGATGTCTAAAAACCTGGTGTATTGACTGATTAGATTTTGTTTCGCCAATTTTGAGAATATGAGTTAAGCTTCGTTAAGTCAACTGCAGGTAGCGCTATCAACAAATTAAGATTCTTGTTTTTATTATTTATAAGTTCTGTGCCATTATGAACCTATATGCACCGTATAGGAACCATACTGTGCTATATGTATATCTTTCATTATAGTTCTATAGTTATATTCTATGCATCATAATACCAACTGACAGACAGATTCTTAGATTCTATTTTCATGGCAAAAGTTCAAAATTTAAAAATTTAAATGAGGACAACAACTTCTATGCATCATAATACCAACTGACAGACAGATTCTAAGATTTTATTTTCATGGCATATAAATTTGCAGGTTCATTGAATAATTCTAGAATTGAAGACTGAAAATAACATGTTAACGAAATTGAACAAGCATTTTTTCTTTCCGCTTCTAATTTTAGATTCCACACTCCCCAAATCAGTATAGATTAGAATGTTCCAAAGGTCGTGATTGAAAAAATGAGCTATTTCACCTAAAATATTCATTCGTCCTTGATACCCACCGAATAACACATTCAAAGTACGTTGGGGACTACATCAATCGATTTAATTTAGAAATCAATGTAGAACTTACGTGAATAGAAGCATAAATCCATTGTACATACCTGCAACAGAAAAAAAAATGTATTAGATCTCAAACTCAAAAACAGATTATGTTCTATCAGATATACATTGAAGCAGAGATAATTATTCATTAGATTGAGGCAATTATCCTCATTTTTAGAGTCATTTTTTATCTTTTCATCCAATCATTAATGGATGTGAATATTTCAATATCACTTAGTATATTAGCGTAGTTTTCCATTCAGAAGAACGCCGAACAACTTAAAATGAGGGACAACTAAAGTATATACATGTGACTCAAACAAACAACAAATATTTGCTTAAACCATTTTAAATTTTCATAATATTGCAGCAGAACCGTAATAAATTAAAACTATTTACATTCCGGACAGCGCTATAACTATGTAGGATATAACTTTTATCAAGAAAAAGAAGTCTCCGTTGTTAGTTTGATATGGGTGAAAAAACCAAGTACGAAAACAAGCTAATCTAGACAATATAAAGTTCATAAAACTCGAAACACTCTATTTAATAAAATTGCGAGGTTCAAGAAACAGGTAAGAGAACATTATTCTTTCTAGTGTCATGAACTGGTAGCGAATTAGGTTTTGAGTTCCCTTCAGATGTATTTTTAGAAATAGCCAATTTGTGTTTGTGCGATGTGACACTTCCTGCATGTTCTGCCAGGGTGTTGGATGATCTATAGACCCATATTCGATAATGGTGATACGGAAAAGCTTCGAAAAATGTAGATATAACCTGTCAGAATGATATTTGATGAATAGTCTTTTTCTCACGAAGGTTTATCTACTTTGTCATTTTAAAAGCACTGGAATTCTGAACTTGGAGGACTGTAATGTGATTTGTGATGGGTTTCCACGAAGACCCAATTTTTAACTTTGAATATTTTAGACGGAAATGAACTTGACATTGAATGATCATTTTTCTGATGAAATACTGACTTGCTTATGAAAATCGAGAGACAGTTCTTGAAAAATGTACAAATATTAGTCGCAGGAAGCAGTGGAAGAAAATTATAAAGGATTTTCTAATAAGAGGTTTCATTTCGATATTAAAAAAAACACCAATTCGCACATTTGTGGCTGTATGTTCTTGATAACTTCACGAATTTCATCTTCATGGTCTTGTTTCATTGAAGGTTGCATGTCAAATTTTCTGATAAATGAATTTGAACAAACGTCTCTCCCAGACTTTTTTGTTTTTTTTTCAATTGATCAAGTTGATCAAGAGTGTTGTTTTTCATTATGAATTTTCCTCAGAGTAATATGTTTATTACTCTATGGAATTTTTCAACTGTGAAACCCAAATGACAACCAGTGACATTTCTATCTTTTTGAACGCAATTTTATAAATGAAGCGCCATGAATCTTTCCAAAAATGCCACGACATCAAGATAAAAGCACTCGCGCAGACAACAAAGCCAGTTTTCATCATACCCAAAGTATTAAAAAGTCTCGAGAGGTGATATACAGGATTATGTTTGCTGACGGTTCAAGAGTCCACCATTTTCCTGGATTCCTTCGAACAGATGTTTATAAGGTACATAAAATATTGATAAACCAATCTGAAAGTAAACACATATTTTCTACTATGCTCATCTCAGCATGTGTTCATAATGGAGATTCTGTAAACCTGAGATTAAGCCACTTCCGCTGCCAATGTATTTCTCACAGAAAAAATACGGGGTTGCCAGATGAGGGTTGCGGAAGTTGTGGCGACATCTGCAGGGTGCAAAGGGCACGAATGCGGGTGCGTTCTAGAATTAATCGAAAATGTGGATTCTAGGAAGGAGTTCAAGGAATTTTACCATTTAAATGTTTTAATGAGCTAGACTCAACGCCTCAAAATAAATTTCCCTTCGAATGATTGAAATTAGAGAAGTATCAAATATATTCTGCCAATCGAAGGCAACTGTAATCCAATTAGTAACTCAAAAAGTTGGATCGCGCACAATTGCGAAACTGTAGAAAAGCTTTCAAAGTTCTTTTAAAGAGGGTGCTTAGCTACCCAAAAGAAACTAATCTTTCGACTAGATACTTTTCAAAAGTTTATTTCACAATTTTGATTGAGATACTCTCATGTCTTTTCATTTTTAATTAGTTACATTTGTCTGAAATCATCATAATATGGTACAACAATCCATTTAGCAAACGTCTTCTGAAGAGCGTATAAAACGATTCGCCAATTTTTTTTATGACCACCGTGACATCTTTATAAATCACTAGTAGGCTGGAATCCAATATTTATATTCTGATCCTACCACTAGATTGATTGCTCCATATTGAAAACGTCGTAAAAATATCGTAATGTCACTAAAGATTCCTCTTTTTCCTCGTGGTGAGATTTATATTGTATTCGAAGAGTTAACCTGATGCAGAATGGATAGTTTTTGATTTATCATTTCTGAAAGATGTTCCATGCACTTAAGAATTGTTTTCTATCATGTAACAAACCATTTTCAGTCAGCCACATGTCAATTGGAGTCTTTTTCTTGAAGATTTCGAATTTGAAAATAATGATCTCATTGCTTCATGAAATATGTTGTTGGAATTACACAAACTGCGCTCAATTATCTAGGTATGAAGTCAAAAATGCGACGTTGTCGCAATTCTATATTTCCCAAGAGCCGATAAGTCAGCAAAGCTCTTATCCGCGCCAGATATTTCGAACTTATGAAACCGTCTTATTTTTTCGAAAAATCAAGGTAGTGGGCGTAGTTTCTGGAAAAATCGCATCTGGGACATTGGAAACAACGCCTATGTTCAACAATCTGTTGCAATTCTCTTCTCTCACTCAAACAATAAATCCGGTATTTTTTAAGCCAAAGACAAATAAACAGACAGACGGTGTTTGGAGTGCATAGCGAAAGTACATTTCAATTAAGTGTTATCTAATATCTTGGCAAATGTGTTATCAGTCAATGTTGCACTTGAGGCACCGTAAATATAGGTACAAAGTTGCATTAACCGCGAAGAGATAATCTATGAAATTCTCGTAAAACCGATATTTTTCAACGAGCTGACATTTCAGCCGAGAGTACCACAACGAAATACTCGAGTAGCAACATAAACTTCTTTTGAAAAGTTTTCTCTGCAAGAAATGCCGGGAAAAATCAAATAAAAGAACGCAATATAACTTTATTCGAATATCTCCCTCCTGTCAAAAATTCTATGTATATGGAGAACAATTATAGAAAATTACAGCGATAATTGCTTTGTAGGAAGCGAAACAGCACTGCGATAATTGTTCTGTTCAAAGATGCATAGTTTCTATGCATCTAACACAGTTAGAATCTATGGCAATTCCATTCTAAATCAGTTTGACAAGTAATGTAACAGTTTATTCGGGAAATATTCCCCCGAATTACACTCGTGCATCAAAATGACCACATAATTCCGCATTCCAGCGTGTTTTCTTTGAAAAACTGCTTTCGGTCATTTTCATTTTTGGAGAAAGAGCCCTCCACCTTCGGTGTCGGCCTCTTTCTCCATCGTTGTTTTATTGCAATTTAAAGTTCTATAGCTCTAAAAAAGAACACCCTTTATCTAAACAAAATAAAATTTTTCCAGCTGAAATTCAACCTTTGTTAAATTTTTTTTTGTGTTTTGAAGATATGAAATTTTGAAAACTGATTTGGTAGACGTAGAAAATTTTTATGAATAATATCCGGAGCTATCCTTTATTTCCTCCGATTCAAATTAGATATATCTTGTTATATCCAGTGTGGTAACTTCTACAGCAGCAAACCTACAATGTCAGATTACCGCTGTACAACACTGTAAATGTGTTAAGAAATTGAACGGCAAACGTCACTTCCAATATTCTCGAGTATTGTTATCTTATCTGAACAAAATGAGGTCGTCGTTTCAACGGAAGTGGAAGGTATATACTTAATTTATTTCAATAAAATTGTTGTTGATGACTTTGCCTCCTATGCGGTGACGATGTTTCCTTTTTCGCTGGTCCAATTACAACGTTTAAGAGTATATTAACTCCGCCGTTACCCCAATTAGCAATTGAACGAGGCACTGTAGAATATTTCGATGCGTTCGTTGAATTTTTCTAGGCAAATAAGGTAAACGTGATTACTTTATCTGTATCAATATTTTCATTGGTTATCTCGCTGTCAATCGTGAGGTTTCCAACACTGATTTGGCCAAACTGCGACGAATTACACAATTTTTTTTCTTAGGTAGAACGATATTGGCTCAAGGCACTCTCAATTTGAATATTCTCTCTAGAAAATTTGGGCATTTATTGTTTAGACCCAGAACTTATAGACTGAAGTGCCACTGATGGAATGGTACTGTCAGTACTTATTAAATAGTCGTCAGTACTTCTTCTAATTCTGCATGTTATGGTCAAAAACTATGTAGAATTATAAAAACAATAGTAGAGTAATCGAGCAGTAAAATAAGTTCTCAAGTTCAAACTAGTAGAAGAAAATGTTCTTTTTTCGCACAATATTGAATTCCTCTCAGAATTCGGCAGTTGAAATAACTTCAGCAGAAGATTAAAGAATAGGTACGAAGTCTCCAGCAAATTCATATTGTGTTGATTCATGTTTAGATCTAGGTGGCCTGTTAATTATCGTAAGTTATTGCACAAGTGCACCAAAATTACTGATAATTCTGCATGACAGCGTGTTGTCATAAAAACTACATGAGTTCATTTTCATTTTTGGAGAATGAGCCCGACTCCGAAGGTGGAGGGACCAATGATTCCACCAAACAGTCAGTTTTTCTGGATGTAACGGTGTTTCGACATACACTTGAGGATTGGCTTCACTCCAAATGCGGCATTTTGTTTGTTGACATAGCCTTTCAACCAGAAGTGCGCTTCGTCGCTAAACAAAATAAAATGGACGTAGTGCGCGATACGTATTTCGCACAGAACCATTATTTTCGAAATAAAATTGCACTATTTGCAAGCGTTGTTCAGGCGTGAGTCTATTCATGATGAATTGCCAAACCAAACTGAGAATAAATCACTTGACAGCTGTTAAATCGGTCGCCATCTTGAACAGTAATGCCAACTTAAAGTTATATACCTCGAAAAAAAAACACCCGCTAGTAAGCATCAAACTGAGAACGAATATCTGTTAAGAGTTCTACATAATTGAAAATCTTCCTGTATGAAAATCTGTCGAGCTGACAAAAAATTAAATGAAAAATTCAATTTCCACAGAGAATCACGACGAGCAGTGGAAGAAAATATCTACAATATTAAATTCCCAGCCTCCCTTTTTGCTCCTATTTGCTCTAGTTTTTTAACGAGACAAGGACGATTGAAATTTCTGATTGCACAGGGAAGGAGGGCCACTTTGTATTCAGAATTTATATTCATCATCTTAGTTGGATGGAAAATTTATAATCCAGAATATTAAACGGGATCTCTTCTGTTTCCCGATAACGAATTAGAAAATGGTTTCACTACCGCAGCTCTTAACTTAACCAACTCGGTGGAATGCAAATTGGCTGGGATATTTTTCGATACGCTATCTTGACTGGAAGCCAATTCTGATTGGATTTTAATCCTAGGGGAAATCCCCAATCGAGTTTAGATCCCCAAATATTCAAAACTCGAGGGAATATTCCCGTTTGATAATCTAGGTATTTTGCCCACAATCCTAAATGCCAAGCTCGTAACAAAAATATTGTCTTATTCACTGACATCCTCATAGATTTTCCATACACGATGACGTCAGTTTGAAGTAAGCTTGTTCGTTATTAGCATTTTCATTCCTTTGTTTTTAGTATTTGCTGCTACATATTCTACTGAAAAAATGCTAGTTATAAGAGTGAACAGATTAATGTTTCCCATGGAAAAGTGACTGAGAACTTAAGGCATTTAAAACAACGTTGAATTCTAACCTCAATCTGATTACTATAGTAAAAATGTAATAATTGAACAATGAAATACTATCGAATGATAGCAAGCTCATTCAACATACACTTGATCTACTCAAAAGATATTCGATTGTTGACATATTCAAGTGTCGTCAAATTGGGTGAATTTGTGTTTTGGCAACCTCTTTGGAAAATGTTTCAAATAGCCTATTTAATGAAAAATTCATCAGACTTATGTCATAATGTTGTGGAGGTTTGGAATTTTCAATATTGTCACTTTAGTTTTTTTATACAACCATTTCATTGGATTTTTGACGTTAAGTGTAAATGCGACGTTGCCACCTCTATCGAAAATTCGTGATTTCAAGGAAGCAACTAGTTTAAATAATTATGCGGGTTATTTAAATAACTATAATAATCCGAAGTAACCCGTCCGTGAAAGAAAGAATGAGATATAAGATGATTCGCAAATATTTCGAGTTCGACAACACTCTAGAATCCAATATAGAAGCAAAGACTACCGAACCGTGAAAAGTTCTGGCTTAAATTGCCGTGTAATCCACAACAAAGTTACACAATACAAAATTTCTACAAGATAATCGACCTGACGATGGCAATAAACTCCAAAAGAGTGAACTTGAAAATATTAATTCGGAGTTTCGTCATGAAAGATTGAATCATTATGGCATCGTTCACCTTCAATTTATGTTAATCAGGAAATTAGAACGATACAAGAATGGAGGAAAACCTTCATTTTTAAATGCTGCAAAACAGAATCGGTTAAATTCGACAATGTTTAAGGTTGATGATTCTATTCGTGTTAGTGGGAATGTTTTAACCTTTGCCCAATTGGGGAAACTTCACGTTTCACGCTCAAAGATGGAAATCGTGTTGGAAATTGTGAAAAAACTCTGAATTTCTATATTTGCATTTCAGTAGCTTCTTTAAATTTTACATTTTGAAAACTGTTAAGATTCTTATTGAAAATGAAAAAATTCGAGTGAGCTCTTATGTAATTATAAAGGGTGTTTTTTTAGAGCTATAGAACTTTAAACTGCAATGAAACAACGATGGATTATTCGATTGACATGAATTTTATTTATCAGCAAGATAATCTTGTGGCATTACATTTTAAATATGATTTCTGTCATATGACCGCCACGGCTGGCTCGGATCTAGTCCAATCTGGACTATGTATGTGGCCGTATATCAGCAATAACACGGCGAATGTTGTCTTCCAAATGGTCAAGGGTTTGTGGCTTATCCGCATAGACCAATGACTTTACATAGCCCCACAGAAAGTAGTCTAGCGGTGTTAAATCACAAGATCTTGGAAGCCAATAACAAGTCCAAAACGTGAAATTAGGCGGTCACCAAACGTGTCTTTCAATGAATCGATTGTTGCACGAGCTGTGTGACATGTTGCGCCGTCTTGTTGGAACCACAGCTCGTGGACATCATGGTTGTTCAATTCAGGAATGAAAAAGTTAGTAATCATGATATTCCGCACAGAACCATTATTTTCGAAATAAAATTGCACTATTTGAAAGCGATGTTCAGACGTGAGTCTATTCATGATGAATTGACCAACCAAACTGAGAATAAATCACTTGACAGATGTTGAATCGGTCGCCATCTTGAAAGGTAATGCCAACTTAAAGTTATATACCTCGAAAAAAAACACCCTTTGGAAGTGAAAAGTGGAAATATTTTTTTTTATGAATTTTCAATAGAATAGTCGGGCTTTTAATTCTTTTTATGAATATGTAAATATTCCTTTTGATGCTCTTTCGGTGTAAAACTCGTTGGAAATGATGAATGAAGATCATTAAGTGCTAAAGTTTACAAACGAATTCAAATTAATAAGATATTCAAATTGCCTATCATTAATCAAAAAAAAAATCAGTGGACAAAGATGTGGTACTTCAGATTTCAAGTTCACGTAGTTTTAGTATAATAGAATCGATATAGATCGAACTATAAACGAACATGGGAAGAAGCTTTCCATGAGCAAACTCCTCGTGTGGATCGGCCTTAACAACCGTACTAAATCACTCTTAATTGTAGCGTATTTGTGATATTCAGAACCTTCCATTATAACCCGATTTATAACCCATGTTTCCCCGATTCGAACTAGATGCATTCCAGCAGATTACGCCCCTATCTTCCATTCTTGTTCTAATTTTACTGTGCCCAGACACGTCATTATGGAACACAGAAGGCAATTCAGCAAATTGCCATTTTCCAATGCCCGACACGACATCGAAGTCGATCAAGGTGAAGACTGAAAAATATCGCCAGATTATGTAATTCGACTTGTTTTCTATTAAATAATTAACGAGAGAAAGTTTAAGTACCGCAGAGACAACGTAGGAGTACACCCATTGGTACTGAGCAATGGTTTACTTTTCCTTGTCTTTAGGAAGAAGGGTGTGCTTGAGCACAACGATTTATGGCGTTTTTGAGCTTCTGTTGGGAGATTCATAACAATTATCTAATAACAAGAAGCTAGTAAAAGTCGAATGTATGTATTTTTCAATGCTGGTATTTATGCAGCCAAATTCAAATGATCAACTGAGAAATATAAGCTGCCAACTTTCAACTTGAACGCAAGTTTCTCATTGTAACTTAAGATTGGCGTCACAGGCAGATTATGGTCGATATAATCGTCCATCTGAGCGTACAATTGGTAAGACAGTGAAAAATTTCGAAGATACTGGATCTGTCGAGATCCAAATTTATATATTTCCCGACGCGGACAATATTTGGGCCTCTCTTACGGCACGCTAAGGCGTATTTTGCATTTGGATTTGCAACTTCGTCCTTACCGAGGTTCTGCTGACACAAGAACTAAAGTCAGCTGACTATGGAATTCGCAGAAAATATGCCAATTGAGTTATTGAACAACAACGTTTGGATGACGATTTTTCGCATCGAATCTTCTTCAGCGACTACGCACATTTTTCATTTGGTGGCTATGTAAACGAGCAAAATGTAACTTATGGGGCAGTAAAAATTTTAACTGCTAAGAGACCATTACATCCACAAAAAATCACTGTATGGTGTACAATTTGGTCTGGTGGAGTGATTGGCCCGTTCTCAATGATACCAATTTTTTTTGGGCTTGAAATTAATGAAATGCAATTGGAACAGATGTTGTTCCAGCAAGATGGTGCAACAAGCTACACTACACCACTCGTTTTGGCTTTATTGCAAGACAAGTTCTCATTTTGGTTATGTGAATTGGCCACAAAGATCTTCTGATTTATTGCCTTTGGATTTTTTTTGTGAAAACCAACATGCGTCAAGTTATGGGTGAGATTTTGCTAGAAATGTGTCGGCGAGTCATCTGAAATAACCTAACAAGGATCTAGTCCTATGCAGCCACATAAAAATTTGGATTTTCTGGTGGGTCAAACTTGAAATATCGATATTTCAAGTCGAAGTCGAAACGGCCAAAATTCCTGGTATCGAAATCCAAAGCCGACTATGCCAAATCGAAATTTCAACTGAATTAATCAGAATCCCGAGGAGATATGCGACCCCATCTCTAATGGGCATCTTCTGCGGACTGGTAGCGGTGCGCAGAAACCCGCAGAAAGGATTTTTTCCTCTCCGCAAGAATTCCACGGATAATTCTCGGAAGGATTTCGTTTTTTAACGTCTGGTCTGGGTGGTTGGCCGGCTCGGAAGGAGCAATAAAATGGCGACCAGATCAGATTGCGAGCGCGGTCGGACGCTGTTACCCGATCTACCTCCTTTGTCTGGGCAAAGAACACCGAATTAAACTCTCTTGTGTTATGCAGAACTCCTAACGCGATGAAATCGTCCATAAAAATGGGATCGTCATTTTTTACGCCTTTGTTTATCGATCGCCAATGCCCCCGGCTGTACAGGATGCCTCTCGGGGCTGCATTCGCATCGCGTGCGGCGTTGACGATCTACGAAAATATCCGACAATCCCGGAATTTTTCGTAGATCGTCAAGACCAGCTTTTGCGAGTCAACAGGAACGACTGGACTGATTTTTATGGCCTTCGATTTGTTCGATGAGTCCGAGATTTCAACTTTACTTTCAACAAAGTAAACATCATGTAATATTGGTCGAAAACGCAAATGTAATTATGGGAGTGAAACGAAAGCCGAAAATCTGTCAAGACGTCTGCTGGTCCATCTAGTTGTTGATATAATCCTAAATTAACAATAACCGACAATAACGCTGATGAATAAACCATATTATACATAATAAGGCATTCCCATCAGTGAGAAAATCAAGAAAGACAACATGCTAGTTGAAAAACAGATTGAACAACAAGTTAAACACTCGAAATGCCAAAAATAGGTTGCAAATTATTGATAATTTCAGATTTTATTGGAAAATTTGGGTTGTTGGGAAAAGTTGTTGATGTGAAGAATCGAAACCGTGTGCGTCGCTCAAGAACAACTGATAATGTTGCTGCTGTAGCCCCTGTGTGTGTTGTCGTAAACCCAAGTTTTTCGATTCCTTGTCGATTGCGCTACCCAGCTATATTTTATGTTTTTTTTATGGCTGGAATTGGAAGATATTGATATGGGCGACGTTTATTTTGTAAAAACGGTGCTACGTGCCACACAAGCAACGAAATAATCGTAATTTTGCAAAAAAAAAATTCTGGGCGTGTGGTGAGGTGATCACAAATGGCCATCGAGATCTTATGATTCAACACCTTTAGACTTTTTTCTTTAGATTTTTTTCTTTTTTAGATTGAATTCGTGAAGTTATCGAGGACATTTCAACTTTAAAGTCAGTGGATCTTACTAAATTGTAGAAATTTTCAGTATTTTCATCAATGAATTTCCCGGTAATGACCGAATAAATCAAATATCTAACTACCAGACGACTTCTTCTCTCTTCTGACCGATTTCCTGCTAATTACCAACTTCTAATCAAATATGAAAATGAGTAGAGCACAGTCTTCATATCGTTTAGATTTGCGTCTACACACTATCAATTAAAGCACTAATGAAGATAACGAGGCCCACTGACCGATTAGAAGTAATTTACGTGAAATTGTTGTTGATTAAATACTCATATTTTCCACTGATCTGTAAGCCAATGAAACCATAAACTTTTCATGGTTATCACTAGGAAAATTGATTGGAGCACGATTACATTTTGGTTCGTTGTTCCTGATGGAAAATTTCAATTCTCCTGTATATATACTTTCGGTATCTTTCAAGAAGTTGACAACACAAAATTTCAGACAAATAATTCCGAAATCATTGGACGGATTCGGCCATGCCCACACTTTCCAATGGACGTTAGCCATAAGTGTCACTGATGTAACTGAAATACTCGAAGGTTGAAAATTTCCGTTAAAGACAATAAGACATCTTGAGTGGCACTCCGAATGCTTCTCAGGTGTTTTTTAATGGATTATTTCCGGTAAAAACAGCACCTGACACAGTACGTTTTATACGATACCCTCCTCGATAGAATCGACTGTGGCAAAAACGTAATTTTCTCAAAGGATGTTAGTTCCAGTGATGATTCATAACGTCAACACCCTCGATACTTGCCTATGAATCACGAATAGGGCAAGATCTATAGGGTTGATGATACAATCCCACCCTATGTTTAGGGTTGTAGTTTCTCATGCTAGTAGGATCGACTACTTGTTTGAAAACTGGAGTTTAGCAGATGGATGGAATATTGTTTTGTTATTTGTCACAAGGCCAGCTGTTAGATTAGTCTCGTTTTTTATGTGCTAGAGAGATATTCTCGGATTTTTAGCCATTGAAATATGTGATTGCGTTCTTAATCTACAATTTTTTAATTACTTAAATGATTCCTAAGGAAATAGTACTCCAAAAATGGTTCTTTCTAGCAAAAAGGATTGTAACCTCAATGCTTATGGCCTAAAAGTCATTCAAATTTGACATATATCATTTGATTGTTAGTTTCGGATGAAAACTGTGGATATGCATGATAATATGACATTTTCATTCTTTTGTAAGCCGAAAATCAGTTCCATTTAACATAAATGACCAAAAATAGTATCAATTCATGAAACTTTAATGTATCATTTGCGTATCGCAGCTGTCACGAAGGCAGAAACCTATAAACGATTCAATTCTATGTTCCCATCGAAAACATCAGGCGCGAACACCCCATATAGAAAATTCATCGATATATTCGCGCGGATGTAAAAACCACAGATCACCGTCTTGAAATATAGTCGTCAGAAGGCAGTGGTCTCGCCAAGAAAGGAGCATCAAAGGTTCCGTCCCCAGGTCCGATCACAGACGCACATGTACGTCCACAGAACATCCACGGTGTACGTGGTTTAAATGTCGATGACTGATAATGACATTGCGGACGGTTCCATTCTATTGTTGGGAAGAAATCGACAGAGTGTATACGCTGAGACGTCTCTTTCTCTCTCTTTCCTCCTTTCCTAGTGAATAACCGGCGACCTTGGAAGAGCACACTGTGTAAGGTCAAGGAAAATGTTACGCTAGGCTTCTTGTCGCGCTCTTCTGAATACGAGGTCGGTCTCAGAGGGAAACGCAGTTTTTCGTCGTACCTGAAGATGTTGAATACACACGCGATCCCATCATATACAGGGTCAGTCGGAATCCGTGACATTTCAAAATAAATTATTAGTCCGGTTTGTCATCCAACATGCCAGCCGGAAGATGGGTGGGGACCTTTAGAACACAGGAGGTGATTTTTCCAAGACTTAAATTAAATTAAGAAAAATGATGGGGTCAATTTTAAAAGACAAATATAGCAATAGATAACAGGTGTTTGTATGGTTTAATCAAGGTTCTGATATTATTCGCAAGCAGTACAAATTTTAACTGGAGATTATGCAAAACGATCAATTTCGGATTCTCCCAAGCACACAGTAGGTATCTAAACACCCTGTACAAGTCTGATTTTTCAGACATTTTCAAAATATACAATTAAGTTCATTCGATACATCAATAGAGAATATTTTCAGTAAGCATCAAAAGTGAAATTGACGTCATCAGTGACGTCACGTGAAAGTATGAATAATCAAGTGCCATTTACAGAGCGTTTGTTTGCAATTTTGATTCATAAGATAATTTTTTGTGAATTCAATAGAATGTCATTGTAAAGATTGTTTTGATTGATTATATTTTTGAATAGCAATCTGTTTGAATGCATCTTTTGTCAAATAAATTTGCCTATGTTGTTTTCTAGCTCATAGATATGATTTTCTAAAAACTGAACGGCTTGTGTACAATGATTATAATATAGTGATTTCCTCGAGTTTAATCTGAACATATTGTGTTGCACATTGCAATAGAGCCCCACTATCAATTATAGCCAAGCACATATATCAATCCTCAGACCAAATCGAATTTGTGGCATTAAACCGAATCAATCAGTCTGATAATGGAACTGATTGAATTTTGGGCGAGGACAATCGTCTTGGATTCGATTCGACTGTTCTATTCAATACTCGGTTATACGATTATTTGCCTACGTGTTAGTTCTAGTTAACGTCATTGTTGATAAAACTGATACGGCACCGTGTTTCGGTAGTTGAAATGGTAACAAATATCGTGAAAGATATTTCTATCTTTCTTCGAGTTGACTTCTCTGAATTTCAATCGTAATCTACGCTGAGGAACATATGGGACCGTTCTGGAATGAGCATCTGATTGAGTTCGAACTTTTTTGACATGATTTTATACAGGGTGTTTCCAAATTAGACGTGAACCTTGGAGGAGGTGTTAGTATGGCTCATTTGATGTCGTTTGAACCATACTTAGTGATTACCAAAAATCAACAGTTTACGAGATATACGAGTTCTTTTTTGATTATAATTTTGGATTATTTTCGTGGCCAGCGAAAAGTCAGGATTTAACACCGTTAGAATAGAGTATAGATGAAGCAGCGAGATTGAGAGTAAATTTCAGGCGAAAAGTAACAACTGAAGAAATAAAAAAAAGGGCACGTGCTTGTATAAGGAATGGTGGTAGATGTCATTTCAAACATAATTTATTAATACATTTTCTACTGAAATTTTGAGTTTAATTGCAATAAAATAATATTTAATTCATTACTTTCTTTTTTCTGCTTCTTTCCCCTTCCAATTCAAAATCATCTGAAACAAAACTATTGCCTGTATTCTCACGAAAACTTTTTCAGGAAAGATAGAAGAAATTTGCAAATTTTCAAAATAATTTGGACATACAGAAATTGCAGGCAAATTTATATTAGAAATTTACTTTTCTTTTCTTCAAATACTAACTTTCAAATCATAGAAATTCTTATTCATCATTTAATACTTGAAGAATAAAATGAACAATCGAGATTTATTTCAAACAAATTCGCGAGTTCCTATCGAAGTCTTACTATTCCAGCTCAATTAATTTGAATCATAAACCAAAACAATGAGAGTCTTGAAATTCATTAAAGAACGCATGTTCCACTACTTGAGTACCATTCAATGCTTATGACGTATACATTATGATTGCGTGGGGTGCCTCATGTATACATAAAATGAATACTCATATAGTTTTTCCCAACAATGGTCAATTAAAGAGTAGATTAAAGGCGTAAAAATTTAACGATGTTTCTTACCTTCCGAAAAAAAAGCGTTATCAATCTGACATCAGACCAACAAAATATTATTATTATCGGAATGTCATCGAGATCGAAATTCAGGTTTCAATCGAAGAAAGATTCGTTTTTTTATGACGGGAATAACTATCAAGAATGGGATATTGATGTGAATTAATCGAGATTGTATAAAAACATCTTTATGACGCCAATATATCTAACGAGCCCGAAGATCGGGCTGCAGCATCCTACCTGAACAGAGTATAGAGTTGAATGAATCGCTCCGCAGAATAGAATTGCAATATCATGATACTGATGGCCAATAAAACTTCAAATGACTTGCCTTGTTGAAGCCGTTAAATTTCATTTTAATACGGGCCTTATTCACCGAACGATCTATTTATAACAGGGGATAATGCCCAGATTTTCGATTTTGAGGGGTTCACCACGTTGAATATTTTAGAGAATTTTTCGATTTTGAAAATTCTGAAGGAATTTGTTTTTTTTAGGTAACCCCTAAGAAATTCAATCCTAGTTGACAATTTTTATGAAATTTGTTTCCATCGATTTTTGATTGCAGTTTTATTTATAATTATAGAATATAGCATCCCTTGATTTCTCTTAAAAAATGATTTTACATTTTTCTAAACTACCAGTGCTCCAGAAAAAAAAAATTTCTGGAGGAAAGAACAAATATGACCTGTGTGTTAGCACTCAAAATTATTATATCAAAAGTCTTAAAATTGAAAAATGTGGAATGGAATTTTTGGCACATGTTTATAGGACCTTTTTCTTGTAATGATCAGAGGAATTTTCGTTTGTACAGGGTGGACAAATTTCGATGTTTTAGCAATACAACTTTTAAACCAGAGGAGATAGACAAAATCTGATACCCCATTCTCCGTCTCTTTTTCTGAGAAACTAACAAGGGTAGTATTCATTTTTGGCCTCCTTCTTTTGTTTTCGAGTTATAAGCGAAAATTGGAAAAATGGCGATATCGAAAAACATTTATATCTCCGCTAATATTGATGATAGAGCTCTGAAATTAAAACATTATATAGGCACTTTTTTACGTAGAATCCAGTGGCGTGCTCGTATTTTCAAAAGGGTTTTCAATTACGAAGCTATGACCCAAAGTTATGTTTTTTCAAATGGGAACACTAGATTTTTGTGCCATTTTCTGAAAGCTTAATTCTTCCTGATTTCAAAAATATAAGTATAACATTGTATGATTCGGATTAATATAAATAATAGAAAATGACAAAAACCTCTTTTCGCCTTTTTCTCTAAATGCCAATATTTTCACCTCTTGCATGATGAACGATATGAAAAATTATTTAAGAATTATTCTATAGCAGACTAACCCAAACCTTTACCTAGGTTAACTTAATTTTTTTATAATTCAATTATGTAACTAGAAAAGGAAAATTGATCAAATGTTTTTTCGAGTCACCTACTTTATTACCACAAGTATGATTTTAGATCATATAATAAAAATAATTAAACCTTAAGAATCTTTCGAAGAAAAATTGGCCATCACGCTTTCCCGATTCGATTACCTTTGATTTTTTCGAGAAATTATCACCTAAATTATGAAATAATTCTCCACAACCTGTATATTATCGTTAGGAATTCCCGCTGAAACAATCAGATACAAATTTTCTCCGCATATTTACCAGGTGAAACACACGATGGCAACGTCCAGTATTGACCCGGCCACAGACTCTCTGCATAACCAGACCATGCATCATTCTCGTGAAGAAAAAATCGATAACCGATTTCAATATCTTACAACAACGCCGCCTCACAAATGTATTTATGTTCATTCCAAACTTTACTACCCTGTCTCAAATGAGCAGAAACGTATATAAGGCCTTTGTAACCATATATTGCAGTGTTCCGAGGCACCTCTTCGCTTCCTTTTTTCATTTTTTTTTTCTTCCGTTGCGTGTCGCTATTTTCACCGCTCCATTTAGTTGAGATTCGAAGTCTCGAGAGTCTGTGCTGAATTTTCTAATTGGCATTTAGTTAGTCGAACATCTCGTTCAGTGAATATCTTCGGTGTTGAATATGTCGGAGAACCAATAATTGTGGTAATTATTTACTATTGTTATCGAGGCTATTTTAAATGGCTTCCACACAGGAAGAGGTGGCTCAATCAGCTCTACTGAACTGCATATATTCATCCATTGTATTCGATGCTCCAAGCATTAAAAAATTCTATCGGATCACAGAAAGAAAATGAATTTTAAAGGTATACACACCGGCAAAATTTAACCGGAGTTTTTATTTCATTTTCTTTTGAATACTTTCGCCCTTTTTCAGCAATTATTTATCTAAATTTAGCAACAATTAAAAAAAAAAAAAATTGCTAAAATCCGCCAAAGGGTTCAAGAGGAAATGAAATTCAAACTTCATGGAGATTTTGTTCGTTTCCCTAATTATGAATTTTTTATACCGATTTCTAATTGAACACCCTTGATATCCTGTATATTATTCAAAATCTAGTTGAATTGAAAATTCCAACGCAATATTACAACAAAATCTCGACAAAGGAAAGCTGTGAAAACAACGAAACTTATCATATTCTAAGATTGCGTAACAAATACCTAAACCGAAACAGTTAGCACTATTTTGAATCACTTATTTTCGATATGTTATCACGGCCCATTAAGAAGAAGTATTAACTCCATTAGCTAATGAGAAGATATGATTTTTTACGCGCACCGATATGAACAAAAATTTCGGGTCTTTGACATTTACGAAATGTCAACCAGAACTTTGGAAGCGTAAAGTTCACAAAAACGTCAATCACACTTACACTTTCATATGTGAGTTCTTCATTAATGTATTCGTTAGAGATAATAAAATCTGATGATTTTATACTTCGATATCTTGATTTTAAAAATTTTGATATACAAAATATTGCATCCAAAAGTTTGAGAATGAACTGCAACATCAGGAAAAGCAACTTCTTCTGCTATATAAATAAGATA
This sequence comes from Harmonia axyridis, assembly GCF_914767665.1. Lineage (NCBI taxonomy): Eukaryota > Metazoa > Arthropoda > Insecta > Coleoptera > Coccinellidae > Harmonia > Harmonia axyridis. Next base: position 4,292,827 of record NC_059503.1, read on the forward strand.
AAAAATCAAGGGGTTTCACACATCTGCCACTCCAATCTTCCAAGAATATTCCCAGGTATTTTTTACCTGTTTCGACCAACAACAGGGTGGTTCAAAATATAAGGGTAAACCATAAAGACCTTTTTCCTCGAAGATGCAAGGAACAAACCGACTAAAGTACCGAAACATCTGCCTTACGTCCTGAAAATTTACACTACGAGTTTCAAAGATGAAAAGGATGTTGTAAAATGAATCACTTCGGAAAAAAGTGCAAAAGAGTCAATTGAACTTGAGAATATGGTACCTAATTGGTATTACACCATAAACGTCCAAAAGTTAGTCACAAAGTCAAGTGATATTTGGAACGTAGATGGTCTGCCCAAAAATATAATAAATACTTGTCATACTTTGCTTTGTTGAGTTCAAACAAAAAGATTAGACGTTTGTGAAGTGTTACTGGAACAAAGAGCAGCAAATCACACTTGAAAAATAGTGTATCCTTGAACTATTCGGGATAACAACTTCAAAAAATGGAATTTCCTTAAAGGAAAACTTCTCGAATACTCGGAGGAAAATCCATAGTTGAAGTTCAAAAAAAACTATCAGAATTGAATTAATCAATTTTAAGCGTAGAAATCAATGAAAAAATGAAGAATATGATTGATATCTCGACTGTCCACTTCAGTCCTGAACTTGTCTGAGGAATGTTGAAAAAAATAAAGGAACTCAAAGATAGACCAGAATGGAAAATTCCAGAAATACTGCCTGGATCTGAAACACCGTCGAATTTTACGAACACACCGAACCTAATGGACCGACTACACGTACAACGCGTGGGAATTGGCCCATGCCTAACCGAGCGCGAAAAAAAAATTTTTTTTCGTATCCCGTACCTTGCCAGTCTTCAATATTCAGGCATCGTTACCCCCAAAGCTTAATAAGGTACGTTATTGGGATTTCACAAAGGGCGAAACCCAATACTGCTCGCCTATCAATCGATATACGATATCATCCGCAGGATGTGACCCCACACTCCGGAGATCCATTTTAGAACGGTTCGCTTTTGTTGCTTTCGAGCACATCGAGGGGTTTTCGAGTCGTGGAAGTGTTTTCTTACACGGAGATCGACAGGAAGTTCGAAATCACACGATCCAGGGAACTTCGAAAATTTCGTGCTAAAGGTTCCACACGCGTCCGGTCGTGTCCGACGGGCGCCACCCACGGTTAATTCCAATTGAAATTGAATTGAGAAGGGTGAAACCCTTCCTGTGATTAAATAAATGATTATTCAATAAATATATAACAGATATTTCCAATTTTATAACTACGTTATAGTATTGACATCGAGAAATAATAAATTTCTATTTGATCCCTTAATTTTTCGGAAATTCGAGTGATTTTCTAGAAAAAAATTTGGATAATCATTGAAAATTGACAATCTTGTACCGAGTTTTTCACCATAATTTGACCCTCCCTTTAACTTTGTTACTGAAAGAGGTACAAACAAATGTTTTCTACAAAAGTTCCCCAAAATCCACTAGTGTTTTTTAAAATGATCTCACAAAATGAAAAATGTATAAAGTGGGCAACATATTGATGGCAACTTCATTTTTTCAAATGGAACACCCTGTATATTTTTCTATATTTGACTAGCTCTTTTTCCCCTGATTTCGAATATATAACATACGATTTCGTGAAACTTTTGTAGAAACATTTTTTTTGTACCTCTTTCCAAAACAAAGTTGAAGGGGGGGTCAAATTATGGTGAAAAACCCGGTACATCTCTAGAAGAATTTCACAAACTAAGCGAAATAAAATTCTCACAAAGCTCTCATTCATCACCTGTACCTACGTAGCATTTTCAAGCACGAGCAAAATTCCTCACGAATCAAATTGATGAATGTCCTTGATAAAGATTTCCCGAGTGTCTAACCTTGCAATATATCTCGGAGAAGTTTAGGAGGCCTATTGCCAAAACGCGATTTGTCGAAAACAACTCCTCAGTATGCACAACGTGACAGGAAACTATATGAATTACATCCCAACGGTCCTTGCCAAACGTATTTTCATTAATATTTCAATGGCTTTACGAGCTACCAGCCCTCTATTGATTTTACAACAGTCTAGCCGGTTCGGCAACTACGTCTCTGTTACATTCTACAGCCCACGGTGTTGTCAGATTGATGAAACCGTCAGGAGAACAAACACAAAGAAAATTCACTTAATATTCCGATAAATTATTACATATTTCAAAACTAAAAATCCATAAACTACAACAACGAACTTCCAGTGTCCTGAAAGCCCAAAATTTGAGAAATAAGTCAAAAACTGAACGTGAAAAGGTTAACCTAACCAAATCCGATTATTTTTTATGTAGATCTCCCTCTGAAAGAGCAGATCCGGCACCACCGGCATCCATTTCCACCAAGTTCAATCCGATTCTATGGAAGTGTTCCTAAATTAACTGCATCTAGTGAACGCAGGATCAAAACAACGTTCGAGGTTAGGTAACGAAACCATGATGTGGTCTTATCAGATTCTATTTGCTCATTTAATGTGATGCCGGCCTTCTTGTGTTGAATTTCGCATCCTTACTTATACCCGAGGACGAATGTAAATTGGCGCACTGGAAATTCAAAATTCTAGTCTTGACGACGAGTGATACCATAGATAAGAATGATAACGAGTTTGGGTGGCAATCAAAGAATTGTGAACACGACAAACTCGTTACAAACACGATTGAGGTTATGTGTGGATAGACAGATGTTCCAACAGTTAAGAACGGCTTAGTCACTAGGGTGAAACACAGGGGATTTGCTTCAATGGTCTCAGACCCTATACAGTCAATATTTCAGGACTTATTACTGTCAGTAAGCAGCACATTTCGAAAAGTACGTTAAGTTTATTAGTACAAAAATATCTGAATCTAAAATACTAATAATGCGAAATTCACAGAATTTATCAACAACATTCAACGTCTTCAATATTTAAATAATTTGTAGTTCCATAGATTTTTGGCCTTTAAAATTCATGGATGGGATTAATCTATTTGAACACACTCAGTTGTAGAAAAAAACTATTCTATCCAGTGGCGTACCCAAGGGGGGATAAGGGGGATATATCCCCTCCCCAGAAGGAATATCCATTATATGTAACAACCTCATATATCACAATCTTATTATGAGTAGGCAAAATTCTTTGAAAAACTTCTTCCAAAGAAGGAAAAATTGAAAATTTTTCTTCTTTATCCCCCCCAAAGCTTATGTCTGGGTACGCCACTGATCCCATCATAGTTTTTCCTACAAATGAAGGAGCCAGTTGAATTTTTTATGATCTTCAAATTCAAAACAAGAAATTTCCGATAAGTAAAGTACAGTTTTTTGTGCGAGCTATTACAAATAATACGATGAAAAAAGTAATATCCACTGACAGCTAACAAAAGTGAATTCGTTCAAAAATCGTCATTTATACTCTGAAACGAAAACTTTTATTTTTACTTTAATTACTTCATAAAAAAATACCTATTGACGTTTTACATGTTAACGCAGTCAAAATACAGTTCCAATGTGGAAATATTCAATGCTTCATGAAAAATTGGCAGCTTTTTTGAGTCAGCAGTTCGTTGAACATAATAAATCACCATGCAGAATGTGAGGATTATTTTGGTATAAGCAGTAATTATCGTGATTCATCAAATTGACGCTCACTGGTATTCCCTTTAAGCTAAAACGTGAGGTGAATTGAAAAAGAAACAGACCTCCAAAGTTGCAAATTCAAAATATCGCTTCGGCGACTAATTTCTGTTATTTTTACATGAAAACTGTTATTATATCATTTTAGTCAGCAATTATTTATCTAAAAATAGGAATATTCGAAGATTTGGTTCTTTTTCAACTAACATTTCAAAGTTTTTAATGCACTTTTGCAATGTTTTGCCAATTCGGCATAATCAAAATGCAGTTTCTTATATTTTGGTGAAGTTTCTACAATTATTCAATTGATTCTAATAACACCATTATACGTCTTTTATATATGTTTTTAAAGAATGATTATAACATTGTAGTGGCCTTGGAAATATTTTAATTTAGTTTTGCCCAATTGGAATGTTTCAAAAGCCACTACAACTTTACAACCATTTAGAGAGTCAAATATTATCTGGGAAAAGTATTAAGAAACAGAATAACGAAATTTGAATCAGCAAAATTTCATTTTTTCCACTCAATTACTGACACCCGTTGAAAATCCGATAAAAAGATGCAAACCCTTTGGTTGCACCCTGAACCTTCACATGCTGCCGGGTCAAGCTGGTAGCCAAGGCCAGGAAACCTTGCAGGTTAAAAACTGCGGACGTAGAGTGAACTCCTGACCAAGATATACACAACAGGAAAATGTTTACATTTACAAACTGCCAGGTCTCATATTCAGTCGCCTTTGCAAAAAACGTCGATACCAGGAAACAAAAATCCAGCTACAGACGCCGTTTTAAGGCGCCGATATACGTTATTATTTTTTCAATATTTTGTAAATATTGTCGATGATAAGGAGTCTAAAGGAACCCACCTTGTCTTCCAACGATCTCAGCCACATGTTCCGAACTGGGTACTGGAACGCACTCGGTCATATTCTGGCTCTTCTTCGACCTAACTTCCTCAAGACCGACAAGGGGGTTGACGAAAGATGAAATGTCACCAGGACTTTCAGTCTCACCTACAGAAGACAGGGGGTCGGTGAAACCGAGCATGGAAAGCTCCAACGCGAGCTGGAGAGCCCTCTCGTCACCGATACCGCTGGAACGTTCCATATCTGAGAACAAACTGGTCGGCATGTTCACCCTTAGCACAGTTCAGGAGAAAAATCTGGCGGTGCGGAAAACCTCTAGAAACACGACACTGTTAAATCTCCGTAAATCTCTCAAGAATCGAACGGAGTCACTAGAGACATATAAAACGGTTCTGTTTTTGTTAAAAAGTGTTGCACTCGTACAAAAATATATTTAATTTCAAAGTATATCTCTCTATATCTTGGGTTTGACGAAATTAATGATGGTACAAGCAGACCTATCCCGTGCTTGCTTGTAACTGACTGACGGAGTTAGCCGGTAGCGTGGTGCTCGGGAGGAGCCATGTGCGCACGATTGGGAGGAGTGCGCGTGCGCAAACGGGCCGGCCGCCAACTTTGAAACCTCTCCCGCTTTTGAGCGTTTCGCGGAGCGAAATTTGTTTATAACAAAGGAATAAACACGTGCTGACGAGGTACGGGGGCCAGGTGATGTTGTAATTTGGTGGAAACGTGAGGCACCAGGTGGTTGGCGACGTCTTCAGGAGGTTCGGTTTTCTCGAGGTGGAAAAGCTGGAGGTGGTTTTTTTTTGTGTTGGTTCGACTGGGGTGTTTCCGGTCTTGTGGAATGTTGGTTGGAGAGTTGGAACTGTATTTTACCGAAAATTGTGCGAATTTATTGTAATAGAATGGACTGTATTCATTGGATGACTTGATTCGACGTTTAATATTGTTAAACCAAGAGGGTTGATTTTTTTTCTGATTTATTTAATCTTATTTCTAACAATACCTGATAATAGTTATTTATGCAATAAGTGCAAAAAATGTTGTATGCAACTCGTGCAAAAATTGTTTATTGCACTCGACGTGAAATTGTCCGACGAGGCCGTTAGGCCGAGTTGGCAACTCGACGTGTTGTCCAACTCGGCCTAACGGCCTCGTCGGACAATTTCACGTCGAGTGCAATAAACAATTTTTGCACGAGTTGCATACAACATTTTTTCTACGTTCATGCAAAAAGCAAAAAATGATTTATTGAGGTGTGGCACTAGGTGTAGGAAAATGAAAAGCACAACTTGAATACTTTATTATTAATATCGATTTGCATTGAAACAGGAACTAATACGTTACGAACAATTTAACTCAAACTTTATTTTTACCCTCAATGTTGAAAGTGAATGAACAATATGAATGAACAGCATATCTGATAAATATGTAGTGGGTTTGAACGTTTATGTTTGTCATGATGACAGCACGTTGAAGTAGAATGACAGATGAGTGCAATAAAAACTTTATTGCACTAGTGCAATGAAGAACTTCTTTTTCCACTAAATATAGTTCAATAAAGTTTTGCTTTTTGCATGAAGGTAGAAAAAGAGCAGTTATTCTTGGAGTGATTTGGAAGAGAAATAAAAAAATTGTCTTCTATGCAAGTAACATTTTTTCAAATTATCAGAACAGGATTTGATTTTTTCAAAACGGATTTTTCTGATAAAATCAATCGTTTTAATTTTTTGCAAGAAATTCTGAAATAACTTAGTTTTTCACTCATGAACAGGGGCGTACCCAGGATCAAAATTAGGGAGAAGGGGCAAACCATAGTCGATCAGGTTATGACATTTTATAAAATAATAATAAAAGTCTCCAATTTCATAACTTTCAAAAGTGTAAGTATTTTTTTATTATTCAAATAGTAATTCAAAGAATTATATGAATTCCTGCAACAAAATTCAATAACGATTAATTTTTTTGCTTCCAGAGGGGCTGCTGCCCCCTCTGCCTCTCGCTGGGTACGCCCATGCTCAAGAATGCAATTATAAAGGATTTTCCAGTGGGAATTTGAAATAGTTATGTTGACAATACTATGCGGTTTTTTTTTTGACATTTTTAGGTAATTTATATGTTGTAGGTCCTTCTAACAAGGAAAGTTACACGCTTCAACAACGTTTTGTAGTGAGTAGATTAACTGAATAATTCCGTGCATGAATTCATCTTCAATTTATTTCAGTAATTATAAATGAACACATATTTTGATAAAACAATTTCTACACGTTCTTGAAGTGTGTATCTTTCCATAATTAAATGACTCAACCTAGTGAAAACGAAATACCAATATTACAAAATTTGTAATTATAACTGTAATTCAAAATTTCCTTACAACTATCAAAGCTTTGACCAATATTGTTTTCATTTTTATAGCATTGTATCGTCAACTGATTTTCTGGATAAACTAAGCAACATTGTTGACGGTTAGTATCTAGCAGATAAAATCCCATAAGCGCATGAATGACGAGCGATCAAAAGATCCTGAAATTGTTTTCATGAAATTCTCAGTTCGTTACCAATACATATCTTCACAAAGAGGTTTTATTATTATTTTAATTTTATCTTTTTATTGTAACCATATGAATTGATGTTCGCGTGGTTGAAAAGTTCAATGTAACATCACAAATGTTTGATAATTTGAGATAATATATGAGATAGAGGAAACTAATGAACCATAATGTGAAGTTTATAGTGTTTTCATTCGATTATTAGATTTCTTCCATTTTAAAACGGGAAAGAAAGAATTTCGAAAGGTTTTCATATATATTTTCAATGAACGATTTAAAATAATTGAAAATAACGCGTCTAAAGTTCCAAAACCACACCTATTGAATAAATATCCTGTTCAAGCTCCGTACATAATTGAAATTAACGTTGAAATATCGACTTTAACCAATCAACTTAACTCTATGCATTCACATAGCACCGGACAACATTTTTTTTATTCGCCCTTTCGAATGTATCATGCAGATAGTCAAACGACAGCCAGGTAAGTAATCACGATTGCTAAATGGATTTAACATGTCTATTCGACAAAATTGGCGAGAATACCCGATTAACAATCATCTAGCTTCAAACATGTTACAGAGTACTATTTATAATTATACAAATCACGGACCATATAATAGATTAGAAGATATCTATGGATCTTTTGAGTGAGTGACTTTGCCAACCTTGGATCAGTTGAACGATCTCATATTTCGACGAATTGTTACATAGCTGATTGGAAATATACCTGGACTTCATCATTTATACCACCGGTATATTGGATAGATTGGAATAAAAAAGTTTTCGATAATTGTTTCTGACTAAATTTGGGAGGTCTATGAAAGGACAATTACCTACCTTTTAAATCTACCTAGAATCAAATTTTCAAAGAAGTGGTCCTTGATCCTTTCTAGCTAGAAACAGATTTTTTTTCTAATTTTTTGGAGGTCTGAAATTTCATTATTTATGGATGTACAGGGTGGTTCAGATTTTAGTTCAATTGCTTTGGCAATTGTGTATTTAGAAATATATCCTAACAAGCTCCGTTTCAGAGATACAGGGTGTTAAAGTTCAGAAAAAAACACAGTTTCTTACTCATAACTCTAGTATTACCCCTAGCACCCCTACAGCTACGCCTCTGTATAATCTTGGTTGAAGGCATTCACCTTATTTGAAACATAACATTATTTAGACTTCAATACATACCTGAAAATGATAATTATTTTCACTTATAACTTACAGTTTTCTACTTATAACTCTAGTATTATTATACTCGAGATTTATAAGTAAAAAACTGATTTTTCCAAACTTTAACACGCTGTATCTATAAAACACACCTTCTTAGGATATATGTTTATATGAACTTCTTTCATGAAAAGAGTTTATAATTAAATAATCTTCATATTCTCAAAATCAACTGTACCATTTGAGCAAAGCTGGATTTCTGTCAAAAAATCTCTTGGTTGCAAATATTCAGAAATAATATCCAAAAGGATCACACCTTGGGTAGTGTGAGAACAATGTTGTCCTTTATGCTTCCAGTGAATAAGTTTTAGTGGTAGTTTCTCATGGGAATATCTGTTTTTAAAATTCAAAATCACACATAATTTGGCACGTATTATTTGTAAATATATCTCTCGATCTGTTCTAGATCTTTCCAAAGGTAGCTAAGCATGAACTAGAATATTACCTGATTCAAAGAAAGAATGAGCCAATCCCCTTATTATAGGAGTGCACTGATTTTTACATGAATTATGTAAGAACCATCGAATGTTCCAACAGCTGCCCATGTACCAGCTGCCTTGCCCTGATAGAATAGAAACGAATACATATGAGAAAAGGGATCAAGTTTACCTGGAAGATTTCAGCAGATTCCATTCTTGAGATGAGATTTCAAGAATCCGAGCTTTGTTGGATTTCAAAGAATCGTATTGGCGATGCTTTGAAACATTTTGAATGAAGGTAAAGTAAATAGACGGCTAGTGTCTACAGGATATTTACTTTTTCGGTGTTGTATTGAAGCTGGAGAAATGGACCGTTTCTACTGAAACCGTTTTGAAAATTCAAAGAATGACGACTGCAGAAGAATTTGCTAAGAGCTATACTAAGATGAGCCTCACTGCACAATATTTTTTTCGGCATTATCGTACTTCTTTCAAATTCTTGATAGTACCCATGTTGTTAATCGATCAATATTTTTTTCGAATTTATTTTAATAGTGGACAAACGTTCTCTTATATGAAGAACATATAATAATAAACAGTCACAATTTCTAAACGTTATTGCAGTGTCTATCTTTCCATAACCTAAATGAAACCTACATATGACAAATGACATAAGAAACGTCAAAAAGTAATACACAATGTTGCCATTATAACCCTTCAAAATTGTATCAATTCTATTGGAAAGTCCCTTATAATTTTCACATTTTTTTTGTTTTTGATAAATAACAATCTATGTGGAGATAGACAGCATAACATCTGTCAAACTCACACCAACGTATATTTTACAACTTGACAGTTATTGTCAAAGTCTGAAGAATTATCTATCCTAATGGCCACTGTCAGATGATATTAGCGGACCCAAGATATTAGTGGTAAATTATCTCTTTTCTGTAATTGCCAAAATACCTGATTCTCTCACCGCTCACCGATTTATCGTAGCCCTCACAGTTTAAGAAAAAACCAAACTCGAAATTCTAGAAAAATCAGTGAAAATTGCTCTTCTTCACAAGAAACGTTATATCTGCTGAAACATTGCATACCCTTCAAATAAAAACGTAGATCGAAATTCGGCTAATCAGAATCGTCAATTCTGGCACCACTCACCGATTTAGCGTAGAGCTCACAATTTTGAGGAAATTTGAACTCGAAATTTAGGAAAAAATTGAATTTGCCTCGAAAAATCTTCATATCTCCTAAATTATTCGTCACAGACCCCTCAAATACAAACGTTTTTTGAACATCGGGTTCTGATCTGAAACATAGTGAGGTTTCAAGGGCGTAGCTTACGTCAAGGAGAAGTTGCAGCCTAGGGAATGTTATCAAGTTTTTTCTCGAAAATTTCAGATTTTTACCTCTAATTCCTGAAATAATGTACTCATCACCCAACTGCAAGCATTTTCGTGATCTACATAATCGACTCGATCAATAAAATGATACAACGCTCCCATGAAGGAACTCTTATTTTTTTTCAATATTCTAAGAGTTAGGTATGGAAAATTTTACGAAAATTTTTGGATAAAATTTTTTCAGGTGAGATTGAAATCCGGCTAACCAGGGATCGTGAATCCTGCCACCGCTCACCGATTCTTCGTAGAGCTCACAGTTTCGAGGTAAATTTGAACTCTAAATTTGGGAACAAATTGAATTTCCATCGAAAAATCGTTATATCTCCTAAATTATTCGTCACAGACTCCTCAAATGAAAACGTTTTTTGAACATCGTGTTCTGATCTGAAACGTGGTGAGGTTTCAAGGCTGTAGCTTACGTCCAGGAAAAGTTGCAGCCTCGGAAATTTCATCCATTCTTTTTTTTCAAAATTTCAGATTTTCACCTATAATTTCTTAAATAATGTATGTAACTTATATACCTTTGCAAAAAAAATTAAATGATGAACAACTCTAAAATTCTGCGTGAGTCTGGAAGACAGTTTTGCCAACATACCGATAAAAATAATTCCTACAGCGGTCTTTTTAACTAAATAATTTATGATACAAAATTTATCGAGCCATAAAATTTTTGTAGTGTGTTAAAATGAAATTAGTATATCCTTCAATTCCGGTGGTCCCAAAATTTCGATCGTTCAACTGATTGACGTCCAAATAATAAGACTTTGGGTGAAATCCGCAACCTTTTTCGCATTCTAGACCCACAAGGCTGACCTGCACCCAACCTTTTTTTTTTTATTTATTCTGTCCGAGGACCTTTCTGTTCAGATCATCAAGATTCCTTCCATCAGCCTCCCAATGCCGAGTATCATCTGTTCTTCCACCGGTTCCTTCTAAACTTCGCGGTGATTGTTAACAACTGCCAGGAGAGAGAGGGAAAGAGAGACCTCTTTTTTGTATTTTGCCTTGATGATGCGGTTTAAACTTATATATACCTGGGCGGGCATTATCCTCTATCGGGTCCAACGCAACTCGTGTGAATTTCCTGTCGAAAATTGTATATCGGCCTGTGAGCCATTGTGATCGATGCGCCAGATCGGTCGTAGGCCAATTTCTTTGTTTGAAGAGGAGACGTATCCTCGATTCATTTAAATATGGTTCCGACCCTTTTTTTTCCGATGTCATATGTGAGGAGAAACCCCTCTTTCGGCACAAATAAGATTGAGCTAATTGATAACGAAACCTTGATCTAAAAAAGTAGTCTTATGTGGTTGGATAGAAGGAAATCATTTGAAATGAACCATTAGGTCTAGGAATATGTAGAGCAGTGCATTGGTTTCGGTTTAAGAAGATAGGTACCAGAAGACTAGTCGGCAGACCCCCTAAGCGCTGGGAAGACTCCTGGATATCTACATCCACCAAGGACTAAAGTGGAATATACAAGCCCTAGGCTTAAATTAAGACGAAGAAGAAGAAGATAGGTGGAGGCGGCAAGGTTTTTTGATCCCAACTATGAAATTGCTAACTACGGTAGGAGACTGTGAGGTCTCTCCCGAGGTCAGCACCTTGCCGTGGTGGAAGGCCTTGTAGCAACTGCCTGCTGTAGGAAACGAAAATGCCGATGAACTTGCAAAAGTGCATCAAGGTTAACATCTGCTGATCCTGAGGCTTTCTGTGGGCTAGGAAAAGATTAATATAAGGCAATGGGAGTTGAATAACAGGATAATCCAATAGATACACACTTCTGGACTTACTCAGTCCAAGAAATTCGTGATGATTTCACCTACCTACGCCTGAAAGCTCTTGAAGCTGTCACGAGCTGAGCTTCGGGTGATGGTGAGACTGTGAAAGGAGCACTGTCGATACAAACATCATTTGTACCGTATGGGAAAGAGAGCAGATGAGATTTGCAGGCTCTCTGGATCAGAAGCAGCAACAGCTGAACACATGGTATGCAAGTGTCCAGAGCTGGCTGGCCGACAAACCATTCATATAGGGAAGCCGATCCTGGATACCCGAGAGGTGACGGCCAAGGCCCCTAAGGATGTTGTCAGTTTTATCAACGTCATTGACGACCTCCTTGGGTTTCCATGAATGAGTAGGGTAGAGAACAAAAGATCTACATGGTCGCAGTTCCCGGAAGGCTTACCGAGCCACAACGACCCCAGTTCAAATAATAATAAAAATAACTGCCTGCTGTAAAGTAGAAAGTGAAACTAGACTGACTAGAAAATGTCTCAACCTGCTACATTCCCCATACCTCAACAATCCCATGTTCCCCCAAACCCCACATTATTGACAATACCTTTCCCACTCCATGAAACATCTTCAAATCTCTACTACTCCAAGCGACATAATCTAGCAGAATGAGCAACACTAGGAGAAAAGCAGAGCAGCCAGCCAGCTGGCTGCTGGCTGCCATAAGGGTATGTGGAAACTATCGAAAGGTCTAGAAGAACGCGCATAAGAGGCCGAGAAGGTAGCAAGAAGATGCCAACATTTGAAAAAACTCCCTTCTTATAGCTGCTTGTCACGAACTCAGGTGAATCTTATGCTGTAAGGATTTGTGTTAGTGTGCTTGTTCGAAAGACCCTTGGGACGAGACCAGGGTTGAAAAGATTAAGTTTGAAGGGAGGAGACATGCAGACCAAGTTAGGCTTAAGTTCTTTGAGAAAGTTAGCTTCTAAACCAAATGGACCATCTGTAGATAAAATTTACGGGCTTCTTGGATCAAAGAAAAAAACAGCTGAACATAGACTGAGTATATGTCCAGAACTGACCAGCCTTAGAAGCTCACTTCCAGACAAGTTAGATCTATATCCTAAGGAAATCATAACCGAGGCTCCCATAGATGTTGCCAGATTTGACAAAGCTGTTGGAATGTTGCTTTTGCTTAGCAAAGTATATAGAGAACAAATGATTGAACTGGTTACAGTTTCGAGAGGCTGATTTCTGGAAAACCTAAACAAATTTTTAATCTTTAAGTTTAAGTACTTCTAAAATAGAAGAACTTTGAATTAAGTCGACGACAGGCCTTTAGGAATAAACAGTGTGCAAATTAGTTTTAAATCCTAACAATGTAACTGCATGTCATAAGGTTATCTGCAAATTTTTCTACACTATTTACGATATTCTGAGGACTTATTGGTTAGGGTATTGGTCAAACTCTTCACATTTTTTTTCAAGTCACAATCGAATCGATTAAATTCTTAGAAGAGCAGAAAACCAACTCACTTTAAAGCAGATTCAAATGACTGGAGCAGGTTTGTATTATGATTTCTTTCCTTTGCCTACAAATTTGATTGATCTGAGAAATACAGATAAACATTGCCGAGTAAGAACTATTGAAGATATCAAGATTCGAAATTATAAACAACCAATTCGTTGAAAATATTTACTTGAATGAAAATTTGTTTTTTTTGTACCTATGCGAAACAAAAGGATATGTTTTTTGGAAACGGTGTCTACACCACCAGTTATGTTACAACGGAACTATAGATTATTCTTCATAAAATTGCTTTTTTCCAGAATGAAGGACAAAAACCTGCTGAGGCACTCCTTTAATGAGCTTCTTACACTAAACGTAATCCAATTTGTGTTTACTCATAATAAAACGTTAATAAATAAACACTGATCATTTGTGAATTCTTCATCAGATTAGTTTTCTGTGAGATGTTCAATAATATCAATTGAGAGAATGTAATGTTTGAATTTTAAATATTCAGTACCTCAAGAGGGATATCATCACGACGTGAAGTTATGATATGGGTAGCGCCATCTGGGAGAGAGGAGTGGTATTTGAGAAGATTCATGTTCTACCAATATCTCTTTTATGTTCGACGAAGTGCGCCCTCTCCCTGAGGATTTCAGTGTTTCATACAGGGATCACTGATGGAATCATCAGTTTGACACTCAGTGATCCTTGCCAAAAAATACACATTCGATCCCTATAGCGGAGCTTAGTGATTTTGTCTTGACTTAGACCATAGAATCTATTAATAATAAATTAATGAAAATGTTCGATTCCTCTCTTTACTTGATATCTCTGCATCACACATATTAGGAACTTGAAATCTCAAATTTAATGACGTTCATCACAACCAACATTAACAAAACTGAGTTTTTTACCTGATAATTCTGTTGGAAACATTTGAATGATAAAGGCCTTAAAAAGAAGAATATTGGGAGAATCCAGTATTAGTCTCTTACTTTATTGTATCCTGTTGGCCTTTTTATTCTTCCCAAACTCCCCAAGAAGAAAGAATTACCATCAGTGAGAATTGAAAACTTATGTTCCAACATGGTAGGTACCAGCACAGAATACTAATAATAAGAAATGCAATCTCCCTACTAATCTGTGGAAACAAAATAGCCGCCATCTTGATTAGGTCCGCACTAGCGACACCAACGGGCAAAGTGAGAAATAGGCTTTCTTCAGGGCGGGAAAATTTGAAATTACCGCAGGAAAGTTTGAAATGTCAGCGGCCTTTAATTCTACTAGTAAAAAAAAACAAAAATTGATTTCACTCTATATTATTTGACTTCTATCTAATATTTCAATGGACACACTACATGGAACAAACAGAAATACAGTACATAATTTATAATATTGTTGGTTGATAATGACTGTACGATTGAATGAAATTAGCAGGTAAAGGTCAAAAATTAATCATGGAAATCCCATTTATTAGTTGCCGACCAGTTTCGTTATACCTTCAGGGCTCTGAAAGAAGGAATACAATATTAAATATAAACTTAAGTCTATGAAAGTGTAAAAAAATTATCTATTTTGATGTTCTCTGGTTTCAAAGCAATTGCAACCCCTTCGTATTTTGAAAAATGACGAGCTTTTTGTGAGAGGTCTGCGATATATGGGATTTTAAAGTATGTTGGCTTCACGTCGGCAACTAATAAATGGGTTTTCCATGATTAATTATTGACCTTTACCGGTCAAATTCATTCAATCATTTATAATTCTGTTAAAAATTGATGATATAGTAATCAAACAGCCATTTTAGGATGTACATAACCAATGGAGTCGTCCATCGAAGATTTGAGGCACTCATTTCAATCCTTAGACTAGACCAAAAGTTGTGCAGACCTGTAAACAGATATTAGAATGTCAACGAATTCATTCAACAATTTTATGATCAATAATAAGTTTTTTTTTTTTATAGGTGAAATATCTTGCATCAATTGCACAATGCAAACACAATAAAGCTTTGTACAGCTGCCTGAGAGGATCCTTCCTCACAGGAGACACTGCAAGGGTCCGCACTCAAACAGTAGTGTCAGATTCTTACTGACTAAAAAACACCATCGGTAAAAAAACAAATCTCTAATAAATATATCACAAATAATAATTTTGGTATTGAAATTGAATTGAAATGTTGAGTTTTTTTAAATACCAAATAATGTTTGGTTTTTCAAACTAAAAACAAATAACATAATATAAGATCAGAAGATTTAAAAATTTTTTTTATTGCACAAATTGATTTTTTTTTAATACTCACAAAGATAAATAATAAAAATGTTGGTTTTTCAAACAAAAAATAAATTAACATAATATCTAATATCAGTCTTAACGGATAAAATTTTTTTTTTTCAACGAATGTTGAATATTTTTCAATACTACTATCCGAAAATGTTTGGTTATAACTGCAACTGTCGAATGTCAATTTGGATTTTGGAACATTATCCTTCTTATCATGAGCGACAGAGATAACCATACATCTTCTATCTCTTTCATTCTCTGTTAGGTAGGCGCATAGAATATTTGTTTCCAATTTAGTACTACGAGTTTCACCCCCCTGGGTACCAGTATCCATCAGCTATTATAGGTACTTCTAAAAAAATAATAATTATAAAAATGTATTGGATAATCAATCATTCAATATCAGCAATACCTATAAGAAATAGTAATCAGAAACTAATAAAATAATAAAAATAATCCAAGCTATTCTCCAGAGCAAGCAATTCGAAACAGAGAATTTCGTCTTTTCAGGATGCGCAAAGTAGGAAATACTATAATTCATGATGATACGCTACGTCATGGTTCTGAATAACACAAATATACTCTATGACCTTAAACCATATTTTGCATTTCCAAGCCGTTTTCACTTCGATAAGTGAAGAATGAAAAAAAACCGAAAAATATAGTAAAGACAAATTATCACAAAGATTATATGAAAAAAATCAATAAAACTTACATTTCTTTTCGAAAATTCTCTTCAACAAGGCATAACATCCGTCATTTGGAACTAAAGCACGGACATCTGAGATCACATACTAATTTACGTAAACAAGCTCAGGTGATTGCGCGTGATGAAAATTAAATTTCCAGCTGCACCCTGATAAATAGATTTTTAAATAATTTGCTCCAACTTGAATCTGTGTTCAAAATTAAGCTCTGATCATCAGAACTAAAGAAATTAGAAATTTTTGAGAAGAATATTGCAAAAAAAAACACCCAATAAACGGAAATAGAAAATGCACTAGAATATATTGTGCTCTTCAAAAGTTAGGGAACTTGAGGAAAAAATTGATATATATTTACTCTTTTCAAATCATTGTTTTAAGTAGCATAGTAAACTAGGAAAAAACCACAAAAACTGCCTATGTGTTTTTATGTACTTCACGGGCGTAGCTAGGTTTCAGTTTCGGGGGGGGGGGTTTAAGACAAAGGCGTATACAGAAAGAATAATGGGAGAAGCAACGTGTATCGCTCAATCCTAATGAATACAGTGTCTAAAATTTTTGCGAAATTTTTTCAGTTTTTATTTTTGGCCAACAGACTTTGAAATTTTTTTTCCAACTTAACCATATCTATAAGAAATTATGCACGAATTTCGAAATAGTTATTCCATAAACACGCAAAATTTCAATTGATCGAACTTGCAATCAACGAAATATTGCGTGTTTCTTTTGCAATATTCTTCTAAAAATTTTTAATTTCTATAGTTTTGATGATCAGCGTATAATTTTGCACACAGATACATGTTGGAGAAAATTAAGTTAAAATCAGGGTGCAGCTGAAAATATTTTGCTCATCCCGCGCAGTCACCTGTGCTTATTTACGTGAATTAGTTCCTGAGTCACGAATGTCGTGCTTTGTTGAAGACAATTTTCAAACAATAATGTAAGTATAACTGATTTTTTTCATAAAATCCTCCAGAAAATTTGACTTTACTATATTTCACGGTTACTTTTCCCCTTTTCACTTCTCGAAATTAAGCAAAAACTTCTTGGAAATGCATAACATGGTATAAGGTCATAGAATATTTATATTTGTGTTATTCAGAACCATGACGTAGCATATCATTATGAGTTATAGTATTTCCTACTTCGATTATCATTCAACAGTTCCTAAACATTCTGAAATTTGGAAATTTTACTCGAAGTGTTCATCATTTACATAATAAAACGGAAATTGAATTAATCTTAATGTTCAATTTGGTCCAAAGTAAAACCTGCTCTTGCTGTTGGAAAATTTCATATCTATGCGCATTCTAAAAATGTCATTATTTTCTGGAGAATAGCTTGGATTATTTTTATTCGTTTCTGATTACTATTTCTTGCTGAATAGGTATTGCTGATACTGTACCCAGAATCATAGAAACTTCAAGAATAAGCGCTCTATTCCCACTTGCTGTATCTTCTCTGGAATGTCTATTGTTTGTCTAACGAAAGAGGAGAACTAATATGAGATGAACGAGGTACTGTCAAAATTTTTTTAATAATCTTTTCGCTTTCTCAACAAAATTTTTCTAACGGAGTGACATTGCGTTGAAAGTAGGTACTCTTATTCTATTTTGTCATGGCATGTTCCTTTGCATATTAATTGAGTAAAAGAATTCCATAGTGGATTGAACTTCGGAGGTAAATATTTTGAAAATTAAGTTTTTTTTCAAAAGTTCAGACTTCCAACTTGTGTTCAGAAGACTAAATATTCATATGGGCGTTTTTTAAAAGATTTCTTTTATACACAAAACAATAGTTTATTTGAATAAAGGAAATAATCAAGGGCGCAATTCGCGCATGGATGACGAGCGCACAAAATCTTCTGACATGAAGTTAGTGCTTTCCAATTTTTTTTTCGAAAAATGAAAATTATTAGTATTCATAGTCGAATAAAATTTAAATTGCCATTGAGATTGAATAAAACGAAAAATTCAATTTAACCTTGTTCAAGGTGATACAAATAAATTGAACGGTCCAACTATCTCATCATTTGATAGTGTTTGAATGAAATTGAATCATAATCAATCAGAATCATATTAATCATAAATTGGGAGGTTGAGATTTTTTTCCCAAATGGAGCAAGCATAATAATGGCGTTGTAAAATGGCGAATGCGCCCACGTTATATTGTGCTTCTCCTGCTCAACAACGGAAAAACATCACTTTCCGAAAAATGATTATTACCTAGAATTACATTTTATTATGTTGATACTTGAATATTATTTCTCTAATTCTGTGGTTATTCCGTTCATTCTTCCACATCTTGTAGAACAAAATCGTGCGAGAATATATCAGAAACGCACAGTTTTCATGGTTATATTTTATTATTCTATGTTGGTACTCCGAACTTTCCGCCACGGCTTTATCTGTCAATTCATCAATTTGCCTTAAAGAAATCAGTTCTGCCAACCAACATTTTTCAATGCAAAAATCACTAAAATATATTTATGGAAATATTTCATTAATTTCAATGAAAATGCAATAAATTAGAGAAAATAATGTATAATACTCGTACAGAAGGCTCATTCTACCACTCGTTCATTCCAAAACTCGCCACTTCGTGGCTCGTTTTTGAATTTTGAACTCGTGGAAGAATATCAATGCCTTCTGCACTTGTATTATAAATAACTATTCTATTGGCTGTTGAGCAAAACATTTACTGAAATGGTGATTGGACACAGTAAAAATCTGTAAGCTTCTGAGAACTCTTAGAGCCCTAGGATGGTCGGTAGAGAAGGCCTTCTGATTCCACATCAATATTTTTATAAATATCTATTGGTTATGAAAAAACCCATAAATCAAACCTATTCAACAGGATATTCACTACACTTTCGTCACAACACATTGGAAAAACAACTCTCTAGTTACACTGCAAAATTCTTAAAAAAAAGGATATACAATGAGGGAATAACCAGCACTAATGCTGAAAAAAATTGTCGAGCTTAAGAATGAAAATAACATAATTTATTTTCGACTTCTGGTAAAAATACATCTGGGCTATTGTTTCTCTTGTTATGCTGAGGTATGCATTGTTGATGACCTTTCATTACAAAAAATACGAAATACTGAACAATTCTATTGACATCATATTGAGAATATTAAGACGATTGAATTAGTAAAAATCAAAAAAAAAGGGACTTAACTTTATCAAATATGAAAATAAAAACAAGGATATAATTTTCAGTATCTACAAATCTATAACATAAATTCAGATGTATTAAATGCTATCTAGTTGGAGAAACGGAAATACATTGATATACACAAAAAGGTACTATTTTGCACATGCGAAGTAGTGGGAGCAACATCGAGATACTTCGCTGGAATAGCATTAATTACAAATATATAATATTATACATTTGTCTTTGTATTGTTTTTGCATTCTGGACAATGCGCTACATATTAAATAACAAAAAACAGTGTGCTTATTTTCGTCAATTGTATTTACAATATTCAAAGGTAAAATCATTCAATCTAGAGTTCATTTGTTGGATTGACTAACCAACTTGTTCCAATCATTCTGTATATAAATCAGATAACTATATATATATCGTTAAATTGTCATGGAGATCACCGAAACTAACGAAACGACAGTCAGATCACTTAAATTTTTATCAACTCATAAAATCCAACCAGAAAATAGTAATTATATATAAGTATCACATTTCTTTTATTATTCTACTCGAGTCTTGCACAAATTCGTTTCAAGTCTGCTAAGTAGTCTATTGGCTTCAATAGATCACTTCGTAGACTGTTGCCTTCTTATCCCCAGAGCCTGTAACTATGTATTTGTCATCCGCTGAAATGTCACAGCTTAACACACTCGACGACTCCTTAGACTGAAAAAAAAATAAAAATTATTACAAGGGATGCTAGCTTAGGTTATCTTAAAAGAAGAAGAAACACTTAGGTTGAGCTTCACAGAGAAATAACAACAGTTGATAAAATCCAGCTTAAGAGGAGATCATGTTGGAATGAAAATGATGAAATAAGTTTGATTAAGAGGAAGAACAATATAAGATGGGTTACGAATTGTACAGTACAATCACGTGACTTTAAATGGCGTCGGTTGGCACAGTAACAACTTCTTTTTGTCATTCATCATAACAACATCGTTAATTTTGTGGCAGCCCAATATTTATTTTGATGGAGAGTAAATATGGTAAAACCTGACACTATGCCTGCCATGAAGAGATTCACAGCCAACTAATGTATATTATAGGCATTTTTGCTAAAAGCTCAAACTATTGTCCTCAGTTACGTATAATATATAAAAACGATGATGGCCAGAATGTTACAGTCAATGGTGATCGGTATAGAGCCATGATTACTAACTTTATAATTCCTGAATTAAACAACCATGATGTCCAGGAGCTGTGGTTCCAACAAGACGGCGCAACATGTCACACAGCTCGTGCCACAATCGATATATTGAAAGACACGTTTGGTGACAGCCTAACTTCACGTTTTGGACCTGTGAATTGGCCTCCAAGATCTTGTGATTTAACACCGCTAGACTACTTTCTGTGGGGCTATGTAAAGTCATTGGTCTATGCGGATAAGCCACAAACCCTTGACATTCGCCGTGTTATTGCCGATATACGGCCACAAATGTTGGAAAAAGTCATCGAAAATTGGACGTCCAGATTGGACTACATTTAAGCCAGCCTTGGCGGTCATATGCCAGAAATCATATTTAAAATGTAATGCCACAAGATTATCTTGCGGATAAATAAAATTCATGTCAATCGAATAATCCATCGTTGTTTTATTGCAATTTAAAGTTCTATAGCTCTAAAAAAAAACATCCTTTATAAGAAGAGTAGAAATTTACCTGGAATATACTGGCACCATACGGCGTCCGCCAAGCGTTCAATAAGTTATCCTTGCCGGTCGATACGAACCATTTACCGCACGCTGCAAATCGCAAACTCAGAACGCAACTCTCGTGCAAATGGAGTTGATACTTGTCTGGTTTGGATGCATGCAGAACTTCAACGTTGGAGTTCTCCATGCCTACTGCAAGCCATTCACCGGTAGGACAATATCCAAGTGAGAAGATCTGCGAACTAAAGTCATGCTGTTGGAGTTGTCTGCCTTCTCTCAAGTCCCAGCTACGGACAGTATTGTCCAAGCCGCCTGTCCATAGTTTGGTGCCATCTGCAGAAATGTCAATGCAGGAGGCGCCATCTGTATGGCCTTGGAACTGTCGAACAAGCGTCTGGTTGTGCAAATCCCACACGGCAATGTTGCCGTCGCTGCAGCAGCTAAAACAGACCTTGGAGTCGGGACTGATGGCTAGGGCGTAGCAGGCTGGTGCGCTAGAGGTTAATTCGGCCTTGATCCTCGGGGTGGGGCTAGCAAGGTCCCATATAGAAAGGTTACTGGCTTCACCACCGACTATAAGTGTCCTCCCATCAGGTAGTAGTTTCACTGATCTTATATAATTATCTCGTTGCTGGAAACAGAAAAAAACATGTTAATGTCTGGAAAACTGGGATTTTTTAAGGTTAGAAACTAGACGAGTAGTTTTGATTACTTAATATTTATCTTAAACGAAGCTAAATACTCACTAAGCAATCTAATTGGGATACAGGGCTTTTAGAGCCTGGCTGGCTTATGTCCCAAACTTTTACACATCCTTTTCCACCTGTATATACGTATTTTGTGGGGTTTGAAATAGTGACTGCGCAAACAACTTCACCATGGCTCAGGGTGTTAATTTGTCGCGCATGTCTCGGTATTCCAGGTCCGATTAAGGCATCTGGTGGAAATGGCACGGGTTGCATCTGACCTTCTGCGCTCACATGAAATGAGTAGGCCCTGAAAAGTAACATAGTTGGTTTAGAGAAATGAAGAAAGGGTATAAGATAGTAATAGTCTGAAAGCTATTTAGGATCCTGTGGAGAACTGAATCACACAGATGACACTAATGACGATTCCTCATCCCAATCACTATCAGCAATTCCCAGTAGGTTTACTTAGAAACTGATGAAATTGCAAACAGAGCTTCAGGATTAACACTTGCTGGACCTGAACCCTTCTGTAGGTTCGAAAAAAAATATTGAAAGGTGTGGGCCTTTCAATGAAGGGTCCTGGGGGTATATTTCGGACTATACAAAAGCTTATGCAGCTAACACAAGCTGAGTTTGTATTATCTGCAGGAGTAGCTTTCGCACTGTATTTGTTAGCAGATGAAAATTGCATAATCTAGCCATTTTCAGGAGAACGTTTTTGACGAAGTTGTCAGATTTACCAATATGG
This sequence comes from Harmonia axyridis, assembly GCF_914767665.1. Lineage (NCBI taxonomy): Eukaryota > Metazoa > Arthropoda > Insecta > Coleoptera > Coccinellidae > Harmonia > Harmonia axyridis. Next base: position 4,315,504 of record NC_059503.1, read on the forward strand.
CAGGCAATCTTCTTATGAATTGTTGAGCAGGGTAGGTATAGACCAAAAGATCAGACTGGTTGGAGTTTCAAAAGGCTAATTCAGATTAACATCTTGAAGGTTTATAGTTTTGTCAAAATTCAATGCAGAAATACTTACGGTTTACCACCGGGTATACCAAGTCCTGGTACAACTGGGGCTCTCATCTGGGAATGGGGATCATAGCCAACTTGAAGAGGCGGTCTTGGATAGTTGTTCAAGGCTGGTGGCAGGTTGTTGTGGAGTCCACCGTAAGCTCCAGCAGCCGCTGCCGCCGCAGCCTGTAGTTCATGGGGAGCTGCTCCTGCAAAACGAGGTTCAAGGTTATTACAAGGTCAAGCGGCAAAAGATATCAGCGGTTGGAGATTAGATGGAACAATAGTGGAGGATCACAACTGAATTATCAATAAATTTTTGGTTCTTCTGCTGTAATATCGATACGATCGATTTTTGGATTTTTAGAGAACACATTTTTGGCAACTGTTTTGACGTCCCTTCTCATGTATATTGAAAGGGCAATGTCTGATATATGTGTGGTATTTTTCGACACTAATTATCTTGAAGTTAATCTCATGTCTTGTTCACACATTTTCTGTATTGATACAATTATATGACCACAATAATATGATTTTATATTTAAATGAAAATAGTTGAAATGCATATTCTAACAAAAAGCAAAAATGTTGTGTTTATCGACCTGCATTTTGACTATTCATGGGTTCAAGTTCACTTGAATTTAATGCCTATCTCAAGCACCAAAAAGAGACCAGAAGGCATGCATCTTCAATCTCAGAATCTCAGTGTCAAGGCCCTTATATGCTTTTGGTTTTAGTTCTTCTCATCTTGCATGAAAATCGTTAGGTCTACAAAGATAACCAGAAACCAAGAAAACATTAACAACACAACAACAAAACCACCGTCGGGCTGAGGTTAGAAGGAACCCACTGACCACAATATTGTGGTACTAAGTTGCTACCAACCACACACCAACCGTAATTTTGTGGTCGGGCCGTGGTCGGAAAGTGGTACCAAGCTCCTCAAGATGAAATCATCTCTTGGCCTACCGTTTGAGATGCCCGCCAGGTAGGGAGGGTACTGCCCCAACGTTGGCGGCTTGACGACTGGTTTCAAGCCTCCAGCGCCGCTCGAAGGGCCCGCAGCAGACGTTGGGGTGACCGGTTTGGAGATGGGGGTGGTCGGTTTGTCTCCATCCAACTTTTTGGTCGACGGGGTAGACGCGTTACTCGACGTACCTGACCTAGGGCTGTGAGGACCTGGGTGATCCTTCTTGGCGTTCATTTTATCCAGACCGTTCTCCCTCGGTGACGCTGTCCCGTTCGGAGGTGATACGGGATCTTCAGATGCGTCGTCTACAACTAGATCCTGATCGCTCTTCTCACCGTCGCTGTGCTGGAAGAAAAATTGGTTTTTGAGTTTTTTGTAGATATGGACTAAAGGGGGTAGGGACACAGTAACAAAGCCTATGTGGAGAGTTAGTCCAAGTATAACATTTTAAGAAATGAATGTGATGTTCATAAGTGTCACCTATGTATAAGATTTATCTACATGCTGAAGAACTCAGGTTGGTGACAAATGGACAGCTCAATGAACGGTATTTATTATTAAATCATTTTACAGTTATGAAATACACTGCTGCAAGGAATTCAATTGATTTTTTAGTGAAAAAAAAGTCATTTTTGATAAGTTTGGTAGGTTTCTATTGAAAAATTTTGTTGTGCAAATCACAAACTGCTGAAGACACTTAATTCTTTTTGCTTGAAACGTTGAATATCTACTCAATTATGAGTATATAATTGCCTGACAAATTTTGAAGAATTTGTAGAGATTCAAGTATCAGAATAACTTTTTTACAAAAAATGTGATCTCCATAAGTGTAATCTATGTAACGGGTGTTTTTTTTTCGAGGTATATAACTTTAAGTTGGCATTACTGTTCAAGATGGCGACCGATTTAACAGCTGTCAAGTGATTTATCCTCAGTTTGGTTTAGCAATTCATCATGAATAGACTCACGCCTGAACAAAGCTTACAAATAGTGCAATTTTATTTCGAAAATAATGGTTCTGTGCGGAACACTTATCGCGCACTACGTCCATTTCATTTTGTTTAGCGATAAAGCGCACTTCTGGTTGAATGGCTACGTCAACAAACAAAACTGCCGCATTTGGAGTGAAGCTAATCCTCAAGTGTATGTCGAAACACAGTTACATCCAGTAAAACTGACTGCTTGGTGCGCTTTATGGGCTAGTGGAATCATTGGTCCGTACTTCTTCAAAAACGATGATGGCCAGAACGTTACAGTCAATGGTGATCGGTATAGAGCCATGATTACTAACTTTTTCATTCCTGAATTGAACAACCATGATGTCCAGGAGCTGTGGTTCCAACAAGACGGCGCAACATGCCACACAGCTCGTGCCACGATCGATTTATTGAAATACACGCTTGGTGACCGCCTAATTTCACGTTTTGGACCTGCGAATTGGCCTCCAAGATCTTGTGATTTAACACCGCTAGACTACTTTCTGTGGGGCTATGTAAAGTCATTGGTCTATGCGGATAAGCTACAAACCCTTGACCATTTGGAAGACAACATTCGCCGCGTTATTGCCGATATACGGCCACAAATGTTAGAAAAAGTAATCGAAAATTGGACGTCCAAATTGGACTACATCCGAGCCAGCCGTGGCGGTTATATGCCAGAAATCATATTTAAAATGTAATGCCACAAGATTATCTTGCGGATAAATAAAATTCATGTCAATCGAATAATCCATCGTTGTTTTATTGCAATTTAAAGTTCTATGGCTCTAAAAAAAACACCCTATATGAATGCCTATTTATCAAAAGTGACAAATTTTGAAGAAATTCTAAAGATCCAATTACCAGAATAAACTTTTTACAACATAAATGTGATCTCCATAAGTGTCATCTATGTATATCAAACAATTGGTGTTTGATATACATAGTTCACAGTGCCATCAATATATCGCACCAGAACTAAATCTTTCAGAAGTAGAGGAAATGTATCACATGGCTCCGCCCTCATATCGAAGTTTCAATCTATAGACCAGTTTTTTCTTGAACAATTCCAAACGTTCATTATCAGAAAAACCAAACGCCAGTTTGCATGCAAAGTCTTGTATCTCCATCAAGGTGAAGAAAACGGAGTCGACGACACTGTTTACCATATAATGGGGCAGTTTCAGACTCTTTCCGATATCTCGATATCACGTTACCGTAATAAATTCAAATGGTCCTTCGCACTGGATGCCGCCATCGGCCATATGTCCTCTTCGCAAGAAATTCCTGGAAGTCGTTTAACAAGGCGACCAGAGATACGAGAGATGCATCTCGTCTTTAGTCTCAAACGATGACAACAAAAAGTGGATTCCGAAAGTTGTTCTCTCCCGAGAAATCTCGATGTTATTGGATAGCCTATCCGGCAGCGAGGATTTCCAGTATGCGACGACGATATAAAGTCACTGCAATTTAGTTTTGTTGCTCTTTCCGGTAGCTCAGCTACGGGCCGTGCAAAAACGTGAGAATTGTAGACGAGGTTGGCTTAATTCATGATAATCCTGACATTCTGGGGCGATAGGATCTTCCTGTAGACGTTGTAACGTTTTCATTGCCATTCTCCAATCGACGTGGAAGAATATCAAGGGTAAAATTTGCATTGCGCGCCATCTTGGTTGTCATAACGATAAAATTATTTCATGATAATTAGGTGCTAATATGCAAAGTGGGTTTTAAGGTTTTGGTGTGCAAGGATCTTGGGATATAGCCAATATTATTGTGATACAGTTACTTCTGAAAAAAAATCTAATCAATCTGATTCAAATATAAGACGGAGCAATATAAACAAAGTAAATCGAATGGTTTGCGCATAGGGCAACTGTTATTGGCCAGAAGGTAATAAATACTATCCGTCCTTCGACCTTAACAGACTGTTACGATCATACTCGTAACGGAATGTAGTTATCAATTGTAAATTGATGATTTTGCAATGCGTGTTTTTTCGAGGTATATAACTTTAAGTTGGCATTACTGTTCAAGATGGAGACCGATTTAACAGCTGTCAAGTGATTTATTCTCAGCTTGGTTTGGCAATTCATCATGAATAGACTCACGCCCGAACAACGCTTGCAAATAGTGCAATTTTATTTCGAAAATAATGGTTCTGTGCGGAATACGTATCGCGCACTACGTCCATTTTATTTTGTTTAGCGATGAAGCGCACTTCTGGTTGAATTGCTACGTCAACAAACAAAACTGTTACATCCAGAAAAACTGACTGTTTGGTGCGCTTTATGGGCTGGTGTTATCATTGGTCCGTACTTCTTCAAAAACGATGATGGCCAGAACGTTACAGTCAATGGTGATTGGTATAGAGCCATGATTACTAACTTTTTCATTCCTGAATTGAACAACCATGATGTCCAGGAGCTGTGGTTCCAACAAGACGGCGCAACATGTCACACAGCTCGTGCCACAATCGATTTATTGAAAGACACGTTTGGTTACCGCCTAATTTCACGTATTGGATCTGTGAATTGGCCTGCAAGATATTGTGATTTAACACCGCTAGACTAATTTCTGTGCGGCTATGTAAAGTCATTGGCCTATGCGGATAAGCCACAAACCCTTGACCATTTGGAAGACAACATTCGCCGTGTTATTGCCGATATACGGCCACAAATATTGGAGAAAGTCATCGAAAATTGGACGTCCAGATTGGACTACATCCGAGCCAGCCGTGGCGGTCATATGCCAGAAATCATATTTGAAATGTAATGCCACAAGATTATCTTGCTGATAAATAAAATTTATGTCAATCGAATAATCCATCGTTGTTTTATTGCAATTTAAAGTTCTATGACTCTAAAAAAAACACCCTTTAGAATAATATGAAGTACAAGCTGTATGATTATGAGAATTATCCTCAGTTCGAACCTGGACTGTCAGCACCTCTTTCTGTTCGACGACCTCCTATTTATGCGAGAATTTGAACAGACTGCATAGTAATTTGTACTGAAAAACTAAAATGCAATAACTCAGATGACTCCTCTGCATATTAGAAACTTATCAATCCATCGAAAACTTCCTATGATTATATCTCCAAAAATATTAGGTTCATTTCATTTTTTGTTCAAGAACTCCCCGATTTCATCTCGCTGCAACATTGGAGGAATCCTTCAATACCAATCTCCCCATCTACTCCATTCAGCGGCTAGTTCGAGAACGTCGATAACCGTACGACAAAATTTCAATTTCCCGTATCCGCAGTTAACTGCTTATCTATCTTCGGAATGAAACCAACCAGAAAATAAATGGCTGTTAGGGGGAAAACTATCAACCCTGTCGTTCGAGAGAGCTACATCTGATACGAGGGTCATGTTATTGCAACGACAGGCTTTTAAAACGATCTATACCTATACACTTCGCGAATGTGAAGGCTTTGTTCGCTTCGGATGAATTTACAGAAATAAGTGTATGAGGTATGAAAAAAATTGATGATCTGGTGGAGAAGGGTTGGATTAGTGACAGTTTTTGTGGCGTTCTTATTTTTTTGCACAAAGTTTTTTCCATCTCAACACTACTATGCTTCAATGAGACCTTTGTGCGTCGACGTTACTTCTTCTACATCAGTTCTGTCATTACTGCTGTCGCTCTCAATTAATTCTAACGTCCACTTCTTGGGCAGCCGACCTGGAGGTCTTTTTCTTTGTGGTACATGATCTTTCATCCATTTTGACATTCTGCTATCGCCCATTCTATCTACGCGATCCCTTCATTCTCTTCTCCACGATCTTACCAACATGACCACATCATCCATTTGTCCATGCTCTTTTATTCAGCTGCTCTTTATCTGATCCCTCAGTGTATATCCATTAGAGTTCCTCCTAATACAGAGATCTTGTACTGAACTTACAGGGCATTGCCGTCTCAGGAAGGAAGAAATTCGTAAAGAAGAAACACCTGGCCACAGAATGTCTAGCCATTGAAAGACATCGCAGAAACTCTTTAGACTAGATCTTTGCAGGAATGAGGATGTGACCTTCAAGAGACCATCCCAGATACTGGATTTCATTAGAACTCTGCATCTGAAAGGGGAGCTGTAGAAGTCCAGCCAATATGTGTTTTCCACAGGTATGTCTTTGGGTAGTTTTGATTTCTTCGTTTTCATATATTTTTTGAGGTGCTGAATACTTGAGAGGACCTCGTGTGCACAAATTGACTGAACTAGATGGTACAGTGGGGGACACAATAGCCTTGAAGCCATCCTAGATACTGGCGAGCTGTAGATAGCGCATTGGAAGACACAATAGACGTGGTGGAAGCTAACCCCTTAACAGTATTCAGTAAGTAGATCTATAAGCTAGGTAAATTTGCCAACCTTGTCGATTTATTGTCTTGATACCTAGTGCATGGTGAGAAAAGCTCTCTGGGGGGCAAAATAGACCATAAAGTTGTGGTGCAATATAATTCCTTGCATTGTTATCCAGAAGTAACATATTACCATAATCTTGGTAGCTATATTCATGCTGCCACATCATTTATTACATCGAAGGTGAAAGGAAGAGTATCAAATACTCCAATTCATCCTATTCCAAAGGCAGCATCCCAAAACCACCCGAGGAATCATCCACCTCATGTTCCCGCCAAATGATCAGACCTAGTGCCGACCCCGTCGGAGACGCTGCCATGAAAACGACATTCCGCAATTACGATAAAACATCGACATCACCCTCACGACCGGGCGTCTGTTTATTGCGCATTATTTTTACGATCCCGGCTGCAAACTACTCCTCGAACATAAAAATATAACGCGCCTTTTAAACGTCCTTCCGCTCCTGAACATGACTCTCCGGGTCGGATGTGGAAGGGCCCTGCTAAACGGAACGGCTGATAGTTTTCCATCCCAACAGTCGTTTATAGGGCTCCGCACGATTTGGGGATATGGAGGCATTTGGGGAGAGGGGGTAGGAGGGAAGAGTGGAAAGGGTTTTTTTTGGGGTGAAGGGTTGAATTGCTATGGTTTTATGTTTGGATCACGTCGAGGAAACAGTCAATATCGTAAGATATTATTATTTTTGTACAAGGCAAAATTGTCTCTTTGGATCATATAAGTGAGGTTAGAATCATTCGTGTGATATGTATATATTCAAATTTATAAATATGGGAGCCCTTTGAGATAAAATCTTGCTATTTGAAAGTGGGAGTTGAGTAACGCTGGAATCCTGCCTAGCACAAATTTTTCATTCCAACATACAATAATACAAACTAACTCCTTCTTCCTAACTTGTGAAAGTTTGATAACAAGATTGTGTACTCAACAGGCCTGCAATAATAGTGCATCGAATGTATTTACCACTGTTACTTTCCTATTTCTATATGAATGTTGCTGGTGGTTTCAATCGATGTTTGTCACTGATGTTTGCTGTCGCAATATGAATGTTCTTTGTGTTTATGGCCTTTAATATTCATAAAGATGATTTAAGCTTAAGTAGAAAATGTGGTCCCGTCACCTCATGGATGTAACGCACAGCGTCATGTTGGCTGAGAGCAAAGGAATACCATTGTCTTCAGTGTCTCCAGATTTTGTTAGGGCTTGCATGATAGTCTTGCAAGGATGAGAAGGCAAGTTGAGAATGTGAAAGAACCCAATCAATATTTTCTCCTTCTTCTTTACTTGTGAAGGTTTGATAACAAGATTGTGGTCCCAACAGTCTTTGGCGTCTTTATCTATATATGTTGCTCATGGTTTCAATTGATGTTTGTGTTACTGATGTTTGCTATCGCAGATGTATTTCTCTGTATGTTATGGCCTTTGTACTCGCACTGATACGAAATGAAGATGACTTAAACAGCACATGTAGTTCCACCACCTCTTGGATGCAACACAAGGCAGGTTTATTGCCAAAGGTAACTTCTTTCCATAAGCAAATGCCTCTCAGAAAATTAAGGATCTCGTAGGTCACCACATCGCCTAATAACCTTTGAAGGGCTCAACTGGGACCTCGATAGGAAAGCCATTGTCTGCAGTGATAAATACAGATTCTGTTAAGAAGTTCTGGAAAGTCATGACAACCAACCTGTTGGAATTATGCTATTGGAGGATATTGCTCATGGAAGCAGTGAACAGAACACTTCATCAATTGCTAGAATTTTCAAATTACGACCGGTAGTTGAGTCAAAATATTCAGCAACGACCCTTTTTTTCTTAGTATAACCTTATTCTGCATTTCAACTTTTACAAAACTACTGATATGTGAGATCAGCATCTGTATGTGTGAGCACTTAGTGTTCTTCATGAATGTCTCAGATACTTAGGATTCTGAAGGAAGTGTTAATTGGTAGCTTGGTTCAAATGTGAAAATTACAGACTACTTTCTACAAATGATTCCAAGCGATGCCAATCAAGAGTAATAAACCGCAACTCAGATTAAAAAACCTATCATAAAGACCCAGCTCCCACAGCCATTTCACGAGTGAATTTTAGGCCCGGCTCTAATTTTCCGTCCATATTCGAGCAATGATTACGCCAAATATGAGAATGAAGTAATTTCCTGGCAGCCAGCAGCGGAGCGCCAACCCATTAACGTTACAGCTTTCAGTTTTAAATTGCCCAAACCCCGAGCTACATATATATAGATATATATGTTGGACGTGTTATTATTATTTAATGTTTTGGCGTATTATACACAAAACCGAGAGTAATAGCTGCTAAATTATACGTGCCGCTTTGACCGGATCGGTAATTTTCTTCAATCTTCCATCTCATTAAAGTTACACCACCATGATCAATCCGTGCCCGGTATGCAGTGGCGTGGAAGCGAAAAGAACAAACGCATTTATAATGGGAGGATAATCATAATGATCGCATTTCAGAGTATATACGATTGATTAATTCTGGCAAGATATGACAAGAGATTTCTAACCATTCAAATCTTATAGCAGAATCTCTACTTTTAGGCCAATGGAAAAGTGCCTAGTCTACCATAGTAAAACCCATTTTTTTTTTTGGAAAATTCGATTTTATTATTCAACATAGTTGCCTTCGAGGGCGGCGATACAGCGATTATAGCGACCTTCCAACTTTTCGATACCATTTTTGTAGTACGATTTGTCTTTCGCTTCAAAAGAGGCCTTAGTTTCGGCGATTATTTCTTCTTTGGCGCTGAGTTTCTTTCCAGTGAGCATTCTTTTGAGGTCTGAGAACAGGAAAAAGTCGCTGGGGACCAGATCTGGCGAATACGGTGGATGCAGAAGCAATTCGGAGCCTAATTCATGCAATTTTGCCATTGTTTTCATTGATTTGTGACACGGCGCATTGTCTTGAAGAAACAGCATCTTTTTTCTTCAAATGGGGCCGTTTTTTAACGATTTCATCCTTTAAACGATCCAATAACGCTATATAATGATCGCTGTTGATGTTGTCTAGCCCTTTTGGAGGTAATCAATGAATATTGTACCTTGCGCATCCCAGCATACCAATGCCATAACCTTGCCAGCTGACTGTTGTGTTTTTCCTTGCTTTAGATTCGGTTCATCGTGTGCAGTCCTCTCAGCTGACTGTCGATTGGACTGCGGAGTGAAATGATAGAGCCATGTTTTATCCATTATCACATATCGACGAAAAAATTCAGGATTATTGCTCTTGAACAGTTTCAAACATTGCTCAGAATCATTTACACGTTGTTGCTTTTGATCGATTGTGAGCTCGCGTGGCACCCATTTTGCACACAGCTTTCTCATGTACAAATATTCGTGAATGATATGTACACGTTCAGATGATATCTTCACAATGTCTGCTATCTCGATCAACTTCATTTTACTGTCATTCAAAATTATTTTGTGAACTTTTTTGATTTTTTCGTCGGTGACAGCCTCTTTTGGGCGTCCACTGCGTTTGCCGTCATCGATGCTCATTTCATCACGTTTAAACTAAGCATACCAATCAATAATGGTTGATTTTCCTAGTGCAGACCCCGGAAACTCTTCATCAAGCCAAGATTTTGCTTCAACTGTATTTTTTCCCTTCAAAAAGCAATATTTTATCAGCATACAAAATTCTTTTTTTCCATCTTTCTCGAATACCGAAGTAGCTACACTCACAACGCAATATCTCACAAAGTAATGGTCGGAATGTTGTCAAATTTTGACATGTATCGTTTGAAGGTTGGTACTAACTAAAAATCGTATGAATTCAATACTAGCACGCCATCTGTGCATCACACCGGGGACTTTTCAATTGGCCTAATAGAGGTGTAGACACGCCACTGGTGGTATGTTGCATTAACTCCAGAAATATTCGACACCTTTTACTCCAAATGGTACTAATCGTATTTCTCGTGTATCCAATATGCCCGCTTTGGTCAGCGTTCTCATTCCGTGTAATTGAGTATTAATAATGCTTTTTTTCGACCGCCATGTAGGTCGTGGTTATTAGTCTTGCCTGAATTGCCCATTAGGGGAATGCCCCAGGGCTGCGTTTTAGTACCCGAGACGTTTCAGCATGTTAGTGCGGTCTAATCGATTTTAGTGGGAGAATTGCATCGAATCGGTTTGGTTTCGATTGATTTATGATTAGATAAATCTACAGAGACACACACATCTATCGAACTCTTGGTAAGAATTGTAAGTAAGGACTGAAAATCTACGTACTTTAATACTTACGTGGCCCATATCCTTATCTTCCTTTTTTGCTTTCTTGTGTTCGTTCTCTTGAGGTGTTCGAGATCGGTATTTCTCTCTGTCGCCTGGAGAGATTGAGTTCCTCTGTAAAGAAAAAAGTTCATTGAAATTTTATATTGCTTTAATTGGTATGGTGAAGTTCAGACAAAATATTATGACGACATTATCAGTCTCATTTTCATCTCAATGTTGAAATAAATAAACAGAATTATAGTTATTAGGCAGACAATAGTTATTTATGCAACAAGTGCAATAAAAAATTTTTGCACGAGTTGCATACAACATTTTTTCTACGTTCATGCAAAAATCAAAAAATGATTTCTTGAGGTGCGGCACTAGGTGTAGGAAAATGAAAAGCGCATCTTGAATACTTTATTATTAATATCGATTTGCATTGAAACAGGAACTAATACGTTACGAATAATTTAACTCAAACTTTATTTTTACCCTCAATGTTAAAAGTGAATGAACAATTGGTGCAATTTTCAATATGAATATTTCGTAGTGGAGTACTTTTTAAATCCACTTCTTGATTTGTTACTGCTGTGAACATAATAGTACTTGGTAACTGTATATCATTATTTCCTTCAGGCTGAAATATTTGTTTGTCATGATGACAGTACTTTGAAGTAGAATGATAGATGAGTGCAGTAAAAACTTTATTGCACTAGTGCAATAAAGAACTTCTTTTTTCACTAAATATAGTTCAATAAAGTTTTGCTTTTTGCATGAATGTAGAAAAATAGACTTATGTTGGGAGATGTGAATTTTAGGTTACGCTATGTTCATCTTTATTCGTCCTAAATCAATTCAGCGTTGGTCGGGGATATGATATGGATGGATGACCGTCCTATTATACATTCTCTAAAATATAGTAATGAAATTTCCATCGATATGGAAATATTAAACCTTTGTGTGCCATTCGCATCGTTTTCTATTGAATTTCAAATTATAATCGTATATCAATAGACCCCATTATAAATTTCATTCGATATTCTCAATTTCGAATTTTAGAACGGCACCGATGATCGAAAACGTTCGTTAGTTTGCGTGTTCATCATTAATTAATTGAAACGAGTGAATATTTGTACGATGCGTAGGCGGCAATAGCAACCCTGTAATCTTTTCATGGACGTGCAATTGTTTCCTGTTTTCATTTCATTAGTTAACATAAAATCGAATTGTTTGCAGTGGGTGTGTTCCGGTACCCAATTAATTATACTGCATCGATTCAGTGGGGGAAAAATGAAAAATTGCTATTGTTGATGCGTTACGCTATCCGTTACTGTATTTCAGCCGAGTGCTGATTGCGTTGGGTAGTTGTTGGACAGGAATAGGTAGGCTTCGGCTGGAAAATGTTGATGGCAATTTAACATCTGCAACTCGCCTTCTTCTATTCTAATAATAATGATAATAATTAGTAATTGAATCGGAAGAACTATCAAGATACCTTAGAAAGAAACAGAACTGACGAATCTACCATCAAAGAATGGAGGAAGACTTAACGATTGAGTTCATCAGGAGAATAAGAAATATTTGGAAAACTAACCTCAGCAGCAAGAGCATGACGAGAGTCATCAATACATACGCATGTTCAATCTTAATACACTCTCTCAGAATAGTTCCATGGACCAAAACAGATATAGGTTTCAATTTTCGGCTTCAATATGAAAAAATCTGTTGCTGAGGCTCATAGAATGCTCTCGAATACATATGGTGACTCCGCTATTAGTGAAAGAACGTGGCAAGAAAGGCTTCAACGCTTCAAGAACAGTGATTTTGACGTGGAAGAGAGAAGGTTTTCGAAGATACAAAATTGGAGGCATCTCCTGATCAAGACTCGTGTCAAACGCAACAAGAATTGGTAGGATCATTGGAAGTGACGCAACAAGCAATTTTAAAACGCCTGAAATTCATGGGAATGATTCAGAAACAAGGAAATTGGGTACCGTACGAGTTGAAGCCGAGAGATGTTGAACGGCGTTTGTTTGCTTGTGCACAGCTTGTTGCAAGGCAAAGACAGAAGGAATTTCTGCTTCGCATTGTGACTGGAGACGAAAAATGAGTTCTTTACGATGATCCCAAGCGCACAATATTATGGGAATATCCCGGCCATGCTTCCACATCGACGGCCAAACCGAATATTCACGGTTCCAAGGTCATGCTCAGTATTTGGTGGGACAAGCTCGGCGTAGTGTATTATGAGTTTTTAAAACCGACTGAAACAATCACAAGCGATCGTTATCGAATCAATTAATGCGTTTGAGTCGAGCATTGAAAGACCAACGGCCGCAATACAACGAGAGACTTGATAAAGTAATTTCACAGCATGACAATGCTCGACCCCATGTTGCGAAAGTGGTCAAGATATAATTGGGAACGTTCTTCTGAAAAAAGTACCACCTCCAGAGGGACTCGAACCCGCACCTCCGAATCACTTGTCCAGCGCTCTACCAGTAAGCCACCGAGGAAAGTGAAGATTCTCCGCAATGAGGAACCACTAATCCCAGAATTAGTGCATACTAACACTCGTTACTGGGATTAGTGGACACTCGTTGCGGAGAATTTTCACCTTCCTCGGTAGCTCAGTTGACAGAGTACTGGACTAGTAATTCGGAGATTGTGGGTTCGAGTCCCGCTCGAAGAGGCCCTTTTTTTCAGAATTGAAAAATTGTCAGATAAGCCGTGAAATTAATTTCACGTATGTAAAGATGCTTAGTGCTGCTACCCAGTCACTGACACATCCACTCCGGGCCAAACCGTCAGCAATCCGGCAAGTCGAGCGGTTTAATTCCAAGCGGGGCAATCACCGGAGTCGGAACAACGTTGTGTGTATATTCCGGGCAATCCGCTAAGTGGTCGAAACAAACAGTGATAAAGACGGGTCAGGTCTGACGGCGGTTGATGCGGTGTTTATCCCCCCGGAGCAAAGCCTGGATGCCCGGATGAATTCTGGAGTGCGGGTTTTCGGTCTCTCGATGAATTCCCCCGATGGGCTGATATTAAGCGCGGTTGCCGGCGGATGAAAGTGCCGCGGTCCCCGAAGATTACGGATGCTGCGTCAGAGGGAATCCCTGATGCGAAATTAACGGGAGCGTTTATGGGACGTAAGGGGAGGGGGAGTTGTATATGACTTGGGGGTTGCTTGGTTTTGATGGGACGAGGTGTTTGAAGTGGGATTTAGATTAGGTGTGTTTGGACGGGAGGTCAACTTAGTCATTATGAATTTGCATCTTAAAGATTTAGTTTTGTTGCTTTGTAACTTTGATTGATTTTTGATATTTATCTCGAAATGTTCTTATTACGATAAATATTCAAAATTACCATTTCGTTACACTTTTTTTTAACATTTCCTCGGGAATACACGTTTCCAAATGTATTTCCGATATTTCTCTCGGTCATCTCATGTTTCGATATTGCTGAAGATTTCGAAAATATGAAGATTATATAATCATTACAGATTCAATTTCAATTATTACTGGGTTTGTTCTGATTTTATTTCGAGGGTTTCATCTTAGGTTAGAGCATTTCAAATATATAGAATGAGAAGTTAAATAGAAAATAATTGAATAAGAATAAAAAATAAAAGTTTTTAAGCAGAAACAATAACTATAAAAATTGAAATAACATGATAAAATAAATTCAACAAAATCAAAACAAATAATTACAACTGAGGTAACGTTGCAGTACAGTATATGTGAAAAAACTGATTACGAATTATTATTCTTGAAGTTATATACAGGGTTTCCCCCTATTCAGAATGGTTATAATAGAAAAACTATGTATTATTTTCTGACATTTCTTATTGAATTTGTGTTAAATCTTGGAAAACTCTTCAACAACGTTTGGAAATTGTCAAATTGGTTTATCAAAATTAGTGCTCATTTGTAAATATACTGGGAGCAATTTAAGAAGGATTTATTGACAAAATTATTCAGTTGATCAACTCACTCTTCGTCGTATTGTTGACAAATTTGAAAGTGAATTCTGTTTACTCGACAACAGGGTAACAGTACCAAGTACTTAGACGTACCTGGTAGCACTCTCAAATTAGTCTACGAACCGACAAATAGTAGATTTTTTCACACATGCTCAGACAGTTTAGTAGCAGATGTAAGTATTATTTAAATAAGTGATTTAACCTTATACTGCGCTTTCGCCATTTTACAACCATGATTTATTAAACCCTTATGTTTTTGCATCATGCCGTTGTCAAATAAAAAAGCCATAAATGAATTGGTTGAAACAAAAAACAATTTTAGCAGTGTTGCCGATTCGTGCAAAAATCCCGAAATCCAAGAAACCCCACTATGAAAAAAAATTCATTTGTAACAGTGTTGCCTATCAGTGTAAAAAATCCTTGAATTCAGGAAAACGCAAATCCACCCTGTAGTTGTCGAACGAACCCACTCGTCCATATCCGAACATAACCTAATTCCCCAACGCCCGTCCGCCCATTCTATCGGACATTAATAAGGTGATAGCTACGAATAATTCGATGATACATCGGGGTACGGACGTTCCCAACTGCGGATACATAATTTTAATGTTTGCGCCAGTTATCGGACCGTCGACATCGCAAACACATGAATTCATTATGAAACGCGCACATCCGCACTGTTTGATAAGCCCCGTTCCCGATGGACCGACGGCCCTTCCACTCTCGAATGGAGCGTTGCGACGCCTAATGAACCGGGTAGGTATGACGGAACCCCGCACTCGATTCCGCAAAATGCCAGGATTCAGGGAGAAATTAGTTGGATTTGAGGAAATTTCGCACGAGTTGGCAACGCTGGAGGAGAAATGGCAACGTTGGCAGTTGTCACTCTTTATATTGATGAATGGGATTTTGTCTACTGCAATAATAAGATATTTATAATAAATAATCATCGAAATTCATTAAATAACGATTCATTTTAATTTTGAAACGAATCAAGAATGAAAAACGAAAGTACATAGGCGTACAACTTTGCTTCCGCCGTTTTTTACTGGAATTAGAGACTTTATTGTGAAAACTGGTTATACATTTAGGATTCAAAGTATTCTCCTTCGCTGGCCACTAATTTCTCTCATATGGATTGTTTCTGTCGGTTTTAAAAACTCATGATACACAACGCTGAGCTAGTCTCCCCAAATGATGAGCATGACCTTGGAACCCGTGAATATTTGGCTTGGCCGTAGACGTGGAAGCATGGCCGGGATATCCCCATGATATTCTGCGCTTGAGATTAATGAGATAATGAACTCATTTTTCGTCTCCAGTCACAATGGGATACAGAAGTCTCTTCCATCTTTGCCTTGCAAGCAGCTGTTCACAAACAAACAAACGTCGTTCAACATCTCTCGGCTTCAACTCGTACGGCACCCTATTTCCTTGTTTCTGAATCATTCCCATGACTTTCACGCGTTTCGTAATGGCTTGCTGAGTCACTCCTAATGATCCTGCCAATTCTTGCTGCGTTTGACACGAGTCTTATCAAGTAATGCCTCCAATTCTGCATCTTCGAAAACCTTCTCTCTTCCACCACCATGCTCTTCTTCGAAATCAAAATCACCCTTCTTGAAACGTCGAAACCACCCTTGGCACGTTATTTTACTAATAGCGGCCTCACCATAGGTATTAGAGAGCATTCGATGAGCCTCAGCCGCAGATTTCTTCATATTAAAGCAGAAAATTAAAACCTCACGCAAATGACGCGAATTCGGCTCGTAAGCTGACAAGTTTAATCGAGAATAACTTTATGATGCATACACAAATCGACAAATATTTCGATGGCGTTGTGTTAACAATTACCTAAACTTATTGGATGACATCTACGATCTATTTATTTCGACTACAACTTACCGCTACAGCCATCTACAGCAAAACGGCATAAGCAAAGTTGTACACCTAATAATTAAAATACCAAGATCTACTTCAAATCAGTGCGATTTGGCAACCGCGCGTTATCGTATTTCACGTCAAAACGGGCCTCTATCCAAGATCAAAACGACCGAACGACCACACGTCACGTCGGAACGAGTCCCGCGAAGAAAATCGAAACGCGAGACGGGCTCCTACAAAATAAAATAAAAAAAAAAAATTAACGACCGAAACAGGCCCGACACTTCAGCATGCCAGACCCAAGCGGCTGCGACGCTTTAGAAAATTAATTTAGCGCGAAAGCGGGCGGCAAAAAGTGAAAATTAATGTTAACATTATTAGAGCCAAGTTGCAGAATGGTGCCATAAAACATTCGCGCCAAGTCAAAACAATAATCAAATCAGGAACAGTCCCTAGGTTATAAAATGTGGACGTTTAGTGCAACCGCCCGGGAGTTTCGGCTTTTCAGACGAGAGGGGAGGGGGGTTCCAAGCGATTTCCCCGCATCGCGGGGGCGGGAATTATTGTCGAGACGGATAAATTCGATTTGGGGGAGATTGGGTCTTCTTTGTTTTGGTTTCGGTTGCCAAAAGTACACCGTTAGAATTATTGGACATTACGATCATCAAATTAATTCTACAGAGTGGTTTATATTCCTCGTCTTCACTGAATACTACGGTTTATAAGATTCTGTATTGAATATCTTGAATAAATTATCCTACTACTCGCATATTTTACGTGAAATGAACAAGAACACCCATCAATTTGCTTTTTTGCATAAATATCTCTTAGGATTAGGTTAGGTACATAGATGGATCTAAATGATGATTATTTGGGGCTGCTACCAAATGCTCACTATCGTTAGGCAGCTGTCTAAGTGTCTTTCAGGTAGAGATACTTGCATTAGAAAGATGTGAGAAAATTAACCTAGTCAGAAACAACATTCTGACAGTCAGGTTGCAATCGAAGCATTGATATCACCGATTCGAAGATAGTATTGGAATGCAGATGGAAACTAAACGAAAAAGGCAAGAATAACAAGGTCATTTTAGTCTGGGGGAGGCCAACACACTTTCCAGAAAAGGAGCCCAGAACCCTTCTGTGGTTTAGGCCAATGTAGGCCAATCATCACAGGTTGGATCATGCCAAAGGTTCAGAAGTTCCTTCGAAACTATGATACTGCGAAATGTAATGAATATTAGATGTTTGCAAGAAGATAAAAAACCTCCTCACTAGATTCCTTGCACGGCATTGCCACCTAAGAGAGCACCTCATAAGAAAGAGTCTAGCAGAAAACGCCAAGTGCAGATTCTGTGGGAAGGAGGAATAAACTCCGGATCACCTGGTGACGAAATTCCTCGCCATGGATAGCCAACGCAAGAATGGTTTGGACAAAAGACTTGTTAAAGTAAGAAAGTAACATCCTTGAGGCCATCCCAGATATAGATTTTCTCAAGAGGTTTCTCATCCCAGGCTACTTGTACCTCCTGTCGAAGTACCGCCAGTGTTTATTCTGGATGTGAGTAATCTTCTGTCTCTAATGTCTTAGACATATTCAACGTATGGAAGATCGGGAGGTCTTGGAGGCCAAGGCAACAATGGGCTCTATACACCCATTATCATATCATTCATCTGGGTATGTTGTTGACTTTCTACTTGCACAGATTCGAAATAAAGATGATTAAGACAGAACATGTGTTTCCAACAACTCTAAGACGGTCATGATGCCTCTGAGGAACACCAAAGGTGACCTGATCCCATACCACAATTCCAACAGTGTGGCTTTTTCATTGAAAATTGAGAATCTAATTTTTTACCCTGCCACCCTTGTATGTCTGAACTGTCTGGACTGGAGAATCCCATTGTCTTCAATATTGTGTTTGGCCATATGTTATTTGGCGCCTTTCAACTGAGCCGAAGCCGAAAACAACACGTTAGATGCGATGAAAAGTGAAGGACACAACTCTCTCTATTACTCTTTTCAATACCAATGTTCTCATTAATAAGCCAGAGGTTGCTAATGTTATTATAACTAATTCCTGAGGGTTATCAAACAGTCAGTTATTTCCATTAGCAGTCTCATTCCTATAAATTCCGGCTGAAAACAGCATAATGTTCATTATCACCGTAAGAACTAATCAATGGAAATAATCAATCTCACAGCGCGACACAGGTTTCTTGAACTTTTTACCTCGGCTTCTTCAATCCGCTAACACCATTAGTTAACAGTTGCTATTAGCGTCTAATGATCAATTAAAAATTTACACTGAGCAGTTCTAACCGACTCCATTATCTGCCCAACACGAAATGGCACAAAATCTTCGCTATTCCGTGCGAAAGAAGCTAACGCAGTTAGCTTTTATGATGATTGAAAATTTCACGATGCATTTAGGTCAAGTTGATGTCATGAGAGCTGTAGCCTTCGGACAGAAAGCTATTCTTCTGGTTTCAATGAGCAGAACGGCGATCCAACTAACAGACAATGGAGTTTTTCTTGATTATGTTGTCGCTAATGCATTTTGCGTTGTGGAATCTTTCACTGTGGGTTTGAGTGGATTCCAAATAATGAAAAGACGACCAAGAATTTTCTGGCTTTCATGCGAAACGTTGGAGAATTGTAGATAACTTAAAATTACCATAAAAACATCTCTTCTCAATTTCAGCCTCTATTTTGGAGTTGTGAGTTTATACAGCTGTACTTGGTTTTTAATAAAACATAATAATAAAATCGGCTGATGCCTGTTCTGATGAGAGAGAGTGTAAAGACTGGAATTACTCCCTCATAATTTGGAGTGAAATATAACGTTGGGAGAACCCCTTGCCTAAATGGAGATTTGTGGCAGTTTTATGATCTCTAGGGCACCCCGAAAGCATCCTATTGCAGACAATAAAGTCCTTATTATCACGTGTCCCACATTTGAATGGGTCCCCATTAAAATGAAGACTGCTAGTACTCAACCCAAATTTGTCGTTTGGTTTAATTGATTAGCGTGAAGTCGTTTCATCCAACAACATGTTGTAATCAAGTGATCAATTGACCAATATGAATTATGGAATAGCCACTTGCACTGAACAGTGTTTTGAGAACTATATGAACCATTCTTCTAAAATTCCTGAATGTAAGAATGTATAGCCATATCACATTTCTGACTAGGTTCATTTCCACACAAGTATGTCAGTACATTATTATTTTGAAGAGTTTGTTTTTTCAATAATTCCGGAAAGGCACTTGATAATGCTATCCTTGTGGACCTCTGTCGGGAATTTCCTATTATTTACAACAAAATACGAAATAACTTTCATTTAAATGACTTATACACATGTGTTTATCTAGTGCTACTTTTTGCTATTTAGCCTGCACAAACGACAACAAATTGGCTGTATGTTACTTGATAATTGTTACATCCTCAACCAAGAGAATGACAAGAAGAACTGGAATGAGGATTTCAAGATGTATCAAACGAACAACAAGAGGTGCAGGATGTGGTCAGATGGGTCAGCACATGCAGGTTTTGAAGAGACCAGGATTTCAGCAGACAGACCGGTCGAATGGATAGAAACACAGAAGCCAAATGCACTCAATTCATATGGGCGTCCCCTAAAGCGTTGGAAAGAAAGCTGGAGTTCGATGTCACAGGAGAACAATAACAGGAAGAAGGCAGAAGACACAGGACACAGTTCTGTATAATTTCTCATTTGATGCAGTACATCAGCCAATTCCTTACATTCTCAAATGCAACACTCAGAGACCATGTAAGGAGTTCAGATAGAAGGGAGGAACTAAAGTTGCAGTATGTGGTCAGTTGTGTTAGAGCATGCAGGAGGTTCTGAAGAAACCTTTATGGAGAAGATGTCAGCAGAAAGACCAGTCGGATGGGTGGAAACACAGAATCCAAATGCACACAGTTCCCCAAAGTGATGGAAAGAAAATTAGAGCTCGATGTCTCATCGGAAAGAGGAAGAATCAGAAAACAATTGCAACGTCCAATTCCTCATTCGATGTACCAGATCAAACATTCCCAATCGTCCCACAGAGGTCGCTAACCACTCCCTTACACCAGCACAAGCCCCCTCCTACCTTTCAGTCGCCTAAGGTGTCCTGTTTACAGCGCCCTCTGCACCCCAGATCAAAGCGCCCTTTGAAAAACTCGGCCGACTCTTTATCACTACGTGTCGCGAGATAAAAGGCTTTAATCAGCGAACGCAGAATGCAACAGAGGGGGAAATGCAATAAGTCTCCAGTTGTCTCCACCCGAGCGCTGCATGGCAGAGCGACGCGTCAAACTTCATGACACCGTTTTTTTCCAGCGCCTACGCGGAACGCCCTGCATTTTTATTGTACGCGGTTTTTTTTCCAGCGCCAGCCGCGATCCGAGCCGTTAATTATATTCGCTTACAGGGAAAGAGAGAGAAAGAGAAGAGAGAGCGAGCGTAGGCTAATTCGACGAGTCGCATCGCGGGTGGCAAAGGAAGTGCACTCGTAATTCTTCATGGATGGAGTGATTGGATTAGGAACAGGTGAATTTTCTCGCGTGCTTGGGAACTGCTCGTTGGAAAGCGTTGGTGCTGAAAAGTTTGATGTTCCACCATTTTGAATGTATTTTCAGCGTTAGACTTTGATTTTTTTCACCTTGTTCGTTCATGCGCCCAAGTCGACCTTAGATACCATGAACTGTATTAGATTAGATTTAATTAAGGAGGTTCCATTTCACTGTGACCTAATGATCTATTGTGCCCCCCCATCAGAGCTATTCTCTCCATAACGTGATCTAGAGCTCGCCTCCCAGTTCCAGAGTTGTAATGAACTCTGGGATGGCTTCAAGTAGGCTAACTCTTCACTTCTACAAGTTTCGTGTCCAAAGAAGGATTTGCGTTGGTTAGTCTTGGCGAAGCATTCCATCACCAAGTGATTCGGAGATTCTTCCTCCTCCGCACAGAATCTGCACTCGTCATTTTCTGTTAGACCCATTCTCATGAGGTGTTTCCTAAGGCTACAATGCCCTGTGAGGAATCCAGTGAGGAGGTGTAGTGTATTTGTAATAAGATCCAGATACGACTTGGATATCGCAGGGGCAAAGTTTCGGAGAAACTTTTTGGAGTGATCCAAACCAGGAAGATTCCGTCAGAGAGTTTCTCTTTCGGTTTTTTCCTTCTCCTGAAACTCTTTCTTGTAGGTACATTTGTCTACGCCACAGAAAGGTTCCGGGCCGATGAAAGAAGTTTGTTCTTCTTTTCTGGCAACTGTGTTGGCCTCTTCATTCCCTCTAATTCCCCAGGAACCCAGACTAAAAAGACCAAATTCTTACTCGAAGCTTGGAATTCTTATTCACTTTTCTGAAATTTTCTCAATGGAGTCATCCCATCCTTGAAAAAACCTTCCATTATAGAAAACAAGCTATGATTTTCTCGGTGTGCGTTTTTCGAAATCACATATCAGAATCCAAGTGCTACTCTCCTGCACTGACACAGTCCAGTCCCGGGATATTCTGGGATTTTTTACTATAAGTTGAGTCAAAAGTTCCATTGTTGGGATATTCTATTACCCTTTACAATATTGATACCTCAAAAGCGAGCAGAACTCAAC
The DNA here is from genome assembly GCF_914767665.1 of Harmonia axyridis. Classification (NCBI taxonomy): domain Eukaryota; kingdom Metazoa; phylum Arthropoda; class Insecta; order Coleoptera; family Coccinellidae; genus Harmonia; species Harmonia axyridis. The sequence goes on from NC_059503.1 coordinate 4,337,690, forward strand.
TTGGAACTATCCTGTGCAGAAAAGAGAGATCTCTTGATTTATAATAGATGAAGTGATCCGATTGTAAACGAAGAAGTTATTAAATATAGAAGAACAGCTCCCTAAAGATTTTTTCCACCTCTTCCAGCCCAGTTTTTCCCCATCTTGCCTTTAGGATTACTCCCCGGCAATATTGTCTGAAGATCCCGAAGATAAATGTTGATTTTCCATAGCCAGAGGCTGGATAAGGCCAGGTAAATGGCAATTTATTGCGGACGGTCCCCGTCAGATATTTTTTTTGTGAGAATACACAAAGGAATCGTTTCAAGTCGTGTAGTACGGGCTTGCCCACGCTAATGTGAAGGGGGCTTGCTGTAATTGGGGTGAAATAAAGAGATGACAAGGGTTCTGTACAATAACAACAGATTAGCAACGGTCTCTCACTGAGAGCAAGGGCGGTTTTCTGGAGCCGAGGGAGGGGGTTGGACAGGGCCGGATTAGTGGTGGACTTAACGAGATTTGAAACAGATAGGGATGTGTTTAATTCTCGTCAATGTCTGAGCTTAATCCCGGAGGTTTATCGGTTGGAGTATTTGTTTCTCGGATCAAAAGCTTGGGGGTTTTTCTTCGCCTCGTTTTTCGTAGCGAGAATTATGTATGGTTTGGTGAGTCTAGAATCCATTCACTCAAAAAAACTACGTTTAAAACTAGCTGGCCGGTGGATCTACCTAGTCTTAAAATGAGTTGTGATACCACATTGATCCTCAAGGAAGAAATTTTGAAGAATGAAATTCATAGAAATTGACTTGGTAGAGTCATAAAATTTCAAAACTGTAATGAAGGGTGTTTTTTAGAGCTATAGAACTTTAAATTGCAATAAACAAACGATGGATCATTCGATTCACATGAATTTTATTTATCCGCAAGATAATCTTATGGCATAACATTTTAAATATGATTTCTGGCATATGACCGCCACGGCTGGCTCGGATGTAGTCCAATCTGGACGTTCAATTTTCGATGACTTTTTCCAACATTTGTGGCCGTATATCGGCAATAACACGGCGAATGTTGTCTTCCAAATGGTCAAGGGTTTGTGGCTTATCCGCATAGACCAATGACTTTACATAGCCCCACAGAAAGAAGTCTAGCGGTGTTAAATCACAAGATCTTGGAGACCATATCTCAGTTCCAAAACGTTAAATTAGGCGGTCACCAAACGTGTCTTTCAATAAATCGATTGTGGCACGAGCTGTGTGTCATGTTGCGCCGTCTTGTTGGAACCACAGCTCCTGGACATAATGGTTGTTCAATTCACGAATGAAAAAGTTAGTAATCATGGCACTATACCGATAACCATTGACTGTAACGTTCTGGCCATCATGGTTTTTGAAGAAGTACGGACCAATTATTCCACTAGCCCATAAAGCGCACCAAACAGTCAGTTCTTCTGGATGTAACGGTGTTTTGACATACACTTGAGGATAAGCTTCACTCCAAATGCGGCAGATTTGTTTGTTGACGTAGCCAGTCAACCAGAAGTCGCTAATGGACGTAGTGCGCGATACGTATTCCGCACAGTACTATAATTTTCGAGATATAATTGTACTATTTGCAAGCTTTGTTCAGGCGTGAGTCTATTTATGATGAATTGCCAAACCAAACTGGGAATAAATCACTTGACAGCTGTTAAATCGGTCGCCATCTTGAACAGTAATGCCAACTTAAAGTTATATACCTCGAAAAAACACACCCTTTATCATCATGTTATTGAATAAAATGTTTTTTACCGTAAGGCCATAGCTCAATTAGTTTCGGAGTTATGAATTTTTCAATATTACACTGATATTATAGGCATCACAACCTATTTTGTCATCACAATGGATTATGCGCTGTCTTTTGCAGACGCAGGTTCGAATCCGAAGTAGTTGATAGTTTTTTTCATTTCGCAATCGGTTTTTTATTGAATAATCTGTGGATTCCGACAAAGCATTGTGTGAAATTTGCAGTTTTTTTCTCCCAAAACAAATCTTTTCGAGCCAGTACGCCACTGCCCTCCTCGAACATCTTCCTCCCATCCAGATGGTTTCACCGGGGCGTTGTTTTGAAAGATCCGCGCAGTAATTGTACCTCCAGGGTGTCGTCGTCCTCTTGTTCTCACCCCTGCACACTAATTGTGTAATTTATTGGGGCGAAGCCATTTAATAGCGACGCCGCTGGGGGTAAATTCATTAGAGCTGTATTTGCGTTGAAGGAGAAAAAACGACAGGAGTTCCGGTGATATCTGCGTCATTGTCGATTGAAGTTTTTTTCTTACTTATCTGTGAATATCGATCCCATTATCAGGTATGCGAATGGCATCAGATGTACAATAATTTGATACTGTCTTCATAGTCGATAGGATAAGTTGAATTTTCAGTAGAAAAGGTGCACCGGATAAATTGTGTAGCTCAAAGATGAAACGTCTGATGCAACAACAAATTGAGCATCAGAAAATTACGGAAGAACCGGCAAACTGAGTAAAGCAGCTGGAATACATTACGATTATCAGTAGACATCATGCAGTGGCCTCGAAATACAAGGTCTTAATTGTGTGAAATTCTTTGAAAGCGAAGTGTCGTGGCTCTTCCGATACCACTTGATTGAATCGTTATGATGCTCAAATCTATCGAAAATGTTCCTCTTAAGAATCTTCGTTTCACGTCCTTGAGTGAACACGTTGAAAATATGGCTACCAATCTGGACTATTTCAACCCGTGTAATTTTTTGTGAGGGGATGCCTCATATAAAGGGTGTTTTTTTAGAGCTATAGAACTTTAAATTGCAATAAAACAACGATGGATTATTCGATTGACATGAATTTTACTTATCCGCGAGATAATCTTGTGGCATTATATTTTAAATATGATTTCTGGCATATGACCGCCACGGCTGGCTCGGATGTAGTCCAATCTGGACGTCCAATTTTAGATGACTTTTTCCAACATTTGTGGCCGTATATCGGCGATAACACGGCGAATGTTGTCTTCCAAATGGTCAAGGGTTTGTGGCTTATCCGCATAGACCAAAAGGTGAAATTAGGCGATCACCAAACGTGTCTTTCAATAAATCGGTTGTGGCACGAGCTGTGTGACATGTTGCGCTGTCTTGTTGGAACCACAGCTCCTGGACATCATGATTGTTCAATTCAGGAATGAAAAAGTTAGTAATCATGGCTCTTTACCGATCACCATTGACTGTAACGTTCTGGCCATCATCGTTTTTGAAGAAGTACGGACCAATGATTCCACCAGCCCATAAAGCGCACCAAACAGTCAGTTTTTCTGGATGTAACGGTGTTTCGACATACACTTGACGATTAGCTTTACTCCAAATGCGGCAGTTTTGTTTGTTGACGTAACCATTTAACCAGAAGTGCGCTTCATCGCTAAACAAAATAAAATGAACGTAGTGCGCGATACCTATTCCGCACAGAACCATTATTTTCGAAATAAAATGGCACTATTTAAAAGCGTTATTCTGGCGTAAGTCTATTCATGATGAATTGCCATACCAAACTGAGAATAAATCACTTGACAGCTGTTAAATCGGTCGCCATCTTGAACAGTAATGCCAACTTAAAGTTATATACTTCGAAAAAAACCACCCGTTATGAGTTGGACACCAATTTCGACTAAAAACCCTAGACACTCTGAGGAAGACAATTGAGGATGTCATCATTAGAATTTCGTAAGACAGCAAGATCAAGTGGACGAAACACCAACAACAAAAACATTCCAACAATCCCTTACTGTTCTTATTTCAACGCCAAGTAATAAATTCTCCTCGCATTCCCTTTCACAGTAATCCTTCAATTAACAACCGAAGGGTTTATTTAATTCGCCCCCAGCTCATTAGGTAATCCACGTTTAACTCGAAAAGGGGAGTTATCGCTCAGCGCATTTCCACTGGTGTAACAGTCGTTGTTGCGAACGGCATGAAACAGATACCATTAACAAGTTGGAAACCGCACTTTGGCCCACAGAGCATCCTACGTTACAACTAGCGCTGTCAGATTGTTCAGTTCACGGAATACAAACACCAGACAGGGCTGGAATTGGATTGCCCAGATTATTTGCACCGGTGGAACTTCTTACTTTTCAGGATGGTGGATCTATTCAAACTGGGGCCTTATGAAGTGTCCATCATAGAATTGAGATTTCCGGGTTTTGTAGCTGTGGTTTGGTCGATTTTTCACCTGAAGTTTCTCTTGCTACTGCGGTGTGCAATCTTCAGAAATTTCACTAGCCACTGTCTCTTTCTAGAAGGTACCCGACGCACCGAGAGCTCGATAAAAAGATCAAGTCCCTTCTAGAGAGAGATGCCAGCGGTATATAACCAATGGAAGCCGCAGAGGAGGGCAGTGTCGACGTAAACGTTAGTCAGTGCCGGACACTCAAGTATATATAAATTGTGGAAATGAATTAATGTAATGTAATAGTTGGAATAAATTATCTCTAAATAGTTATTTATGGTTGTGTATCAGAAATGAATTAGTGTTAGTAAAAAGTACCGATTTAATTAACGGAAAAACGTTACAAAATAATGAAATACTACAATGTAGATTATTATTTTTATGTTTATAGTCAATAAACGTTATATTATATTATAATGTAGATTATTGATTGAAGAAATCAACTCCATAAAATTGGTGATTTGTAGGAAGAAATATCTCTAATTCGGTTTTCAACTGAGCAGAAATCGAAATATAAACGTGATAATTCAGATGAAGAGCTTTCTACAAGCAATAATGGCAATTATTACCTCTAAACGTTATTCCCGGGAATAATAGCCAACATTATTAACTCAGGTTATAATCCCAAATTAACAACCAATAAACTTCAAAATTGGTAACCCATCAATCCGCAAGGGGGCGCATCCCCAAACAAACTAGAAACTGAAAAAGTATAAGGGTTGGGGATGTCGAAAACAAAAACCGGCGCATGCCCAACCCCCATTATCACGCCGCTCCCGGCACCTCGAACACCCCCAACCCCTCCAATTATCATAATAATGAGACAGCGGCGGAACCGCTTCCGGACCAGGGGCGCGCGAGGGGGGTATTCCCCAAGTGCACAACCGCACATGGGGATTTTCAATTTGGGAAATTGAAAGCAGCTCGAGGGGGCGGCGGTGGAAAGAGTGAAGAAGCGGAAAAGAATGGGGCATCCCCTTTTTATTTAACGTCGGTGTACGGAGCCGCGCGCGAATGGATATAAAACGCCGTATTAAGGGTGCTTGACAGCCCGAGGGGTTGGAAGCACCCCTAAATGGATTAGATACAGACTGTGGGGGGAATAGAAAAATATTACACGACTGGCGGTGATAAAGAAAGGTGCGATTTCAATCTTAGAGACGTCGGAGGGGTTGATAAACCCCGGATTGCGCATAAGGGAGCGATACGTTGAATGGGGTTAGTGGAGGAAGGTTTTGGAGGAGGGTTTGATCGATTTTTTTTGTAGGTTGGAAGCAGCGTTAGGAGGGTTGTGTTTGACGTATTAATCATGAAGTGTAAAGTTACCCTTGAGTGATTTTTGAGGTGAGACGGTATATAAACCTCAACGTAAGAGGTTTCGATTTTTCTCGACGTATTTTCCACCGCAAGTTCTTATACCCTATGATTTGTTATGAATTTCAGATATTTTTGAGGAAACGAAAGAGAAGAATGAAAAACAGACGAAATCAAATAATTTAGTACAAATAAGCCAGAATTTCACAACTAATAGCATTTTAGCAATCTACGACAACGAAACTAAAAAGTTCGAGAGAAATCAGTGAAAAAGTGGACTCCTACAAAAAACTAAAATTTCAAACATTCCTTTGGTAATCCTCAGAATCTCCAAATTATTCTGAAAATCCAGTCAGTGAGCTACGATGAATGGATTTATTATAATTTTTGGTACCTACTTATTTACCCAATCTGTAGCGAAGGTTAATGAAAATTCGAAGAACTGGTATAATCATCACAAAACTATAAGAAAGCCTGTATCTCGGGAAAAAAGCTTTTGCGGGTCCATGTCTATAGGATTTTCATTTTAAATTAGGAGAATGCATGTCATCGAGGGAGAGTAGCGATATACCGGTTTCACCCTTATTAGGGATCATCACTACCGCATAACTCAACGCAAGATGAAAAACGTCTGCCAGCGTTCAATAAGGTGCCTGCTATTTCGTTTGTTTGTCACTTTGGGTTGAGTTATGCGGTACTGATGATCCCTAACAAGGGTGAAACCGGTATATCGCTACTCTCTCTCGATGACATGCATTCTCCTTGGGTTACGATTTTACGAAACATTAAATACATTTTTTTTTGTCTGAAACATGATTTCTCCTATCCTAAATCGCAGGCTGCAATTTCTGTAGGGGTCACAAACTTCAATTTTTCCACGATTGAAAATGATAAATCTAACGCGAAGTATCCCGACTCCAGGAATCAAAGTGGCATCCACATATCGATACATCGATGCAGAAAAATTCCCAATTCAAGTCCCGATGTAATTTATAAGTCGACGATGTTGCAGAACCGGCTGGGAAAACGATCCATCTGATGCATTGTCCGGAAAAACCGCGTGGAAAACGCCCGATATTTCAGCAAGACGAGTGGCTTTGTTACTCCCATCCGTTACGCGAATTTTCGAGCGTACTTCAGACGGCGGGCTAAGCGGGAAATGTGATGTGAAAATTCGCGATTGAAAATCCTACGTGAAAATTCCTGACTGGAAATTTCCCGATTGGAAATCGGACGGCCGTCTATTGGAGTAGGGTCTAATTGAAAAAGAGTAATATTTGGAGCGGAACATGAGGGGGGGGGGGTGCACTTGAAACGAGTATGCGTTTCCATCCAATTTCGAGTACTGATGTTGAAGCCGAATCGAGCCACTCTACAGATTCTGCTTTTTTTTTTCTTTAGGTTGGATTCACGTTCAGGTGTATTCGATCATGTTGGCATTTTTTGTTTTGTACCTGTTCGATGCTTGATATTATAGCTACTTGGCTCAAGCTCAAGAACAAATTTGACTTGTGGGCTTCACAGAATGCTGTGTGTTTATGAAATTGAATTCTTTTTTTTTTCATTCAATAGCTCGAATTTTGTTTTCATCCCTTTCTTCTTATACTTTTTTATATTTTTGTGATCGTATAATCTGTGACAGTATCACTCATTTGAATATATTTTAAAGTTTACAGGCAAAGTATCAACTCTGTATCACGTTATAATAATAATAATAAAGGGTGATTTTTTAAGAGCTATAGATTGATATGAATTTTATTCGCAAGATAATCTTGTGGAATTACATTTCAAATATTATTTCTGGCATATGACCGCCACGGCTGGCTCGGATGTAGTCCAATCTGGACGTCCAATTTTCGACGACTTTTTCCAACATTTGTGGCCGTACATCGGCAATAACACGGCGAATGTTGTCTTCCAAATGGTCAAGGGTTTGTGGCTTATCCGCATAGACCAATGACTTTACATAGCCCCACAGAAAGTAGTCTAGCGGTGTTGAATCACAAGATCTTGGAGGCCAATTCACAGATCCAAAACGTGAAATTAGGGGGTCACCAAACGTGTCTTTCAATAAATCGATTGTGGCACGAGCTGTGTGACATGTTGCGCCGTCTTGTTGGAACCACAGCTCCTGGACATCATGGTTGTTCAATTCATGAATGAAAAAGTGTAATCATGGCTCTATACCGATCACCATTGACTGTTACGTTCTGGCCATCATCGTTTCTGAAGAAGTACGGACCATAAAGCGCACCAAGCAGTCAGTTTTTCTGGATGTAACGGTGTTTCGACTTACACTTGAGGATTAGCTTCACTCCAAATGCGGCAGTTTTGTTTGTTGACGTAGCCATTCAACCAGAAGTGCGCTTCATCGCTAAACAAAATAAAATGGACGTAGTGCGCGAAACGTATTCCGCACAGAACTATTATTTTCGAAATAAAATTGCACTATTTGCAAGCGTTGTTAAGGCGTGAGTCTATTCATGATGAATTGCCAAACCAAACTGAGAATAAATCACTTGACAGCTGTTAAATCGGTCGCCATCTTGAACAGTAATGCCAACTTAAAGTTATATACCTCGAAAAACGCACGCTATATATAGGTCCTAACATCGTAAAATTGCAGTTTTTTTTCCTCAAATTTCTTTCTCGCAACCACACCCTTCTGCAAAACGCTTCCACACCATCAGAACAAGCCAGACCGAGCTGACGACAGCCACTACAGCAGAATAGGAGGCGGCAATTGAATAAGAAGCGAGGATGCCACGCAATTCCGTAAAGGGGACCGCACTTTGGCGTCCGTCCTAAATGAATAACGAATTTCAAAGTTTATAATCTAATGCGTTCGCACAGAGAATTACCGAGTTAACCCCGGGATAAGAAGGGAGGCGTAGAGAGGTGGGGGGGTTGCGATTTAGGGTAGCGACAGTCGCTGGTGAGCTACCCAAATTAAATTTGGAGGAACCTCTGCCTTTCGCCGAACAAGCCAGTAATTCAGCCTTGATTAAATTAAGAATGCTCGCCGTCCTAAGGACTGACATCATTTTTGGCCCGGTACAGAGGCGCCGGAATGGGGGTAAAATTCGAGATTGAATTACGCGAAGACTTTTTTTTACCCCTGGAATTGTCAGGGTAGATAATATCCCGCTTATTCGGATTATTCAGTTTTTATTATCTTCATTTTCAGCTTAAATTGAATCACTTTGTAAGGACTAATGGCTTTATTTGATTCAGCGCCCACCAATAATTTTATAGTCATTTTGTTATGCTGCTTAAAATATACATAAATGTTCATTTGGATTCATCTTAAAAATTCGATTACAGAATATAATAACAACGTCTTTTTTTAATGGGCAATACAAAATCAAATATCTCTGTTTCGATATGCTTTAGAGTAATATAGGGTGTTTTTTTTTCGAGGTATATAACTTTAAGTTGGCATTACTGTTCAAGATGGCGACCGATTTAACAGCTGTCAAGTGATTTATTCTCAGTTTGGTTTGGCAATTCATCATGAATAGACTCACGCCTGACCAACATTTGCAAATAGTGCAAATTTTTTTCGAAAATAATGATTCTGTGCGGAATACGTATCGCGCACTACGTCCATTTTAATTTGTTTAGCGATGAAGCGCACTTCTGGTTGAATCGCTACGTCAACAAACAAAGCTGCTGCATGTGGAGTGAAGCTAATCCTCAAGTGTATATCGAAACACCGTAACATCCAGAAAAACTGCTCGTTTGGTGCGCTTTAGGGGCTGGTGGAATCATTGGTCCGTACTTCTTCAAAAACGATAATGGCCAGAACGTTACAGTCATTGGAGATCGGTATAGAGCTATGATTACTAACTTTTTCATTCCTAAATTGAACAACCATGATGTCCAGGAGCTGTGGTTCCAACAAGACGGCGCAACATGTCAAACAGCTCGTGCCACAATCGATTTATTGAAAGACACGTTTGGTGACCGCCTAATTTCACGTTTTGGACCTGTCAATTGGCCTCCAAGATCTTGTGATTTAACATCGCTAGACTAGTTTCTGTGGGGCTATTAAAGTTATTGGTCTATGCGGATAAGCCACAAACCCTTGACCATTTGAAAGACAACATTCGCCGTGTTATTGCCGATATACGGCCACAAATGTTGGAAAAAATCATTGAAAATTGGACTACATCCGAGCCAGCCGTGGAGGTCATATGCCAGAAATCATATTTAGAATGTTATGCAACAAGATTATATTGCGGATCAATAAATTCATGTCAATCGAATCGTTGTTTTATTGCAATTTAGAGTTCTATAGCTCTTTACACCCTTTATATCAAAAACTGGTCCAAAACCATTTTAAATCCAAATACCTTTGAAATTATTTTCGCTCGAATGAAAATCCCCCGATTACGTCCCTGGTCCTTCGAGCCGGATTGAGCCGGGAGAGTGAGACAAAAGGGGGCAGCTCGGAGCGGAGGATGTTTTGGCGAATTGAGGTGAAGGCGAAAAGAGGGGGAGATTGTGTCGGAGGGTTCGTAGAGACGTCTTGTGCAACCGCAGCCGCGAGCGTACTAAAATGTAATTAAAACGGCATCCTCGTTCCATCTCTCTTTCTCTCACCCTACCGCCCCCTGTCGGCGGCACAGTCACACATTTAATTAACCCGCGTTGGCGCGTAATCGCGATGTTAATGAAGACGAATATTTAATTGCGCGTCGTTATTGGGCCTCTTATAATCGATTCTGGGGTGGGGGGGGTAGGTTTATTCTTCTTCTTCTGGACATAATTCTATGTTTCGCTCTTCAACGATTTAGGATAAAACACCAGAAAATTAAGTTTTTAATTTGTTCATAAAATATTTCAAATCTTGAAAAAAATTGGTTAACAAAATGAAAAAAATATTGGAACATGGTGGACTCGAACCCTGGTCTACCGCGTCCAATTTCCAGTGCTGTCCAAGTTTTCGGAAATTTCGTTGGAGGCAGTGAATTTATTGCCTTACAATACTTTCAAATAAACCCCGGTATTTAGCGGATCGTGGTATCCACTTCAAAGGGACATCTGGCCAAGCGTTTTTATGGACTAGTTCAAATGACTTTGGATATACTATACATCATATCATAACGAATATTTGTACAAGAGAAAGCTGTGTGCAAAATGGGTGCCGCGTGAGTTCACAATCGATCAAAAGCAATAACGTGTTGATGATTCTGAGCAGTGTTTGAAGCTGTTTAAGTGAAATAAACCTGAATTTTTGCGTCGATATGTGACAGTGGATGAAACATAGCTCCATCATTTTACTCCGGAGTCCAATCGACAGTCAGCTGAGTGGACTGCACATGATGAACCAAATACAAAGCGAGGAAAAACACAACAGTCAGCTGGCAAGGTTATGGTAACAGTATTCTGGGATGCACAAGGTATAATATTCATTGATTACCTCCAAAAAGGCCAGACCATCAACAGCGATTATTATATAGCGTTGTTGGATTGTTTAGAGAATGAAATCGTTAAGAAACGGCTCCATTTGAAGAGAAAAATGTGCTGTTTCATCAAGACAATGCGCCGTGCCACAAATCAATGAAAACAATGGCAAAATTGCATAATTTGGGCTTCAAATTGCTTCTGCATCCACCGTATTCGCCAGATCTGGTCCTCAGCGACTTTTTCCTGTTCTCAGATCTCAAAAGAATGCTCGCCGAAAAGAAATTTAGCGCCAATGAAGAAGTAATCGCTGTAACTGAGGCATATTTTGAAGCGAAAGACAAATCGTCTACAAAAATGGTATCGAAAAGTTGGAAGAACGCTATAATCGCTGTATCGCCCTCGAAGGCTATGTTGGGTAATGAAATCGAATTTTGCCAAAAAAATGTGTTTTACCATGGTAGACCAGGCTTTTTCAATCGGCCTGTTAAATTGAAGAAGTTCTTCAGCGAGAAAATAATCTGAACGGAAGAACACATTCACATCAGTGACACTTATGGATATTTCTTATTTTCTCATTATCTTGAGAACGTAACAAAATAGCGTGTTACTTCGATTAATGTCACGTAAACCGGAAAACAACCATTTCAGAGCATTTTCCGAATCGATTACGAATCGAACATTATCAGCGCAAATCGCGAACATGAAATTTTCCAGGCGATGAATTCGCAAAACGGCATCGGAAATCATTGACCACGTACATACATTCGGTCGATGTTTACACCGCCTGATTTACGAGGCAATGAGATGCTCTGAACTACTAAACATTCATACTTCGACGCATTTGAATAATGCATAGGAGGTTTTCGTCTATTCCGTACGATTTATGGATGGAAATATTGAGTTGCAGCGTATAAATATTTGCTGTACGGGAATCGTTTGAACGTATGTGGGACACGAAGAAACCTCGGTAAAGGAGGATGAATCGCCCGGTTGGTTTATTGATCTATGACTGGCGAGGGATTCTGTTCGGATCCGGAAAGAAAACATCAAGAATTTAGTTTGATTTTAAAGTTTCAAAGGATCGTTTTTGTAGACGCGTTCGAGGATACAGAAACTCTCATTTATCGAGCAGAGGTTTGTAATTTGGGGGTTTCCTGTCAAAAATTGATTCAAACTGTTGGATTAGATCTCGGAGATCAGAAAGCAAATTTTGTCCCGAACATGAACAATCAAATTTCACATGAAGCGCGCGGAAATGAAAACATATCAATGATACGATATTTCACTCAATTCGCGAGTTTCTCCACAAAGAAAGTACTTTTTATGTCCCATAGTCAATCAACGTTTTATATTAACTCTAAATATATTGAAATAAACACCTTAAGATATCAGAAATTCAGAAAACAAACTTCAAGCGCGCCAAACGACGTGAAACAACCGATGACACTAGGAGAGCAAAAGTTGCCAAACCTTGGATTTCAGCAGGCCGATACAGAAAATAATAAATATTCTGCTCATTATAAATTCGACAATTAGTAAAAATATCGAACTCCAAATATTCAAATTTGCATATTTAATTGAGAATCACTGAAATAAATATATTTCATCCAATATAATATATTATACATTCATTACTATATAGTAAAATTGGGGGATTTGAAAATATATCACAATCCGAAAACGTAATCTAACCATGTTGGGGACATGTAAATATTGCGTATACTTCATCTGTCTATGTTTTCACTCTATGGTTTACCCTTTTCGTCTTTCTGGCTAGAAAATCTGTTGTGATTTAACACCTTTAAACTTTTTTTTAGGGTCCACGTAGAAGATCTATGACAATGTTAAACAATCGATTCAAGATCTATAAGGTAGAATTAGTGATGTAATCGAGGACATCCGAAAATATACGAATTACATCTTAATTATAGAACTACTCCTGAACAAGGAAAAGACTTGGACATTGCTAAAGCAATGTCGCCGTGTTTTTTTTTGTATAATCAAAATCATAAATAATTCACGAGTTCATCTGATGCGAAAAATGCAACCATATCCCCAAGTAAAGATTTCTACATTCAATCAACTCCAAAACCAAACCTTCCTCCTTCCAAACTCCATCTTCATCACCCCCTCTGATGCAGCAACCCCTTTCGTCTACCTTCCGACCACCGTTGTTCCACATGTCACATCTCAATTTATATTACCGAACTATTCAAAGTTTCCCCTCAGGCGAGGCTCCGAGCCCAAGTCATGAGATAATAATATTACATTCCGTTCGGTTTGGCTCCAAAACCCCAGCCCATTCTGTTCGCGTCTCGACTCCTACATATTACATATATCTGTACGCTAAAACAAACCCATCTGAAGGCAACAAGCTGGATCTGTCACCGGGAGTTTACAATTGGGTCGAGGAATCCGAGACGGCTTGGGGGTATAAGGCTGCGGCTGCACGACGAGGCCTGTCGGATCGCGTTTGCTCGTTGTTGTTGGTTGTTGGTTCTAATCCGTTCTGATGAGTATTGTCTCCATACGAGGTTTGTTGATTTTGGGATTGTAGGAATTTGTATAAATAACGGGCGATCACAGCGTTGCCATATTGGTAATTGGACTATGCGTCACTTTTAAGGTCATTTTGATTTTGAAAACGTTGCATAAATGCTCCAACCGAAATTCACAGGTTCAAATCGATTCTATCGGGTGTTTTTTTTTCGAGGTATATAACTTTAAGTTGGCATTACTGTTCAAGATGGCGACCGATTTAACAGCTGTCAAGTGATTTATTCTCAGTTTGGTTTGGCAATTCATCATGAATAGACTCACGCCTGAACAACGCTTGCAAATAGTGCAATTTTATTTCGAAAATAATGGTTCTGTACGAAATACGTATCGCGCACTTTTGTTTAGCGATGAAGCGCACTTCTGGTAGAATGGCTATGTCAACAAACAGAACTGTCGCATTTGGAGTGAAGCTAATCCTCAAGTGTATGTCGAAACACCGTTACATCCAGAAAAACTGACTGTTTGGTGCGCTTTATGGGCTGGTGGAATCATTGGTCCGTACTTCTTCAAAACCGATGATGGCCAGAACGTTACAGTCAATGGTGATCGGTATAGAGCCATGATTACTGAATTTTTCATTCCTGAATTGAACAACCATGATGTCCAGGAGCTGTGGTTCCAACAAGATGGCGCAACATCTCACACAGCTCGTGCCAAAAGTATTTATTGAAAGACACGTTTGGTGATCGCCTAATTTCACGTTTTGGACCTGTGAATTGGCGTCCAAGATCTTGTGATTTAACACCGCTAGACTACTTTCTGTGGGGCTATGTAAAGTCATTGGTCTATGCGGATAAACCACAAACCGTTGACCATTTGGAAGACAACATTCCCCGTGTTATTGCCGATATACGGCCACAAATGTTGGAAAAAGTAATCGAAAATTGGACGTCCAGATTGGACTACATCCAAGCCAGCCGTGGCGGTCATATGCCAGAAATCATATTCAAAATGTAATGCCACAAGATTATCTTGCGGATAAATAAAATTTATGTCAATCGAATAATCCACCGTTGTTTTATTGCAATTTAAAGTTCTATAACTCTAAAAGAAACACCCTCCACTTCCTTTCGACTTATGTTGGAACTATTGTAATAGTCCTAACTTCTACTGATCGTTCGATCGTTCTGGCAACAATGCATATTTTCGTCCCTCTTTCTCTGGGCAAATATTGACAGATCACGAGAAAGTCACGTGGTTGAGTTCCCACTTAATATTTAGCCAGTAAAATATAGTAGCGTTAAAACGGCTTCGCTATCTTATTTATTTTTTTAGTAATTCAGAATTGTTAATGCACAGCTGAAAAGTTGAAAGCATCCTTATTTCTGAAAATACGTTCAATATTTAGTGCCTCATCAATTTTAATTAGCGCCTTTTGATACCTCGTCATGGCAATTCTCTACAAAAGTCTAACGTACCAACCCCTAAATGAAACGGAATCCACCCCTCTGAGGGCGAAGAGCCCCGAGGGTTGTTAATGTTGTAATCGAGATTCAAGGGTGTGATTCCACGTGTCGGCCGCCACCCGAAGGCTTAACGACGGAGGGGGGATGACATTACGATCTGTCACTTGTTCTACCCTCCTTCGCAACCCCGGCCTTCTCTCGGCTAATTCGATTCCAAATTTGGGGGATAGTTTGGGCCTGGATAATAATTTCAGATTGGGGCGGCTCGTTTATTCACCCCTTCTCGACGATCAGGAAGCGTCGTTTGAGATGATGGATCGGAATGATGACGTTTGGAGTCATCTGGGGTGATTGTTAGGGGTTGTTTTCGTAGTTTATTTTCCTTATTTCTTCAGTGAAATCGTGAAAACCCTATAAGAATTGGATAACACACTGTACGAGTGGCTCAGAGCTGATTTGAAAGAGAACCGTTTCTGAACTGAACGGGATTGGAAAGATTTGTTGTTTTCTGAATGATATCTGAAGACATTTTGACATTAGAAGAGTTTAGGCCATTTGACAGCTTCTAAAAACCATTGCATCATTAAGAATACAAGACCAAAATGTTCAATGAATGAATTTTTGTTGCGAAGCATTGCATTTGTGTTCAATACCTTCACAGCTTTGTTGATTCATATAATTTTGACCTACGATCATGAGTATGAGAATGTGCAATCCTAACAACAAGAAGGTTAATTTTTGTCGCCAAACCAAGAGGTCTGAAAAGAACTCTACCATAAGACAAGTAGTGTCATGATTCAATCTGATACTCTAAGGATCAATTTTCACTTTTACAGCATTACCTGGCTCCTCTTAGAAGAACAACACCTCTTCAATTCCCCCAAACTATAACCACATCATTGACACTTATGTTTACATAATTTCATTTGCAGTCTTCAATATGATTCAACTATTGCTGCTGGAACAAGACCGTGTTCAAACTTAAACAAGAGGTCTCTAAAGAACATATGAAAACCGTCAAAGTTCCTCCGGCCGTAGGACAAATAGTATCTTGCTTCAAACTGAGACTGTAATGGTAGCTATTTACTTTGACAACATTACCTGACTCGATTCAGAAGAAAAACTGCTCTATTTTTCCTCCCAACTATATAACACATCAGTGACACTTATGGCTACATACTTTCATTTGCAGTCTTCAATATCATTACCATTCCAGTGTTAATGCTGGGAAGCGATCGTGTTCAGACTTAATTCCCCCAAATTACAGAACAAACCTCTAATTCCTCCCAACGTCCTCATCTTCGCTGTCATCCGATCTTAAATCCCCAAAAGAAAACCATCTCCGACTCTCTCCTCGAAATCAAAAGAGCCCCAAGTTATAAAACGGCTATCAACCGCTCCCTGACATCCTCCCAATTATAAAACTCCCCCTCTGAATCTTAATCCCGCCATTCTTCCCAATAACTTATGGAAATGTATATTCAGATCCGACGCAGCAATTTTAATCTCCCTTGGCGGCGGGTAAGAAAGGGCGAAAACTCGAAAAGTTCCCCTCGACGGGAGGGTGGAGGAGACGCCTCAGTCCCCCCCTCGCCCGCCATTAAATAAAATATGAGGGGACGCCGAGCCCCATAAGCAGGGCATTAGAAATAATATTTCGTTTTGTTGAGTTAACAGACCTGCCTCGATGCGACGTATTTCTTTGCCGGAGTGAAATATGGAATGTAATTTCGCTCAACCGTGAAGTTTGCGGTTTGGGGGCCCAGCGGCGCTCGTAAAACGAGACGTGGGAGAGACGTTCCGGCAGATCTTTAGTTGCTGCGAGACTCTTTCTGTGTATGGGGGGTGCGATTTGATTTACTGGTCACATGTTGTAGGGTTATCGGGGTATTATATGTGCCAGACTGGTGTGTTGTGGAGGAAACAGAAGGTGGAGAAGCTTGGAGATCTTGCTGTAGATATCAAGACGATATATCTACAAAGTTGGCAGATCTACCTGATTAATACTGAATAATATTTTACCCCCATCAGAGCAATGTTTACCCCAGCATCATTTACAGCTTGCCTCATAGTTGCAGAGCACTTAACAGTATTTCCAGTACCTGGGATGGCTTCAAGGAGGTTTGCACCCTCGGTCAGTTTGTCGTTCAAAGCATTTTTTGTATTGCAATAGCAGGGCATTCTGTGATTAAGTATTCATCAGTTTCCGACGAACATATTCTCATCAAGAGTCTTCTCATAGACACATTTTTCTATACCATTTTTTTATTGACAGGAAGAGTCCTGGCAAGTGAATTGGTCTCTTCGTTTCCTTTGTAGATTAACCTAGTTGTTACACCAACCTAGCTGGCAGATCAACCTTGGAGGGAAAAGTTTTATATGGTTTTCATTCATATCATTTGGAGTTATACTTTCTTTGTAGAAATATCTCTTTTTCTGTAGCCATCATTAGTGATGGTTTAATGTTATTCCCTTGAAGGGAGACCTACTCTTGGAAAGAGGTCTATGCAATTTGGAGAAATACAGAAATAGCCTTCCCTGTACCATGGGAAGATTTCGAGACAGTAAAAGGCATTCTTACTCCCTTCCTGGCTAGCGAATTGGTCTCTTCGTTTTCTTTGTAGATCTACATAGTTGTTAGAACATTGAAGAAAAGTGTTTTATATGGTTTCCTTTTCCATATCATTTAGAGTATTTGTTCCTTTGTAGGAAGATCTCTATTTCCGTAGCCATCATAAGAGAGGTTTGATGTCATTTCCTTGGAGGGAGACCTACTCTTAGAAAGAGGTCTATGCAATATGGGGCAATACAGAAAACCCAACAAAGGTCAAACGACCAGTAGGACAACCAACTTTGAGATGGCGAGGATGTTAGAGCTCTACGTCTCAAGAAATAGTGAACAGGCTAAGACATAGTCTTAACGTAAGTCGATGAAGAAGGAGATTGAATCATAGACCTACGTTTTTACCCTAAAATCTTGATTGTAGATTGTGAAAGATTCGCAGAATACGTACCAAGAGAAATACATCGTAAGAAATTTTTTAAATTAGGTTTGAGTTGGCTAAAGCTTCATGAGGCTCACAATCAAACCCAAACTCAATATCATAGAGACAACTTTTCCAATCACCAACCAGCTCATCCATCCGTACAACACACCCTCACATCGACACCGACCCTTAGCTCCCCTCAGCAGGAGAAATACACACACTCTCTCTCGATTATTAACAACTCCGTCTGTCTGAGGGTTGGAGAGATTTGTCGACTATAGCAACCCCAGGCAGGGCGACGACGTTGGCGTCTTGTTTCTCTCACCGACCGCGTCGAAAACCGCGGCTAGACAAGTTTACATGCCGACCGCATCAGCCCGACCGGAAGGGTTGATGTTGCGGTGTTGGAGGGTCTCCACCCACCCTACGGGGTTCAGTCGATAGTTCTCCGAGGTTTGGAATGTCGGGCTTTAGTGCTCCTTCTCTCGGTTGGGATCAATGATTGGTTATTTGGTGAATGAGAAGCGCATTTGGTGTTCGAATGCTGTTTTCGGGAATTTGATGATTTTTTGGTACAACTGGCAATGCTGATTTGAAAATTTCCCAACAGACATGAGAGAAGATTGTTATAATCACATAACCATCTCCTTTCATATCTCTTCTTATCGTGTCGTCTCCTAGTTTGGTTATTATTATTCACTGAATCGGGGTTGTTGGTTCTCTGTTAGCCTTCCGGGTACTACGACCAGTTTGATCTTTCGTTCTCAAACCAACCTATTCATCCAAACCCAGGGAGGTCATCGATACGGTTAACCAAACCGACGTCATCCTTAGGAGCCTTGGCTATTACTTCGTAAGTATCCAGCACTTACGAAGACTTTTCCATGTGAGTGGTTCTTAGGCCAGTCAACTCTAAGCATTTGCACACTATGTGTTCGGCTGTTTCTACTTTCCACAGAGCCTGCAGATCTCATTTGCTGACTTACCAATGTGGAACAAAAAGTTTTTACACCAAGAGTGTCCTGTCAGTAGTCCCACCATCACCCGAAGCTCAGCTCGTTGTAGCTTCAGAAGTTTCCTGGTTAGGTCGGTGAAAGTACCACAAATTTCTTAGCCTGAGCAAGACCAGGAGTGTTTCTCAAGAGGGTTTTTCTATTATTCCACTCCCATTGTTGGATCGCTGCCTTAAATTGGTCTTTTCAAAGCCCACGGAAGGGCTCAGGACAAGCAGGTGTTAACCTTGATGCTCTTTTTGCAAATTCATCGGCTTTTTCGTTTCCTTTGATACCTCAATACCTCGGTACCTTTAGTAGAGTTACTTGATTGCATCTGGCCAGTTGCTTTATGGTATTACGGCACTCCCATGTCAGTAGAAACCAGCTATGTGATTCCAGGGATCTCAGCGTAGCCTAGCTGCCCTTAGGGATATTAATACGCACTCCTTTCAGGTTTCTTTTGAGACACTCTTGGGCGCAAGTATAGACAGCTAGTATCTACCTAGTTTGGTTACAAAAATTGCAATTCAACAACATTCAACTTTTGACTGTCCCAATTGTAGGGACAATTGCAGACTGTAGTCTGCAATCCTAGCCACCCATTTGTTTGACGAGTTCAACACTGGATAAACCAAAACCCTGGGCGCAAACAAGGCAATAATACATTCCAATAACAATTTCTCCAATTGTTTTCCAACAGTTCATGATGAGTTTGAACGATAAGTTTCAAAAAATCCCTTTAAAAAAACCTTCATTATCGTCTAAAGGTGAAACCCCACTACGATGCAAACCCAACGTTCCCAAACCCCTCCGATATCTGCTTCATCTGGATTCCCTCAACGGCCATTCTTATGGCGGATGTAAATACCTTGGAGGACCAAACAAAACCCTCGAATTAGGGGATTATTCGAGTCTGGCCGGACTCGGGACTGGCCTGGACAATGGAACGGAGGCCCGTTTAATTTGTTTACATATAAAACAGGACGCGCTGATAAATATCCTGGCCGTGGGCACCGAAAAGCAAATAGAACAGGAGGAAAGACCGCTTTGTCCCCGGGTTTATTTATTCGATAAATGGCCGAAAATAGAGGGGAGACCACTGGCCGTAACTCGAGTTCGAAAATTGGCCGATTTTTTTTTTTTTTTTGTTCGGGCTGATAATTATGAGCGGTAACCGCTGGACGTTTTGTTAAAAACAGGAAAACAGTGTGAATTTTGCAGTTTGGCTCATTGTTTGCTTCAAATATCACAACTTGTTGAAAAAAAACACAAGAAATTTTAAAGATTGTGGAGTGAATCGTTTCGATGAAAATTTCATCAAGAAATTTCGATAAATGTTGGATACAGAGCTGAGAAATCAAAAATTTCACGACAGAGGGAGTTAATCATGTTTTTAATTACCCCTAGACTAGGAATTTTTCATGAAGGTTGTTTTATTTATCGGACTTGGCGGAGCTTGAAGAAATGTCAAAATGTCTACAGACAATTTCTAGATTATGGAAAACAAGATTATTGTGATTATTTCTGACACAAAAATTTACAGGAAAAGCTGAATTGCAGTTATATTTAATAGTGATGTTGACCACATGACATTATTTGCAAAATATTCAATCTTGCGATCATCATATTACAACCAGATGATTATTTATTTCATACAGAAAAGCACAATTCAGCCTTGTGGTATGCACCTCATTTGTAAAGTATCTAAGAACCTTGCTAGATAAATTCTAAAAAATCCAAGCTTGTACACACTGGCCATTGCACTAGAAGATCGCCAGCAAAATCTTGTCAACGCTGGTGGAGATTTTTTAGATTTGCGAGAGCTGGGTGCACGGCAGCCAAGAAAGGTTACCAGTGGATATTTAGAAGAAAAAAAATGCAATCGCGCAGAAGATCTAGATGAGAGACGTTTGTATGAGGTATTTGCAAAATTTATGTGTCTTGAAACAGAGAAAAATGCATAGGGCAGCTTAGAAGTCATAGGTGCTGAAAAACCCGAAATCAGTAGCAATGAAGCAAAAGAATATCTGACAATGAAAAACAAAGAAATCAACATCAATTTTGGAAAATGTCAAAGGATTGAGTAGGTAACTAATATATCATTAGAAACTGAGAAATTTTTCCATTTGCTTCAATATTAAGGTATAATAAAGAATGAAATAGAAACATAAAAGGAACATAATAATCGAAGATACGATAAAATAAATTAAAATGTCACCATACAACAACACGTAGAGCTATGATTCAAACAGCGAAGAGTGAGATCAATCTTCTTCTAAGCAACCCTTCAATCTACCCCCTCTCTGCAACGCACCTGTTCATCCCCAGTCTCTCCCCCAGGAAAAAAAAATGGATTAAGTCCCAAGCGACAGGGTAAAAATAAATCGAGATCGGAGCTTCTCCCCTCCTACCCCCGCATCTCGAAAACTCATTCCGAGACTTTCTGAACGAACGGGGGGGTTTTTGTTGCTTCTTTAACCCCGCATAATTTGAAGCCCGGGCTCGGGGATTCCCCTGTGCCCGCCGGGGCTTTTTCCGCCTCACTTTGTCCAATTTATGGTAATGTTTTGTTTTATTACATTGTCTCCGCATATTTTGTCCGCGTTCGAGGCAAATGGGAAGTCGGGTTTTGAATATAATGAAGCGAATTTTGTTGATTATTTCTCGTTTTATTTCCCCTCGCTCCCTTTGACGACGGCTCGGGCCCGACACCGTCTCCGAAAACGCGGTTTGCGAAGTGCAATTTCTCTCTTCGTGACGGAGGGGATGAACTGTGCGAAAATTTTTCGATTAAGGGAATTCCGGAGATATCCGGATTTTTACACACTTGGCAACATCGCATTTTTTAAGTTTTCAATTATGGATATTCCGTAAATTTGCATATTTTCAATACACTTGGCAACCTCGCCATTTATGAATTTGTTTTGTTGATATTTCGAAAATGAACGAGAATATCGACATGCAATCTACAGTTCATTTCGTTTCTTGAAAGAAAGCTCAAAAATTAGTCATCCATCTTTCTTTAACTGCCCGAATTCCGGAAACCCCTTATTCAACTGCGTTTACACTAAGCGCAATTTCCTCGCGAAATCATTTCGCGAAAGATGTACCAAGAAGAGTGCTTGTTACTTTTGCTCTACAGAAAACGAGAATTTCTGTGGAATCCATAAGCAAATATAATTGTAATCGCCTCAACGCTTACCTTAGTCGCGCAATTTTTCGCGCTGAATTGCGCTCTGTTTGAGGTAATGCGAAATTTCACTCAATGTGAGTAAGTTTCGCCCGAGGGACTTTCGCGAGAGAATTTCGCTGATGTAAACTTAGATAGACAAAATTTGAACCACCCTGTACCGATTTCATTCTAAAAACAATTGTGCAATTGTTGAATATAAATGCAATTACTATCAATTACCTGTTGAGAATGAAAAAAAACCTACAAAACTAATCATTGATCCAATAATACACAATATAACAGTCTTATTTGAGATGTCTATGCATAAATAAAGGTTCAATCCTGCCCTGATCAATCCCACTCTATCCTCCCTTCAAAAAAAAAAAAAAGAGGACAGAGAAAAAGGAAGAGGAGGACGCAACGCGAAATAATGAAATTACGAATTCAGCTGATACTTACGTGACGCTCTTCTGCGGAGTTGATACCTGCAGCATCCATGGCAACGGGAATCAAACGGCAAACACGGGCCAATCGGCAGCAACATGGAACAATCGAGACGAAAACAATTGAGATAAAATGTACAGAACGTGTCGTTGTTTTTATGGCGATGCATCTGTGTGTCGGATGCTGTGCTCTTGTGATTTGTACAAAAAGTACGTGACATGGAAATTCCGTCGAGGCTCTCTTTGTTACGCTGCTCGCTACTTCGGTTCTTTTTTTTTTTGCTCTCTTTGGGTTGGCATAATTGGATGTAATGAGTTTTGGGCTGTATTACGAATTATTAATGACGTCTGCATGTTCAGCCTGGGGCGGAATCATATTCTACTCGACTTTTATTAAATATTTTGCACCACTCTTCTATTTGTGTTTGAAATATTGTGAAATATTGTAAGGAAAATATTTGTTTGATGCACTAGAATGTCTTCAAGAGATTCAGATGGAGTCATTCAAGCAGCAGGGGCTGTGAAAAATTTTGCGAACGGAACAATTTGCAATTTGAAACCACATATCTGAAAAACTACATTGCTTCAGTCATAATTAAATTTGCGCTGGCAATGGTAATAACTAAATTTAGGAAACTTTATTACTTACAATACAACGGTGCAATTACTGCTGAACATATCAATACTAGGCAAATTTATTAGAGGTTGAACAATGACTTTGGTAGTGGCTTTTGACACAACAGAGAAACAAGAAACTTGAAGATCCAATTACAAATCTGGTAGAACTTAAGTGACTTAGATATCAAGGAGTAAATGGAAGAAGTTTAATTCTGCCAAATTAGTTCTGAGATCTTCCTCAACGATTTTCTTGTCTTGAAATCAATCGAAAGCTAATCATGAATCAATTGGTTAGCTTAGGTAAACCAATTAGAATACTCTTACGTACATAGATCGCATAAGTTTGAATGTTATCCCTCTTATAAAAGTATGAACATTTTCATCTCCCTCTCTTATTCATTATAAAATTTTTTGTGGATCTCATTAGATAGCAATTTCTTGTCTTAAAGGATCATTAAATTGTTATTATTATCAAATAACAGAAACAGAACTTCCTTCAACAAATGTCTGTCCATACGAACCAGGACATTTTGCATGCTACCATACCCACAAAATGACAAACCAAACACCAACAACTATCTATCTATCTATCTATCAATAGAAAAAAAATTTCCATTCTGCAGCGCCATCTCTAGGGCACTCTCGAAGCTGGCTCGCCCGAAAGAGCGAAGACCAAACCCAAAAATAAGGTCGATAGAGACAGCGAAGAACACATATTTACAAACCCGCCACCATCAAGTGGCCTCATTGAGATGGAAATTAGGTCCTCGAGTGCCGAGCGGAAACAGGGGGCTTGAAATAAAAGTTGGGGAAATTTTGAGGGTAGGATTCAAAGGCGGCTCCACTGAACATCTCGCGTCGCCACATCTAATTACGAGGACGGCTATATAATGTAAAAACGACACTAGGCCTTAGGGATTGCTTTCGGGGAGAATATTTTCGGACCGTTTGAAGGATGTTGAGGTTTGTGAAGGTCCGGCAGATAGTTGTTAAGCTTTGTTCCTACTAGATTTGACGGTAGGGTCATAAGTTGAGGATGAGGTTCGGATATATCATCTTGATGTGTAGATGGAGCTTTACGAGTCCAATAATACTAGTTTTTCTTTCTCTTATACTGAGGCATGAAAAAAGCACACTGCGTATCAAGGTTGAGACACCTCTCTAGATCTTTAAGGTTCGTTTACATTGAACCGAATAGAGAGGTGCGAATAAAACTGAATATGGAAAGGCATCACACTGTTTGATGGAACCACAAGTTCTAATTTCTATATGCACGACGTGGTGAAAGACAAAATTCTCCTCATAAGATGCCATTGCTTATGGAAGCAGGTTGCCTTTGGTGTTCAGCAGAGGCAACATGATCATCATAATAGACATTCAGAAGGTTGTGAAACCCCAAATCTTCTAAAATTGGATAAAGGCCTCCCTAGCAGCTTCCAGCATTTCCTGTCTTGGGCTTTCCTTTGACAAATCTAGCCGACGCTTATTGTTCCTGAGTGATATCCCTAACATACTCCTGTCTATAGACCTGTTTTTTGTGGATGTTATCGAGATTTGCTTCGGTGGAAGTCCATGTATGTACCTATAGAAAGCAACTGTCGAATACTCTTGTTCTTATATGCATGGTAATTCCTTTCAGAGTTCTTCAGTTCGGAAGCCAACAATTCTAAATGAGTTCTTCTAGAGATTTCAACAGCGTGAAACGACGGATTCTGCCTTATATACGGATGACGGTGTGAAGATCCAGAAAAACAGAAAGAAGAGTTCGACAGCTACAAAAACAATGGGTGGATGATATTAGGAGGCTGGTTGGTGAAAGGTGGATAAACGTCACCTCTAAGGAGACAAGAAAGCTGTTGAAAGAGACCTATATTCAGGAGTGGAAGAATGCAGGTTGAAAAGGGAGGAAGGAAGACACGGAAGCTGACCAAACCATTATTTCAATAAGATATTGCGCGGACTGAACGACTCTGGCCTTTTTTTGAAGATAATCAAGTCAAATTGTTTCCTTGGCTTCCTAGATCTCCTAATGTTTCAGCTATTGAACACGTTTGCGACATAATTGAAAGAAGACTACTCCGTTTACCATTACTCAAAAGACTCTAGCTGCAATTCGGCATGAGGTACATGTAATATTGGATAGGATTGTTCAAGAGGAGATCAATAATACCATTGTGAGTAAGCTCAGGCATATCTTGGAGGCTAAACTAATTGATGATTTTTTCATTTTTTCCAAAAGTGTTGTTTTTTTTCAATGCCACTTGGTTTAATCGCTGGGACTGAAATCTGGAGAATACGGTGGAACGCAAGTCTTCCCCTTTTTCGCTTGCAGAAGGGGGAAGAGTGAGGTTTCCAGCTTTTTATCGTTGCCAGTTTCCTGCATTATCGAGTGCACAACCTGAAAAGTTGGAAAAAGCGCCGTTTCCCCCGCTCATAATCAAGATAAATCACATTTGAGGCAATGAAGAATCAACCGACCGGAAAGACGGAGGGGTGAGAGGTTGCGACGACCACCCCTTCCAGAAACCGAAACGTATTTCGTTCCATTTCCAGCCGATGCGGACGATAAAGCGATCCGCGTTTTTTTTTTATTACGCTCGAGTTATCTCAGATGGACCATAAAGTCTTGCTTCCGAAACGTTGCCGGAAACGCGTGGGCGGTTTTCTGTTACGTTTTCTTGCAGGACGTCTGGGGGACTTTGATCTTTTTTTCGTATGTATCGATGATCCGTATATTTCTGGATTTTCGATGCTTTCTTGACCTGGAGAAGTATTGGTGTATAACTTTGCTTCCGCCGTTTTGCAATAGGAGGCTGAAGCGGTAAGTGGTACTCGAAATAAGTAGATCGTAGATGTCATACAATAAGCTTAGGTATTCGAAACATAATGCCATCGAAATATTAGCCGATTTGTGTCTGCATTATAAAGTTATTCTCGATTAAACGTGTCCGCTTACGAGCCAAATTCTAGATATGAAGAAATCTGCGGCTGAGGCTCATGGAATGCTCTCAAATATATATGGTGAGGCCGCTATTAGTGAAACTACGTGCCGAGAGTGGTTCTAACGGTTCAAGAACGGTGATTTTGACGTCGAAGACCAGCATGGCAGTGAAAGAGGGAAGGTTTTCGAAGATGCAGAATTGGAGGCATTACTTGATCAAGACTAGTGTCAAACGCAACCAGAATTGGCAGGATCATTAGAAGTGACGCAACAAGCCATTTCAAAATGCCTGAAAGTCATGGGAATGGTTCAGAAACAAGGAAATTGGGTGCCGTACGAGTTGAAGCCGAGAGATGTTGAACGGCGTTTGTTTGCTTGTGAACAGCTGCTTGCAAGGCAAAGATGGAAGGGGTTTCTGCATCGCATTGTGACTGGAGACCAAGAATGGGTTCATTGCGATAATCGCAAGCGTGAAAAATCATGGGAATATTCCGGTCATGCAAAGTTGTACGCCTATGTAGTTTACGGTCATACTCGTTTTTGTAATAAAACCTCTTTTGGAAAACTCTTTATCTGCTATAATCCATTTCAATTTGAGAATGGAGTGGTATAATGTGGGTCAAGGAATGAAAAATAACAATTTCAATTGTTGAAGTTGTCATCACCAAATTCACTTACAAAATGACCTGACAAAATAATAAACGTTGAATGAACTAAACGACATATGACGCTGAAACTCCGCGTGAGTATAAGGGACATTTCAGCCAACTTGACAAAGTAAAGAACTTTCTACCTCATTGATCAATTTCAAGTTAACTCATCGACACAAAATTCCCACGAGAGTTTTAAATGCACATAAAACGAACAACGCAAGACTTCTATAACATAAAAATAACTCATCGAGGGTCGATTATAAAACATTTCCAGCGCTGAAATAAGCCACCCTTAGCACGAAACAACCCTAGGCATTCGAACAGTCGTGACTGACTGTAAAGACTATTCTTATTTATGACCCGAATTTCGCGAGGTCTATCATAAGAAAGGGTTGTTCCATTATCCAACCCCTAAGGGTTCGTCTTTGTACGAATTCGGTAATGAAGCGATTTCAACCGGGGGTAAACTCGACGTTGGTAAGAGATCGCGAAGTTCTTTCAAACTTCGAGGTCGATACCCCATTGAAGCTGCTGTTGGAAGCTCGAACGAAGATTTATTGTTGGCAAATTAGCCCCCAAATTGAGTGTAAATGCCTGGAGTTTCGGTTGGAGGGGAGGAGTAAGTTGTTGGATGGCAACGTCGTCGGGAAACGCGAGAACAAAGGGATGAAAGTTGGGCAAATGACGAATGAAGAAAAGGTTGAATCCAACTTGGAAAATATACAGAAAGCAGATCCTCGAATTACTTGGGCATTTTGAGGGAAGATGTGGATGCAATATTCTCCAAAGTTCACTCCAAAATAGAGATACTGGATTCTTAACTTCAAAGAAAACATTAAGAAATGTGATGAAGTCACTGATGTGTAGAGCACCTGTCTCTTACTAATAATTGCCTCTGATTATTTGAGTATTCCCAGTCTTTCTCTTTCATATACTATCGACGTCCAGGGTCTACATTCATATTAGGCCAATTGAAAAGTCCCCGGTCTGATGCACAGATCGCGGTGCTAGTATTAAATCCATATGATTTTTAGTTAGTACCAACCTTCAAACGATACGTGTCAAAATTTGACATCATTCCGACCATTAGTTTGTGAGATATTGCGTTGAGAGTGTAGCTACTTTGTTATTTGAACAAAGATGGAAAAAGAATTTCGTGTGCTAATGAAATATTGCTTTTTGAAGGGAAAAAAATACAGTTGAAGCAAAACCTAGGCTTGATGAAGAGTTTCCGGGGTCTGCACCAGGAAAATCAACCATCATTGGTTGGTATGCTAAGTTTAAACGTGGTGAAATGAGCACCGAAGACGGCGAACGCAGTGGACGTCCGAAAGAGGCTATCACCGACGAAAAAATCAAAAAAGTTCACAAAATAATTTTGAATGACCGTAAAGTGAAGTTGATCGAGATAGCAGAAATTGTGAAGATATCATCTGAACGTGTACATCATATCATTCACGAATATTTGTACATGAGAAAGCTATGTGCAAAATGGGTGCCGCGCGAGCTCACAATCGATCAAAAGCAACAACGTGTTAATGATTCTGAGCAGTGTTTGAAGCTGTTTAAGTGCAATAAACCTGAATTTTTGCTTCGATATGTGACAATGGATGAAACATGGCTCCATCATTTCACTCCGGAGTCCAATCGACAGTCAGCTGAGTGGACTGCACACGATGAACCGAATCCAAACCGAGGAAAAACACAACAGTCAGCTGGCAAGGTTATGGCATTAGTATTTTGGGATGCGCAAGGTATTATATTCATTGATTACCTCCAAAAGGGCCAGAGCATCAACAGCGATAATTAAAATGTGTGATTGGATCGATGCTTCTGCATCCACCGTATTTGCCAGATCTGGCCCCCAGCGACTTTTTCCTGTTCTCAGACCTCAAAAGAATGCTCGCTGGAAAAAAATTTAGCGCCAATGAAGAAGTAATCGCCGAAACTTAGGCCTATTTTGAATCGAAAGACAAATCGTACTACGAAAATGGTATCGAAAAGTTGGAAGATCGCTATAATGCTGTATCGTCCTCGAAGGCAACTATGTTGAATAATAAAATCGAATTTTGCCAGAAAAATGTGTTTTAATATGGTAGACCGGCGACTTTTCAATTGGGCAGTTACGTCAATCAAAATACCCTTCAAAATCACAGGTAACACAAGTTATCTTCACAGAACAATTCCACCGGATCCTTATCACAAATAACAACCCCCAAGGATCATCCCCCAAATCTTCCCCCCTCCCCTCAAAACCAGAACTTCCTCAACGAGACATAACACGCCAACCCGGCTCAAAATATGAAATACGACTTCGGTCGATGCCACAAACGAAAAATACCCTCCGAGAAAACCCACCCCCCATTCTCGGCAGCCAAAGGGGCGGCTAATCTGAAGATCTATCGTGCCGAAAGCCGGCCGCCTCAAATCTACGGAGAGGCGGGCGGTTCAAAAGGGGCCAGAGATGCGACGAAGCGTGATCTGGCAGCGTGAATTCGACGTCTAATATTCGATATGTTTGGAATGCGATGCCTGGGATATCGACGGAAATTTACATGTAATGTCCTTTGCCGATTCCAGGAGCCGGAGATCAAAGAATCCGATAACTTATTCGGAATCGGAACTTGCATATGGAAGTAATTTATTTGCCTTTCGGAGCAGGACAGGCTCGAGGCTGATTCGTATTAGACTCCGCTTTGCAAGACCGCTGGATGGCGCCACACGCTGCGAAACACCACTAAGTACGACGCCGCTTAAGATATAGTATTGGCTGTTAATCAGTCAAAATTACCATGAAGGTGTATGAGGGAGGGACCACAAGGTAGCTTTACTGAAATATCCACCACTGGTCTTGGGACGAAACATCTCAATCATCCAAAGAAAGAAGCGGCAAACTATTGGTTGTGTAAATCTTGACAATTAGAATAATCGGCGAGATAAAAAGAGTTTAAATAATTAGTGACTGTAGTCCGACATCATTAACATTTTTATGAAATCTTCGTACAATCAAAACGACTATATGCTTTGCACTTTTTGAACTCGGCTCGACATTTTCAGAACATAAAGGATTTTCCATGAAGAGGTTTCAATTTGGAATGCCCGCTTTTTGGGAAGCTGTCACTATTGAAGTTCTCATCTTTTGACGTTTGGAAATGGCACGCTCCAACAACGCATTAGAATTATTAAAATTCTTTACAAAAATGATGAAAATTTTGCATAGTTTACAAAACAGAAACACTTTAGGCTCGTCATGAGTCGTGAAGCGCCCTCTCGGTCGGTAATAGCGGAACTGATAGAACAATTTAAGCTGTTGGGACTAGTTTGTGATGTGAAGAACCAAAACCGTGACCGTGGCTGAAGACAACTGAGAATATTGCTGCTGAAGCCCGAAGTGTGAAGAAAAACCAGGTTTGTCGATTCTTCGTCGTTTTTGGGAATTAGGGATTCCACAAACGACTTTACACCGAAAATTTTTCATGAAGACTTAGGTCTTAAGGTTCATTCAACACAAGAACTCAAGGCAGTTGAAAACCAGTAACTTCCTATCTTCGCTGATTAGGTTCTTGAATGCATCAAAAATCATCTTCATCAAAAAAAATCATCAAAGATGCCCATTTCCATCTCGGAGGCTACGTTAATAAGCAGAATTATCGTAAAACCCAAGAAGGGTTGTTGAAAAGCCTCTCCATTTTCAACGTGTCACCGTGATGTGATTGAACAAGCCCCTCAACAAACAACTATAAAAATAAAAGAATAACTTCACGGCTTACAGACAATTAAATTCTAAAAAAAAACCTCCTCGAGAGGGACTCGAACCCGCAACCTTTGAATTACTAGTCCGACGCTCTAACCAATCGAGCCACCGAGGAAAATAGAGCATCGGACATTTACTCACAGACGTTAAACCAATATATTCGAAACATAAAATCCTCTCAAAACCAACCGACGACTTTGATCTCTGTCGACAAACGTATTTCCCAAAAGCCTGTCACTCCGGCCCTGTCCGCCTCCGAAGTAATTTATTCCCATCGAAAACCGGAGCGGCTCCTATAGCCTATCGCTTATGCGCGGTTGTTAGATGGCATTACCGACACTTGAACGACTTCTAGTTCCTTTAGCGCCTTCGCCCCACACGAGAACCGTAAAAAGAAGGAGGAAATGACACGGAATCGACGAACGTGTATGGATCCGTTTCCTACAGCCGGCGGAACGCTCACCGCCCCCAGGGCCGTACCGACACGAATTTCCACCCGAGAAATCTTCCACATATTCGCGAAAATAGGATTCTGCAATTGGCGGCGAGATCAAAGGAAATTGATTTTGATTCATCAGAAGTCGGTTTATGAACACGAGGAGCTAAAGAGGCTTCTAGTTTACATCTATACGGGTAATTTGACAGGTTTTTTTTATTTTGGACAGTCCGAACCCAATTTTTGACTGCTCAATTTTTCAATTTTTTTCGAACTTAATAGTGCATTAATGAGATTTGAATGACAGCTCTTCAATTCCTATTCTTATTATTACGTGCAGTAAAACTTTGCTTCCGCCGTTTTAGGTATTTGTAAACATAACGCCATCGAAATATTGGTCGATTTGTGTCTGCATCATAAAGTTATTCTCGATTAAACATGTCAGCTTACGAGCCAAATTCTCGTCATCTGCGGGTGGTTCTAATTTTCTGCTTTTATATGAAGAAATCTGCGGCTGAAGCTCATCGAATGCTCTTAAATACCTATGGTAAGGCCGCTATTAGTGAAAGAACGTGCCGGGAGTGGTTTCAACGGTTCAAGAACGGTTATTTTGACTTAGAAGACCAGCATGGCGGTGAAAGAGAGAAGGTTTTCGAAGATGCAGAATTGGAGGCATTATTTGATCAAGACTCGTGTCAAACGCAACAAGAATTGTCAGGATCATTAGTAGTGTCGCAACAAGCCATTTCAAAACACCTGAAAGTCATGGGAATGATTCAGAAACAAGGAAATTAGGTGCCGTACGAGTTGAAGCCGAAAGATGCTGAACGACGTTTTTTAGCTAGTGAACAGTTGCTGGCAAGGCAAAGGCGGCAGGGATTTCTGCATCGCATTGTGACTGGAGACGAAAAATGGGTTCATTACGAAAATCCCAATTGAATCATAAATGTATAACCAGTTTTTTACAATAAATCCTCGAATTTTGAAAAAAAAAACAGCGTAAGCAAAGATGTACGCTTATGTATTATTTAAATAACTATTGTTTCGCTACACAGTAGCTTCTTCAAATTTTACATTTTGAATAGCTTGCTGAAGCTGAAAACAAATTTTTGATTTTACGGTATTACAAACTCTTACTAAGATCAACAACCAAAACATTTGGTTTTTAAACAATTATTATTTAAATAATAAAGAAATGGAGTGGAAATAATTGTTATTTAATTTTATATTAATTCTATATAACGAATCTGTGATTTGTAAGAAAATGAAAAGAAAAAAGAAAAAGGAGTACAATTTCCAAATGTGTAATAATATCATACGATATTAATTATCTATCTGGTTAATGTATCAGCAAAATGCCATCAACCTAACCATTGTCAAACAGAAGATTTCCACGCTATTACGTAGGAATCATAATCGAAAGTAACCCAAGTAGAATGCATGCCATCGAGGGAGAATAGCGATATACCGATAGCGATATCATTTCCAAATATCAGCCGTTTCATTTATTGTAAATAAATTTCGTTTTGAGCTGAACAGCCACGTGGTGGTGTTCCCTCTTAAGTGTCCATCAAAAAAGACACAAGTAACCAAACCAAATCAACCGAATCAAATCGCTCCATCCATTAACCAGCCTCTCATTCTTCGATCCTCGAATTTAGACACACATCATACACTTCCTTGGCCAGTTCATCGTTCCCAACCCCCTAAACGAGTTAGCGTCCCCTTCGAGAACGTGACCGAATCAACTCCCTGCCGAGACAGGAGGAGAGCCGACGAAATGGAGCACCGACAAGATAGCCCCGTAATATCTGGTTGGCATGACTACCGGAGATCACTTCTAGTTCGCCGCTCCGAGAACCACCACATCGTTTATAGCTCGTTCGGGGATAATGCGACGTAAAGGGCGCTGGAACTCCTTCAGGCGAAACAAACAACCCTGTCGTCCGACGCCCTGTCGGAGGCGTCGCGACGGTTAGTGTTAATATGGTTTAAGGGACAGATTGGGCTCCGTCTTGTTTTGAGGACTAATCTCCGAATGTATATCTAAAGGGTGTTTTTTTTAGAGCTATAGAACTTTAAATTGCAATAAAACTACGATGGATTATTCGATTGACATGAATTTTATTTATCCGCAAGATAATCTTGTGGCACTACATTTTAAATAAGATTCCTGGCATATGACCGCCACGACTGGCTCGGATGTAGTCCAATCTGGACGTCCAATTTTCGATGACTTTTTCCAACATTTGTGGCCGTATATCGGCAATAACAAGGCGAATGTTGTCTTCCAAATGGTCAAGGGTTTGTGGCTTATCCGCATAGACCAATGACTTTACATAGCCCCACTGAAAGTAGTCTAGCGGTGTTAAATCACATAATTTTGGAGGCCAATTCACAGGTCCAAAACGTGAAATTAGGCGGTCACCAAACGTGTCTTTCAATAAATCGATTGTGGCAAGAGCAGTGTGACATGTTGCGCCGTCTTGTTGGAACCACAGCTCCTGGACATCATGGTTGTTCAATTCAGGAATGAAAAAGTTAGTAAGCATGGCTCTATACCGATCACCATTGACTGTAACGTTCTGGCCATCATCGTTTTTGAAGAAGTACGGACCAATGATTCCACCAGCCCATAAAGCGCATCAAACAGTCAGTTTTTCTGAATGTAACGGTGTTTCGACATACACTCGAGGATTAGCTTCACTCCAAATGCGGCAGTTTTGTTTGTTGACGTAGCCATTCAACCAGAAGTGCGCTTCATCGCTAAACAAAATAAAATGGACGCAGTGCGCGATACGTATTCCGCACAGAACCCTCATTTTCGAAATAAAATTGCACTATTTGCAAGAGTTGTTCAGGCGTGAGTCTATTTATGATGAATTGCCAAACCAAACTGAGAATAAATCACTTGACAGCTGTTAAATCGGTCGCCATCTCGAACAGTAATACCAACTTAAAGTTATATACCTCGAAAAAACCACCCGTTACTTTTGTTTTCGTTCGTGAGAGCCTTGGAGGTTTATTATTTATCATTCAAGAAGGTAATTAACTATTGAAGACTTCATGGAAAGCATATTATAGCCTTTCATCCATAAAGAATCAGTTTGTCTAAAAGAGAAAACTGTAATGTGTCAGTACCGCCATCTATATATCAATCCCGATCAAATTCTCTTCGCAGAAACTACTTCCATGTCACGTACTCAAAGTAGCAATCTACAGATTGAAAATTTTACTCACCGCTGTTTGATTTCACATCGTCCGATCTATGCATGTCAGGTTTCCCTGCCAGCATGGCCAAAGGGTGTTGACCTGGTGCACCTAGTGCACCGGATAAACCCAGAAGGCTAGCTGCAGAACTTGGTGGAGCTCCAGCCAGACCAGGATGTGGCATCATTGGTAAAGGGGGAGCTGCGTGAGATGGCAGTTGTTGCGCATGCATCTGCTGCAGGAGTCTTGGTAGGTCTGGTCTTTGTTGCTAGAAAGAAAAAATAGAGTCGTTTAGAAGGATACTTGGAAAGTTACAATTTCAAGTGAAAAAATCTTTTATTTGATATTTGGTACATCCTATGAGAGTACATGGTTAATGTAAATACTGATGAGATTCTGGTGTTCAACAGCACCTGAAGATGCTCAGTCTTCAATGTTGCCCAGAACAATGCAGTAATGTATTCAAGGCAAGAATTGCATTCTGAGAGCAAGAACTGTAGAGGTATACAAGGCAGGGACCACTGAATATCCTTCCAAGGATTTCATCAATAGTCTTGAAAATCCCACAATAGAGGGTGCTCTAAAAGTATTGGCAAAGAACTCTTCACCAATATACTCATAACCTTCATTGATTTCATTAAAGAGTGACTAATTGGAACCCCTCTTCAATAGACTTATCAAGCATAGCCACATAAAGTGTTTGTCCATACAAACCATTCAGGATAAATCAAAAATATTGTATCAGTTAGACTTGCATCTCTCTTCTCTTGTGGTGGTTCTTTGCTAGCCCTAGAGATGGCGCCGAAAGATGAGCAATTCTCGTAAGAACGGCTCACATTGGGACAAAAACCCAAATGATCTACAGTAATTGGTATGGTAGGTGTATATGGCAGGGACTACCTTTATTGAGAACTTGTGCTAACCCAATGCAAATACAATGCACTCCAATGCAGGGATTCACCCAAGAAACAATTAGTCTCGGAAACCACACATCGAAGAGTGCTGGAACACGTCAATTAAAAATATCCATTCATCAACCCCTCCCGTTCGCAGCAGACGGAACAAAAGAAAGCCCCAATAATATCCGTCCTCCGCGATAAACATTTCATCCTGGCGCGGTAGCTTGTCAAAGGACCTGCAGAGTCGGCACACATAGCACACCGGGATGTGACATTCTAGGGGATCAGGAATCGGCTTATCTGCTCACTCAACTTTGCGGGTGAGTACGCCTGAAATCTGCCGGATAAAGCGGTAAGTCAGGACGAGGGGTTGGGAGACGAGGGAGGTGGTGTGGACAGTGCCGTAGCCGGGAGAAAGTCAAACCAGGTTTGGAAAATGGAAATTATGTTAAGGTTGTTCAGACGCATAGCAGTTATGGAGCAGAGATAAGCTGGGACTGGTAGCAACTGGTTAATGTGTATATACTGTATATACACGATACAAACTCCGACGATTCGACGTCCATATCTTGAAAAGCTATAAAATTAATTCTAGGTATCAGATTCTTACGATTTTATATTATTTAGGTATGCTTCTATCTACATTTATGTTTGACACGCTTTGAAAAGTTATATCACGTGAGTGCAGCTTCCTCCTGTTTCTGGAGTTCTTCAAGATCATGACTCGACTATTGAATATATATTTTGAAGTGAAACAAACACTCGATCTTGGAAAATATCTTTGATATAAGGATAGATATTGTAGATCGATTTTGACTTGATTTCTATTGTAAGAGATAAAATCTTTTTGAGTACTATTACAATAATTCTTTTCCGGGTCTGTCCTCAGAACTATTATCATAGGAATTTTAACGAGTGATAAGTGTTTCTATGATTATCTTATATTTATTTTTAATAATATTATTTGCTAGTAAACATAGTAATCTCTCATAGATCTCAGATGACTACATTTTTCATCATAATTTTGGATTCTACAATCTTTCTCGCATCGTCCAGTTGAAGTGAGGCATTTCTCTGATCCTTATTGCTCTTTAGCTTTGCCCAAATGATCTTACCAGGATTGAGATAAAGGAAGTAAGGCATTTATTCCATACATTAGAGCCATGTTTGTTAAGAGATTATGGTCAAGCAAACTTCACTTGCTGATCGTTCAATTGATTTACCATATTAGTTAGTCTAGAAATATTGGGTTGGCCTGCAAATTTTCCCGATTCACCACCCTCATCCCAAAAAACAAACAATTCTCGACAAAGCTCTCCATTATCTGGCCAATTCAA
The DNA here is from genome assembly GCF_914767665.1 of Harmonia axyridis. Lineage (NCBI taxonomy): Eukaryota > Metazoa > Arthropoda > Insecta > Coleoptera > Coccinellidae > Harmonia > Harmonia axyridis. Next base: position 4,374,039 of record NC_059503.1, read on the forward strand.
TAGACACTGACTCAGCTTAAACACCCTTAAACGAACATAAATTCCACCCCATTTCGAGCCACTCATAACCGATTATAAAACGGGCGCAAAACGCCCGGTCGGCGTCGTGAAAAGCTTTCGGATGTATTTTTCCAGAGTATTAAAAGGACAAAAACCTAATATTTCTACAGGAGAGAGGAAACTTTTCCAACGCTTCGGTCGCTTCTCTCCCTTTTGCGCCTTTCATTTTAAGCTGAGGGGTGGATTAATGTCAGATGGAAGGCATTAAGCCGCCCTTTGTCCTTACAATGTGACTTGTATCCAGCCTTCCGTTACCCCCACGTGATTTATGCTGGATTATTTCTTTTGGGACTCGTGAAGATGGGAAAATTTCCGAATGAGTTCCGTTTTTTTAAATCTGGCATTCAATAACTGGGTTTGGGGGGGGGGGTGGATAAAGCAGATGAAAGGCAGATTAATGAATATACAGGGTGTTGAGAAGCTTTCAGATTATATACGCAGTTCTGTCTGGAATTCTGAAGGTTAAAAAAAGGTACCAAAAACTGTATATGTTTTCTAATAGACCATAGACCAATGACTTTACATAGCCCCACAGAAAGTAGTCTAGCGGTGTTAAATCACAAGATCTTGGAGGCCAATTCACAGGTCCAAAATGTGAAATTAGGCGGTCATCAAACGTGTCTTTCAATAAATCGATTGCGGCAAGAGCTGTGTGGCATGTTGCGCCGTCTTGTTGGAACCACAGCTCCTGGACATCATGGTTGTTCAATTCAGGAATGAAAAAGTTAGTAATCATGGCTCTATACCGATCACCATTGACTGTAACGTTCTGGCCATTTGTTCTGGCCTTTGTTTTATGAATTCCAAACTTTGGTTGGCGGGAGAAAAATTTAAAATCTCCTGAAATTTACGTTAAGAATCCAACTCTGAGAGTTATCTGCATGAAATATGATACAAAAAGCTATTGATCCTCTTTGGATTGTATTGTCGTATTAAATTTCAGGGCAAAACAACAATGAAATAAAATTTGAAGAAATAACTTCTTGAAAAAATAAATACAAAACAACAATATTGAAAACATATATTGCTATGATGTCCTAATACATATAGTTTCGGATTTTTTGATGTATCTTTTCCAATACGATCCTCGTGATTACACTCAGTGGTTAGCGTTCGAACTATGAAGCAGTATACTTAGTGTTTCTTCATTTCATTTATCGCTTTGATCAATGTGTTGACAAATTCCATCAGAAAAGAATGAAACATAGTGAGAAGTTTGTTATGGTCCAATTAGCTACAAAAAAAAGTGTAATCTGTCAATATTTCTTCTCCAGTTAACAACCCTATTGTGTCCAAAGTGAGATTATCGAATTCTTCCTCTAAAAATCAGTCCAATGATCCTTGAATCATTCCCCCCTTACAGTCACCCAAGCGAAGGAGACAGGACAAAGGGCTCTCAAAGATAATCCGATCTCCAGTTATAGGAAGAGGTGGGGGGAGACGAAGTGGGTCCCGGAAAAACTTTCCTCGAGAGAAGACCCACCCCCAAACCGAAATTAAATTGCTTAACGTAATAAAATTAAAAGGGAGTCGAGAGGAGGATGGCACAGAAACCGAACGCCTTTTCTTTTTCTTTTCTTTTCCAGGTTGTCGGCAAACTTTGCGAGATCCCCTTTGAAAAATGTAATTGGATTTTTCCGTCATCTTATTTCTGGCGGTATTCAATTTTCTTGTTCTAAATTCTTAATATGAAGATGCGGGGAAAAAGAGAGAGCATTGCGAACGGGAGGTTATTTTTAATTTTTGCTGAGGAAGCCGCTTTTGAGGGGGAGAGGGGAGGCCAATTGCAAGGAATTCTAATTAAATCTTGAAAAGATCGTCGGTAGGGTAGACAGCGGCAATGCTGTCTTTGTTTGCAGTTGAGTGGCTTCTTGAAGTTTTTTTTCTGTTATTATTTTTTTTGTGTAGTAGCGTTATTTGTTTTTGAACTTCTTTAACTAATTGAGTTCTTGTTCAGTTCTACGCTATATTAATTGCTGCCGTATACCGGCAATAGGGCTCAGAATTTTAACTACTATAATTATATTTTGATTGAAAGATAATTTAATTGCTTGTGATTTTATATTTTTGAGCTATTCATTCTTGAATGTTTTTTGATGTGGTTAGTTTTCATATTTCAATATCAAAAATTAAAATACCATATTGTTTTTATAGGAGGTTAAATTTAATTTGGAAGGGGTCACTATATCGTTTAAAATCTACTAGAAACATCTTAAATGAAAAAACCTCAACTTTTCCAATTATTTAGAAAAAATGATTTTTCAGCAGGTCGATTTTAATTTAGAAGGGGTCACTATTTTGTCAACAAACCACTAGATGAAACTGACACAGGAAACATGTATTGCATTGGATCGGTCCCTACTTGATCGAAATCCATTATAAATCGAAAATTAAAAAAAAAAAATATATCTTCACTTTTTCAATTATCACAAGGTTATTGATAATGTAAAATCTAAAGAAGTTACTATGTAGGGAACAATTCTAATTTATACAATTGAAAAGTGAAAATACAATATCTGTCATTTTATTTCCGATTTCAAATAGTTGTTACATCTTCAATTCAGTATTTTCTTGACAAAATGTGCATTCCCATTTCAATTTTCCCGTTTGTCTCTGGTGAGTTTTTTTTGTTTTTTTTTAATGAAACGAATATTCCTTTCAAAAATCTATATTTTAAAAAACATCACTCATTTGACATTTACTCAGAATACACAAACATTGTATTACTTCCATAAAATATATTATATAAAATAATAATGATATTCGAATATAACAAAGATATATTTATAGTAGTTTTGGAAGGACAGTGATTTATTTCGTTCTCATTTTTTAGAGGTGGCGTTCATCTGCAAACAAGTTAAAATTAATAATGCTATTTCAGATTGGATCTTAATTAAATTAATTTCAAATGAAATTGTTCAAAATATAGAAGTTTGTCATGTGAGGAATATATAACATAGGTGAATTCGCAATTTGTGATGAATTGGATAAAACATTCAAACTTTTGAAATTCTCTAGAAAAACATTTTTGAATACAATAGGAGATATTGAAATGTATAGGAAATGAATAATTCGCTCAGTAAGGACTTAACCCCCTTCCCATTAAAGACCCATTGTTTACTTTGATTTATTGAACTATCAAAGGTTTAGTATGGAATAGTTGTACAAAATAGTGGGTAAGATTAAAATTACTTCGGTGCGTGTAGCACCCTGACCACTTGGTTCTCGAAATGTGCGTAAAACGTTGAATAAAACAATTACAATTTTATACCTCGAAAAACCTTTGATGCGATTGTTGCTTTCATATGTTTTGACGTGAAAGACTTCCACAATGATCCTTAACATTACTTCGTTTTGGAAATACAGTTTTCAATGAAATACAACTATGAAATACCGATGTATGTATTTCATAGTTCAAGATTGTCTATGAAATACAACTATGAAATACAGCAATTAGTATTTCATAGGTTTATTTTATTTTTATCTAACTATGAATTACATTTTATTGAAAATCTTCAACTATGAAATACGACAGTCTGTATTTCATAGTTTTCTGAATCCTAAAATTGATACAACATTTTTGGAATCCTTTCAAAACTTTTCTTCGTAATCGGAACGACAACCGCCGGCCAAAAGGACCCAGAAAAGCCTCCAAAAAATAATGAGACCCCAGATTGTGCAGAAAAATACGTGAGGCAGATGAAATCCACGCTTCCGGTCCCATCAGGAATTTTTTTCGCCTGGAATTTCACGGTTCCGCAGAAACGCCGACATTTCACGGGAGAAGACAAAAACCTTCGGGATCCTTTGTTATTCATGCTACGCCGCCCCGTAGGCAGCGTTTTGGGGTTTATAAAAAGGGAGACGACCCCGATTCCGACTAGTCTCGGTTTCTTTTGGTCGAAGGATGCGGGGAGATTCAGATTTATATCTTTCGGGGTATGATTCGAATTGATGGAAAAACGTGGCGAGAGAATGAAGAGAAATGGGGGAAGGTCGCACCCCCTGGAGGGTGGAGAGGAGGTGGAAAGGGGGTTAGGAAGGATCATTGGTTATCTGATATAAACCTCAGCGTTTCGAACTAGGATGGACAGTTAGATTAGAGGTTTAAAAGGGTGTACACTACCTTTCTCACTAGTAGGTATTCACGGCTTGACTTGATATTCAAGCTACTTGGCTTGAGCTTGACTTGAAATCAACTCAAGTTCAAGTCAAGTAGTAGTTTTTCAATGTCAAGTATTTTTTTATTAAGTACTTGACTTGAACATTGAAATACTACTACTTGACTTGAACTTGAGTTGATTTCAAGTCAAGCTCAAGCAAGAATATCACGACAAGTAGCTTGAATATCAGGCCAAGGCGTGATTCCCTACTCACTAGGTTCCTCAGTGCAAATTTATTTTGATTCTGTGCGGAAATCTCTTGATCGATTGGTTCAAATTTTGGATGAAACCTTCGTATGACATTTTAAGATGAAATCCATCATTTTTTCAACAAAAAAATTTATAGTTTTCCTTTCATATCACTTACAAAATCGAAAGGTTTTCCAATCGTATCTGAATTATATGATGAATATCAAAATTTCTGAAATGTTCACATTCTGATGAAAAAATACATACCTACACTCTATTTAGAGTCTTTCAAAAAAACAATTCATACGTTTTCGTATATTTCAATTAGAAAATAAGGAAAAGAAAATTATTATCAATGAATGGAAGTACTACCAGCTGAAAAGCGATAAGTGACAATTGGGTTGAAGTAGTGTTTCCAAAAAAATTGGTAATGCCATGATAATGAAAATATTCTGAAATTCTTGAAATAATTGAGACACAATTGAAAAATCTTTCAGTTTTCAAAGTGACGAACTATGAATTTTTTGGGAAAAAAATCAGTGAATTAGAAAAATTTTATTCATCGATAAAGTAAGTTATGAAGTTTCTACATAAGAGAAAAATTATTAAGTTTTACTCATCTGATAACTCTCTAAATCATAGAATATTTTTCGGAGAACAAAATCTCAGTTTGATTTGTTTTGGGTTGATTTCAGACACATACATCTTTAAAAAATTTAAATAAAATTGTTAGAAAAAATGAAGAAGTGAGATTATAGAATCACATAATACTATATTTTCAAGACTTGGAGGTTCATTTGAATCAAGTTAACGAATTCGAACAATCAGACCAAAGCTTTTGACTTCTCATCAGTGCTTGTCACAATCCTCTGAATAATTCGTCAATCCTTTTTTGCTATATTTGACTTTATCCGAAGGACCAATTTGAGTTGTTTCCCTAATACTTAGGCAGTCCCATTCAACAGTCTATCAACCTTCAATCGGGGAACAGTTTCAGAATAGATAATATGAATATGGCACTCAGGTGATAGTGTTGTAGATAAAACTTCTTTGTTTCTTTTTTTTAATTATTGATTATAATATATTTAGGTTATTACAATAATTGATCAATTTCTATGCTCTTCATTGAAAATGTTTGTATATTTCTGAAAATATCCCGCCAAATTCCGCCTATTAAAAAAAAATGCCACGTTGCCAAATCAACCCACCGTACGTAAATATAATTCCCTAGGCGTGAATTACAAAGCAGCCCGCGAGACCTGGAAAACCTAAGTGCCGTCCCGAAAACTTTTTTCCCGTATTCCAATAACGTAGCCTCTCCCAAAGCTCCGGGGCAAACTCTCTCCCCCAAGCAAGCACTCAGCGGGTCGGCGAGTCACCCTTAAGAGCCGTAATTTGTCCAATCCCCTACCCTCCCCGGGCTGTGCAACGCTGTGGAAGGGAAAAAACCCTCGGCCGGGCTGCAAATGTAGTGTAAACACGAGTCGAACTTTAAATTGAGCAGAATGGATCCGCGACACGTGACAAGAAGTTATATTTCCACCCCCCTAGGACCTGGAGGCGCATCTTCGACCCTCCAAACCCCCCTCCACTTGTTTGACTCTCTGAGGTTGCCATTATTTAAATTTCGCACTGCTGGCGAGAGAGAGCCTGCAAATTGATTTCTTTAGCGTCTTTTCCGCCCCCTTTTTTTCCTGTTTCGCTTAGGGAGGGGGTTGAAAAGGGGCGCTGATGGATTTCCTTATAATTACGTTTTTCGGGGGTTGATATTTAATTAACTGGAAAATGCGGGGTTGCTCTTAACGTCCAGCTTGATGAGGTTAGGTCGCGCGTCGTTATTAAGATGAATTTTGGGAGATTCTGGAAAGGGTTCCTGAGGAGGAGATATTGATACGAGGAATTTATTACTCAATTTTAGCGGCTGACAGATTGGCAGATTTATTTCAGGAGCGTTTGGGTTTTCTTCGGGGTTTTACGACTCTTACGTGATGGGTGTTCGCAGCGTGGAAATTAGTTGTTGGGGCTTTTTTCCAAGAAGCTTTATTGAGTGATTTATTGCCTTCATCAGCGTGTTTTGGTCGACTATTCTCGATAGAGAACCAGCAGATGAAGAAGCCCTTGAAGGTTATTTCAAAATAAAGATTTTCTTAACGATTCTTCTTCTTCTTTATGTGCCATATCAGAGTTATCCGACGTTGGCGATCATCATAGCAAAGGCTTCTCGATCTTCTGTCATATGAAAAAGTTGACCTGCATTTCGAATGTCTGTCCAGGCTCGTATGTTTCTCAGCCAAAACATCTGTTTTCGGCCTACACCTTGTCGACCTTCGTAACGATCAGCCGTTGCAAAATGATCAGAACTTCTTGAAGCTATGCTGTGGTAGCCTCGGCGGTAGCATCCCTCATTTTCACTTTCAACGTCTATTCCAGTATTTGGAAATCGATGGATCAGATTATCGATCAAGAGAATCAGGAAAGAAATCATGAATCACATTTTGGCGATATGACATCTTCCTTGTGAAACCCTTTCTCGGCTAGAACAGTATCCAACAAAACCAGCTTCTTTGAAGGTGATCCAGACAGGAAAAACATGATTGAGCACGACCAATTTGCCTTCTAATTCAAGTTTCTATCCCTCAAATAATTCCACACAACCTAAGTTGCAGTTAGTATTATATGGTCTATCAGTACCAAAAAAATCAGATCAACCAAGATTTGTGGCTTGATAGTGCTGGAAACCCCCCCCCCTGTGATATATTCGGCAAGTTCAAAGGATACAAACGGCGCTTGGAAATTAGAATTCTGCCAGCACCTGAGCCGACCCAATGTAGCACGTTGTTCCTTAATCCAGTCAAACAGAAGGGGTGGGGGTTGGGGCATCAGACCTGATATGGAACGCTGCCACCTGAATCTCAATGTTCTCTCTTCACCCTCCCCATTCCTTCGGATTCACGTCGGACAAGTAACATAAGTCGAAACGGGGTTGGAATCGGTGTTGCCGTTCCTTAGGTTTTAGCAGAGGATCTACAGACTCATTATTATTATTTTTTTTTTCATTTAAAATTCGGCTGCAAGTGATTGCCAAGGTAGGAGCCTATTTCGAATGCAGAGACGAATTTATTTACTTGAAAGGTAATGCGAAGGACATAATTCTTGAGAGTAACTTTTTATTGAGTGAAGTGTTACATATCTCTTGAAATTAGGGAATCACGGCTTGGGATGATATGCAAACGTCTTGGCAAAGCTATAGCCAAGTAGCTTGAGTTGAAATCAACTCTCAAGTTCAAGTGAAGTAGTAAAGTCGATTACTTAATAAATAAATACTTCACTTGGCATTGAAAAACTATTACTTGACTTGATTTCAAGTCAAGCTTGAGCCAAGTAGCTCAAATATCAAGCCAAGCCGTGAATCCCTACTTGAAATTATTAGCTTTGGAAAACAGTTACTTATGTCTTCAGTTTTCAACTTCTTTCGATTCTATTCTTACTTCTTTTATATTATTTATTCGGTGTTCTGCCCTTTTCACTAAATAATCCATCTGGCAACACCGATCCCGATGCTTTCCACGCCATTTCTTTCCCAATTCACGTTCGGGCAACGTAAGTCGAGAGGGTGTTGGAATTCAGAAGACGCGCGAAAGGCGAATGGAGATGTGTGGGCCTTCGATTGCGGATTTGGGTCTCGGAGCGTTTCCTGGAGTTATTTCCCTCGCTAATGGATGGATGGGACGTGTATTCCGCTTGTGTTCTGGTTTGTTTTCTCCTCTGGCTCCGGAGAAGAAAAGGTCTGTTCGGGATTTCGGCGTGTTGAATTGTAAGAAGGATGATCCGGTTCTTTGTGTCTCAATGGGAGGGTATTGTTCTCGAAGACAAGTGGTTTTAGGAGGACGGCGCCACTCGTCACATGGACTGTGGGTCAATTTTTATTGATACACACTCTAGAAAAGCTGAAGACGAATTTTTGCATCTCAAATTTCAAGGTGGTGGTCCACATAAAACAATCTATTGGGATATTTACTTATGTGCAATATTGTTGGCAAAAAGTGGAAAAGGAAAGGCTATATGACCACTGAGAGTAAAATCAGAAAATTTGAGACAGTGGTGAGGCCTGTACTGCCATTTGCTGTAGAAACAGAGCAGAAACTGCGAAAACCAAAATAAACTGAAATGAAGATCCTGAGTTCACAACAAGATCAAATTAGGAGCGAGACCATAAGACAAGAACTCCAGATACAGGATGTGGTGCATTTTGACAAAAAGAGGAGACAATGTTGTAGAGATCAGGATGAGCGAGAGCAGATAGACAAAATGGGCTAAATACCAAAAACCCATCACCAAAAGACCTCCTGGCAGACCAGCTAAAACATGGTATGAAAGCTGGTCATCAGCTTCACAACTAAGACTGAACAAATAAACAATCTTGAAAGGCAGTCAAGTATGGACAATAATAACCCCCGGTTTCTGAAAGATCCTCAAATCTTTGTTCAACTAATACAACATTCAACTCAACAGCGATGTCAATGTCAATCCATTTGGGTTTCTGAAATGTTGTATAGTTTAGAATTAACTAATCTATCTGGAGCCTTTAACTTGAAAAGAAAAATTAAAATGCGTTTCAAAAACCCAAAATGACGCTTGACGTACAATTTAAGTGTAATATTTGATCACTGTGTCAACTGGCAGAAGGAGTTAACGTTACTTTCAGCAACTCAAATGACGCTAAATCATAAAATTGAAAGCTATTAAGTTAGTTTTAGTTTAATTGGTCTTTCAGAAACCGGCCGTATATCTTATAAACAAGAGAAAGAAGAAGAAGAAAAATCTAATCGATTCTTCAATGGAAAAATAACCTAAACACATCCCCATCATCATCCTTTATTAACCTTATTCTTGAAGACAATTCACCTCTGAATACGCAAGACCGACAAGAGAGTCATCACCTTTGTAACATCGGGCGACGGGTCACAGAGTATCGGAAAGAGTCATCTGCCATCTGTCGGCCGGTCGTCTTTCTAATCATTACAAGCGGATAATTAACGAGAGCGCCTTGGGTAGATGAGCAACGCCGCCAATTAAATATAAATCTGAAGGCGCACGTATTAATCACAAATTACTTAGGTTGGGATTTAAATTACATCTCGCCGAGCCGTCCCGAGCCTGTCAAACCGTAACCGGCCGACTAATTAATTCGATACCGTGTTTTCCATATTACCCCTGCCAGTTGTGTTGCCTCCTCCGCGAGATTATACCTGTCTGAATGAGATGGCGTAGACTCATGTAGGGAGTCATTTAGTCGAATGATGACGAGAATTACCGATTTTAGTTAGGAGAATGTAAGTTGGTTCGAATGAGTGACTAAGACTGAGGAGATGATTTGAAAGTTTTATTGGAGTTTAGGACGACGTCTTATGTAGCTACTCGTGTCAACGTCTTTGTGGTTATGTTGTTTTATTGGATACTTCATGTGCTATTGTTGTGAAGGAGTTCTTGTAGTTATTTCGACAACTTTTCTCCTGAATTATTCGTCACAGACCTCTCAAATAAAAACGTTTTTCAAACATCAAGTTCCGATCTAAAACATACTGGGGTTTCAAGGGCGTAGCTCACGTCCTGGAGAAGTTGCAACCTCAGGAATATTATCAATTTTTTTCTCGAAAATTTCAGATTTTTAAGTGTAATTTCTGAAATGATGTACTGATCGCCTAACTGCAAGCATTTTCGTGATCTACATAGTTGAATCAACCAATAAAATGATACAATACTTCCATGAAGGAAATTTTAATTTTTTTCAATTTTCTAAACGTTTTTCAAACATCAAGTTGCCATTTAAAACATACTGAGATTTCAAGGGCGTAGCTTACGTCCAGGAGAAGTTGCAGCCTCTGGAATATTATCAATTTTTACTTATTTATCCATTCTGTAACGAAGATTAATAAAGATTCGAAGAATAGGTTTAATAATCACAAAAAAATTAGGACTAAAAGAAACTCGCTGTATTTCAAAAACAAAGCGTTTGCAGGTCCATGGATATAGAACTGTTTTTTTTTTTAATTATCCAAGGAATCTCTCATTTTTCTTGGTGCCCCCAATTTAGGAACACCCTGTATATTATGAAGTATCGTTCATACTGATGGTTGGTACAATAGCCATTCATAAATTTATAGACTTGCGCCTAGTGTGAACAGTTTCAAGAACAAACTTGACTTGTGGGCCTCACAGAATGCACTGTGTTTGTGAAATTGAATTCTTTTTTTTTTTTGTGATCTATTTTTCATTCAATAGCACGAATTTTGTTTTCATCCCTTTCTTCTTATAATTTTTTTTTCAATATTTTTGTAATCTTGTAATTTGTGACAACATTACTTATTTCAACATATTTTAGAGTTTACAGGCTAAGCCTTAACTCTGTATCACGTTATTATAATAATAATAATAAAATCAAACATGTACAGCCCCCCGCCTCAATTCCAAAATCACCACCAATCTCAGTATCATCCTCTATCCGATGCGAAGGACCAAAACGCGTAGAAAAAGATCGCTCCCCCCCAATTATATCCTGCTAATGACTGCAAGATAGCCGATGAAAGTTGAGAGCCGAGGACCTCAAGGCTCATCAATTCCCGAGGGACGTGGAAAAAGCGCCGCGCTCTACTACAGTCGTCGGATCTACACGAGTCGCGAGCATCGTTCCTCACGGCTCGTAAAAGAGATAGCGACACACAAAAACATCCCACTTTACGGAGCGACGCTCTCCGGGGCGGAACAATCAGCGTCTGCGACGCGTCCATTAGAGAGGGACGTCGGGCTCTGGGAGCGGAAGCGGGAATTCAGGGACAATTGCTCGAGATTGTTGGCGACGCGGAGACATGACCGGCTGCAGGAAAATTCCGGGAAGGATGGAAATATTTGATTAGTATGGCACGTAGTACCGTCCTATTGGAAACTGTGACGAACTTATTGTACGAAAGGGTGATCAAAGCAAAAATGACGGCAATTGACGGGTGTTTTTTTTTCGAGGTATATATCTTTAAGTTGGCATTAATGTTCAAGATGGCGACCGATTTAACAGCTGTCAAGTGATTTATTCTCAGTTTGGTTTGGCAATTCATCATGAATAGACTCACGCCGGAACAACGCTTGCAAATAGTGCAATTTTATTTCGAAAATAATGGTTCTGTGCGGAATACGTATCGCGCACTACGTCCATTTTATTTTGTTTAGTGATGAAGCGCACTTCAGGTTGAATGGCTACGTCAACAAACAAAACTGCCGCATTTGGAGTGGAGCTAATCCTCAAGTGTATTTCGAAACACCGTTACATCCAGAAAAACTGACTGTTTGGTGCGCTTTATGGGCTGGTGGAATCATTGGTCCGTACTTCTTCAGAAACGATGATGGCCAGAACGTTACAGTCAATGGTGATCGATATAGAGCCATGATTACTAACTTTTTCATTCCTGAATTAAACAACTATGATGTCCAGGAACTGTGGTTCCAACAAGACGGCGCAACATGTCACACAGCTCGTGCCACAATCGATTTATTGAAAGACACGTTTGGTGACCGCCTAATTTCACGTTTTGGACCTGTGACTCCAAGATCTTGTGATTTAATACCACTAGACTACTTTCTGTGGGGCTATGTAAAGTCATTGGCCTATGCGGATAAGCCACAAACCCTTGACCATTTGGAAGACAACATTCGCCGTGTTATTGCCGATATACGGCCACAAATGTTGGAAAAAGTCATCGAAAATAATATTTAAAATGTAATGCCACAAGATTTTCTTGCGGATAAATAAAATTCATGTCAATCGAATAATCCATCGTTGTTTTATTGCAATTTAAAGTTCTATAGCTCTAAAAAAAACACCCTTCACAACTAATAATATCTTTGGGGAAAGGGGGTATTTCCCTAAGGATGCTCCAGTGTCAGAGTGGGTATAAGTCAAATATGCGGTACGCAAAATTCGCCTTCAAACCCCTCAAAGTTCCGAAAGTGGTAAGTCATGAAAACGCTCTATGTGTACTTTTGGGCAATAAAATCCTCATTTCGCATACAGCTTCATCCTGCATCCATCTAGGATTCCCGGTATGATCTCCGCACCACAGAATAATCTAACAGTAACACGCAGAACCGTCATGCTAAAGGTAGTCACGCCGTATCGCGCCCATAAAGCATTCGGAACGTGTACACACATAAAAAGGGAACGGGAAAGGGTGGAAACTGCGGAAATAAAAAAGTGATAAAACGGTTACACCCCAGGAATGGCTGATGTATTCGGTTACTTATACTCAAAGTGTTACAAAGTATGACATGCCGAGGGCATAAAAAGCCAAACAACTAAATTCACATAAAACTTCGATAAAACACCCCCTTCCACCCGCTTTACGAGCTGCCCCTTCCGCTGCTCTCTTCTCCTGGTACGTAAGAAGGCTTGGAGGCAGTGGCGTTCTTGCCAGGGGGCACAGCTCTCCTAACAAGGTCGAGAAGAACATATTTACTTGAAGTAATGGGTTTTCCAATAAGACCCCCTCATCTTTTGACTTTTGACAACTGAAAATAGTGTCATTATCAAAAATGGAACGATACATGCTTCAACAACGCATTGCAATTGTTGAAATTCGCTACAAAATGGTAAAAGTTCAATTCCATTTCATCATTCAACATAGTTGCCTTCGAGGGCGATACAGCGATTATAGCGATTTTTCAACTTTTCGATACCATTTTTGTTTTGTCTAGAAAATAGGTCTCAGTTCCGGCGATTACTTCTTCATTGGCGCTAAATTTGTTTCCAGCGAGCATTCTTTTGAGGTCTGAGACCAGAAAAAAATCGCTGGGGGCAAAATCTGGCGAATACGGTGGGTGCAGAAGCAATTCGAAGCCCAATTCATGCAATTTTGCCATTGTTTTCATCGATTTGTGACACGGCGCATTGTCTTGATGAAATAGCACTTTTTTTTCGAAGGGGGCCGTTTTTTAACGATCCAATAACGCTATATAATGTATATATATATATGGATGGTCTGGCCGTTTTGGAGGTAATCAATGAATATTATACCTTGCGCATCCCAAAATACTAATGCCATAACCTTGCCAGCTGACTGTTGTGATTTTCCTCGCTTTGGATTCGGTTCACCGTGTGCAGTCCACTCAGCTGACTGTCAATTGGACTCTGGAGTGAAATAATGGAGCCATGCTTCATCCATTGTCTCATATCGACGCGAAAATTCAGGTTTATTGCACTTAAACAGCTTCAAAAACTGCTCAGAATCATTAACACGTAGTTGCTTTTGATCGATTGTGAGCTCGCGCGGCACCCATTTTGCACACAGCTTTCTCATGTTCAAATATTCGTAAATTATATGAGGTTCACGTTCAGATGATATATTCACAATGTCTGCTATCTCGATCAACTTCACTTTACGGTCATTCAAAAATATTTTGTGAATTTTTGTCATTTTTTCGTCGTTGACAGCCTTTTTTGGGCGTCTACTGCATTCGCCGTCTTCGGTACTCATTTCACCACGTTTAAATTTAGCATACCAATCAATGATGGTTGATTTTCTTGGTGCAGACCCCGGAAACTCTTCATCAAGCCAAGATTTTGCTTCAACTGTATTCTTGTCCCATCAAAAAGCAATATTTTATCAGCACTGATATTTTTTTTTCCTTCTTTTTTCAAATAACTAAAGTAGCTACACTGACAACGCAATATCTCACAAACTTATGGTCGGACTGCCGTAAAATTTTGACATGTATCGTTTGAAGGTTGATACTAACTAAAAAGAAGGAGAAGGCTACTAAAAACGACAAATTCAGTTCATCAGAAGACCGAGCCTCAGTCTTCTGTCTAGAAGCGCGTCTACGCCACTGCTCGGAGCCCATAAAATATTAATATACTTTTCTCTGGGTCGCAGGGTGAGCTCCTGCGCCTAATCAACATTCCAATCACCTCCCGACTTTATCGTCTAAAGGTTCCCGGCAATTCCCGACAGCGAAATTAAGTGGAGCCGGGAAATTTTATTCCCCCAAGACGGCTGGGAGATGTTGGGGGAAAAATCTTATTTCGCGCTGCAATCGATAGTGATGTATTGGGAGGCGTAGAGGAGGGCCAGATGGGATGCTGGGCGATGGGGATTGAGGATTTTCCGGGTGTTTCCAGTCCGGGAGTCCCGTGGGATGATCTTCTTGGAGGTGGTAGGAGGTTTTAGGGTTCGGGTAAGGAGTAGAGTGAGAGGGTGGATTTCTATAGTGATTTTTATTGAAAGATATAAGGTGTTTCTAAGTTGAAGAACAAAAATGATTCCTTGGTAGCTTGGATGCTGAGAGCGTCGGACTAGTGATTCGGGGGTTGCGGGTTCGATTCCCGCTCGGGGAGGTACTTTTTTCGGAGTAAAAAAACTTGTCTGTCATGTCAATATAAACATATATGTTTTTTGAGATCAGATCAGAAGCATAATCATTATTTTTCAATTCCTCGAATCATTTTAAGAAAAAAAAAATTTTTAAACATGGTACCGCGCACGCTTTTCTTTTCGAGATATAGGGTGTAGCTACTAACTACCTTTACTACCTATATTCTTATTTAATGTATCGAAGTAATTTCATTCATAAATACATATATCGAAATTTTCTTTCTTATTCCTTCGTCTCAATTTTGTGAAATTAAATTTATTATTATGAAGACGTCGTCAACTAATTTTTGAAGAATGGGTAATAACGAAATACTGTATAAACCTCCGAGTACTAAACATAGATAGAGGGAGCATATGTCAATTACAGTAAGCAAATTTTGTCCCACATGAACTATCAAATTTGACATGAAGCGCGCGAAAATGAAAACATATCAGTGATAAGATATTTCACACACTTCGCGAGTTTCTCCACAAAGAACGCACTTCTTATGTCCCATTGTGAATCAACGTTTCATATTAATAATATATTGGAATAAATACCTAAATATATCAAAAATTCAAAAAACAAACTTGAAGCGCGCCAAACGACGTGAAACAACCGATGACACTAGGAGAGCAAAAGTTGCCAAACCTTGGATTTCAGCAGGTCGATGCAGAAAATAATAAAATATTCTGCTCATTATAAATTCGACAATTAGGAAAAATATCGAATTCCAAATATTTAAATTTGCATATTTAATCGGGAATCACTCAAATACATATATTTCATTCAATGTAATAAACATTCATAACGATATAGTAAAATTGTGGATTTGAAAATATATCACAATCCGACAACGTAATCTAACCATGTTGGGGGCATGTCTAAATCGCATATACTCCCTCTATGTTTATTACTGTATGGTACAAACTGAGCAATGGCTTGACATGTGCTATGCAGGCTTTATTTCATCGACAACAATGGTTGAAAGGTGATTCCGAGAAAAAAATTGGGACAAATATACTCGGTGTTTTAAAAAAAAAAAATTTGTCAAATTGAATATTTTTGTTTAGAACTTAAATTATACAACTTTCAAGGGTGCGAATACATTTCTGATCGAATTTTGTTGTTGATAATCAAAAATGACGTTGTATGCAATTTTCTGCTAACCATAAAAACCTCACCAGTTCATCTACAATTTCAGTAACAACAAAATGATGAAGTAAGTGCTTCGGTAGCTTCGGTATTGAATGGAACTTCCAGAGAACTACTTTGTTATATAAACATGGTTTTATCTTGAGCTTAATGTCCACGACATAATACAAACAAACCATTCATGCTGATACTAAATCAGGAAATCGGAAGATATTCATATTTCTCACTAGGCGATAAATAAGTTATCGGTCACCACAATGTCACGTCAATGATACTACCACTTTTATCGTAAGACGTGTGAAATGGTTGCAAATAACGCAGAGATAAACGTATCTCCGTTACGGTTCACAAAGCACCAGTAGCGGCTCGTCAATATGCATTATGAGTTAGCTGATAAATGTTTCAACTCTTCTTATCGCGAATACAATTTGAGTTTTTAATATGGCAACACTGTTTTATTTTTTGACATATCTCATGTCATTTGTCAATCAACTGAATAATGTCGTCTAAGAATTTTTCTCAAATTTTTCTCACAATTCACGATTAATTACTGATTAAAACAATTCAACAATTTCTGAACGTTGTTGAGGCTTGTTATTTTCCATGATTGAATGGCAAAACCTACTGAACATGAAAGACCTACGAAATGTCGAAAAATAACATGTAATATTGCCATTATAACCATTTTGAATTGTATCATTCTTTTAGAAAACCCTTTAGTTTTTTTAGAAGAAAAAGTGACAGTTATGTTGGAACTATAAATTGAATTATAAAAGTTTAATGAGTCTTCTTGATGAAGGATATTTAATATAAATCAAATAATTTGACAACTTTGTGTCTAATCCTTCACAATAATATATCTGTATGATATATTCAGTTTATTTTTGTCTTGGAATATATTCCAATTCTAAAAATGACAAATTTAATAATCAACCAAAAGAAAAATTCAAAATGACTAAAACTGTACAAATTGAGTAAACGGTTAATAAATTGAACAACTAAATTAACATAAAGACAGACGTACGTTTCGGAATTTTTGTATTTAATAATACAATTTTTCCTCCTCAGTGCCTTATAGTTCAACGGAATTATTAAATTTACAAACTTACCACGTGTATATCTACCTCAACAAAATTGCAAGTAAGAAACCACTGACTAAACGTAACGGTTGCTTTTGTGAGGATTCACAGAACAAGCCATTACTTAAGGTAGTCATAGATTTCTTCATTGTTATTCTTTTGAAATACATATACACATCGACATTTACAATTGAATAAACAATTTCAGAAATTCTAAATTTATCAATTGGTTGATACTGACTCTCTAATCATTTATTGATTAGAGAGTCAGTATCAACCAATTGATAAATTTAGAATTTCTGAAATTGTTTATTCAATTGTAAATGTCGATGTGTATATGTATTTCAAAAGAATAACAATGAAGAAATCTATGACTACCTTAAGTAATGGCTTGTTCTGTGAATCCTCACAAAAGCAACCGTTACGTTTAGTCAGTGGTTTCTTACTTGCAATTTTGTTGAGGTAGATATACACGTGGTAAGTTTGTAAATTTAATAATTCCGTTGAACTATAAGGCACTGAGGAGGAAAAATTGTATTATTAAATACAAAAATTCCGAAACGTACGTCTGTCTTTATGTTAATTTAGTTGTTCAATTTATTAACCGTTTACTCAATTTGTACAGTTTTAGTCATTTTGAATTTTTCTTTTGGTTGATTATTAAATTTGTCATTTTTAGAATTGGAATATATTCCAAGACAAAAATAAACTGAATATATCATACAGATATATTATTGTGAAGGATTAGACACAAAGTTGTCAAATTATTTGATTTATATAAATTGAATATTGAAAGGAATATTCTGATACAAATATTTAAGAAATATAGGTACCCTAAATAAGCAGATATACCGTGTTGGTAGATAAACCTATTTTTGAAATAGTTAGGTACATCTACTGTCTTAAAATTAAAACTAAAGTCTAAAAAGAAGAGCCATTTTCTCGTCTTTCGTTTGAGAGCGACGAGTCGCCACTGTTTACGATCGAAGGAAGTAGTTATTGAGAAATATGATTTGTAATGGGGTATTTCGTTACACGATATAACGATAAATCTCGGATAAGCTGAGAAAGGAGTTTTTTCGAATGAATGGACATGTTCATAATAATTCTGATAAGGGCATTTTTGAAGATGATTAGGTGTTTCTTTTGGCTTAACGGTCTGCTGAGAAAAAGAAGTTGGCCGCGACCAAAGGTTCGTTTAGGAATCAACGGAATATTTGGAATAACATGCATTCAACATCTAAATAACGCATTAAAAATAATTTGACAAAGGCAGGTTTGAAGTGAGAAATTTGATATAATAATATAATTGTTAGAATATTCAATGCCTACTTGGACTAAAAGTTCTTGAAGCAAGAACAAGAAACGGTTCTATTTTATCAAGTGGTCCTTGATAAAATAGCCTGACAGGGAAACTTTGACGGAGAGAGTTGATGCGGCATCCTTTACTGTATAGCATAATTTATGGCGGTTTGAAAATGTGAAAATTTGGACCTTCGCGGAAAAAATCATATTTTCCAAACTATTCATAGTAGATAATTGAAGAGTACACCATTGTATTGACAAAGGAACAATCTATTTGTAAAAAAAACTTCGTATGCTGATAAAATATTGCTTTTGATGAGAAAAAATACAGTTGAAACCAAATTTTGGCTTGATGAAGAGTTTCCGGAGTCTGCACCAAGAAAATAAACCATCATTGATTGGTATGCTAAGTTTGAACGTGGTGAAAGGAGCACCGAAGATGGCGAACGCAGTGGACGCCCAAAAGAGGCTGTCACCGACGAAAAAATAAAAAAAATTCACAAAATAATTTTGAATGACCGTAAAGTGAAGTTGATCGAGATAGCAGACATCGTGAAGATATCATCTGAACGTGTACATCATATTATTCACTAATATTTATACATTATTAACACGTTGTTAATGATTCTGAGCAGTGTTTGAAGCTGTGTAAGTGCAATAAACCTGAATTTTTGCGTCGATATGTGACAATGGATGAAACATGGCTCCATCATTTCACTCCGGACTCCAATCGACAGTCAGCTGAGTGGACTGCACACTATGAACCGAATCCAAAGCGGGGAAAAACACAACAGTCAGCTGGCAAGGTTATGCCATCAGTATTCTGGGAAGCGCAAGTTCTAATATTCATTGTATATTATATACAGTTGTGTGGTCACCCAGGGTGCAATTGACGCATGAATGAATGAGCACCCGAAAGCTCCCGAATTCACATCAGTGCTGTCCTCATTTTTAAGGGATTCCTCCAGAGATTGTAACTGAGAGAAACTATCCAAAGATCTAATTTGATAACTTCGACTATCCCCACCCCGATGATCAATACAGGCAGACGATAGAAACAACAATCCCATTAATGTGCAATGTCGGACCGTAGAGCAGAGTCTGATGGTGCAAGCGGGGCACGGGGCGTATACCCCCCACCCTCATGTCCCAGTTAGTAGCCGGGGGGACTTTTAATTTAAAAAGTTCACTCCAACGACGCGTCACTCACGTTGAATGCTAATTGGATTATGATGGTCCCGCTGGTTGGCACTTTTTATGGCGGCATCATCTGGCAGTCTCTTTTGTGCTCAGACGGACGGGTCGTGGCTCTGGCTCGATTAAAAATCGGGCGATGCTTCTTTTTTTTTTTTTGGTTTCCACGCGACGAGCTACCCACCTCTCTGCTCTGCGTTTCGTTGCCGTTAGATCGATTGGAGCTGAATTGAGGGCGTTGGAGTGATCGGGCGTTTAGGGATTGAATTATTAGGTGGGTTGACGCGTAGTGGGTGGAGTGCCTCAGGGTGGCCACCTTGGGCCAATATTATTTCTGAATTATAGTAATTCCGGGCGTTATTTCATCATCTTGTCAATTTTAGTTCTTTTCTTATCATTTCTTAATGACTACTATTATTTTGCTCTCCTTATGTCATATTATCGTCTCTATATTCGATCTGGAAACACTTCAGTGATTTTTTCAAACTGCTATCTTTATTCTGCGCATCTTGTAGAGAGTTTTCAGCCGAAGTTGGTTTATCATTTTCTTCAATTATTACTTGCGGAATAATTCGAAGAGGAAAATCAACCTCTAAGGATATATTACAGCACGAGTTTTGGAATGTATAATCCAGAAATCAAAATGAAAAAAATTCGTCCGTCTGAAGTGCAGCGCTTTTTGAGGAAATTATAAAAGATATTTTCATGAAATTTGGTACAAAAATCTGTTGTATTACCGCATTGATTCTCCATTCTCGTGATATCGATCTAAAAATGTTTCAGGCAGAAAATCAAGTACTCAAATTTAGAAAAATTCATATACTGAAATTGACTAGCAGGATCATGAAATCTCAAACCTGTAAAGATTTTTTGTACTGAATAATATAGTACATGCTTAATTAGTTTCGGAATGAAGAATTTCTCAAAATTTCAACTTTAATCTCAAATTGAACTAGCCTTGTGGCTTTCGAGTTGGCCTATTGACTTCACCGTTCCATCTTCGGATCAGAAAAGGGTTGAATGCTTTTGTTTATTGAATAATTATCGAAAATAACAAACCATTGTGTGAAATTTGCCGTGTTTGTTTCTAGCGATATCAGATTCATCGTATCCCTGCAACAATCCCAACACAACCATTAAAAAAAAGGAGAAAGGAGCAAATTCCAATCCAGATACGTACATCACGTCGTCTTTCTTTGTGGCTCTTCCGAATTTTCATTATTTCAGCAGCGTCGAGCGGGGTCCCACAGGAATCCCTCGATCCCTGCCTTCCCGACCATAGAATAACGTACATCCACTCGGGAAGGGATTGAAGCGAGAATTCCCATTTGCAGAGCGCTCTGATGTGAACCCGGAAACTTATGTTTACGATTTTTTGCCTAGTGAATATTTGACGATTTACTTGGGCTGCCCCACTTTTAGAGCAATTGAAAATAAATCAAGGGAAGAGCACTGAAGTGAAGTCGAGAGATTTTGAGCGCAAGTCTTTCATGTGTCTTCAGCACCCTTGAAAACCACAGGCTCTATATAGGTGTATGTGATTTTCAAGGGCGCATAAAGGGCTCGAAAGCTCCTGACTTCACGTCAATCCTTTCCTAATTTTTTTTGGTATTCAATTCTTCAATTTTCTATGGTCTTGATGAAATGTTCAGCGAAATTTTTGCACGGAGCTTGACATGATTATTCTATATATACATGCAGAATCTCAACCCAATCAGATTCGTAATTATAAAAATATTGAGTATTTCTTTTATATTTTTCTTAAATTTTCTGTGGCTCTGATGATGCTATCCATATGAAATTCCGCATAACGATTGGAATGATTGTTCTGAATATGCACGTACAATTTCAACTTTATCAGATGTACTATCATTATACCAGAAATGTTGGATATTTCTTATTCGTTATTAGTGTCGAATTTTCAATGGTTTTGAATGCATGATGAGCTTCAAAATCTTCACGGAACTTGATATTTTCATTTTATATAATCACTCAAAATCTCAACTGAGTCAGTTTTATGGTCAAAAAAATATGGGGTACTGCTTTTTAGATATTCGTCTTCAATTTTCTGTGGTTCTGATTAAGAGATCGATATAAAATTCTGCACAAGGCTTCAAATTGTCAGTCTACATCTGAATGTATATTTTCAGTTCGATCGAATCTGCAATTTTGAAATCAATAAAAAAACAAAATTTATGAAGATGGTGAATCACCTTCTTAGCTGAAATTTTGTCAGAACTGCTGAGAGGAATGCAATTCAAATAAGACCATCATCTGCCCCACCCTTTGCGAAGACCTCAAATTATTGGTTCAATTTCTAAAAAAAAATTTGGAGGAACAAATTCCCACCGACCGAAACTCCAGAGATCACAATCGAAACCAACAAAACCAAAACACGAAACCGACCCACGTGGGCCACCCCTAAAACGCGAGGGTGGCGCCCCCTCATGCGAGGGTAGCATATTTCGCATATTTACATTCGCCGGATACATCGGATGTTATGATAGCGAATCGAATCGGGGATCTATTGACTTATTTACGTTTCCGAACACGCACCCGAATGTACGGACGCGTGTTTCCGGATTTAATTATCCTTTCCACCCCCTCACCCCCCGGATTGTCACCGTCTCGGCACCCCATCAATAACCAGGAGTGTTTTCTGCTCTGTCGATACGTTTCGAATTGGCCCAATTCATCATTCCGCGGGATGCTGAGTGCCTGTGAACGTCAATTTGTCAACCTTGTTTCGCGTATTTGTATATTTATGTCGGAAAGGGGTGGGGGTAGGAATTGGAGGCGGTTGGAATACTAAGCATTCACACTGGGGTTCATTGCTTCTTCTTCTTCCTCATACCTCAGTAAGAGAGAAAGAAAAACCAGTCGAAATGATATATACACCTATTATATATACGTTCTATAGACTCTTCTGCGTCCTCATTATTGCGTATATACTCTATAAGATGATTGACAATCAATTCTGGACGATATAAAACTCGTCTTCTCATATCAATATTAGGAATAATCAGTTGATCTCTGTATCGATACTCTGCTTTAAGAAAAAAAGTAATATACCCATTCTCCCTAACACCTACGTCAGTATCCATCTTAATCAAGATATACATTGTATTATTGGAAACGTACAAGAAAAAAAACCCGATGAAATCAGAACATTGTTGTTAGATCAAACAGGAAATCCTTTGTATACGATTTGTACGAATATTTGCACAAACTCGCTTCGAATATAGGTTAGGTCAATGTGTAAATAAAGCAAACAAGGGCGAGAAACAAACTTCTATTGTAAACAACACGAAGTGCTATTGTGCAATGTGTTTTATATTTGCTCGTCATTTTATGACAGCCATTTTAGTGAGCACTTCTGATTTGTTAGGCAAATATCTGATTCCTTTCGAGCGTTCGTCGGGAATAATAAAAAATCCTTCTGATCCAATGAATAATACAATGCATTTCATAAGAACTGTCGATCGGATTGTTTAGAGCTAATTATTTGAAAGTTCACTTGGAGGTCGATCTTTGAGGTTGGAAAATGTTGTACTTACTCCTATGATTGCGTTAAGTTCTGACATTGTGACTTGCTTCGCCCTTTCCACGGCTGTAGCTACTTGTTGCTGGTGATCTTGGGATAAAAATGGCAGAATTTGGGCTATAATACCATTCAGTCTCTTGGCAATTTCAGTCTGAAAAAAAAATTCGGTTTAATCAAACTATCACAATGGATAAGCCTTCAAAAAAGTGAGAATAAAAGGCAACAACCACCCTTTTCATGTTTTCTAGATTTTATCAAGAATATGACATTTTGGACCAGAATATTATAATTGGATAATACCTAATAGTCTATCAGTGTCCATGAATAGTTATTATCGTTTGTCAAAAATTCGTATCATATCAATTTGTTTGGTTTTAAAAGATAAATTATTTATTCGGATATTCAAGAATTTAATAATAAAACTCTGGTTAAGAAAGATACAATTGGATGGGAAAGTGAATAAGAGAAAGCCAAAGCTATATCCCATCATCATCTAAGTAGTTTTAAGAGCAGCGAACATCGAGTCCCATCTGGAATATTATAAATTTTGTGAGCTCCTATTCATATCAATGGACTTGGCTTATGAAGTGTAAGGTGAGGAGTATATAAAGATATATTTGTCATTAATTGACTCCCACCAAAGTAGAGGAATATTATAAATTCAGTTGAAATGTTTATCTATTTGTTTGGTTTGTTGGAAGACATATTTGTGAAACTGTACTAAAGGAAAAAAGATACCATAATCTTCATGAATTTTAGGATAAATATTAAGAACAAGCTTTCTCTGGAATATTATAAGTAGAGTTATTGTCATATTCCACAATAAATCAGTCCATGAATATTTTCAATTGCGTTTCGATTCAAAATGTAATTCAGGCATGAAAGAGTCACTGGAAATCAATAGGGAATATTATAAATTTTGAGACCAATAGGGAATATTATAATTCGCCGAATATTCTCATTATAATATTCCGCTCAGTTCAAAAGTGCGCCAATCGGAATACAATTTCAGACCGCGATCAATCAAACCCGGATCGACGCACCCTCGAATAAGTGGAGAATCTCCCTCCCTTCGGCCAGAAAGTCACGAGACATATGATGAAAAATAACCCCGTTAACATATTTATGGCCCCGAGAATAGAGGCGGCAGTCCCCGGAGCTCAGAATTTCCGAATCCTGCGAATGCAAATACGAGCGCTCGCGTAATGTATCCCCATATATTCTTTTTCCGCTACCGTGGATCCTCCCGCTGACGAGTGTTTGCACGGCGCAGTGTAAACAATGTGTTTTCTCTATTTATTTTTCCGGTTCAACTCGGCCGCTTCTGCTTTTTCATTTCGACTAATTGAAAAAACGGACGGACATTGTTTGGGGGGGTGGGGGGTGTACGTTAGGGGGAATCGGCGTTTTTAACCCGAGTGGATTTATTTTATATCGTAACGGGGTTCCGTTTTATGGCCTACTACGTCCGCGAAATCATCAGAGGGAGGGGTGGGGGGTTCTGAAGGGGTTTTGAGAGGGGTAGGTTTCGGTTATCGCCGTGTTTTGGTGTCTATTTTGTTTAGGGGTTGATTTTATTGAGGCAGGTGTATGGGATGGTTTGGTTTTAGGAGGGTGTAAGTGATTGAATTTTTTTCGTCCTTTTCTATCCTAGGTTTCTGTGAAAGTTTAGAACCTTTATGTTTTTTTTTGCAGGTTTTATTACTGCAATTCATCCCTGTTATAAAGGGTGTTTTTTTTAGAGCTATAGAACTTTAAATTGCAATACAACAAAATGGATTATTCGATTGACATGAATTTTATTTATCCGCAAGATAATCTTGTGGCATAACATTTTAAATATGATTTCTGGCATATGACCGCCACGGCTGGCTCGGATATAGTCCAATATGGACGTCCAATTTTCGATGACTTTTTCCAACATTTGTGGCCGTATATCGGCAATAACACGGCGAATGTTGTCTTCCAAATGGTCAAGGGTTTGTGGCTTATCCGCATAGACCGATGACTTTACATAGCCCCACAGAAAGTAGTCTAGCGGTGTTAAATCACAAGATTTTGGAGGCCAATTCACAGGTCCAAAACGTGAAATTAGGAGGTCACCAAACGTGTCTTTCAATAAATCGATTGTGGCACGAGCTGTGTGACATGTTGCGCCGTCTTGTTGGAATCACAGCTCCTGGACATCATGGTTGTTCAATTCAGGAATGGAAAAGTTAGTAATCATGGCTCTATAGTATATACCGAGCACCATTGACTGTAACGTTCTGACCATCATCGTTTTTGAAGAAGTACGAACCAATGATTCCACCAGCCCATAAAGCGCACCAAACAGTCAGTTTTTCTGGATGTAACGGTGTTTCGACATACACTTGTTGATTAGCTTAACTCCAAATGCGGCAGTTTTGTTTGTTAACGAAGCCATTCAACCAGAAGTGCGCTTCATCGCTAAACAAAATGAAATGGACGTAGTGCGCGATACGTATTACGCACAGAACCATTATTTTCGAAATAGAAATCGCACTATTTGCAAGCGTTGTTCAGACGTGAGTCTATTCATGATGAATTGCCAAACCAAACTGAGAATAAATCACTTGACAGCTATTGAATCGGTCGCCATCTTGAGCAGTAATGCCAACTTAAAGTTATATACCTCGAAAAAAACACCCGTTACAATTCGACTTTTTCTTCACTAGGAAATTATCCAAGTTGTTCGAATTCGAAGTGAAATTTCGAAAATTCATCTCGGGCCGTTCCGGTCCTGCCCCTCCCAGTCTCCAGTGATCCGGCAAACTATGGAATGTTGTCGGTTGTCCGTGGTCGGCCGCAGAACAACAGTGACGTCACACAAAGTGGTCGACCGCGCGACGAGGCTTGCGGGCGCATTAACATTAACATATGCAGTTGCCCGGCAATTTGATATAATGCATCCGTAATTGCGATCTCCATTGATAAATGACCCTACACGTATATCGACGTGTTCCCGCGATACTATACCGATTGTCGCGCCACCACTGTCGGTCGCTCATTGATGAATAATTAACTATTAATGGGTTACCCCTCTGACATCCCCTACCCCGTTCGAATGACGGGGTGATTAATATTCAGATGGGATGGTGTCGGTGATACGCCACTGGAATTAAAATTATAATATTCAGAATTTGATCCGAACGTTTTGAAGGCTAAAAATTGAGGGGTTCAAGTTTCGAAATATCCATATCTCCAAAAGTTGACTATGTAAACTCACGGTATACGCTTTATTAGTGTGACGTCACACACCGCCATTTTTGGTTCTCCTGTCAGTGTTCGGAATCCAAACAAATAAATTGTCATTCAAATTAATACGGTGTCGTTGAAGGAATTGGCTTATTTTCATAAATAATAGTATTTGAGGAACGATTTCAGTATTAATTGATAGACAGAAGGAACGAGGTTAATACCAGTAAGTTTGAATCCTGTAGCATTCCCCAGATTTGTACAAAGCCGTGTTTATTAGTTGAACTTCAAGTTCGAACTTACTGGCATTAATCTCGTTCCTTCTGTCTATCAATTAATAGTAAAATCGTTCCTTAAATAATTCTATTTATCAAAATAAGCCAATTTCTTCAACGACAACGTACTAATTTGAATGACAATTTGTTTGTTTGGATTCCAAACACTGACAGAAGAACTAAAATAGCGGCGTGTGACGTCATCACTAACAGAGCGTATTGTTAACGTGTGTTGACAGGGTAGTTCTCAATACAATGTTTTTTACCGCAAAGTTCTAACCCCAATAATTTTGGAGTTATAAAAATTGGTAGTTGATCAATTTCCTCAATTTCAGAGCTGCTCTTACAGATACAAAACCCGCAATAAGTTAGGCGACAAATCTATAAGATGCCTTATGTGTCTTAGATCCTTGATAGAAAATTATGAGATCAAACAAAGCCTGGAGGTTTCACAATATCAAGAAACTTTATATCTTAATTTGTTATGATTTAAAGTGTTTTAATTTATGTTTCTATTTCAAAAAGTTGATATTTTCGGTTCCTTTATACAATAACTTCAATAAATAAAAGTATTTTTTTGCAAGGTTCCTTCTCATTTCATCATTTTTTATTGATGTGACACTACACGATAAAACTGCAAAAAATCAAGTAGCTTGATATGATTCAAGTACTTGATAAATAAATACTTGACTTGAGATTGAAAAACTACTACTTGACTTGAAATCAAGTCAAGCCCAAGCCAATTAGCATGAAAATCAAGCCAAGCCGTGAATCCCTAGATGCAACTTTCAAAACTACCCCATCGTTGTCATAAAACACCTCAATTTACAACACAAAACTAGATGTCTCCATCAATCTCCAATTCACGCCTCAAACACAACGCCATCACGCAAATCTTGTAGGAAATATTCCATTAACACGTAAAAGCCAAAACACTATGGAACACACCCAATATTACCCCTCTATCTCTCTCGCGGCGAGAACACACCACCCCTTCTATCTCTGAGACTCGTCAGGATCAAGGGGATGCTTAGGAGCTTGACTGAAGTGCGGAACTTGTTCGAAAAGAATGGGGTTGTGGAATTCTGGCGTGATTGAACCGGGGAAGATAATACGGGGAAGATAAACATGTTGACAGGGTGAAATTTACACATGACTATGAGCTGATGCGGAAATTTTATCTACCCTCAATATTCTCGCGATGGTGTAAGCTTCGAGCTTAGGGGATGATCAGATTTTGCTCTCTAAGGAATGATGATGTGAGGTAGTTTTGGAACAATACGTTATGAAATAGTACATATATTATATTTCCGAATTTTGATGTTGAAGCGATGTTTTGAAATGCTAAACTTTAAGGACTGAAGAGACGCTTATGTTTGGGATTTGGTAAGTCTGTCGTCAAACACCTTTCATTGGCCCGGAACCTTTCTGCGGTGTAGACAAATGTAACTACAAGAAAGAGTTTCAGGAGAAGGAAGAAACCGAAAGAGAAATACTTGGAGGGAATCTTCCTGTTTGGGTCACTCCAAAAAGTTTCTTCGAAACTTTAAAAATATGCTACACCTTCTCACTGGATTCCTCACAGGGCATTGTGCAGATTCTGTGGGGAGGAGGAAGAAACTCCGGATCACCTAGTGACTGAATGCCTCGCCATCACTAGCCAACACAGAACCTGCTTTGGAGATGAATCTTGTAGAAGTGAGGAATTGGCCTCATTGAAACCATCGAGATATTGGAGTTCATTAGAACTCTGGAACTGCAAGGCGAGCTGTAAATCACGTTATGGAGAGAATAGCTCTGATGGGGGTACAATAGACCATTAGGTCGCAGTGAAACGAAACCTCCTTAATTAAAGCTTAATCTTAGAGCTCTTTTTGTGTGGAATTTTGAGGGTAGATAAAATTTCCGTATCAGCTCATAGTCAGTGCAGCAAACCTAGTCCGTTCCTGGCATGACAAGGATAGACGGAATTCACATTCACGTCAGGGTTGTCACATAGACATGCCATCGGGCCTAACTGGTTAAACCAACTTTGTGTATGCAGGAGTCATACCTAATGGATGTCGGTAACCGAGCGGAGTTTGCTGAACGAAACTAGCTATTAACATAATTTTATTAAGTCTTCTATCGATGACTTCCAGTCATCTTCCGTTGGTAAGACACTAGCTGAAGGTATATTGTGTTTTGATCCATTGTATTCAGGAAAATTGCATGATATTATCATAGACACATCGTTTCTAATTAGACTTGAATGAATATAATACCATTCTAAATGAGTTTGATGATATTTCACTTTGTCGAAAATATAAATACAATGTGACAATACGAGAAACCCCATGAAGTATAAATAATATAAAAAAATTAACATAAAATAACGAAACCACTAATAAAATGCATTAGTAGAATCGATATACATATTTTATTGGATAGTGGCTATATTAATTGGAAAACCAATGGGAATAACCATTATCAGTATCTGCAGGATGTGGTCGAAGCTATTAGAAAGTGGCAGATCAAGGATAATCTCCATCATCAATTATATGATTGAAGTCATCTATGAAATCTACTGCAAGTGATTGCTCAACAGAATAAAACTAATAGTTAACATGTTTCCAGTCATTGAACATAAATTACTGATAATGATCTTTAGATCAACTATTTATTGATAGGTTGTAGTAGTATATTTCTTTAATTTTCCCCTTTGGTCGTGGATTCTTCGAACAAAACACTATTGCAAACTTGGAAATGATCAGAAACTTCAGGAATCTGCTACGTCGATAGAACTCAGGCCTCTGATTCGTTTGACGTTGAATGACGCCAATTGTGAAGTTGGCCATTGGTAAATTTTGACTCTAGCAGCTACGTCATCTTAGGAATATCCAAACTCGCACGTATCTGAATAGAACTTTGTCATTTGAATTATAAATGATTTTTTCAAGGTGAGAAAGGAAATAAGGCTGAGTATGTATTTTTATCTAGTCTTTATATAATTTTGGAAAAATGTTGCTTATGCTGGAAAAATTTGAGCTGTTGGGTCAAGTTAGTGATGTGAAGAATCTAAACCACTTGCGTTGCTCAAAAACAACTGGGAATATGGCTGCTGAAGCCCGTAGTGTCGACTAAAACCTCGTCAATCTCGAAAATTAGGCTATGATCAATGATTTTTATGGCCAAAATTGAAAGATAGAGATCTGGACGACGTTTGTTTTCAACCAGATGGCGCACGTGCTTCACAAGCAACGAAACAATCCCAATTTTGCTCTACAATCAATTCAAGATCTTAAAGATGGAATTCGTTAAGTTATAATGTCCATAAGCTGATGGCATACCTAGACCTTCACAATGAATAATCATCCATTGATTTCTCTCGAAATATATTCTTTTCTCATCAAAAATAAACCTCTTATCAGACAACCCTCTACTTAAAATCTTCAGCGAACATCTTCCAAATATCATACTTGAAAAGAATCAACCAGAACTCCCCTAATTTCAAAACCCACCACTTCAAAGCTTCACTTGCTGAACCAAGAGAGAGCAAGAGAGACGGCAAACTGTCAGACAGAGACGAAACATCACTGGCAGTGTTTGTAGATGAGCCAGCCACATTTTCATCACAGATAATACTATGTGTAAACACCAGGCCGTTAGTTTTGTTAGTTCAGCAACTCAAATAATTCACCCAATAGAACTGCTGCAGCCGGTAGTTTGTTCAGGGTTGCTTGCCTGTCGACTATGACGTTCGTCCTGGGGGAGAGGCGAAGGGGGGTAGCTCGCATGGGACGAGAAGTATGTACAGACCACGGAGTGTCAATATTTGGTCATATAGAGTGACGGTTGTTATTAGGGCGCTTGCGACGTGACTGGGAAGCGATATAAAACATGCTTGCTCTGTCGCGTTGACAATATTGGAACTGGCATCGAGATATCAGCGTGTGGTTTGGATTTCCGAAGGATCTGGTCTTGAGTTTGATCCGTTTTCGAAGGAATGAGGGGTTTGCTAGGGTTTTTGAGGTGGGTGGGTTCGATTGCTGCAGTTCAACTTAGAAAGGGGAGTCAAATGTAGATCTGATGTTTGATTTAACCAGCTTTTATGTTACATAGGCGCACAACTTTGCTTCCGCCATTTTTTCCGAAATTCGAGGCTTTATTGTGGAAAACTGGTTATACATTTATGATTCAAAGTATTGTCCATCGCTGGCCACTACTTTCTCCCATCTTTCGGGCAGCGAACGAATTCCTCGTTGAAAAAACTGGTCATCTTTTGGGATCGAGCAATGTCATGCTGAAAACTGACTTCATCATGTCTCTAAAATTTATTTAAAAATGAGAAAACATATGTGACCATCATGAAAATTTCTAGGGTTTATCAGGTATAATTTGACCGCGTTGAATCTTTAGAAATAACAACACCTGAAATCCTAGACATTTGCATGAAAGTTTTTGGTTTTTCCTATTACCTCTTTTCTGCTAAAATTCATATAATTCTCTGTACAATTTGTAAAACCTTCAATATCTGAAGATAAACTTGAATCAAGTTAAAAATGGCTCGGTTTCATAGAAATAATTCCCTCTCCTTTCTTTTCATTTTCAAACACATTAATTTCTGTTGAATTGATGTAAAGGCATTTTCAAATAGGAATGATTCATAAGCATATAATCTGTTTTACTTAAGAGCTTATTTATAACCATAATTCGATCATAATGAAATCGTTGACAACCACAATATCAGCAATGCAAAATAAAAAAAAAAATTTCACTTTTAAATACTTTTTTCCTTGATATACGGAAAATCCTGCATGCTCCGGCAACATTGTTGATAGATATAGGTGCGACGTTGTCGGATCTAAATTCTCACAAGAAAGTTAATTTTTGAGCAATCGCTAAACCACACCTGCAAAAGTCAAGAAAATAAACAAAACCGACGCCAATGGCGCCGCCCGTGGCTCGCAACCTGCGTCGCCTCCGAGACACGCTGTGCGCCGCCCCAGGCCCAACGTTGCGGATCGGATTAATTCCAGAACTCCATCTAATTGCAAATATATATCTCCCTTGCGGTTCGTAGAGCCACAACCGCGGATTTTCTGCGGTCTGATCCACATCCTGGCCGACCTGAAGTCGGCCGGCCGGCCGTTGTTCCAACATAAATTCGACCGCCGCCAGCCTGACTCGGCAACAGTGCCGTAATTAATCTCCGCACTCGGCGGTAGTTGCCGCAATTACCGATAGCTGGCGGCAGGATAGGAAGCGGCGGTCGGACCGCTGATGAATAGACGCGGTCGGCTGCGGTCGGGCCTCGCCGGTGGTGGGGGATTAAGGGGACCATACACTATCCGGCTAATTTTTCGAATGCTCCCAGGTTATTCAGTGGTGTGTATTGATCATTTATTGTGATTGATTACTGATTACTGTTTAAGTATTTAAAGACTTTTGGGTGTATTGTGCTTCACATCTGAGATATTTTTACCACTGCACAATCTACCTCTTGCCTAACAGTTCGAAACTTCTAATGAATTCCAATATCTAGGATCGCTTCGAAGAGATTACTGTTATGAGGTTCTTGTTCAAAGCATTTTTTGCTTTGGCTTTTAATGGCAAGACATTCAGTGACCAGGTGATCAGAAGTGTTTTCCTCCTCCCAGCAGAATCAGTTCTTGTTAGTTTCTGACAAACAATGAGTAGGTGTAGCAGAGATCCAGATACTTTTCAAAAACTGAGCGACTGATCACTTATAAATTCAAGGCAACATCAGCTGGTCCTAAGACCTTCTATGAGATTGTGACAAACTACAGTGATCTTCAGATATTTCTTCCATGTATTCTCTGAAAAGATCTCATACTTCTCCAGAAATCATTAATATTCCTAAAATAGCAGATACTGGGAGTCTGTCCCAAGAGGTCACTATTCTAATCTCCAGACTTCACTAGAGATAATTAAAAATCAATAGCAATTCCCGATTGATTCAACAAAATCTATTATCTTCGTCTTTTACTGTTGTCAGATCTTTTTGTGTATTGTTGAACGGGATATAAATTAAAGATCAAACACTATTGTTTATAGGTACTTTTTGAAGTGATCTATTTTGTTGGTGCTTCCTTTTGGTTAATGTATTGGCCTCATCATTTCTATCGATTTCTGAGTAACTGAGAAGCCAGAATAATAATACTTTATTATTCTTGTCTTTACCATTAGAATTTCATGATAATGAGGGAAATATTGTAGATATTCAATGAAGTTGTTTAATGCGCCATGTAGAGTCACTTTGGTTTATCTCTAAATGTCACTCTTTACCCGACATAGCATAATCACTGTGAATTTTATGACAGCTGAAATGCCGAACAATTGAAATCTTGCCCTTCAACCAAAACCCTTTTTTTGCTGGTTTAAAGCTAAAGGGTTTTTTTTGCGTGAAAAAGTGCTGAACGCCATAACCCAATTACAAGACTCGGAAACGTCAAAATATCCGTCCATAACGCTATTTATTTCGCTTTATTGTCACGTGGGTTGGATGCAAGCTTTTTACCCCCACCGATATAAATCCGATTTAAAGGGCATCTGATACAATTCATCGGGATGCAGCGGGATGAACAGAGATTGGGTAACTTGATGCAGTTGCATTTGTCACCGTCCAATTTGAAGTGACCGTAAAAGCTCTGCTGTCCAAATTGATGTTGGATTTGGATCGATTATTATACAACATTTAGGAGAAAGGTACATATACGGTATGTAAAATCAAACTGGGATTGTTTTAGACACAGCAATGGTTTATGGATCAGCAGGTTCGCCTTAATCAAAACACAGCCTATGCCAACTTGACATTTTTGGACTGGGTAGTACAGAGTGGGTAGTGATCATTTCAGTATCAATGGAACAGTGGTTACTACAATATTGCATGTTCAGATATGAAGCATTTCTTCGCTGTAATGGCTTTATTGAAACAAAATACAGCGAATTTCTTGTAGAGAATTTAATGTTGGGCGGCATGGAAATGATCTGAGCTACAACTCAATCCTGAAATGGGTTGAAAATCTGAAGGAAATTGATAGCATTTCTTCGGAATTGAAAAATTTGCTGCATGCCATGATGTTATTTCTTTGTAATTAATTCACAAACGTTAAAAACCCACTATCGGCTGGTTCATCCTTGTATTAAAGAGACTAATCGCCTTGGAAAATGAATTGGAAATGTATTTTAAGGGGCAATGAGGGGAAATGGAGGGCAATGTGGGGAAATGAAAGGGCAATTATGGGAAATGAGGGGGCAATTATGGGAAATAAAGGGGCAATGTGGGAAAATAAAGGCAATTTTGGGGAAATGAGAGGAAGGTTATAGGGAAATGAGCAAGTTTTTTCTTGAAGGGGCAATTGATTTCAGTCAGTGAGAGACCCCTCGGATTCAAGTGATCGTGAATGCACGAACCCTCAAAAGCTCCTGACGCCAAGTCGATGCTTGTGCTTTTCACTTTTAATTCCCAAGCTCAGACTCAGAGAAACCTCAGAATCTTTTATGTTAACTAAAAAAAAAAAAATCCCACCGTAATCAGACTCCAAAAGGTCGACGCCTGAAACGGAAACTACGGGTCCGCAAACACCCCAAACCGCCGGGGGCGAAATCCGGACGCTTAATGAAGTGGGAGACGACGCCGAAGACGCCGCCACCTTCCCCGCGCGCCCAAACGGCAGGGCGGAAACTCTAATTGAGATTTTAATTACTCTGCTTAGCGTTCGCCGAGAAACGTCCTGTAATAGGCTGTCTAATTATCGTGCCGCTTTACTACGAACCGCTTTCTCGCTCACTCTCAAACCAGTTTATTTTTTTCATTAGCGAGTACCGTCTGATGTTTACCTGGAGTGTAACACAGCGGAGTCATTAGTTGATTACATAAATTATCCCAGGCTTTTGTTGTTGTGTGTGTGTGTCGGGTTCCTTGATACGGGTCGAGTGGCGTATCAGCGGAATATTGTTGAGAGCGGTTTGAGAAGTGGACGATAGGTGGTGCCTATTGCGATGGGTACACCTGCAGGTTTCTGTAAGTGCCGACCTTGAAGGCAGCTCATTTCTTGCTTTTTTTGGTAGAATATGCTCTATTAGTGTGACGTCACACACCGCCATTTTTGGTTCTCCTGTCAGTGTTCGGAATCCAAACAAATAAATTGTCATTCAAATTAGTACGGTGTCGTTCAAGGAATTGGCTTATTTTCATAAATAAGAGTATTTGAGGAACGATTTAAGTATTAATTGATAGACAGAAGGAACGAGGTTAATACCAGTAAATTTGAATCATGTATCATTCCCCAGATTTTGTAAAAAGCCGTGTTTATTAGTTGAACTTCAAGTTCGAACTTACTGGCATTAATCTCGTGCCTTCTGTCTATCAATTAATAGTAAAATGTTCCTTTAAATAATCATATTTATCGAAATAACCCAATTTCTCCAACGATAACGTACTAATTTGAATGACAATTTGTTTATTTGGATTCCGAACACTGACGGGAGAATTAAAATGGCGGTGTGTGACGTCATTACTAATAGAGCGTATTGCTCTCCTAGTGTCATCCGTTGTTTCACGTCGTTTGGCGCGCTTGAAGTTTGTTTTCTGAATTTCTGATATATTTAAGTATCAATTTCAATATATTTTGAGTTGATATGAAACGTTGATTCACTATGGGACATAAGAAGTGCGTTCTTTGTGGAGAAACTTGCGAATTGAGTGAAATATCGTATCAATGATATGTTTTCATTCCGCGCGCTTCATGTCAAATTCAATAGTTAATGTTGGGGATAATATTCACCCATATCTATGCTTATTACAATTGAAAATACAAAACTAATTTTAATCCTGATCAACCACCGAATAGTAACGGTTGAAAAAGTCCAATAAAAAAATACTTCACAGATAGGGACGAAACCGATGGAAGTCAAGCATGGTACATTAATCATCATCAACCCCACGCACATAAACAAATACATCCCGATCCGATCCCAACCCTCGTTTATAATAATTCCATCAATATATGTTATGGCCCTAGCGGAACTGGCACGATAAAAACGCTTATAAGGCCCGGTCTCCCCTTGCATTAGTCCCCCGTTATCATCGATACATAAACAAGTCCGATATGTGCGTGCTATTTGGGGGTGAACAGAGAGAGGGTCACAATCGAGGGTAGGAAGTGGAAAAGTGTGGCGGTCAAGCGACCAACAGCGCGAGTCATACCCTTGACGGTTTTGATGGTCACATCGTTTACGCTCACTCCGAAGAGTTTGTAGAAAGGGAATCCTACCAGATGGCGACACTGTGTAATTTAGTTCTGAGGAAATAGTCAGACGTTTCTTTATGAATTTTCGATCATCTCTTAAATAGAAGAAGTTTTATTTGTATTAAAAAGAATTTTCTTTAATGTAAAAAGATGATCAAACTTTTTCGTTTGAAAAAAGATTTTGAAAGTTGTTTGTCATGAAATTTTCTTCATATAAATGACATGTAATACTTCACTCAATATGTTTCGGGTCTTACCATTTACATTTTTTTTAAATTCGACTTCATTCGTCAACACCTTCAGTAGTGATTCATTCACTCCAATGCTGCTCTAACTTATCAATATCTTTTCTGTGAAAAGATTAGTTTTTGCTTTCGAAATAGGCTTCAACTTCGATAATCACTTCAACCTTAGAGCCAAATTTCTTTCCTTTTTAACCGTTGTTTTCGATGAAGCGGATAATTTTTCATGTTTTCAGAATTAATATTTGAAAATTGGTAATTTTTTGTGTTTTGGCATGAGAATTGCCAATTTGGACTTTAATTCAGCATTGTTCATAGAGGGCACTAGTTACACTCAGTTGTGTTTATAATTATATCAAAGCAAACTCATTCATGAAATTAATTGAAGGAAATGATGAGCATCTTGATCATTTGCTTCAAAGTTTTTATTTTTTTTGTGTTTTTTTGTGTTTTGATTTAAAACACAAAAATATTGATACACATGCAGTAATCTTCTTTTAAAATTGAATTCTTGAAGTAAATAACTCGATAAACGATCTACTTACATGAATAAACAAGAGTATTTTTTTTTAGAATAGCCTACTTTTTAATACCTGCTTTCGTATTATTTTATCCACATTTTAGCCTTGATTTGCTAATCACAACAGAGTGTAACTAGTGCCAGTAGTGCCTGCTAAAGGCAAAGATAAATTATGTCGAAATTGCTAAGCCTCATGCCAAAAAACGTAAAATTGACAATTTTCTAATAGAAATAACAAATTAATATCGTGAAAATCAAAATCCATATTCAAACTTTCAACACTCGGTATCTTGGAAACCAGCAATATCTGCATAAAGCTTATTGGGTAAAATCATTTCATATTCAGGTTTAAAATCTACAATTCATCGAGAAGAGTTTATTTACCCTCTAGCCACGAATGCTCTGCAAATTGCCTTTATCAATAATTTTTCTACCCGGCACATCAAACCAATTTTCATTAGTGCATTTCCCCCCTGGTACCCTTCCAATCCCGATTTAAATCCGGCACACCGGCTCACAACAACCCCAATCCCTACCCCATCCACCCCTACGCACCCTAAGGGCCTAAGGGATGATCGAAAAGCAAGCCCCTAATTTCAAAACCGGCAGAAGAATATGCTTTCCCGCCATGAATGCAAATTGGCGTCAACGCGTGTGCGATTGTAACGCACCCCATCCGTCACAGGGTGCGTGGGGTTGATGCCACCCTTCCACCCGAAATACCCAAGTGTGACGCCAAGCCAAAAAGCGTATACGGCTTATAGAACGGCTCAATAAACACTGTACGTTCGCTGAAAATACATGTAATTTGTACGTAACTACATTCGGTTTCGACGTTCCGGAAGCGGAAATGTGAAGTGGAGCAGGGGCGGTTTGAGATCGAAATTTAATCCAAAGTTACAATATATCAGTACTACAATTTTTGTTGTCCGAAAGTTAAGCAACCTTGGACGAGACCAGTATGTGGATGGGTGACCGTTGTTCTTCATCTCCCAACTCTTGGAACACTTGGAATTGACAAGGTTCTCCATTTCAGATTTTTTTTTTATTTTGAAGAATTATGAGGTATTTCCTATTATTTTGAAATCATAAAATTATTCACGACTGTGAATATTTTCAAAGCATTGTTTTGTTCTTCAGATATTTTTTGTTTCATTCTTAAAAATATTGATCTAATATTTTAACTTACTTTTTTTTCAGCAAATTTCAATATTAAAGCTATGAAATCAAGAAAACACAAGTTTGTCGAACTCATTCACCAACACCCTGTATAATCATTCCAAAAAACAACATTTTTTTATCTGCATTCCCTCAACATCCCAAACCCCCCACCCCTCGTTACGCCACTGCTCATCCCCGAACAAATAAGCCATACAAAGAGCCAACCCTACCGAAATAGAAATCGAAGGGATCCCCTACGTGTCCCAAGGGTGCAAAATGGGATGTTTGCAGAGTTGCACCCCTCGCAACGGGGTGGATCACGGAACACTCAAACGTGACCTATTATTATGTTGGCATCCCGTATTCTGTCTGTTTAATTATAGATTTCACGTTTCAGGGGTTGCGATCACCGTAAGTTTGTTTATTATTCCCGCATATATCTTGTTATTCGATTTGCGCACACATGCTAATGGGTCCATGCGATGGATTAGCTGTAATTGAATGGTTGTTGATAGATATACATATACACAGACTGGACCAGTGGACAACGATACGATCATTCCACTTCAAAATGTTGGTTGCAAAAGTGGCAGTCGTCAACGATAAATGAATAACAGAAGTAGCAGTCGTCAATGATAACAGAATAACAAAAATAACAGTTTTCAACGATAACATAATAACAGACGTCAACGATAACAGAATAACATAAGTAACAGTTGTCAGCTTCAGAAGTCCTTTCAGACCCTAAATATGACTTTACCAACCTCTAAACTATTGACGCTACTAAGGTAACAAACAGGCAGAAAAGATTCTCTAGAAGTTAATAATTTTCCTCCTCTGCAATTGTAGATGTAGTTTTAAGGGAGCTTTCATTGCACTTCGACCTTGTCGAATGGTCAATTGTGTCCTCAATCAGAGCTGCTCCAGCCCTTAGTCGTGGTAGTTTACAGCTTCAACATCTTTTTAGTGTTGCTGTTGAGACTGATAGTGTTATAGCAGTTTTTTCATTGTGAGAAAAGATACTATTTAGCAATTTCTAGAGCGTTGAAATATTTTTTCAACTTTTCGCTTTTTTTCTTACCCTAGAATTATTTTCCTCATGCAGATGACTCCGTATCTCCTCAATTTCTTCAGGACCATTGCTGCTCCCCACCATATATTTCATATTTCCCCAGACCGTCCGACAAAACCATAAAACACACTCGAGCCTCTCGAGGTGTTGAATGTGCCACGCTGTATACTCGTATAATGCGATAATTGAGCGTACCCCGACGATCCTACCCTAGTAATGGGGTTCCGGACGTGGTTCTGTTGCTAAACTTCCCTCGCTTTCACATCACATCCTTTGAAGGACTGAGTAAAAGGGTCCTCTAGCATGTTGTGGACCATGTGACAGAGGCTGACCGGAATGTTACATTGGGAATTAGGTACTTTTTTGGGAATATTGAGGGGTTTAGATGGAGGGGAGATTTGACCTAATAGGTTTCGGGATGGTTGCAGTTTGTTTCTGTACAGGGTGTTCCTTATGTTGATGAAGGTGAAGGTTGCAAGTGAAGAATTGGCTTAGGTTTAAGGAGGTAGACTCTATAGTGCAGATGATTATTGGTAGGATTTGGTATAGACTTTTTGTTGTTACATGATTGTCTCTTGGTTCTTAGTTTATTTTTTATGAACAGATCTAATATTTTGAAATTTTTTTTGAAATTTTTCTGCCGTTTCCGCCGCTTCCTAGAGAATTTATTGTTTTTTGAGGGTCATACAGTCTTGGCAACTTTCAAGGCTTCACTTTCCTCTTTTCAGATGATAATCTCATGGCATCAAAATTGAGGAAAACAAAGAAATTCAATTCGAACTCCAGAGAATCCTGTCTACCACGAACCCTTCAAGTGAAATGATATATTACACTTAGTTCTTATGGTTTCTGAGGATTTGAAGGTTAGATTAAGTAATGCCAGCTTAGGTTAGATCGAGTTTAGCTCTAAAGGTTAATCTCCGACCTCATCCAAGAACCAAACCGATCGAACATCCACCTGATCTTACTGCCCCATCCCCCACACCGATTCTCCCACAACCCTCGACATTTTCAACCACTTGTAACCATCCGAAACGTCCGGACATCCGTTCCAAGCGATAAACCTCGCCCTTTCCACCCTCCACCGCGATTGATAATAAACAACAAAAAAAAAACCCTCGTACATCGTCCATAAAAAACCCGACGTCCGGCCCGACCTTTACGGCCCGTTTTCGGGGTCGAAACCGCCCGGACGCGGGCATAAAACGCCCGGCAATAAAAGGCGTGGGCGGCGCGGCCTCTCGAAAAACGACACGTACGGCAGTTTTCCCGGAAAATGCAATTCTCGCGAGGGCGAAAAGTGTGTCTCGGGCGAGATTGAGACCTAAGGGGGGGGCCGCTGGGTCGGACGTCGCCTGAATATCAATCGGGCGGGTTATCCGGTTCCCGCCGTCTTGATTTGATGCGGTTAAACGGGACAAAATGGCCGCTTTTACGGTCGGCCGATTACGTCGGGATGCTCTTGGGACGCCGGGGGTGGGTTTTCGTTGATTCGACCCCGTTTATTTCGTCCGCAGATTGCGCCGCAGCTGGTTTGATGTGTGTGACGAATGTAGGTTATGTGGTGTCGGGGCAGATTGGAATTCTTGCTTGAGTTTTCTTGGGGAATGACTGGCAACATATTTGGGTCGGTTTTGTGGTAGTCACGTGAGTTTGAGTGATCGTTCCATTTGAGCGCCCTCTTATTCCTCCTTGAAAGAAGGAATATTGCTTGTTTCACTTCAAAAATCAGCTAAATATTGGTCTTCAGAACAAGTTAACATTCTATGACTTTCTGGATTTTTTTTTCTCATAATCTCATCTAGTTTCATCTATATGATCATTGTATTCGAACTTGCTACTCAAAACCCAGCCATCTATGCTGTCTACATTGATCAGTGGTTTGGCATCTTTTTTTCTATGAGGTTCGTCTTGCTATTCTTCGAACTGCTTCCTTCTCAGTTCTTTCCCTAGTTGTCATGTTTTCAAAGATAAGCTTAATGTTTTAGACCATGGTGTTTCATTGTTTTAGAGTTTATCTAAGCCAGAGAAAGATTTAATTGAGGAGGTTCTGTTCCACTGTGACCTAATTGTCTATTTTGCCCCCATCAAAGCTATTTTAACCATAACGTGATCTACAGCTCGCCTTCCAGTTCCATAGTTCTAATGAACTCCAGTATATGAGATAGCTAGTGATGGCGAGGCTCTTCATCTTCAGATGATCCGGAGTTCCTTCTTCCTCCCCGTAGAACATGCACTCGACATTTTTTGCTAGACCCATTTTCATGAGGTGTTTCTTGAGGCAACAGTGCCTTGTGAGGAATCCAGTGAGGAGATGTTGCATATTCTTGCTAAGATCCAGATACTTCTTGGATCTCGCAGTGTCAAAGTTTCGAAGAAACTTTTTGAAATGATGCAACCCAAGAAGATTTCGCCAGAGTGTTTCTCTTTCGGTTGTTTCCTTCTTCTGAAACTCTTCCTTGTAGGTACATTTACCTATACCAAAGAAAGGTTCTGGGTCAATGGAAGGAGTTTGTGAGCCAGAGTTACAAAACGGTATACAAGATACAGTAATGTCCAAGCTGCTTCTTTAGATTTAAACTTGCTACTAACATCTAAAAAGAAACCGATCTATCGCTACTAACCTTCGATGACAGCACGTTCTCCTTTACTTAAATCTCAATGTATATTTCGGCCATTGCTATATTTTTATTCATCTACGATTACTCTCTGTTAGAGGGTTAGGTATTATTAAAGGTTGTTGAGAAGTTTCGACACGTGCTCTTCAATTCAAATCATACACGAAAATCTCCCAACGCTCTTGAATAGACCCTACAATTCGATGAGTATCAACCAACTGAAGTGTTGCTAGCTGCTTCAATCACACGGCTGTTTGTTCGAAGTGAAGAACCCTCGGGCATGTTCGACTAAATCCGTTCTTTCCGCCCGGCAAGCAACTAAATTATCTCTCCTCCAGTTCCGGACCACAGACGTGGTAGTTTTGGAGAATGGCCCACTACGAATTTTGTTGTGTGGTTGTTACCGCAAAGCTAGAGAGCCAAGATTTACAGTCCCGGCGCTGTTTGTTGAGTACCCTGTAATTCGACCCTACTAACTATGTAATTGCCCTACTGTTAAGTTATTCGCTGTTATCTCTGAATTCTGGTAATTTAAAGCGGGACAGAATCGAGCTGTTTGGCTTCTTGCGTTGCAGTTTGTCGA
Organism: Harmonia axyridis; assembly: GCF_914767665.1. NCBI lineage: Eukaryota > Metazoa > Arthropoda > Insecta > Coleoptera > Coccinellidae > Harmonia > Harmonia axyridis. The sequence goes on from NC_059503.1 coordinate 4,416,067, forward strand.
AATTTGCCTAATGAAGAGGTTATCTATGAGCAAGATTCGGAGGTTTGATGACACGTGGAAATAATTTCAATAATATTGGATTAGACATCAGGAGAATATATACCAGTTGGTCCACTTGCAACTCGTCCATTTGATGTTCTTTACCTATCATTTGTAAAGAGCTTTTTACAACTAAAGACAAACAGATGTTTGGCTTGCGAAACCTTTAAATTTATAAGTCTATCGTCTCCTCATTTAGTATGTCTGTTGATCGATTCTGTTTTATGTAGTTCTTCTGGAAAAATATCTAGTCTTCATGAGTTTGCTGGCACATGCATTCTGTCTTGGTGAAGTTTTTAATAAATATATCATAGAGATGTGATACAGAAGTCAATGGAAAGTCAACAATTTGTTGAGAGGCAAAATCAGACACTAGGAAATCAGGAGAGAACCAAAATCAGGGATGTCATGAATGAAATAGCGATCAAAAAGTGATGGGTTGGGAACATAGCCGGATAATACAACAGCAGATGGATATTGGGAACATCATAATGGAGATGTAGTGAAACCAAGTGTAATAGAAGAAGATGGTTGGACGATATCTGAGAGATGGCAGATCAGGTCAGACATGACAAATGAGACTATGAAAGAGGCTTTCATTCAGGAGTGGATGATGGATAGCTGAGGTAGAAAGATGTACATGAAATTTCTAATTTTAGCTCTTCAATGTGGTGTCAAGATTGTTGACATGAACTGGCAACATCCAAAGATCCAAAGATCTACGTACTCCACACATCTACTCAGCTAGATAAAACCAGATTTCCTGTCTATAATGTCTACATGAAGCATTAGGTATCTATCTGACTTTCAACAACATGAAATTTTACTGGCCTCTCTTAATGACCTGAGCACTTGTGAACGAAGTGGTAGTATCATTAATTACTCACTTATTATAGGCATTAGCGTGGCTATCAATACCCATTATCTGCTTATTTCGTTTGGTCGATCGTAAAACAGAATGAGAAAGTTCCGACGAACCGAACATTTTTTCAATAATCACTCCATATATCTGTAGATACCAGGCTAATGGGCGTTTTTATCAAAATTACGATATTTACTGCTTCTAACGTCCCATGAAAGCTCCAAGTACGCCGTATAATCTTGAATTCTTCGAAAATTGAACATAAAACGAAAGAAGGGAACGTAATAAGCCAAAGTATGAATTCTTAGGGAGGGAGAAAGAGGAGATCGTAACTCAGTTTCACCCCATTAAACAAACTGTACGAAATCTCCCCCTCGCGCACAAATCACGTGGTCTGGATGTCAGATGCAATTCTGGAGATTGGGATTGGTTTTTTGGCCGGATTAACTGGTGATTATCTGCAATCGTATTTCCGGTTCCAGTCACGAAAATTTGAACGGAATTGGCGATTTGACAGTATGAAAAATTTAGTCCTATTTATTGGCATCCTCGTGGATTTATAGGAGTTATATACAGTGTGGTCCAACAAAAAATCAACAACTCGATTTTCCGGATTTAAAATGAAAATGTGGAAAATATCTCGGACACATCAATTTCTGATTCGAAGGGGAACAACTTTTTGGCTCTTCGCATCATCGTTACTGCAACCCTCTACCGGTAGTAACTTATCCTGAAATTTCGCTTCAAAATTTCCATCGATGAAAAATTACAGCTAAAAGTAAGGAAGATTACAACTACTAAATACCTACTAACTACTTTATATTCTAGAGATAAATTCCACATTGTCTCTTTCACTATTTTCGCTGTTATTTCATTATCGATGGATATTTTTAAGCGAAATTTTAGAGTCAGATAGTACTTTTACGTAGAAGTGGCGCAAAATTACATTTTGGTCGCTTCTTTGGTGTTTACCCTTTTGATTGTGACTGTTGTGAGAAAGATTCATGCGTTTTTCATGTACACGAAGAGAATTATTAACGAGAATTTGAAAGAAAGCAGTCATTTAGAGGCAGGTTCCATGGGAGCTATCAATAAAAACTTTTCTATCCAGGTCATTTGATTTATAACATAATTAATATTGATAATTGTATACGTTCATCAAAATTTAACGTCTCGTTAAACACCCTGTATGAAGCAGAATCCCAAAACCCAACCAGAACAAACGTTCCCAACCATAATCACGAACTAAAGTCCACCACCCACCCAAAAGATTTCTCCGACCGACTCCACACATCCGACGATTCGTCCGAAGAACCCTCAAAGCGCCGCAAAACAGAGCTCGAGCGCCGTTCAAATTGACTCTCTAATCGAATCGATACTGACACCGACCCTGTAGCCGAAATCCTTTGTGTAACGCCAAGCCCACAGCCTGAGGGGAAAGTGGCCACTGATGTGATCACGAGCCGTGCAAATCGATGTTCGCTTCACCCCTCGACCTAACCTACCCTCCTCCTCTCCTTCCCAACCCCGATGACGAGATTCCCTCCCGTAATAAACCACTTCCCTTTTTACGGTGCTTCCACCAAACGACCGAGATATATGGACTGCAAAGCACATCATTAATTTACGAACGCTTATTGATTCTGGACCGGGAGTGGATGCTGGAACGATGCAAGTATTTCTTGAAGGGGATGCTGGGGGTAGACAAGGTTTGATTGGCGCTAATGAGGGGGTTGTTTTATCTGATGGAACTTTTTTAATTTCTGACTGGGAGTGGAGTGGAAAGTTATGTGTTTTAATGGAAGGAGAGGGATGCTGACTTTGCAGGATGATTAGTTGGACTCACTTGAATCTGGATATTGTTTTATTTTAGAACGTGATTCGATTTTAAAGCAGAGGAGGAAAGTATATTTCTTTGCAGCTTGTTGAAGGTCACATAACAAGGTTTGGTCCAATCAGGAGACCAATCTGAAGACTGTAGATTCAAATGGGGATTTCATTACATCTCAACCTCATTATTGTGCCTTCCCATCAGAGATATTCTCGCCATTAGTCATTGTGGTCTACAGCTGGCCCTCCAGTTCCAGAGTTCTATTGAACTCCAGTATATGTTATAGCTTCAAAGAAGACACTTCCACTCTTCTACAAGACTTTTGTATAAAACATTTTTTGCGTTGGCAAGCAATGGAAAGACATTTCGTCACCAGGTGATCCAGATTTTATTGCACTCTTCGTTTTCTGCTAGACCCATTTTCATGAGGTGCTTCCTGAAGAGACGATATCCTTAAGAAAATCCAGTGAGAGGGTGTAGCATATTCTTCCAAATCCTTCTTAGATCTGGCGGTATCAAAGTTTCGAAGATCCTTTTTGGAATTATCCATCCCAGGAAGATACAAAGGGTATTCCTTTCGATTTTTTTTTCTCCTGAACATATTTCTTTTCAGGTACATTTACCTATACCCCAAAAAGATTTGGGGCCGATGAAAAGAGTTTAAGCTCCTTTTCTGGCAAGTGTGTTGGCCTCTTCATTACCTTCAATTCCCGAGTGACCGGAAACCCAGACTAAACAGATCCTCCTTATTGGTTGAGTTTTCTTCGGTACTCCAAAACCATCATCAATGCTTTGATTGCAGCCTAAGTGTCAAAATGTTTCCCTATATCCTATTTTTGATAGCTTCCAACTACTAACAAGGTATTTCAAATGTCACATTAGATTAGTTATTCACAGATAAGGAATCTCTCAAATGAAAAAATTGAGCGCTTGCCGTTGTACAGTGGTACAGAAATAATATATTGTTCATTAGAGAGAGAGAGAGAGAGAGAGAGAGAGAGAGAGAGAGAGAGTCCATGATTTTAAACATTTATAAAAAAGTGTAAAAATGCAGTCATCTATTTATCTCCAGAAATCTTTGTACTTGAGAACTAACTGCGAAACAGAGGTATACAATAATTATGTCAGTGGTCCAAGGATAATCCCTTGTGGTATTCCCCGTATTGAACCACTGACAGTTATTCGAATTAGAATTTACGAATATATGCATTATAATAAAAGCCTATTAAAACAGTGTCTCTCATTCCATTGATAGTGAAGGTTATCGGCCTTTCAAATCCATCTCAAAAGATGTTGTTCCTTGCCATTTTCAGAGTCCCGAAATGTTCCTCCCATCTGCAGGCTCCCCATCCTCACATTTAGCACTGCGATTATGCTAGTTTATCTGGCTAATCTGTCCCTATTGTTCAATTAAAAACGGAATATCGGGAATGGGGGGAACCGAAAGTTAGGGGACTTCCCCTGCAGCTTTGCCAAATGGAAAATATATCTTTAATTAATTCTACACTACGTCCCCTTTTTTTAGGGCGGCAAGGGAGAGAGCGATGTTTTCAGATATTCATCAGGGGTGACACGCGAATAAATTTGTGAAACCACCCTAAAAAAAACGCAAATTTTATGGGGTGATTTATTGTTGCCTTATTCGAATCGTTGAAAGAAAACTCGAAGGGAATATAAATAGGAGGGATTTAAAACCAAGATTGTTTTCATCATTGTGGATTGAACTAATCAGAGAACACCATTTTTCGGATGAATGCCGTAATAAAAAATTGTATTATACATGGCGAATTTTTTATTTGTCCATTGAAAACTACAATTCCGATAGAATTTTTACATGAATGTTTTGTCAAGGAGATAACATACAGAAAGAGTTATATGTGAATATTGATTTGACAGCTTTTTGAATGAATTGCCCGAGGAATTGCCGTAATGTGTAACTAAGCAAATCAGACAACAAAAGTGTCATATTATTCAAAAACAGGTATTGTATGCAATTAATAGAGAATGTAAAATTTCATCATCACTAAAACAACAACAAAACATTTCTTGAAAAAAATTAAATGAATTGAACACATAGGTCTTGTGTTATAAGGAAAAGGACATCTTCAATTGCAAATTCATTCCTTTGATAGGGTTGCCCAACCCCTCGTGAATCTTAAATGGTAATAGGGGTTGAGGGACACACAATTTTCAAATAACCTTCAAGCACGAGACCAGCTATTATAAAATATTAAAAAAGCAATATTAAAAAAAAAATCTCGAAACTATAATAAAAAAAAAATTAAAAATAACTGAATAAACCGATAAATGCAGAGACTGAAATTAACTTTTTTTGTGAAAGCTGAAAAAACCGTCGTCATGCGCGCGACAACTTCGATACACCGTTCCTGTTTTCATCCCGAATTATTACCCCCATTAAAATTCATAGTGGCCGTGTATATTGCGTAAACATCAAACAGAGAGTACGCTCAGCGATTCCAATTATAATCGGCGGTATGGGCGATGGTAATCGCGCGGAAAGCTCCGACCGGAACCTACCCCCGAATAAATTTATCATTTTTCCCATCGTTCGTCAACCCTCGGATCGAAACACGACAACCACTTTTTAATTAAAGCTGCGTCGGTTGTCGCCTATCCCCCTCACCCCGCTGATCCCCACCCCTGTTAGTTATGCACCCCCTCGGCAACACCCACCCCTGGTTTTTATCAGTTTTGACGCTGGCCACCACGTCTGCAATGTGAAACTTTTGATTTTGAATTGCCAGATAAATATATCTGGTAGATATTTTAAATGGAACCCAAAGGAAAAAATTCTATCTGACAGATTTATCCAGCAGATAATTCAACCGTTGGATTTATAACTGGCACATTATCTGCAGGATATCAAATCAAATTGTTGGTAAGAATTATGATATGCGAAAAGGACAACATTTAAGGTCTGTTCCTACACCTGCTGATAAAGTCCCGGGTATTAATCCTTCGGTTGAATTATCTGTCGGATAAATCTGTTAGATAATGTTTTTTCTGCCCTCAAACTCCAGTTCAAATATCTACTAGATATAGTTATACGAGTACGATAATTTAATGATAAGTCCGTTTGTATATTCATTATTGAATAAATGTGAAGTGAGGCATTGTAATTTGAATATTAATTATGTCTATGATATGATACGCAGGTAAAATCAGAATGCTTCAAGAACAATCTGGAAGTTTGATTCGAGAATATAAGTTTTTCGGGTTCATAGTGGACATAAGCCGCGCGAGCTCACAATCGATCAAAAGCAACAACGTGTTAATGATTCGGAGCAGTGTTTGAAGCTTTCTAAGTGCAATAAACCTGAATTTTTGCGTCTATATGTGACAATGGATGAAACATGGCTCCATCATTTCACTCCGGAGTCCAATCGGCAGTCAGCTCAGTGGACTTCACACGATGAACCGAATCCAAAGCGAGGAAAAACACAACAGTCAGCTGGCAAGGTTATGGCATCAGTATTCTGGGATGCGCAAGGTATAATATTCATTGATTTCCTCCAAAAAGGCCAGACCATCAACAACGATTATTATTCAGCGTTACTGGATCGTTTAAAGTATGAAATCGTTAGAAAACGGCCCAATTTGAAGAAAAAAAGGTGATGTTTCATCAAGACAATGCGCCGTGACACAAATCAATGAAAACAATGGCCAATTTGCATGAATCGGGCTTCGAATTGCTTCTGTATCCACCGTATTCGCCAGATCTGGCCCCAGCGACTTTTTTCTATACTAAGACCTCAAAGGAATGCTCGCTGGGAAGTAATTTAGCGCCAATGAAGAAACTGAGGCCTATTTTGAAGCGAAAGACAAATCGTACTACAAAAATGTTATCGAAAAGTTGTAAGATCGCTATAATCGCTGTATCGCCCTCGAAGGCAACTATGTTGAATAACAAAATCGAATTTCGCCAAAAAAAAAATGTGTTTCACTATGGTTGACCGGAGACTTTTCAATTGGCCGGTTAATATGACATTAAAGTTGTAGTTACCTCACTCTGATCCACAAAATCGTTTCTCAAATTGAGAGTTTTTTCTTCAATAAGATCTCTGTCGAAATGATCGTTGGAATTATGAAGATACATTTTGAAATGAAGGATAAATAAAAAAAATGATCCCAACTCAATTGGGCAGGCGTTCAATCAGAAAGCCGTAATCAAAAAGCCCCGTCTGCGAAATTAGGGTGGCCACCCCCAAAACGCCAATTTATCCCTGGAATATAAACGAGATTTCGGAATTCCCGTGGTAATACTCCCTTCGATCTTTATTATCTGCTTCTACAAACAGCTCGGCTCTACGCACGGGGTTAACTGCCAGGGTATGTATTTAAAGAGAGTTGGTTAGATTAAGGGTGTGTTAATTGCCAAAGGTACGGTTTCCACGCTTTGACGTTCCAACCCCTGCGTAGTTTACATACCTAAGCGTGGTACAATGTTTGGAAACACGGCTCTTGCAACTTTCGGCAGGGTTGAAACAAGGTGGCTGAATCCTAACTTTTTTTTTTTTAATTTTGGGGGTTGGTGCTTTGGTGAAATTTCAAGCTAAGGAATTTGGGGTATGTTTGGGACTTACCTGTTTATGCATTTCGACATTCAGTCCGTAAGACATTTCGTAGTACTGAAACAGAAAGAAAATAAGGTTAGAACATAGAATTTTATTTACTGTCACATCAATTCTGACAAACTGACGTTTTGACGTTTGCCAAAAAAATATTTATATTTCCACTGCTACCTAGTCTGACCTGAGGATCATCTTTAGACCACCATCTTTGTTCAACTAAAACAACATTCAACTAGACAGTGATGTCAAATCCATTTGGGTTTCTAAATTGTTGTTCAGTGTAAAATTAACTGATCTATGTTCGTTTGGATTTGACATGTGGTGACTCTGTGAGAGGCTATCGAAACTGAATTTGCCTTGAAATCCATTTCAGAAACCCAAAACGACGCTTGACGTACAATTTTTGGCGTGTAATATTTGACCACTATGTTAACTAGCAGAATGTTGGAAAAAAAGGAGTGAACCTTACTTTCAGCAACCCAAATGACGCTTGACCATAGAATTGACAGCTGTTAAGTTGATTTTTACGTTGATTGGTCTTTGAGAAATCGGGGGTAAGCCACTGAACATTCATTGATGGAAAAAAGTTATAATGCCCATATATTATATTGTAGATTGTATAATATTTCGTCAAATAAATTTATTATTATTATTATATTCAAAGGGGACGATTGTAAAATTCTAGACACAATACGCTCTATTAGTGTGACGTCACACACCGCCATTTTTGGTTCTCCTGTCAGTGTTCGGAATCCAAACAAATAAATTGTCATTCAAATTAGAACGGTGTCGTTGAAGGAATTGGCTTATTTTCATAAATAAGAGTATTTGAGGAACGATTTCAGTATTAATTGATAGACAGAAGGAACGAGGTTAATACCAGTAAGTTTGAATCCTGTATTATTCCCAAGATTTTGTAAAAAGTCGTGATTATTAGTTGAACTTTAAGTTCGAACTTACTGGCATTAATCTCATGCCTTCTGTCTATCAATTAATAGTAAAATCGTTCCTTAAATAATCTTATTTATCGAAATAAGCCAATTTCTTCAACGACAACGTACTAATTTGAATGACAATTTGTTCGTTTGGATTCCGAACGCTGACAGGAGAACTAAAATGGCGGTGTGTGACGTCACTAATAGAGCGTATTGCAGCTAGAACTTTGCGGACAAAACTATTGTATTGAATACTTATCACGATACATGTTTGAAATTTCATGGTCCTATGTAGTCAATTTCTGTAGATATTAATTTTTATAATTTGATTCCTTGATTTTTGTTGACTTTATTCATGGATTTTATTCTCGAGCAATCAATGCGGCATAATAATATATTTTTATGAACAATTTCACGAGAATAGTTCTTAAAGCGGTAATTTTTTCATTCAATTTCTGAATTTCTCACATTCCAAAAACGTATAAAAATGTGAACATTTCAGGGAAAAAGGTTAAATTTTTTTTATCTCAAACGGTTCCATAACCTTAATCGAATTAAATTCTACAGCATAGTATGCAATTCAAATCTATTACATAAAAACATTATTGTTATCGACCTATAGTCGACAACAGAAAAGGCTTCCCTATCAAACACTCCAGATTAATCCCCAATCGATAATATTTGATTATCACAGACCCGACAACACCAACACACAAACATATTTGATCAGACCATCGAACGACAGTTAAATATTTAATATACATCAAACATAGAATTCAATATCGAGTGGTAACACCGAACGGGGCACGGCAAACTAGATCGACTACGTATTATCTCCATTACGGATTGTTTTTAATGACAGATCGTTAGAACCGTAACTGGGTTGATAATCAGATTAGCAGGAGGGTTTGTAGCTTGTTAGTGCGGTTATATGAAACGTTATCTTCCCGGAGTATACGGGACTCAAGTGGCAAAGATAACAGAAACGAGTGGAGGAACAATGGATGAGTCAACTACGGAATTGATCTTATCGACCTCTTCGATGTTTTTGTATATACAACTGGATTCTATCGGTTTTGCGGCCGAGTTTGTTTTTTTATGGGTGAAGGACGCAGTTGATTTGGAGAAAATTTATCGTCTCAGATTTTTCGGTTATCATGGATGCAACGCACGAAGTAATTGAGTGGGAGTTTGACGCAGAAAACCCGAGTTCGAATCCACAAGGCACCAAGTTTTTTTTTTAACTGTAAGCTGTGTCCGTAAAGTATGGAACAAATTCATTTTTTTTCCTAAACAGACCATTATTAAGAAATAATCCTGAAACACGTCGAATTTTTATTTTAATTTACCGTATTTTAAAATAATAATCTAATATATAGGTTGAATTACTTTCGAGTAATGACGTCACCGTCTTCTTTTTAATGGAACACCCCCATTTTGTTTCGATTTTCCAAATACTCTAGCTGAGCTGATTCCAAAAATGTATCACATGTTGATTCCAATTGGTACAGGGTGGACAAAATACAATAGTTTTGTGTGTGCTCATAAAGTAACGCGTAACATCTTTTATCAGTTGAATTAACAATATTATCAAAAATACTTATTGTCTAGCGGCAATTGGTTTGAAGGTAACACCCTGTAGTTTGTTACATTTTTAGATCAATAAAAATGTATAAAAATAAGAAATAATTTCTTTCATATTCTGTCTGCTAGACCACAAGTACCAAACATGTTTGGAAACAGCTCATTTTTATTAATCTAAAAATTTAACAAACTACAGGGTGTTACATTCAAACCAAATGCCGCTAGACAATAAGTATTTTTGATGATATTGTTAATTTAACTAATAAAGAATGTTACGCGTTACTTTATGAGCACACACAAAACTATTGTATTTTTGACCAGCCTGTACCAATTGGAATCAACATGTGATACATTTTTGGAATCAGCCCAGCTAGAGTAATCGGAAAATTGAGACGAAATGGGGGTGTTCCATTTAAAAAAAATGACGGTGACGTCATTACTCGAAAGTAATTCACCCTGTATATTAGATTATTATTTTAAAATACGGTAAATTAAAATGAAAAATCGACGTGTTTCAGGATTATTTCTTAAAATGGTCTGTTTGGCTAAAAATGAATTTGTTCCATACTTTACGGACACAATGTATAGAGATCCGTGATATTCTATGAAATGAAACGATGAAAAACTATAGTGGAAAATTTTACTTGTTTGCAGATACACATTTATTAAAAAATATAACATTCGAATCTTGAAGATTATTTACAAAAAGAATTTCTGTCCAAGATAAAATATCAACAAATCGAATATAATATTGTGAATGCATTGACAAAATGAACCCACAAACAAATTCCACATGTAATAGATCCGTGCAAAAACCTCAAGGAGAGACCGATTTTACATGTTCGCTGCGACGTTTAAAAAAAAAAATTACCGCGAATAGGTCAGACCCAACAACCGGTTAATATATTCACGGAACATAATTGTTCCACTTGCCGCGATACAAATTGAAATTCAGGAGATAATGGCTATAATCAAACATGTCCTGGCGCGATGATGAATGAATCACAGGTATCGAAAACATGTGTTTGAACGGTCGGTCTCGATGTACAAATTATTAATTTAACCAGATAACAGCCGTGGTAAGTCGACTGGGCAACGCTTTAAAACCGTCTTTCTCGACGGTTTATAAATCAACTCGGTACAAAGGTCAAGAATTCGTTTTAGACGTTTTGTATATAGGTGTTCTGAGCTACGATCGGATAGATTCGTTTTAAATTGTTCGAGATAGAGGAAGGCTTTAGCGTTAAGGATCGATTATAAGATGATGATATAGGAACAAGTGCATTTAAGTTTTCTGAAACCAATAACACTGAATGAACTTAGTGCTACTTAAACGTAACCTTAAATTTGGTAACGATTTGAGTAGCAATTGCGAAACAATTGTTGTTAGCATTAAAATATTAATTTGACGCTTCGTAGGATGTATGTTGGGTTGCCTGACAGAAAGTTGATGATTCAATTGAAACGAAAATAATTCTTACTTATTTTAAGATAAGAATTATTGATATATTGCAAAGGCATTCAGGAACACTAATTTCCTGTTAATTGCGTGAATAAATTATCGAAACAATTTCGTTTCAATTCAATAATCTTAATTTTTTTTTTTTATTTTATGGTTACCGTTTTGGACTTGTTCTGTTTGTATCTCGTATTTCTGAAATGAATAAATATATTATATTCAGTCTAATTTGATTTAATTCATTGGTTTTCTACAAACATCGGGTGTTGAAAAAAAAAAGGAATTGTTCAGCTTATGAAGGGTGTTTTTTTTTCGAAGTATATAACTTTAAGTTAGCATTACTGTTCAAGTAGGCAACCGATTTAACAGCTGTCCAGTGATTTATTCTCAGTTTGGTTTGGCAATTCATCATGAATAAACTCACGCCTGAACAACGCTTGCAAATAGTGCAATTTTATTTCGAAAATAATGGTTCTGTGCGGAATACCTATCGCGCACTACGTCCATTTTATCGTCGACAACTTCTGGTTGAATGGCTACGTCAACAAACAAAACTGCCAAATTTGGAGTGAAGCTAATCCTCAAGTGTATGTCGAAACACCGTTACATCCAGAAAAACTGACTGTTTGGTGCGCTTTATGGGCTGGTGGAATCATTGGTCCGAACTTCTTCAAAAACGATGATGGCCAGAACGTTACAGTCAATGGTGATCGGTATAGAGCCATGATTACTAACTTTTTCATTCCTGAATTGAACAACCATGATGTCCAGGAGCTGCGGTTCCAACAAGACGGCGCAACATGTCACACAGCTCGTGCCACAATCGATTTATTGTAAGACACGTTTGGTGACCGCCTAATTTCACGTTTTTGACCTGTGAATTGGCCTCCAAGATCTTGTGATTCAACACCGCTAGACAACTTTCTGTGGGGCTATGCAAAGTCATTGTTCTATGCGGATAAGCCACAAACCCTTGACCATTTGGAAGACAACATTCGCCGTGTTATTGCCGATATACGGCCACAAATGTTGGAAAAAGTCATCGAAAATTGGACGTCCAGATTGGACTACATCCAAGCCAGCCGTGGCGGTCATATGCCAGAAATCATATTTAAAATGTAATGCCACAAGATTATCTTGCGGATAAATAAAATTCATGTCAATCGAATAATCCATCGTTGTTTAATTGCAATTTAAAGTTCTATAGCTCTAAAAAAAAACACCCTTTACTTAAATAAAACTCTCAATCTTCAAAATGATTTGTCACACGACCCCTATTGGCATTTTAGATTGTTGAGAGAGTTGCCACCCCGCTCAAGGGGACTATTTGATGGACCACCCAGTATATTTCCTCAAATCGAAAGCAATACTTTCCAATTCCCAATAAAACGAATCGAACTCCCAACAAAAACAACAGTCCGGCCTCCCACTTACCGACCGCCTGTATATACACGATAGGAACAACCGCTGAATTGGATACCGGTTCGAAGACACCATCAATTCTTGCTTCGACATCCTCCTGCCGCTTTGATAGCCCGTATAACATGCAGCAAACGTGAAAACTTGTTGTGGACCGTATATCTATCCAGACTCTTGTTCTCGGGCTACCGATTTCGAGGTTAGAATACGGGACGGCAAGATATAAAGTCTCGTGACGGTATTGGATGTTGAATTGTTAGTTAACGTTAGAATTGATGGAGCTCCCTGGGTGGTGTCTATTTCGAGAACGTATGGAACAATGTTGTTGGGTTTTTTATTTATGGATGTGTCTTCATCGAATTGATGTGGAAAGTAGATTCGATATTTTGTGAGATGTCCAGTCGACACGTTCTTGGAAATTGTGTGTAGAAAGTTATGTTTATGATGTTTTTTTTAGAGCTATAGAACTTTAAATTGCAATAAAACAACGATCGATTATTCGATTGTCATGAATTTTATCTATCCGCAAGATAATCTTGTGGCAATACATTTAAAATATGATTTCTGGCATATGACCGCCACGGCTGGCTCGGATGTAGTCCAATCTGGACGTCCAATTTTCGATGACTTTTCCCAAAATTTTGGCCGTATATCGGCAATAACACGAAGAATGTTGTCTTCCAAATGGTCAAGGGTTTGTGGCTTATCCGCATAGACCAATGACTTTACATAGCCCCACAGAAAGTAGTCTAGCGGTGTTAAATCACACGATCTTGGAGGCCAATTCACAGGTCCAAAACGTGAAATTAGGCGGTCACCAAACGTGTCTTTCAATAAATCGATTGTGGCACGAGCTTTGGGACATGTTGCGCCGACTTGTTGGAACCACAGCTCCTGGACATCATGGTTGTTCAATTCAGGAATGAAAAAGTTAGTAATCATGGTTCTATACCGATCACCATTGACTGTAACGTTCTGCCCATCATCGTTTTTGAAGAAGTACGGACCAATGATTCCACCAGCCCATAAAGCTCACCAAACAGTCAGTTTTTCTGGATGTAACGGTGTTTCGACATACACTTGAGGATTAGCTTCACTGCAAATGCGGCAGTTTTGTTTGTTGACGTAGCCATTCAACCAGAAGTGCGCTTCATCGCTAATGGACGTAGTGCGCGATATGTATTCCGCACAGAACCATTATTTTCGAAATAAAATTGCACTATTTTCAAGCGTTGTTCAGTTGTGAGTGTATTCATGATGAATTGCCAAACCAAACTGAGAATAAACCACTTGACAGCTGTTAAATCGGTCGCCATCTTGAACAGGAATGCCAACTTAAAGTTATATACCTCGAAAAAAAACACCCGTTATTTTCAACAAATACAATCTCTTACAAATTCTCCTTCGACATTCTACATCCTTATTTTAGAATCCGGTCATCAAAAGATGCTTTCGAAAGATTCTACCTCATAATTTTTTCGAAAGAATTGGTAGGAAATCATAGATTAATAAAAGTCGATCATGAACAATTTCATGCCCATTATACTGATATTATTACCAATTCTTTTTCGTCGTGAAACGTAGTTTTAATCATAACTCATTCCGCAATGCTGGCCCCAACCCTCTGAGGATCAAAAAGCGGCGAAACATAATCCGGCAAAAAATTTTCCACCCCCAAAACTTCGAAACCGTTAAAAAGCGGCAGACGCAAATTGACACAGGCGAGGTTATTAATTTTCATCGATCTTGCGTCGTCAGACTGGAGCCGTTTTCATTAATTCCCGAAGGGACCCACCAAAATATTTGTTTTCGAGGCGACGTTTTCAGGAAAATTAATTATTGGCAGGTAGGCCAAGTAATCGAGTTATGAACTGATCACCTTTCACGGGGAATTTAGAAGTTGGGTGTCTTTCCACCGAGGGATTTTTCAATCCTTACTTCGATTGATTAATTAATTAATTAATTGGTTATTTTTGGACCATTTTAATCAAGAAATAATAAACCAAAATTGTTCAACGACAAAATTTTGTTGAATTAATATTAGAAGGGCTGAAAAGTTCGTAGACTGAGAATAAATCACTTGACAGCTGTTAAATCAGGCGCCAACTTGGACAGTAATGCCAATTCAAAGTTATATACCTCGAAAAAAAACACCCGTTATAATCTGAATTTTTCATTGATTTTCGACAATATTTCACAATTGATTTTGGCGAGAAAAATTCCTATGTTAGCTCACAAACTTTTCAGCCCAACTGTTGGCAATAATAATATGTGTACCTACAATGGAATTCCATAAAATAAAAAATTCGAATCATTTGAACGTCAGTTATTAAATGTAAAAAAATTAAAAAATCTACTCACCATTACGTAATGTCTCTGAATCTCGATTTTTTCACTGGCTAACTTTTCACATTCTAATTTCAAACTGAAAGAAAAAAGAAATCAATAATTAATAGTCATCTTCATATGAAACGAATCATCATTCAAATTTTAATGCAATGAATGTCATCAATTTGAATTATACCTAATTATATTGAATGATAATGATATTAAAAATCTTAATCCTTCCAAATTAGCAAAAATTATAATCGCATGATACTTTCATTGAAGTCAACAACCTCATTTCCAAAAACTGACCTCTTTCGTGGAAACCTTAAATTAAAAAATAAAAAAAACAAAGAATACCAAACTCGATACAAAAGCTAAACTTCCTTAATGCCTTCAATATCGATCCATCCTCCTGTAAATTTAACAAATACAAACTTAATCGCCATCAATAAATAGGCACGAATGCCAACCGAATAACCTTTTCAGAGTTCTGTGCAGCGGCTAATAGGTTCTGTTTTATTCTCAGATGCGAGCTTACATTTGGAATTAATGAACTTTCCATCCAGAATCGATAATTAGTTTCTAATACGCTGTAGACATGCCATGTCATCAGTCCCATCAATTATGTTCATTAAAAATTCTTACTGAATTTCATTACGGCTCCAGGATAGATATACTCGATGAAGGCGCTATAGATAGTTCCATTATCTTTGTTATGGGACAAGTTGTCTCCTCAAATATTTGATCTTCAATTAGAAATGGAAATTTATTCGGTTTATCGCTTTTTTTTTCGGTTGATGACTTCCTGATATGTTCGTTTCTATTGAATTCATCATTTTTTATTAATATACATATATGTAAAATAAAAGACAGAACTGATAAAACTTCTATATCTAATATTTCTGAATTAGGAGATATCATTATAATGAATGGTTTTCCAATAGCAACACTTCACCTCTCAGAGTAATGAACATAGATAGAAGGAGCATATGTCATTTTCAGTAAGTAAATTTTGTCCCCAACATGAACTATCAAATTTGACATTAAGTGCGCGGAAATGAAAACATATCAGTGATACGATATTTCACTCAATTCGCGAGTTTCCCCACAAAGAACGTACTGCTTATGTCCCATAGTGAATCAACGTTTCATATCAACTCAAAATATATTGAGATTAATACCTAAATATATCAGAAATTCAAGCGCGCCAAACTACGTGAAACAACCAATGACACTAGGGGAGCAAAAGTTGCCAAACCTAGGATTTCAGCAGGTAGATATAGAAATTAATGAATACATTGCTCATTATGAATTCGACAATTAGGAAAAATATCGGATTTCAAATATTCATATTTGCATATTCAATTGAGAATCATTAAAATAAATATATTTCCTTCAATATAAATTACATTCATAACGATAATAAAATTTGTGGATTTGAAAATATATCACAATTCGACAACTTAATCGAACCAAGTTGGGGACATGTAAAATTTGCGTATACTCCCTCTATCTATGTTTATTACTCCATGCTTCAGCTCAAAACCTTATCAGTTCTATGAATAAATTCGTTTATTTTCATTTCATGATGAAACTGAATGCAAAACCTTTCTATTTCTCTTCAAACATCAAAATCACATAAATTTCCCAAACTCTCCAATATTTTTTTTTTCTTGACACTTAAAAGAATAATTGAGGGATCAGTAATAGAAACTATTCAACAATAAATGTAGTTTTGGAGTCTAACTCTCTACTTAATCAAAACGATCCACTATAAAGTCTTTTATACACGTGGAAATCAACCAGAGGAAGCCGAACGATGGTCATTCATCTCAACATCAAGGAAGCACTGATGGAGACCTTTCATCCTGTGATAAACATTAAAGCGTCTCTCACTTCCAGGTCGATATAAAAACCAATAAAACCGAACGACGCCTCTGAAGGATTAAAGTAAAGATTAAAGCGGTAGTATGGAAATAGTACGTTATTAAAATTAATGACTTAGAACATCGGAACCAGTCTCACAACCATTCCACGGAATTACAATTTTTAAAACTACATCATAGGTATTAGATTGTGATTACTTTGTGGAAAGTGTCTAAATTGGACAATTGAGCTGATACTCTGTCTCGATACAGCGAATTTCCATTTTATATGAGGAAATGATCCATTTTCGGAGTTTGGTTGTTAGATGGCGACACCGTTTGAATATCCTTCGAAGGTACTGTTTGAATCCGCTATATCGCTAATTTACAGGAAATTGGGGTTTTGAAGTGAATTAAATAATAAAGAAATGATTCGAGTCTACTTACTTATGGTATTGTGCTTGTAGAAAATTAAATTCTTCTTTTATCCTATCACATGATTCTCCTACTGTGAATTTGAAAGGTTGTCCTGGCTGTGGTGGTCCCTGGAATGAAAGATAAATGGGTTAATTACTTGTAAATACGTAGTGGATAATTTTATTTTTACATAACTAATTTTTTGGATGCTCCATATGTTTTTCTAAGAACTTTTCAAAAATAAGTTCCAACTGTACTTATTAATTTCGACCGACACAGAAACCATTGATTTGGTCCACGTGGACCAAAATCAGCATATAATAGTATATTCTAAAACAAGTTGCAGAATTGGCTCCTATCAAACACGAATGCGAAATTCGAAAACGAGCATGAGTGTTGGAATTGCCTTCTGCAACGAGTATTAGACGATAATTTCTCTATTTCAGTCATGTTTTGTGAAATATTGTCAAAATTCAATGAAAAATTCAGATTCTATATCCTAGTGACTTTCGTATAGTATCTTGGCTGTTGGTGTTACTGTTACGATAATTGACAGATTACGGAATTTGAATATGAATCGTACGTTTCGAATTTTGAAATAATTTACAATTACGCATTAAATTCGTGAATGATGTCGGACGGAATCGATTTAACACCACCAGAATTAAGAGAAATTGCGAATTATGTTGCAAATCATTTCACTATATCCAAATTATATTTAATTGACAATTATTGACATTTGTTGAAATTTGATAGGATTGGAAGTCAGTATAGAGAACCACAAAACGAAAAATGTAACTGAAAACGATGCTGTAATGAGTTCATTACAGTACTGTTTTCAGAACTGTAATGAAGTCATTACGATACTGAAATAGAGAAAATGTTTTATTGATGTAACGAATGACAAATACCACTTCAGAATCGTAAAAACCAAACGTTCAACCAGTCTTTCCCGACATATTCAAGTACGACAATGTCAAAACAGGCGAAGAACCGAATTTTTCACCATACCGAAAGTTTTATAACCTCGTTAACTCGAAACTTGCCAAACATGACCCGACTATAAAACATATATAAATTGAATTAGTCCGTTTAAATCAATGAGTGTGAAAATTCCCGAACGAAACTGAATATACCGAACGGGCCCGGTGAATTTGAATAATTTATCAACGCGCGTGCATAAATAAACCAAATACTAGTTTAATTTCGCGAGAAGTGATGAAATGTCCCGTATAACTTTTTTTTTCAGCCCGGACGTTCAGGATAACAATGGCTATTTTGCGAGTTTGCTGCCGGGGCCGGACCAAAAACGCTTTTACGGGTTCGTTTTAGGGGTGAGACAGGGCCGTACTGGATAAAATTGAACTTAGTCATGTTTGTATGGGAATAAAAAAAAATTTGAAATATTTGAATATTTTGTGTCGACATCATGGTTGAATTTTCGGAGACTATTTCAATTGGAATCAAGAAAACATAGAAAATATTATTATAAATACAATTATTCTGCTTAGAAAAAAATTACCTGGAATTGATGATTGACAAAATTATGCAATTTTAGTGCATGTTCCAAATTTGACTAATTTTTAATAGATTCTAACGAAGTTCACCGTTTTTCGGTAAACTACTTAATTTTCTGATTATTGAAGTCGAAAGTTGGAAAAAATCAGTGAGAAAATTTGATCTCTACAAGGAAAGTTATATTTCCGAAACTATAAGTCACAGACCCTTTAAATAAAAACGAGATTTGTTAATCAAGAGGCGATCTACAACTGAAATTTTAAGCCTGTATACTCTCTATTAGTGATGACGTCACACACCGCCATTTTAGTTCTCCTGTCAGTGTTCGGATTCCAAACAAACAAAATGTCATTCAAATTAGTAAGTTGTCGTTGAAGAAATTGGCTTATTTCGATAAATAAGATTATTTAATGAATGATGTTACTATTAATTGATAGACAGAAGGCACGAGATTAATGCCAGTAAGTTCGAACTTGAAGTTCAACTAATGAACACGGCTTTTTACAAAATCTGGGGAATGATACAGGATTCAAACTTACTGGTATTAACCTCGTTCCTTCTGTCTATCAATTAATACTGAAATCGTTCCTCAAATACTCTTATTTATCAAAATAAGCCAATTCCTTCAACGACACCGTACTAATTTGAATGACAATTTATTTGTTTGGATTCCGAACACTGACAGGAGAACTAAAAATGGCGGTGTGTGACGTCACACTAATAGAGCGTATTATGCCTTAACAAGAGATGACAGTGTCACGAAAATAAACAAACATTTTTTGAAAACTTCATTTCACACGCTATAACTTTCAAGATAATGTCCTGGTTTTGTAACTAACAGCATTTTCGTGATCTACAACCTCGAATTAATGAATGTAGAATTATTATAATCCCATGCTGGCAAATTTTTCGTGAAAAAAAATTATTTCAAGGTGACCTAACCATAGAACATCCAAACGTCATCAAATTCTGACACATAAACCATAGAATTTCAATTACCTGTCAAGCAAACATGGTTTTAAACGGCGTAAACTCAAAATAGACCACTCACACGCGTTTTTCCACGTGAAAATCGCCCTTCCTCCATAAAATTCCCCATTATCCACGGTCTCGCCTTCTCGCGTCGCGGATAAATAACCCGCCTATGCCCCCCTTGTCTTCGGGGGCCTTATTAAAAGAACACAGCGACCGCATGTTGTCTTCGCAGGGCTGCCACCCACGTATCTCGGCTTTATTAGGCTCCGAACCGGCTCTATGTCCCCGTCGTGAGCGAGATCGCTCGCGTGATACGCCGGTAGGTGGCGCTGTTTCGCGCGAGAGGCTCGCCCTCTTGGGTTCAATAATTGAAAGGTGTTGCGGGTTTATTTATTGCTTCGGTGGTGCTGCATGGGATTTTTCCGTCTCGCGGTTATGATTTACGCATGGCCAAGTCGATTGTGATCTCTCTTGCAGGTTGTAAATGGTCGTTAGGAGTTGGTGTTTATGGTCGGTGGGGTTTTTGAGAGCTTCATTCTATGGTTATGGCGATTGGAGTTGGTTTGGGACTGATTTCGTACCAGTTCTGATCGATGGGTGCCTAAAGTATATCCAAAAGAACGTATTTATAGTTTCTAGGCTAGATTCAACGAATATATGCTCAAGTTTAAAGAACAATTTATTATTTCAAAAGTTAAACCGTGCAAGAAAGTTTTCGAAAAAATTTTGTTCATTTTCGTGAAACTGTCATTTTACAGGATTTTTAAGGAGGTTATAGATCGATTTTTGATCAACAAAACTCGTTTTTATTTGAACAGTCTGTGACTTATTGTTCGGAAATATAACACCTCTTGAACAAGTCAAATTTTTTCAGCTTTTCTTTGGAATTTTCGAGTATGATATTCCGAAAAACACTAGGGTTATGAAGAAACGCTAAATGGTGTTAGGATCTACCGAATTGAATCGGCTAAATTTCCAACTTCGATCAAAAGCAACAACGTGTTAATGATTCTGAGCAGTGTTTGAAGCTGTTTAAGTGCAATAAACCTGAATTTTTGCGTCGATATTTGACAATGGATGAAACATGGCTCCATAATTTCACTCCGGAGTCCAATCGACAGTCAGCTGAGTGAGCTGCACACGATGAACCGAATCCAAAGCTGGGAAAAACACAACAGTCAGCTGCCAAAGTTATGGCAGCAGTATTCTGGGATGCGCAAGGTATAATATTCATTGATTATCTCCAAAAGGGCCAGACCATCAACAGCGATTATTAAATAGCGTTATTGGATCGTTCAAAGAATGAAATCATTAAAAAACGGTCCCATTTGAAGAAAAAAATGTGCTGTTCCGTCAAGACAATGCGCCGTGTCACAAATCAATGAAAACAATGCCAAAATTGCATGAATTGGGCTTCGAATTGCTTCTGCATTCACCGTATTCGCCAGATCTGGTCCCCAGCGACTTTTTCCTGTTCTCAGACCTCAAAATAATGCTCGCTGGAAAGAAATTTAGCGCCAATGAAGAAGTAATCGCCGTAACTGAGGCCTATTTTGAAGCGAAAGACAAATCGTACTACAAAAATGGTATCGAAAAGTTGCAAGATCGCTATAATCGCTGTATCGTCCTCGAAGCTAACTATGTTGAATAATAAAATCGAATTTTGCCTAAAAAAATGTGTTTTACTATGGTAGATCGAGGACTTATCCATTGTACTGTTAGAATGAGTCTTCTGTACGAGTATTATACATTATTTTCTCTAATTCATCGAATTTTTATTGAAAATAATGTAATATTTCCACAAATATCGTTTAGTAATTTTTGCATAGAAAATTGTTGGTTGGCAGAACTATCTTCTATATCCAAATTTGACAGATGATAGAGAATCCATGACAGGAGAATGGTCGGATCTGCCACAGAATTATAGAAATTAAATTCTGTAGATAGGAATTTTTCAAATTTGATTCCTTAATATTTTGTTGCCTTTAAAAATTTTCGATCGTATATTCGAGCAAGGAGGTTCAATGCGTTTTAATTACTAATTTTCAAACCAGTTCTCGTTTTTTCATTTGATTTTCTCATTTCATCCAACCCAAAACGTAAATGTAAAAATATCAAGGTGGGCTTAATTTTTTTTTCTAAAACGATCCCAAAGCTTCACCATCCAAAACAATAAACCAAAAAAACCTACAAAAAACTCCAAAACCAAATCCGCCACTCTCCAATGTTCATAGAAACACAACAACAACTCAGTCGACCATCAATTATCGAATATAATTTACATATCGAAATTCCCAATTACCGCGTAGCGCTCTCATAATGAACATTTAATTAGCGACCGGCGACCGAAACAAAACACTTGCACTCGACGCTGGGGTCCCCCATAAAATAAACAGATGCTAATGAAAACCGTCCGAATTGTTAATTGCAGATGGGATAATGCAGCGCCATTGTACAGCGCTGAAATCAATCTAGTCGGTCGTCGCTATCACCGAGCAACACGTTCAATTGTTATTGTACTACATGACTGGGTTTTACGCATCCCTAAATGGACAACTTGGATAGTTTCATCCGCGTTCATTAATCCGTGTCGCTGGTCCTTCGAAAAGGGAGTTGGGGGGATTATATCATTTCGTGCATTGATGGCAATAACGAGCCTTAAAAAGGTGGAAATTGTAGAGAGTTACTTCAATCAGATTGCGAATGACGAGACATTTAAAGTTATGGGTCGAATTCGAGGTCGTTGTGATGAAGATTGGAGTGCCCCATGGCTCTATATCAGGGCCCGTTCTTTTCTTTCTTCATATACAAACGACCTGATAACAGAATAGCAGATTCGAAGAATAACAAATCAAAATGATCTTATTGGGTGTACAACTTTGCTTCCGCCGTTTCGCAATAAGTGGTAGTCGAAATAAAGAGATGGTAGAAGTCATACAATAAGCTCAAGTATTTGTAAACATAACGCCATCGCCATAAAGTTATTCTCGATTAAACATATCAGCTTACGAGCCAAATTCTCGTCATTTGCGGGAGGTTTTAATTTTCTGCTTTAATATGAAGAAATATGCGGCTGAGGCTCATCGTATCCTCTCAAATAACTATGGTGAGGCCGCTGTTAGTGAAAGAACTTGCCGAGAGTGGTTTCAACGCTTCAAGAACGGTGATTTTGACGTCGATGGCAGGCATGGCGGTGGAAAAGAGAAGGTTTTCGAAGATACAGAATTGAAGGCATTACTTGATCAAGACTCGTGTCAAACGCATTTCAAAGAATTGGCAGGATCATTGGAAGTGAAGCAACAAGCCATTTAAAAACGCCTTAAAGTCATGCCAATGATTTCGAGAAAGCCGTCTAGATGATTATCAACTATTTTTATGTGTAATCAACTATATTTACACTAGTTTGAGTCGAATTGATTTTATTCATTTCATTGTGTTTGAAATTACATCACATTCCTAAAAACTATTGGTAATAAATATTCATGATGTGGTACAATGTGCATTTATAAATATATTATTTCCATTATATAACTATGTCGATGTATGTACCGAGATCAAAGATAATATAGCATATGCATTATTCATCGAAACTAATTTTTTAATATACATGCATCATAATCCTTGTTCCATGAATTGAAAAACGTGTAACATCTCAAGATTAAATTAGCCCATACTATTTCAATAAGAACTAGTCTAATTTTTTATTTTGATACTTTTTCTTTCTCGATGCATTTGCATTAATTTTTCATAAGCTTCATAATTGAAACTTCTGGATTTTTTTAATCATCAAGCATACACAGCCAACTTTAAAATTTTAGATAAGAATGAAACAATTTTGGAATGATCAATCTATGAACTGTCGAATAATCTTGTCAGCAACAATTGCAAGGAACATTACTCTGATCTAAAATTAATTTCCAGCATTGTTATTGGAGTTGAAATGCATGCAGAATAAAAATAGAGTATGAAACAGCTCTTAAGTGCCTGCGAAGCATTTATATCAATAAATCCTTAGCCTAACCAGTAAAACACATTTATACAAATATACAATATCGAAAGTCATCGCCTTGTAGATGAATGTCATTGATCTCTATCACCAAAACCCAAACCAAAACGGCGAAAACAACGGATTTAATCGAATAAAAATATTTCAATTGTAAAACTGTTTACATATTATCTTTGTTGAACTTCAAATGTGTGAGCAAATTTACCCAAGACGAACTCTCGATAATGAACTGTTATCGTCAAATATTAGCTCAGCATATCGCCTCGAAATTTCCAAAACAAAAAAAAAAACACTTATCAACTGACCGATTGAAGGAGGCATTGAGTAGACTGGCTCTAATCTGAGATACTACAGATTTTTTCATTGAGAAATCGAAATCAATAGCTCGAATGCAGGCATAAATTGAGTACATTGGAACACCATGTTTCATTTATCTACGCAAATGGAGACAACATTGTTACATTTATCAGACTTGGTAAATAGAGACAGTGTTCCAGGGTATGCATTTTGTGTGTAATTAGTGGTCCATATGATTATTTGTTTGTTGTTGGTCTGAGCCCTATGCCAAACACTGTTATGGTGTTATAATGGCCCTAATCGAAACACCATAGAAAATCAACGTCTTTTGAAGCAGGATAGACTGAAGAGGGGGTAGTTTATGTTCTCATCAACGATTTCATATTTTTATGCCACTGCATTGGATTTTTTCCAGTTCTCACTTAACAGATTGATTGATTTATTTTAATAATTGTTTTGAAAATTCTTGGAAAATCTTGTGAAAAAATTATAAAGATACGAATTTGAACATTGACCTCAATTCGTTCTTTGTTTTTATCCTCAAAGTAATGAACATAGAAAGAGGGAGCATATGTCATTTTCAGTAAGCAAATTTTGTCCCCAACATGAACTATCAAATTTGGCATGAAGCGCGCGGCAATGAAAACATATCAGTGATCCCATGGTGAATCAAGGATTGATATAAACTCAAAATATATTGAAATAAAGGGTGTTTTTTTTAGAGCTATAGAACTTTAAATTGCAATAAAACAACGATGGATTATTCGATTGACATGAATTTTATCTATCCGTACGATAATCTTGTGGCATTACATTTTAAACATGATTTCTGGCATATGACCGCCACGGCTGGCTCGGATGTAGTCCAATCTGGACGTCCAATTTTCGATGACTTTTTCCAACATTTGTGGCCGTATATCGGCAATAACACGGCGAATGTTGTCTTCCAAATGGTCAAGGGTTTGTGGCTTATCCGCATAGACCAATGACTTTACATAGCCCCACAGAAAGTAGTCTAGCGGTGTTAAATCACAGAATCTTGGAGGCCAATTCACAGGTCCAAAACATGAAATTAGGCGGTCGTAGTGCGCGATACGTATTCCGCACAGAACCATTATTTTCGAACTAAAATTGCACTATTTGCAAGCGTTGTTCAGGCGTGAGTCTATTTATGATGAATTGCCAAACCAAAGTGAGAATAAATCACTTGACAGCTGTTTAATCGGTCGCCATCTTGAACAGTAATGCCAACTCAATTCAGAGAACTTGAAAATTTCAGATTGGATGTTGAAATTCCAATAATAAATCAACTTGTGGTTTTACTACTGCTCAGTGTTCTTTCTTCTATAGACTCCATCAATATAGTCGTAAATTCTAATTATTATTACTCCATCTGTGCGCCGACCACAGAGAACGATCCTAACCTCACTAACATGAGCCATAGAGGAAGCAGGCGGATGTTCGACTGAAAGGTGAGCAATTTTTCGCTTTCAAAACCTGCAAGTGTTCTTCAATAGACTCCATCAGTACCATAGATAGTCGTAAATTCTAATTATTATTACTCCATCTGTGCGCCGACCACAGAGAACGATCCTAACCTCACTAACATGAGCCATAGAGGAAGCAGGCGGATGTTCGACTGAAAGGTGAGCAATTTTTCGCTTTCAAAACCTGCAAGTGTTCTTCAATAGACTCCATCAGTACCATAGATAGTCGTAAATTCTAATTATTATTACTCCATCTGTGCGCCGACCACAGAGAACGATCCTAACCTCACTAACATGATCCATAGAGGAAGCAGGCGGATGTTCGACTGAAAGGTGAGCAATTTTTCGCTTTCAAAACCAGCAATATATCTCTCCCACACCGCCTGACTGAATACAAGATTGAAATAACGTACAATCGAATTAATAGCGGGCTTTTGCACAATGGGATATCTCAGTACCCTGCTCACGTTTCTTGAACCGCTTACTTCCTCGACAAATTAATTGTATTCTGTATAACAAACTCGTGAGAAGAGATTGTTTGAACAGTCCTGTAAAATAAACAATTCCTCAGCTTCGTCTGAAGAAACAAAGAACAACAGTTTGTAGAGGAAGCAGGAGGGGCATTAGTGCTCGATGGTCGCGCAGGGCCGGCCTCAGGCCTAATCGAGGTAAAGAGACTGATCATAGAAAAATAAACTGAAAACATTAGACAATACACTCTAATAAATAGTCCATTATCATGAATGTCAAAAATGGGACATAAAATTTTAAACTCTAATCATAAAGCATTACCTAAACTCGAAGTTCGAACTTAGAAGAATACAACTTTAAAATAACACTTCAATATTAATCTTCTGACATTGAATTTGAAACATTGAATCTCAAAATTCAACTCTAGAAACCAAATATCAGCCTTGCACACAATAGTGGATACTTTTTTCATTTTGTCAGCCACTTTTTCAATGATTTCAAATATTGTAAAGGGTTTTTTTTGAGCTATAGAACTTCAAATTGCAATAAAACAACGATGGATTATTCGATTGACATGAATTTTCTTTATCCGCAAGATAATCTTGTGGCATTACATTTTAAATACGATTTCTGGCATATGACCGCCACGGCTGGTTCGGATGTAGTCCAATCTGGACGTCCAATTTTCGATGACTTTTTCCAACATTTGTGGCCGTATATCGGCAATAACACGGCGAATGTTGTCTTCCAAATGGTCAAGGGTTTGTGGATTATCTGCATAGACCAATGACTTTACATAGACCCACAGAAAGTAGTCAAGCGGTGTTAAATCACAAGATCTTGGAGGCCAATTCACAGGTCCAAAACGTGAAATCAGGCGGTCACCAAACGTGTCTTTCAATAAATCGATTATGGCACGAGCTGAGTGGCATGTTGAGCCGTCTTGTTGAAACCATAGCTCCTGGACATCATGGTTGTTCAATTCAGGAATGAAAAAGTTAGTAATCATTGACTGTAACGTTCTGGCCATCATCGTTTCTGAAGAAGTACGGACCAATGATTCCACCAGCCCATAAAGCGCACCAAACAGTCAGTTTTTCTGGATGTAACGGTGTTTCGACATACACTTGAGGATTAGCTTCACTCCAAATGCGGCAGTTTTGTTTGTTGACGTAGCCATTAAACCAGAAGTGCGCTTCATCGCTAAAAAAAATTCGCTTATGAGAGTGCGCGATACGTATTCCGCACAGAACCATTATTTTCGAAATAAAATTGCACTATTTGCAAGCGTTGTTCAGGCATGAGTCTATTCATGATGAATTGCCAAACCAAACTGAAAATAAATCACATGACATCTGTTAAATCGGTCGCCATCTTGAACAGTAATGCCAACTTAAAGTTATATACCTCGAAAAAAAACACCCTATTTTTCATTCATTGTACTCAATTCTTCTTAGAAATCCCCAAAGAACTCCCAAGTGAAAGCTGACCTCTGGTTCATAAAACTTAAAGCTCATCTAATGATTTTTTTCTGTCATTTCACGACCCCATTCGCTAATTGCAAATGCACAAAATTTCTCAGTCACGTTGGCAACACCTTTTATTACCTTCCAAATTGGCCTCCCACATATTTAGTTGTCGTCATCCTTGCATAGAGTGCTTATTAGAGGTACTCAAATTGGCAATGTATAATTTAATGGGTAAGTCAACCCACAATTCCACCTAACTGTTATATGTGAGTGTTTGTAATAATAACCAAGATAATGGTTTTAATGTGATGAATACATTGAGGTGCGACACTCTTGATGTAGACTCCTAATTATTGAACCAGAGGCTAGGAAGAGGAGCAATTAGATTTGAACGATCTTAATTCTGCATCAATATTTATGAGGGGGTATCATTTGAGCAGGATGGGTTTTTTGCTGATTGTGGAACCGTAATCTGATTCTTGGACGAATAGATGAACATCTAAAAGAGCTGGGCGTTGAGTGATATACACAAAGCATCACTATAAATAATTAT
Organism: Harmonia axyridis; assembly: GCF_914767665.1. Classification (NCBI taxonomy): domain Eukaryota; kingdom Metazoa; phylum Arthropoda; class Insecta; order Coleoptera; family Coccinellidae; genus Harmonia; species Harmonia axyridis. The sequence goes on from NC_059503.1 coordinate 4,444,174, forward strand.
AAGAACTACAGGTTTGAGTATAAGTAATTTTGTTGATGAACATGGTCAAGCTGTTATATCTCCTAATTTATTAGTCACAGACCCCTCAAATAAAAACGTTTTTCAAACATCAAGTTCCGATCTAAAAAATACTGAAGTTTAAAGGCCGTAGCTTACGTCTAGGAGAAGTTGCAGCCTCGGGAATATTATCAATTTTTTTCTCGAAAATTTCAGATTTGTACGTATAATTTCTGAAATAATGTAGTGATCGTCCAACTGCAAGCATTTTCGTGATCTTTGTATTCGAATCAATCAATAAGATGATATAATATTCCCAAGAAGGAACTTTTGATTTTTTTCAATTTTCTAAGGGTTAGGTATGGAAAATTTTACGAAAATATTTCGACAAAAAATTTTTCAGGTGAAATTCTGCTAATCAGATATCGTCAATTCTGGCACCGCTCACCGATTCTCCGTAGAGCTCACGGTTTTGAGGAAATTTGAACTCGAAATTTTGAAAAAAAACGAATTTCCCTCCGAAAATCATTATATCTCCTAAATTATTCGTCATAGACTCCACAAATAAAAAAATTTTTCAAACTTCAAGTTCCGATCTAAAACATACTGAGGTTTCAAGGGCGTAGCTCACGTCCAGGAGAAGTTGGAGCCTCGGGAATATTATCAATTTTTTCTCGAGAATTTCATGAATATGTATTTTATTATGGAGATTTCGATAAGTAATTACGACGTCAGTAAGAAAATAAGTTACTGAAGAATTAGGCCTTGCAATCAGTGAACATATATCCGTAGAAAAATATGACAGATAACATCTGGTTAAATTTTTCAAATCTTACATAACTTTTGCACTAGGTAACTAACTAAGATTCAATGCAATCTAATTGTTATTTTTAGAATACTTTAACAGCAAAATTTCACTTATAATTCTGAAACTCTCGGTCCAATTTGGCCCATCAACCAACTTCACATGCGTATTCAAACCTCCGCCCTATTTTTTCGAAACATACCGCCCCAAGACGGACCCTTGTGGAACACCCAAATCACAGAATCGTTGGTTTTGGAACATAGAAGACGCCTCTGAACCATCGTAGAAAGATCCTTTCTGATATAGGTAAGCAGCCGGATATTACATCAGGGTGTACTTATTTGTTCTGCGTCAATATTAGCCTTCATTCATTCAGGTGTGTACCCAAGCTGTATATCATTTCCTCCACAAATATTCAGAGAACCCGTCATCATTGTTGATTCTAAAGGCGCGTTCACGCTGTCGCCATTGTAATCGATGCTAGAAGCGTTTCGGCGGTATCTGCTGCTATTATCATTGTATGTAACTCCTGTCAATGTCGCCGTCTATCGGATACTACGTGACCAGGAGATAATTTTAGTCCGGATAGTGTTAAGCCACTTTTCAGTTGAGTTATTTGAGGGGCTTAGCTTTGCGATGTGATGTGTGTTTACCTTAAGAGCAATAATAGAAGCTTTTGTTGGTTATTTCCTAGATGCAGTTTCAAATACTCAGTAGTAATACCACAAGTGATTGAATTGTCGGGTTTGATGAACAGATGGCGGTGCTAGTATTAAATCCATATGATTTTTAGTTGGTTCCAACCTTCAAACGATACTTGTCAAAATTTGACAGCAGTCCGACCATTAGTTTGTGAGATATTGCGTTGTCAGTGTAGCTACTTTTCTTATTTGAAAAAAAATGGAAAAAATTTCGTGTGCTGATAATATATTGCTTTTTGAAGGGAAAAAATACAGTTGAAGCAAAATCTTGGCTTGATGAAGAGTTTCCGGGGTGTGCACCAGAAAAATCAACCATCATTGATTGGTATGCTTAGTTTAAACGTGGTGAAATGAGCAACAGCGTATTAATGATTCTGAGCAGTGTTTGAAGATAACTAAGTTCAATGAACCTGATTTTTGCGTCGATATGTGATAATGGATGCAACATGGCTCCATTATTTCACTACGGAGTCCAATCGACAGTCAGCTGAGTGGACTGCACACGATGAACCGAATCCAAAGCGAGGAAAAACACAACAGTCAGCTGGCAAGGTTATGGCTTCAGTATTCTGGGATGCGCGAGGTATAATATTCATTGATTATCCCCAAAAGGGCCAGACCATAAACAGCCACTATTATATAGCGTTATTGAATCGTTTAAAGGATAAAATAGTTAAAAAACGGTCCCATTTGAAGAAAAAAAAGATGCTGTTTCATCAAGACAATGCGCCGTGTCACAAATCAATTAAAACAATGGCCAAATTGCATAAATTGGGCTTCGAATTGCATCTGCATCCACCGTATTCGCCAGATCTGGCCCCTAGCGACTTTTTCCTGTGCTCAGACCTCAAAAAAATGTTCGCTGTGAAGAAATTTAGCGCCAATGAAGAAGTAATCGCCGAAACTGTGGCCTATTTTGAAGCGAAAGACAAATCGTACTACAAAAATGGTATCGAAAAGTTGGAAGATCGCTATAATCGCTGTATCGCCCTCGAAGGCAACTATATGTTGAATAATAAAATCGGATTCTGTCAGAAAAATGTGTTTTACTGTGGTAGGCCGTGAAATTTTCAATTGGTCTGTTAATAGGAAATATTTCGCAATAAAAATTACTTTGTTCAGATGCCAACTTCAGAATACTTTTTTTTAAGCCCTATAATATTACTTACATCGATTTTTCAATCAAAAACACTATTGTGCCTTAGACAGGCGATTATATCCGATAATAACACCGATAACCATCCACCCGACATCGAATCCAGTGGCGTACTCCCGCAAATGAATCGAATACAATATTAATAACAATCGCGTCCAAATTCAATAGTAACGAGACTGCTATAAATAAAATACGAGGCAATTAATAAGCCCGAAGCGTATATTAACTCGAAAATAACATGCCGTCGTATAAATCAATTTTTCCTAGCCAGAAACGCGCGTTGCAATTTCAGTCAGCGGGCTGTGAGCCATTCGAATCCGGTCCAGAGTTGGTAATTACATATGTTTAAACGGAATTGCCGCGGAAACTATGCTGTTATGTTTTTGTGTGGATATCGCCCAGAATTAACCGAGATAACCGCACTCGGAGCCACCCTCTCTCTACCCTATAATTAACATCGCATTCTGAGCACGCCAATGTAATATGCTGAATTATTGTAGCGACTTGGATGCTTCCCAACAAATCCGTTTTGTACCAATACGCGTCGTTTGATACGCCAATGGGGAGTGCGATGGAAAAAAAAGATTTGGTAACCGCCAACTTTAATATGTTGTTTGACAACATTTTTTTCAACTGGACATAATGAATTTATTCAAAATCAATGAAATTTTAGTTTATTTTTGAAAAACCCTCTGTAAAACCACTGTTTTTTTTTTCAAATCTGGTTTTGAAGCGATAATTGTAAAAAAAATAACTATAATGGATTATGCACATTGTGATATGCTAATTTTGAATGCAAATCAAGAGGGTGATATTTTTTCTTGGAACAGTGTCCGCTCCTCTAAAAATTTTATTTGGTGGATCACTGGTAGTTCACAAAAATGTACAAAGAAACTTTGGTCCAGTACTACACTTTGTCTATTTCAATATCGTGTTGAGTTCATTGCAGTACTAAAAATGTAATGAACTCACCACAGCATTATTTTCATAAGTAATTGCACAAGTGCATCTAAATTACCGATAATTTTGCATGACAGCGTGTTGTCATAAAAACTGCATGAGTTCATTTTCATTTTTGGAGAAAGAAACCGACACCGAAGGTGGAGGGCTCTTTCTCCAAAAATGAAAATGACCGGATGCAGTTTTTCAAAGAAAACACGCTGGAATGCGAAATTATCCGGTCATCTTGATGCACGAGTGTAATTCGGGGGAATATTTCCCGAATAAGCTGTTACATTACTTGTCAAACTGATTTAGAATGGAATTGCCATAGATTCGAACTGTGTTAGATGCATAGAAACTATGCATCTATGAACAGAACAATTATCGCAGTGCTGTTTCGCTTCCTACAATGCAATTATCGCTGTAATTTTCGATAATTGTTCTCCATATACATAGAATTTTTGACAGGAGGGAAATATTCAGTAAATTTTTTGTTTTGTGGTTGCCTACTCTGACTTCCGATCCGATCCAAATTTCAACACACGTCAATTGTTAATATAGTATAATTTGGATAAAGTGAAATGATTTGCAACATTATTCGCAATTTCTCTCAATTCTGTTGGTGTTAAATCGATTTCGTCAGATATAATTCACGAAGTCAATGCGTAATTATAAATTACTTCAGAATTCGAATCGAACGATTCAAATCAAATTCCGTAATCTGTCAATTTTCGTAACAGTCACACCAACTGCCAAGATACAATACTAAAGTCACTAGAATGTATAATCTAAATTTTTCATTGAATTTGAACAATATTTCACAAAACTTGACTGAAATAGAGAAAATATCGTCTAATATTCGTTGCAGAAGGCCATTCCAACACTCGTGCGTTCTAAAACTCGTTTGAGATTAATAAAGATTCCACAAACTAGTAAAATGATCACAAAAATTTGAGACTACAAGAAACACTCTGTATCTCGAAAACAAAGCATTTGCGGGCCCATGTTTATGGGATTTTTTTTATATACTTCGAGGAATCCCTCATTTTTCTTTGTATTTTTAGGAACACCTTGTGTGCGGTGTATCATGAGATGTTAAGCTCATTCGGATATACAGTGTGTGCGTTTATGAAGCCTAAAATTTTTTTTCGTACTTCATTTGAAAAAATCCATCAATTAATCTCTCTATGCGATGGATCAAATTCAAGTGGTATTACTATCATTGCAACATCCTCCTCCAACGATACAATCAATACAAAATAACAATTACCAATAATACATTCGTAATTTGAAATTTCCCAACCACATAAGCCGCAGACCGTGCATCGTTGGAAATAATAAAACCTCAACTTTAGCAATAATCTGTACAACAAATTAATTCACAGCACGATCCTCAATTATATCAACTTGGATTGATTCTTTCTTGTATAACAACATAGGATACTCAATCTGCATAGATGGGAATCAAATATCGATTATACATACTCGAATTACATGGTTGTCCGAGCTTGTTCGTCGTGTTGTTATTGCAAGTGCTCTTGTCGAACATATAGTACATACTGCCGTAGCAGAACTTCCGAGAATATCAACAACTGTCATTTCGAATCGGCTAACAATGAAAATTTCAATGTTATTTATTAGGGGGGGACTAGCTTGTGGTCAGTATTGTATTGGATGGTTATTCAGTGAACATGGACTTAGGTATTTGTGATTAATGTATATCAATATTACTCTTTCTGAATGTTTCTGTCAAACTTTCATCGGATTTTGCCAATGGACTACTCTAGTGATGTTGATAATACTATATTTGACACGATAGAATTAAAATATAGAGCAAAACTGATAACTCAGTGAAAAAATTGTGAAAATCCATCAATAAATGACTGAGAAATAGATTATTTAAATTTACGTATTTTAGCGCGGAACGTCTTTGGTCTCCGACTCGTCTGTGACGTCACGCCACTTGCCTGTGATCGCTACACCATAAATACGTTCAAATTTAGCCGCGCCAAGGCTCTCGCGCCGTTTGTAGTCGTACATTGTAGTTTTAACTCGAGCTTTGTTTTTATGTCACCATAATGGAAGAAGGCTTCGTGAAAGGACAAAGTGACAATTTGCCTAAAATAGATATATTCGCAGTGATGGAGTTTTTTTCTTCAAATCTATCTTATATCATTGCTGAAATAAAAGGAGTTAAACTTTTCAAGTAAGTATCTACTTTTGAGTTTGCTTCATCATGGTTCAACTTATAACGATGATTTATTTAAAAAAACGTTTCATAAACAGTTTGTAGTTGAGTACTGGTTGTTGAAGTCTATCCATTATCGATGGCAAAACATATTTATGTGAGGAGTAAAACGTAAAAAGAGAAAAAAGTAATGTTTACTGCCCGTATAAAATCCGGTATGAATCAATTCTATCTAAGTGGACTTGATATTAACGGGCGTCATATCGTCTTGTTTATGTTTTAAAACATGAGGGAGATAGTTCGCAATGTCAGTGGTGTAGTATGTTGTTTTTGTGTGTGAATTTAAAGATTTCAAATATTGTCGGTAAGGGTTCGGAACGATCTAAATAGATGTCTTTCCTGAGACAACGCGATTTTACACAAAATAATAAGAACAAGTGATTGTACACCAATGAATTCGTAAGCACTCTGCGAATACCAGTCGCCTCGTGTAAGTGGCTTGACGTCACACACTAGACTACTATGAAATTATTCTTCCAAGCGCAACTTCAAAGTCCCATAACTTTCTCATTTCTAGAGATATTTCAATGATTCTTCCACATTTTTGTTTCATTTCATTCAAATTTTTAGAATTAATCCTCAACAAAAAAATGAAAACTAGTCCATTAGCGAAGTTAATTCATTCAAGATTTAGGATCTGAAGATTTTTATATTTTAATAATCCGAGGAATCTCTCATTTTCGTTTGTACACCCTGAATATCTGAAAAATCGGTATGAACTATCTACCATCGGAGCTGGATACCCATAGCGAAGTTCTTCAAAATCGGATGATAATTATAGAGATTAAGACTATTATAAGTATTTGCAGACACACAGACCGACATAATGGCCTGAAATGCATTTTGCATAGACTGTAGGGCATAAGCATAAGCCTCAATTTCCATGTGTCCCCCAAAGAAGAAAGTCTGAAGGTTCTAAATCACAAGATCTCGGCCACCTCTTCGAGAAATAAACAGACAAGAAGTTTTTATTGCGAAATATGGCGTTTCTAGTAATTGCTCTAGTAATAGTAGTTTTTCATTGTGAAGTATTTAAAGATGACATCTTCAAAAGTTACAGCTTCCCAAATAGTAAGCTATTCAAAATGAAACCTCTTATTGGAAAACTCTCTTTTTTTATTTTTTCTCGATCGATTTCAAATGTTTGTTATTAGAAACATATTAACCAGGAACGAATGAAATTGATATTCTACTGATCTCTATACCGAATAACAGATATTTATGATATTTCATCTGCCGATATACTTTTTTATTCGAAATAGATCAGAAGTGGCTACAATATTAAAAAACCCATATAAACTCAATTATTTTATTTGGTTTTAATTTTCACTCGATGTAAATTCATTTGATTCGATAAGACCTCAATTTTGAAATCGTTGGATTGAATTATAGGTACCAAAGTTTTTTGTATTCTGTAAAAGTTTCTTCTTGTTTGAATGAACATAACCTCTCATAACTGGTGAATAGAATACACCATCCAAATGGAAGCTATGAAAATTCTTCGAAATATGGTAGCATAATTTTTGAGCGCTCTATCCTCGAACAGATTCTACTCACTTATTAGGAATATTTTGTTCTCTCGAATTTTTTTTTGATCGAGACATTTCAGTTTCAAAAATTTCTCGATACATTACACATTCAAAACAGTCCATTCTTCACACAAAACTGTGCCTTCGACACTAAAAGACAAAAAAACCGTTATCGGTCAAAAAATAAAACCACTTCCAACTTCTCCGTCGCGTGGGTCCCGACCTTTAGTACCCGTAGACCGAAGTAGCCAGTGGCCGAGTTGGCCGGCTCTCATTACTCGTGTATCATTGCGACGGCTTTGTCGGTGTACAAGCAGGGCGGTTGTAAACGGATCCGATCTGCAGAGAGGGTAATACGGAATGAGATGACAATCAGTATACGCCGTGTAATTAGGTGTAGAATCAGCAACGTACCGGCAGTCTGACAAATCGCCAATCAACGCTATCCCGCCCTCGGGGAAAGCGCCCCATACCTGAGTTCATCAGCGGCGGGAATTGGGCCGCTAACATATTATTATCAATGGGGTTGGTTATGGACCGAACCGGAGGGTTAATTGGACGGATAAATACGGCAACGGGGATGCGAAGACGATGCGTTTTTGGACTGTCAGTTTTGGTTTCCGTTTATCGTTCAGTTTCAGTCGAGCTGTCAGTTTTTCCCATGTGTATGAAATGAAAGGAAACGGAAACGCAGAGGCGTTTTTGAACTGTCAGTTTTGGTTTCAGTTTTCCGTTCAGTTTCGGTATCAGTCGAGCTGTCAGTTTTTTCTCATGAATATAAAATGACAGGACAACGGAAACGCAGAGCCGTTTTTGGATTGTCAGTTTTGGTATCAGTTTTCCGTTCAGATTCGGTATCAGACGAGCTGTCAGTTTTTTCTCATGAGTATAAAATGAAAGGACAACGGAAACGCAGAGGCGTTTTTGGACTGTCAGTTTTGGTTTCAGTTTCCCGTTCAGTTTCAGTTCGCCGTTCAGTTTTAGTATCAGTCGAGCTTTCAGCTTTTCTCATGAGTATAAAATGAAAGGAGAACGGAAACTCAGAGTGAGAACTGAAGGGATAGTTCCACTAGCACAATGAAAACTGAACTGATCCTATAAATTCATTTCCATTTATCGAACTGAAGTGAAAACTTTTTTACCGATATGTTTACCACCTCAGAGTAATAAATATAGAGAGAGTATATATCATTTTAAGTAAACAAATTTTGTCCCCAACATGAACTACCAAATTTGACATGAAGCGTGCGGAAATGAAAACATATCAGTGATACGATATTTCACTCAGTTCGCGAGTTTCTTGACAAAGAACGTACTTCTTATGTCTCATAGTGAATCAACGTTTCATATTAATTCAAATTATATTGAAATGAATACCTAAATATATCAGAAATTCAGATAACAAACTTCAAGCACGCCAAACAACGTGAAACAACCGATGACACTAGGAGAGCAAAAGTTGCCAAACCTTGGATTTCAGCTAGAAGATACAGAAAATAATAAATATTCTGCTTATTATAAATTCGACAATTAGGAAAAATATCGGATTCCAAATATTCAAATTTGCATATTTAATCGGGAATCACTCAAAAAAATATATTTCATTCAATAAAATATACATTCATAATGATATAGTAAAATTGTGGATTTGAAAATATATCACAAACCAACAATGTAATCTTACAATGTTGGGACATGTAAAAATTGCGTATACTGCCTCTATCTATATTTATTATTCTATGGTCAGAAAGTAGGCGACACATAATTACGAAATTAAAAACGTATATTGCTAAGATGATACCGAATACAACATTTTTTCCACAATGTCCTAGCTTATGTCGTTCCCAAATTGTGAATTTCGGAACGAAAGTGCCCGGGTTCGAATCTCGGCACTAATTTTTTTTTATAATTTTTTCATACCAATATTAAACAAGCCTTTTTTTGCCATATTTTGTGTTGAAAATGACAAATAATAAACCACATTGTAAAATTTGCAGTTTTTTCCAATCCCAAAATTTTTTTCCAGGGTCAACCCCCCGGGTCCGAAAATTACCTGACCGCAATCCCATGCACCAAGGCCCCATCTTTCCTCGAAACGCGAGCGTATAACCGGTATACAGAGTGTGTTAAGGTAGCCGTATCCGCTTCGGACAAACAGCGCGAGATATATTTATGACCATCTCCTTTAGACACGCTAATACCCAACACATGTTCGAGATAATGTTCCTGCGTCGCCTACCCCGCAAAAACCCGTCCTCGAAACACGAAACGAGAAGGTAGAAGGCAGAGTTGGACTCGACACGGCCGGCAAACCCCGTTGTTCCATGATTTACCATGCCCACTAGAGTGTAAACAATGGGTAGTACGCATTGACACGCTAAATTTGAGGAAATCGACCGTTTAACATAAAAGGACAGGCAGTCCAGACGTCCAGCGTTTCAAACGAATACTTGGCTTGTCTGTTACTCAGCAGGATTGGCATAAGCTGCGTGTACTATCCTAAGATTAAGATTTAATTAAGGAGCTTTCGTTTCACTGCGACCAAATGGTCTATTATGCCCCCTCATCAGAGCTATTCTCGCCATAACTAGATCTACAGCTTGCCTTCCAGTTCCAGAGTTCTAATGATCTCCAGAATCTGGGATGGCTTCAAGGAGGCTTCTACAAGTTTCTTGCCCAAAGCAGATTTTGCGTTGGCTTGTTATGGCGAGGCATTCCATCACCAGGTGATTTGGAGTTTCTTCCTCCTCCACACAGTATCTGCACTAGTCATTTTCTGCTAGACCCTTTCTCATGAGGTGTTTCCTAAGGCGACAATGCCCTGTGGGGAATCCAGTGAAGAGGTGTAGCATATTCTTGCTAAGATCCAGATATTTCTTGGATCTTGCAGTACCAAAGTTTCGAAGAAACTTTTTGGAATGATCCAAACCAAGAAGATTCCGCCAGAGTGTTTCTCTTCCGGTTTTTTCCTTCTCCTGAGACTCTTTCTTGTAGGTACATTTACCTATACCACAGAAAGGTTCCGGGCCGATAAAAGGAGTTTGTGCTCCTTTTCTGGCCAGTGTGTTAGCCTCTTCATTCCCTCTGATTGTCTACTTTCCTAAGATAATGAATTTTAGAGGTGGATTTGCTGTCTTGATCTTTCAAAAAGCCTGCCGAATATTAGGTATTCGGCTAATACCACGCTTCGGTGCATCTCTACTAACAGTTGCGTAAGGTAGTACTTTCCAGCCCAAAGCTGCAGTTACACGATTGACACTAAGCAGAATTCGGCCAAGCAGATATGTGCATAATTAAATTGAAAAATATTACGAAATCTCGAATTTTCGTCACATACAACCTGTTTTTGTCATCTGCAGTCTTCACATGTCACACCTCAAAGGAAGAAAGAAGATGGTCTTACCTGAAACAAAAAATATAAATCAGTTTTGGATTGAATCACCTAATCTCAACAGTTTATTTAACTTATTATTGGATCTATTGTATTGCATCTCCAATACCATCTTAGAATCAATGATATGTGAGCTCAGTGCTTTTATTGCAGCCAGACTGTCAAAATGTAAAGCTATATCACATTTCTCATAGTTTCTTACTAGCATCCTTTCCACACATCTTTCGATTGAAGTATATCTGCCTGAGAGACACTTGGACAGATGCCCAAAGATAGTGAGCATTGAGTGCCAGACCCGAACAATCAAGCATTATAAATCATAGTATAAAGTTGGAATTTTCCAATACTGTTGACAGCCATCGACATAAAATTAATCCCAAGAAATTTAAGTCTGCTGACCACAACTAGTCAAATGAATAAACTCATTGATATTCAAACGTACGTTTCGACTTAAACGTTTCAAAATAACTATAAAAAAAAAGTTCGTTTAGATACTATTACGTATTGAATCATAAACGCTCATTTAAAGCCAGGAATGCGACAGATTTCCCACAGTAAAACCTCAGATTTCATCAGAAACCTTCCGTTCCCGATTTAATACAGATAACTCGAATCAGTCGACTCAGAAATCATCAGCACGAACCAACAAAGTCGTCTATCCAATCTTGGACTGAATCCAAGGCGTGGAATTATTCATTGATGTAACGACCATAGCTATTAAATTATTATCACCAAGTCCCGTTTTCATTATTATTCGAATAACTGATGCGTTCCAGCCAATTTAGTTAATGGCGTCGTGGAGAGATGCATAAATTGAATTCGAAGAAGGCCCCCACACTGAACCTGTGAGCTCTCACAGCTGCCAGTATCAGGATCGGCCGATACATATTGGACAATTACGTGGATTTACGACACATAACAAGGTGTCATAAAGGGTTATTTCGCCGAAATATCGACTGTAATCTTTTATATTTTTAATAAGGTGTTTTAATTTCATTTTTACATTGTCATGCGAAAAATACCTTTATTGGACTATGTTCGGTTAAAAACTGGTTCTTTATTGCCCTAATGCAGTGAAAGTTTGTTTTCTACTTTTCTTTTGTTGATCATGACTAGGGATTTATGGCTTAGCTTGATATTCAAGCTACTTGGCTTGAGCTTAACTTGAAATAAACTCAAGTTCCAGTCAAGTAGTAGTTTTTCAATGTTAAGTCAAGTACTTAAAAAATAAATACGTGACTTGACATTGAAAAACTATTACCTGACTTGAACTTGAGTTGATTTCAAGTCAAGCTCAAGCTACTTAAGCTTGAGTCAAGTAGCTTAAATATCAAGTCAAGCCGTGAATTCCTAATCAGAGGAACGTTTGATATTGCTTCAGTGATGGGATCTCAAAAACGTTGATAGGAGAGGAGTAGTTTAACTTTGGCAGATCACGAAAATGTCACATGGTATAAACCCCTCTTGCACTGTTGCCGATTTGTGAAGCTGAAATTCCCTTTCAAATATCCCATATTCAACAAATTGATTTCTTCGATAAATTCCTAAATGAATCTCAACATCCTCAAATTCGAACCTACGTTGTCTGTAATTCACCATTATCTACTACCAGAAGATCGAGTAGATAAAAGAATATTGCACACAGCTTCCCGAATGACCAGTAACAACATCGATCATAAATAAGAACGAAATTTCGAAAATGCTTTATAAATAGCCACTATTAAAGCTATATTCCGCTGATGGTTAGCTAGATCGGCAGCCCATTACCAAAGAAGAACAGGAATGTTGCTAATGTTAACGGCATGTAATTTAATTAATTGGTGTCTCAGTTCTTTCGCCATCTCCCAAGTTGGCTCGTTAATAAGAGGAATCGTTGTACCTATATGTTTTTCAGATTGACTTATAGACTGGTAGTGGCGTAATGGCTGCAAGACTATGAGCAAACCGGTATGATTCGACGTATAGGTTTGTTATTTCCACATAAATTGGAGCAATATTGACAATTCCGCAGTAATTACAGAGTAGAAAACACTGTCATAGTTGAATATCCTGATTTTCAAGATTGTTAAGTTTGTTAGTAGGTAGGGTCCGTTCTAGAGATCCGGGATGATGCCCATATGAAATTTAATAACAACAATAATATAGTACTACCCATCTCGAAATTTGAAATTCAATTGGAGAACAGCAAAACGAAAGTCCATGAAGAACTTTGTGAAAATTCAATCTGAGAATCTAAACGTTTAAAGTCACCAAACCTTCCATGCATTAAAAATAATTTTTGAAGGGTTACTTCAAGGTTCTGTTTAGGGAACAACACTTTTCTTGTCAGATGAGAAGAATTGGAATTAGAACCGCAGAAACCTCAATTCCATCCTATTACCACATTACAAAACCAAAACCCTTTTCGTTACCCCCTCAAACTCAATCAACAATATCGTTCTTAACTTTTTCCACCCTCTACACCAGAACGAACAGAGCTTGTTCTCGTCTTGAAGCCAGGAAAGCCAAAGAATCAATTAGCGAAAGATGTGTTTTCGAGTTACAAGGCCCCAAATGCATTAGGCGAAAATCCACCTCCAGACTACAACAGTGTTAAGATAGTTTTGGGCTTGATTATTTAAGAGGCAATTAGTGTCTTAGGGCGTTGCAATTAATAGATAGGGCATGGGAGTTCTCGCTGAGGACTGTGGGAGGGGAAAGAGAGAGAAGGAAAGATTGGGGGAAGCAAGATGTTCCGTGTGAATTTCAATTAAATGCTTGTCGGGTGGAATACATAAATTGCATCGGCTTTAGTTGAAAGAATTGGATTTTTTTTGTTCTGATTAATTGAAATGACTACGGTGTTATGGCGAATTCAATATTCTTTTATAAAAGCAGTGAGAATTTTACATTAAGGTTTATTATTCCCTATTTCATCGCAGAGTATCTCGTCACGTAATGAAATCAATATAAAATTTTATCGTAGAAACACATATTTGTGGAAGGAATTGGCTTATTTTCATAAATAAGAGTAGTTGAGGAACTATTTCAGTATTAATTGATAGACAGAAGGAACGAAGTTAATACCAGTAAGTTTGAATCCTGTATCATATCCCAGATTTTGTAAAAACCCGTGTTTATTAGTTGAACTTCAAGTTCGAACTTACTGGCATTAATCTCGTTCCTTCTGTCTATCAATTAATAGTAAAATCGTTCCATAAATAATCTTATTCATCAAAATAAGTCAATTCCTTCAACGACAACGTACTAATTTGAATGACAATTTGTTTGTTTGGATTCCGAACACTGACAGGAGAACTGAAATGGCGGTGTGTGACGTCATCATTAATAGAGCGTATAACGTAGCACTCAACGACTTTGAAAAGTCATTACTTCAACTTCTACACCGCAACCATCACCACCAGCGAAAAAAGACACCCTCACCTCTAAGGGTTGAAACCCCCAACCCTCCGGATAAAATCCGACCAAACCCCCCCTCATCCCTCGTTCCTGTGCAATCTCACCCCCAACCCAGCCCAGAAACTAATAAATTCGTCCACGCGAGCCAATTTGCTTCGTAGACTTCCAAGTTATCGTGCGAAAGGAAATAAGGGTGTCGTCACCCTCGGGGTCGGCTGAACGAGGGGTCAGAAACAGGTAATATCGGGGAAAAGGCGACATTTGGCAGATACGGGCCCATAAATAAGGCAACACCGCAGAGGGGACCCGGCAGCGCTGTCCGAATTGGATTGCCTCTACTCGGAGTCTTCCAGATCGCGAACAAGCCATTTCCTTTGGTAATTTAGGCAAGGGCCAGGTGGTCCTCGGTGCGGAGAGGTGGAGGGGGCGGTGTGCCGCAGGGTTCGCGTTCATATCAGGTGCATTCACCGTGGAGAAAGTGGTGGGAGAGAGAAGAATACGCGTTGTGTCGGGTTTGAGATGTAAACAACTTTTGGGATATGTTTAGGGTGTTTTGGGGTTAGACAAGTGGAAGGTGTTTTATTAAGGGTGTAAGGTAGTCGAACGAATGAATAATTAAAGGAATTCAGAATTTTGCCCACCAGACGATCAAGTAAACCGTTTCAAAAACAAAGGTGCGCTACTGAGATATGTCAAACTAAAAATCATTTTTTAATTGCCCGTTCAATTTGTGACAAAAAGTCTTTCATACCTTTTTTCGTATGGGTCATCAGAAAAAGTAAACAATATTTTCAACTTAAATTTGGCATAGAAATCCACAGTTTTCATTCTGTGTTATGCTAATTACGAAATCCACAGGGTGATAGTCTTTCTGTGCCTTAGAGTGTCAGAAAAAGGAAAAAACCGAAAGAGAAACACTCTGGTGGAATCTTTCTGGGATAAATAGACTAATTATAAGTTTTGATACTTATTAACCCAATTCAAAATTAACAAGTAGGACTAGAAGAAACACCCTGTATCTCGAAGACAAAGCATTCGCTTGCCCTTTTCAATAGGACTTTTTTCTCTTGAATTTATTCAAGGAATCTCTCAGTTTTCTTCGACTTCCAATTTAGGAACACTCTGTATAACAAAATAAGATGACGTCTAGTTCTACACTGTGTCCGTAAAATATGGAACAAATTCATTTTTATCATAGCTAAACAGACCATCTTAAGAAATAATCCTCAAACACGTCGATTTTTGATTTTAATTCACCGTATTTTAAAATAATAATCTGATATACAGGGTAAATTACTTTCGAGTAATGACGTCACCGTCATTTTTTTCAAATAGAACACCCCCATTTTGTCACAATTTTCCGATTACTCTAGCTGAGCTGATTCCAAAAATGTATCACATATTGATTCCAATTGGTAAATGAGCTGTTTGGAAACAGCTCATTTTTATTAATCTAAAAATGTAACAAACTACAGGGTGTTACATTCAAACCAATTGTCGCTAGACAATAAATATTTTTGATAATATTGTTAATTTAACCAATAATGAATGTTACGCGTTACTTTATGAGCATACACAAAACTATTGTATTTTTGTCCACCCTGTACCAATTGGAATCAACATGTGATACATTTTTGGAATCAGCTCATCTAGAGTAATCGGAAAATTGAGACAAAATGGGGGTGTTCCATTTAAAAAAAATGACGATGACGTCATTACTCGTAATTCACCCTGTATATTAGATGATTATTTTGAAATACTGTAAATTAAAATAAAAAATCGACGTGTTTCAGGATTATTTCTTAAAATGTTCTGTTTAGCTAAAAATTAATTTGTTCCATACTTAACGGACACAGTTTATAATTACGAAGTGATAGCAAACCAAGCAACAATGTATATCAGTTCTGTGCTGATTCGCAGCGATAAAGATCGAGATCCGAAGTCGGAATAACCAACAACTGCGATATTCACGAAAACGCAACGAAAGCGAGGCCAGGAAGTCATTTAGAAATTGACTGTGGTTCTCCGTTGTGGTCGTTTAATCAATGCTCTCACGATAGCTTTCTGTGGTTTACACATGTGACTGCTCGGCCAATAAGCGAAACGGATGACTGCGGTCGAGGAAGGATGTTCATTATCTGATCTGTTGGTTTCGGGTCCGTAAGACTAGAAGGAATAGGTATCGAAACAAGCAAATGAAGCGTATTCAATACGCTCTATTAGTGTGACGTCACACACCGCCATTTTTGGTTCTCCTGTCAGTGTTCGGAATCCAATCAAATAAATTGTCATTCAAATTAGTACGGTGTCGTTGAAGGAATTGGTTTATTTTCATAAATAAGAGTATTTGAGGAACGATTTCAGTATTAATTGATAGACAGAAGGAACGAGGTTAATACCAGTAAGTTTGAATCCTGTTCATTCCCCAGATTTTGTAAAAAGCCGTGTTTATTAGTTGAACTTCAAGTTCTAACTTACTGCCATTAATCTCGTTCCTTCTGTCTATCAATTAATATTAACATCGTTCCTTGAATAATCTTATTTATCAAAATAAGGCAATTTCTTCAACGACAACGTACTAATTTGAATGACAATTTGTTTGTTTGCATTCCGAACTCTGACAGGATAACTAAATTGGCGGTGTGTGACGTCATCACTAATAGTGCGTATACAAGCAATGCGCTTTTTAGCGCTCGTTCATTCTAGCGCAATTGACGCAAAAAAACGTCCGACGTCACGTCAGTTCTACCATCATTGTTTTTAGATATTCTCTCAGAATTTTTTATAGTTCTGAGAGGAAATTATCATGAAATTCTTAAAATAGTTTTTCCTTATACAGGATGGTCCAGATTTTAGTTCAATAATTTTGGCGTCGGATAGAACAACTCCCTCTGGACCACCCTGTATAAACAAAGTATTTTAAGAATGGAAAGCCTCTATTATCTAAGAAACGATTTTTATGAATTTTGATGTGTAAAGATTTTATGATGTAGCCGATATTATGGTAATATCAAAAGTGATATTTTCATTGTTATCAGATCTTCCCTTTTTCCGGAATAATAAGAACTTTGTTATTTCAAATGAATATTTGTTAGCTTTTGAAATCCTTGAAAAATACTGAATATTTTCCATATATTGTTCCTTATACCTAAATGCCATACTTTCGGAATTAGCGCTACATTTACATCATCTTCGACGATGTTAAAGCATTTTCAATCTATAAAAAAGGTAAATTCCGGTACCGCTCGATCGCGGATACCAATCTCGGTCGTCATACCAATCTCACGACCAAAAACCAACATGCCAACGCTTTAATCCTTACGTAGCCAAACCACGTAATTAAAATATCTCAGATAATAACCATCGCGGCGAACCGTACCACAATCATTCTCATCGCCTTTAGTTCGCACGATCTTAGGACCGACAATTCGTCACACGTCAACGAGCCACCGGCTCACAGCGGCGGCTCGTCGCTTTCACTCTAGAGAGCAATAGGGGATCGCGTTGGTGTAGAGCTCAGAGTGATAAACATAGATAGAGGAAGCATAAGTCATTTTCAATAAGCAAATTTTGTCCCCAACATGAACAATCAAATTTGACATGAAGCGCGCGGAAATGAAACATATCAGTTATGCGATATTTCACTCAATTCGCGAGTTTCTCTACAAAGAACGCACTTGTTATGTCTCATAGTGAATCAACGTTTCATATTAACTCAAAATATATTGGAATTAATACCTAAATATATCAGAAATTCAGAAACAAACTTCTAGCGCGCCAAACGATGTGAAACAACCGATGACACTAGGAGAGCAAGAGTTGCCAAACCTTGAATTTCAGCAGGTAGATACAGAATAAAATTAATATTCTGCTTTTTATAAATTCAACAATTAGGAAAAATATCGGATTCCAAATATTCAAATTTTCATATTTAATCGGGTATCACTCAAATAAATATATTTCATTCAATATAATATACATTCATAATGATATAATAAATGAAATTTAATTGAAAATATATCACAATCTGACAACGTAATCTGACCATGTAAGGGAAATGTAAAAATTGAGTATACTTCCTCTATCTATGTTTATTAGTCTATTATTCATTTATAGTGTTAAAGTTGTTCAGCAGACTTGAAAATAACTTCCTTCTTTTTTGTTACATTTTCCAAACGATATGCAAGCTTATCAACTGACGATTATCCCATCAAAATATACTTCAAGAAATAATTTGAAAGGGGGGCTGTACCCCCTGCCCCCCTCGAGGCATCCGCCACTGCCCCCGGTTCTCGAGAGGCGTCGCCAAACGGTCTCGGTCGCCTGAGGCGTTCACGAAATTGTACCTAATGAAACTAGCATCTCGAGAAGGCGAGTCATTACAGGTTATGTTTGGTTAGAATCTCCGTAATCCGGTAGCGCCGAACGGATTACGATGATTGCCGTATTCCCACGATCGGCCAAACTGCGGCAACGGTTAATCAGGCAGGCGTTGGATTTTGGAAAGGAACGACGCTATTGTACTTGTCGATAGCAAGTGCTTGCACGTTTTGGTCTCTACTTGACGGATATTCTTCTGTATTTCGATAAAAAGTAGCATAATGGTCCCCAAAAAAAAATAAACTAGCAGTATACCTACAAAACAGTGGTACACACCCAAAGAACAAAGTTAGTCACAACTGAAAAGAAGATACTGCAAAAATATGGTGAGGTAAAATTCATCGTCACTTCAACTGGATTCAGCTTCTAATGAGTGTAATTCTGACGAAGTTGATGTAACAGATAACTTTTTCCGGCAATAAACAGTGATATTAAGGCAGCGAGAAGACTAATAGCTGTCATGACGTCATCGATGACGTAAAATTTAAGTCAACCTTTCATTACGTATTTTGCATTTGTGCTGAACGAAAAAAATCAACAAAATATATTGGATTCTGGTTCATATTTATCAGTAAAACAAGAGCTTCAGGCAGCTAATATAAACTCTTCAAATTGCCTGGATTATACAGGGTGTTAATGCATAAGTGAGACAAACTTCAGAGAGTGATTCGGCACACAAAAATTACGACAATTTACCGTATAATTTCTGTTCGCAAATGCTTCGTATTTCCAAGAGACTGGGTGTAAAATTTTTCTCGAATAACCCCCTGAAGTTTGTCGAACTTACCCGCTAACACCCTGTAATATTCAATGATTTTTTCAATTAAGTAGGAATACTAAACGTTTCCAAAGCTAACTAATTATGAAAGTCATATCAATTTCCACAACAGACATACCAACCTCCCAAATAAATAAACTTAACGGTGAATCATCTCAACCCCAAACAATACCTACTACCCCATTTATCCACCAGATTAAACCTAGCAGTAAACCACTCGGGAAAACTAATTTTCCCATCGAAAATTCAAACCGCAGATCTCCACCTATCCGTTTCAACATCTCCGCGATTCCTGATGATAGCCCACAACGAAACGGGGTGGAACGAGGAAATATGATGCCATCAAAGTCCAACGATATACAAGGGATCGTACCCAGCGGTCTGCGGTTCTTGAAGCAACCCTACCCTTTAGGTTGAACTTCCGACGTACCCCGACCCCGTTATTAGACACTGACAACCCCAACACGACTGCCCTGCACGTGTTCAACCCCAACCTCTATGATCTTTCTCGCTTACACAGTCCAAATAGGGACGCCTCTTTCTTGTAGCCGCGTTTGAAACTAACTCGCTAGAGGTGAGTTCAAAAACCACTATACGCTGTTCGTTTAATGGGAATAACTGAGTCACCTCAGACAGCAGGAATTATTTGTTAGTGTGGATAATTTTCCCATTGGTTTTTTGTTGTAGAAGAACTATTCCTGTTGAAATCTCGCAATGGAAAAATGACCACATCCCAACTTCTCATTCAGCAGGAATATGTCCGCAGGAATTCCTGCTGGCACAAAATGATCACAATGTAAAAAAGCGACCCTACCAAAATTTATTTTTCAGCAGGAAAAATTCAGCAGGAATTTAAAATTCCTGCTGGAACAAAAATGATCACAATCGGAAAAGCGACCTCATCGCCACCACTCGCAATTCCTGCTAGCAGGAATTTGCGCAACGCTTCCTCATTCCACCATAGACAATGCCCTGAGAAAACACTCCGGGAGAGAGGTGAAACGTGCAATCAAAAACCATTTAATAAACCATTACATTCAATTCCTGGTAACCGTGACGCAATTTATAAGATGTATTCGGAAAGATAATGGTAGAACGTTAGGAGAGGACTGAGGATCATCGGATAGAGATAACTCCGACGGTCCCGAGAGAGGATACCGAACTTTATCATCCAATTATATCAAATCGAGCCACTTCGCCAGCGCCCATACATCAAAGATTGCGGCCGGCAGATACTCCAAAGGGCGGTCTACACGTAGCGGGAATTCCTGCGGAGATCCTGGACGATAATCTGCGGTTGACGCTGGATGGACGCGGCAGGATCGTCTTGCGACAATCCTGATTGTAATGCGGGAGATTGGTGAGTGTACAAAGAGGAGATTTTGATGGTGATAGCAACGGTCGTATTGTCAACAGGATTCTGTGGGTCTTTGAAGTTCATGCCATACGATTATTGAACTGGATTCAGTCGAAATTTGATATACTGGGTGAAGTCAGTGTGGCGAAACAGTAGGCTGTTTCGTACCATACCCGTTAGCACAGGATAAGGAGGACGAACTGAATCAGGTTATTTTATTATGTTGTAATTTGGATTTTCGTTAATCTTCTTTTAAGATCTTGCAGCAAATTACGATATATTCTATATTGAAGTATGCCAAGTTGTTCTGAAAAACTCAACAGATTAATTTTCCTAAAAAAGAAGGGTCATTGAATACTCTCATCATTTCGAAAGATAATTGAATTCTAACCTCAAGAAGTAAGAATGTAAAGAATCCCCTTGCAGATGAATACTCTACTCAATAATAAGTTTGTTGCTTACATCAAAATTATCTTCACAAAAGAAAACCCAATCATGTAAACAAATGTTTTCGTATATGGTACTTCATTCTATATAATTCCAAGTGACGTTGTGTAAAATTGCATTTCGTAACTTACAGAGATGCATCTCCGACCGTGTGTACCCCCCTTTAGATCGGAGACGCGATCAGGTGAATATTCAGAAAGAACACAATGGAATCGAAGATCACTGCTGCTAACGGCCGCAAATCTGGCAAATGTCACAATTTATCCGTTTTAACAATCGACATGCATCTTTGCGGATGCATCGTTAGAAAATCCATTGAAACGGTGGGAAACGAAAAGGGGGGACTGGCTACACTAATGCCGGGTTCACAACGACGAACGTAAGACGTAAGTCGGATGCAAGAAGCAACTCTACGTGGAAAAATCTGGCGATATACTCATGTGAATCCTGCATTAGAGATTTATTGGTTGGATCTTGGATCATAGAATAATATTTGACAGTTGACAGAATTTTGACATTTGTTAGTATAAGTTGCATTTTGATTGTGTTTACATTGTGAATAAAAGAGGGAATGATTAAGAAACATAGTAAGTTTAAAGGAACGAATGATAGAACATACAAAACAAAATAACTGTATGGACTTCGATTTTTTTGAAACATAGAAGAATATTTGACAGTTCGTCAGTAAAAGTTAAGTTTGAAATGACGTTTTCAAGTTAAGGCTGATTTACGTCCCACGCTCGATGTGAATCCGGCATTACCAACATCTCCTCTTCCTACCATGTAAATATACCTGTCTGAGAAGAGCCAGATATTATCATGGGCCCGGTGTGTACGAATACCTGACCAGAAATGCGGGTCATTCTTGGAATTCTGTCAGGGGCACTTTTTAATGGTGACTGTTATACCTGACCGTCTCCGTAAAACATGGTATTTTGTGCTGAAGATACACGGAAAGCGGCTGTAACTAGACGAGATCGTTCTGGGAATGAGCCATCGTGAGTATTCGAAAGGTTTCCTGCGATCTTGCAGCAAAAAGTCTGCGAGTAGTTCGTTGTTTCCTCTTTTATCGACAAAGATCTCGACATTCGAAAAAAAATCGTATAATCGTATAATTTAAAAAAATTAAAATGAATTTCGAGAAAATATCCGCAAAATATTTATATCTGTAAACAAATAGTATCCGATTAATAAAATTAATAGTCTTAAATCTCATTAAAAATTAAAATAAATTAAATTAATTTCCTATTTCTTCATTTAAGATTCAAGATCTTAAATTTTATAAATTTTAAGAAATTTAATTTCATTTAAACTTGAAAAAATGACAATTTAAAATAAATTTCGAGAAAATATCCGGAAAATATTTATATCTGTAAACAAATAGTATCCGATTAATAAAATTAATAGTCTTAAATCTCATTAAAAATTAGAATAAATGAAATCAATTCCCTATTTCTTCATTTAAATTTCAAGATCTCAAATTTTTTTAATTTTAAAAAGTTTAATTTCATTTAAACTTAACGAATTAATAAGAACTGTATTCAAAAAATTTTTTAAATTAATTTTAAATAACATCCTACATAGAAAATGGAGGAGATAACGATCGAACTTTCGATATTTAGTTAGAAAACAAACAGAGCATTATCAGACAGAAAGGGAAGTTGTTAATTCTTCATTTTAATCGATATACGACCATTCCGAGGACCATTCTATTTGGTTAATTCTTACTAAATAAATTTCTATTCTATAAACAAATTTTTTCTTGTCCAAAAATTAATGAGTAGTAATTTTAAACTCGATTTCTGGATAAATGCCTACAAGAACAAATTTTTTTATTCGAATTTCACTTATATTAAGCCAAAAAATGTTCAAAACGTGAGAATTTCAGGGGTTGGGGGGATCATTTTCAACGAACGCTTCATTATCGGAAATTACACAATCAATTTGTTGCCATAACCTATAAAAAAAAACAACATAATGCCCTGGTACAAAAATGGTCGAGAGACACGCGAAAAGAGCCATCATCACGTGAAAGTGCGTGTTGAGGGAAGTTTTATGTCAATTTACCATAAATAAATCCACATTTCATTATGGGCAAAGACCGTTAGGTTGCAAAGGTCAACACTGTAATAGGGGGGTTAGAAAAATATGACGGTTCAATTAGCCAAAACGCAATCATTTATACGAAAATGTACATTGTATTCATTTCTGCCAGTTTTTTCAATTTCTTTAATCTTTAATTAATTTTTTATGAGGAGTCTCAGTATACAACTTGATAATGACAAAGCGTAAGAAAATATAGGGTGTTTTTTTCGAGGTATATAACTTTAAGTTGGCATTACTGTTAAAGATGGCGACCGATTTGACAGTTGTCAAGTGATTTATTCTCAGTTTGGTTTGGCAATTTATCATGAATAGACTCACGCGTGAACAACGCTTGCAAATAGTGCAATTTTATTTCGAAAATAATGGTTCTGTGCGGAATACGTATCGCGCACTACATGCATTTCATTTTGTTTAGCGATGAAGCGCACTTCTGGTTGAATGGCTACGTCAACAAACAAAACTGCCGCATTTGGAGTGAAGCTAATCCTCAAGTGTATGTCGAAACACCGTTACATCCAGAAAAACTGACTGTTTGGTGGAATCATTGGTCCGTACTTCTTCAAAAACGATGATGGCCAGAACGTTACAGTCAATGGTGATCGGTATAAAGCCATGATTACTAACTTTTTCATTCCTGAATTGAACAACCATGATGTCCAGGAGCTGTGGTTCCAACAAGACGGCGCAACCTGTCACACAGCTCGTGCCACAATCGATTTATTGAAAGATACGTTTGGTGATCGCCTAATTTCACGTTTGGGACCTGTGAATTTGCCTCCAAGATCTTGTGATTTAACACCGCTAGACTACTTTCTGTGGAGCTATGTAAAGTCATTGGTCTATGCGGATAAGCCACAAACCCTTGACCATTTGGAAGACAACATTCGCCGTGTTATTGCCGATATACGGTCACAAATGTTGGAAAAAGTCATCGAAAATTGAACGTCCAGATTGGACTACATCCGAGCCAGCCGTGGCGGTCAAATGCCAGAAATCATATTTAAAATGTAATGCCACAAGATTATCTTGCGGATAAATAAAATTCATGTCAATCGAATGATCCATCGTTGTTTTATTGCAATTTAAAGTTCTATAGCTCTAAAAAAAACACCCTTAAGTTGCTACTGTAATGGTAATAAAAAAAAAGCAATTTGATGGATAAAAAGAAGAAGGAATAAAAATGGAAATGAAAGAAGACAAGATTCCGATTAATCAACTAACAACTATCATAACACCTGCCAAAAAAAAATGTCAACTGTGAAATCCGAATTCGTTGTCGGGCTCGTAGCAAAACTGAACATCGAACACATGGCAGATACGTCGTCAAGGACTCTAAATCGTCCCTAATGAGAATATCCTGTTCGATATTCCATCCCAAGTCCGCTTTGAGACGTTCATCGAGAGAGACTCGATTTTACGCGGTGTGGTCCTCCGCCAACAGATAACGTTTCAAGCCGTAACAAGTACGTAATTCGATACATCTCAACCGGATGGATAACAGACGTTGGCCAAACTGTATACACTCGATGACGCTTCGTTCGGTCGGAAATTTGAAATTCGTCTGTCTGGCTTTGCTTCGACCTCTGGGTGGTTTTGTTGGGATGGTGATTGAGGTTTGGAGGTTAACTGCTAATGGATTAGTTTTCATTTTTTTGTTAAGGATTAATTCTAAAAATTTAAGTCAAATGAAACAAAAATGCGGAAGAATCATTGAAATATCTCTAGAAATGAAAAAGTTATGGGACTTTGAAGTTGCGCTTGGAAGAATAATTTCATAGTCTAGTGTGTGACGTCACGCCACTTACATGAGGCGACTGGTATTCGCAGAGTGCTTACGAATTCATTGTTGTACAATCACTTGTGCCGTTCGTGTCGTGTTTTGTTCGTTACACGATGGCTGAAATAAAAAAAAATTCTACAAATATTGTATTGTGCCTATGTGTGCAAGCACGACAAGACGAGAGGAAGAAGTAACTCCTGATGAGCTGGTAACTTGCCATTACAAGCTAACACAAAAAAAAGTTTCAGGCGAGAGACTTGTAAAAGTGAGAATGTAACCTCCAAGATACTGGAGTTCACTCTGGAATTGCAAAACGAGTCTTAGATGGTTCAGTGGTGAGAAGAGCTCTGATAGGAGCTCAATAATCCTTAAGGTAACTCTTTACACAGTAATCAATCAATGATCGATTACAGTATATTGAATCTGCAGCATCATCTACAGACTTTAACAGTCCTTAATCAATTAGTTGAGTAATGGATTGGGATAGCTTAGGAAGACATCAGAAGCGATCCTAGGCGTTTCAATAAGTGTATAAGAGAACAGAGATTATCAACATATTAATGATAGTGTTTCAACCTAAATAATCAGTAAAAACTTAAAAATTCTACTTTATTTGTCGACATAGTCACCTTCAAAAGTGATACATGTTCTCCAACAGTCCTCTAACTTTGCAATACCTTTTCTGTCAAAAGATTCATCCCTGCTTTCGAAATAGGCTTCAACCTTGGCAATCACTTCTTCATTAGAAATTTCTTTCCTGAGCATTCTTTTGAGGTCTACAAAAAGCCACTAATCACTGGATGCCATACCTGGAGAATAAGCTGGGTGGTCTAGCAATTGAAAGCGCAATTTGTTGAATTTGATCATAATTTTCATCGATTTGTCACGAAGAGCTTTGTCAGTGTCACTTCACCTTCAAAATCTTGATCCAGTCTTCCCTTTATGTTCCAAAATTTTGACACAAGTCTTTTGAAGCTTGATACTAACTTGACAAAAATGTTATGGCACTGACCATGCCAATTGTGCGCCAGGCCCTAACTCATTGAGTGACTTGTTACATGGAATGCCAAAATGGTATTGCTCTTGGAATTCAATTTCACTTATTCCAGTTTTTTTTTTGATGATTTAACAACTTTAGGCTATTGGTTGAGGGATTATCTGAGATTACAGGCTTATGTCAACAAGAACACGACTACCAATGCATCAATGGACGAAATTAGAAGCTCTGTAATATTTATTAGAGCTGAGACCTTATCCGTGGAAGAAGAAGAAAAGGGAAGAAGAAAACTAAAATCTAATCGAGTCGACTGACTTTTTATATGGATGGCCAAAATCTTTGGTATAGCTCTTGGCGTTTAATTTCACTTATTCCAGTTTTTTTTTTTGATGATTTAACAACTTCAGGCTATTGGTTGAGGGATTATCTGAGAGTACAGGCTTATGCCAACAAGAACACGACTACCAATGCAT
Source organism: Harmonia axyridis (assembly GCF_914767665.1). NCBI lineage: Eukaryota > Metazoa > Arthropoda > Insecta > Coleoptera > Coccinellidae > Harmonia > Harmonia axyridis. The sequence continues at coordinate 4,470,660 of NC_059503.1, forward strand.
CAATGGACGAAATTAGAAGCTTTGTAATTTTATTAGAGCTAAGACCTTATCCGTGGAAGAAGAAGAAAAGGGAAGAAGAAAACTGAAATCTTTTTTTTTATGATTTAACAACTTCAGGCTACTGGTTGAGGGATTATCTGAGATTACAGGCTTATGCCAACAAGAACACGACTATCAATTCATCAATGGAGGAAATTAGGAGCTTTGTATTATTTATTAAAGCTGAAACCATATCGGCGAAAGAAGAAGAAAAAGGAAGAAGAAAACTAAAATTTAATCGAGTCGACTGACTTTTTACATGGATGGCCAAAATCTTTGGTATGGCTCTTGGCGTTTAATTATACTTATTCCAGGTTTTTTTTTGATGATTTAACAACTTCAGGCTATTGGTTGAGGGATTATCTGAGAGTACAGGCTTATGCCAACAAGAACACGACTATCAATTCATCAATGGAGGAAATTAGGAACTTTGTATAATTTATTATAGCTGAAACCATATCGGCGAAAGAAGAAGAAAAAGGAAGAAGAAAACTAAAATCTAATCGAGTCGACTTCCGTACTGGTAGCCAAAAATTCGGCAATTAGCCTGACCACTGACCCAGTATCGTATCATTAACGCCTTATCGTATCCAAATCTAATCTAAAAGCAAGCCATGTGCGTATCAGTGTGAAACGAGGTGTATTTCCCCGGTTCACAGAGCCGTGACTGATTTGGTGGCCGTTTTTCCACGCCATAGTGGTATCGTTTACATGTTTTCTTTAAATCGCGCTCTTACGGACTCGGCACCGTGACTTTAACCAGACCTTGTATCCACTGTTCCGTGGCCATTATCTTCTTCATTGTTTAACATATTTTATGCGTTCAATGTTGCATGGGTGTGCGCTCATCGTTTTGTCCTGTCTTTTTATTTGCTCTTTCGCATGTAAAAATGATTCTTGTTTGTTATGAGCGGTTTCGTTCGGAAGCGGAGCAGAGGCGGATTAGGTAGATTTATATGAGCTTGTTCTCAATTTTAAATTTTTGAATTTGGCGATGGCGATGGCCTATTAGACATTTCTTCTTCTTCTTCTTCCGCTTTTTTTAGGCTCACAGCCTGTTTTTTTCCAACTCAATCATGCTATTAGACGTTTATGAGAAGTAATCATAATTTTGTGCTGAAAATTTGTATGGTGGGTTCACCCTAGAATATTTTTCGTTCTCTACAACTTCTGATTAAACCATAAACAGACTACTACTTTCTTATTTCGATAGATAGCATTACAGCAATATATCATAACTTGGGTAAATACCTCAGAGTAATAAACATAGATAGAGGGAGCATATGTCATTTTCAGTGAGCAAATTTTGTCCCCAACATGAACTATCAAATTTGACATGAAGCGCGCGGAAATGAAAACATATCAGTGATACGATATTTCACTCAATTCGCGAGTTTCTCCACAAAGAACGCACTTCTTATGTCCCATAATGAATCAACGTTTCATATCAACTCAAAATATATTAAGATGAATACCTAAATATATCAGGAATTCAGAAAACAAACTTCAAGCGCGCCAAACGACGTGAAACAACCGATGACACTAGGAGAGCAAAAGTTGCCAAACCTTGGATTTCAGCAGGTAGATACAGAAAATAATAAATATTCTGCATACTATAAATTCGACAATCAGGAAAAATATCGGATTCCAAATATTCAAATTTGCATATTTGATTGAGAATTACTCAAATAAATATATTTCATTCAATATAATACACATTCATAACGATATAGTAAAATTGTGGATTTGAAAATATATCACAATCCGACAACGTAATCTAACCATGTTGGGGACATGTAGAAATTGCCTATACTCCCTCTATCTATGTTTATTACTCTCGTATTTACCTTGAAACAGCACTGTTTCTAACTATGTTTTCCCTGTGTGCTGGGACTAGAAATCCCGAAAAACATTGTTGATAATAATTTCTAATTGTAGAATGAAGTGGGCACTCGCATGAATTATAGCATTGTTTATCGCGTAAATGGTACCTTTTGTTTGTTTATTCGTACAGTTTATCTTGAATTCTCTGTGTATGAACTCAAAACCAACAGTTCAACCGAAGAATTTACCTACATATTCAAGTGGTCTCTCAATATTTGTTCATTAGAGCTTGGTGGGGAATGTTTAACTTTTGACAGAAAGGCAAACTTCAGTTTAAGGCTCTTAATAACCGCATGAATAATCTGTTGATAATACAATTTACACATTCTGTATTGGAGATAGGTGTTCTATGTATTCGTCGTACTTGTATTTCAACCCGACTAGGTATGTACAATTTGATGTCGAAGATACACAAATCGTATTTATCTTTTGAGTTATTCTTTGTCGAGAGCGGAGATTGTAAGAAGCGAAGTACCCAGAACGATTTCTGCACTACGTTTGAAGTCAATGGTATGTTCACGTCACCAGATAGAATAATACCTATCTTTATGTACATTTCGCTCTTATCGGAATTCTATAGGACCTCGTCTCAATCGATTTAAAGTGCAACGATTTCGAGATTATCTCTACAACGATTGGATTCTCACGAACGTTTGGGTCATAACTTAAAAATAGATATTTTTTATACAGTAATAACCGTTTTCATGGCCATTTTAAGATCAAATTTATGGAAATTAGGCGTTTTCCAATGATGTTTCATGTTGAATAGCCCACTATCCAGGCAGCTGCCATATTTTGACATTTGACAAGTAAAAAGTAAGTCACAACTAAATATGGAACGATGCACGCTTAAACAACATTGAAATTGTTAAAATTCAATACAAAAATGGTGAGAATCTAACAGTCAGAGACTAGAGTTTGCAAAACTTAAATTTTTTTTCGGGTCGTACGTTAATAAGCAGAATACGCTCTATTAGTGATGACGTCACACACCGCCATTTCAGTTCTCCTGTCAGTTTTCGGAATCCAAACAAACAAATTGTCATTCAAATTAGTACGTTGTCGTTGAAGAAATTGGCTTATTTTTATAAATAAGATTATTTAAGGAACTATTTTACTATTAATTGATATACAGAAGGCACGAGATTAATGTCAGTAAGTTCGAACTTGAAGTTCAACTAATAAACACGGCTTTATACAAAATCTGGGGAATGATACAGGATTCAAACTTACTGGCATTAATCTCGTTCCTTCTGTCTATCAATTAATACTGAAATCGTTCCTCAAATACTCTTATTTATGAAAATAAGCCAATTCCTTCAACGACACCGTACTAATTTGGATGACAATTTATTTATTTGGATTCCGAACACTGACAGGAGAACCAAAAATGGCGGTGTGTGACGTCACACTAATAGAGCGTATTTCACTAATTCCATCTGCGAAGTTTTGTAATATTCTCTTTGATACAAGGTGTTCCTAAATTGGTACAAAGTACAAAGGAAAATTATAGATTTTTGTAAAATTCGCACAACGCTCGATTCTCTTCCGAGGAACGCCCCCTGTCCCCCCTCAAAAATATATATTTTTTGAGATATCTTGTAGAATAAATTTTCCACAAGATGAAAAAAAATTAAACCTCAATCTAAATTGTGAAATTTCAACATTCTTAGGCCCAGTTTCACCAAATGCTTTAATCTTGACTTGGCTCTTAAGTGAGGCCTTAGATCACGATTAATGTAATGTAGCGTTTCACCACACTCCAAAGCGCCATTTAATCGACCAATCGCGATTTAGCACTAATCGGCCATTTTCGGAGGATTATAACCTTTCAAGTTGAGATTAATAATTATTTATCAGTATGGAACTCTTGTCTATGTAATTATTTTTCCGGAAATTTCTAATTTTTGGGTCAATTTTATCAAAATATGACTATATGTATAGGCTCAATATTTCCAATTTAAAATACACGTAAACTTTGTTTTTGTGTTTTATGAAATTTATTGCAAAGAATAATTTATTGACATGTTTGATCGAAATATTATTTAAGAAGCAGTTAAACTTGTTAATAAAAATAAATAAGTTAATAAAATTACTTAGGTATATAGTTTTTTTTTTCCAGAATGTGTGGTTTTGTGAAATGGGATAATTTCTTTTTAACTTCTGCAAGTTTCCGACATTTCGAAGCACATCACTCGACATTTTCTGCAAAAATTAACTTTGTTTTTTGTTTACAAGATGACAAATGTTTTGAAATGTTATGAGTTATGAATGAATGACACCTGACACCTAGCGCCAATGGTGGTCATCACTGCTTATACGATACAGAACACTATATAACTTTTTGTTCACAACGTTGCCAAATGGTTTGACTATTTAATCGCGATTTGGTTAATCGCGATCATCTTCGGACGGGTTGATGCATGGTGAAACAGAAAACACTGTTAAGCCTGCTTTAGTAACAAGCGGAGTTTAATCAATCTGGGATCAAGTGCTGTTTGGTGAAACTGGGCCTTAGACCTTAGTGTGTTTATCCTGCCTGAAATATTCCAGGGGCGCAGCGAACAAGCCAGCAAATTCACTCTAATTCACAGGGTCGTTACAGTCTTAATAATATCATCAGGGGTTTATAACACTTGGCGGTTGGAATTTTCATTTAATGATTATAATCACTTGTGAAATAAGGCAATAACGCCATATGTTGTTGCCACGCTGCCCGGGGTGGTGTGTAGGACGTATAGGGGAGGAACACAATATAAGCAACTAAAAGCTCAACCCCTACAAATAAGGGTCGGACACCCCGAAACTGCCGACTATATTGCATTACAAAGGGGCAAGAAGAAGTTTGAAGGACCCTCACCATGTCCTCGGTGTCTTACATCAGGGGGGTTCTTAACGAATTGAGTTCGGTTCCCTTTTGAAGGGGGTTGATGAAAATAAGAGCGATGACAACAAAAAATTTAGTGGAAAATGATTTGAAAATGAAAAATTGTGACCTGCGTATCTGTTGCCTTTGAGGACATATCCTCACGTAAAATACGCGGTCATGAACTTATCAGTGGCGGAGTTGTCTGAGGGGGTCTGTATCCAAATGTGTTGAAGGACCAAAGGTCCCCCAGGGTGAAGTTTTTCATGAAATAAAGGAACAAGAAATATTCGAATTCAATTAAACTTGTATATATGATGAAGTCTTTATATAATTTTTAACCAGATTTTTAATTAATTTTAATTTCGGAAAACTTCGAAAAATAGTTTCAGAAATATAAAATGTGCAGATATAACATCCGGCAATCTGGATAAAAGGCTATGGGATTTTATCAGTACTAATTTTCAGAATGAATTTTCTTAATTCAAATTTCAAGCATGTTTTCAAAGCAAATACATACTTAGTGGTTTTTACTGAAATATCCTCCTATCAGACCACTAGTCCAAAAGAGGATGGAGAGGCTTTTCAACAATAATTCTTTGATTTTACGAGCCCCAAATGCGAAAATACGCTCTATTAGTGTGACGTCACACACCTACATTTTTGGTTCTCCTGTCAGTGTTCGGAATCCAAACAAATAAATTGTCATTCAAATTAGTACGGTGTCGTTGAAGGAATTGCCTTATTTTCATAAATAAGAGTATTTGAGCAACGATTCCAGTATTAATTGATAGACAGAAGAAACGAGGTTAATACCAGTAAGTTTGAATCCTGTATCATTTCCCAGATTTTGTAAAAAGCCGTGTTTATTAGTTGAACTTCAAGTTCGAACTTACTGGCATTAATCTCGTGCCTTCTGTCTATCAATTAATAGTAAAATCGTTTCTCTAATTCTGTGGTTATTCCGTTCATTCTTCCACATCTTGTAGAACAAAATCGTGCGAGAATATATCAGAAACGCACAGTTTTCATGGTTATATTTTATTATTCTATGTTGGTACTCCGAACTTTCCGCCACGGCTTTTTCTGTCAATTCATCAATTTGCCTTAAAGAAATCAGTTCTGCCAACCATTATTTTTCAATGCAAAAATCACTAAAATATATTTATGGAAATATTTCATTAATTTCAATGAAAATGCAATGAATTAGAGAAAATAATGTATAATACTCGTACAGAAGACTCATTCTACCACTCGTTCATTCCAAAACTCGCCACTTCGTGGCTCGTTTTAGAATTTTGAACTCGTGGAAGAATATCAATGCCTTCTGCACTTGTATTATAAATAACTATTCTTAAATAATCTTATTTATCAAAATAAACCAATTTCTTCAACGACAACGTACTAATTTGAATGACAATTTGTTTGTTTGGATTCCGAACACTGACAGTAGAACTAAAATGGCGGTATGTGACGTCATCACTAATAGAACGTATAGAAAACAGTTAATTCAAAATTCAAACCTCCAGCTTTAAAAAATAAATTCAGATAATTTCACGATGGATAGAAAATTCACGAATGAAACATCGCTTTCGCTTGGCATACCCATAAATTCCCATAGAAAGTCCGTGTTTCGAGAAGGCCATTCTATAAATTCTCAAGAATCGCCCTGTTCACCCCTATATACCTGCACACTGCTCAAGCCAAGGGTGCTTCAACGTTCTTGAATGGAGTATTCATATCAGCTGTCACTATTTATTGCCCAGGGTCTTTTTGTAACATCACTCTCTACCCCTAGGCTTACCAGGGGTGGGTATTTAGCTTTTATTGTAGGGTCGTTATAAACGTGGCAGAGACCCTAACAATTAGACACCCCGACTTAACACAAACCGGAATCTACCCCATTGTTGTGAATGTAAATATTGGATTTTTAAAAATCCATAATGTGATTTCTACGGTCGATCGGATTAGGTCTAATCGTTGATTTATCTTTCGGCTTGTCGTTTTGGGTTTGTTATTTCCGATTATCAGCCTTTTTCCGATCTTTGGGGTGGAAATTTCAACCCCTGAAACATTCAGTTGAATCGGTTTTTCTAATAGGAATGATACAATTTCAAATGGTAATAATGGCAACACTGTGTATAATTTTTTGACATTTCTTATGTCATTTACGTTCTTTAGGTAATGCCATTTCATGGAAATGATACACGCTTCAACAACGTTATACTTCAGAATTTGAACCCAAGATTATACGCACTATTAGTGTGATGTCACACACCGTCATTTTTGGTTCTCCTGTCAGTGTTCGGAATCCAAACAAATGAATTGTCATTCAAATTAGTACGGTGTCGTTGAAGGAATTGCCTTATTTTCATAAATAAGAGTATTTGAGCAACGATTCCAGTATTAATTGATAGACAGAAGAAACGAGGTTAATACCAGTAGTTTGAATCCTGTATCATTCCCCAGATTTTGTAAAAAGCCGTGTTTATTAGTTGAACTTCAAGTTGGAACTTACTGGCATTAATCTCGTGCCTTCTGTCTATCAATAATAGTAAAATCGTTGCTTAAATAATCTTATTTATCAAAATAAGCCAATTTCTTCAACGACAACGTACTAATTTGAATGACAATTTGTTTGTTTGGATTCCGAACACTGACAGGAGAACTAAAATGGCGGTGTGTGACGTCATCACTAATAGAGCGTATTCCAACAACCCAAATAAAATATTCAAAAATTTTTATCTAGGGAACTAGTGATGCTAGGAATTCGCGGTAAAAAATATGAAAGGTATTCATCCAGGTATTTTTTGTTATCGAAACGATGCATATTTAAAATACCATAGTTGTTTGTCGTCAATTTCTTTAAGCCAATCGTTTTCTAAGTGAACCAGTGTGTGGAATTCCCATATCTTTTAATTTCTGTTTCCATATTAATTATTCCGAATTAATACGATCAGAGAGGTCTTTGAACCCATTATAAACATTCAATTATCTCTGTGGTCATCTGAAAGGAACTATTTCACCAATTTATATTTCCAAACCGATCACCGTTAAAAAAAACTAAGGAATTCGAGTATCTCGCACCGGAGCTTATTCAGAATCGATCAATTCGCCTCCAATAATCGTAAATTTGTCGCTTAGTCGCCGAAAAACGTAAAAATACCACTTAATTCACCCATAACGCTAAAATACGGCAGCCAGTTCCGCAAATCAAGAATTTCAATTTTTTTTTTTTTTCGTATGAATTTTAATGAGAGATACGTGTAGGTTGGTAGCGTTCACACCTGTATCTGTATAAATCGGTTATAGGAATCGAGTCCAATCTCGTTTATAATTTGCGTTTTAATATACAATTAAATTCTCAATTTAAATAGTGTTATTACGGTGTTGTTGGTGTCACATGTACATAATGAATTAAACGAAAGGTTGTCTCTGCAACAACTTGTATAATTTGTTGTTTAGTTCTTTGCAATTACGATGAATAATAATTACTCTAGGTATGAGTCAACGAACCTTATTTTCTTAGTATCGACACAATTGTGTACAAGCGTTTAAGATCATTGGAAACATTAACAATACGCAGTAGATAAATTATTATTGCACGTTCAAACGAAGCAGTTGTATATTCAATTAGAAATTGATTTCGATATATTTATCCATTTCCAAAGGTCATGTTTGGTAAAACACCAGACTAATAATTTTTATCGTATCTGAGTGTTTCATTATGAATTTTTTATGGGATTTTACAGCTTATCAGCTGTTTGGTATTGTACAGATATTTTGAAACAAGATCGACAGCATTACGAATTATGAGATCATATTATGGTCTTATCGATTAATAATAAACGTCTGAATGAAACACAGATGAAAAAATATATGCCAATGTACTTATTGAAAATGGAATTGGTGAATGCTGCAAATTGCAATACTTTCTATGAATTCGATTCTAGAATCAGTCAATAAGATGATAGTGAGAATACTTACATGTTCTCTTTATCATGATATTAAGACCGTAATTAAACATAGTCTAGATTAATTTCAAAAGTTCTTGAAATACGGAATATAGAAAACTCTAAAAATAAAAGCTAAACTAACTTTGTACTATGCATTCAATGAAACATCATTAAAATTTCCTAAAGAATAGTCTGGTACCAATAAAGTCCTCATACAAAACTATATCAAAAGGAATAATAACTTCAAAATCTTTTTCTGACTTCAACCAAAGACAATGATGCATTGAATAATTATCGAAACTAATGAAGCAACTAAAATTATTGACTATTGAGCATTCAACCGTGGTTGCATTATCTAAATCAACATTATCACTTTCAAAGTACACAATATGCAAACCTGAAAGTATAATCATTTTTTCAAGGAACAGAAAATGACACCAAGCAAATTCTGAGAACTGTATTATTGCTTGGTTGTAGAAAGCGACAGGAAATTGGTCGTTTGAATACCAAGATTTCATCAAAAACCGAACGACTAGATGATTAAAATGCAATATGAGTGAACTGATGACAGAGCCGAACTGGAAAATAAATGATGTGTTAAGGAAATCTTGCAATTGTTATCAGGTGTCTTACCAAGGAAAAAATGAAACCTGCTGCGATAGGAATTTTAGGTATCAGGTTATTTGTATATTTATTTTCAGGAATGTGGTAATTCGATAGCCAAATACAATTCAAACACGTGTTGGAAATATCCCGAAATATATACATATTGTGCTTATAACACAGATGAATCGAGAGTTTCTGAAAGCGCGTAAAAAAAAGCAGAAATAGAAATAAAACATAGAATTATAGCTAACAACGCGCTGTCATAAATGGAATGAATTGATCGTTCTTATGATCAATTTGTTTTACATTTCCACGATTATATAAAGTTGAAGGCATAAGTCATAAAGAAAATTGATCTGTCGATAAAATATGCAACGCCTAATGAGAATTGTTGATACCACAAGCCAACTGCGCTGGGGAATAGTTGTAAAAAATTACTATTCATGAGTCACCGGTTCAATGTTTTTTCAACCGAATGGTAAAAGCATTTTACACGCAGGTTGCATATACAAATACCCTGTTATTCGTTTAACAAGGGTGGAAAGGGACATATGGAAATATAAACGATATGAATTGAATTTTTAGATGCAACATAAAACATACAGAAATTCATGACTCCGAAACTAAAAATAATTAAAATTATTTACGTGAGTATATTTTCTCGTATCATGTAAAAGTTGTTTCATCTTTTTCAATTCCTTATTGATCGAAAATAATTGAAATACGTATGTTTTTCAGAAACGAAATATCTCCGACCTTTATACAGCCATTACCTCCTATTCTGGCGTATCAGGTAGTTGTTCGACAGGTGGTCCTATAGTCAATGACGGTTGTGAACCTACTTAGGAGTAGAAAGCATTTTGCAGTCGAAGAATTTGCTCGAGAATTTGCAATCGGATCCAGATTTTTCAAGGAACATGACTCAGGTTAACTTAGGTTCCGACAAAAGAATTTCGACTCACTTTGCATTTACCGCTTTCGAAAAATATGTTGAAATTTAACATGAAAATGGGACAAAACTGTGTCGAATCACCAAAATATCTCATATTTCAGAATCTCATTCGAAGCAAGTTTCCTTGAATTCGTATTTTGTACCTAACCTTAGATACGCCAATAATAGAATATTCGTTTTTGTTTGTTTAGGCATCATCTCTTGAAAAAACGGAACTATTAGTCACAAACTAAAAGCGTATATAAACGAGTTTGCAATATTTTTGATCATGATATTCAGATTTGCAAAAAATGAGACGATCGTACAGAAAAATTAAATGCTGCAGTATTATTTCGATTCAAGTTGAAACTATGCAATATGAATTCTTCAAAAATCAAACTTCAGCTCTGAAATTTGATATCAATAATTGCTCATCTGCGGTAATGCCTTCCTTACTACCTTGATGATAGATTTACCTTTTGATTTTAATCTTACCGAAAATTAATAAATTTTTAATTGAAACAGTGTTATCTTCTATTGCTATTGGGACTTCTCACTGAATTCCGATGCGGTATTAAACCTCGGAAACCTAAAATAAGAAATCAAATGACATGCCGTCGGCTGAAATCTTTCTGTCTGAATGTAAACAAGTCTACCAAATTGAGGAATTAAAATGTTTGTATACACGTTTCAATCTAAATACTTTGAATAGGTGAGAATTGCAGGAAATTTTGTCATTATTTTATAACAACCTCAATTTTTCCTGTTATTGCGGCTTTTTTCGATATTTTGAGGTTAGCCTGAGGTGTGGCACACAAAATAAACAAAACGACGGAAATAATACCAAATTTCAGAGCGGAAAACGAAAAGATACGAAATAATATGTTATAACCTATGAATACATAGAAACAACTGAATAACGGCGCTATTACTGAACACTTGCCGTCGGCAAAAGTTTCAATCTGAATAACAACATCCTAAAACTGCGAGTAAAACATTCAGTCGATTCAATAGAAGCTGAACGAAAAATAAATCGTTCAAATCGGGTGTTTGTGAAAAACCGGAAGTGATTAACGAACTTACCGGATGACGAGCAGCCACTGCCGCAGCAGCCGCGGCAGCATTCATTCCTGCACTGGGGTACATTTTCCGTTAGCAGGACATCTCTTTAAAAAAATTCACCGAGATCAGCGAAAGTCCACAAACACACGTTCAAGATCGGTAAGAATGCCGAGCGAGGGTAATCCGGATAGAGCACTAAAAAAACCACTATATTCACTCCACAATCACTCCTCACTGTAGCACAGATACGAAAAAAAAAGGCCTCCTGTTTAAAGAAAAGTTTCACAAAATCGTTTCACTAGTATCAGAGATCCTATGGCAAAATAAATACGATTGAACACAACACACTTGAGCGTGGAACGCAGTGAGAACCTTCCAGCGCTATGTCACACAAACGACTGATCGGCTCGCATCCCCACTCCGAGCGCTCGGTATTCCCCCTCTCCGCCAAACCACAAACATACACGTAGAACCCCAATTCTCCTCTGCTACAAAAAGTTACTACACCCCGAAAATGCCAGCATTTAGTGCACACGACATCAGAAACATTTGCTTCAATTTAACCGTTTCCATACCACCCAAGACAGACAGAGTGAACATTGAGTTATCGCCCACACGCGTGACGTCACCGTTTCTAAATTAATACATAATAGATTGGCTCAATTTCAGAAACTGTTGAGTGCAATATTTATGCGCTGATCGCTTTTCGTATATGTTTTGATGGATTGTTTGCTGTTTTGAGTTTATGACTCGGCCACGTCGTCGTTTGTTACGGCGGAATTTGAGGAGAAAAAATTCGTCCACACCTTGAAAAAATTTTGATTGTCTTTCGTGCTTTACTGAATGGAGGAAATTATTTTCAACTCTTCAATAGAAATGTTCACTCTCAAAAATAGAATGAATCTTTTATCTTCATTTTTCGATCATTACGCTGAAAAAAATTCGTCCACACCTTGAAAAAGTTTGATGATCTTTCGTGGTTTACTAAATGAAGGAAATGATTTTCAACCCTTCAAAAGAAATGTTCACTCTGAAAAATAGAAGTAGTCTTCTTTCTCGTTTTTCTTTCATTATTCTGAAAAAAATTCGTCCACACCTTGAAAAAAATTTGATGATCTTTCGTGGTTTATTGAATGAGGGAAATGATTTTAAACTCTTCGAAAGAAATGTTCATTCTGAAATATAGAAGTGGTCTTCTATCTTCAGTTTTCTTTTATAAGCTGAAAAAAGTTCGTCCACAACTTGACAAAAAAAAATTGATGATCTTTCGTGGTTTATTGAATGAGGGAAATGTTTTTAAACTCTTCGAAAGAAATGTTCACTCTGAAGTATAGAAGTAGTCTTCTATCTTGAGTATTCTTTCATATGCTGAAAAAACTTCGTCCACACCTTGGCAAAAAAAAGTTGTTGATCTTTCGTGGTTTATTAAATGGAGGAAATGATTTTCAACTTTCCAATAGAAATTCACTCCCAAAAATAGAAATGGTCTTGTTATTCTTCATTTTTCTTCCTTTGTTATGCTGAAAAAAATTTGTCCACACCTGGAAAAAAGTTCACCATTCTAATTTCCCATTCTAGGCAAAAATATTATTCAGCGTCTGAAAAAATGTACCCATTTTTCGTATTTCACTGATTCTGACATATTCAAATACATAATTCAATTTCGCCTTCAAAAAAGAGTTCCAATTTTATATTTTTCTAATGATACCAAAAAATTGATCCATTTTTTATTCCACTAATACTAACATAACATTCTAACAAAAATGTGATCTTTCTACTTCCTCCCAAAATTCGTCCATTTTTCCTCACTTTTGTTTTAGAAAGCAGAAAAAATGTTGGCTTTCAAAAAAGGAAATAAAAAATTTTTCCACCTAACCTAACTGATAATAAAATTCCAGATTACAGTGACAGAATCATATGTGGGAAATATTTTCCATTCATAATTGCCCATTATAATTTCATAACCCCTTTTTAACACATTTACAAGATGACCCATAGATTTTCTCATTATTTAGTCCTCATAAATCAAATGTGTTTTCTAAACCTCATTACGTAAATCGTATTGTAAGTTAGAGCAAAAAAAGTTATAAAAACTAACAATTTGACTTTCTTTTTCGTCATTGTCAGCCTGTCAAAATATATGTAGAAAAATTCTGTCCATTCTTGCATTTCATTATGATTTTGAGAGGGGGTTTAGAGTGAACTATTAATTGTTTTATTGCCAAATGAATTACGCCTGTAAAACTTGAGTTAGTCCCCTCGTAATCCAACTCTGCCCCCACCCCCAGTTCGATCACCTGACCGCGCCACTTCGACATTTGCTTATACTCACACCCGGGAACGATGGGTACATATTCGCAACAGAACAGAAAAGTATAAAAATAAAAACAGAAAAAAAACTACCCTCAAAATGGCTGCCTGGCAGAAAGCATCTCATTTTAGCTGAAACGGGGTTCGAATCCGTCCTTGTTCCACCCGCGCAATTTCACTTTGGTCCCTTTCACCCTTATAAATATGGCGCCCTGATTGCCAGTATACCAAGCTGCTTGAGAGTCCACGTTCCTCATAAACTCGAACCGCGCGACCGACCAATAGGAGCAACCAAAAGTCGCGCTCTGGCCAATAGGAACAACCAAAACGGCGGACACGCCCAGACTAAACGAGTTTCATGCATTTTCCAGCGATAACTCGGTCGCATTTCGCCTGGCAGCCAATAGGAGCAACCGTTTTCGCTTGGCGCGCTGGCAAACGATGACAGCGGTCGTCTAGTCCACGTGGACTACCGAGGTGCCAGTACATGGCTTGCTGGATCTGTACGCAGCGGGCGAACCAGCAAAAATAAGAGCCGACCAAAAAAAATATATATGAGTAGAGATAAAATCTAGTGGGTTGGGGTGCGGGTTCCATCCTAGCAGAACAAAAGCCTTGCCCGGCCTACCAGTTATTAAAGACCAAGGCGAGTTTACAAAGGTCCGACATTATAGCCAAATTACAATAGAGTTAATTTTTATAGCTTTCTATTCGTGTCGCTGACTTTCTTGATCGGAATTACATGGAGACTGCTGATTGCTTGTTATGATCGCGGTTGGGAATATTCGATATCTTAACTGGTGATGGAATTATCACTTCGAGTCACTTTATCCATTATACAAAAGAAAAGTTGGGCAACTATTCGATTTTTTGGTAGGTACTTGTGAATTAAGTGCTTTAATCAATTAAGACAAACCAGACGTTGACTATAATATATCTTTGGAGAAAAAATAATTTTCAATCCCCCCCTGAAATTTTCTCAGTTTACGATCTGGAATTTTGAAAATCCAAAAACATTGTATATTTCACACTACGTTTCACTATTTCCTGATTCATCGCAAAATATCTCGATATATGAAGAAAAATGTAAAATTAATAATGAGAAAAATATTTGACGAAAATCCAGAAGCGGGATTCGAACCCAGAGTTATTCGTTCCGAAATCCGAATAAAAGTTTCGAAAATCAACATATTTAAGTTTGCCGTAAAAATACTGTATTTAGTATCACCTTGGAAGTGTACCTACCTTTCAAATTTCATGATTATAAGTGCTATAGTTTCCGGGAAATGATTTTTTCCATTATTTTTTCTTATTTTTTGCCTTTAAAATTAAAGTATCATATTTTCGACTTAGGAGGATGAACAGTGTTGACGCCAGATTTCGAAAACAGGGGTGGCCAAGAGGGGGCCAGATTTTTTTTTGAGGGGGCCAAAATAAAGCGAAACAATAGTTCTGCTAATTTTTTAGCCCTAATATGTCACTGAGGATGAATAAGGTATAGCAATCGATTTTTATGACCAGTTTCATGGAAAATTCTTTTATAGTTTCCGAGAAGCTCATTTTTCAGAAAAATGACAAAAAATTATAATGAAATTGATAATTGATATGATAATTACGATGATGCTGTACATATTTCTTTTACCGTGAAGTCCTAGCGCGCTTAATTCCGGAGATATAGGTCTTTGAAATTTTCTTTAGGAGTTATTGAGACCGGGTTCGAATCCCTCGGGTGCCAATTAAATATAAAATTTTACCTGCTTAATTTTATCTTTTTTTTCGTCGAGTTTCGCAATTATTTTGAAATCTAAGACGATATAATAAACCAAAGTGTGAAATTTGCCGTGTTTTTTTTTGTTGGGGATGTTTGAATTTCTAGAAATTCAATTTTCACAAAATGTTTTTTTAGCTACATTCAGTGTATACTGGAATTGAAATTTTAAATAATAATTAATGAATTAAATTAACTGATCAAAATACAATGAATCAAATAAATAAAATGAATCGAGGAAAAGGAATAAATTGAATGAATTAAATAAATTGAATGAATTATATAAATTGAATAAATTAAATAAGAAAATCAATCGAATCAATTGAATAAATTATATGAATAGAATGAATCAAGTGAATCGAATAAATTAAATTAATTGAATGAATCAAGTAATTGAATAAATCAAATATATTAAATAAGGGAAATGACTTGAAGAAATAAAAAAAATTAAATATTGAATAAATCAATTGAATTAAATAATTTAAAATTGAGTCAATAAAAAACTGAAATTTTTACATGGTTGATTTTATATTTTTTCTTCACGTTTCGAAATGATTCTGAAATGAAAGAGGAAACAAACCATAGTGTTAAATTTCATTTTTTTTTTGTTGTTGCAGATATTGCATTTATCTAGCAATTCAATTCATTAATTTTTTCCTCAGATACATTCAAATTCTTTTCTCAAAATCGTAAGCAGATTCGTTAAAACTACAAGAAACCAAAAAGTATAGTACTTGACCAAAGTTTCTTTTAAAATTTTTTTTAAACTCTCACTGCTCTACTAAAAAAAATATATATGAAAATACGGTAGAACGAAACGAGCACTGCTCCAGAAAAAATATCACCCTCGCCGTACTTTTTTTAAATTTTGTTATTTTTGTTTGTAGCTGCAATTTAGAGACACCCAATATTAAACTTATTTTACAGTTTTCATCATTTATTGCACTCTGTTTGGGTTTTCTACCCTTATAATGCACTAACGCAGCTACGTCGAGTAATGTATAGCACGAAGCACCATCTATCGACCCAACTTTCTCGACTCAAAAACTCGAAGAATCGATTGGACGTAACGGACAAACACGTGTTTTTATCCTATTTCCCATCGGCTCACATGAATAACGATTCCGTTTATTGAATAAATAGTCACCTCTGATGCCGCGTCCGTATATACAGGATGAATATTCAAGAGGGGGCTCATAAATAGAAATTGAATATAAAGAGAGAGGTGGTGTATACGTCGAGAGTCTCCGTCCGTATAGGAGAGACGTCCTACGACGTGTCCAAATTCGAAATCGTGTTATAATCGGTATTCGGGGCACGTATGGACCGAAACAACCGGTAACCGGATGATGCTTAATGCGACGAAACGTGGCGGGAGGGGGGAAAGAGGGGGGTTGGTTGACCGGAGGTGGACACATCCTCATTTCGCAATCAAGGGAGCCTATGATCGGAAATGGTGGCGAAAAAACTGTCGAGGACGGGATTTGTAATGTTGCTGTAACGGGGACGCCACTGGGGAAGCTTGTGACATGAGATTTTTGATATGGAAGCTCAACTTGTTACTGTTATGGTTTGAAATATTGGGGAGGATTCAATTTTGCTTGGCTACAGACTAGGAAGGGTCTCCCTTTCAGGTACTAGCCTTGTCCATAACTGCTCAACAATTTATCACATTATCTTCAAAAATATTATCACATTAGCCAACTTATGAATGCTGTTATTTGTATAATTATTCACAACAAATACAAATGAATAATTTTTCATGAGGCTTTAATACATTAATAAATTCTAATTAAATTTAGTCCCTCCCAGATCAAAATGAAATTAGAGATATTTCTTCTTACAAATCACCGATTTTTTTGGGGATTTCACATAATTTCCTTGAGCAATAATTTACATGGAAGAGAGAAAATATTTTTAATTTGCGAATGAAGAAAAAAAACCGATATTTTGTTAACTTTTCGTTTATCGCAAAAAAAAAGCACTGATATATTTTTGTAATACGCGTGAAAAAAACCTACCAAAAATCATTACAAAAGCGATAAAATTATAATTTCGAGAAAGTGATCGAACAGTGCTGCCGTCTACTTATTTGCTACCAAATTGGGTACCAAAGTTTGACTTATACCCGTAAAACCACTTGGTGGTAATCCCTCTTAAGTAAGTATCATCGAAATCTACAATGGGTCAACAATTCAACGAAATGAAATTCAACATAGACTTCAAAACAGGCTTAAAATTTAAAAAATTGACAATAATGAAGTATAAGGTAAACATTACACTCATTACAAACTACTAAAAATGGCTATTCCCTAAATCTCTATTGTAGAAAATTATTTTGCATAACATTCTTTACGGACGAAAACATTTACACTATAGTTTGTTATTTCCTTCGATATCATAGAATACCCAAATAATTGATTACTATTTTCAATAGGAATGGCACAATTTGAAATGACTATAATGAAAATACTGCGAATTATTTTTGACATTTCTTATGTCATTTGTGTCCACTAGGTTAGCAATTTAATCATGAAAAGATACACGCTTCAATAGGTATATTACACTGATATCTTTTTCGAAATTTCATTTTTCAGCTTTGATTTCGAAATATGGCGACCTTACCTGAGTTATAGGTTATGTATGCTCTTAATAGCAAGAAGTTTTGAGGCCCCTATTCTAAAAAAAATGAGGTATTCCGCATCTGCGCATTCACCAATTTGTACCCCCAAAACCATGAGACAGATTTCCACATTACCGAATAGTCTTGTTGAAAAATTTCATGATTTTGAATGGAATATGTTTTTTTTCCGATTCGGTTCCGAAATGTCATTGTAATTGCATAATTCTAAAAGGAATGAGTCGAACTTTTCAAGCATACTTCAATTATTTTTTTATACTTTTGGTTTATTATTTTTAATAATGAACTTTTGGAATAGTTAGCAAAAAAAAATTAACCGCCTCTGAAACTTTCTCAGTTAACGATATGAAATGTATAAAATCGAAAAATCGCATAAAAGACCGTCAATTTTCATTCAATTTCAGAATTAATGATCCTGGGTTCGAATCCCGTTTCTGACTATCACTTGAAATTTTGGTCACCTTTCGCGATATTCAGTGTTGGAAGAAGAAATAACAAACCATTACATAAATTCGAACTTGAACAAGCGCGCGAAAGCTCCTGACTTCACCCTTTTCCCTTTTATCTACACTATTTCCAGCATTTTACGAGTTGTATGACATAGAGGAAGTAATTAACCTTTTTGTATAACCTGCAGCGATTCTCATTATGCTACGTCTACGCCTTTTTTTTTTTTTTTTGAAGAGCAGAAATATCCGCATCACAAACAAAATTACAGGGTATTAAATGCAGATAAATTACGGTACTGCATGTCGCGACGCAACTTCAACTGGAAGTCATAACTTTTTATCGGAATTCCAATTTACAATTCCTATCGCAAAACCTAGAAATCAAAGAAGTAGCTTATACACTGTGTCCGTAAAGTATGGAACAAATTCATTTTTAGCTAAACAGACCATTTTAAGGAATAATCCTGAAACACGTCGATTTTTTATTTTAATTTACCGTATTTTAAAATAATAATCTAATATACAGGGTGAATTACATTCGAGTAATGACGTCACCGACATTTTTTTAAATGGAACACCCCCATTTTGTCTCAATTTTCCGATTACTCTAGCTGAGCTGATTTCAAAAATCACATGTTGATTGCAATTGGTATAGGGTGGACAAAAATACAATAGTATTGTGTGTGCTCATAAAGTAACGCGTAACATTCTTTATTAGTTAAATTAATAATATTATCAAAAATACTTATTGTCTAGCGGCAATTGGTTTGAATGTAACACCCTGTAGTTTGTTACATTTTTAGATTCATAAAAATGAGCTATTTCCAAACATGTTTGGTACTTGTGGTCTAGCAGACTGAATATGAAAGAAATTATTTCTTATATTTATACATTTTTATTAATCTAAAAATGTAACAAACTACAGGGTGTTACATTCAAACCAATTGCCACTAGACAAAAAGTATTTTTGATAATATTGTTAATTTTACTAATAAAGAATGTTACGCGTTACTTTATTAGCACACATAAAACTATTGTTTTTTTGTCCACCCTGTACCAATTGGAATTAACATATTATGATACATTTTTGGAATCAACTCAGCTTTCAAGGATGAGAACTGAAAAATGTGTATTCATCTGGCGTAAGTACCCAATTAGAGCAAGTTTGAGAACCGCTGCTTCGTCAATACTTCTAATCTGAGCAAACATTTCGCCGAATCGAATCAACTTGACCGATTGATCATCAGTCAAATGGCAAATTTGGGTCGGACCCACTTTCGAAAAATCGCAGCTAGTATATAGATAGCCTCAATTACTACATTAAGTGCAATTACATTCAGAAACTCCACTCAAAAAATATTGCGATCGCTGCTTTAATCAACATTGACAACTAAGTGGTCTCTGAGTGGCTTTTGTCCGCATGGAGATCATAGAGAATGAATCAGCAACGTATAATCCCGATCATGAAGATTTATACTCTTTTGGCGGTTCAACACATATATCATTTTCAGAAGGCAAATTTTGTCCCCAACATTTTATCAAATTTGACATGAAAACATATCAGTGATACGATATTTCACTAAATTGGTTAGTTCTCCACAAAGAACGCACTTCTTACTCCCATAGTGAATCAACGTTTCATATCAACTCAAAATATATTGGAAAAAATACCTAAATATATCAGAAATTCAGAAAACAAACTTAAAGCGCGCCAAAAACGACTTGAAACAACCGATGACACTTGGAGAGCAAAAGTTGCCAAACCTTGGATTTTAGCAGGTAGATACAGAAAATAATGAATATTCTGCTTATTATAAATTTGACGATTAGGAAAATATAGGATTCTAAATATTCAAATTTGCATATTTAGTAGGGATTCACTCAAATAAATATATTTCATTCAATATAGTATACATTCATAATGATAAAATTGTGGATTTGAAAATATATCACAATCCGACAACGTAATCTAACCATGTTAGGGACATGTAAAATTTGCGTATACTACATCTATCTATGTTTATTACTCTATGATTATATCAAAGGCTTTTCTGGCATATTATGAAAAAACTTGTTTTTTGATGACTCGTTGACTCGATGACTCGTTGACTCGATGACTCGTTGACTCGTTGACTCGATGACTGATATTGTTCGAAAAATGATAAAGTTTTTCATGATTTCATGGCTTTGTTTGATTTCATAATTTTCCATCCAGGATTTAAGACACATGAGGCATCTTTTAGATTTGTCGCCTAACCTATTGTGGGTTTTTGTTACAGTAAGAACAGCTCTGGAAGATTGTCTTTTAAGAGGAGCTTAAGATGCTGGCGTTGATAAAGAATCCTTGGCCAAGTTTGGAAAGATATTTACAAAACTACCAAAATCTACCAATAGATTTCATAGAAATGGGAGAAAACTTCTAATAAAGTAACATCGGCGCTCGAGGAATCCCCTTATTTAGTCTAAGCACGCACGAGATTGCAGAAATATATGTCGTGCGACGTGTGCATATCAAGCTCAAGTAATATCAAGTAACTTGATATCAAGTCAAGCAATAAATCTCTAACATCAAGTCAAGTCAATGTAATTTTTCACGAACCTGATTTTCAAGTCAAGTAGTTTGTTAAAATGTCAAGCTTCTTTACTTGATGAATCCTTAATTTGTAGAGATGTTAATAAAATCATAGTTGACAATACTGCTGAGGAACACAACAAATTGCGCTTGGTGGATATATTTGCATATTTGTTCAAAGTACGAAAAAAGCGCCAAAAATAATAATATATTAATCTACTCAAATATTGACATTCAATTACAAAACATCCTGTACCTATATTAATATGTAATGGAGTAGGAACACAAACTCGAAATGATAACGAAGGCAAGATAGCAGGTTTACAAAGTCAACCACTCAATCTTTAAGGGAGTGTTCAACCGATAAAGATTCATCTCTTCCATCCAAAAAAAAGAAAAATACTATCAAGTCCCTTTGGCGATTCAACGACGTTGCGTGGTCAGGAACGTGGGTGTTTGCCTTTAGGATCTCTATATACACATCCCAAGAATTGATTTACGATTCACTCCGTGTAATCAACTCGAAGAAGGCTGATTTCGATTACGTTCACAATCGAACCATTACATGAGATATTATGATTATTTTGCTGATGGTGTGTCTGCGTGTTCTACAATCCGAAAACATATAGCAACATTTAATGACAGAAATCTCAAGGTCTACATTAATTTCAAATCGAATGTCTTGATTAATTGTTTTCCTTTTTTTCACTACAGTTTAATTCGCTTTTTCTTCTATTAGGAATGTATGTTTTTTTATTGAATAATCTATGTATACATTAGCACATAATGCGGTACTGACGTATTACTGTGGGAATGTTTATTCGACTATTATTTTAAAGTCTATTAATTTGCAGGTGATGCGGTCAACATGAAGTGTGTGTCCTTCTTTACATCCAAAAAACGTTGTGATTTTTACTTTTTCCCTCATTCTTTTTTTTGGACGTGATTGCGAAAATTACCACAGCGAAATTTGAACCTATAGTATTCTGTTAAATTTGTTGAATTTTGATTTGAGGAATGGTCGTTTTTCTGATTAATATTCTGAAATATTCGGAGGAATATCGTTCTTCGAAAAAATTAATATTGATACGCTCCTTAAAATTTCTATACTCAACAATGTTGATCTAATAATAGGTTTATTTCTACTTCCTAACTTATTTCTGAAACAAGTTTGAAAATTTTATCATTGCAAATAATCAAATAAAAAATTTAAAATCCATTCTGTTGTAGTAAAGGGATTTAAAAAGTACCACACAATAGGGACAAGAGATTCTATGAGACGGGCATTTTTGAGATGGATTCTCGTTGGCAACAAGTTTTCGAGTAGAACAGCGCATATTTCAGTTAAATTAGATGACTGTAACACTTTTTATAAAGCATTGAGATGAAGCGAAAATACGAATTACTTTTTCCCAACCTGTTAGGTGTACAGCTTTGCTTCAGCCGTTTTGCAATAGATGGCGTTAAGTGGTAGTCGAAATAAATAGATCGTAGATGTCATAAAATAAGCTTAGGTATTTGTAAACATAACGCCATCGTAATATTAGTCGATTTGTGTCTGCATCATAAAGTCAATCTCGATTAAATTGGCTAACGAGCCAAATTCTCCTCATTTGCGGGAAGTTTAATGTTCTGCTTTAATATGAGGAAATATGCAGCTGAGGCTCATCGAATGCTTTCAAATACCTATGGTGAGAGGTTTCAACACTTCAAAAACGGCGATTTTAACGGCGAAGACCAGCATGGCGGTGGAAGAGAGAAGGTCTTCGAAGATGCAGAATTGGCATTACTTGATCAAGACTCGTGTCAAACGCAACAAGAATTGGCAGGATCCTTGGGAGTGACGCAACAAGCCATTTTAAAACGCCTGAAAGTCATGGGAATGATTCAGAAACAAGGAAATTGGGTGCCGTACGAGTTGTAGCCGAGATATGTTGAACGGCGATTGTTTGCTTATGAACAGCTGCTTGCAAGGCAAAAACCGAAAGGATTTCTAAATCGCATTGTGACTGGAAACGAAAAATGAGTTCATTAAGATAATTCCAAGCGAAGAAAATCATGGGGATATTCCGGCCATGCTTCCACGTCGACAGCCATTCCGAATATTCACGGTTCCAAGGTCATGCTCAATAATTGGTGGGATCAGCTCGACGTACTGTATTATGAGTTGTTACAACCTACGGAAACAATCACAGGCGATCGTTATCGAACGCAATTAATGCGTTCGAGCCGAGCATTGAAAGACAAACTGCCGCAATACAACGAGAGACATGATAAAATGATTTTACAGCATAACAATGCTCGACCCTTTGTTGAGAAAGTGGTCAAGACATACTTGGAAATGTTGAAATGGGAAGTCCTACCCCAACCGCCGTATCCTTCAGACGTTGCTCCTCGGACTATCACTTGTTTCGATCAATGGCACACGACCTGGCTGACCAGCACTTCCGGTCTTATGAAGAAGTAAAAAATTGTATCGATTCGTGGATCTCTTCAAATGATGACCAGTTTTTTCAATGCTGCCCGAAAGATGGGAGAAAGTAGTGGCAGCGATGGACAAAACTTTGAATCATAAATGTATAATCAGTTTTTTACAATAAAGCACTGAATTTCGTAAAAAAACGACGGAAGCAAAGTTGTACATCTATAAAATATTACAGCTTTACAGTATGAACATTAGATTATTGGAAACCCTGCCAAAACTTGTTCATTTCAAACTCAAAAAATAATTCCAACCGACTCAACATCCGTTCTACCGGAAACTATGCAAAAACATCCAGACAATTTCCTCCCAAAACTATTCTTCCGGCGGAACGAGGCGAAGCGAAAAGACAAACCTCCAAAAAAAAAAAAAAAGCACCGAAATCCATAGCACCCCATCGCAGCAGCACTTTAATATGAATTAATCACAGTCGGCTTTTACGTAATTGTTATAAAGCCTAATGAATCTTGTGCTCAGAAAGTTCGCATGGACGTCGGATAGCGCAAGTTCCGAAAGCTGAAATTTTAATAACGTCTAATAAAATATTTAACGTGTCTGAACACAAACGCGGCCTGGCCGGAGTCATTTGAGGAGGATAAATAATACGAAACAGCGCTTGGTGCGCGCCCCATTCTAAGGGCGAACTTTTAAATTACAAAATAAGAAGACGGGATAAGCATCGTCGGCCGCCCTGGTTTGCTAAATATTTAACGTTTACTTTCCGGAGGATATTTTCCTTCCTGGGGTGATTCCGGAAAATCTGGGTGAAGGCGTCCGTTTCACTTCATCCCCCTTTTTCTCGACGATGGAAGGAAAAACTTTAGAAATTCTACGCTGACATAATTTCGCATTGATGAATGAAGCATGGTTTCGATGATATCGCGAACGGTCTTGTTAGGAATTGGAATCCCCCAAGGATCGAAACTTGTCTCCATTATATTTACTTCATTACCGTTTTCTCGTTGCTGGAGAGGATAAAATTCCTTTACACGATTTTTATCATCCATATAGATGATAAGAAACTGGAGATTCACGGCTTGGCTTGATATTCAAGCTAGCTCTCCTCCAGGATAAGTGGCAGCTTTGGGAAAATTATCAATTTTTTTTTTCAGGTCAATACCTATAATTCCTCAAATATTGGACTAATCGCCCAACTGCAAGTATTTTCGAGATCTTCGTATTCGAACCAATCAATAAAATGGTACAATATTCCTATGAGAGAACTTCTAAATTTTTTTGTAATATTTCTAATTCTCACGAAAATTTTCGACAAAAAATTTTCAGGTTCGGCTGATTAGAGATCCTCAATTTTGACACCGCTCACCGATTTTTCGTAGACCTCACAGTTTCGAGGGAATTTGAACTCGAAATTTGGGAGATAACAGTAAAAATTGAATTTCTATCCAAAAATCGTTATATCTCCTGAAATATTGGTCACAGACCCCCTCAAAAAACGTTTTTTGAACATCGGATTCTGATCTGAAACATACTGAGGTTTCGAGGGTGTAGCTTAAGTCCAGGAGAAGTTGCAGCCTCGGAAATATTATCAATTTTTTTTAGAAAATTTCAGATTTTTACCTATAATTTCTGAAATACTGTACTGATCCCCCAACTTCAAGCATTTTCGTGATCAACATAGCCAAATCAATCAACGAAATGATACAATATTCCCAATAAGGAAAATTTCAATAAATTTCCTAAGGGTTAGGTATGGAAAATTCTACGAAAACTTTTCGACAAAAAATTTTCCAGGTGAGTGAGATCGAAATTCGGCTAATCAGAGATCGTCAATTATGGCACCGCTCACCGATTTTTCGAAAAGCTCCCGGTTTCGAGAAAATTTGAACTCGAAATTTGGGAAAAAATTGAATTTTCCTCTGAGAATCGTTATATCCCCTGAATTATCCGTCACAGACCCCTCAAAAAAAAAGTTTTTCAAACTTCAAGTTACGCTCTAAAACATAGTGAGGTTTCAAGTGCGTAGCCCACGTCCAGGAGAAGTGGCAGCTTCGGCAATATTATCAATTTTTTCTTTGAAAATTTCAGATTTTTGCTTATAATTTATGAAATTATGTACTGATCGCCCAACTTCAAGCATTTTCGTAATCTACATAGTCGAGTCAATCAATAAAATGATACAATATTCCCATGAAGGAACTTTTATTTCTTTGAAAATTTTTTAAGGGTTAGGTATGGAAAATTTTACGAAAATTTTTGGACGAAAAATTTTTCAGGTGAGATTCGGCTAATCAGAGATCGTCAATTATGGCACCGCTTACCGATTCCTCGTAAAGCTCACGGTTTTGAGGAAATTTGAATTCGAAATTTGGGAAAAAATTGAATTTTCCTCCAAAAATCGTTATATCTCCTGAATTATTCGTCACAGACCCCTCAAATAAAAACGTTTTTTGAAATTCAAGTCCTGATTTGAAACAAAGTAAGGTTTCAAGTGCTTAGCTTTCTTCCAGGAGAAGTTGCAGCTCTGGAAAAATTATCAATTTCCATATTTCTTACTTTTGAGAAGTGAAATAAACAACAAATGTTTCATTTTCAATCAATTTTTTCATCTATTTTTTGTTCAGAATTAAAATAATGTTTCTAACAATTTGTTCACCAACGCTACAAGAAATGAGACAGCTAGGTCTTCAATACCTACATATCGGTCCTCTTGTACCCGCAACCTGTTCAATAACCCCAATGCAGACTATCGATTTCACTATCCTTAATGATATAAAAATGATTTTCAGCTAAGCACCTAGCAAGCAAAAATGAATACCAATAAATCATAGGTATACTATTAACCATGTGGTATCCTGGAATGGTTTTGTGTCGATAGATTACAATAACGTCTGTGTTAGTTACCAATGAATGTCCATTTCTGTATTAAATTGATATATCGTATTTCCTCTAATCGACTTTATCGAATAACGGTATACATCTATCTTTATTATTTCTGAGTTCATTGCTAGTGGCATGAAATGTGCATAAAATTACAGGTTCAGCCTTATTGCGATAATGAAGCTTAGAATCGCTGCAAATTTGTAGGCAGAGATGGACTTTCCAATGAATCTGGTTCTTCTCGTTTATTGATACAGCATCCATTCTAATCTGATTCTGAAATTTTTTGGGAGGGTCCATAGATCGAATATCTCGATTGAGTTTTTGATAAAGATAATCCCTTTATCGACGTATAGGGTGTCAAGTATATGGCAAGAAGAAAATCAATGCAACGGGTGTTTTTTTCGAGGTATATAACTTTAAGTTGACATTACTGTTCAAGATGGCGACCGATTTAACAGCTGTCAAGTGATTTATTCACAGTTTGGTTTGGCAATTCATCATGAATAGACTCACGCCTGAACAACGCTTGCAAATAGTGCAATTTTATTTCGAAAATAATGGTTCTGTGCGGAATACGTATCGCGCACTACGTCTATTTTATTTTGTTTAGCGATGAAGCGCACTTCTGGTTGAATGGTTATGTCAAAAAACAAAACTGCCACATTTGGAGTGAAGCTTATCCTCAAGTGTATGTCGAAACACCGTTACATCCAGAAAAACTGACTGTTTGGTGCGCTTTATGGGCTGGTGGAATCATTGGTCCGTACTTCTTCAAAAACGATGATGGCCAGAACGTTACAGTCAATGGTGATCGGTATAGAGCCATGATTACTAACTTTTTCATTCCTGAATTGAACAACCATGATGTCCAGGAGCTGTGGTTCCAACAAGACGGCGCAACATGTCACACAGCTCGTGCCACAATCGATTTATTGAAAGACACGTTTGGTGACCGCCTAATTTCACGTTTTGGACCTGTGAATTGGCCTCCAAGATCTTGTGATTTAACACCGCTAGACTACTTTCTGTGGGGCTATGTGAAGTCATTGGTCTATGCGGATAAGCCACCAACCCTTGACCATTTGGAAGACAACATTCGCCGTGTTATTGCCGATATACGGCCACAAATGTTGGAAAAAGTCATCGAAAATTGGACGTCCAGATTGGACTACATCCGAGCCAGCCGTGGCGTTCATATGCCAGAAATCATATTTAAAATGTAATGCCACAAGATTATCTTGCGGATAAATAAAATTCATGTCAATCGAATGATCCATCGTTGTTTTATTGCAATTTAAAATTCTATAGCTCTAAAAAAAACACCCTTTATTTCACTTGTCTGAACATCTGGTCTTCGAAACTGGTGTAGTTGGAATGAAAAACAGCCTCAAGAAAATTCATTAGGATTCCTGCTGTTAAACCCCAATGCAGGACAACATACGGTGAAAGCACGTGAATTTTTTCCTTAGACAATTGATTACAAATGTTTATTATTGGTAATAACTAACCGAAACGTGTGAAACACTGCTAACCACACATTTCTCATCAATTCTCTCGGTCGATCTGAAGAACCGATAACGTGTAATTTTCCTGATGCGTCTGATGAACGTAATAGAAAATAATAATACCGCGCAAAGGTAATTATTGCAAATTCACGTGCAGAAATAATAACAGCGGCAAACATGTGATTAAACTAATAACATTGTTTGGAGCCACCTTCGAGACAAGAACAGTTCCGAGACTCTTCGTGAACTGTTGTGTCATAATTAACAGACGGTGATTAAACCGAAGATTGGAGTTTATCGCTTAGGAGCACAGCCACCTACGTTATTGAAATAGAGAAGGGGGAAAGATAGGGTTCTCGTTTTTTGTAGTGCAAAATCTGCAAATTCAATCAACAATTTATTCTCAGGGGTTGACTGATTGATTGTGGAAGGGGTTATATTGCGTCACAACCTTAATGTTTGTTGTTCTTGCCACTGCACCATCTGAAGCTCAGCTTCCAGCTCCTAAGTTCTAATGAATTCCACTAGGTATCTAAGATGGCTTCAAGGAGGTTAAAATCTAACTCCTACAAGTTTCTCGTCCAGAGTATTTTGCAATGAGGAAATATTTTTCGACCAACATCAAGAGGTTTTCTTCCTCTCCACAGAATTTGCACATATTAGCCTCTGATGGACCTATTTCCATCAGGTGCTTCCAGAGGCAACAATGCCCCCTTAGGAAGTATGGGTTGAGTGAAGAGGAGTAGCATGTTTTCATAGAAATCCAGATACTTATTAGACATTGAAGTAGTGAAGTTCTGAAGGAACTTCACAGGTCATATCTCTTTCGGTTTTCTTTTTTAGGAAACTCTTTGTTATAACGGGTGTTTTTCTTCGAGGTATATAACTTTAAGTTGGCATTTCTGTTCAAGATGGCGACCGATTTAACAGTTGTCAAGTGATTTATTCTCAGTTTGGTTTGGCAATTCATCATGAATAGACTCAAGCCTGAACAACGATTGCAAATAGTGCAATTTTATTTCGAAAATAATGGTTCTCTGCGGAATACGTATCGCGCACTACGTCCATTTTATTTTGTTTAGAGATGAAGCGCACTTCTGGTTGAATGGCTTCGTCAACAAACAAAACTACCGCACCAAACTGAGAATGGTTTGTGGCTTATCCGCATAGACCAATGACTTTACATAGCGCCACAGAAAGTAGTCTAGCGGTGTTGGAACCACAGCTCCTGGACATCATGGTTGTTCAATTCAGGAATGAAAAAGTTAGTAATCATGGCTCTATACCGATCACCATTGACTGTAACGTTCTGGCCATCATCGTTTTGGAAAAAGTACGGACCAATGATTCCACCAGCCCATATAGCGCACCAAACAGTCAGTTTTTCTGGATGAAACGGTGTTTCGACATACACTTGAGGATTAGCTTCACTCCAAATGCGGCAGTTTTGTTTGTTGACGTAGCCATTCAACCAGAAGTGCGCTTCATCGCTAAACAATATAAAATGGACCTAGTGCGCGATACGTATTCCGCACAGAACCATTATTTTCGAAATAAAATTGCGCTATTTGCAAGCGTTGTTCAAGCGTGAGTCTATTCATGATGAATTGCCAAACCAAACTGAGAATAAATTACTTGACAGGTGTTAAATCGGTCGCCATCTTGAACGGTAATGCCAACTTAAAGTTATATACCTCGAAAAAAAACACCCGTTACAAGTTTCTTGTCCAATGCAGGTTTTGCGTTGGCTGAGGTATTCCGTCACCAGGTGATCCGGAGTTTCTTCCTCATCCCCACAGAATCTGCACTCGTCATTTTCTGCTAAACCCATTCTCATGAGGTGTTTCCTAAGGCGACAATACCCTGTGAGAAAACCAGTGAGGAGATGTCGTATATTCTTGGTAAGATCCAGATACATCTTGGATCTCGTAGTGTCAATGCAACTAACTCTTTTTCACATTTGCCAATAGCACAGAAAGATCCCGAAACCGTAATGTCAAAATTGTGCTTTTTTTTATTTTATGGAGGCTTCAAAGCCTAATGTTTGTATTATTCAGGATGCTACGAATTGAATAAAACGATATCAATAAAGTAATGACTTTAATGTCATGCACACCCCTGATTCAGCCATCCATCAATTGCTAATGATCGAAAACAATTCCGAACAACATTCATAAAACTACAAACTGCACTGAATCGACATCAAACATTTCAATGCTCCAATTCCACATTTATGACTGATTTGTAACCCCGCGGCACAATGGAATAACGAGTTCTAGAAAATGACCACGTTCTCAACGATGTGGTTTATGCAAATTATCATTTTTCCAGTAAACACACAGAGATTAAAACAAAGCAAACATAATTCCTTTTACCTACCGACTATTTTTGGTGTTGCTGCTTTCGGTCGCGTGTTTTAGATCGAAATCTGACTTGGAATGCGGGATATTTATTCGAAGACGTTATCTTGATCAATAACTGTAGAAGTTCAAGGAGGACAGGGTCGGAACTGCCCAATTCGGGCGGTGACTGCAGCAGAGGCCATTAGGGTCACATTTCTACACATTGTATAGGATGATTGAGGACGTCTGGTGGTGTTGTTCTTGTTAGAATGATGAGATCCACTACTGGTTTATACTTTCCAATTATGAACCTTTGATATTCTTCAGTGCCGGCTAATTTTTGAGAGCTACACAGCTCCAGCACCGGCTCAGAGAATGAGAAAATCAGTTACATTTTTTTAATTTTATATTGTATATTGTTTTGGAAATAAAAATGTCCAATTAAGTTATTTTACCAACGTATAATGCTTATCCTCTCCACTTGATACGCCCCTGTACTACTACGTCAGCAAGCCGGCACAGCTCCATCTACCTGAAGTGATCTTGAGCAGACCAATGATTGAGCTATCCATAGAGTAATAAACATAGATAGAGGGAGTATACGCAGTTTTCACATGTCCCCAACATGGTTATAGATTACGTTGTTGAATTGTCATATATTTTCAAATTCACAATTTTACTATATCGTTTTGAATGTATATAAAATTGAATAAAATATATTATTTGAGTGATTCCCGATTAAATATGTAAATTTAAATATTTGCAATCCGATATTTTTCCTAATTGTCGAATTTATAATAAGCAGAATATTTATTATTTTCTGTATCCACCTGCCGAAATCCAAGGCTTGGCAACTTTTGCTCTTCTAGTGTCATCGGTTGTTTCACGTCGTTTGGCGTTTGTTTTCTGATATATTTAGGTATTCATCTCAATATATTTTGAGTTGATATGAAACTTTGATTCACTATGGGACATAAGAAGTGTGTTCTTTGTGAAAAAACTCGCGAATTGAGTGAAATATCGTATCACTGATACGTTTTCATTTCCGCGCGCTTCTTGTCAAATTTGATAGTTCATGTTGGGGACAAAATTTGCTTATTGCAAATGACATATGCTCCCTCTATCTGTGTTCATTACTCTGAGATTTTAAATCAAAATAGGAACTAGAGATCAATCCATTGACTTATTTTTTTACTACAACAAAAATACAGAAAAAAATATCAAATATCAGAAGAAATAAAAAAAATTAAATTGATTACGTACACGTCTTTATGGGTGGCCGTTCTTTTATGGATATAGAGGTCGCTTGAGAAATCACTCAGAGATTTTAAATTCTCACGGTAAACGTGAATGAACAGATGAACATGAACGCAAAAGCGCCAGACCTCGCGTCTAACAAAGCAAAATTAAAATTATATGCGATTTCAACGTCCAGGAATATCGTGGAATCCATGTGTATTTTCACGGTGAGTGTTTTGTTTCGAGAGAATTATTGTGATCCCCAAGCACATTCATCTCCACTGCATTGACTTCATAGAAACTGGCAGTTTTAATTGCATCGTAATTTTCGCACAGTTGGTATTATGTATGGCGTATTACGAGGTCTTTATTTCGGGCTCAAACCATATCTAATTGGAATTTATGGAAGTTGCTTGAGCCACCTGTATGTATTCCGTCAGAATGTTGTCGAATCTTGAATGAATTGCCTTATGCATTTATGTGAATTTCCATTGAAAATGTAGGAAACTGTGAAGTGAAAATGCTCCGGGTTTGAGCGAGCAGATGGCGCTCATCGAAGAGCATTACTTCAAGCTTCACGTTTGATTGTCGGAAATGAAATCATTCTGACTGCAATGAGTGAAGATAATTTCCACTAACAATACTAATATTTAAATTTATGATAAATGAAAAATCAAATGTTATGATAAATGAAATTCATGTCAATCGAATAATCCTTCGTTGTGTTATTGCAATTTAAAGTTCTATAGCTCTAAAACAAACACCGTTTATATGGTAAAGTTTCCGAGAAATGGTTTTCATTTATATTGCCCTCAAATTTCAAGTATCGTTTTCTCAATCTAAGAGCAATTGAGTTTATGTATCAATTTCATGGAAATATTTCGTATAATTATCGAGAAAAGCTTTCGACGATGGACAATAGGATTTTTTCATTCTGCATCGATCGTGAGAATAAAGAAAACTTAATTTGAAACGACATTTTTTACATCTAGTCGGATCAATGAACTTCTTTGGTTCTGCCAAAGCTATTAACACAAAGTTTTGCACGAACCTTGAAATTGTTGTTCTATATATAGGCGCAAAATCTCAACCCCATCAGATCGGTAATCACGGAAATATTAGGTATTTACTTTCCAATATTTTCTTGCATTTTCTTTGGTTTTGAATGCTTTAATGATGTGACCAACTTGAAATCTTAACTCGATTGATTTTGAGAACACATAAATATTGAATTTTTTTTTTCGATATTCTTCTTGAATATACTATGCTGTTTGGAAATTAACGGCTATAATTATTTATTTACTTTGATCATTAACGTTCCTAACTGTGACATTCGAGATCCATACCTATCCTCAAAGTTTTAAATTTATAGGTTCTTTCCGTTCGAGAGTTATCCTTTTTACGGTCGGACAGAATTAAATTCGACCAGTTCTAATCTAACGTGACGATATAAAACCCCCAGGATCCATTACAAGCAAATCATCGAAGGATATGTAGATCTTTTTGCTCGCTCACGAGATTATATCATAAAAGCGGGGCACAATCGACCAACAGACAGCTCATAATAAATGTGTGGGGTCTGAAAGGCCGGAATGAATCCTGAGCCTGAACCCAATTCAATTTTACTTTCGTTATTGTTCGTCGAAACACTAAAATAACCGTTAATATTTTACTGCTGGATTTAAAGACCGTCAAGTTACACGAATTTATGCCCGCGCAAATGATCCATCAAATTAAAAACAAACAGGTTAGGTTTAATTGGCTGCAGATGCTCGACGCGGCCATCTCGATATTGGAAGGAAAGGTCCTTGGAAAACTGAGGCAACTTGATTGTAGTGCGATTTTCCAACAAGGAGGTTACATATTATTGAATTAAGTTCAGACAATTTATTCATTCTGGAAAAAGTACCTCCCTGAGCGAGAATCGAACCCGCAACCTCCGAATTACTAGTCCGAAACACTCTCCTTTGAGCTATCGAGGAAGTTGAAGATTATAATAATAATAATAATAATAGTGTCTTTATTTGGCAAATTCTAGGGGCGAAGTCTAGCCAAGGCTGCTCCACTCAACCCCCAACAAAATACAAAAAAAGGAAAAAACAAAAATTAAAATTAATGAAAGGAAATACAACATAAATAATATACATCATGAATATCACCAAAAATGAAACTTATCTACAAAATCTGCAACTGGCTCGAAAATAAAACATTCTTCAATTCTTTTCTCAATGAGTTCAAAGAAGATTCTCCGTGAATATACAGACCTTAAACTATTATTTATCTAGTTACATATTATGTTATGGCCAGGATATCCTAATGATTTTTTGCGCTTGGGATTATCGTAGTCCTGATCAAGTAGTGCCTCAATTCGGCATCTTCGAAAACCTTCTCTCTCCCACCGCCATGCTGGCATTCGACGTCAAAATCACTGTTCTTGAAGCGTTCAAACCACTCTCGACACGTTCTTGCATTAATAGCGGCCTCACTATAGGTATTTGAGAGCATTCGATGAGCCTCAGCCACAGATTTCTGCATATTGAAGCAGAAAATTTAAACCGTAAGCTGACATGTTTAATCGAGAATAACTTCATGATGCAGACACAAATCGACTAATATTTTGATGGCATTATGTTTACAAATATCTAAGCTTATTGTATGACATCTACGATCTATTTATTTCGACTACCACTTACCGCTTACCCATCTAATGCAAAACGGCGGAAGCAAAGTTGTACACCTAATAAAAACGACAAGACAGTAGGTAACTTGAAAATATTTCAACGCCAAATATGCAGACACAATAACGTATGAAAACCTTGTTATATATCTCAAATACCACTGAATTTCCCCAATTCAAGGAAAAAATCGCCAAACCTGGCATCACTGTAACAAAAATATGAAACAGTATAGGGGCCCCATTACAGATCCCTGCACCTCCAATCCCGATAACTAAATAAACAAATCCACCTTCCCCCCTCCCATCAGGTTGATCCTACCTCCCCTCCCACCCCCTCTACACCGTCCACTTTTCCGCCAACCGCCTCAACCCGTAATTACTATTATAAAGAGTTCCGACCGCCACCGGGCTCGGCAGGCTTACGGACATCCAAGTTGGCCGGGCAGACCGCAGAGCTAACGCGACCACGTTTCGGAATTCTGTGGTTTGGCTATTAAATAAGGGCTCGCTCTGTGGAACGGCCAGCGCCACCGCTGCATTCCCCGGCGACCGCAAGATCGGCTTGCCTCTTCTCTATCCAATTAGTAACTTAATTAATATTGATGCCGCGCAAAGAACGACTCCTGCCCGGTTTAACAACCTCGGCAGGACTAGCGCCGACGACGTAATTGCGGGGGTCTCTAGTACTACAAAACGTTCCTGCTAATGCCTATTCGATATCTGATGAATTTATTATGGTCGCTCTTGAGCGTTGTTGCAGCGCCAAATTTGTTGCTATCCGACTCGGAGGACCATTTTTAAGTGAGGAGTGGTGCTAAGGGTTGTACTAGGAGTACTTGTTGTGAAGATACAAAGAATATGAACTGAAATGACAGAAATATGAAGGGTTTTCAAAGAGGAATGATACTTGATAGGAACAACACTGTGTTTCATGAAAATATACCTTTGAAAAACTTTTGAGCCAATTGCACCATTCAAAAAATAAACGCTGTTTACCTAATCAATGTTTAGTACTAATCGATGATTATAATTTCTACCGATTGCACCGTTTGATATCGATAATCGATGTTTAGCTAAACATGAGATATATTTGGCAACATTTCAAAATATCGACGGTGATCATAGAAAAATTAGGAATTTCAATTTTCTAGTATAATGTTCTCTGTTCTTGTGGTGACAAAGTTAAAATAAATCCCAAATTATCATTATAAATTGTCATTGAATGATAAATCACGATCTGAATCAGAATCCATATTTCAATTTTGAAATTCCTCACAAAACCAAACACAGAAACATATCATGTGACACCATCAGGTTATGTCCATAAAGACATAATGTTTATGGTTATGTAATAAGTCATATGTTTTGACGTTTTGAGTTGCGCAGAACCATAGACATTATATCAAATCGATATTAGGTCTATGCCCAGAACCCTGTTTAAAACTAATCGGGAAAATAAACGTCCAAATTTTCCTGTTTAGTGTAATTGGTGATTAGGCCACATTAAACGTCATTTGACAGATGGTGCAAGAGAAATCAGAAAGTAATCAATGTTTAAATTTTTAATCAACGATTAGGCAAATAGTGCAACTGGCCCTTATAAATTGGTAAATTGTTTCAACAAAATCAGTGCTTGTTTCTGAATACTGAGATAAATTTAAGAACAATTCAAGGAAGACATTTCTCAGTTAATTCGTCTTATTGTAGATCAAAAGCAACATTACCGTCTTGGGTTACATCTAGGAAGTAGTGAAACCAAAAGTTGTGCCTTATACACTGTGTCCGTAAAGTATGGAACACATTCATTTTTAGCTAAACAGACCATTTTAATGAATAATACTGAAACACGTCATTTTTTCATTTTAATTTGATAATCTAATATACAGGTTGAATTACTTTCGAGTAATTACGTTACCGTCATTTTTTTTAAATGGAACACCCTCATTTTGTCTCAATTTTCCGATTACTCTAGCTGAGTTGATTCCAAAAATGTATCACATGTTGATTCCAATTTGTACAGGGTGGACAAAAATACAATAGTTTTGTGTGTGCTCATAAAGTAACGCGTAACATTCGTTATTAGTGAAATTAATAATATTATCAAAAATACTTATTGTGTAGCGGCAATTGGTTTGAATGTTACACCCTGTAGTTTGTTACATTTTTAGATCAATAAAAATGTATAAAAATAAGAACCAAACATGTTTGGAAACAGCTCATTTTTATTAATCTAAAAATGTAACAAACTATATCATTTACTCCTTGCTATACTATATATGTTTTACAAAAAAAGTATTTTAAATTTCAACAGCTCCTTCTGGGTGTTGCAGTTACTTTGTCAGTTAATATATAAGATTAGCCGGTCTTGACTAAATCGATGATATTTTCTATATTACAATTTAATTACACTCCTGATATCCAGGAAACATTAAGAGACATTACAATTAATGATAAAGGATAACGATTCGTTATGAAGAGAAGAGGGAGTTAAAAACGCACCAATAAGAGCGGTTTTAATGGAAAAACGCAGTTATAGATTTCCCCAACAGACCATCAAATAAATCCAGTTAATAATTTAATCGCCAAATGATGCCGGGCATGATTGATGTAATTTCATTAATAATGAAATGATGTAGTTTCATGAAAACGACAAATGCCTGCGTTTCTGATTACGTTGTAATTAGTGATTGGATATGAAACTTGTATCTATTACATTCAATATGAATGTATTATTTCTTCATGAAGTGGAAATAGATTACCTACGTGGGGTATACAAGGCAATGACATCGACATATTTTCACTAATATTTGCTTCTCGGAAATATATCTTGACATTACATTATAAATGAAAACAATATTCAATTTCCGCTAATTTTGTTTGTTTCGTAATAATATGACATCTTCAGGTGACTACTACTGATTACTGATTATACATCAATACAGAGCATTAAATTGATTAATAACAACATAAGAAGAATTCATGGTATGAAGAAACAATTGTCGTGGATTGAAAAACTTGCGAAAATTGATATTGATCTTATTCAATAAGTTCCGGACCTGCAAGCGCATAGATCATGAAAATAAATATTAAAATTTTGTGACTTAGCCAAAGCGTTCTAACATCTAGGAATCTAGCTCCTAAGAAGAGTGAACTATTGCAAAATGTAGTACTCTCAAACTATTGATGCTATGGGGGTAGAATAGTTATTTATAATACAAGTGCAGAAGGCATTGATATTCTTCCACGAGTTCAAAATTCAAAAACGAGCCACGAAGTGGCGAGTTTTGGAATGAACGAGTGGTAGAATGAGCCTTCTGTACGAGTATTATACATTATTTTCTCTAATTCATTGCATTTTCATCGAAATTAATGAAATAATTCCATAAATATAATTTAGTGATTTTTGCATTGAAAAATGTTGGTTGGCAGAACTGATTTCTTGAAGGCAAATTGATGAATTGACAGATAAAGCCGTGGCGGAATGTTCGGAGTACCAACATAGAATAATAAAATATAACCATGAAAACTGTGCGTTTCTAATATATTCTCGCACGATTTTGTTCTACAAGATGTGGAAGAGTGAACGGAATAACCACAGAATTAGAGAAAATATTTTATTAATACAATCATGACAACAAATATTTCATGATTCTGTGTAGACAATTGTGGTAAACATTAATTTTCAAAATTTGATTTTTTTGCCTATAGCTCGAGCTATAGGAGACGTAATGCGGTATAACAATTAATTTTTTTATTCAAATTTCTAGCTAATAGCTGTTATACTTTCCGAGAATACCCCTAGAAAATTACAGGGGGAGTTAAATCTTTCGTTCTCGATCGATTCCAAAGGTTCATTATTGAAAAAATAAACATAAACATACCGTGCTTGCAAAGAATAAGCCAAGCAACATTTCTTCTCGTTAACTCATTCAAACATGTTTCATGTGAACCATCAAAAGAAAATCCTAATTGACTCTAAATATACCTTGCCAGCCTAGCAGGAATATTAAATGCAAATACATCGTAACATTTATATTTGCATGGTTGAAGTAAATTACACGAAGGATATAAAATATTCCCATTTCATGTATTATGTACTCTGCGTAGATTATAGTGATCCCTCTAGTTTATAATTTAGGCAAATTTCCGTTTACCCTGATATTCCACCCGTTCTACGATTGATAATACTGTGCGTTTGGTTTTTATGATGGTAATGAAGTCGTTATACTAACTGACAAAAAAACTGCAACACCCAGAAAGAGCTGTTTAAATTCAAATTTTTTTTTTTTGGTAAAACATAGATAGTTTAGCAAGGAGTAAATGATTGAAATTTGGGAAAAAAAAATATGTCAACCTATAACACATCAATGAAATTACAACTTCTTCCATTATAGTGGAAAATATTATTCTTCCAAAAATTTTCTTCAATACAACAATCAACTAAAATTAATTTTTTTTTTCAAATTAAAAACATTAATTTCGAATACTAAGCTGTTTTAAATATCGTTAAAGACGTTTCAAATTGGACACGTCAAAATGGAAAGTATGTCTGAGTAAAATCAATAAACCACTTACACTTACGAACTGAAACTTTATTTCAATTTACATAAGAATAGCTTTATATTAATATTTATCGATTCAGATGGAAGAATCAATTTCCATTGTTGAAATGTGGGTCTGTGGGAGAAAAATATTGTCGACAGACGTGATTATCGTAAAAAAAAAGAGTGGGCCGAGAAAATCTATTGAGATATTCTGTGTACCTACATGACAATCAATGTCAATAGCATTTGAAAGACATAATACTGAATGAATATGTTATACGTTAGGCAGAAAGAGTTCAGTACGTTTACATTCGATCAAATAGATTATAAATTACAGACGATACAAGTCTTCAAAGAGAATTTGTGATGAATACAGAAGTTGATTCCTGAAAATATGATTTAATGATTGAATTGTTTCTTATTTGAAAGCTATGCAGAGGTTCGGATACAATTATCTGTAATTTTTGGACATTGTGTATTTTTACAGTTAAATAAGCTATTTAGTGAA
Organism: Harmonia axyridis; assembly: GCF_914767665.1. Classification (NCBI taxonomy): domain Eukaryota; kingdom Metazoa; phylum Arthropoda; class Insecta; order Coleoptera; family Coccinellidae; genus Harmonia; species Harmonia axyridis. Next base: position 4,509,882 of record NC_059503.1, read on the forward strand.
TACTGAAAAATAATAATATTCAAGTCTGATCTATGAGGATGTTATCAAATAAAACAATAATTATTATACTGCCAAAAAGCATATTATATAAACCTCAGAGTAATAAACATAGATAGAGGAAGCATATGTCATTGTCAGTAGGTAAATTTTGACCCCAACATGAACTATCAAATTTGACATGAGGCGCGCGGAAATGAAAATATATCAGTGATATACGATATTCCACTCAATTCGCGAGTTTCTCCATGAAGAACGCACTTCTTATGTCCCATAGTAAATCATGGTTTCATATCAAATCAAAATATATGGAAATAAGTACCTAAATATATCAGAAATTCAGAAAACCAACTTCAAGTGCGCCAAACGACTTGAAACAACTGATGACAATAGGAGAGCAAAAGTTGCCAAACCTTGGATTTCAGCAGGTATATACAGAAAATAATAAATATTCAGCTTACTAAAAATTTGACAATTAAGAAAAATATCGGATTTCAAATATTCAAATATGCATATTTAATTGATAATCACTCAAATAAATATATTTCATTCAATATAATATACATTCATACCGATATAGTAAAATTGGGGGATTTGAAAATATATCACAAACCAACAACGTAATCTAACCAAATATACTTCCTATATATAAACCTCAAAAAATATGCCATTCACCACAAAAGTTGTCAAAAGCACTGACTTGTGTCAGGCCAAGCTTTTGACGCTTTTAAGCACTCGATCTTTTATGCGCCCATTGCACCTTCGGAGATCACAAAGCTTTATATAGAAATAACGAGTTTGCCAATAGGAAATACAATATAAAATGGTTTAAGTTCACGGACAGACGGACGAACAGATTTTAATTTGATCACAGGTTAAGAGCGAGGCCAACCTTGATGTTTGAGACTATTTCTGGCTTAAAACTCGAGACATTGTGATGGAATGAAATGAAGCTCTGCTGGAGAGCTCGAAAAGGATTATTTTCGCGAAACTATCAATAACAATGTCTATTGTTGGCCATCATAAGGTGAAAAGAGTGGTATCTCATCGTCCATTTCTAATATCGTAATATTAAATAGGCACCCACCGACGCCAACTCAATCACAACAATACATTTTGATGGGCCAATAAAGAGAAACGATTAAAATCGCTTTTAAGGCCCATCAAAATGGATATAACCAGGGACCGATTCAATTAATAATTTCACAACATTAGCATTTGTGAGACGTCCATAAAAACCGTTCAGTTTATCTTCCTTCCTAGCAATAAAATTCGTTTTATTTTCGAATAATTTTCGAGCAACATGGAATGGATAAACAGTTTTTATGGCGTGTTTTATGCCTAACCGAGGATCCTTCGCAGAATACACTTGGAAGTTTCGATTGAAGTGGACTCACACTACGTAGTACAGCCAATAATGGAATGAGTTTATCACGAGTGCAGACACATTAGAATCATTAGATTATAGCATTTCTACGATATAGCGCCTCCGCCATTTTGCAATGCTTGAGTGTGCTGTATTAGTATTATACAGTTACAGAACTGTCAAAAATACTTCTGAAGAAGATCTGTAGTCAAAAATAAGTGATTATCTGAAAGATCATCTAACTTTGGGTCTCTTTTTTCTGAAGAAGGGAACTTGAATACTCATCTTAAAATAGAAATGATTCTACATACGAGTACAACTTTTTTTTTTTTCGAAATTCGAGGCTTTAATGTAAAATACTGGTTATACATTTATGATTCAAAGTATTGTCTATCGCTGGCCACTACTTTCTCCCATCTTTCGGGCAGCGTACGAATCTCGCGCTGAAAAAACTGGTCATCTTTTGAAGCGATCCACGAATCGATCCAATTTTTTACTTCTTCATAAAACCGGAAGTGCTGGTCAGCCAGGCCTTGTCCCATAGATCGAAACAAGTGATAGTCCGAGGGAGCAACCTCTGCAGATTACGGCGGGTGGAGTAGTACTTCCCATTTCAACGTTTCCAAGTATGTCTTGACCACTTTCACAACATGGGGTCGAGCATTGTTATGCTGTAAAATCACATTATTATGTCTTTCGTTGTATTGCGACCGTTTACCTTTCAATGCTCGGCTCAAACGCATTAATTCCGTTCGATAATGATCGCCTGTGATTGTTTCAGTCGGTTTTAACAACTCATAATACACTACGCCGAACTGGTTCAACCAAATACTGAGCATGACCTTGGAGCTGTGAATATTCGGTTTGGCCGTCGACGTGGAAGCATGGCCGGGATATCCCCATGATTTTATGCGCTTGGGATTATCGTAATGTACCCATTTTTCATCTCCAGTCACAATGCGATGATGAAATCCTTTCCGTCTTTGCCTTGCGAGCAGTTGTTCACAAGCAAACAAACGCCGTTCAACATATTTCGAGTTAAACTCGTACGGCACCCAATTTCCTTGTTTCTGAATCATTCTCATGGCTCCTAATGATCATGCTAATTCTTGTTGCGTTTGACATGAGTCTTAATCAAATAATCCCTCAAATTCTGCATTTTTCGGAACATCTGTTCGACCTGGCCTTTGCCAGGCCAAAAACGCAAAAATATTTGGAATATAACTCTCAATTTAAAAAACTATTTCGAATTGAAAATGAAGCCTTCGCAATCAAGAGTACTTTGGCCATGCACATTTTTTTGCTTAGAGTATTCTCAGTCAAGATTTAATAGCGTATCTCTTCAAGGGATTGCAGTATTTCATTCCAAGACCAATGAAGGAATCTTCAGTCCCTGCTTTATACACCTCCACAGTGAAACGTGGTTGGGTTTATATCTCACAAGCTCGCCAATTCTGATTCAGATAAAATCATTTCAAATTTAGAATCCGATTAGTTCAACGATAATACATCAAAAGCGTTTTTCCGGAATCGAAAAGTAAAGGTCGACCCCCCCGATAGGATTTGTGTCGGAACATCTGTCCGACCTAAAACCCCTCTCAACGCCCAAACACCAAGAGGGTAACAATTAAAATATCACTCCGTTACAGAATAGGCTTCCACCTGCGAGAGTCTCATTGAATTAAAACGAATACTTGCCTCTCGGTAAGTAATTAATTAAAAACTTGTCATTATCCGAAGCGTATTTAATCGGTGGACTCTGCCGGAGCGAGACATCTCGGTTTGGCGAGCCGGATCGTACCCTTAGGAAACATATAAATTCCCCCCCCTGCGCGCGCGCTCCCCCTGTATAAGTACACGCTTGGACTGTCTTGAAAAGACGAGAATCGCGCTGCGAATTCCAGTTTCTTAAGATTGTGTTCCCGTCTTTTTCTGACTCGTTGCCTCCGCTTTTCGCTCCTCATCTGGCGGTGATCTGCGAGGTAGAGATGGGACATTTGGAGGCTGCGTGTGTTGGAGTGAAAGAGAAGCTTGGAGGTCCACGTGGACTTGAAGAGTGGCTGTTCGAAGATAGGACGAATAGGGAGACCCGAAAACGCCCATTTACTTATTGGATAAAGTGGAACACTTTAGGTAAAGGGGGGTATGGACGGGAGGATTTTTCGACGGGCAAATCCGGGGTGCTTAAGGGGGGTTGTTGATGGGTTTTTTCGGTGCTGTTGATGGGTTACTTTTAAGATGATATTTAGCAGGATTAATTTTTTTTAATCGTATATGGATCCAAGTAAGTATTATAAATTAAATTAATTTTACAGAAACCATGGAAGAATTTCCTGTTATACTCAATGGACTAGTTTTCATTTTTTTGTTAAGGATTAATTCTAAATTATTCTAATTTGAGTATGATGAATGAAAATGAAACAAAAATGTGGAAGAATCATTGAAATATATCTAGAAATGAAAAAGTTATGGGACTTTGAATTTGCGCTTGGAAGAATAATTTCATAGTCTAGTGTGTGACGTCACGCCACTTACACGAGGCGACTGGTATTCGCAGAGTGCTTACGAATTCATTGGTGTACAATCACTTGTGCCATTCGTGTCGTGTTTTGTTCGTTACACGATGGCTGAAATAAAAAAATCCTACAAATATTGTATTGTGCCTATGTGTGCAAGCACGACAATTAAAAACCCCAATAAATTGTTTTTTCATGTACCAAATGACATGAATCAAAGGAAGAAGTGGTGCAAATTAATGGGGCGTGACTTAATTGGACCTAAAACTTCGTATGAGTGTGAAGATCATTTTGATGTAAGTACCTATCAGTACTAGCTGATAATAAAAATACTAAGGTGTAAGTTGGTTTGAAATAAGTTATTGAGTAAAAATAACTTTGTCCTTTCACGAAGCTTTCTTCCATTATGGTGACATAAAAACAAAACTCGAGTTAAAACTACACTGTACAACTACAAACGGCGCGAGAGCCTTGGCGCGCCTAAGTATTTAAACGTAATTTATGGTGTAGCGATCACAGGCAAGTGGCGTGACGTCACAGACGAGTCGGAGACCAAAGACGTTCCGCGCTAAAATACGTAAATTTAGATAATCTATTTCTCAGTCATTTATTGATGGATTTTCAAAATTTTTTCACTGATTTATAAAATTTCATGTTTGAAGTGTTTAAGAAATCAATAGCGAGAAAGTCTTGAAACACTGATAAGTTCTGAATTCCTCTATTTCAAAATTAACAAGTTAAATTATTTCGACTTTGCAACCATTATCAAGCCATTACAATAATTTTCGTTTCCAAAGTGATGACCAATACTGAACTTTCCAGGAATAAACTGGTCAAAGTGAACTAAATAATTACATTTTAAAATTCTTTTATTCAATTGAATCATTCTAGAATGTGAAACTTATGATAAACGACGCACAAAATGAAGTTATTGACTTGAACCGACAACCGTCAGAGTTATCCGCCGACAAGTCCGCGACGTCGGTGTCCCCCTTTAACTGAACGAAGACCTGTTTGGAGAGCGAGAGAAAAAATCCCTTTCGCCGACAATGTGGGCATAATAGCGTCCTTGTCGGCGGATCGACGAGTAGCTACTATAATAGCACCAGTTCAATGTGTATGTAGGTATATACAGTGCCGGAGTCCTAACCTTACCTCACTACTTACACACACCAGCATGTGTAAGATACAGTGTCAACATTCATGTACTAAGCATGTGTGAATGTACACTCCGTTTAGCTAACGGCTCTGGTTGTTAAATTTATACAACAGATTGTACCTTACTCTCGCGCCAGTGGCGTATCTTCATGGTGGATTTATGGCTTTTGGATTATCGTTTAGGGATAGGGTTAGGTTATTTGTTCCATACTGAGTTTGTCGATTGGGACGATCATGTTTTTGAAATGGAGGAATTGGAGGATTTCCAAAAGTTAGATTGAGTTATTGCCTCTATGAGTTCAAATATTTTTTGATTCAACATTTCTCTCAATTATGAAGAAAAAGGAATTTTGAAAGCCCTGAGCTGAAGCACAGACTTTGTATAGGGTGTTTTTTTTCGAGGTATATAACTTTAAGTTGGCATTACTGTTCAAGATGGTGACCGATTTAACAGCTGTCAAGTGATTTATTCTCAGTTTGGTTTGGCAATTCATCATGAATAAACTCAAGTCTGAACAAAGCTTGCAAATTGTGCAATTTTATTTCGAAAATAATGGTTCTGTGCGGAATACGTATCGCGCACTACGTCCATTTTATTTTGTTTAGCGATGAAGCGCACTTTTGGTTGGATGGCTACGTCAACAAACAAAACTGCCGCATTTGGAGTGAAGCTACTCAAGTGTATGTCGAAATACCGTTACATCCAGAAGAACTGACTGTTTGGTGCGCTTTATGGGCTGGTGGAATCATTGGTCCGTACTTCTTCAAAATCGATGATGGCGAGAACGTTACAGTCAATGGTGATCGGTATAGAGCCATGATTACTTATTTTTTTCATTCCTGAATTGAACAACCATGATGTCCAGGAGCTGTGGTTCCAACAAGACGGCGCAACATGTCACACAGCTCGTGCCACAATCAATTTATTGAAAGACACGTTTGGTGACCGCCTAATTTCACGATCTTGTGATTTAACACCGCTAGACTACTTTCTGTGGGGCTATGTAAAGTCATTGGTCTATGCGGATAAGCCACAAACCCTTGACCATTTGGAAGACAACATTCGCCGTGTTATTGCCGATATACGGCCACAAATGTTGAAAAAAGTCATCGAAAATTGGACGTCCAGATTGGACTACATCCGAGCCAGCCGTGGCGGTCATATGCCAGAAATCATATTTAAAATGTAATGCCACAAGATTATCTTGCGGATAAATGAAATTCATGTCAATCGAATAATCCATCGTTGTTTTATTGCAATTTAAAGTTCTATAGCTCTAAAAAAAAAACACCCTTTATTTTCGTTTCCTTATCCCTCAACCTCTCATCGCAATCGTATTTGTCTTGTTTAATTTGCTTTTTTTAGAAATGAAGAACGGTACAAAGTGAGTACCATAAAAAAACTTGATTCACAGTTCAGTACACCTGAGTTCTAAACGATTTAACTTTTTTTTATTTTAATTTTATATTATTTTCTCCTCTCTCTTATCGATCTAAAATTGGGAAAGCAGTATATTAATTGAAAAAATAAACGAAATCACGAGAGCCCCCCTGCAGCTAAAAACTCATACAGCAACAACAACAACCCTTTTACATATAGGGGTGAAAACCACCCTCTGCGCGAAATGGCTAATTCATGAAGTGAGGATTTCCGGTTAATTGCGTCATTAAGGCCGGACAAATCGAATCGAGAGACTCGACATATATCGACGCAGCTTGCCGTGGACTGAACACGTAACATATAAAACCGAAACCTGCAAAAGTGGTCGCTGATCCCGAATAAAAATGGTGGCATGCTGAGCAATCGATAAATCCAGACTAATTCTGAGAGTATTGCTGTTCCAGCCCGCCCTCCTCTTCAGATTTCGCTGTTTTACCGCGACTGGATGTTAGTAGGACCGGAGACAGGGGCGGCATATACGAATTTCAAAGGAGAGTCGGTGGAGATCAAAGGATCGCACTAAATCGAGGTTTAAGTGGAAATTCGTTGAGAACTGACTTAAGTAACAGTGGAGACTGAAAAAAGCACTGTCAGCACTCTATTCAAGTTATTCATTTCTACAGAGTTTACGTCTGTTTGTCTGTGTGTCCGCAAATTATTTAAACAGCCGTAACTTCTACAATTCTCAACCAATTTCAATGAAATTTGGTATGGCTTTCCTGTTTGGATCGGGAGTTACATTGCACTACAATTTTATGGTCTATTGTGCCCCCCATCAGTGCTGTTTTTGTCATTAGTCGTCGCAGTCTACAGCTCGCCCTCCAATTCCTGAGTTTTGATGAACTCCAGTATTTAAGATGGCTTCAAGAAGGTTACTTCTTCCCTTCTACAAGTCTCTTGTCCAAAGCACAGCGTTCGCAAACGATGGCGATTGGGAAAAATTTCATGGAGAAATCCAGCCTAAGAAGATTCCGCCAGAGCGTTCCTCTTTTGGTTTTATCCTTGTGCTGAAGTTATAGGCGAAATTCGTTGAAAATTGACAAAACTAAATTGAATAAACAGTGGAGACCGAATAGAGCACCGTCAACACTCTATTCAAGTTATTTATTGCTCCTTAGTATCGTATGTATGTGTGTCCGCAAATTATTTAAAACACCCTTTACTTCTGAAATTTTCATCCAATTTCAATGAAATTTTGCATGAGTATCCAGTTTGGATCAAATATGGTCCCATACTAATTTTAGCTCTTCCAGATACAGGATGCGCGTTGAGCATTCGCAAAATTCAAATTTCCGGGATTTCTATAGCTCCTTCATTTGTAAGTAGTTCCATGAGAGTTTGAAGCTTTTCATTAGGTATGGGTATTCGAATTCAGAAATAAATAGTCCCTATTTTTTAGTCTTGAAGGACGGAGAATTGTAATGTCTTCATCGACAAAGTCGGAATAAAAAAATACTATAATAAGAATTTTTTCGACAAAATTTTTATTGGATTTTGTTCACAACATAATTTCATTTTCTGTTTATTTTTCGTTGTTCTCCGAAACGAATCCTTTGTTATCGTAGTTGTGAATATCCTTTACTGCAGTTTCTTCGGTTTTGTTTGTACTTTCATCAATGACTTTAATATCTCCAACGTTCATCTTTGAATTTTTATCGACTGCTATTTCCTCCTTTGAACTCTTAGGAGAAGCAGTCGAATTTTTAATTTTTTCAGCTAGTATTTCATCGTTTTCAATAAATGGCGGTGTGATAACGTTGGAATATTTTCTCTCAACATCATTCTTGGCTTTCCTCACTTCAATTCTATGCATGAGATAAATCCACCTACAAAAACAAACAATCAAAAAAACCTAAACCAAAATGAATATAAGTTACCTACATAAATATGAAAAAAGCCACTACGTGGAAGAGGCCACTGACTAAGAAGAACGCCCCTGGGAAAAAAGCTATGGTCCGGTTGTAGACGAAGCTGTATAAAGGTCCGCAGATCAATGGCGTCAAGGCCTCACACATACCAAACAGCGAATTAGTCTGGCCAAGTTCCTGAACAGAAACCAACTTCGACATGATCGACCTCAGAGCTATGTGAGAACTGCCATTGAAAACTTCTGTAAAAGCGGCTGGAACATAATGGAATTCTAGAAATCGACGGAATCGAAGTGAGAATCGGTAATTTTATATGGGCTCGTCTGAATTTTGTTTTATCATTTCCCTTTGAATTGGAGTTTCTTGCCGACTAGGTTGAATGAATCGGAGGAAACTGAACCGGTGTGTAGTAACGCAGATTCTGCAAGATTTGTGAGGAATTTGAACTTACTTCTAGATCTTCGTGTCTTGGTATTTCCAAAAATCAGCATTTAAAAAAAAACAAATTTAGTTTCATTAATGGCAGTGCTATCCATAAAACGTTCTCAATTTCTTGATGACTTGATTTTATCTTTCAAAATTCATTGAAAGGAAGGAAAATCAAGCAGGATCAATGTGGGATAGCAATCCACCTAGGAGTTGAAGTATTTTTCAGGGAATATATGTTTTTGGAAGGGTTAACACAATAGCAAGTTTTTTGTCTTGAGAAATCAATCTATGAATTTTGAAGGCATTAGAACAAGAATTCCAATCTTGGAAGATCTTTTATGAGGCAAATAAGAACAGAAAAAAGAACAAAAGACAAATACGAAAAAAATTATGATTAAGACAGTAAAAGAGGCTTTAGATGAATCGCTTCTACAAAAAAGTTAGAAGATGAAAAATGATGCAAAGATCAAATGAGCACAATCATAAAGCAAAATGTAAAAATATTATAAGTGAAAATGGGGAAAATACTGTATAATTGCAAAAATGAAACACCTAGAACAATTCAGCAGGCAACGAAATAGTTCAATGACAATGAGTAATTACAGCAACAAGACCAAACATAACAAAACAAATACATACATAGATAAAAATACAAAGAATCAGGAGCTAGACCATAAGCAACAGATCCAACCACTTTGCTTGTCATGGCAATCATTCCAAGGGTAGAATCGTCCACTTTGAGCCATTTCACGAAAACAGTCAGGCATATTGCTGCTCCTAAAGACAAAATTATTAGTTTTTTGTCATAATTTCTTCAGAAACTCACCGGCCATTTGTGTTATGCAGTGAAATGTATTGAATGCGCTGTATGAAAGTTCGTCCCAAGCAAACTTCCTTCTAGTGAACATGTACATAACACTCAGTTCACCTGGAATAGGTAATAGTTGTTTTTAATATCATAAATTCAAAATATTGACACCCCAGTAGGATATTTCTTAAAATTATCAGAAGATAATAAAGAATATCTTACCCCTTTGTGGGCCAACGATCACCAACACCAAGACCATAATCGCACAAATCTTCTTCTTCCTATTATTCGGTCCCTCCTTGAAGCAAATCGAGAAGGTGTTCTTTATGTGTTGAAGATCAAACAAATCCACCAAAAATGGTTTCTTATCACCCCCCTCTTCAGTTTTCGCATCACCAGGTATATCATCCTTGATAATTATATACCCATAAGTTATGGATATACTAAACAACACTATGGATATGATGTAAACACCGTAAAAACCAAGAATCCTGAAAGTTACTCCACTGAGGGCTATTCCAAAAGTCACAGCCACGTGAGTCATCATTGCTGCTGCTCCGACCTTCATGGTCTTCGTTTCCAAACTGCTTTTACCACCCACATAGCTGTATACGCCAACGAAAAAGCAAAACCAACCTCCAGTTACTGAAGGAGGTACTGATTCGAAAAAGATTGCATACTCTACAGACAGCTCTAGAAAAAAGTAGGTGCAAAGGATGAAACCTAGAGTACTGACAACCTCTCCAACTATTGGTATGAGTATAAATGGCTTTCTTTTACCATGTCTGTCACTCCAAGAACCTAAAAAGATCATTAGAAGGAAGGGAACAATGCCTTGTATGGCAGTTCTGATGGCGAGCATAGTAGATACCAGCTTTTGCACCTCTATTTCTTGCTCAGCAGTGTATCCTGAGGTGTTTCTCACCACCATAGCGTCACAGATTTCTTGGTCGTATCCTATGTTCACTCGACAAGCTTTTTCCAAGTTGAGGTTCTCAGTAGCTAAGCTTCCCATCACTGATGGTCCAATGAAGAGCAGAAGCATTGGCTCCACAGTTATGTTGGAGAGTGCAGATCGGACCTTGGAAAAGATGGAACATTTTTGATCCTTCTCTTTGTCTTCCTCGTTTTTGGTTGGTGGAGATGTCCTTGTTTTCGTCATTTTAATTTGATATCTTCACGTCACTGAGAGTTTGAATGAATTCTCCTAGTTTTTGGGGTTTTACCTATGTCAACATCTTCCACCTGAAGATGGGGAATGAGATTCGTTAAGATTTCAATAGATCTTGCTGAGGAGCTTGTCAATTACAAGTGAGGTCACACCATTCTGTAAAAATACGAATTTTTCATCTATCTTACTTTAGGAAATATAGATCGTTGATAAACCGGATATGTTCGATCATTAGTAATCGGATGTATCAATTCTCATTAGTGCCTGAATCTTGGGAGAATTCAAGGTTGAGATAGAACTTCTGTCACATAACGAGCTGCAATTCTAGTGGATTGGCTTAATAGGAAGTGGAAGAACCCGGATGACGCAGGAGAAAAAGATAGATTATTGAGACTGGGGAATTTCAGACTATTATGGAAAATGCTATTAATTTTATTTCAAATTATTTTAGTGGGAAGAAAAATAAATATTGGTTTTTTGAAGTTGTGATCTATTTCTATTTCTCCATTTGGCAGAATTGATTAGGTACTAGTTTAGTTATTTATAATACAAGTGCAGAAGGCATTGATATTCTTCCACGAGTTCAAAATTCAAAAACGAGCCACGAAGTGGCGAGTTTTGGAATGAACGAGTGGTAGAATGAGCCTTCTGTACGAGTATTATACATTATTTTCTCTAATTCATTGCATTTTCATTGAAATTAATGAAATATTTCCATAAATATAATTTAGTGATTTTTGCATTGAAAGATGTTGGTTGGCAGAACTAATTTCTTTAAGGCAATTTGATGAATTGACAGATAAAGCCGTAGCGGAAAGTTCGGAGTGCCAACATAGAATAATAAAATATAACCATGAAAACTGTGCGTTTCTGATATATTCTCGCACGATTTTGTTCTACAAGATGTGGAAGAATGAACGGAATAACCACAGAATTAGAGAAACATTTATTCCCAAATACAAGAAATTCAATATCTTGATCAGATAAAGTTAAATGGCCATATTATGAATAGGTGCATTTTTTGAATTTTCTATTTGAAGATTCACATGCCTATTGTAAAGGCTGCTTCAAATTTCCAGAATGTCATTACAAAAGATACAACATTTCATCCAAGAAAATTGTTGTCTGGCAGAACTGGTAATGAGTCAAATCGAAAAAATGAGAAAAAGTCAGATGGAACTGAATCTGGTGAATATGGCACCTCTGGAACGTTCAATGACCAAAAAAAAAACTTTCAAGCATATTTACTCACCTGTCAACTGATTTTGTTCATTTTCACGAATACCATCAATTTCTCAACATACCTTGTCATGTACAACAAAGTAAAACTGAATGAAGATAACGAGAGTGTGAAATCCCATAGTTATGTCCCCCAATGAACGATTTTTAATAATGTCACGTCAAAATAATCATTATTATCGGCTGACCTATAATTTGCGTGACTTCTTCCACCATTAACCATGTTTTTCCAGTGCGCAAATTTGTTCTAGCAATTTTCGTAGCTCCGCTGAAACAGGAAGTAGGTGGTCACAATTATTTGTCAATTTATGGAAGGATCTTGTAATGATGGACCACAGGTGTTCTCTGGTAGTCAAGAAGTATGTTATGATGGAGAATATTTGCTCAAAAAAATTCGAGATATGTCCTGAAAGAAATACCTATTCTCTGATGTAGAACTTTTTCTTTTAATGATTGTTGTATATCTATAAAATTGTTGGAATGGTAGTTATTTGTGAATTTTAAGATTCAAACGACTGAAGGAATTATTTTTTTGAAAATATTGACTTTCTACAATGTGTATTATTGCTTAAAGAAATTATGTTAAAACCCCATTCAAATTGGTGGTTATAAGTGGAAAAAATCTATAATTTCGTTTTGAACTGAGCAGTCACGTGGTGGTATTTCTTTTTAAGAACAAAAACGTCAACAAATTCTAGTCGGAAAATTCCCACACCCCCTCGACCTTGCTCTTTTCCCTCCAATAAACTTATACCCCCAACAACCCCGATCTATTTTACATTAGAGACAGCAACCCCCAAAAGACAACACCTCTCCACTAGACCTTCCCCATTGTCTCCTTCCCCCAAAGGAGGGTGTAAACTCATACAAATGTGAGAGAAACGTTCCAATCACGCCACCCACCGTACCAAGAAGCGAAAGACACGGGGTAAAAAGGGGTAGAAAAGGGTGATTTAACGGAGCAGCTAAGGGAAGCGGAGTTACTTGATAATAACGTCGAATATCAGTGGTCTTGACAGAGACCTAATTAGGTACGAAGTTAAGTGGTAAACGAGAGAATTGCTGCGTTTGAATTGATAACGAGACTTGAGTTGGGATGAGGGTTGGGGTAGTTTCTGAGGGAATCTGAGAGTTCTGGGTTATTCGGCTATATCCTTCAGAAACCTTAGAAGTGATCAAAATTCGATAATTGTTTCCGAGGACTTAATAATATCGCCACAATGACCACAATTTTGAGCCTGGAATGGTCTCAACCTCAGAGTATTAATCATAGATAGAGGGAGCATCGGTAATTTCGTCCCATAGAGTAATAAACATAGATAAAGGGAGTATACGCAATTTTTACATGTCCCCAACAAGGTTAGATTACGTTGTCAGATTGTGATATACACTGCGCAAAAAAATTAACGCACATTTTGAAAATCTCAATTTTAATGAAAGTTAACTCTACATTGACTTTATAACTTATTTTTTATATTCTCTCGGGAAGGTTTCGAACGAAACAAGACATATTAAATGGAAGAAAAATTCAGGATTTTACCGAATCTTATGTGAAAGAAGAGAAATAAACAATTTTCAAAATATTGGAATGCTGATAAGTGATTTAATACTTGGTATTTCCACCCCTTGCGTTGATTACAGCTCGGCAACGACGGTTCATACTCAAAATGAGTCATTTTAAAATGTTCTGATCTAATCCTTCCCAGATTTCTCTGAGTTGGATTCCTAAGTCATTAAGAGTAGCTGGAAGATTTTCTGAACTTCTCAGCCTTCCATTGAGGTTATCCCAAACCTGCTCAATCGGATTGAGATCTGGACTTCTTGCTGGCCATTCCATTCGAGAGACTTCAACCTCTTCAAGCTACTCCTGAACGATGCGCGCACGATGGGGTCTGGCATTATCGTCCATAAAAATGAAATTTTCACCAATGTATGGGGCAAATGGCACTACATGCTCTTCAAGAATGTTCCTTATATACCTATCAGCATTCATAGCTCCATTATCAACGACCACTAGGTCTGTGCGAGCAGTCAAAGATATTCCACCCCGTACCATAATCGATCCTCCCCCGAAACCAGTAGTATTCAGGAAATTGCACTGAGCATATCTTTCATGTGGTAGTCTATATACAAGGGAACGTCGATCACAATGGTAGAGGCAGAATCTAGACTTATCTGTGAAGAGAACTCTTTCCCAATCAGCCCCTTCCCGATGGATATGCTCTCTCGCAAAATCCAAACGCAACCTTCGATGGGCTGGGGTAAGAGCTGGGCCTCTTGCCGCAACACGAGGCCTTAAATCATATTCTCTGAGGCGATTTTTTATTGTCTGAGTGCTAATTTGCACCCCATGAGTTTGCTCAAGCTGATTTTGAAGGAGGCGAGCGGAAGCAAACCGTTGTCTCAACGAAGAAACTCTCAAGTAACGTTCTTGAATGGCAGTTGTTACCCGTGGTCTACCCTGTCCTGGTCTTCGGACATTCATACCTGTCTCCCTGAATTGCTGCAACATTCTGGACACACTTGTATGGGAAACTCCAAAGCTTTCTGCAATTCTTGTGTATAATGGAAGAACTTGACAAAAAAGACCTGGTTTGCAATAGAAAAAAAATATTTTTCATCAGGATAATGCACCATGTCACAAGAGCATCTTAACAATGGCTAAAATAAATGAATTAAAGTTCTAATTGTCAGAGCATCCACTATATTCGCCAGATTTGTCCCCTAGCGACTTTCATCTGCTTCCAAACCCACAAAAATGTTTGCGTGGAAAGCGTTTTTCATCATATGATGAGATCATAACAGCTGTAGAAGCATATTTTTCAACCTTTCCAGAGTATCACTTCAGGGATGGAGTTCATAAATAGGAATCTCGTTGAAACAAGTGTATTGATGTTCAGGAAGACTATACTGAATACTTAAGTGTATTTCAGACCATAAAATTGTGTTTTTCTTATCGAACCGCAAAACTTATTGAACAACCTTGCAGAAACGATCGTCTACATAAGAAAGCATCTTTGAGGAACGAAGGTGAACCGTGGCAGTTCACATCATATCCAGGAATCCCACCGGGAACCAAAATGGCGTAGATTGCGTGCAACCAAACGTGTCGTGAGTGAATTAAATAACATTGCCCAAAGATTTACCATCGGCCGCGTTGGAAGTCCATTACTTATGAAACAATGGTCACGATAGGACATGACACATGATCGCGGAGTGAGCTGTGGCTCAGAAGTGGCGTGGAGAACGGGCTTTGGGAGAATCAGTGGCGTAGGAAGAAGTATTTGAAGGTGGGACAGATAGTCAACTGATGTTTGATTATAAGGGATTCTAATGAGAATATTTCTATCGCTACTGTTCATTTTTCTGGGAAAAGCGAAGAAATTTGAGGATGGAGCACTTCACCCTTTGTCCTTACCATATGCTACGCCTGTGAAGAGAATTTTTTGTTGTTTATACTCGACAAATATTTAGATTGAAGGTGTTGAATCACAAGATATCCAATCACAATACCAACCTAAAAACCTCACTAAACAGTGAAGCTTTGAGGATGGACATGCTTTTCAACAGTCATTCTTTGATTTTTCGAATCTCAAATATGACAATTCTGCCTAAACGTAGCCGAGGGGAAAATAGGTCTCATATCAAGATGATTTCTCGTTGAAAATCCGAATCATTTTGATGCATCACCAAAAATAGGATATGCTGATGATCAGCAGGCTTGAATTCTTGTGTTGATTGAACTTTAAAAGCCTCAATACCTTAAGCTATATGCAAAATACAGTATAATATCGTTTCTGGGATGCCTAATTCCCAAGATCGACAAGGAATCCATAAATCTGGGTTTTACTCAACACTACAGGCAACAACAGCAATATTCTCAGTTGTTCTTGAGCGACGCAACCGGTTTCAATTCTTCACATCACTAACTTGTCCCAACAGCTCAAATTTCTCCAACAGTTTCACTATTGCCGGCCGAGAAGGTGCTTCACGACGTTCCAAAAGTGCTTTAGTTTTGCGAACTGTAACTGCAAAATTTTCACTATTTTTATAATGAATTTCAACTATTTCAATGCGTTATTGAATCGTATATCGTTCCATTTTTAGTAGATTCCTCAAATGTCAAAATATGACAGCTGCCCCGAATAGCGGACTATTCAAAATGAAACATCTTATTGAAAACGCCTTCAATAGCTTACTGCCTTCCAATCAACTCAGTTTTTTCCAGGTTTCGATTGTCATTTATCTTTTTCTCTCGTGGAAAAGAAGTTTTAATTGATATTCATCGAATTCCTATATATTATTGTAAAATCATTCAATCAAATGAAGCTATTCCAATCTCATCGGCATACATGTATTGCTCAATTATAGAGAATAGTTATACCATAATAGTTTCACACTAAATTAACCTCTAGTTTCACAGGTAATTAACGTTAATACAGACGTTGATTGATCGTCTAATAATTAGAATTGAAGCCTAAATTACGATATAATCTTTGCATACCTATACCGCAATGATGTTTAATGGATTTCAACCATTTGTTGAGATGAAAAAATTAATAATCAATTTCATTTGTCAAAGTTTGAATTTAGCACCTCATTTAAAATTTTGACTATTTATTTAATATTAAAATTTTATAGTCGAACATTATCAAACCAGAATTTCAATGTGAAAAATATTTGATTGATTATCATCTAAACTTTACATATTTTCAATTTTAAAATTTGTCAAGTTTTATAAATTTATAGGCTTCTATGACTTTCACTATCTATTTCAACTACTATCTATTAATTTGAAAGAACAGTTCAACCTGATTCAGTAGTTTTGTGGATTGTGGTTTGTAAGAAGAACTTGTTCGAACAGGCAATATGTCTCATCGATGATCAGAGAGAACAGAGAACTAGATCGTCAAGTTCTCAAACCAAGTTCAGTTAGATAGTTAGTTCTTTCAGTTCTCTGAAGGTTAGCAAAACTAGTTCAGATAAAGGCAATCCAACCAATGTTCTTAGAGAACTAGGTCACCTAAAGCTTAAAATAAAGTTTGGTTAGATCATTAGTTCTTGCAGTTCGATCGTAATTCGTGGCTCAAAAGTAAACTGAGAGAACTAAAATTCTAATCCTGATTCAATTGGCTCGTTAGTTCTTTCAGTTGACCAGTTCCATTATTCGATTGGATCGTTAGTTCCTTCAGTTTTCTCGTAGTTCTAACATGTTTGAACAGAAAATTCCTACCGACGAACTGAGAAAGATCTAAAATCTAAAACCTAGTTTGCTAGGTTATTAGTTTTTTCAGTTCGCCCATAGTTCTATGGCTCGCAAAATGGTCAGACAAATCATCCAATGAACTGAGAGAACTAAAACCCTAAGGTGTAAGTTCTTTCATGTTACCAGCTCTTTAAGTTCCATTGTTCGAATGTAACCATGTTAGGTTAGATCGTTAGTTCCTTCAGTTCACTCGTAGTTCCCTGGTTGGCAACATTAACTAGTTCGTACAAGCATCCCACCGATGACCTGAGAGAACTAGATTCCAAAGTTTTCAAATCTAGGACGGTTTTATCGTTAGTTCTTTGGCGGAGCGTTCTGCTAATGAAAGAAACAGTTCGTAAAGGAACTAGGAGCAGAACTATCACCCTTGTCGTCAAACTATCTTGCCCCACTCTACCCCACAGCTCGATGCATATAACGATCAAACTATTCGTACATCAATTACACCGGTATACGATTTCCAAGTTTATACGTATTCGCGTTGAATACAATTATAGCTGAAGCCATATCAGCCTGCATAATGTATGTGTATAATGTGGGCGAATTCCGGAAATACGATAAATAAGCCATAACGGCTAATGGAAGAGGCTGTCACTCATTGTGTCGTGCCTAGGCTAATCTGAATTCCCTCGCAGTGAATCTGTACGTGTACTACACCATAAATGTTTATGGTTCTCGATTTATAGTGTATTATAGCTCGAACGGTGGAGTTTGATGGTGTTGCCATGAAAAACATGGGAATATCGATCATGACAGATATTAAATGGTCGTTTCGTCTGTTATTGATGCCCTTGGGAAAATTGGGCATTTTTTAACGTTCGGTGATGGGACCAATCTGCATTCGAGAGCCGTAACAACTATGAAAACGCTGATAATTTTTGTATCGTAAAATAGGACTAACTTAATGTATCTCGTACTGATTCTCCAACATGACTTGGTGCAGTTCATCATCTCTTAATGATAAATACTGAACCAATATGGGAGGGTCTTTTATTGCTCATAACACTCTTAAAAAATCTCTCTACAGGACGTTATATGTACGTGTATATTCTCAGTCATAATTTACAATCCACAACGTATATTCAAAAGAGCTGAAATCGCTATGGAAACATTTTTGTGACAACCCGAATGCTCAGGATCAACATGTGTTAACCTTGATGCTCTTTTCGATAGTTTATCGGCTTTTTCGTTTCCTTCAATACCACAATGCCCCGGTAACCATAGTAGATTCACTTTATTGCCTCTGGCCACTATTATTTTTCTCTTAAAAATATAAATATTCAGCGAGATAAGGAGAAATATATGAAAGTTTCCTGTGTTTCAAGCCTTGAGAATTCAATTCGTCTAATATCTCTAGTTTTTATCTTTAAAAATTCTTTTTTTACGACCAATTCCACTCTCATCGTAATAGTAGATGATAGTTCATAGCTAGGTAATGGATGCATTTTATCACGATGTTTTAATTAAATATGCCAATAAATACATGATGGTACAAAGCTGAAATCATACCAATTTCTGCATTATGAGTATAAAATATTGAGTGATCTCAATGAAGTATTTGATATTTTTATTAGCCGTGTAAAAAAAGAATAATTCGATACAATTTTATGAAACAGTAAGTGGATTTTCATCTATGGGATGATTAATTGCAATATTAGTTCTTGTGATTGAAATTATCGAACACAGGATTAATTATTTAAAGTATTTACATCATTTGCAGTTGCCATCATCAGCAACTAAAAATTATTTGAAACGGTGAAACCTCAGTTGTGCCAACGCCCATCAAAAAATACCCCTGCTGTTGGTCACCTTGTTGCTACTCTCATAAAAGCAATAGTTTCATAATATGTCGATAGAGAGGAATGAATTCCAACATAAGAGTGAGATGCATTAAGTTCTCATCAGCTGACCAAGACACAACATAGTTTTGATTGGTTCTACACATAGAACTAATCAAAACTACTCAATCATCACTGACCATATGTGATAACCGATATTCTAAATATATTTGAGAATTTAAATATATGACTACAAAACAAATCCTTCTCAATATGTGGAAAATTGATTTTGTTTGAAAAACAAAAGTTTTCATTGATCTTTGAATTATTTCATTGCTTCCAGTGTTTCAAATACATTTTGAGTGCATGAAAAACTTTTAAACCTATATCTCCTTCCAATTATTATTATTTTATTTTGCTAATTATGATGATTAAATCATTTTCAGTTATAGATCTAGGAAATTTTGTACACCCTGGAAACCAGTAATAAACTTCATTGTTATTGATTAATCTATATTTTAATCGAATCTTTCTCAACAAAATAAAGTCAGAGGTGCCTAAATCTAATTTTTATTAAATAATTCAAATCATAGTATAAGATCATATGAGTTTCCTTCCTTTAGCAGTAGTTTAGACACTTTTTTTCAATTCTTTGATATTATTGTTCAGCTTTATGTTATTTTTCCATTTTGTATATTTTCAACATTTGCCCAAAATAGCTTTGAAAATTCTATAATTTTGGACCAAATAATCAGTGATTGTTGCATTTCACTATATCTTTCCTTTATTATACTGAAAGTATCACAATGAACAAACATTCTCGTGTACTGATTATTTTCGTTAGTTTTTCAGTTGTCAAAATATTAAACTCTAAACACGATTTCTAGAGAAATAAAAGAACATAATGAAAAAAAAAACTGAAAGAGTTTATTACTTCTCAACATAACTAAAATACATAAAAGAAAGTCGCCCCGAAAACATTATCAGAATTATCACACTTTCTGTGAAATAATATCGATATTAATATTAATATTCCATATTAAAACAATAATTCACTTTTAAAACGTGGCTCTCGTTACAGCTAGCTGGTCACAGCAAATCTCTTGGACCTGTTAGAAATTAACCAAATTCCGAATTCAGCTGCCGAACTTCACCTATTATCCCTGCTTGTCTTCTTCCATTTGGTGAAGAATTGGGTGATCGACTCGATGGTCACTCCAGCCGTTCTAGCAAGACCCACATAACTGAATTCCCTATTTTCGCCGTTAGCCAAGAGATTTTGGTTTCCAATCAACAATGTGACAACGTTCATCGCTCCCTTCTGCTGTTCGGAAAGATAGTAACAACACTCGATAATCTGGATATAGTTGAACATCTCCTTGTCTTTCTTCTTCGGGTACTTGATGAAGGGAATCGAGGCCTTCTCCTGAGGCCGCTGGGATCTGAAGAAGCGATTTCCACGCTGGAATTGGGTCTCGAGCCAACGGATTGCGTCTCTAGCTTCTGGTTTTTCCCTTTTCAGGTCGTCCAGTGCCGACACAACTGCGAAAAAAAAAAATAATAATAAATGTGCTATGTCACCATTTTTTTTTTTAATTCTTTTAAATTATTCTGTGATATCTATTGGCACATAAACGAGGATTTGTTCAACTCCACTGAAGAAAAGAAGGAAGAAAAAGTAATCCGCAGGCAGCAAAACAATAGTTATGAAGGAAACAAAAATTAAAATAAGAAACATGTTTACTTCAAATTGATGTCATCGTAAGTTCGCCCAATTCAGTTTTTTTCTCAGCATCTGATAATAGGTTTGAATTAATTCAAAGCTTTTTGATAACTTTTTTCAGTCAAATTAAAGCATTTTGCTCTTCAAAGTCTAAGATTTGAAAAAAAAAATATATATACGGATGTCAATAATTAGGACAATACTTTTTATTTATACTATCCAAAAACCTATTCTTGGAGGCGATGTTCGAATAAAGGTTTTTTTTTAAAGAGCTATAGAACTTCAAATTGCAATAAAACAACGATGGATTATTCGATTGACATGAATTTTATTTTTTTTTTTTTTTTAGATAATCTTGTGGCATTACATTTTAAATATGATTTCTGGCATATGACCGCAACGGCTGGCTCGGATGTAGTCCAATCTGGACGTCCAATTTTCGATGACTTTTTCCAACATTTGTGGCCGTATATCGGCAATAACACGGCGAATGTTGTGTTTCAAATGGTCAAGTTTTTGTGGCTTATTCGCATAGACCAATGACTTTACATAGCCCCACAGAAAGTAGTCTAGCGGTATTAAATCACAAGATCTTGAAGGCCAATTCACAGGTCCAAAACGTGAAATTAGGCGGTCACCAAACGTGTCTTTCAATAAATCGATTGTGGCACGAGCTGTTTGACATGTTGCGCCGTCTTGTTGGAACCACAGCTACTGGACATCATGGTTGTTCAATTCAGGAATGAAAAAGTTAGTAATCATGGCTCTATACCGATCACCATCGACTGTAACGTTCTGGCCATCATCGTTTTTAAAGAAGTACGGACCAATGATTCCACCAGCCCATAAAGCGCACCAAACAGTCAGTTTTTCTGGATGTAACGGTGTTTCGACATACACTTGAGGATTAGCTTCACTCCAAATGCGGCAGTTTTGTTTGTTGACGTAGCCATTCAACCAGAAATGCGCTTCATCGCTAAACAGAATAAAATGGACGTAGTGCGCGATACGTATTCCGCACAGAACCATTATTTTCGAAATAAAATTGCACTATTTGCAAGCGTTGTTCAGGCGTGAGTCTATTCATGATGAATTGCCAAACCAAACTGAGAATAAATCACTTGACAGCTGTTAAATCGGTCGCCATCTTGAACAGTAATGCCAACTTAAAGTTATATACCTCGAAAAAAAACACCCGTTATTTGTTACTCTGCACCAAAAAAAATTTACAACCCAAACTATTTTCGAAGTTTCTCAAAAACTCACCTGCTGTTGGAACAAGCACAATGAATTTTCTTGACTGTACCAAATATTTCACCATGAATGTGTACTTGGTGAGGGCGTCTGCGTCTATGACCAAATAAGGAGACAATGACGTCTTTCCCCTTACTCTGTTTTCCAATGCACTGACCTCGGAAGCTAGCCAGAGCTGACCCATGTGTTTCATCTTGATCAGCTGGCCTCCTCTCGAGTTGTTCGGAGAAGGAGAAGATTCTTCCCTTATCTTTCCGTTGATCAATGGTGGTGATTCGGCATTCTCCGTAAAATCTCTAGGATTCTGAAATCATATGAATTTAGAATTAGTTCTATGCGAATTACCAAGATGTTTCTTATTTTTGTTATAATGTAAAGCTTGATAAAATATTTTATTTCACCAAAAATCGCCGCATAATTTAGGAAAAGTATTTTAAAATACACTCACCATTTCTTCACCTGTGTGTTTTTCTTTTTCATCCGTCTTACAGACATATATTTTTTCTTTGGCGTCAAAAGTAATGCCAGCTTCCGGAATGGACATCAGGTACTTTCCAAAGGCTTTCAATTTGATGATTCGAACTATTGCTTCTTCTTTTACCGTGAGAGCTTTTTTCGACAGTCTTCTCCAATCGAGTTTTCTCTGGGAATCCGAAAAGAAGTCCCAGCCTTTCAAGATAACATCTTCAAGTAGCGGAACTTCTTCATTCACCTTATTAAAGTCTACACCTATGGTGGAACAATGTTTTTCCGTGATATCTATGTTCACCAAATTCAACAGAAAAGTGATCTGCCGAATCAGGGATCGTGTATTGGTGCAGCAGGACTTAAGTATAGTCGAATCGATCATCAACCAATCATTCAAGATTTTTATGCTTTGCAGTGAGTCTTCTTCAGAAATGATCTCGATCATATCGTTCACATCCATTTTCCGTACCTTTTTCGATACTTCCTCCTTTTGTTTGGAATCTATAAGGGCCTTGTCGGTCTCGACTGGAGGTTCTTTGTGTTCGTCGGGAACATCACTACTAGGCTGTACCGTTACTTCTATCTCATCTTCCGAGGATTCGGCTAGAATATCTTCATTATCGGAAATAAAGGATCCGTCCGAAGAACAAATGGATATATCATCATCACTAGAATCAGATTCTTCACTGGGGTCTTTTTTTAGCTTCCTGCGTCTCCTCAGCTTCTTGCCAGAGTGTTTCTTCTTATTCTTCTTACAGACATCAACTTCTGCTAAAGGATAGTTGAGAACGCTTACCTGAATGTGGTTGGTTATTTTCTGGATTAGTTGTGAGTAAACTGCCAAAGTAAAAGCAGTTACAGTTGAAACTTGCTGTGGACTGCTAGATTGCAATTTAGATATACATAATAGACAGATAACAGTCACTTTGAAGAGAACATGGCTGTTCAAATATGAGGGGGAGTTCACATATTCAGACTCAGAGGAATCTACATCTGTAGGTGTTTCACCACTTTCACTGCTTGGTTTTGAGTATAACAAGCAGTCATCTAAATCCTTGAAAGTCAAGTGACAAAGATTGAATACTTTTGGTATGTTCTTATTGAAATACCAAATGTCAATAAGTAGGAGGAATCTTGCAATGAATCTTTTCACATGTTCACTTTTTGGGAGCAAAACTATGCAATCTGCAATATCATTCTGTTGTGGCAATTGCTCAAGGTAATGAGAATTCTTCTCAAATAAAGCAATTAGATTATTCGATGTTCCATCGAAGGAATATTTGCAAGCTATACATCTCATATAATGATAAACAGCGTCTAAATGATTTTCTTGACTCAAAGCAAGAGTACCCATTTGATTATGTGGCATTCCATAGTCGGGTTTATAAGATATGGCTTGCATATAAAAGCGAATTGGTGAGGAGGTACCAGTGTTTGGTGCAATCTCCAGCTTGTATCTGTTTAAATCCCCTAAGTATATCAAGCACTGATGTACTGCTAATTCAGCCCAATCTTGATGATATTCTTTCAGTTCTCCATTTTGAATGGTATCATTCTCACAAATTGGGAAATCAATTATATTTGGGAGGCTTAAATTGTAATTTGTCTGAAGTTTTGAAATAAATTGATGATAAAACCCAATGCCAGCATAAATATGATTCTCGAGGTTGGATATCTCTTCCTGTGTATAAACATTTTTCTTAAGTTTCTTTGAAGCTGAAACTGTATCATAGAAAACTTTACGCCAAAGGAGTTCTTCACCTTTGCGACCATATAGGGCTGGATCAGAAAATATCAAACGTTCACAATATTCACATAATTTGCGTCGTTGGATTAATAGATTTGGTGTGAATAAATCACATATACTTCTGGCACAGCTTCTAGCATCATCCAAACGTTTGGTTTGGTCAGTTATAGTTCTGAAATAACAGATTACACATGTCTACATGATGATTGTTCCAAGATAAGTGGAAAAAAGCAGATAATACTAACCTATATAACTTTTTTGATAGCTCATTGCCATGTTTTTGATTAATATCTGCGGAGCTGAATCTCTTCTTCATTTCAACTCATTTTATTTATTATCCCGGTCAAGAATTCAGTAAATTATTTCTCAAAATAATGGTTTTCAAGTACCATATGGCAATACAAGTCATTTTCGATACATTACCAATTTCGTTTGTGTATTTTGACACCATCACAAATTGTTATCAGCGGACATAATAAAATTTCCAATCAATGTGCTTTTCATAGAATGATAAATTGTAAGTCCACCTGTTGAAAAAGCACAGAACTTTACCCGTTAGCAATGTTGTCACCGTAAGCAAAAAAATTACTGAATGTTTCACTGACAGTAGCTGTATAACCTCACAATGTCATAATCTATAAAATTAAAAACAAGACAGTATCAAATAGAGGTCCGCATTTTTTTCAATTATGGCTACTGTAGCTGGTAAACAGGATATGCCACCAGCTGGTGGCTATAAAGCAATTCCATACAAAAGAATTCCCGCTAAGCAGTATTTCTCAGGTGTGATATATGAATTATGTAACATCCATTAGCCCTTAGAGAATTGGAGTTGACTTCTAAACTAATTTTTAGGTACTGCCATAATTGCTGCTTACCTTGGATTCACAGCAGGAGGGTTCTACTTGTATTATCTTAATCGAGTGGCAGTATTTAAGGAAGAACTTGAACGTAGGTCTGGAAGATTAGCAATACATCCACTTTTACTGGCTGAAAGGGACCGTGAATATCTCAAGCAAATTCGTCGTAATAGAGATGCAGAAAAGGAATTAATGAAAAATGTGGAAGGATGGAAAGTAGGAACTTATTATGGAGAACCTATTTATGAAACGAAACCTGAAGCTTTTATTGAACCAACCTTTAATGATTATTACGTACATTCGAATATTTGGGATCAACTCAAGAGAAGATACTTCGTTTTTCTCTCTTAAGTGTTGTGAACTTATACTACATGTAGTATATTAGGTTGCAAATATAGTAATAAAATGTCCATAAGATTCTGTCTCTTGTCTGCCGAGTTTCCAATTCAAATAAGTAATCAAAGTTGATTGAACATATTCTTGAAGCTTGAGTGATTCCTCTATGTAGATATTCATACATTTATACATATAGATATTTGGAGTTGGGAGATTTGTTATTAGTTCACCGCATTATGCCAATTATCTGCGATTTTTCGGATTACTATTATATTTTAAAAGAGTAAGGGTCAGTTGCACCATTTGCCTAAACATTGATAAAAAATTTAATCATTGATTTCTTTCTGATTTCTTGGGAGAAATCAGAAATTAATCGATGTTTAAATTTTAATTAATGTTTAGGCAAATGGTGCAACTGGCCATAATAATCTTAAGCGAATTATCAATTAGTTCATTCCTTACTATGAATAGGGATTCATTTCTTTTTATTTTAAATTTCTGCATTTCATATGAAAAGTGATAAAGAAAAAACATTTATATTGTCCAAACCTTTAAATATAAAGTATCCAAGTAGATATATCGCAAATCCGATATATGGCTTGAAGCTTGCATTGATAGAAAGCAAAATATTTGAAAATTTTTTGTGTAGCTTTACTTCTAATAGTTTATGAATTAGTAAATATTTGATATCTAGTTATCAGTATCATTCTTTAAAATTTTCTTGATTCTGTAGTTATAGAATCAAACCCAACCGATTTTGAAATACAAAATTAATAGAAATTTTCGTGTATTCCTGAAATCATAAGCTTTGAATGAAAATATGAATAATTTAATTTTTACGGTGAATGCAATATTTCATAATAGTGTAGGACAGAGAGGTTTTTTTGAGTTTTGAGAAGATAAGAGATAAGAATATCAGACTGGCAGATTACTAAATGTGCTGGTGCGACATCTGGCGCCTTATAACCCAAGTTGTCTCCCTTAGGTTACCCCAACATGTAGACATCTGCGTACATTCTTTTTTGGCAGATTTCTGTTAGTCCGATGTTTTTAATCAAGTATGTTTGCTTCCGTTCAGGTGGATTTAACTTTTGTCGTAGAAGAGCTAATCTGATTGTTTATAGGTCAATTTTTTAATTTAATTTTTAGATATTTATACTTGAACATAGGCGTAACGAAGGGGGGTATTGGGGAAATAACACCATTGTCTAGAAGATATAAAAAAATTAACTAACAACAATAAAAAAAAATCATATGAAATTAAAAGATTTTGCTCTTTCAAAAGTTATTATTGTGAGGAGAAGGGAAACATTTTCAAAGCGTAATATCTAACAATTTTCTGTTCGAATGGTGGGGTAATCCCCTTTCATCAGTCAACTTTAGTTACGCCACTGATAACTAAGCCTTACAGGAAGGGTTACATTTTCTGAGAAAGCATCAATAAAAAAACCATAACAAATTTATATTTAACCGATTGTTATTTATGAAGTTCAAAATTTGACCTATCGTCGAATATATGAAAATCTATTGATTGTATCACAGTTTTTGTACTACACATAAATAAAAGTATTGTGACCAAAAAACGCCTACGAATTGATTGAAACCACAGAGCATTGCATACGAAAACTAAAAAAACTCGAAACGAAAGTAAGCAAATGTGATTAGGCCCTTACTGTTCGATTTTGGAATATGTTGACTTCATGTCTTATACAAAAATTCATGTTTGTATCACCAAAATCATAAAAAAACAAATTTAGTTCAAAATCTATGGTTGAACACAGAAATTATTACGACCACGACAATGGGAGTTTTGTGAAACCACAAAAATATACAGTACATGATTTCTATGCACGATGGGGTAATCTATGATATAATTTATCATCCAATTTCTACACCCAAACCAGGGATGTCGCCTAGAAACTGGAATACAAACGAGGGACAGAGAACTATTTGATCGTTATTGAAGTTATAATAGGATCTGTGGAAAACTCATGCCTGTTTTACTAATGAACGCTATTCGGCACATTGATCTATCAAAACTGGCAAATAGTATGCCATTTCGTCGATGACGTTAAGCATCCTTCATTAATCTTGGAACTCGTTATGGAGAAATTAGACGAGGATTTTGGATGCAGAGAGCAGAAGGATGACGATAGCATTATATCCGAACGTTGTTGGAGAGAGAACCATAGAGGAGACAGCAGAAAATGGTTGATGAGAGATGGACAAGCAAAAGTGGCTGCTCATCGCATCTATTCTACTATGAGGGCTACATATACACCTCCTGAGGAAGATGACTATCAGCTGGTCGGTGAGTAGTTCATTGGCTACTTACGAAACTCTAACAAAAACCCTGTTTTTAATGTCGGAGTTCAGAATTTTATTTTTATATCATATGACTGCCACTGAAAATGAGTACAACTTTGCTTCCGCTGTTTTGTAATAGATGTCTGTAGCTGTAAGTGATAGTCGAAATAAATGGATTGTAGATGTCATACAATAAGCCTAGCTATTTGTAAACATAACGCCATCGAAATATTAGTCGATTTGTGTCTGCATTATAAAGTTATTCTGATCAATCAATGTCAGCTTACGAGCCTTATTCTCGTCATTTGCGGGAGGTTTTAATTATCTGATTTAATATGAAGAAATCTGCGGCTGGGGCTCATTGAATGCTCTCAAATACCTATGGTGAGGACGCTATTAGTAAAAGAACATGCCAAGAGTGGCTTCAACGCTTCAAGAACGGTGATTTTGACGTCGAAGACCAGCATGGCGGTGGAAGAGAGAAGGTTTTTGAAGGTGCAGAATTGGAGGCATTACTTGATCAAGACTCGTGTCAAACGCAACAAGAATTGAAAGGATCTTTGGGAGTGACGTAAGAAGCCATTTTAAAATTCCTGAAAGTCGTGGAAATGATTCAAAAACAACGAAATTGGATGCCGTACGAGTTGAAGCCGAGATATGTTGAACGGCATTTGTTTGCTTGTGAACAGCTGCTTGCAAGGCAAAAACGGAAGGGATTTCTGCATCGCATTGTGACTGGAGACGTAAAATGGGTTCATTACGATAATCCCAAGCGCAGAAAATTATGGGGATATCCCGGCCATGCTTCCACGTCGATAGCCAAATCGAATATTCACGGTTCCAAGGTCATGCTCAGTATTTGGTGGGACCAGCTCGGCGTAGTGTATTATGAGTTGTTAAAACCGACCGAAACTATCACAGGCGATCGAGCCGAGCATTGAATGAATGAATGAATCTTCCTGCAGTTTTCGCAGGAGTATTCAACCCTGTTTGAAGTGAGATTTCAACTTCAAGTCGCCGAAATAGGATACAGACGTAAAAAGTTACCGTCGCTCAAAGCTAGACACGTCAACGCGGACAAATTTGCGGGCGAAACCTATTTAAACAGCGGACCAAATGAGCACCGGCGCTAACCCGATTGGTTATTCGCTGCAGAGAAATCAACCGCACACTGGAAAACCTGGGCGGAACAACGTTTGCAAGTTTGTCGCCCACCGCTAATTGAGTTTCCAGATATTCCGATTTGCCAAGTAAGCCCAGGTATTTATAGGTGACATAAGTTGCCTTATCATAAATAACTTAGGGACCTCGTACATCAACCAATTAGACTGCCGACCTCCTGAGTTATAATAAAGTTACTTCCCCAACTCTCAATTGATTTATTCCGCTTGTTGAAGGCGGGAACCGCGCGGGCGTGGGAGCTTTAGGTGGTCCCCGATTGATTTTGGTCATTTTTTCGAATTGTCAGTATGCTGAGTTCGCCGGAAGGCGTACAAATTTGCCTTCGCCGTTTTTTCCCAAAATTCTTGTTTCTGAATCATTCCCATGACTTTCAGGCGTTTTGAAATGACTGTTGCGCCACTTCCAATGATCCTGCCAGTTCTTGTTGCGTTTGACACGAGTCTTGATCAAGTAATGCCTCCAATTCTGCATCTTCGTAAACCTTCTCTCTTTCACCGACATGCTGGTCTTCGACGTCAAAACACCGTTCTTGATGCGTTGAAACCACTCTCGGCCCGTTCTTTCACTAATAGCGGGCTCACCATATAAAAATTTTTAATGCTTTACCAAGGAGATTCCATGAGATGAGAAATTTAAAAGACTTGAAAAAAGAGCTAGCTGATTTCCTGATAATCTGCGAACCATATAACATACAAGAGTTTTATGAAGTGTGCAGACTTCACAAATAGTTGAGAAATTTGATGTTTATTTTCATCTTTATAGAAGTATGTTTCATTGTTATTTCATTATGTGAATTAAATTTTATGACGTCACTCTTACTGCAGAATTGTAAATTTGCATTAAGAAATAAAGGGATTATTATTATTATTATTATTATTATTTGAGAGCATTCGATGAACCTCAGTAGAAGATTTCTTCATAATGAAGCAGAAAATTAAGACCTCTCTCAAATGACGAGAATTTGGCTCGTAAGCTGACATGTTTAATCGGGAATAACTTCATGATGCAGACACAAATCGACTAATATTCCGATGGCGTTATGTTTACAAATACCTAAGCTTATTGTATGACATCTACGATCTATTAATTACCGCTATAGCCATCTGTTGCAAAACGGCGGAAGCAAAGTTGTTCACCCAATACAAAACATTCCCAACAAAAACGAATTTCGTCCTCTCCAAATAAGATACGCTCGTTTGCAGTTTCGATACCTTTTTCCCACCCCTTTGATCAGATCGTTCAACTGCCATTTTAAAACGTTTAATCTCGCGATTCAACCCTTTTTTTCCGATCTAATCGGACCGGGTTAAAAACAACAAAACCGATTCCGGAGAGTGGATTTTTCTACTCGGTCATATATATATGTATCCCGCTGAATGGCTACCTGTTAGGCTGTTATCTGAATTTTATTCGGACGAATGCCACGCACGGCATCAGAGCCGAGGGCTGTTTCGACGGAAACAGTGATGAATTGGACGCTTTCATCGCGCGCCACTAATCTACAAATGACACTCGGTTTTTATATTGCCAAAGTGGCATCAACCATCCGAATCGTTCTGTTTTGGCGAATTCGGACGAGTCGTTGACAGATTCGTGGTTACGGATTTGCATGGATTCCGGAATAAAGGGCTGGGTTCCAGATTGCTTGATTTGCTTGAGCCATCTGTCAATCATTCGACTCTAGAAAGTTGAGAGGGGGGAATCATAGAGTGATAAACATAACGGGTGTTTTTTTTTCGAGGTATATAACTTTAAGTTGGCATTACTGTTCAAGATGGCGACCGATTTAACAGCTGGCAAGTGACTCACGCCTGAACAATGCTTGCAAATAGTGCAATTTTATTTCGAAAATAATGGTTCTGTGCGGAATACGTATCGCGCACTACGTCCATTAGCCATGAAGCGCACTTCTGGTTGAATGGCTACGTCAACAAACAAAACTGCAGCATTTGGAGTGAAGCTAATCCTCAAGTGTATGTCGAAACACCGTTACATCCAGAAAAACTGACTGTTTAGTGCGCTTTATGGGCTGGTGGAATCATTGGTCCGTACTTCTTCAAAAACGATGATGGCCAGAACGTTACAGTCAATGGTGATCGGTATAGAGCCATGATTACTAACTTGTTCATTCCTTAATTGAACAACCATGATGTCCAGGAGATGTGGTTCCAACAAGACGGAGTAACATGTCACACAGCTCGTCCCACAATCGATTTATTGAAAGACACGTTTGGTGACCGCCTGATTTTACATTTTGGACCTGTGAATTGGCCTCCAAGATCTTGTGATTTAACACCGCTAGACTACTTTCTGTGGGGCCATGTATGACATTGGTCTATGCGGATAAGCCACAAACCTTTGACCATTTGGAAGACAACATTAGCCGTGTTATTGCCGATATACGGCCACAAATGTTGGAAAAAGTCATCGAAAATTGGACGTCCAGATTGGACTACATCCGAGCCAGCCGTAGCGGTTATATGCCAGAAATCATATTTAAAATGTAATGCCACAAGATTATCTTGCGGATAAATAAAATTCATGTCAATCGAATAATCCATCGTTGTTTTATTGCAATTTAAAGTTCTATAGCTCTAAAAAAAAACACCCTTTATTTTCAAATCCACAATTATATCATTATGAATGTATATTATATTGAATGAAATATATTTATTTCAGTGATCCCCGATTACATATGCAAATTTGAATATTCGGAATCCTAAATTTTTCCTAACTGTCGAATTTATAATAAGCAGAATATTTATTATTTTCTGTATCTACCTGCTGAAAACCAAGGTTTGGCAACTCATCTAGTGTCATCTGTTGTTTCACGTCGTTTGACGCGCTTGGAGTTTGTTTTCTGAATTTCTGATATATTAAGGTATTTATTACAATATATTTTGAGTTAATATGAAACGCTGATTTATTATGGGACATAAGAAGTGCGTTCTTTGTGGAGAAACTCGCGAATTGAGTGAAATATCGTATCACTGATATGTTTTTATTTCCGCGCGCTTCATGTCAAATTTGATAGTTTATATGTTGACAAATGCTCCCTCTATATATGTTTATTACTCTGAGGGGAGAATAATGTCAAATGTTATTTGCAGATCCTGGATTGAAAATCAGTGCACACTGAGAATAATCTTGAAATAAGGTCGTTTTGGTCCTATATCACATTATTTTCAACGTGTACACTCGAATATAATAAGGTGAATAATTTAAAATCACCGTTCGCACAACCAAAGCATTTTTGTTGAAGTTATAATAATAATAATAATAATAATAGAGTTTATTTCGGTAAATAAACAAAATACATCACTGAGGTATAAAACATTATTACCTGTATGTGATATGATAACAATTTTTTTTCATTGAAACTTTAACACCATGTAGCTCCAAAGTTGAGAGGACTAGGACATAGGTTTACAAGAACTTGTCGTCTTAAAGGATCCACACCCTCAAGGATCAGCATCTCATTCTGAAACACGCTAATTCACCCACCTCTCCCGAGCGTCTCCAACGTATGCACATGGAGCAACCCTCCAACTCCAAGCGGGAGGGGACGAAGGGGTGGCAGTCGTAACACAGTAAAGGATTAATTGTCCTGGTGATATTGCAACCCCCAGCCTGTGCCCAAAACTCAGGTGCATAAAGCGTACTTTGGCCCGCCGCCACGTTCCGTAGGAGCTGTATGCATGAAGTCCCGACAACACTTAATAAAGGGAACTTTATAGGGTAACAAATTCCCGTTATGCCCCGAGTGGATCTTCCCCGGGGAATGTTATTATTGCCCGTTCTGAACGGTAAGCTACTTATACGTCCATCTACAGACGTAATTCCCATCAAGCTGGATGATTTTCATTCAGGGTCACGTTTTTTGAAGTGCCCACTTACCCGGTTGTAAATTGGCTCGAGCAGTCCGACATCGAGATGGATTATTTTGGAATGTATATGGCGGTCTAAAGGTCGGTCTTGCGCGGGAGACTATCGGATTTCGTTTGTAGTGGATGGCCCCCTTTAGAGCTCAGTTTGAATATTGTAATTAATCCGTTTCGAATTTTCGAATCAGCTCGTTTGGCTTGGGATTCGAAGTGCAAAAAGCTGTAGATTTTACCAGAAAAAGGAGAATATAGTTCCACAACTTTTTTGAAAGAATAATTTTCGAGAATGGTCAACTGTATCATGTATACTTAGATCATTTTTGCCAACTCACACAACGTAGATTGCTACTGTTGACTTTCAATCAAATATCCTTAGTTTCCAGGTCTATCGCAACTCACATTGGTGGCAATACGTGTTTCTATGGTCAACATTTAGCCTAAATTCTGCTAGACGAATTATCTAATTCATGATTCTGTTATTCTTCATCAGTAGATCATCATCTTGAAGTTTACGTGATTTTTCATGACAGTCATTGTTTCAGGAAAGAGACGTGCACTTTTCATCAAAGAGTGCCTCGACAAATCATACGAAGAAGCCATCCACGATAGGAATAAGCCACCTCCAGTGGAGGAGTACTGTAGCGAATACGATGGAAATTTTCATCTTCCAGGCTTTGAACCTGTACCAGAGGACAAGCTGCATTCTCAGCATGAAGAAGTGAGTTGAATAATATTGCAAAAGTAACTATGTTTTCTATACAACGATGCTATTATGATATTATTGAATTTCTTATTCCCCTTGAGTTCCAATTTGAGACCAGAGCTGTCAAAGATGTCTCTAGTTATGAGAAAGGTTACTTCTTCTAAAGAGTATATCTGAAGTTACTTTGGCTAACTAGTCACTCTTTTAAAATTACAGCTAATCTAGATGGTTCAAAGTTACTTTCAGGCTTTTTTTTTATAGCTTGTTGCCAATGATCCTACCAATTCTTGTTCCGTTTGACACGAGTCTAGATCAAGTAATGCCTCCAAATCTGCATCATCGAAAACCTTCTCTCTTTCACCGCCATGCTGGTCTTCGACATGTCAAAATCACCTTTCTTGAAGCGTTGAAATCACTCTCGGCTCGTTCTTTCACTAATAGCGCGGTGTCACCATAGGTATTTGTGAGCATTCGATGAGCCTCAGTCGCAGATTTCTTCATTTTAAAGCAGAAAATTAAATTCTCCCGCAAATGACGAGATTTTGGCTCGTAAGTTGACATGTTTAATTGAGAATAACTTTATGATGCAGACACAAATCGATTACTTCAGCTATCTATTGCAAAACGGCGGAAGCAAAGTTGTACACCAATATTTCTCAGACATTCGGAAAATTCAAAAACCCCCTCCACAATCTCAGCGATAACGACACTTTATGTCTTGAAATAGTCGTTGGGCCGATCTAGCTTGTTCTCCTCGCGACAAAGACCTTTTCAACAAAGCACCATGACGAACCGAGCCTTCCTCGTGTAGAATTTTCTATTCCAAAACACGATGAAATGTTACTCGCGCGTTTCGCATCGTCATAATAATATATCGGGAAATTAATTTGAATTTTCCCATGGTCTGCCATTACAGGCGATCATAAACGGAATTGGGGGCATAGGCGCTGTGGGAAACGATGCCTCCATTTTTCATCGTAATGAGAACCAGTTTTCTTGATTAGATATATTGGCCGCTTTTCTTGATATACGCGAAACGTGGGAAATGTGCCGTTTCGAAATTATCGATTATGGGCTCAACACGCTGTAGAATATTTTGAATACACTGTAGGGTGTTCCAATAGGAATCTATCAAGTTCAAATTTTTCTTAAATTTCTCTCAGAATTCACAAATATGCACTGAGGCCGCCGGATAAGGTCTTTTGGACTGCAGCATTATCGACCCCATCTTGTGTTACCTCTGACGGTTGAGCATCGCCGGCAACGATTGCAGTGGTTCAGAAAACGTCAACAGTGGAATGTGGAATGGCATCAGGTCGTCTTTTCTGATGAATCTCGATTCTCCCTGGGTACACATGATGGCCGAAGAAGGGTTAGACGACGTCGGGGAGAAAGACGTGAACTTCAGTTTGATGTTAAGCGTCATGTACACCGGACAGTACCTTTAGTCTTTATTAGAGGTAACATGACAGCGCTGCGTTACTTTCAAGAAATGGTTGAGCCAAATGTTCTCCCTTACCTTAACCGGCTCGAGAATCCAATATTTCAGCAAGATAATGTCCGACCTCATGTTGTCAGAGTTAGTTTAAACTTTTTCGAAGCGACTCAAGTGAATCTTTTGCCATTACCACTCAGATCCCACGATCTTTCAACCATAGAGCATGTTTGGGACGGCATGGGTAGAAGGCTTGGAAATTTATACCAGCCCCCACGGACTATGGTGGCTCTGAGATATGAAGTACAGGTAGATTGGGATAGTATCTCTCAAGAAGAAATAGACCATTTTATTGCATCTATGCCGAGACGTGTTGGGGAGTGTATAGATAATTGTGGTGGATAAACATATTAGATATTAACAAATTTATTTAAATAAATTGTAAACCCTTCGTTTTTTTCTTCAAATTTCAATCATTTACTCCTTGCTATACTATCTATGTTTTACAAAAAAAAAGAATAAATAAAATTTAAACAGCTCCTTCTAGGTGTTGTAGTTCCTTTGTCAATAAGTATATTTACAGAGAAAAAAAGCGGAATCCTACATAAATGCTTTTCTACACTAATTCCTCGTTGTTCAACGAAAAAAAAAACCAGATTTATTCTCGCGTCGCCGTCGCACCTCCCACGGCCGTAGAAGACGAAACCGAGGGTGAAAACTCGTAATGACCCTCGAAATTTCACAGACACGGCCGTTCAACAGCCCTTCCGAAAAAAAAAAGAATACGGTCCGTTGGCCAAGCGACCACGAGTGCCCCCCGATGAATGCGAATCTTGGGAACGGGACATCCGTCCCGAAAAGGAAATTTCGAGCCTCGTCTTCAAAGGGAATCGAGGACGCTCTTGATGATGACGAGGAGGAGGTGGAGAAGGCGGCGGGTCTCCCCCCCGATCTGTGTGATGAGTTCGCGCGAGATATCGGGGTCATGACGAAAATAAGATTCGACCCGGATTCGCAAAACGATCCTCCGGGTCATATATCCCACTCATTGAGGTGAGAGGTTCCCGAGGATTCGATATATTGTTCAACTCATCCCCCTATATTGATAAGCAGCTTCGGGTAGGTTCGGTATCTGGATGGGTGACCAATCCATTTATATATGAAGCTGGCTTTTAGTTAAACTTGGGGATTTGAGAATTTTCTTGGTGTTAGTAGACTAAACCACCTAGGTGCTGTCCGTTTTTATCAAGATTTCAGCTTAACGCTTCAAGTTTTTTCTTAAATAACTACCATTTTTCTCTTGTAAAGGTAGAAGACTGGACAAAATGAAATTTTTGCGGACATGTTTTATCAATAAAAAGGCTATCTATTAATATTTTTTATCAACTTTGTGGTCTTTTGAAGGAGTCAAACATGCGCTCCCAATTGCATTTTCATCAGAACCTTTCAATGAAACATGTTAAGGCTTACAGAGGAAGAAGAAGAATCCTGCTTCGATGCTTTCTCCCACCATTGCCCCACCACCAGAGAGGGCTTCCAACATTCACTATTCACAGTGACAATCCACCATTCACAGTTATATTCAATATTCAATCACTTAACACACCGGCAATCAGTAACTCAACAATCATACATATTCAAGTATTCACAAGTTATTAATATTATAATTTTATACAGTGTTTGTGTTAATATATATTAAACAGTAAAAATCATACGTATTTTATTACAAACAAATCAAGCACAAACACCACAAGTTACTGAAGCCGAATCAAGCAATCATACATATAATCGCACAAGGTACTTAGAGCCAGAAGTATTTTATAATTCAATCAATCCAAGCAACTGTTCATGGTCCTTGGAGCCGGATTCACAACGAATCAGTGAAAATACTAATCAAGAAACAAGTGATTGAATATAACATCAAACAAGAAGGTCCACGCAAGTGTTCATGGTCCTTCGATAGCCAAATTCACAAGAATCAGTGAAACAGCAGAAAAACACAGTAAGTCATCCACTATCCTTCTATATATTATTATCCACATCAATTTCCTATTTTTGAGTAGTTTTAACCTGACAAAATAAAGTATATATATAACTAAATCAAAATGGTTGAAGCACTTAAACTCAAAAGAGGACAAATCAAAGGGCAACTAACTCGATTTAGCAATTTCATATCTAATCTGTCGGATGGAAGTTGTAAAACGGACATTTATCAAATCAACGGTAGATTAGAAAAACTGAGAACGTTGTATGACCAATTCGATCAAATTCAAGGCAACATCGAGTTAGAAACCGGGAAGATAGATGATGACGAACGAGCATATTTCGAAGAAACGTATTTTGACTTAGAAGCTCAGGCACTCGAATTAATTTCCAAAAATTCTATAAAAACTTGCCCTTCAGAAAACGGATCTGTTCATTCGAACAATCCAATAAGTTCAATAAAGCTGCCTCATTTAACCTTACCCGATTTCCAGGGTTCTTATACGCAATGGTTAACCTTTCACGATACCTTCGATTCATTAATAAATTCAAACTCTCAACTTTCTGATGTTCAAAAATTCTATTACTTAAAATCATGTTTGAAATCGGAAGCTGCAGAGTTAATACGATCAATAGAAATTACCTCAGATAATTATAGTATAGCATGGTCACTATTGAAAGAAAGGTATGAAAACAAAAGATTAATCATTCATACACACGTAAAATCAATATTTGAACTACCTCCTGTCAAAAACGAATCATACTTTCATTTGAGAAAACTTCTTGATAATTTCAATAAAAATATACGATCATTAAAAGCTCTAAATCAACCCATTGAAAGCTGGGATACTCTTTTGGTATATATATTATCATCAAAATTGGATTCAATCACCAAAAGAGAATGGGAAGAATTCGTAAACGCAAATTTAGATAATAAAACACTTCCCACATTATCAGAGTTGACTGATTTCCTGTCTAAAAGATGTCAACTTTTGGAAACAATTGAAAACAAAAGCAAACCTTCAACTAATCCCTATCGAGAAAACAAAATACATACAAATTTAGCAACGCAAAAGCAAACATGTCCATTTTGTAAAGAAAATCATTTCAATTATAAATGTCATAAATTCTTAGAAATGTCTACAAACGAAAGATTAGAAGCAGTTAAGAGAACCAAGCTTTGCACCAATTGCTTAAGGGATAATCACTCACAGTCAAAATGTAAATCACTTTCTAATTGCCGAATTTGTAAGAAAAGGCACAATACGTTACTCCATAACAATACTGAAAGCGATACTAAAAGTCCAAATTTCTCGGTAAATCACGCATCTAGTAATTATTCAGTACCTACTCAGGTAGAAGAAAACGATAATCCAAAAACCCATCAATCAAATTCGACTTTCACTTCGATACTAGAAAATAAGCCGACTAATTCTCTATTCTCAGAAAGTTCTCAGGTAATATTACCAACAGCTAAAATCAATATTTGTGACTCAAAGGGAAAATTAATACCATGTAGAGCAATTCTAGATACTGGGTCACAAAGCAATTTTATATCTTCATCTTTAGCCAAAAAACTTAATCTCAAAGTTTCTAAAATCAATCTCCCAGTTATAGGTGTTAATGGTTCCGCAAGTTATATTCAAGGGAGATTGGAGACGTCATTTATTTCAAATGATCGAAAATATCAAACTAAAGACACATTTTTAGTTGTTAATAAAATTACAAATCGTATGCCTCAAAATTCTTTCGACATTTCAAATTTAAATCTGCCAGACAACATTACCCTAGCTGACGATTCCTTTAACAAATCCGGTTCTATTGATGTATTGTTGGGTGCTAGTATATTCTTCGATGTCCTAATCCCTGGACAAATTAAAAATAATCATAATTGCCCCACATTACAGAATACCAAACTAGGTTGGATCGTTTCAGGCCCAATTAATAACCAAAGGCATTTGAATTCACCCGTCCTTTGCAATTTAAATAATAACAACAATGAACAACATCCAAATTTTTGGAAACTTGGAAGTACAAGACAAGAAAGAACCCATCGAAAATTCAAATTCAGAAAATCTTCTCATATTCGATAATCAAATTGATATTATATAAGGATTAATTCGGAGTCCAAATTCCGATTAAATTTATTTTAAGTTTTGTACGGAAACATTGAATATCCGTTCTCTAAAGAGAACACTTGTCAGTAATCATATAGCGGAAATTCAAAAAATCACATAATTTCACAATTGTCAATTCAGAAAACAATCTTTTGCAAAACTATATTATTTCAAGGCTCATTCCGTAAGGTCAATTTTCTATTGTTGGTATTGACTTTGCAGATCCCATTAGTACTGTTCAATTAAGATCTAGGAAATTGGTAAAGGCATATCATATATCTGTTCATTTCATAACTGAGGTTGTCCATATTGAACTTGTTGGAAATATGATTTCAACAAAAAATTTAAAACTTTGCAAACTATCCTTTAGGTTCGATTTGTTAAAAACGCTCATCTCACTTTTGACGGTTTATATACAGTTATTTGTCAGATTGAAGCTGTGCTCAACTCACGTCCTATTACCTCATTGTCTTCCGATCCTAATGACCTATCCCCCTTACACCTAAACATTTCCTTGTGGGTGACTCATTGATGGTTGCACAACAAAGGGAATTCACAGAAATTCCCTATACACCTTTGAAGATATCCAAGACCACAGCAGATTGCACAACATCAATGGCGTTTGGGAAGAATCGCGGATCTTCATCGAGGAGTGGACAATAATCAGTCCCCTGTCAATGGAGGTTTAATATCTAACAAGAATCAAGTCATTACCTGTCGCCTGACAATAGGAAGGTCATGAAAATCCTTTATTGAAAGTCAACCTTTCAAGGTGGCCGCGATGTTAAGGCTTACAGAGGAAGAAGAAGAATCCTGCTTCGATGCTTTCTCCCACCATTGCCCCACCACCAGAGAGGGCTTCCAACATTCACTATTCACAGTGACAATCCACCATTCACAGTTATATTCAATATTCAATCACTTAACACACCGGCAATCAGTAACTCAACAATCATACATATTCAAGTATTCACAAGTTATTAATATTATAATTTTATACAGTGTTTGTGTTAATATATATTAAACAGTAAAAATCATACGTATTTTATTACAAACAAATCAAGCACAAACACCACAAGTTACTGAAGCCGAATCAAGCAATCATACATATAATCGCACAAGGTACTTAGAGCCAGAAGTATTTTATAATTCAATCAATCCAAGCAACTGTTCAAAACAAAATATCTCAATTTGAAAATATGTCTGTAAATAAAGATTCATTGCAAACATTTTTCAACTCCCGTGTTGTTCCGTAAAAGCAATGGTTCCATCATAAAAAAATTAAACTACAATATTTTTCATGAAAGGATCTTGTGAATAGAATCGAAAAAATCTAGTAAGTTATTTTGTTATTGGTGGAAAATTATCACAAAATGCTATTTTCTTAACCTTTCAGCATCAAATAATTTTTTTCTCATTTTGAAATCGTGTGACTTTTTAAAGAAAAGCCTGAAATCATTTGTTTACACGAAGGACCCTCTTAAATTGTTGACAAGGATTCACTCCCTAAAAATTTTCGCACTTATTTGGTAACACCTAAG
Organism: Harmonia axyridis; assembly: GCF_914767665.1. NCBI lineage: Eukaryota > Metazoa > Arthropoda > Insecta > Coleoptera > Coccinellidae > Harmonia > Harmonia axyridis. The sequence goes on from NC_059503.1 coordinate 4,550,459, forward strand.
TAGAGTTGAGATACCTGTAAAATAGCTTAATAAGAAAGAAATATTTATGTTTGTCAGCGTCTACTCAAACTTTTTTACATATATCCTATCTACATCCCATATACATCCTATATACATCATATATACATATATGGACGCCAGTTTGAATATCCGACCTACAAGAACCGCAGTCGAACCTACGTCCGGCCAACTCCCCCACTCCTAACCGACCCCCCTCCCCTCTAAATCAAACCAGGACATCCTTATTGGGCCGACATCCATCTCTCGAACGTTCGGCGAAAACTTTTCCCGGCCTAATTTCTTACGGGAATAAGTTATTTCCGATCCGGATCGAATTTTATCCCTTTCGGATCGCGAGCATGGCGCGCCCCAGGAATTCATTTCTGCCCGATCCTTTGATTTGTGGATCCTTCCCGACTCAGCCGCGGCGATAATTGATAGATGGCGCTGCTCCGGGACAGAACGAGAATCAATCAGGCCCAGTTCGACGTTCATTATAAATACCGGAAACGTGTCGGGGGGTGGGAGAATGTTAGTAAATGGGGGGGGGGAGGGGGTTGTTTGCTCCGCAATTTGGAAGTTGGAACTGTTTTGTCCAACTTCTCTGATTTCGCGGAAGGAGCGTGAGAGAGTTTGGGGAAGTGTTTGCGCCGGGGTACAATGGGCAGGGTAAGGAACAAAGGGGTTCCGGTATCGTCACGCAGCTTCCGGAAGTGGGAAGGTGAGATTTGACACGTTCGTCTCTCGAAGATGACACAAGGTTTTTTCGAAGAATCCCGCCTGCGTACAGCAGGGTGTCCCAAGTTCGATGCTCACTGAGAGCATCTCTGACTTAGAGAAAAAAACTTCAAATACCCCTTATCCCTTTTTTTGGAAATAATAAGATATCAGAAAGCAGATCATAAATATCTTTCAGAACGTTTGAGAATTTTTCGAATATCTCGAACAGAATCCAAGCTAGTTTGTCCTGTAACTCGAGAAAGAAATAAGATGTTCTAATTCCTCGAAGATTCTTTAAAATGTTATAGTTCCCGAGATACTTTCAGTGGGCATCGAATTTGGGACACCCTATACTCCAAAAGCTCCTCTAACTTCTCAATACCTCTTCTGAACAAAGATTGGTATTTGCTTACGAAACAGCTTTCAACTTCGGGAATCACGTCTTCGTGAGATAGTAATTTATTTTCCTGAAGCATACTTTTGAGGTCTGTAAACCTGTAAATATCTGGGATGGCTTCAAGGAGGTCACTTCCTCACTTCTAGAAGTCTCTTGTCCTAAACAATTTTTTCCGTTGGCTAGCGATTATGAGGCATTCCGCCACCAGGTGATTCGGAGTTTCTTCCTCCTCTCCAAGTAATCGATACTCGTCATTTTCTGCTAGATTCATTCTCATGAGGTGCTTCCTGAGGCGTCAATAGCCTGTTAGGAATCCAGTGAGGAGATAGAGATTCATGCTAAGATCCAGATACTTCTTAGATCAGGCAGTATCAAAGTTTCGAATAAATGTTTTGGAATGATCCAATTCAGGAAAATTCCGCCAGAGTGTTTCTCTTCCGTTTTTTTCTTCTTCTAAAACTCCTTCTTGTAGGTACATTAAACTATACCACAGAAATATTCTAGGCCAATGAATGGAGTTTGTGCATCTTTTTTGGCAAGTATTTCAAGGTTTGTTGATTCCCTAGAAGCTTCCACCAGTGTCTTTCCTCCTTCTCTCGAAACTCTCCCCTATTCCACAGAAAAGTTTCGAGACAGTCTTTCGTGCTCTCTTTCTAAGGATTTTAAAGCCTCTTTGTTCCCTTTGATGAGTGACCAAGAACCCAGATCAAAATGAGCTTAGTATTCTTGCATAATTAATCAATTTTTCCTTTAGCACTTCCATAATAACTTTAGAGCAGCTGTCAATTTTGAAGGTGTCAGTTTTTGACATTTGGCTAGTAAAATCAACGCTTTCACTAAAAATGGAACGATACACTATGCAATAACGTATTGAAATTGTTAAAATTTTTTAAAAAATGGTGGAAACTTTGCAGCAGTTTTAGGTCGTCGTGAAGCACCTTTTTGGCAGGTAATAGTGAAACTGGTGGAAACATTTGAGCTGTTGGGACAAGTTGGTGATGTAAAGACACATCGTGTTCTTCTAAATTGAGGCTATCGAATGCAACGTCACAACTCTTTTCTTTTCGACACATTCTGGTTTTATAATTGAATTACTCTTTTCCCTACACACCAGTCCCCTGATAATCATCACCAGAGGGCGCGACGTCCGCCAAAAAAACCAACCCTAAAACCTCAATTTCAACTCTTCCCGGCAAACGAGAAATCCCATCGCACACCATTAAGGGAAATAGGCGCCCACCTCCGAGGCGAAAATCGCCAATTCACAGAGACGACGGGCGTCGGGGCGGCCACGGAATCAATCGGCGATCTCATCATCCCGCAGCATCCCATCCAGCGGCCTAATTGAGATTAATGCAACTCTGCGGTTCGGCCTTATTAGCGAGGCGGTCAGAACGCCGACATTAAAGGAAATTGAAACGCTGAATATAGAATTCCGAAGCGTCCCGACGCGGCCCCCCAGAGCCCCGTCCGGTTCCGCCGCCAGAGGGCGCGCCACGCACGGCGGCCTGCGGTCGTGATGCAACAAATGTCTGGATGGCGGCACCTTTGATTTATTACGCCCGTTCGAATTCGGTCCGAATGGAGAGGGGGGGGAAGTACTGTTGACAATACGCTCTATTAGTGATGACGTCACGCACCGCCATTTTTGGTTCTCCTGTCAGTGTTCGGAATCCAAACAAATAAATTATCATTCAAATTAGTACGGTGTCGTTGAAGGAATTGGTTTATTTTCATAAATAATGCCCGCCACTCACGAAGCGTTTCTTCCAGCGTTTGGTAGCTAGCGTCGAAGAGATTCCAGTCAGACAGCTAAATCAGAGTATGAACTTGACTGCCCGACTGGAATCTCTTCGACGCTAGCTACCAAACGCTGGAAGAAACGCTTCGTGAGTGGCGGCCATAAGAGTATTTGAGGAACGATTTCAGTATTAATTGATATGCAGAAGGAACGAGGTTAATACCAGTAAGTTTGAATCCTGTCTCATTCCCCAGATTTTGTAAAAAGTCGTGTTTATTAGTTGAACTTCAAGTTCGAACTTACTGGCATTAATCTCGTACCTTTTGTCTATCAACAATTATAAAATCGTTGCTTAAATAATCTTATTTATTAAAATAAGCCAATTTCTTCAACGACAACGTACTAATTTGAATGACAATTTGTTTGTTTGGATTCCGAACACTGACAGGAGAACGAAAAATGGCGGTGTGTGACGTCACACTAATACAGCGTATTGTCCTTCATGAACAGTCGGATGCTCGCAGTGGCGACGTCAGATTTCAAAAACAGGGGTGGCCAAGTGAGGGCCGGATTTTTTTTGAGGGGTCCAAAGTGAATCGAAATTATAGTTCTGCCAATCCTGTAATTATTTTAACCTTAGTATGTCAAATTTTAGGGGGGGGGGCAGCAGAATTTAGGGGACCCCCCTAGCGTTGCCACTGGGTGCTCGGCTGTACGCTGCCGGGTTGAATGATCAACTGTTATGAGTCTGTAGACTAAGTTAGTTTTGTGCTTTAGTCAAATAATAATAACATTTTCTTCATCCTTTTGAATAAAATGAATACATCAATTAGTACATAGGATGTTTCTGAATTGGAAGATCATAGGCGTACAACTTTGCTTCTGCCGTTTTTTCAGAAATTCGAGGCTTTATAGTAAAAAACTTCATTTATGGTTCAAAGTATTGTCCATCGCTGGCCACTACTTTCTCCCATCATTCGGGCATCGTACGAATCCCGAGTTGAAAAAACTGGTCATCTTTTCAAGCGATCCACGAATCGATCCAATTTTTTACTTCTTCAAAAGACAGGAAGTGCTGGTCAGCCAGGCCGTGTGTCATTGATCGGAACAAGTGATAGTCCGAGGAAGCAACGTTTGAAGGGGTAGGACTTCCCATTTCAACGTTTCCAAGTATGTCTTGACCACTTACGCAACAAGGGTCGAGCATTGTCATGCTGTAAAATCACTTTAACATGTCTCTCGTTGAATTGCGGCCGTTTATCTTTCAATGCGCGGTTCGAACGCATTAATTGCGTTCGATAACGATAATGATTGTTTCAGTCGGTTTCAACAACTCATAATGCACTACGCCGAGCTGGTCGTACCAAATACTTTGCATGACCTTGGAACCGTGAATATTCGGTTTGTCCATCGACGTGGAAGTATGGCCGGGATATCCCCATGATTTTCTGCGCTTGGGATTATCGTAATGAACCTATTTTTCGTTCCAGTCACAATGCGATGCAGAAATCCCCCCCTGCCTTGCAAGCAGCTGCTCACAAGCAAACAAACGCCGTTCAAAAACTCTCCGCTTTAACTCGTACGGCACCCAATATCCTTATTTCTGAATCATTCCTCTGACTTTCAAGCATTTTAAAATGGCTTGTTGCGTCACTCCCAATGATCCTGCCAAGTCTTGTTACGTTTGACACGAGTCTTGATCGAGTAATGCCTCCAATTCTGCATCTTCGGAAAGCTTCTCTCTTCCACCGCAATGCTGGTTTTTTCGACGTGGAAATCGCCGTTCTTGAAGCATTGAAACCACTATCGGCACGTTCTTTCACTAATAGCGGCCTCACCATAGGTATTTGAGAACATTCAATGAGCCTCAACCTCAGAATTCTTCATATTAAAGTAGAAAATTAAAACCTCCCGCAAATGATGATAATTTGGCTCGTAAGCTGACATGTTCAATCGAGAATAACTTTATGATGCAGACACAAATCGACGATGGAGTTATGTTTACAAATTCCTTATTGCTTATTGTATGACATCTACGATCTTTTTATTTATTATTGCAAAACGGCGGAAGCAAAGTTGTACCTAATATATTGGAAAACCTTTTACTACATCTAAGGCACATAAACGAAATAATTATCTTTTTATGGAGAAATAACCGCATTTCAAAATGAGCAGTTTCTTCATACAAAGCCTTACAGCCGATGCAAAAAGAATTGTAACGATAAACAAACAGAAACCGCAGCCGAACAGTTCTCCACAACGTCTAAATATCCTGATACGTACTCCATTTGCAACGCTCGCTGTTTCCGTTTTCCGCTTTTTTTTCTTTGCATATAACACCGCTCGAGACCGTGATTACAAATGGCTGTTCCTTTTCATTTCACGGTTTAGATAGGTTGCGCACCGACTTCAAAACGTTATTTCCAGAGATTACTATTAGGGATGATGTATTCCTCTAATATATTATAATGTGCCCGCCGGGGGTGCTGTTTCATATTTTCCGCCTGCCAACCCCCACTCCCCCACCCCTGAAACGGAAATTCTGATACGGGGCAAGAACGGCAAAGGAGGGAGATTGCGTTATTTCGGTTGCATTATCTGTGCCGCCAGTGTTTCGATGTTCTAGGTGGTTATTTTTCGAAGGGATGTTACCGGAGAGAGGATGGTTATTAAATTTTTCGGGGTGAATAGTAAATGAGGGTTATTGGGTGATCGTTTTCGGGTTGCAGTGTGTGTTGTGACTTGTTTTTTGGTTTGGGTTTTCGTTTGAAGAGGGATTTTGACGGTTTCGGAAAATTGAAGAAAATTTGGATCTCTGCAAGGATAAATCTCGAATCGATTGTGGAGCAGCAAAGAAAAAAGTCTAAAGGCGTTAAATCACAAGATTTCTGTGGCCAATTGTGATCACCTCTTCGAAAAACAACACTCCAGGAGACTTTTCTTGAAAAATTGATACAAAAACATGTTTTTGTATCAATGTTTTTGTAACGTGTCACTGCATGCAGTGACACGTTCAGGATGGAATTGCTTTTCAATGATCATTCTTGGATTTTCTTGCCCCAAATGTGGAAACTCGGCTTCGCAGGTGAAAATGGGCATCATCACTGAAGATGATTTATCGATTAAATCAGCGAAGATACGACGTTGCTGGTGAACAATCGTCTTGAGTTCTTGTGTTAACCTAACTTTAAAAACATAAAGACCCAAGTCCTCACGCAAAATACGGTATTATGTCATCTGTGGAATACATAATTCCCAACATCGATGAATAATCGAACAAACTGGGTTTTTGTCAATACTAAGAGCTACAGCAGCGATATTTTCAGTTGCTCTCGAGCGACGCACATGGTTTCGATTCTTCACATCAGTAATCTGTCCGAATAGCACAAATTTTTTCCACCTGTTTCACTTTTGCCGGAAGGTGCTTCAGAATTACCCAAAAGTTTATTATTATTGCAAACTGTAACTGCAAAATTTTCATCATTTCTTTTAGTGAATTTTAACACAATTTTGATGCGTTGTTGAAGCATTTTTAGTGATGGCGTAGATTTTTTCTTGTCGAATTTTGATAGAGGACTCTTTCAAAAGTGACATCTACACAGATAGCTGGCTATTCAAACTGAAAGCTCTTATTGGAAGACCCCTTATTACTTTCATAATCTACTATCTTCGTGTTGTCGAAGTCAAACTTATTGTCTTAACATAATGTGATTGATTTCAATCGTCCTAACTCTGTAATCTGAACTTATGTTAATTCAAGGATGTGAAGGAATCGAATTCAACCTTTCGAACGTCCATGCCATATTTTAGGGGGGTTAAAAGCACCTTCTCATGGCTTTTCACGACATTTTATGTTTTTTTTTTATTATTATTCGACATTTACTACTCAGGTGAGATTATTAGCTGTTTACAATTATTATATACATCCGAAATGTGAAGATATATAGAAAAATGCAAATATGGGCCAAACCACAAAAATATATGAAATATAGACAAAACTATAAGATGTATAGATATGATTGTAAAAAATAAATATAGTATTAATTATATCTAAGAAAATGAATTAATGAACATAAAGAATGCATTTTTTAAGTAGGTTGCTTTATTTTCAATATTTCTTCTCGATCAAGAAATTACAGTATTCTTCTGCCCTTCAGCATGCCCTTTAAGTTATGGTCTATGCTCCCTTTATTACGAATTTATGTTATGTATGTTCATTAAAAAAAAATCAGAAAGTTCAAGACCCATCCAAAACATCTTCATCCAACCTCAACCAATTCCAATCGACGGAATACGAATCACGATAAAGCCGGCTATGCACCTGACCGCTCTGACATAAACCTCTCTATTGCAGCTCTATCAAAAGTACCCATTGTACGGATCTGCGGCGATGTCCTTCTGGCAACATAAATTCGAGAACAGGAGGCAGGAGATACAGCCGGGCCGGTTCACGGCGGTCTCCGATCCCAAGAACCCGTTCAAGAGGAATTCGACGTTCTCGACGCCGATAACGGAGGCTTTGTACGACGCCGAACTGTGACGCCGGACAATGGAAACATTTGCATATTTGATGCGACGTCTTTATGCGATATCTCAGCGCTTCTTTCCGGTCGAGTTCACTCGCCCGTGAATTTGTGTTCCTACTGAAATAAATATGTCAACATTGGACCGTTTGATTTTGTGTTTACGTTACTGGTGTTTCAAGGTGATTTGATTTCGGGCATTCAATGAGTTTTTTTTTAATTTAGCAAGTCTTTCTCGAGCTGAATTCGAAGGTGCGCTCTTTCTCTGGGGATTGCGGTGTTTAATCCTGAGATCACTGGTGAAATCATCAATCTGGCAACGCAGTGATCTCTGCCAAATTCATCTTTCCAGTACATCGTGGAGGGGCGTATCTGACGCAACGCAGAGGCCCTTAAAAACCCACCGAGGCCGCAGTAGAGTGTGGAGCGAAGCCCATAACGCCACCTCTCGGACAGACAGAGTCACTACGTAGGTGTTATTAGTTCACCTACCCTTCCGTAGTGCAACGTAGTGACTTCAAATGGACTATAGTGACTTAATAAAACACAGTGACAACAATTCGTTCAAATTAAGCCTAAAAATGGCGAATAATTCTTTGAAGAGGTGATCTAAATTGGTCAACGGGATTCTGTGATTTAAAGCCTTCAGACTTTTTCTTTGGGGATCACGTGAAAGATTGCCAACGCACAATTGATAACATTCAGCTGCTAATGTGCGAATTGGTCATGAAGAATTTTTTGAAAAGAATATGATGCTGCATCTATTGATTTCTTCTTTAACATCCAAATGAAACCTTCTATTGGTAATCCTTTCGAAATATTGAGACGATATTGTCTAATTTCCTCTAACAATTCAGTTTTAGATAAGGCTTAACTGATTTAGACTTTTGAGTTATCTAAAAGTAAGTGATTAAATTCAATTAATAAAATATTCATATTTGCTCAAATACTGATTATTCATAAAGGGAAAGAAATGAAACACTTCATTTAAACTATTTATTTTCACTTAATCAATTCAACATTGGTAATTATCTGCTGGCACAATAATCAACAGAAACATTGATATATTATTTTATTTACAATATTTACAGGTTTTTTGTCCTATCCGAATACACGAAATAATATTTTTATAGTCTTTAATTCCCTACGAACGTAAATATATACTGAAAGCGAGACATTCGATTATACTTTTTGGAAAAATAGGTACTGAATCTCTCCAGTGCAGCTAGATTGGTCAAGAATATGCAAAGGTTGGTTCTCTAAGGTTTTTATACTAATAAGTTAGCTTTGAAATCAATCGAATATAATTCTTTCTTGATTAACGCAACATTTTAAATGAGTTACAGAATTCCTTTTATAAATTTTTCTCAATTGAATTTTGAGTAACTCACCAATTAACATGAATCTATTTTGGTAATTCAGATATTTTTCAATGTCACAATACAACATAACTTTGTACTGTCAATAAAAATACAATTTCAATACAAAGGTGAGTAAATTAAATTTAAATCCGAAAAGAGTATTGAATACTTCAAATTACAAGCTTTTCAAGAAAAAAAAAACAATAAAAAAAGAAGTTAAAAAAATTACAATGACTTTTCAGTGGGTATGTATACAATGAGCGAAGATCACAAAAGCCTCTGATAGTTTGGAGATATGTATCGAAAATATCAAAATCAACAATCATTTCATTCTCTGTGATAAGTTATGATGGAAAAGGGGTTTCACAAGGTTCTAGGGAAGAGATACTTAGTCTCAACTATTGAAGATCAATCCCCGTACTTTTAATGGATTTGATCGTTCCAAAATTTCAAGATCTTCAGTCTTTTTCTTCCAGTTCGTTTTACTGGAATGTTTTTTTATGGAAAGCTTCAGAATCTAACATGGTTCTAGGTGGATTCTTTTTTCGAAAATCGCAATGAAGTAATCTGATATACAAATTTTAAATTATTGAACACTGTAATGCCGTTACATTTTTTGAAATACTGTGTGGACCAACAAGAACTCTACACCTAGATTTTCAGCTTTAAAATGATATGAGTTTTTTCATCGCCGTAAGTTCAAATACTTGAAGGAAGGAAGCACAATATTGAAGTAACCAGTTTTTTCCCCAAACATCAGAAATTGAGGACTACCTTGATTTTCATTTCAGAGCTGGAAAGTCAGGGTGTAAAGTTTTTTTGGCCCTCCTTGTATACGTTTGTCCAGAATCAACTGTTTCAATGATCACAAGAGAATTATCATTTTTAATCTGATATTTCAGGAAAAAATTGGATGTTTATATGACTTTCCAGTTATTCATGAACGTTGTACCTTCTAACAAAATTTCCTGGAATTTCAGGATAACCTGAATTGTTTCAAATATCAGTTTCATTGGATTTTATCTTTATTCTGAAGCTTTCCCACGTCACTTCCTGTCCAAGGGACCCTTAAAAAATCGCCAATAGAACGTCTTCGTGTTGAGTAGCGAAACGGTCAACTAAATAAAACTAAAACGTCCAATATTCGCCTTCCCTTCTCCAAGTTATTCACGGGCTTGGTGCAGAATCGGAAAGCGCGTCCGATGGTGTTCCGTCGCTTGAGTTTATGGAGAAGGCTCTGTTCGGGGCCCTTCTCTGTCTCAGAACGGAAGGATCGAAGTTTGGGTGTCTCCTCGCATGTTTGCTGCAAAGAAATGGGGTATTAGTTTGATAAATTCAAGCCAAAAATAAAGGGTCAACTTTGAAATGATAAAATTTCAAAATTTCGGTAAATGATTCACATAGTCTGTAGACAGAATAGTTTGAACGATGGGAAATAAGGACATAAAGGTGTTTCGTCGCTATTTGTAATGCTGACTTGAGAGGGTGTCCCGACCTTTAGCTCCTTTCAGGTTTCCCCAGTTTCCTTGTCCCCTTTACCCACATGGTTTTCCACACTTGATTTTCGGATGTGAGAGAGCTCAATATACAATTTACGGATCAACACACAAAAAAAATGTATATTCCTATATCGACAAAACCCTCGAGTTCTGCACAAGACAGTTTTCTATAGTAGTTTAAGTTGGGTTACGTTAATTTCAGTTAAACTGAAGACTATTTGGTGGTGCCTTCTATTGCAGGGGAAGAAAAAACCAAGCTGGACGCAGTCAAAATGGATACAAAATTGAGTCCTTATTTTCAACCATCCTTGTTGCCATTATATTTCCTTCCAGTGGTACATTCTCTCAGGTTTTGCGCTGGTTTTACGCTCAACTGTGTTTGGAAATGATCTAAATTACTTCATAATAAAAAATTATCATTGGAGCCCAATGCTAACATCTTTAAATTAAGAAAAATTGGATCGGTACCTAACAAAAAGTTATAATATGCAATGCGGATGACGCAGTTCTCGTATCAGAAAGTGAAGATGACTTGCAGAGGCTTCTACATGTGTTCAACACAGTAGTTCAATCTCTTGGAATTATAATATCATCCGAGACTAAGTGCATGACCAAATCCAAAACATCTCTCAGATGTAAATTAGTTGTGAAAGAGAGCATCAGGCAAAAAGTGATGAAGCTTAATTACTTGGACCTATAGAAATCTCTAGTTGAGGTGACAGGCGACAGAAGTAAGAACACAAGTGGTAAAGGTAACAAGAATAGCTTTAAAACTCAATGATTCCATATTCGTCAAAAAATATCTGGGTATTGACATTAAAGCTGTACAAAAGCATTATAAGACCTATTCTAACATATGAGACAGAAACAAGACCTGAAATATCGAAGACACGCCAGCTAATGCAGTCAGCAGAGATGAAAATAGTCCAAAGAATAACCGGAAATACTCCGTGAGATGGACAGAGAAGTGATGCCAACAGAAGAACATACAAGATAGACAAAAGCAAAAGATTCAAACCCAAACGCAAAAAAATCAGGACACATTGCAAAGATAATGACAACAATAAAATTATACATGTGACATCGAAAGTAAGGAGACTAGTTAACAGACATAGATTCAAAATTATAAATGAACGAACTGAACTGTGTCATTCCAAATAATTCAACTCGTTCGAATAACCTTTGACTTGACCTTGAACATCTTAAGACGCCCACACGAGATTTTATAAGACGACTTTAAGAATGACAAAATGCAAGTTCCTTCGAGTTTCCAGCTTTCCACTTCTCATTTCTCCGTAATATGACCGGACTAAGTCTTGAACTTTGACGGGAACAATTCCTCAAAAAAAAATTTTTTGGGAGGAAGATTGATGGTGTTGAGGGAGGGGTGAGGTTTGCGGGGTTGGTTTGAATTGATTGAAGCTGGCTCTGAACGTTCCTCTAGATGTTATTGCAGGTGGGATGTTGGCGGGAGCACTTGGAGGATTATTGCGAGATTGATTGATGTTGTCGGATCGGGCAGGTACAAGATTGATTACGAGGAATACATGCGACATTCGTGGGCGGTAATTGGTACGACTGACCGGAAGGAATGTCATCGGAATGCAACTGAGATCATAAAGGATTAGAAATGTATGTATTTTTCTTTAAAAACGAAAAGAATTTTAGAGAAATTCGTACTACGTATTTTTTTGCCTGGTAATACCATTTATTTAAGCTATAAAGGATCTTTGTTTATTTCAACCAAAAGACAAAATTAATTTCTCAAAACTACCAAAATGAAAGGAATAGCCAATAAATCGAATAACAAAATGGACACAAAAAGTTAATCTCTGAAAGATTACTTCCAAAACGAATTGAATTGAGTAAAATAAGTTTAAAATATTCTCTGGAATAAAAATGCAGGTATAGTATATCCAAAGTCACTTGGAGGAAGCCAGAATATTTCCATTATACAAAGTTAGTCCAAGTTTCCAGAAATTCCTTTGACACCAGTGAATTTATTGTCTAACAATACTTTCCAATAAACCCCGGTTTTTAGCGGATCGCGGTATCCACTTCAAATGGATATCTGGCCAAGCGTTTTTATGGACTAGTTCAAGTGACTTTAGATATACTATAACAACATAAAATCTGTCAAAATCATACTGAAACTTCCGGGCATCATCTGAATTTCTCAATGCAAAATTTCATCAGCGTATATCAGATATAAGTTTATTTGAAGAAAACATTTGCAGATATCATTGATATATCAAATGAAAAGGAGTGGTTCCAAATGAGAACCCTGAGGTACTCCCGATTCAACCCTGAGAATGGACGAAAATGCATCATTTATTACCACACAGGTATGACCCAACCCAACTCAATAGATCCATAGAGTAATAAATATAGATAGAGGGAGTATACGCAATTTTTACATGTCCTCAACATGGTTAGATTACGTTGTCGGATTGTGATATATTTTCATATCCATAATTTTACTATATCGTTATGAATGTATATTATATGGAATGAAATATATTTATTTGGGTGATTCCCGATTAAATATGCAAATTTGAATATTTGGAATCCGATATTCTTCCTAATTGTCGAATTTATAATAAGCGGAATATTTATTATTTTCTGTATCTACCTGCTGAAATCCAAGGTTTGGCAACTTTTGCTCTCCTACTATCATCGGTTGTTTTCCGTCGTTTGGCACGCTTAAAGTTTATTTAACGAATTTCTGATATATTTAGGTATTTATTCCAATATATTTTGAGTTAATATGAAACGTCGATTCACTATGGGACATGAGAAGTGCGTTCTTTGTGGAGAAACTCTCGAATTGAGTGAAATATCGTATCACTGATTTGTTTTCATTTCCGCGCGCTTCATGTCAAATTTGATAGTTCATGTTGGGGACAAATTTGCTTACTGAAAATGACATATGCTCCCTCAATCTATGTTTATTACTCATAACTTGCAAAAGTGTCGCATGATGAACTTTGTCAAAAGCTTTGGTCTCTGCTGAATTGAATGGAGTATGGTAAGCGGAATTTTGAAATGAATATTTGATTGAACACCACAATCATCCCCCCTGACGATGATCGAGACCGTCCTTTCATCCCAACGACCCTGGTCAATGACAGAACGACCGGAACAATCAATGTTCCGGTCGACCGGAACCGTTCCCATTTTTCCCCCTAATGGAGCCATCCCTCAGGAGAGACGGGACAAAAGGGGACGTCGTCAAGAAATTCAGTTATTCAAATGCGTCTTCCCCTAAAATTCCCGCTTGTAACAAACACCAGGCGAAAAACAAAGGGATCTGAGAACGGAAAGAAGGACCAGTATTTACCGAATTTATTTGAGGTGCCACCCTTCGCGATTATTAAATCTGTGGACATAATGACTGCCGTTAGATGCGAAATGTGATAAAGTTCCATCCGTTTCGAGCCTTGAATGTGTTTACTGAAAGGTCACGTTCGATTTTTTCAGCTCTTGAAGAGTCGTTTTTTTGGGCGCTCGTTATCTGAAAAGATCATTTCGTCGTTATGTCTTTAATTTTAAAATTTTGAAAGGCCAAATAATAATATACATAAATTTAGGGAGCCTATGTCATTTTCAGTAAGCAACATTTGTCCCCAACAAGTTTGACACGAAGCGCGCGGAAATGAAAACATATCAGTGATACGATATTTCACTCAATTCACGAGTTTCTCCACAAAGAATGCACTTCTTATGTCCCATAATGAATCAACGTTTCATAGTAACTCAAAATATATTGAAATAAATAGCTAAATATATCAAAAATTCAGAAAACAAACTTCAAGCGCGCCAAACGACGTGAAACAACCGATGACACTAGGAGAGCAAAAGTTGCCAAACCTTTGATATCAGCAGGTAGATACAGAAAATAATAAATAATCTGCTTATTACAAATTCCAAATTAGGAAAATATCGATTTCAAATATTCAAATTTGCATATTTAATCGGGAATCACTTAAATAAATATATTTCATTCAATATAAAATACATTCATAACGATATAGTAAAATTGTGGATTTGAAAATATATCACAATCCGACAACCTAACCTAACCATAATGGGGACATGAAAAATTGCGTATACCCCCTCTATCTATGTTTATTACTCTAAGTATCGAATCTATTGAGTTGGGTTGGGTCATACCTGTGCGATAGATTTCAATTCGACATAATAAATGATGCATTTTCGTCCATTCACAGGGTTGCATCGGGAGTGCCTCAGGGTTCTCATTTGGAATCACTACTTTTCTTCAATATATCAATAGTATCTGCAAATATTTTCTTCGCACCAACTTCTAACTTCACGCGGATGAAATTTTGTATTGAGAAATTCAGATGATGCCAGGAATTAATGTATCATAAATCAAGTGTGCTCAAAGACCTGAATTTCCCCCAGTACCTAACTTTAGTTATTATTTCGCATAAACTTTTCATTAATCACATTATTCCTGATTTTCATTTATATTTTCGATTTGTGTACAACCCTGACGACTTCAAAATTGAGCTTAAAGACCAAGATATAAAAATGTATGGATTAACAAAACGAATTGAAAAATTTGTTGAACTTAGAATAACGATTTATTGCACAAAAACAAATTAACTAACAAAATTCTCATCACTGAGCTGATGAGTTATCTTATCGATAAGCTTCTTCGTCCCTATGAAACCAACAATGTATATTGACTGCAATATTCCCAGCTCCCGAAAAGCACTTTGTATTGTGGCATTGTTTCCCGAGCTCTCTTCCTTCAGAAGTTTTCCTATCAGCTAATAAGGAAACTCAAAAGATGGTCCCACGTTCCTTGTTTTAATGACATATCCTAGCAGGAGCAATATGTAAAGGAGAACGGAGTCGTACATCTGGAGCACAAAGACTCAAACGGAGCTCAAAGAGTACAAGCATTCAATTAAGATGCTCCTCGGAAAACGGATATTTCATCTCCCATCTTACAGTTACTGTACAACTCTTTCTCCTTCCTCCCCTTCGACGCTTCGAAGACATCGCTAATCCCTCCGAGGAACCCTTCAGATGTAGAGGAAAACAGCGTGAAATATCTCCTAATTGAAATTAATAAGAACGACCAAAATGGTTGGGATGATCGCAGTGTGCTGTGGACGTGAGAGCAATAGGGATCGGGTCGGAACCGATGTTGACGGGCGAGTAATCGATTACGTAGGATCCGGAACAGTGTAATCTCGTCCGCGTGAATTTTATTTGAGTTTAACGCCATTTCGACACCCATACTTTTGTCTTCAAATGACGGTAGTTATTTTATTGAACATCTTCGAAAAATCTTCAGTAAACTGTTTGTCGGTTTAAGGTGTCACAACTCTTCCTGAAGGTTGGATTGGAGTGAAAGAATTTCTACTGATTCTTCTAATTTGTTACCGCTATAGTTTACAGTATTTCACTTACATCTTAGCGGATGACATCTGGGATGTATGAGGAACACGCATGGATTCAGGAAAAACAGGTCTGCTATAGGTGCTATATTCGAAATCCTCAAAATTATGTATTTATACTTTACTTGACATTGAGAAACTACTACTTGACATGAACTTGAGTGGATTTCAAGTCAAGAAGCTTGAATATCAAGTCAAGTCGTGAATTCCTACTTCTGATGTACAGAATTTTTGTTCTGATTTTGGCAAGCTCCTAATCCATCAATACCTACAGAGCGTTTTCTATTTTCTATCGAGATATAGGGTGTTTTTTTTCGAGGTATATAACTTTAAGTTGGCATTACTGTTCAAGATGGCGACTGATTTAACAGCTGTCAAGTGATTTGGCAAATAGTGCAAAAATGAGATTGCCGTTGTTCCCGATTTTCATAAGCGAATTTTGTTTAGCGATGAAGCACACTTCTGGTTGAATGACTACGTCAACAAAACTGTCGCATTTGGAGTGAAGCTAATCCTCAAGTGTATGTCGAAACACCGTTACTGACTGTTTGGTGCGCTTTATGGGCTGGTGGATTCATTGGTCCATACTTCTTCAAAAACGATGATGGCCAGAACGTAACAGTCGATGGTGATCGGTATAGAGCCATTATTACTAACTTTTTCATTGAACAACCATGATGTCCAGGAGGAGGTTCCAACAAGACGGCGCAACATGTCACACAGCTCGTGCCACAATTGACTTATTGAAAGACACGTTTGGTGACCGCCTAATTTCACGTTTTGGACCTGTGAATTGGCCTCAAAGATCTTGTGATTTAACACCGCTAGATTACTTTCTGTGGGGCTATGTGAAGTCATCGGTCTATGCGGATAAGCCACAAACCCTTGACCATTTGGAAGACAACATTCGCCGTGTTATTGCCGATATACGTCCACAAATGTTGGAAAAAGTCATCGAGAATTGGACGTCCAGATTGGACTACATCCGAGCCAGCCGTAGCGGTCATATGCCAGAAATCATATTCAAAATGTAATGCCACAAAATTATCTTGCGGATAAATAAAATTCATGTCAATCAAATAATCCATCGTTGTTTTATTGCAATTTATAGTTCTATACCTCTAAAAAAAACCCTTTTACTTGACATGAACTTGAGTGGATTTCAAGTCAAGAAGCTTGAATATCAGGTCAAGTCGTGAATTCCTGCTTCTGATGTACAGAATTTTTGTTCTGCTTTTGGCAAGCTCCTAATCCATCAATACCTACAGAGCGTTTTCTATTTCCTTTATCGAGAGATACCTCAAGATGGATTGCCTGAGGTGCCCTTTTTAGGTTGCCCAGTTCTGGAGTTGTGCATACTATATGCTGGTAGTGCTAGATGTCAGTACTTAGGAGAATGAAGGTTTGAGACTATCGATTTCGGTCTAGGCGTCTCCATCTACATGGCATACTCAGTACTAAAAACTCATCAGTTGCCTACTCTAAAACGTGATGTAGTGATGGAAACATCAGATTCAAGCTACGAAATCAGAATATCCAACTTACACCATCGTGTAACAAAACTAATTTACCAAAATCGACACCGAGCTATGTCGGCGCGACAAGCAGATGGACTATACAATCCGTATAAATTGAGAGTTCGGCAACAGATAGATCCCGATTTCCAGCGAGCCAGTTCCAAGTAAATGCCCCGCCAATCAGATTTGTGTACAACATTATCCCGTCTGTACTTTCGAATTCATTATGGCAACGCCAGAACAGATTAGATATTCCGTAAGCCGGCTACAATTATCCGATTCGACATTCTGTCTCGATGACCCCGTAAATAACAACTGTTCCAATACTGTTCCGGGACAGTGGCGGCCCGTGGCTTTTCGATTATTGTGAGCTATTCCGTTATTGATTTGTTCAGCCCATATTAACTGCTCGCCCAAGGCTGTGACGTCAGAATTGGGTTTGTATCACATTACTCTGATACTTGAAGAAACAGAAATACGCTCTATTAGTGATGACGTTACACACCGCCATTTTAGTTCTCCTGTCAGTGTTCGGAATCCAAACAAACAAATTAGTACGTTGTCGTTGAAGGAAATGGCTTATTTTGATAAATAAGATTATTTAAGAAACGATTTTACTATTAATTGATAGACAGAAGGTACGAGATTAATGCCAGTAAGTTCGAACTTGAAGTTCAACTAATAAACACGGATTTTTACAAAATCTGGGGAATGATACAGGATTCAAACTTACTGGTATTAAGCTCGTTCCTTCTGTCTATCAATTAATACTGAAATCGTTCCTCAAATACTCTTATTTATGAAAATAAGCCAATTCCTTCAACTACACCGTACTGATTTGAATGACAATTTATTTTAAATTTAAAATAAATCAAATAATTTGACAACTTTGTGTCTAATCCTTCACAATAATATATCTGTATGATATATCTGAATATATCATACAGATATATTATTGTGAAGGATTAGACACAAAGTTGTCAAATTATTTGATTTATATTAAATATCCTTCATCAAGAAGACTCATTAAACTTTTACAATTTATTTGTTTGGATTCCGAACACTGACAGAAGAACCAAAAATGGCGGTGTTGACCTTCCACTAATAGAGCATATTGTTTGGGTGTGAATAGAATCTAAACTTCTAGATATCTTCTCTTCTTCGTCCTACGTTAGGACTTTGTCCTATGTTTACATCAATGGTTTCCAGGCTGCAGCTGGTATGGAGAAGACCAGCTTCCATACCATCTCCTTTCTCTCTTTGGCAATCTTTGCCAACAGATCATCTGTATTTTGTCTATGTGGTCTCTCGTTTCATCGGTTTTTTGCCCGTTTTACTACATCTTGAATATCACATATTCCTAATCTCTGAATCCCTAACTATAAGTTCTACATACTAACCTCAAGTGGTCGCTCCTCATGAATTTCTTACTGCAAACTGGACAGGCGAAATTTTTCTCACCAGTGTGCGTTCTTGTGTGCCTTGCCAATTCATCTGATCGTGCGAAACGTTTTCCACAACCATCCCAGCTACAAGGGAATGGTCTTTCTCCTGTAACAAGAGAAATACACGTTAATTTTTTATTTTCCAATATAATTCGAGAGAGATATTTTGGCCAAATCAGAACTGAAATTTATTCATTTATACATATGTAGAATATTGTGAAATTTGTTTCTAATAATCTGAGAACTTCACTAATTCCTACAATTGTTTCACTCATTGATAGTGAGGATTTTTTAAATCGAAAATAGGATTTTTATTATTTTTTTTTTCGTGTACTAATTGATTCACTGTATGATTTCATAACTGCAATATTAATAGTGTTTACGTCAAATAAAAGTTATATAAGTTATTGCGGGTTTGGAAACAGAGACAAAACAGAGACCAAGTTTCAAATATGTTTGTGAGTAAAAAGTGATAACGAATATTTAACGATTACCGCGATGCTAGAATTATTTGCAGAGATCCTGTATAGAAGATAATCAAAAATAAAGATGATATCATCACAGAATATTATTGTTCTTCATATTATGACAAACAACGCAACAATTTCTTCGGAACTCGGAGAACGAAGACGAAAAACCCATTTTCCACCATCTCGAATTTGTAGATTCGCTCAAAAGTACATTCCGGGGTGTATATGGAAACTGAACGACAGAAAGCAGAAACTGTACGAGCTGTTACATTCGAATTTATATTGACTGGAGTAAACGATGCCATAAAACTCCGGCAATGAAATAAGAACAGTTTTCAGAATTCACTCTATGTGGCTGTCTTCTACACACTGGTTTCTCTCCTCCCACATTCATGAAAAATTTATGCTCGGGTACCTACGAATTCTAGGGACATTTTCTTGTTTTAGTATTCATCTACATTTGATGTTCCCACGTCTCGTAATACGGGATATTTCAATTGAATTCGAGTTTAAGGTGAGTCCGTTTTGAGAGTTTATTCTACCAAAATAGGCAGCAAAATGAAAGTAGGGATTTCTTTCCATAATGTCCAACAGCGTTTGTTTGAATCAATATAAGTGAAGGTAGAGATTCACGGCTTGACTTGATATTCACGCTACTTGACTTGGGCTTGACTTGAAATAACTCAAGTTCAAGTCAAGTAGTAGTTTTTCAATGTCAAGTAATAGTTTTTCAATGTCAAGTATAGTTTTTCAATGTAAAGTATTTATTTATCAAATATTTGACTTGACATTGAAAAACTGTTACTTGACTTTTACTTGAGTCGATTTCAAGTCGAGCCCAAATCAAGTAACTCGAATATCAAGTAAAGCCGTAAATCCCTAAGTAAAACGATGAGACTCAGCTGCAGATGTCTGCATATTGAAGCAGAAAGAAAATTAAAACCTCCCGCGAATGACGAGAATTTGGCTGGTAAGCCGACATATTCAATCGAGAATAACTTTATGATGCAGACACAAATCGACTTATATTTCGATAGCGTTATGTTTACAAATACCTAAGCCTATTGTATGTCATCTACGATCTATTTATTTCGACTATCAATTACCGCCTCAGCCAATGGCGGAAGCAACGTTGTACACCAAATATTTGATCGAAAATGGGTTTAACTTTATCCAGGGTACACTGTTGTATGAACATGACAATTTTTTAATCGAAATTGGCTGTTCATTGGAAGAATTTTAGGAATAATAAAATTGACTTGGCCTTATCAGAAATCCCAATCTAACTAAAGAGTAGCATATTTTTCACAGCATGAAAACAATTCTTTCTCTCTGTAGTTTCAGAAACTCTGTTGACCATTGTTGCTGAATCATCGATTAGTTTGTTCGGGTACAATAGTTTTAGAAATTATAGTTCCCCGTGTTCCTTGAATTCTCTAACTGAGTATACCGTCTAGACAAAGGGTTTCTAAAACTCCTAGGTAATAAATTCGCGAACGAAATATACCCAGGGTGTGTCGATAAAGTTGGGTCCATCAAAGTGCTGAACCGAGGTCTGTACGAGCGTCTGAACAAAATGCATGATGAATAAGAATGGACCACGGACAAAGCAGAAAGAAACTTTTCACTTCAATACAATGTGATTCCCGGAGTTAGACTCTATCAGAACTTCTGAGCTGGTGGAAATTCAATTTGTTCAAGTCCCCACATTCTTGGGCTGGATTTTCGGAAGTTGGCACAATCCTAATTTCTCAAAGATGGTTTTTTCAGGGACAGACAAGACCGTATAAAAGTGATAACACTGTAATCTTGCAGAATCTGTTTACCTTAAATATGATTTTTCAAGAACCAGTAAAGATTATAGAATAATATAATATAATAACACACGGCCTGGCTAACCAGCACTTCCGCTCTTATGAAGAAGTAAAAAATTGGATCGATTCGTGGATAGCTTCAAAAGATGAACAACGCTGGATTCGTACACTGCCCGAAAGATGAGAGAAAGTAGTGGCCAGCGATGGACAATACTTTGAATCATAAATGAATAACCAGTTTTTTACAATGAAGCCTCGAATTTCGGAAAAAAACGACGGAAGCAAAGTTGTAAGCCTATGTACTTTGAATCGATTTAGGACTGGTCATCATGGTCGTTGCTCTTCAAATGGCCCTCTCTTGAAAGCCCACTATCTGAGTGTGACGTGGAAGAAACCATTGACCACTTGGTGAATATGAATACTTGTCGGATTTATAAGTTTCATGATTGTTTCCGAGCTATCAATTCATCAATTGATCGTTACTCTTACCGACTGAATCATATATTATTTTCAAATTTTACTAGTCATCAGAAAATAATGTTACATCACCCTTAGATGGAAAATACTTTGAATCATAAATGTAGAATCGATGATTCAGCTACAATGGTGAACAGATACCCTTACACTATACAGAGAAGGAATTGTTTTTATGTTTGGAAAAATAAGCTACTTTTTAGTTAGATTGTAATCTCTGGTTGACTAGGTTCATCTGTTTCCGAAATTCTGTCAATAAAATTAACCGCCAAATTGCGTTGTAGTACCCTGTGTAGCCTGAATGAAATAAAGCCTCTTTCGATAAAATATACAACTCAATTTGATTCTTAAAAGAAGCAGTGGCATGGAGTGTTTGATCGTTGCTCTTACTCACTGAATCTTACACAATTATCGACTTTCAGTCATTAAGTTTTTTGTACTAAAACAAAACTCCACCTATAGAAATTCATCGTCAATTGGAAGAAGTGTATGGTGAGAAATGTATGGACGTGAAAAACGTTCGAAAATGGTGTAGAGAATTTTCTGCTGGCCGACTAAACGTTCACGACGAGGACCTCAGCGGCAGGCCGTCACACTCGGACGAAACAGTGCGGAAAGTTGAGGCGCTTGTGCTGAAAGATCGCAGGTTGACTCTCAATGAGTTTGCCGAAAAACTCCAAGATGTGTGCAGTAGAGACTCTATTCATTCAATTTTGGTGAATAACCTGCAATACCGATGAAGAAGTTCATGAAGCGGTCATTTCGTTCTTGCGCGAGGCGGCTGGATCGTGGTTCGAGGAGGGGATACAAAAGTTTGTCGTACGAATGAGGAAGCTCATTGAAGTGAATGGCGATTACGTAGAAAAAAGCTTAGATTTCAAGCTTTACAGCAATGTACAAAACTTAGTGAATAAATGTTATTTAATGTGAAAAAAATAAATGGAGACCTTACTTTAAATACACGCCTCGTAAAGTAAAATCACCCTTATCCCCTCAATTACTTGTTGCCCCTATCAACCTTCAATCCTACCCCATCCCACCCTTCATTTCACAAAGCGTTTTAATGCGCCCCTCGACATCATACCCAATTCGCAGTCTCGTGATAGTCAAGTTAACCGTCCACCCCGCTCCTAGATGGAGCTGCACCGCATATTTATTCATTACGGGACCGCGAACAATCCAGAATTCCTGTTTAATCGCCGTTGATTGCAGGCTAGTCGGCTACAAGGCACACTTCCCCTGGCTCTCTCGGACCGGGGGGGCCCTCAGGCCCGATTTGCATTGCAGATTCGGCCTGGGCGGCACATCCGCCCATTGTGCCGGGCCGTTGACACACGCCCGGACCTTTGATCCTCCTGCCCCCCTGTCAATGTCTATCCCGAATTCCGGAACGGGCAACGAGATCAAGTTGACCGTGAAATTCGATATTGCCGGGCGGATTAGTTGCGTCCACTTCGTCTTCGGGCGTCGTTTTGATGACGGTCCATGATGGCGTCGCAGTTGGAGGTAATCTGTTTGGACCGATGATGGGATGAACGGTGTTGTATATTCCGGCAAGGAAGTACCGGGAACTGGGTGTAATAGGGATCTCTCCAAGGGATTGTAGGAATGCTTTTGGTTGGACAGTTGGCGGAACTGACGTCTATATAGCGGTGGAGTTTGGGCGTCGTCTGTAATTTGATTTGTTAACAGTCTTGTTGTCTGTATGTGGGTTCGAGATTGCCTTAGAAGGAATATCAAGGGATTGAGTTTCTGAAGATGGGGAAGATATTTGATATTCACCAGCTGAATCGATAAGTTGTAATATTTCAACAAATATGGTGGCATCAAGGTAACACTAGATGAACCCTTTTGTTGCTTTGAAAAAAAACGTTGTATGGTAGAACTTCATCAATGAGAGCTGAAGATAATAATACACCCATGAAGATCATTCTACGTAAAGAAAACCTTGTAGCTAACCCAATTATTGTGAGACCGATGACAGGATACCATCTGTAGCTGTACCTTCTGTACTGCATAAACCTGCCAGTAGATAAAATTCCAACATGCGAATAGCTGAATACATACTGTAAAAATGTCCATAACAAGGCAACCTAAGAAGCTGACATCTAGGTAAACCAGTTCTCAATCCTCACGAAGTCAAGGCTCTTGATTTTTTTAGGAACTGTGAAGTAACATATAGAACAAAAATGAAAGTGTTCACAATTTTGAAAGAGGTTTTTCAACCAGTCGTCCTTATAGTGAACATAATCTAATGATGTGTGGAGCCAATCATCTGGACTTAGACTCGATACTTGAAAAATTGAAATTCAAATGAAAAGATCAAGGCATCAGTGGATGCTGTCAGACTTGCCAATATAATTTAGAAAAAACTACAAAAATAGCGTGATCTCGAATATGGTAGATTATTATTTTTTCAGGAATGGCTTAAAAGGCATGGAAGGGTTTTCCAAGAATAATATAAGTGAAAATGGTTAAAATGGCAACAGTTTGTATTATTTTTGACATTTCTTATGTCCTTTGTGTTCAGTAGGTTATGTGTTCTCTACAATAGTACCATTATAAAGTACAGAGCCTACAAGACCATTCCTAAATAATGTTGAAACGTGTATTTTTTCATGATTGAATGGCGTAACCTACTGAACAAAAATTATTGAAAAACTCTAAAGCATGAAGAATCGAATTTAAGATCTGAAAGAATGCTTTATAGCTAACCGGTATCTACATTTAATCTAATCTAATAATGATTAGGGTAAATGGAGATGTGTTGAAGAATCACAAAATCGGGATCGATAGAGAACAAGACGATTGAAGCGGTTTCGGAACAAAAAGGAGAACAAAGCTGCTTTATACGAGGGATAATTAAAACGAGAGTTGTATCGATCGGGCCCTTTTTGAGGCATGAAACCAACATTATGGAAGACAAAATTGAAGGAGGGATACTTCACAAGGCAAATTTTTAAGATGTCCCAGGACAGTGCAGATTATGTGTGGAGAAGGTACAAACTTCTGACGTCAAACTTCAAGCGTCAACTTGCAATGTACAGGTCTTCAGGATCTTCTATTTCTATCTTCCTCTCTCTACAAAATCTGGCAGTTTCTGATGACCCAATTATCATAAGGTGCTCCTTCGGGTGGCAATGCCATGTCCTCACATGGCAAAAAGCATCTGGATCTCATTAAGAATATTCTGCACCTCCTCAATGATTTAAGGCAGCAGCAAATTCTTACCGATATCCAAATATCTTGCAATAATAATGTTTCTAAGGAACTTTTTGGAGTAATCTATCCCTTGAAATTGGCTCGAGGAAGCTATTGAGAGGGTGCAGCATATTCCTACTGAGATCCAGATGCTTTTTGTCATGTGAGGACAAGGCAATGCCATCTGAAGAAGCACCCAATGAGAATTGGGTTATCAGGAAGTGCAGATTATGTAAAGAGATAGAGAGGAAGAAGATCCTGATGACCTGGACATAAAAAAATCGCCAAAAAATTTGTAGCATTGTCACCTGAAGGAGAATCTAATGAGAATGGAGTGATCAGAAAGTGGAGAGAGAGAGAGAGAGAGAGAGAGAGAGAGAGAGAGAGAGAGAGAGAGAGAGAGAGAGAGAGAGAGAGAGAGATCATAAAAAACTCGCCATTGCAAGTTGACGCCTGAATGTTTTGGTCCAGAAACTTGTAGAAATTCTTGAAAGCATCCAAGAAAATTCTTGAAAGCATCCAAGGTATTATAACTCTAGAACTGAAAAGCAAACTGTGAACGGTGGAGTTGTAAATACATCCCAGATGACCTCAAAGTATGAGGTACTCATCAAACAATCAAGTGTCAAGCAAATAATGAATGCCATATTGCCCGAACAAATATCCCCATAACGTAAACTTCATACAACACTCGTCCACCTTTTTGCCGCTTCATAACCGGAAATTCCAAACCCACACCACCAACTCCCACCCTCAAACCCTCCCCTACCAAATCAAAGGAATAGCGAACGTGGCCCGGTGAGCCGCGGTCACGTGGCCACACGTGATACATGACCGTGTCGCTAGCCTAGCCAGGCTCGAGGCTGACGTAAGTAAATCGCACGTTTTATCGGCCCGCGGGCTTTGACAAGCGGCTCCCCCACTTCGTTCGTTGTTTTGTTTACGACAGCGAGTGGGGGTGGGGAACTCCCACCCGCCCGCTGCAAAGGTTTACGCAATTAGTTATTATACCTCCGAGGTGCGGGTGGGGAGGCCTCAGTGGGTGGAGGGGGTTAAATTGATAGCCCCGTCGATTTCCATTGCTCGCGTAATCGCTTGAGCGCTAGTCGGTCATGCGTTGAAATGATGGGCCTCTCTGTGCACCGGGCGGATATACCTGTCGCGGTGTTTTTTGCACGCGGGGGCTCGGGCCTATAAAAATTTGATGATTCAGGGCCGGGCGCGACGGGGGATATCGAGATATAATCCGGACGCTTGTTATTTACGGCCCGTAGGAGTTTGATAGGTTATAAAAAGGGGTGATGCATGTGAGGACCCGACTCATTTGGTTCGTATGGGGTTTTGGGATTACCGGCGCATTCGCCAATTTGCAGACGGGGCGGAAGTTTGTGGGATAATAAGGGAGTATGGCTTCCTCTTTAATTATCAAGCGAATAATAAATTTGGCATTCATTAAAATTAGTCAATCATTGCTTATATGAACGTTGACTGAGGTATACAGTGCTGGCAAGACATTATCTCAGGAAGTATGATAATATGCGTTAGCTAGAAATGTATAAAAAATGGTGATTGCCAAACGGAGGTGACAAAACGATGAAATTTGAAATGTTCAAATGAGAGCCTCATTAAATATCTTTGTTTAGCTAATGGGATTGCAATAATGTTACTAGTAGTTGCCAGTAGATAGATAGATAGGTAGATAGATCTTTGGAATGAATATTATCACACCAACTGCCAAGATACAATACAAAAGTCACTAGGATATATAATCTGAATTTTTCATTGAATTTCGAGAATATTTCACAAATTTTGACTGAAATAGAGAGAATATCGTCTAATACTCGATGCAGAAGGCAATTCCAACACTCCTTCGTCGCTCGTTTTCGAATTTCGCATTCGTGTTGGAATAAGAGCCCATTCTGCAACTTGTTTTAGAATATACTATTATTATGCTTATTTATTTTTTCGATACTAATGCAAGCAAAATCATGAGATTTGGTATGATTCTGGTTAGGAACTAAAACTGCTACTGTGAATTTGAATTTTCATCCTATATAGGTATACGATGAAAATTTGAATTCCACAACAACTTTCTCGTACCCCAATATTTTCCAATTGTGTGGCAACATGTTCTTTAGTAGATAACATGTGGCTTTTGAAATGTTTCCTCAAAATTGGAAGTTTGAAAGTACAATGTTGTGAAATTTACCATTAAAGCCATCAATTTTGGGCGCAGCTAGTTGAAAATTTTAATCATATGTTCACAGTAGTTGTTTGAGTTCTTAAGTAACAACTGTCATACCAAATTTAATTATTTGTACTGCGTTAGTTTCGGAGATAATGGATCAGATCAATTTTGAGGGTTGTAAATTTTCAAACTCTTCGAGAAACATTTTTCAGAAAATTTTGTATTTTAACTCCCCAAATATTTTTGATCGTTGATTAAAATGGTGAATTACTGA
Source organism: Harmonia axyridis (assembly GCF_914767665.1). Lineage (NCBI taxonomy): Eukaryota > Metazoa > Arthropoda > Insecta > Coleoptera > Coccinellidae > Harmonia > Harmonia axyridis. The sequence continues at coordinate 4,577,515 of NC_059503.1, forward strand.
TCACCAATTCTGGAAAATCCTATATATGATATAGAAATACCAGATGCAACCGATTATCATCGGTTGTTTTCCTTCTTCTTAAGACGTAACATTGTCACTTGTTCACCAATGACCGAAATCATAAACCTACCACTTCCGCTTCAAAAAGTTACTGTCAGCTTTTATCCCGTGACACTACAAATTTCGAATATTCGACAAGTGAGTGTTCCTTTCCGAATTTTATAGAGTACGTGCCCCCGAATCTGTATGCTCGAGTTTTCAACAACTCCCCGCGATTTCCTGTTCGAATAAACTCGTTTACGATCAATTCGAGCAATCTGTGCATCCGCCAATTTGCAACTAGTGCTATGAAACGCAACTCAGAATTCGAACACTCGTAAAATGAGTCATCATGTAGAATTTTATGTAATACGTGCCTTTGCATGCTGATGGTCGAATTCTTAGCTATTTTCTGCCCAAATTACTCCATCAAATCCAAATTCGATGCCTCTAACCTGCGCCTTCGCCAATTTGCAACAAAGAACAATGTCATAATTTGAATCGATGTTAGAAAGAAACGTTTGTTGGGGATTATTTACAATAGATCCCTATCACTCTCTATATTAATTTCAGTTTTTGTGTTTTATATCCAAATTATTCGCAACAAGAATTGACAGGATTATTGGGAGCGACGCAATAAGCCATTTCAACACGCCTGAACACCATGGAAATGATTCGGAAACAAGGGAATTGGGTGCCGTATATGATGGGGATACCCCGGCAATGCTTCCAAGTTGACAGTCAAAACCAAATATTCAAGGTTCCAAGATCATGGTCAGTATTTGGTGCGACCAGCTCGGCGTAGGGTATGATGAGTTGTTAAAACCGATTGAAACAATCACAGGCGATCGTTATCGAACGCAATTGATGCGTTTGTGCCGAGCACTGAAAGACAGAAAGCCGCAATACAGGGAGAGACATGATGAAGTGATTTAACAGCAAGACAATGCTCGACCCCATGTTGCGAAAGTGGTCAAGAAATACTTGGAAACATTGAAATGTAAAGCCCTACCCCACCCGCCGTATTCTCCATACTTTGCTCCCTCGGACTATCACTTGTTTCGATTAATGGCACATGGCCTGGCTGCCTGCTTCAAAAGATGACCAGTTTTTTCAACGCGGGATTCGTACGCTGCTCGAAAATTGGAAGAAAGTAGTGGCCAGCGATAGACAATATTTTGAATCATAAATGTATATTCAGTTCTTAAAATAAAGCCTAAATTTCGTAAAGAAAACGGCGGAATCAAAGTTGTACGCCTATGTAGATAAATTCAAAGAACGACGCATTCACCAAAACTAATAGCTTTTCATCCGATTCTCTGAAATTTCACCGAGTTATAAAACAGCTGATGGCTTGATATCTGAGCTCGACATCAAATTGGGCCGGATGGCATAAAAATATCGCGCGTAAAATTTATTAGGCATTCCGTCCCACCATAGACGTGTATAAAAGGCATAAGTGGCCGTAGTTCCGGGAGATAAATTTTAAACACGTGCTACAAAATGCCTAATCTCGGCTCATTGGATATGCGGGCATACCTTCCTCCGCGAATGACGTCATAAAATCGACGTAAAAACTCCAATTCCGGTCGGATTCCTTCGCGCTGAGTGGCTGAAATTAAGTACATTGTTTCCTAGGATTGGCGCTTGGAATTATGAAGGGATTAATAGTCGGGATGTGAACACCGGTTATGCCCCCCGAATTCGTAAAAGCCGACCGGCAGCGAAGAAAACGCGCGGCTAATGTCTGGATTTATCTGTGTTTCGAACTTTACGGCCCTCGGATGTGAAGAAGATAGATGTGGGTGTTTTTATCGGTTCGGAGGTTCAATCAGATTGAACTCGCCTCGTTCTACTATTACTACGAACCATTGTTCATGATTTGGATCCGTTTTGATTCTATGGCCGATCGGATTGGCGATAGGAGCGCTGCAGTGGCGAATAGTGGAACTTCGAAAATGAGTATTGTGCAGTGAATTATTCTTTTGGCGTATTGTGAACTTCCTCTGTTTCTTCTTATCCGTTTATCTGATTAACGTTGCTTAATTACATCTGTTGAAGAACCTATGGGCCCTGTGCCATCGATACAATTGGAAACGGATCTATTTAGCTTCAAAATTACTCAAAATAAAGTACTCATTAGAATACCTTTCTTGAATTTTAGGCTCTGATAACCTCGAAAGAAACACTGTGTTGCTATTCGATATAAGTACAAGGTCACCTCGAAACAAATAATCCCTATCTCCAGATATTAGTTGGCGTAATCTATAGATGTTGACAGCCACTCCAGTTCATTCCTTAATGTCTGGACAAGATTCGTGACAAGAGTGGCAATAACTGCAAACGCTGGTGGTAATGAGGGAGACGTGGAACAACAAATCATTCGGGAACCTTTCGAAGTCGAGGGAACGTTCCAGAAAAACAAACTTCCGAACAAACGGAAAGTCTCGCTCAAGAATAGCCGTAAAATACGCGGCAACATGTAAGGACAATTTACGCAACTAGTTGAGAAGAAATACGGATTGAGGGGAAAAGAGGCAGTTCTGTCCTCTTGATATTTGATATTACGACTCGTTCAGACCTCTTTGATAACGTACGTAGGATGTGAGAGTTTGGAGTACTGTATAGGCTTTGTTACTGTTTCGTTATGTAAAACGTTGATTGCAGTGGAATCCTGTAACCCTGTTGAGTGGACTGGTGACGAAGCGCGTTTGCAGCACAGTAGACCAAAAAAAGGTTTTTTAATCGATATTGTTTCCTTTGAAACTACTGGTATCTAGATCATATTGAAACCTTTCTCGAAAAGAGTGCGTCCTAGCGGGGTTTTTCTGTGGAGAAAAGTGGGGAAGATCAGGAAGTGCCTCATCGACGTAGAGATTAGGGGCGACTGAACCCCTAAAAATTACGCAACTAAGGCATTGAAGAAACTTGAAAATTAAAATTAATTTCCACAGTCTGCATCTCCGAAAGGATTCGAGAGGAAAGAATAGTTTACTTGGAAAAATATATTGACAGAACTTCTTATTTCAACTAGAACTATAACTTTCTGAAGTAATGACCCTGAATGGATCCCCCTGAATAAGATAACAATGCTAGGCTTTGTACAAAATTCAGTGTTCATCAGCATCATTATCATCAGAAGAAGAAGGAGAGGAGGAAGAAGAGGAGGAAGGAGAAGAAGAGGAGAAAGGAGAAGAAGAGGAGAAAGGAGAAGAAGAGAAGAAAGGAGAAGAAGAGGAGGAAGGAGAAGAAGAGGGGAGAGGAGAAGAAGAGGAGGAAGGAGAAGAAGAGGAGGAAGGAGAAGAAGAGGAATAAGGAGAAGAAGAGGAGGAAGGAGGAGAAAGGAGGAAGGAGAAAAAGAGGAGGAAGGAGAAGAAGAGGAGGAAGGAGAAGAAGAGGAGGAAGGAGAAGAAGAGGAGGAAGGAGAAGAAGAGGAGGAAGGAGAAGAAGAGGAGGAAGGAGAAGAAGAGGAGGAAGGAGAAGAAGAGGAGGAAGGAGAAGAAGAGGATAAAGGAGAAGAAGAGGAGGAAGGAGGAGAAGAGGAGGAAGGAGAAGAAGAGGAGGAAGGAGAAGAAGAGGATAAAGGAGAAGAAGAGGAGGAAGGAGGACAAGAGGAGGAAGAAGAAGAAGAGGAGGAAGGAGAAGAAGAGGAGGAAGGAGAAGAAGAGGAGGAAGGAGAAGAAGAGGAAGAAGAAGAGGAGGAAGGAGAAGAGGAGGAAGAAGGAGAGAAGGAAGAAGAAGAGGAAGAAAGTTTATTTCCTGATGAAAATCATGAAGAATTCAAGAATATCGGAAAAATGAGGAAAGCACTATCTTTGAGCTCTAGTTCATTCAAGCTCCAATAGCACCCTTGGAGACTACATAACTGGGATATATCTGGTCTCCCCATTTGACTTTCCCCATTTTTATCATCCAATTCACGTTTCAAATCATGAGGTGCATTCCCTCCAAACATTCATTAATAACCGAATATATCAACTCCGAAGCGCAGATATCGTCGACGCCACCGCTCGCCACATGTGCGCGAATTTGCATCCATCCTCCAGTGGCAATCTTCCATCCATACATGCATCCCTAATAACATCGCACAACTAAATACTACCAACTCCCGGTGGAAACCGTTCGTAACAACAGGGTCGCATTGAAATTCATCGGCCATCAATTTCGATCTAATTTCGCGACGGGCGAATATCACGCCCTCTGGTATCGCCCCCAGGCATTAGGCCGGGTTCAAGTACAAGTTTACGTCGGAACGATGAATAATTCAACGTCAATTCTCTCTCTTCGGTAATTTGTACTCGAATGTGCATTGTGGAGCTCTTTCACGTATGTCGCTCGGCGAATTATGGCCGGGCTTGTAAATTCACTGATCAACAAGCGAAGTGGATGTATTGAATTGTGCTGAATTGAAATTTTAACCCAGAAATAACTTCATTGTGTTCTGGTCTTGGGTCTTAAATATGCTAGTTAACGTGGGATACGTTTGAATCTGTATTCCCTTAAGACTTCACCTACGGCAGTGCTATTCATACCGTCTTAGTGAATCAAAAGGACTTATATTGTGTAGGCTACCCAACAAACTCTTTCATTTGATGAAGAAGAGATTGCATATGAATAGTTTCTCTATATTGATATACATTTATATATCTATTTTTTATTTCTTCTGCATCATAATAAGTTTACATACAATATGGTGATATTGACAGGAAACTTCAGTAGAATATTTTGGATACTTCCTGAGATATCAAATTTTTAATCTTTGAGTTGGTTCTCGAGAAATTTTGTCGTTACCCTCAGTTCAAATTTTGAAAGTTTTAAAATAAAAGTTATCATCGGAAATACACAAAATGAATTATTCTGAAGAATTGAATTTAGTCGAATTCATCCTTCCGGAACAACGACCCCAGGGATCTTTTATTCTTAACCCTAGCTATTTATTTGAACCCAAGAGGACCGTCGATACTGTTAACCAAACCGACAACATCCTTAGGAGCCTTGGCTTTTACTTAGTGATTATCCAGAACTGACTTTCCGATATGGGTGGTTCCAAGGCTAGTCAATCCACGGACATTTACACACCATGTGTTCAGCTGTTTCTACCTCCGTTCCACAGAGCCAGCAGATCCCTTCTGCCAAGTTAGCCATGCGGTACAAAATATATTTGCACCAACAGTGTCCTGTCAGCAGTCCCACCATTACCCGAAGCTCAGCATGTGGTAGCTTCAAGAGCTTCCTTGTATAGATCGGTGGAAGTACCACAAATTTCTTTGCTTAATGAAGATCAGGAGTGTTTCTCCAGAGGTTATTCTGTTGTCCAACTTCTATTGTTTGGGTGCTGCCTTATATTGGTCTTTTACAAGCTCACAGATAGGCTCAGGGCCAACCCTGATGCTCTTTGCGCAGGTTCATTGGCTTTTTCATTATGTTCAATGCCCTGGTAGGGGTAGCAAAGGCAATGAAGTAACTGTACTAGGGGTAGTTCATTGCCTCTGGCTACTTGCTTTATGGTATTACACAATTCCCATGTTAGCAGACACTTCTGACTATATGATTCCAAGGACCTCAGCGTAGCCTGGCAGTTCGTAGTGAAATATGTATGCGTCTATTTAAGACACTCTTGAGCGCACTTGAAGACAACTTGTTGAATAGAGGGCTCACTGACCATGACTTTACAGATCCCCAGTTCAAGTCTGCATTCCCCAATGCATGTGCCTTTCTCTGATTTTGATTCATCTGTATACCATGGAGGAGTTTTTGTCCAGACGATTCACAAAGTTTACTGCTTTGAAACGTTCATCAATGACTGTCTCAAAGGGCGTTTCGAAGTCAAAGATATTAGGCATTACATTCGATGGTTTTGTTGAGAAGTTTCAGTCTGATTGATTATTTTAAGAGTTATTATCGAAAATATCTAAAATGTATACTGAAGAATAATTGAATATATTACAAGTTATAGCATCCTGAATCTCAACAACAACAACAACGAACACTATTTATTGACCAAAGGCCAATTGGCCATCGACAGTATTAGTCCTGCAGTCATCTGAATCCCAATATCAATGGAAAATATTGAAAAATAAATGGAGTATTTGATCTTGAATCAATTCGAACAGTCTCTTTTATTCATTTCAAGTGATACCTTCGAAGTGCCACATACCGTACAAAGAAAACCGCATGAGGTTGTCGAGGTCAGTGATCGGACCACAGAATAGGATATGCGTGTTCTATTTCCGGTTTTAGACCCAGTTCAAGTACAAGTCTACGTCGGAACCATGAATTATGCAACGTCAATTCTCTCTTCGGTAATTTGTAACCGAATGTGCATTGTGCTCTTTCCGTATGTCTCTTGGCGAATTATAGTAGGCCTGTCCGGATGATTTATGCGCTGAGGCACGTCCGTCTGCGTCGACAGAGGGCGCGGCATTAGCCGGAGAAGTATTGCCATAATTCAATACGTTGCTGAAATATGTCCAGGATGCGATATGGCCCTGATTTAGTACTGTCGGGGGTGCCCTTAATGTTGAATGTTTGATATTTGCAGAGGATTAGTTGCGGGATTGCCTCACGAGGGGGAAGTCTTGTTTTCATGACCGTTTCCTGGGTAGTATTGACACGGAGAGGGCCACCGTGTTGTCTTCGGATTGGGAGGTTGGTATTGCATCTGTGGAGGGTTATTTTTTTGGTGTAAAACTTTTGGTGATGGAAGAATTGGAGGGGAATCGCGGATGTCAAGCAAATAACAGTTATCTCAGACTGTTATTTGTTTGAATTCTAACTGGATACAATCATTTCTGCTAAAGGAATCAACGCAAAGTGTTTATATACAAGGTGCGGCAGAATGACTTGCTTTATTTGTCATTCAATAAAACCCATTGTATCAATCAGAAATGTTTTTTGTTTTTAAAATGTAGGCACATTCCAGAAGTGTTGATTTACTTAGTTTTGAAGATCAAGTGAGGAAGATAGTCCCCTATGCTCTTTACTCTGAGTTATCCGATGTTTGGAATTTTTCAAGACTCTTTCCTGCATATCTGGCGTTATGTTGGCAATTCCTTCCTGGATGGTCTTCAAAGCTTGAGCCCTCCTTGGACTTGGAAAGTCCAAGGGCAGACGTATGTTTGCGCGTAAAATGGCGTGGTGACTGTAACATTTAAGCTCTTATTGTCTCAATGTTCTCAAGTGATCTAATGGGGACCTCAATTCTTCGTCTTGTGGCACCTACAGTTTGCCTGAATATATCGGCCCACGTAATAATTGGATTTTAGGCCTGTAATATGCCTAAATTTTGCGATTACTTTGGACAGCCACTATGTAGTACAAATGGAAGTTACAGAAACAGTTTTCCCATCAACAGTATTACAATAACTCGAACCACAGCTTGTGGTAGCTGCATGAGCTTTTTTTTTGTAAAATGGAGTCAATTTATTTTCGCTTGCGCAAGTTTGTGTATTCGTGCAGAGTGATCTCTTATTCCTTAGCTGCCTATGCTGAAGAGCTATCTTGTTATGTTTTTTCCAAGTCTCCAGATGAGTTGAGGTCCGGTGGATGTTACCTCAAAGCCTCTTCTGCGAGTTCATCACCTTGTTCACACTCTGGCACCCATACTGGAGTCACTTGAATATAGCAAGCCAGAAGTTTCATGGTACAACAGCCCTTCAAGAACGCAAAAAGCTTTGTCTCATGTGATACTCCAAATTCATCACGAGAATTCATAAATTTTATTAATCGATTATCAATTAATCCCAAAAACCGAGTAGCTCCTGGCAATATCTATCTATGTTGAATCGATAGATCTTTCGTAGATTAAGTGCAGGTCCGTTGTAAGCAAATGCAGTAATAGCGTGAAATTACGGCCTTCGAGTGATTAAACCAGGGCATTATCAATAATTCATATAGCTATGGAGCTCATTCAATAATAATTACTGCGTTTGACTAGCCAATCTTGGAATTCGTCGATTAAGCTTTCGCCCAGTCTCTCTAATTTCGCAGACAAACACGTTCTAGCGTGGTGATTGGCACACAATGAGGGTGGTACAGATGTGTACCCAAGGAATATTCTATGAATAATACAGCACAAAGCTCCATCTGGTTTCTGACCTTGACATCGCTTGTTCCAGGTGCACAGCCGGCAATAATTTTGCCCAAATGTTGGATTCAACTCACTGATGAAAAATTGGAGGTCAAAGTCAATTATGTACGTCAATTCGTTCAGTTGCAGTGACATAAACTCGCCAACAGATTGAGCAAGAGAATTGAAATATGCAGTGTAGGTTTAGAAGACAAATATCTCTCTTAAGTGAGCAAAACCCGGTTCCAATCTATGACTACGCATATGAAATTTTGTTTTCTCAATAATTGAGAAATAGTCATTATTAGGATATTAGTGGAAGGTCAATTATTGTAAAATTGCGATATCTCAGAATCTAAGAGTACTAAACATAAATACAGGGAGCATATGTCATTTTCAGTAAGCAAATTTTGTCCCCAACATGAACTATCAAATTTGACATTAAGCGCACGGAAATGAAAACATATCAGTAATACGATATTCCATTCAATTCGCTGATTTCCCCACAAAGAACGCACTTCTTATGTCCCATAGTGAATCAACGTACCATATTAACTCAAAATATATTGAAATAAATACTTAAATATATCAGAAATTCAGAAAACAAATTTTAAGCGCTCCAATAGTGAAACAACCGATGACACTAGGAGAGCAAAAGTTGCCAAACCTTGGATTTCAGCTCATTATAAATTCGACAATTAGGAAGAATATCGGATTCCAAATATTCAAATTTGCATATTTAATCGGGAATCACTCAAATAAATATATTTCATTCAATATAATATATATTCATAACGTTATAGTAAAATTGTGGATTTGAAAATATATCACAATCCGACAACGTAATCTAACCATCTTGGGGACATGTAAAAATAGCGTACACTTCCTCTATCTATGTTTATTACTCTATGGAAGTAAATCACCATTGACCGGGATCGGTATCTGGATGGGTGACCGTACTGATAAGTATAATCAGCTTTCTTTTGTGAAAATAAAGTGACTCTGCATTTAAAATTAATAAATACACGAACCTATCGGAATTTTCTTCAGTGATCTCATCGTTTATGTTGGAAATATGGCTGGTTCCATTGCGAGATGCATTTTATTGGAAAATTTCTCGTTTATCGGAACAAGAAGGACCGAGACAAACAGAACTCGTTCATTTTCCCTACCCAATATTGATATTCAAAATCAACCCATTCTATATACACTTTGTTCAGGTAGATGGGGGTAAACAATGACAGAAGATGAAATTTCATTTCGTCCTTCGAAATTCACCATTCCAATTTTCCAGTTTTATTAGTGCGATATCCTGAAGCAACACCGAAGATCGAGTAAACAATTTTTTATTGGCGTTCTGTATTTACGTTCGATATTGCATTCATTTCAATATCCATTTGAGGATATACGTCCGAAAATTTTCATTTCCATCTACAACGGAATTGGATGTTAGGTTAAGGGTTAAGGTTATGAATTCGCAGGAAAAACCTTGTAAGTTTATTTAACTTTCATTTTATAGGATAACTCAATTTATCTGTAAAATCTAAAAGCAAATAATATATAAGGTATTCCGAAATTGCAAGTAACGGGTGTTTTTTTTCGAGGTATAAAACTTTAAGTTGGCATTACTGTTCAAGATGGTGACCGATTTAACAACTGTCAAATGATTCATTCTCAGTTTGGTTTGGCAATTCATCATGAATAGACTCACGCCTGAACAACGCTTGCAAATAGTGCAATTTCATTTAGAAAATAATGGTTCTGTGCGGAATACGTATCGCGCACTGTGTCCATTTTATTTTGTTTAGCGATGAAGCGCACTTCTGGTTGGATGGCTACGTCAACAAACAGAACTGCTGCATTTGGAGTGAAGCTAATCCTCAAGTGTATGTCGAAACACCGTTACATCCAGAAAAACTGACTGTTTGGTGCGCTTTATGGGCTGGTGGAATCATTGGTCCGTACTTCTTCAAAAATGATGATGGCCAGAACGTTACAGTCAATGGTGATCGGAATAGAGCCATGATTACTAACTTTTTCATTCCTGAATTGAACAACCATGATGTCCAGGAGCTGTGGTTCCAACAAGACGGCGCAACATGTCACACAGCTCGTGCCACAATCGATTTATTGAAAGACACGTTTGGTGACCACCTAATTTCACGTTTTGGACCTATGAATTGGCCTCCAAGATCTTGTGATTCAACACTGCTAGATTACTTTCTGTGGGGCTATGTGAAGTCATTGGTCTATGCGGATAAGCCACAAACCATTGACCATTTGGAAGACAACATTCGCCGTGTTATTGCCGATATACGGCCACAATTGTTGGAAAAAGGCATCGAAAATTGGACGTCCAGATTGGACTACATCCGAGCCAGCCGTGGCATTCATATACCAGAAATCATATTTAAAATGTAATGCCACAAGATTATCTTGCGGATAAATAAAATTCATGTCAATCGAATAATCCATCGTTGTTTTATTGCAATCCAAATTTTCATAGTTCTAAAAAAAACACCCTTTAGGACAAAAATATAAAGCGGTATTGTTTTTAAGTGCACCTCTTAATGTCCAAAGTTACTATAACTCTGTTATTCCCGAATTGTTGACGCTGCACGCCCTCTGTGAACGAGATCTGTCTCCGTTTCATAATTAATCATCATTATACAGAGTAATCATCCCGTTTCATCTCAATGGAAAGTTTATGTCTGGACTTGTTTACTAAATCTCCTGAAGAACTTTTTCCACCGTCGAGATTAAAAATTTCAACGTTGTGATCAATGGGTGCAGACGTGACTAGAAAACGAAAGTTGTTTTGGTCGGGTAATCGATATTTTGTCTTTAGTCCCGCTCTGGAGTTTATAGGTGATTTTAGGAGGGGGGAAAGCTATGAATATTTTTGTGGTTCGCTATTTTTCGTTTTTCTGGTTCCTTCTAAAGGGTGTTTTTTTTAAAGCTATAGAACTTCAAATTGCAATAAAACAACGACGAATTATTCGATTGACATGAATTTTATTTATCCGCAAGATAATCTTGTGGCATGACATTTTGAATGTGATTTCTGGCATATGACCGCCACGGCTGGCTCGGATGTAGTTCAATATGGACGCCCAATTTTCGATGACTTTTTCAAACATTTGTGGCCGTATATCGGCAATAACACGGCGAATGTTGTCTTCCAAATGGTCAAGAGTTTGTGCCTTATCCGCATAGACCAATGACTTTACATAGCCCCACAAAAAGTATACTAGCGGTGTTAAATCACAAGATCTTGGAGGCCGATTCACAGGTCCAAAACGTGAAATTAGGCGGTCACCAAACGTGTCTTTCAATAAATCGATTGTGGCACGAGCTGTGTGACATATTGCGCCGTCTTGTTGAAACCACAGCTCCTGGATATCATGGTTGTTCAATTCAGGAATGAAAAAAATAGTAATCATGGCTCTATACCGATCCCCATTGACTGTTACGTTCTAGCCATCATCGTTTTAGAAGAAGTACGGACCAATGATTCCACCAGCCCATAAAGCGCATCAAACAGTCAGTTTTTCTGGATGTAACGGTGTTTCGACATACACTTGAGGATTAGCTTCACTCCAAATGCGACAGTTTTGTTTGTTGACGTAACCATTCAACCAGAAGTGCGCTTCATCGCTAAACAAAATAAAATGTCAGTACGCTTTTTATTTTGTCATGACAATTCCTGCTGAACACAACTTAATACGATCTTTGTAACATAAAGACACAATACATCGACTGAGTTGCAACACAAAACCAAATCAAAATTATTAAATCTCCCCCTCTCGCTTTATGAAATAAAAAACCAAACAACAATCCTTCCAAGACAAAGAGAAATTTTTCACATATCCCTCTCAAACCCAATACCGTTACAGTGTCCGGATAATACGGCTCGAAGGACCAACGTTCTGAAAGGAACCGGCTGGCTATCGTTTCACAAGCGTAAACAGTGACGTCTCGTTTACGTTGTCTCCGGGCTTGTATCGCCGGTTTTCTGGAGGGCGGGAGTGCTGCAGACGTGGACGCCCGGAGCCAGAATCATTTCAATACAGCCCGAGACGCCCAAAGGAGCCAAAGCGTAAGGACAGATCCGAGCTTTGTATCGGATGCTGTAACACGCGCCAATAACGTTCATGACCGTTCGGGGGCGGCATATGGGCCAATGAAAGTCAACATGAGTGGATGGAAGCAGTGGCGGCTCGTGAATATTCATCAGTGTCGGAGGGCGGTTTTGGAAAGTTTCGAATCTACCGGGGTTTTTGGAAGTGAACTAAGTATTCGGTTTTCCGTCTAATCGGATCCGGGTCAAGGTACCGAATAAGATCGAATGTATAGGGTGTTTTTTTTTCGAGGTATATAAATTTAAGTTGGCATTACTGTTCAAGATGACGACCGCTTTGACAGCTGTCAAGTGATTTATTCTCAGTTTGGTTTGGCAATTCATCATAAATTGACTCACACCTGAACAACGCTCGCAAATAGTGCAATTTCATTTCGAAAATAATGGTTCTGTGCGGAATACGTATCGCGCAATACGTCCATTAGCGATGAAGCGTACTTCTGGTTGAATGGCTACGTCAACAAACAAAACTGCCGCATTTGGAGTGAAGCTAATCCTCAAGTGTATGTCGAAACACCGTTACATCCAGAAAAACTGACTGTTTGGTGCGCTTTATGGGCTGGTGGAATCATTGGTCTGTACTTCTTCAAAAACGATGATGGCCAGAACGTTACAGTCAATGGTGATCGATATTGAGCCATGATTACTAACTTTTCCATTCCTGAATTGAACAACCATGATGTTCAGGAGCTGTGGTTCCAACAAGACGGCACAACATGACACACAGCTCGTGCCACAATCGATTTATTGAAAGACAGGTTTGGTGACCGCCTAATTTCACGTTTTGGACCTGTGAATTGGCCTCCAAGATCTTGTGATTTAACACCGCTAGACTACTTTCTGTGGGGCTATGTAAAGTCATTGGTCTATGCGGATAAGCCACAAACCCTTGACCATTTGAAAGACAACATTAGCCGTGTTATTGCCGATAGACGGCCACAAATGTTGGAAAAAGTCATCGAAAATTGGACGCCCAGATTGGACTACATCCGAGCCAGCCGTGGCGGTCATATGCCAGAAATCATATTTAAAATGTAACGCCACAAGATTATCTTGCGGATTAATAAAATTCATGTCAATCGAATAATCCATCGTTGCTTTATTGCAATTTGAAGTTCTATAGCTCTAAAAAAACACCCTTTATAAATACCGCATCTGGAGGTAACCGTTATTCAGATCGGAGAAACGCGTCAACATTAAATTAAGTAAATAAAAACGGCATTGGAATGAAAATTTACTAATTTAGTCGAATATAATTTCAAAATGCTACTATATCCTCAGAAACCTGCAATTTCAGGATATCATTAATGTCCCTGTCCCTTGGACTAGATTGAAAAGATCTACTTCTTAATTAATCCAGCGAGAACCTTGTACGAGCATAACCGAAGTATAAAATTGAATAGAAACTGACAACCTTTTGACTCTATAGAATGTTCATACAACGTAGTCCGGAACTTTCGTTTTAATCAAGAAAATTGGGGTCGCGATTCCATGAAATATGATTCACGGGCCAGAACAGCTACTACCCCAAAAGTTTCACGTACGCGTCAAGGAACAGCTCAAGTCTGAACGAAGTTATAAAACATAATTTAAATACCTTGTTTGTCGACTTGAAACGACAACATTGTGTTGTGTCACTTATAATTTAATATAAGAGTCATTTATCTTCCGTACGGTGAAAATAATACAACGTTGGCGTTGCGAGTTTGGCTTGCTGTATGCTCTCTCTCTCGTTCCCTGCCGAGGGTGGATCGGGGTAGGGGGTTGGAAAACTTCAGAAGCAATTTACCGAAGAACATTGCTTCACGAGGAGTTGGAGGGTATGAACGTTATTTTTTTGGGGTTAAGTGATGAGCAGGGTGTTCGGAAATACTAGAATAGTGGTGGTTTAAAGTTCAGACCGAGCTGAATGCCCAGAAATGTCTTGGATGTTGTGTTCACTTCAAGTCCAATGAGATATTTTCACCAAGAATATATCAAATATTATGTTTTTGACGTGAGTGTCGTTCGAAATTTCTGAGACCTGATGTGAGTTGAAATATCTTTTTCCAGCTCACACAATTGTCTTCCATCTTCTCCAGAGAGTTGTCCCTCTGGTCACCGGACACCCTGTATTTGTCCCAATACATATTTCCAGGAAATAATGCATGAAGGATCCCTATTATTTGAATTGTTGATAATGTAAGTAAGTGCCATCAATATGCTTTAGGAAGTTTGCCTCCTGAAGGTTCGAAGAATTTGTTGATCCCAATTGGTTTACGAAGAAACCAATTTACGTCGTTTACTCAAAGAAAATCGGGTCACATATTTTATTGGAAGGTCCAGGAAACTATTTGGCAATCAATATGCTGTGAACCACATGTTGCTAATAAAAAACGATGCTGAGAAATATCAACAAAGAACTTGCAAGGGCTTTTCTTGGAATTGTGCCATTTTGTTGACCAGAGTCAGGTTTAGACAGCAAAACAGTTCAGACGAGACGAGAACAGAGACGCCTAAGTATGTGAATTTCAACGACTAATTCTTTGGATAATTATATCTGTACTCCGATACGAAAATTATTGCTCATGTATGTATGTTATCGTTGGTAAAACGTGAATAGTTGGTAACAATGTGAACTAGTATTTGAGAGAATTTGGGAATAGATTCGTACAAATTCAAAGACTGTTCAATTATTGCACCTCTACTCAACCATGAAGAAGACTATTGACCACAATATCAAATCATCTTTGGTTACCAATTGCTACTAGCACATTGTAGCACACTTTTGGAATACAGGGTGGCCATTTGAAAACGAAACAGACGAGATTACAGACGAAATAAAGTTTTTCGATAGAAATGCTCGGACAGGTCGATTTCTGTTTCAAGGGGGACAACTTAAGATGTAGGTTACGGACGCATAGCGCTTCAACCCTTGCTACTACAACCCTCACCCCCAAATTTTGAATAGGGAATATGGGTTGAGTGATACCTCATTTGAAAGGTATTTTTATACCGATTTCAGCACAGTAATTGTTTTTTCATTTTATGCATTAGTTCTCGAAATATTCTTAACTAAGTATTTGAAAATGAAGTGGTGTTTTCATGGCACTTGTAGTGTTTTGTGAAAAATCGACATTTTGAGCTTCAAAACAACCATGACTGTGGCTTCCTTCCTAACTAACTAACGCATGAATATTTCAAGAACTAATTCATAAAATGAAAAAACAATTACTGTGCTGAAATCAGTATAAAAATACCTTTAAATTGAGGTACCACTCACCCCATCTTCCCTATTCAAAAATTGGGGGTGGGGGTTGTAGCAGCAAGGGTTGAAGCGCTATGCGTCCGTAACCTACATCTTAAGTTGTCCCCCTCGAAACAGAAATCGACCTGTCCTAGCATTTCTATCGAAAAACTTTATTTCGTCTGTAATCTCGTCTGTTTCGTTTTCAAATGGCCACCCTGTATATGTTTTTCAATTCACCAAAAATGCAATGTAAAATTTGATTTGTTTTTATGAAGACAATGATTATAATCTTTCGTTGGTTGAAACTGTATTTCTAGGCATTTGCCTAGATATGTATCTACACATTTGTGTAGATAGATATGCATATTTCGAATAGATATATTCCATACTGAAGTTTTAGATGACAAAGTAATAATTTGATATTTTGATTGGTTTCATTGTATATATTGAATGTATAAAAGAAAGAAGAAAACTAATTCATTAAAATAGATGAATAATAATTTCACGTCTGTATATTAGCTTCCCCGGTAGCTCAACAGCTAGAGCATCGGACATTTAATTCGGAGGTTGCAGGTTCGAGCCCCGCTCGGGGAGGTACTTTTTCCAGAATTGAAAAATTGTCTGAACGCCGTGAATTTAATTTGATATTAATTAAAATATCTTGTATAGTCGATTGAATAGGTTTTCAGGTTTGTTAAATTCAATACGTACTTCCCATAAGCTACGAACCTGTCAAAATATCATTATCACTAGCGTCATCGTGTAAATAACGTTCTCTGTTCTAAATGAACCATCAATTATTACCCATTATACGTGTTAAAATTGAACATTTCGAATAACCTAGGTGGTTTTGCCGGATTCGCTCTGTTGCCAGATCCGAACCCATTAAAATAATGAAAATTATCCGTAATTCGCATTCAACCAACCGGCAAACGAATATGATTGCGGTCCATAGAATTCTGGATTCGATGTTCTAATTGAATCCACATTCGATTCCGACCATTTCCGATAGAGTGTGCAGGAAATAAAGGCCAAATTTGGAACTGAAAGACGCGGAAATGACGAGAATATATGAAAATGATGTGCAAGGGCCATTGTTCGAATATATTAGTTTTATTTCCGTCGGGAAATAGAACCGATATTCTACAGAGTAGGTTCGTATCCGGATTCGTTCGGGGGAGTGAATCCAGTGCGGAGCCTGGAGAGGTGAAAACAGCATCATTAGCTTTCATCAAAATGATGTTCGGGAGTTAGTTTGATCCCAAAGGTGAGTGGGTATGGATTTGTTTATAGGATATTTGTTAACTGGCTATTGCGTAGATTATTCAATATGTTACCTGCGATGATTCGATATAATTTCGAAGAAACCAAGTAAATACTAAAGGGTGTTTTTTTTAGAGCTATAGAACTTTAAATTGCAATAAAACAACGATGTATTATTCGATTGACATGAATTTTATTTATCCGCAAGAAAATCTTGTGGCATTACATTTTAAATATGATTTCTGGCATATGACCGCCACGGCTGGCTCGGATGTAGTCCAATCTGGACGTCCAATTTTCGATTACTTTTTCCAACATTTGTGGCCGTATATCGGCAATAACACGGCGAATGTTGTCTTCCAAATGGTCAAGGCTTTGTGGCTTATCCGCATAGAACAATGACTTTACATAGCCCTACAGAAAGTAGTCTAGCGGTGTCAAATCACAAGATCTTGGAGGCCAATTCACAGGTCCAAAACGTGAAATTAGGCGGTCACCAAACGTGTCTTTCAATAAATCGATTGTGGCTCGAGCTGTGTGACATGTTGCGCCGTCTTGTTGGAACCATACCTCCTGGACATCATGGTTGTTCAATTCAGGAATGAAAAAGTTAGTAATCATGGCTCTATACCGATCACCATTGACTGTAACTTTCTGGCCATCATCGTTTTTGAAGAAGTACGGACCAATGATTTCACCAGCCCATAGAGCGCACCAAACAGTCAGTTTTTCTGGATGTAACGGTGTTTCGACATACACTTGAGGATTAGCTTCACTTCAAATGCGGCAGTTTTGTTTGTGGACGTAAGCATTCAACCAGAAGTGCGCTCATCGTTAAACAAAATAAAATGGACGTAGTGCGCGATACGTATTCCGCACAGAACCATTATTTTCGAAATTAAATTGCAGTATTTGCAAGCGTTGTTCAGGTGTGAGTCTATTCATGATGAATTGCCAAATTAAACTGAGAATAAATCATTTGACAGCTAGTAAATCGGTCGCCATCTTGAACAGTAATGCCAACTTAAGGTTATATACCTCGAAAGAAACACCCGTTATTAAGTTTTGTGACGACAAATTCAGACATTATGTCTGATTGCTTTTTGCCGTTACATCTCCAATCAACGACACCTCAAAACGGGGATGAATACTCCTAATCACCTCAATAAAGCCATCCATACACGTTCAGACCTCATTTCCAATTCAGAAGTCGTGACTTCCCAATTATGTCGGAATCTCCACCACCCTCAGCCCCAACCCTGCGAGACGTTTAAAACAACTTCCAGCGGGGGCGTAACCCCGCACCGAATCCGGTCGCGATTCTCCCAATTCCGATGCAGTTCACGGTCCGTAATGGAGTGCAAAACTGTGTACAAGAGCAATAAAAAGCCCGCCCGGGAGAGTTGGGACCGTCGATGTTAATCCCCGGCGTTCTGCATCCTCAGATAAAACATATGTAAACAAAGGATCGCTGTAAAAGTTTGCTAATTTAAGTTTTAATTCCGATTTATGTGGGGCCCGGTCCTGTAATGGATATTAAATGTCTCGAATTCCTGCGATTGGAATACTTTTCGGATCTTTAAGCGGGGAGGAAAAACAACTTGTTTAAGAGGAATCGGGAGGAGTGGGAGGTTAGTGTCGATGGGATGAGATTTTTTTTTGTTATCTTGAAGTAGATTGCATTTTAGTTGAGAGATTGGCTGGAGCTCTGTCTTTTGGAACCACGACCATGTTGATTTTTTGTTCAGATATCCTGCTCAATCTTCTATAGTGTTGGCAAAATCTGAGAACATCCTCAACATGAACTATCAAATTCGACATGAAGTGCGCGGAAATGAAAACATATCAATCATACGATATTTCACTCAATTCGCGAGTTTCTCAATAAAGAACGCACTTCTTATGTCCCATAGTGAATCAACGTTTCATATGAACTCAAAATATATGGAAATAAATTCCTAAATATATCAGAAATTCAGAAAACAAACTTCAAGCGCGCCAAACGACGTGAAACAATGGATGACACTATTTGCCAAACCTTGGATTTCAGCAGGTAGATACATAAAATAATAAATATTCTGCTTACTATAAATTCGACAATTGGGAAAAATATCGGAATCCAAATATTCAAATTTGCATATTCAATCGAGAATCACTCGAATAAATATATTTCATTCAATATAATACACATTCATAATGATATAGTAAAATTGTGGTTTTGAAAATATATCACAATCTGACAACGTAATCTAACCATGTTTGGGACATGTAAAAATTGCGTTTACCCCTTTTATCTATGTTTATTACTCTATGTATGACATTGAGTGTTCCCCGACATATACACCTTCCATTTCCATGTGTGTTTACGGTCGCTCAGAAATTAAAAGAAATGAAGAGGCCACCATGCTTGCCAGAAAAGGAGCACAAAGTCTTTTCTTTTTCCCTGAACCTTTTTGTGGTAAAGGTAAATTTACTCACAAGAAAGTGCATCAGGAATAGGAAAAACACTCTGGCTGAATCTTCATGGGTTGGATCTTACCAACAAATTTAGTCATTTATATTGCAAGATCCAAGAAGAATCTGCATCTTAACAAGAATATGCTACACCTCCTCGCTGGATTCCTTACTGGGTATTGACGCCTCAGAAAGCAACTCATGAGAAAACGATGAGTGAAGAATCTGTGCGGAGGAAGAATTAGAAGCTACGGATCACTTTGTAACGCTAGCCAACGCAAAAAATGATTTAGGTTTAATACAATATTGGCAACAAACGTTTCAATTTCATAATTCTACGTAGTCAATTTTCTACTACACATATTTTCAAAAATTTGATTCCTACAGAATCAATTGAAAATAAAATTCTTTCAAAGATCACATTACGAACTGTTTCCGATAAATCATTCATTTGGTTCATTTGAAACTCATGAAGGAATCAAGACACCATCTTACAATCAATTAGAAAACGCAACAACCCTTCATCAGAATCCACAAAGGTGTTCCACTCGAAATTCCAGTCATACTTCAACGTATTTTATCAATCAACGCGGCAACAATGGACGAGGGAACAAGTGAACGAAATTCAATGTAATTAATCGCATCCGGGGGGAGGAGGGGGTTTAGGGTTCCGTACTGCGATTTTGCCGAAGTATCTTCGACCTACATCCCAGCTACGCAAACTCTTGAAATATCTATCCACTTTTTCTCCGACGTCTAATTCATCTGAGTTAGCATTCATTTCTGTTTTCCTGCGAAAAATAAGAGAGCTGAATTCTTAATTTTCCGGCGAGAGGGTGTTCGAGGGGGTGGTGGAAAACTCAAGAAAAATGCCGCTCCATTATATTCATGAATCCCCATTAAATGGGAAAGGCCCGAGGGGGAGGAAAATTGACATGTTTCATGACAGGTCATTTCGAATGTTCCCCTGTCTTGATAGATCTGCACAACTGAAGAGATTTTGCCTCGATTGAAAGCGGGACTGTCTCATCGGAATATTCATTAAAGGTTCTGATGGGAATTTCTTCGTTTTCGACGATCGTTCGAGGCTTCAACAATGGCTATTCATGTTCCCCGATATGGAAAAAATCGACTTTTTTCTCTCCTCATTATTACGTTATTGTTTAGGAATTCGAATAAACCTTTAGAGTAATATCTTAAGCTTTACCCTATAAACTTTCTCATCTGAGATAACCATGCAAAATTCTACAAATTGCCATTAGAAAAAAATGAAGAGAAGCTTTGACGAAAACTCACCACTTTTTTTTTTGTATGTGGTTTATTTTTTGCAGGAGATTCCACTTGAACCTGAGTCCTCGGTCTAAAACACATTTTTTTGGCAAAATTCGATTTTATTTTTCAACATAGTTCCCTTCAAAGGCCATACAGCGATTATAGCGATCTTTCAACTTTTCGATACCATTTTTGTAGTACGATTTGTCTTTCGCTTCAAAATTGGCCTCAGTTTCGACGATTATAACGTGTGTTTTTTTTTCGAGGTATATAACTTTGAGTTGGCATTACTGTTCAAGATGACCAGGATGTTTGGTTTGGCAATTCATCATGAATAGACTCACGCCTGAACAACGCTTGCAAATATTGCAATTTTATTTCGAAAATAATGGTTCTGTGCGGAATACGTATTGCGCACTACGTCCATTTTATTTTGTTTAGCGATGAAGCGCACTTCTGGTTGAATGGCTACGTCAACAAACAGAACTGCCGCATTTGGAGTGAAGCTAATCCTCAAGTGTATGTCGAAACACCGTTACATCCAGAAAAACTGACTGTTTGGTGCGCTTTATGGGCTGGTGGAATCATTGGTCCGTACTTCTTCAAAAATGATGATGGCCAGAACGTTACAGTCAATGGTGATCGGTATAGAGCCATGATCACTAACTTTTTCACTCCTGAATTGAACAACCATGATGTCCAGGAGCTGTGGTTCCAACAAGACGACGCAACATGTCATACAGCTCGTGCCACAACCGATTTATTGAAAGACACTTGTGGTGACCGCCTAATTTCACATTTTGGACCTGTGAATTGGCCATCAAGATCTTGTGATTTAACACCGCTAGACTACTTTCTGTGGGGCTATATAAAGTCATTGGTCTATGCGGATAAGCCACAAACCCTCGACCATTTGGAAGACACTTTTTGCCGTGTTATTGCCGATATACGTCCACAAATGTTGGAAAGAGTCATCGAAAATTGGACGTCCAGATTGGACTACATCCGAGCCAGCCGTGGCGGTCATATGCCAGAAATCATATTTAAAATGTAATGCCACATGATTATCTTGCGGATAAATGTAATTCATGTCAATCGAATAAACCATTGTTGTTTTATTGCAATTGAAAGTTCTATAGCTCTAAAAAAAACACCCTTTATTAGGCCAATTAAAAAGTTCCCGGTCTACCATACTAAAACACATTTTTTTGGCAAAATTCGTTCTTATTTTTCAACATAGTTACCTTCAAAGGCCATACAGCGATTATAGCGATCTTTCAACTTTTCTTTGCCATTTTTGTAGTACGATTTGTCTTTCGCTTCAAAATTGGCCTCAGTTTCGGCGATTATACAATTTGCAGATTCAAATTGAGAGAAGTTGGAAGGAAACTCGAAACAATAATAGTTAAAAAGTGAATTAGGATATTTCTCAAAATAATGGAAATGGAAATAATAATAATGGAAGGAAAAGAACAATTAGAAAAAAATCTCATGAATGGAGAAAACGTGAAAGAGTCTAATAATAAAAGAAAGAAAAACAGTTAGATGTAAGAATTAAAGAAAAAACACAGAAGTCATATGACCCAACATAAACATTAAAAACAAAAACAAAACATGTCATCTACAAACCAGATTACACCAAAAAATTCCACCTACTCATAAGGAGATAAGAGCTGTTTCCAATGTCAAAACCGCCACATCCTCAAAAACCCTATATTCATAAAAAAAATTCGCATAAACATCTTTACGAGTTTAATTAAGAAAGGACGAGACCTTCCAAAGAAAAAAATCCCGCTCATCATTTCAAATTAATCTTTATTAAGAAAAGTGGGCCTGTGTTGCACACTCCATGCAACATTTTCATTTGTGTAGACAGAGGGCCTCGGCTGTTGTCTAATCTTACATTAATATGTCGGGGTAGGTGCAGTCCCCGACCACGTTATGCGAAAGGTTCGGGCCTTAATTAAAACTGTTTAACAAATTTTCCATTTAAAATTCAGCCGTTCCTTATAAAACTGGGTAACTCATTTATCTCCAGGTTTAATCCCGTTACTTAAAGATGTCGCATTAAACCGTAGTAACCATAAGCTTCTAACGAGGACTTGAGTCGGCTAGTGTTATTACAGAAAACGGAGATTTAGCTTAACCGTTTCCGGTGGTATGAAGGGCTTGTGTAGTGAATAGACGAAAATTAGAATGAACGTTTTTTCAGGGGTGTTAAGCTGAGAGAAGATGAGGTCAGTAAGAATTGGGATTTTTCAAGATATACGTATGCATATATGTGAGATATATTAGGTGTACAACTTTGCTTCCACCGTTTTGCAATAGAATTGCTGTAGGTATTTGTAAACATAACGTCATCGAAATATTATTCGGTTTGTGTCTGCATCAAAAAGTTATTATCGATTAAAAATGTCAGCTTACGAGCCAAATTCTCGTCATTCGCGGGAGAATTCAATTTTCAGCTTTAATATGAAGAAATCTGCTGAGGCTCATCGAATGCTCTCAAATACCTGTGGTGAGGCCGCTATTAGTAAAATAACGTGCCGAGAGTAATTTTGACGACGAAGACCAACATGTCGGTGGAAGAGAGAAGGTTTTCGAAGATGCAGAATTGAAGGCATTACTTGATCAAGACTCGTGTCAAACGCAACAAGCATGGGCAGGATCATTAGGAGTGACGCATTTCAAAACGCCTGAAAGTCATGGGAATGATTCAGAAACAAAGAAATTGGGTGCCGTACGAATTGAAGCCGAGATATGTTGAACCGCTTCTGTTTTACATCATAAAAATGCTCGTCCTCATGTTGCGAAAGTGGTCAAGACATATTTGGAAACATTGAAATGGGAAGTCCAACCCCACCCGCCGTATTCTCTAAACGTTGCGCCTTCGAACTATCACTTTTTTGATCAATGACACACGGCGTAGCTGACCAGCTCTTTCGTTATTATGAAGAAGTAAAAAATATTATCGATTCGTGGATCGCTTCAAAACACGACCAGTTTTTTCAACGCGAGATTCGTACACTGCCCAAAGATGGGAGAAAGAGTAGTCGCCAGCGATGGACAATACTTTGAATCATAAATGTATTACCAGTTTTTTACAATGAAGTCTCGTATTTCGGAAAAAACGGCGAAATCGAAGTTGAACGCCTGTGTACAAAAATCACTGATGTAAAATGACAATTTCTTGAGAAGTATACTTGAGAAATATTATTCCAGCGCTATCACCATTTTGGCATACTTAGTATAATAGTATATAGTGTTCATAAATTGGTACAAACAAAAATTTTCAGTTTCCTCGAATCAACAAGAATTTAATTCAAATACTTAAATTGTACTTTTGAACGAATTCACATGCTGGTTATTTCGATCTGAATTCTCAAACTTGATTTGAACTAATTACTGATTTTAGTTTCCTGCTACATCATATGACGACTATCAATTATCTTCATATGAACACATGTCCTCAATTAAAGAGCACATCGAACCAACTGGTCAGAACTTCGGACAAACTAACGGCTCAAACAATAACATCAAATTCCCCGAACACCACGCCAATCATCAGCGTCAAAAACAAACGTCACAGATTTCGAATACGTCTGCACAAACTGATTATTAACGGATGCATGCATAACGCATGCAAATTTTATCCAGTTTGATAGCCCGATTTTTCCGCATCGCGTAGGAATACCCTGTATGGGCGTTCGAGCCGTTCGAAAGGCTAATCGATAAAAAACATCGAACGCACAACAACTAAATTTTCGGTTAACACACGGCCGATTATATCGGTCCCCGGGGACCGATAATTGGGAGGCAATAACGGCAGAGAAAATGCAGCGGGTAGGGCGTAGATCGGTCTGACTACTAAACGCGCCGGATGCTGATAACATCGGCTCTGATTTCCTCTGAAACGCCGACATTCTCCTGGATAATGCTGTTTCAAGAGTCCTTGGTATTAACGGTTTCGACCTCACACGCTGCGCGATTTTCTTAACTGGGTCGTTAATGTTTCGACTGGGATTTCTGGAGGTAATTGAATTCCGTTACGAATAAAGTTGCAGATGAGGTTTCCGATATGATTCAGGCTAATTCAGCTCGTCTATTACCTTTATTATGCAGAGACTTTTTAGTTAACAAGATGAGGATACTCTTCGTTAACTCTGGAGAAGCACTGATGAAAGTCGAAAGATTTTGAACTTATTCAAACTATCCCGAAAATTCTGAAAGTGTGGAATCTCCTGGAGGCTCTATTAGATAAATTCGAGAAAGATTTGGTTATAGATGAGTAGATAGTAAAGAAGCTGATTAAGGAGGAATGGTTCATATAGTTTTTGATGAGTTGTGGTTGAATTTCCGAAGAAAATATCATGATAGACTGCACTGAAGCAGAAGCATTTAGCAGAGTTATTAAGACAAGCTTTGAGGAAATCTACTCATCCGGAATGTTACAGGAAAACAATTTCACTTCGCTAAAAAGAAAGAACACTGCAAGTCATCGAGTGAGACCTACGAATATGAGATCCCCTTGAAGAAATACACTCTGATTCGTAAAATTTCTGCCATCCTACATAAAGAAGCATAAAAGAGCTGATGGAGCATTGTCACTGATGCTCTATCTCTGTTATGAAATGATCCTGGCAGCAAAGGAAATTTGGAGGCCTTACAAATCGGAGGAAATGATAATAACTCAAGATTAAACTTAAAGTGATGACTTTAGAGGTCTTCTTTATGCGGTGGAATTCTAGATACTCGCAAAGAAGCTATCCAACTATTTCTAAGATTCTGAACTCTGGCTATACAGAAGGTTTTTGTGGATATTCTTAACCAATAAGGTTACAATGGGAGATCTAAGAAGTATCAGGATCTCAGCAACAATATGCTTTAACTCCTCAATGTGTTGGGCTGTTTCTACCACCTTTCCACAGAGCCTGTTTATCTCGTCTACTGACTTACCCATGCGGTACAAAGATATTTGCACTGACAGTGTTCTATTAGCTGTCCCACCATTACTCGAAGCTCAGTTCGTGCTAGCTTCAGAAGCTTTCTGGTATAGATTGGTGAAAGCACCACGAATCTCTTTGCCTGAGCAAGACTCGTAGTGTTCCTCCAGAGGACGAACTGTTGACTACCATAACTTATGGCGAGAACAGCTCTGATATGAACAATAATGATCCATGCGAGGCATGGAGATTACCAAACAACTTCTCAATACTGAATAAAAAAGGCAGGTTGCAATACAATGCTAAATCTGGCACACCATAAACCCTTACAGCAAATGTTGCAGGGTAAAATAGTCAACAGAATTCCAACTCGCATAAGAAGAATCTCCAAGCTGAAGAATGAGCTTGACCAAGAGCTCCAATCAGTTGCTCCTAATCTATAAAGAGCGATGAAGATCTCATTGAACAAGGTATAGAACAGAAAATTAAACTGGTCGGAATTCTGTGAGGGTGGCTTTCAAACAATCAACCCTCTAACTAATCCGAAGAATCAGCAATTGAACCACCCCAACCAAACTCGACTAGAAAAAGAGGTAATTGTCGACGGACAGCAAGAAGGCAAGTGGAATAAACTTGTTGGACAGCCAAGCGCACAGCCGGAGGCGGTTGAATCAATATCGTGATAATCGAGGTTGCCTCTTCGAATTAAGCCATCAGAATGCAGGACGTCGACGGTCCACTTTCCACATTCCCGAAGAAACCCCGTTTATATGAAAACTTCTCGGGGTGGTATTTAATATCCGATCGTGAGAGGGCAGATTTCAGACGGTGATGTGTCAACTGGTGTCGAGGTAACGACTTTGGGGGGATGTCACCCCTGCTTCAGCCTCCGTGGATGTAATGGAGGGGGCAGGATCACGTCATAACTGCTCTTGAAATATTGCGGAAGGAATGAATCGAGGGGGAAGTCTATTTATTTTCATCAATCGTGTTCCGGTACCTGTTCAAGATGTACTGGACTCGAAATAATTTAAAAATCCGTTCTGAAAGTCGTTCAGTTGAAATAATGTCATACCTAGAAAGTCTAATGAACATTGGAAAGGGCTTTTTTTTTTAAAGAGATATCACGAAAAATTGTTTGGCAGGAAGGCTCTATAATTGGCTGAAAGGGCCTGTCAGCAGATGACATCTGGAGCCTCTGAAAATCGGAGAAAGGAACAGCTGAACACGTGCTGTACGAAAATCCAGGACTAGCTACTCTAGGGAACAAACACCTTGTTAACAATAATGTCATAATAAGGATTCCATTAGTATTCTTGGGATGAAACTCCGCCAGCCAAGTGAATATGCTAGCAAGGCAGATCGAGTTGACTCAGATAATTTGAAAAATTCATTTCTCATATGTTGCAGTCTTTCCATCTTCCACATCAGCTGCCTTAATCTCCAACTGCTCAGTTTTCTTCACGTGAACATTGCAAAATCCTCAACACTCGTAGATGTGTTCTGTAATTTGTTGTCTGTTACTTCGGCAACCTTACGACCCTATAAATCCATAATTCACGTTCACTCTCAAGCCCACACGACATAGGACACAATCGGGAATTGCCGGCAACGGAAAATATTTGACTTGATGCGAGGGAAAACCGGAAAATTCGAGGAAAAACCGCGCCGGACGAGGAACCCCCCAGGACCCAAGATTGCGTTAAGGAAATCATAAAATCATACGAAATCACATCGAGCCACAAAGGAAAACTGTTGTATAAGTATATATAAGATATCTCCGGGCATATTTCCCTCGAGTGCGCCAGCCAGGAGCGAGTTTTCCCGGCCTATTGTGGAAAGGGGCCTGCACAGCTTGTTATCGTGGTGGTCAGCATCCATCGATTTCCACTCTTTGAGCTGGCAGTCCGGCCTTATTTATGGAATGCTGAGGTATTCGGTTTTTATTATATCATATTCTTTCCTTTCACGATATTGATGACTAGCAGAGTCTGCCGAGACCGATCTATTTGCGGTTCTGGGGGAATTTTCCTCTCGCATCGATTTCCACGGTATCATAATTCACTACGTTGACTTATGAATGTTCTATGAGGTGTACTTAGAAGATGCGAAGGGTTCGTTTGAATAGGACGGGCAATCTGTTTACTAATTGGGGATGGAGTATCAGTATATTCTCCGAGACGGAACTCAGAACTATTACAGCCAGAGGGGAATGAAAAAAAGAATAGAATTTCACGCAGAACTTCACCTTCTATCCAAATCTGGCTAGACTTTTTTGGTCAATTTTCAAGGTGCATTCTCCCTCATAGGATGGCCGTAGAGTGTAGACCAAGTAGCCTACCTAACTGGGCAATAAACTTAGCTGGTAGACCTAACTAGTCGCATATCTACCTAACTGGCAGATCTACCAGAAGCAGAATTTTCAAAAACATTTGTCTATTTGACAGATAAATCTTCTCTATTTATTCAGCGATTTTGGGTG
The DNA here is from genome assembly GCF_914767665.1 of Harmonia axyridis. Lineage (NCBI taxonomy): Eukaryota > Metazoa > Arthropoda > Insecta > Coleoptera > Coccinellidae > Harmonia > Harmonia axyridis. The sequence continues at coordinate 4,605,406 of NC_059503.1, forward strand.
AGCTCCTGAATAGTGGATATGTTCACTCACATTATTCCTTTTCAAAAAAATAGCAATAAGAAAAATACAATTCAAAGAGGTTGGTCAAATACAATTTTACACTACGTGGTATCAGTCATGTAACATGCAAGTAAACATGAGTTTATGAGTTCACATATATTAGATTTTAAGATGATCTTAAAATGCCAAAGAGGTCTGGGCTCCTGGACACTTGGGCATTACAGGAACTGAAGACGCTAACGCACTTACCAGAAAAAGGAGCACAAACTCCTTTTCTTGTCCCAGAACCTTTCTGTGACTGTAATATAGGTATATGAACCTACAAGAAAGTGTTTCAGGAGTAGAAAAAAATTGAAAGAGAAACATTCTTGCTGAATCTTCCTGGGTTGGATCATACCAAAAAGTTTCTTCGAAACTTAGATACTGCGAGATCTAAGAAGTATCTGGAAAAATATGCTACACTCCTCATTGGAATCATACCAGGGTATTGCTGATTGGGGATGCACCTCATGAGAATGAGTCTAGCAGAAAACGCCTAATTTCACGTTTTGGACCAGTTTTGAAACACCGCTAGACTACTTTCTGTAGGGCTATGTTAAGTCATTGGTCTATGCGGATAAGCCACAAACCCTTGACCATTTGGAAGACAACATTCGCCGTGTTCTTGCCGATATACGGCCACAAATGTTGGAAAAAGTCATCGAAAATTGGACGTCCAGATTGGACTACATCCGAGCCAGACGTGGCGGTCATATGCCAGAAATCATATTTAAAATGTAGTGCCACAAGATTATCTTGTGGATAAATAAAAATAAAATTTATGTCAATCGAATGATCCATCGTTGTTTTATTGCAATTTAAAGTTCTACAGCTCAAAAAAAAACACCCTTTATTAGGCCAATTTAAAAGATCACAACTTGATATTCAAAAAACGTTTTCATTCGATGGGTCTGGGACGAATATTTCAGGAGATATAACGATTTTTGTATATAAATCAAATTTTTACCGATTTTTCCCAAAATTCCGAGTTAAAATTTCCTTGAACTGTGAGAGCTACTAAAAATCGGTGGGCGGCGTTTCAATTGACGTCTCCTAATCATCAGAATTTTGGACTCAACCAAAAATTTGTATATCAAAAATTTTTGTAAAATTTTCCATACCAAATCTTTAGTAATTTTGAGAAATTTGAAAGTTCTTTCATAAAAACTTTGAACCTCTTTTTCTTATTAATTCGATCTCTAAGGTCACGAAAATGCCTGCAGTTGAGCGATTAGTCCACTAATTCAGAGATTATAGTTGACAAACTGGGATTCGAATTGCTTCTGCATCCACCGTATTCGCCAGATCTGGCCCCCAGCGACTTTTTCCTGTTCTCAGACCTCAAAAGAATGCTCGCTGGAAAGAAATTCAGCGTCCATGAAGAAGTTATCGCCGAAACTGAGGCCTATTTTGAAGCGAGAGATAAATCATACTACAAAAATGGTATCGAAAAGTTGAAAGATCGCTATAATCGCTGTATCGCCCTCGAAGGCAACTATGTTGAATAATAAAATCGAATTTTGCCAAAAAATATGTTCTACTATGGTAGACCGGGGACTTTTCAATTGGCCTGTTATTTCACAAGTAGAGATGAGCGATATTTCACGAACTGTGATTTAATCACTGATATCAGACTGTCACAGGTAGTCACAGTTCCGAAAAACGAATACAGAGCGTGACGGGATCACTGTTTGAACATTTCACAGATATTTTCAGGGTTTATCAACGTCCGTGCAATCGTAAATTATGAAGCCAGCCTGCCAGCCTGATGTTTTTATTGCTTCGGAACCTTTGTCGGCAGTTACTACTGATGCACTCTAGCCACATAAGTTCCGTGCGGACGATTGTTTTCGAAAGCCGGACAATTAACAGAACGTCTAAGCAGGCTAACTAATAAAAAAACTCAAATGATTCTCTTCCTCAATTGTAATTGTCGTTGGTGGAGAATGAATAGGAATAATTGTATTTTTCTCTCGAAAAATTCATCAAATATAGTTGGGAAATTCGATTATTTAGGGACTGTTTTAACTACCCATTTCTTAGTTTTTTGTTGTGAAATTTTTAATTTTTCTCTCATTTTTTGTTACAGTATTAGCCCCTTAACTATTTCGATATATACAATTATAAAATGAGTGTATTTTGTTTGGAGGTTGATTACTCATCATTATTATTAAATAAATAAACGTCTGAATATATGCATATGGCTAATCATTTATTATTCGATGTCATAAAAATCATACCTTTTCATTTAGAGATTTCACAATTCTTTGATTAGCTCAGAAATTAATAGAAAATATCAGATATATTTAGGAAATTTAATTATTCAATAACTGGTTTTACTATATTTTGTACATTTCTGATTGTTACTTTTTCTGTTTTTCTCTTATTTTATTTGATGCAGTATCAGCCATTCAATATTATCAATATATATTCACATGTGAATTATTGTATTTGTAGGCATTATTTATTTTTCGATGTCCAAAATTATTCATATCCATATTCCACAAATCTGTTACCTCTAAAGAATTAACAGAAAGACAAAAGAGCTGAGTTTTGGGTGATTCATACAAATAATAATAACAAGCACGGTCCGTGCTCAGCGTTGTGAAACGTGAACGTTCCTGTTCCTTTATGATATCAGTGAAATTAAAGCGTGATCACCGTTTAGGTATCGGATTCGGTTAGCGAACGTTCCGTACAGCACTGGTAGTGGGGTGACCCCACTCCCAGTGCTGCGGAACGGGGAACGGACTCTAACCGAATACGATACCTAAACGGTGATCACCGTCACCGTTTAATTTCACTGATATCATAAAGGAACAGGAACGTTTCACAACGTGATCTAGAAATCACGGTATCGCTCATCTCTATTCACAAGTCACACCCATTTCAGCAAAGAGCTGATGCTATGTCATTCTAAATTCCTTAGTTTGACCCGACTGTCCCTTGTAATGTAGATGAGCTCCTCTTTGAAGTTCCTTTTAAGAGATATAATTCTATCGAGACGGAGGGTTTTTGATGCTGTATGTAACTTTGTAGATCACATAGCGGAAGACCGGTTGAACAAGCGCCCAAAAAACACCTGACCCCACGTCAGTATTTTCCTTCCAACTTTTCCCTAAACAAGTCTGCACTTACAGATAAAACCTCCTGTTACGATACTGCAGGATAAGGTTACGGAGAGATAACAAACTCCGGTTAAACTAACGAAACAACGAAACATATCAAATTTCTTTCCTCCCCCCTCGTTTTCCATGTTTACGGTACGAAGTTCGTATAGCTCAAGTTCTCGGCGTAATGAAAACCATCTGGAGCATACCAGAAACGATGAAATATTCCCGAAATTATGTAGGGAAGACGCAAATAGACTCACCATAAATAATTCAGTTAACCGGCATACCTCACGTGCTGCGACAGAATCGAATTAATTCAACCCCTATGTTCTTGATTATTACTAAACAGGCAGAAAGACAGAACGACGTCAGTGTATTAACATGCAATTTAATAAACTGCCAGCCTTTGAGCCCGGGGCTCACACCAGGCCTATCGCATCCACTTCATACGGTAATTCGTTCCGTCGAAATTTCATTGAAGAAGAACTAGTATGGGGGTTGGGGCGGTTTTGCTACTTGATCTCGCCCGGATTCGTCTTCTCGGCTTTAGTGCTCGCGTCGTGGAGAACTTCTGGGAGGCGGTATTACTTTAATAAATGTTTTGGGTGCAGTAATCCATTTTTCTTTCTTTTTGGTAAATGATTGCATGGACGGTTAGTTCTAGTAGGGTATACATATTTTGCACTCTATTATCTATCATCTTTCGAATGAAAGAGCAGATTGTGCATGAAGTTTTTCGGTGTCATAGTGGGTATAGTATTCTGCAGAAGTTGTACTAAACACACTCTTATTCACAAAATCACTTTCTGTTTCTCTAGATGAGTGTAATGTTGTCGAAACGTTCGTTGAACGCCCATAAAGATTATGTGGATTCTAGTATGGTCACCACAACTTCAATAGCTCATTGCGGTATCTCAATCTTAAGTCCGCCCTGTGATATAATTACAATTTATATATTTTTGTAATAAATGTTTTTCTTTGTTTTTGAGGTAGGCATTTATTATGATTTTTTTCATGAATTTATAAAGGATATTTTTTTAGAGCTATAGAACTTTAAATTGCAATAAAACAACGATGGATCATTCGATTGACATGAATTTTATTTATCCACAAGATAATCTTGTGGCATTACATTTTAAATATGATTTCTGGCATATGACCGCCACGGATGGCTCGGATGTAGTCCAATCTAGACGTCCAATTTTCGATGATTTTTTCCAACATTTGTGGCCGTATATCGGCAAGAACACGGTGAATGTTGTCTTCCAAATGGTCAAGGTTTGTGGCTTATCCGCATAGACCAATGACTTTACATAGCCTCACAGAAAGTAGTCTAGCGGTGTTAAATCACAAGATCTTGCAGGCCAATTCACTGGTCCAAAACGTGAAATTAGGCGGTTACCAAACGTGTCCTTCGATAAATCGATTGTGGCACGAGCTGTGTGACATGTTGCGCCGTCTTGTTGGAACCACAGCTCCTGGACATCATGGTTGTTCAATTCAGGAATGAAAAAGTTAGTAATCATGGCTCTATACCGATCACCATTGACTGTAATGTTCTGGCCATCATCGTTTTTGAAGAAGTACGGACCAATGATTCCATCAGCCCATAAAGCGCACCAAACAGTAAGTTTTTCTGGATGTAACGGTGTTTCGACATACACTTGAGGATTAGCTTCACTCCAAATGCGGCAGTTTTGTTTGTGGACGTAAGCATTCAACCAGAAGTGCGCTCATCGTTAAACAAAATAAAATGGACGTAGTGCGCGATACGTATTCCGCACAGAACCATTATTTTCGAAATAAAATTGCAATATTTGCAAGCGTTGTTCAGGAATGAGTCTATTCATCATGAATTGCCAAACCAAGCTGAGAATAAATCACTTGACAACTGTTAAATCGGTAGCTATCTTGAACAGTAATGCCAACTTAAAGTTATATACCTCGAAAAAAAACACCCGTTATTATTAAGAAGCTCAATTTTTGTATATATTTGAAGATTTTTTTCATCTGTGATAATATTTTTTGCTCAGACTCACTCTGGTGCCAGATTGAAAATTGATATTCCCTGAATATAATACAAAGATTCGAATGCACTAGGTTATTGCATAATGGATTCTAAAGAATTCAACAATGGGAAGATTATTTCATTCCAAAATGCATAACCTGCAAAATTCGCAGTGTCTCCATCTGCTTTTTCACATAATTCTACTCCCTGACAACAGATACTGCCATATGTACATGCGGTTCTACACACACGGGTGTACCCACTTCAAAATGCAACCACTACCCAAGTACAGATGTTAAAGTTCCGAAGGACCCTCATCTCTTAATGCTAAACAGGACTCATAACTAATATTTTAATTTAATACGCCATCAGGTCGCACGTAAATCATTTCCCCTTTGAATGCAGACGTGAAAACTAAGGGCTGAAACTCACAATCATCGAGAAAACCTCTACTTTAATTAGAGATTCCTTTCCCAAAACACATTCGGCTTTCATCGGGCTATCTAAGTAATTAAAAATAAACATTACCAGAAGTGCAACTGCTGGGGGCTTCAGGAATGCATCTATGTAGCTGAATGTTCCCATTGCTCATCCACTAATGGCCGAAGTTCGTACGCCTGGGGTATATCGATATTATTCGCGAATTTTTAATTATGTCACTTTTATCAGCGGGTCCAGACTTTGGAGGAAGCTCTTCAGATTCATCTGGAAGGAGCTTGTTTTCTTTGAAAAACTGCATTCGGTCATTTTCATTTTTGGAGAAAGAGCCCTCCACCTCGGTGTCGGGTGGAAATGAACTCATGCAGTTTTTATGACAACACGCTGTCATGCAATTGTCGGTAATTTTGATGGACTTGTGCAATTACTTACGAAGATATCATCTGAACGTGTATATAACGGGTGGCCATTTGAAAACGAAACAGACGAGATTATAGACGAAATAAAGTTTTTCGATAGAAATGCTCGGACAGGTCGATTTCTGTTTCGAGGGGGACAACTTAAGATGTAGGTTACGGACGCATAGCGCTTCAACCCTTGCTACTACAACCCTCACCCCCAAATTTTGAATAGGGAAGATGGGGTGAGTGATACCTCATTTGAAAGGTATTTTTATACTAATTTCAGCACAGTAATTGTTTTTTCATTTTATGCATTAGTTTTCGAAATATTCTCAACTAAGTATTTGAAAATGAAGTAGTGTTTTCATGGCACTTGTAGTGTTTTGTGAAAAATCGACATTTTGAGCTTCAAAACAACCATGACTGTGGCTTCCTTCCTAACTAACTAACGCATGAATATTTCGAGAACTAATGCATAAAATGAAAAAACAATCACTGAAATCAGTATAAAAATACCTTTAAATTGAGGTATCACTCACCCCATCTTCCCTATTCAAAAATTGGGGGTGGGGGTTGTAGCAGCAAGGGTTGAAGCGCTATGCGTTCGTAACCTACATCTTAAGTTGTCCCCCTCGAAACAGAAATCGACCTGTACGAGCATTTTTATCGAAAAACTTTATTTCGTCTGTATTCTGGTCTGTTTCGTTTTCAAATGGCCACCCTGTATAATATCATTCACGAATATTTGTTTATGCACCCATCTTCTCGATGAAATGAGAAATCAGCGAATAAAATCACCATATAGAACGCCACAACTTGGATACTTCAGAGTAGAGTACATTGTGTAACCAACTGGAAAATAAAAATCGAATAACCAACCTCTAACAATCTCGAGAAGAGAAGAATTCAAATGCGATTGCCATATTTATGGAACTTTTAAATTTCGAATTCATGAATTCAAACTGTTATGTTATAGAACCTGAACCGAACCAGTTGCGAGTCACTGAAATAATTTGGACCCATTCCAAGGAAAATCCGACAATACTAATCCGAGAGCAGACTGTTAGAAATTCAAGAAACGTCTCCGAAACGGCAAAACCCTTCCAATCGAAATTTTTCCCGTGAACAGGTCGAGAATCAATAGAGCATTTACAGAATCCCCCTAAGTAGATCTGTAATACGGAATCACGTACCCCAAAAGGCATGCAGCAAACTTTGAATGAGCAGTTGATTCAATTCAGTTTACTTTCCATTTGGAGCTGAATCAACCTAATTCTGCAAAGCTCTTTGTTAGCCCCGGTGTATTTACTCTAGCACTTGTTGATATAAATGTGGAATTCACTTGCTCCAACGGTGTTATATAATTCCGGTTATTCTCTTTGTGTCTGACAAACGGACCACTCCGGTAATTCCGCAGCCACGTTTCAACAGATTCGAGTCTGTTCTTGTCAATGGAACTTTTGGAAATTGGACGCGGTGCCTCAGCGCTAATCGAGGTTCTGCTGGGCTATTTTTGCGTATTGTTCTAGGACTCGAGATGCTATCGTTATGGTAAAATGTGTTTTGTTCTCGAGTTAACGGGGATATTAGGTTGGAGAGTCCATTGCCAGTTTCAGTAGATGTATTAGTTTCCTAAAAACAAGACGAAGAGGCTCAAAACTTGCAAAATGGATTCTAGGGAATATTATAGTGATTTGATTAGTTGGGCGAATTTTTCGTTCAAAGTATTTTTTGCGTTAGCTTATAATGGCGAGTTTTTCTATATTGGCTTGGAATGTCTTGGCATTCTGTGAGTAGGTCATCAGGAGTTTCATTTTCATCCCCACAGAATCCGTTTTCCTCAGTTTTTGATAATCATATTCTCATAAGGTGCTATGCTCTAGAACTGGAAGGCGAATTGTAGAGTGTTGACAAAACCTCTGATTGGGCCACAATAAGGTAACTGTGCTGTGCGAACAACAGTTATAAGCAGTTTTTGGGCAGAGCAGCTCAGAATAAGCCATCTTGAATTTTTTCACATATTCGAATATCACGAAGCTGAATATCGAAATAGGTTTCTCAATGATTCGTCTGTATGTTGAAGCTTACTATGGTACCTGAAAAATAATCTATTTCCAAAGGTTAACGTAATACCCTCATTCCTATGGCGATTACGAAATAATAGTGTTGGCCAGAAATACATTTATTGAGCCTTCTGCGTACCAATGAAGCTTTCAAAGAACTTCTTCGAAAAGCAACCCGGTACTTACTTGACCACTGCATGTTGGCAACTGAAGATGCTGAAGTTTCTCATATATAACACCATCTACCTTTCCATTTGCAAGGTTTCTTCAGTATTTTTTCGGAAAGTAACGGGTGTTTTTTTCGAGGTATATAACTTTAAGTTGGCATTACTGCTCAAGATGGCGATCGATTTAACAGCTGTCAAGTGATTTATTCTTAAATTGGTTTGGAAATTCATCGTGCATAAACTCACACCTGAACAACGCTTGCAAATAGTGCAATTTCATTTCGAAAATAATGGTTCTGTGCGGAATACGTATCGCGCACTACGTCCATTAGCGATGAAGCGCACTTCTGGTTGAATGGCTACGTCAACAAACAACACTGTCGCATTTGGAGAGAAGCTAATCCTCAAGTGTATGTCGAAACACCGTTACATCCAGAAAAACTGACTGGTGCGCTTTATGGGCTGGTGGAATCATTGGTCCGTACCGTATTTTTTAAAAAACGATGATAGCCAGAACGTTACAGTCAATGGGGATCGGTATAGAGCCATGATTACTAACTTTTTCATTCCTGAATTGAACAACCATGATGTCCAGGAGCTCTGGTTCCAACAAGACGGCGCAACATGTCACACAGCTCGTGCCACAATCGATTTATTGTAAGACACGTTTGGTGACCGCCTAATTTTACGTTTTGGACCTGTGAATTGGCCTCCAAGATCTTGTGATTTAACACCGCTAGACTACTTTCTGTGGGGCTATGTAAAGTCATTGGTCTATGCGGATAAGCCACAAACCCTTGACCATTTGGAAGACAACATTCGCCGAGTTATTGCCGATATACGGCCCCAATAGTTGGAAAAAGTCATCGAAAATTGGACGTCCAGATTGGACTACATCCGAGCCAGCCGTGGCGGTCATATGCCAGAAATCATATTCAAAATGTAATGCCACAAGATTATCTTGCGGATCAATAAAATTCATGTCAATCGAATAATCCATCGTTGTTTTATTGCAATTTAAAGTTCTATAGCTCTAAAAAAAGCACCCTTCATATAACACCATCTACCTATACATTTTTTTCATTGCAAGGTTTCTTTAGAATTTTTTCGGAAAGTATAAATTCTACTCAGCCTCATTTTGCAGGGCAGATGATTTAAACCTGAACAAAACCTTCAAAATCCAGGATATTCCAAAATAATGGAAAATGAAATAATGATCATCATAATCAAATAGAATTTGTGATTGAATTTTCTACTATTCTTGTTACTTAAGTCTTTTTTCACCATCACAAATTCAAAACACTGTCAAGGTTCAGAAAATAGAGCGAATGGAGGTGTGAATTCCAATTCGAGAACAAAAATACATTTCCTGATTAATCACGGTATATAACTCACAACGAAAATAACTTTTATCATCTAGAGTCCCTACTTTAATGAAATCGCCTAGGTGTGGAAAATTTCCTCGCAAAAAAATAACCTCCAGAGGCCCGAACATCGATCATCCACTGGAACTTTCGAGTATTGTTTGGTTAGATGTGGAACTTTTATTCCATATACTTTATTCAGCACTTCATAAAACGAAAGTTTGTTCGGACCCTCCAAAAACTCCAACTGATCTCCTTTTTGGTCGGAGAATCTCTCTGAAATTTCTCCTAACTATTAATGGCCTCAGACTGATGAAAGCCGCCTAATGATTTCTTAAACAGTGCTTGTAACTTGTATTTGAGAGATTCCTCTCATTTGGGAGAGGCAGCGGTAACAATTTCCTGTCTTTATTAACGGGTTGAACTAATTATTGTAAAAAGGATTTGGGCGGAGGTAATCCTGAAACGATTAATATTCTGAATATAATATAGATAATTATTTCTTGAGCATCTCATTGGTTCACACTTTTCTAACTTTACCCAAATAACAGGCCAATTGAAAGATCCCCGGTCTAGTAAAACACATTTTTTTGTCAAAATTCGATGTTATAATTCAACATGTTTGTCTTCGAAGGCGATACAGCGATTATAGCGATCTTCCAACTTTTCGATACCATTTTTGTTGTACGATCAGTCTTTCGCTTCAAAATAGGCCTCAGTTTCGGCGATAACTTTTTCATTGGCGCTAAATTTCTTTCCAGCGAGCATTCTTTTGGGGTCTGAGAACAAGAAAAAGTCGTTGGGAGCCAGATCTGGCAAAAACTATGGATGCAGAAGCAATTCGAAGCCCAATTCATTCAATTTTGCTTTGTTTTCATTGATTTGTGACACGGCGCATTGTTTTGATGAAACAGTACGTTTTTTTCTTCAAATGGGGCCGTTTTTAAACTATTTCATCCTTTAAACAATCCAATAACGCTATATGATAATCGCTGTTGATGGACTGGCCCTTTTGGAGGTAATCAATGAATATTATACCTTGCGCATCCCAAAATACAGATGTCATAACCTTACCAGCTGACTGTTGTGTTTTTCCTCGCTTTGGATTCGGTTCATCGTGTGCAGTTCACTCAGCTGATTGTCGATTGGACTCCGGAGTGAAATGATGGAGCCATGTTTCATCCAATATCACATATCGACGCAGAAATTCAGGTTTATTGCACTTGAACAGCTTCAAACACTGCTCAGAATCATTAACACGTTGTTGCTTTTGATCGATTGTGAGCTCGCGCGGCACCCATTTTGCACACAGCTTTCGCATGTACAAATATTCGTGAATGATGTGATGTATACGTTCAGATAATATTTTCAAAATGTCTTCTATCTCGATCAACTTCACTTCACGTCATTCCAAATTATTTATGGTAAAATAGAAATTTGTGTTTTGCTATCGTGCCACAAATATATAAATGCGTTTCTTCTCTAGGCTGCTTCAGATTATACAACAGTTAGATTTGTATTGCAGGAATCTTAAAGCTTTATAAAAACTTGAGGCAGAATTATTTGCGAATATTATTTCGAAGGATTGCAGATGAAGGTACAGCTTCACTTGCCTGGACAATATTGGAAGCAGCATGTTTTTTCGAAGATAAGGTTCATTCAGCGTTCTCAGTTTCATAATGCTTGGTGTTTGCACACCTTGAAGCCACCCAACATGGTCATCAGGAATTCCAGATATTGTTTTATTTATAATACTGATTATAATCATTACGATTCAAGTCGAATATGATCTGAAATACTCTGTGTATCAACTATGCCTAGTGCTGACCTGGCCACTGCATGATGACTACTGAAAGTTTCATAATTCCGCCAATCTAACGGCATCTGCATTGCCTTCAAATTTGCCTGAGGGCCTCATCATTACTTTTTGAACTTACATATCAACCAAAAAGCCTCTGCAGCGGAATTGCAACGTTGCCACATGTCTGCAAGATTCGGATATCCCCAGAAACTTCCCGAGCTTTCCTCATATACGTCGACCTTTGTTCTTTGAGGCTCTCCTTCCGTTTGTACAGGGTCTGCCGAAACAATTTTCATTCTTTGTGCGGCCAGAACGAACTAATTATCCGAAAAAGGATTCAGACAAAGGTAATCACGGAACGATTAGTATTCCAAAGAATACACAGAGCGGCGGCTCATTTAGGGGGCTCCTCTCGAAAATCTGAGCACTCTAAACAATCGCCCCTCCGCAGAGGAATGGGGCCACTAATTGTACGCAAATTACCAACACAGACGCCGCTGGCTGGCTCGAAAGCTTGGAGGGGAAAAGCTTAGAATGTAGTCGTCATTTGAATATCACACTATGTTTATGTTTATTCAGCGAGTTTGATGGCGCAGGGTGTCGGCAGTTGTCAATTGTTCTCTTCGGCATCTTTGCGGCGAAGATTTCTGTAATTGTTTGAAGGGTGGAGGTCCATTAGCCTAAAATCTTAGTTGCGGTGTTTGTGGATTTCGGTTGGAATACTCTTCATTTTATGTTTTAAATACGAATTAGCGAGTTGAATAATATGTAGAATACGAATTTCGTTAATGGATCATTTATGGAATTTTGAGAAATATACATAAGAAAGAAACACACCAATAATGAATTTATGACCATATTCTTTGTGAAGGGTGTTTTTTAGAGCTATAGAACTTTAAATTGCAATAAAACAACGATGAACTATTCGATTGATGAATTTTATTTATCCGCAAGATTATCTTGTGGAATTGAAAGAGTTAGTAATCATGGCTTTATACCGATCACCATTGACTGTAACGTTTTGGCCATCATTGTTTTTGAAAAAGTACGGACCAATGATTCCACCAGCCCATAAAGCGCACCAAACAGTCAGTTTTTCTGGATGTAACGGTGTTTCGACATACACTTGAGGATTAGCTTCACTCCAAATGCGGCAGTTTTGTTTGTTGACGTAGCCATTCAACCAGAAGTGCGCTTCATCGTTAAACAAAATAAAATGGACGTAGTGCGCGATACGTATTCCGCATAGAACCATTATTTTCGAAATAAAATTGCACTATTTGCAAAGTTGTTCAAGCGTGAGTCTATTCATTATGAATTGTCAAACCAAACTGAGAATAAATCACTTGACAGCTGTCAAATCGGTTGCCATCTCGAACAGTAATGACAACTTAAATTTATATACCTCGAAAAAAACACCCGTTACATCAAAGGATATCCAATAGGGAATATTCAATTTGAATTGGTTATAATGGCAACACTAGTATCTTACCTCCCTGATAATAGAACTGCCAGATTAAAGTCACGCAAACCTTTATGGATTAATACATTCCTTCAATCTGATGAAAGTGACAAGGAAATTTGGTGTTCGGAATGGAGTTCCTGTAATGTCTTTGAAAAGTCTAATCGTTGATTCTTCAGAGAAAGTTCTAGGTTTCAATCTTCCTTTGTATTTCAAATCGACTTAGGACTGTTCATGGTCATTGCAACAGTTTGCTCTTCAAATGGAATTCTACTGATCGCCCACTTTGTGAGTGTGGTGTAGAAGAAACCATTGACCACTTGGTGAATAGTTGTCCAATTTATAAATTTCATGGTGGTTTCCAAGCTATGGATTCAGTTGCAGATTCCTTTCAAGAATGGGTCCCTAACTTCAAATCAATATAATGGAAACTAACATTATTACTCCTTTTTGGTTCTTTTTTTTGTTCTCAGATTTAATTATAGAGTCGCAAACCGTTGGTGAAAAGAAATTATGGAAAAGATTTTGTTTGGATGAAGAGGCAGCCCTTCAATATAAATGTTAGCTTATTCAGTAAATAAATACACAAACCAATCACTGCACCTATAAGGGATGACAGAGTTTTTGCTGAGATTTTCATCTGTGCTCTTGTATCATACGTTGATATGTATGATACCCCGTTTACATTTCCTCTGCTTATACTGAGATTACATCTACACGTGCTTTGTTGTTTGAAGTTGATAATTTTTTTTATTGCTCTATCTCAAAGAAGCATATATGTATATACTTGGAGTTTTGACATTCCTTTAGACATTTGTGTTCAGTATTTTATGCCATTTAATTATGGAAATGGACACGGTTCAACAACCTTTAGAAATTATTATATTGTTCTATCAATAATCACTCTAAGTTGCTGAATCCATATGATTCACTTTAAAAACATTAGTATGTAAATTTAGAGGGAATTATTTTTGTATATATTTCTGTATGTCTAGCACATGTGGGAAAAATAAAGATTAAATGTACAATCATCCATGATAAATATTTGGTTTTACAATTCACGAGGGTTGCAAGAATTTTGGATATTCGAATATAGCCCCAAACCTTGAATTACTGAACCCCCTCTCTTTAATTTCCCTGAAACATTGGGGATTTTCCCGACTACAAGTGGAAAATCCTCCGACGGAAAATTTCACCCCAGCCTATCGATTCAAATTCGACGCATTCTGTTCGATTTGTATGCGAGAGGTGCGTCTCTTTTATAAATTGTAACTACTGTCGAAATTGAACTTCACGCCACATTTCTATGTAAATTAAGACTTTCCAGACGGTTTAATTCAGTCTCCAATCCTGGTTGTGTTCAGAAATTCCGGATAACTTTAAACCGCACATTCACTCGGGAGATTCAAAGTTGACGTTTTACGTCACTACTAATTTCGCGTCACTTTAACGAAACGCGGTTGGGTTAGAAACCACCCAGGGTCTTGCGGAATTTAGGGGATGGAGATGATGACTCAGACTGTCTCGGTTCGGGAATAACGTGTAGCATTAAAATTTTCTCCATGAGAAATTATAAATTTTTCTCAATTTTTTATGAAGGTGAATAGTCAGACTATTGATTTATTGAAACATTCTGAATTCGCATTTAGATGTTTTTCAAAAAGAAGTTTCATTCCGATATTAATAAAATGGAGAATATTTTAAGAGAAATCAATAGATGTTTGAATAATAATAATATAATACAACATAGCAGAAAATTTTCAATTCCGGAAAAAGTACCTTCCTCATCGGGGCTCGAACCCACAACCTTCGAATTACTAGTCCAGTGTTCTGCCAACTGAGCTACCAAGGAAAGTGACGTTTACCGTATATGGAGGAATCGCTTCACCCAGAATCAAATGTTAATAGTTACCCTTACAAATTACGGTGTTTTTGCAAAGGTTTGGAAAGTTTTAAATTTTGGAAAGAAACTCATACTCTATTGGTGATAATCAAGGTTCTATTTACTGTTTCTCTGAGTCGTCGTCGACATCAGATGGCTTTAAATCTCTCGACCAAGCGAACAATTCAAGCCAAAGACAAACCAAGAAATAATGGTTGTTAACGCAAAATTTGGCAGTCTCACACAAATCAGCAGTATCGATCAGAAACATGAGAAGACCTATAATCGAACCCTGTGGTATTCCCCCTTGACATATGAACACGCGATGATCTACCTCCCTCCACCCTCACATATTGACTTCTTGGCAAGAAGCAGCTCATGATTGATCGATTCGAAGGCTTTAGAAAAGTCTAAAAGAACCTGTGTAGTAACCAAACCACTGTCCTAGTCACGAAAGACGTCGTCAAGTATATGGGTCAGTGAGGTACCAACGCTATGAGTTGCTCTGAATCCGGACTGATGCACTGGTGAAATATCATTCAACGTGCAGAAATTATAAAGTTGTTGATGAGCTAATTTCTCTAATATTTTAGATAGAGACAGTAAAATACTTATTGGTCAGAGTTCATCTGTAGATTTAGGTTGGGATACTTTGGGGAGTGGACAAACGACTGCTATTTTCCAAGAAGCAGGATATGAACCAATATGTCATCAATAACTTCACGAATTCCATTTTTAAAGACTTGATTCTCATCACCATCATCACCAACACCAAACAGTGACAACAGTGAGGATGGAGGGAAGCGTTTCAGCAATAATTCTCGGATTTTCCGAGCTCCAAACGCGACAATTCTGCTTATTAATGTAGAGGGTGTTTTTTTTAGAGCTATAGAACTTTAAATTGCAATAAAACAACGACGGATTATTCGATTGACATGAATTTTCTTTATCCGCAAGATAATCTTGTGGCATTACATTTTAAATATAATTTCTGGCATATGACCGGCACGGCTGGCTCGGATTTAGTCCAATCTGGACGTCCAATTTTCGATGACTTTTTCCAACATTTGTGGCCGTATATCGGCAATAACACGGCGAATGTTGTCTTCCAAATGGTCAGGAGTTTATGGCTTATCCGCATAGACCAATGACTTCACATAACCCCACAGAAAGTAGTCTAACGGTGTTAAATCACAAGATCTTGGAGGCCAATTCACAGGTCCAAAACGTGAAATTAGGCGGTCACCAAACGTGTCTCTCAATAAATCGATTGTGGCACGAGCTGTGTGACATATTGCGCCGTCTTGTTGGAACCACAGCTCCTGAACATCATGGTTGTTCAATTCAGGAATGGAAAAGTTAGTAATCATGGCTCTATACCGATCAACATTGGCTGTAACGTTCCGGCCATCATCGTTTTTGAAGAAGTACGGACCAATGATTCCACCAGTCCATAAAGCGCACCAAACAGTCAGTTTTTCTGGGTGTAACGGTGTTTCGACATACACTTGAGAATAATCTCCACTCCAAATGCTTTTTTTGTGTTTTGTTTGTTGACGTAGCCATTCAACCAGAAGTGCGCTTCATCGCTAAACAAAATAAAATGGACGTAGTGCGCGATACTCATTCCGCACAGAACCATTATTTTCGCAATAAAATAAAATTGCACTATTTGCAAACGTTGCTCAGGCGTGAGTTCATTCATGATGAATTGCCAAACCAAACTGAGAATAAATCACTTGACAGCTGTTGAATCGGTTGCCATCTTGAACAGAAATGCCAACTTAAAGTTTTATACCTCGACAAAAACACCCTATATATGGAGGATTTTTTGTCCAAATGATTTACTAAGTTTATTGCACTGAGACGGTCTTTAATGACCGTTTCGAAGAGTGCTCCAAAGTCGAAGATAGTTAGCATCACATCCGAGAGTTTAGCTTCCAACTCCCAAAATCCGCAATAGATATCTAAGTCAAAGTTTGATTCGATTTGAATGAAATATTCCAAGTAAATGTCGAGCGTAAACCATACAAACCATCTTTGGCCTTGTCAATTCTTCACTCCAATGTTTCATTTTCAGTACTTACCCCACACCAACTTAAAATTTATCATACACAACCCATCGTCCTTCGGATGTCACCTCTCAAATCTTTCTCGCAAAAAGGTAAACACCGAATTACAAGAAATGATGAAGTGTCCATTTGTGTGATAGTGAAGAGCGGGGGTATAATCTATTCAGTGATAAATCTTCCCCCCCTTGACAGTCACGTACTTGGCTGAAATACGTTACAAAGCGGGGATTTATTCCGGGTTTCCCTCGTCATATCCGAAAGAACGGAATAACGGACGTGTCAAGTGCCCGATAATGGAATTTTGGTTGGAGAAAAAAATGGATAGTGCTCTCTCTGTATATGTATCTGGGTGGCGCGAAATTCATTTGGGAGGCTGGTGAAAAAGCGTTGTCGACGTTGTTTCGCTGCATCTCGCGCTGTTATTCAGAGGTGAAAAGCTCGTGTCACTGTCGGGAAAGTCTCAGGGGTGTTCCTGCTTCTTTCTTATGCGTGTTTTGCTTTTACGTACATCTGAATGTGAGTGGGGAAGTTTCGATGTATGGAACGAACAAAAATGGCAATAGTTTCTGACAGAGCGATTCTTTCAGATTTTTGTGGAGAGTTATTGACAGCATATTGTTTTTTTTGCACGATCTATAGGTTGTTTTTTTTCGAGGTATATAATTTTAAGTTGGCATTACTGTTCAAGATGGCAATCGATTTAACAGCTGTGAAGTGATTTTTTCTCAGTTTGGTTTGGCAATTCATCATGAATAGACTCACGCCTGAACAACGCTTGCAAATAGTGTAATTTTATTTCGAAAATAATGGTTCTCTGCGGAATACGTATCGCGCACTACGTCCATTAGCGATGAAGCGCACTTCTGTGAGAATGGCTACAAACAGAACTGCCCCATTTGGAGTGAAGCTAATCCTCAAGTGTATGTCGAAACACCGTTACCTCCAGAAAAACTGACTGGTGCACTTTATGGTCTGGTGGAATCATTGGTCTGTACTTCTTCAAAAACGATGATGGCCAGAACGTTACAGTCAATGGTGATCGGTATAGAGCCATGATTACTAACTTTTTCATTCCTGAATTAAACAACCATGATGTTCAGGAGCTGTGGTTCCAACAAGACGGCGCAATATGTCACACAGCTTGTGCCACAATCGATTTATTGAAAAACACGTTTGGTGACCACCTAATTTCACGTTTTGGACCTGTGAATTGGCCTCCAAGTTCTTGTGATTTAACACCGTTAGACTACTTTCTGTGGGGCTATGTGAAGTCATTGGTCTATGCGGATAAGCCACAAACCCTTGACCATTTGGAAGACAACATTCGCCGTGTTATTGCCGATATACGGCCACAAATGTTGGAAAAAGTCATCGAAAATTGGACGTCCAGATTGAACTACATCCGAGCCAGCCGTGGCGGTCATATGCCAGAAATCATATTCAAAATGTAATGCCACAAGATTATCTTGCGGATAAATAAAATTCATGTCAATCGAATAATCCATCGTTGTTTTATTGCAATTCAAAGTTCTATAGCTCTTAAAGAAACACCCTTTATAATGACACTATATTCGGATCGAATGAAGGTGATGGTCGAGATTCAATCTCATTTCGAAAACAAAGAAGAATCTATTTCCAGAAAGGGTATTGAAGATAAGATATTTCTTTTCCAATATTATCATTCCACAATTTTCATCAATCATCTACTCGCACTTCACATAATAATCAAAAACAGACGAACAAGCAACAATTTCAAACATCGATAAATTCCAATCGCCCATCATCTACCGATGTATTCCATTATTGTACCATTTCCGTGGCATGAGCATCAGAATATCTAACCGGAAAATATCCCTCTTATTCATATGCAAACAAACCCCAAAGGGGCTCGAGGAGATCGTCTCGAGCTATTATCAATTCCTCCGGGGGAACAGGAACCTCGCAGCGAATCGCGCGTTTTCGGTCCGGAGAACGAACACGATGAGATATCAAATTATGCCAAATCAGATAACGGATGTTGTCTTCGATGCATCTTACAACAAGCTGGTGCTCCGCGTGTGTGTGGTAAGAACGTGGTCGTGGATTGAATACATTTGCTCTCGTGTGCGCGCTGTTCGGATCTATTTGCATTCCGGCAATATTAATAGAATAGAATAGAATAGAATAGAATAGAGTTTATTTAGTACAAATACAAAATAAACTACAGAAATAAAGCTGTGAGTTATTCACCCTAAGGTAACAACTGTGTACAGCATTCAAATTATTATTTATTCCCTATTTTACGGTAACAAAAAAACTTAAAAACCAGCAATTATACATAATAAATGATAAATAAGTTCCAACTCTAAGTTATCCCTGTCTCAGCCGGTTTAGGTACGTCTCTTCATCAGTTTTATTTCGTCTTCATCAGTTTCTCTTCCTTTTCGGATCTTTCCCCCCTGTCGCTTCTAGCGTGTATTTTTTCTCCTCATCTTTTCTCCTCTATTTCTTTCTCTCTTTTTAAGTGGAATTTATAATCTTATGTATCTCAGTTCGGTCTTGTTCAATCAGCCATCTCTTTAGTTCTTTGTTGAATTTATTTTTATTATTAATTTCTTTTATTTCTTTTGGTACGATCAGGTATAGTCTTGCAGCTATATATTCACTACATCTCTGTCCAATTCTTTTTTCTGCTCTGGGTCTCTCATAATTTTCGTTATCGTCTCCAGCTCTCGTAGGGTATTTGTGTTCTTTTTGTATGATGGAAATTTTATTTTGTTTGATATGCGAGATAATCCTTTGAGCAAAAATTTGTCTTATATCTAATACTTTAGCTAAACTGTATATACTGTCACTAGAGAATGTAATTTTTTTTTTGTACATTACTTTGAGGATATTTTTTTGAAGAACATCAATGATTCTCTTGTGTGTGTCAAAAACACCTCCCCATCCTATTATACCATACGAAAGCTGTGGCTGCACCAGCGACTCATAGAGCATCTGTAGATGTTTTGGAGAATTAACATAATTCGTTATATACTTGAATCTATATAGGATACCTCTAAGTTTTCTCGAAACATACGTTATGTGTTTATCCCACTTCAAATGTTCATCGATGACTACGCCAAGATACCTTGTTGAATGTGTTTTCGCTACATATAACTGGTCATCGAAATTCAAGTCTCCTAAATCTGGAATTCCTTTTTTATTTGAGGCGAAGGTTATATATTTGGTCTTACTGATATTTATCGTAAGTTTATTCAATCTAAACCATTTTGTTAGAGTCTCAAATTCTTGGCATACTTGTTTTTTTAGATTCTTCCATGTAACATCCTGAAAAAGTATCATGGTATCGTCTGCGAAACCGATAATTTCACCTTTGTTATTTACCCTGAAGAGACTGTTTATATACAATATGAACAGGAGAGGCCCAAGAACTGTACCCTGTGGTACTCCGAAATTTATTTGTTTACTTTCACTATATTTTCCATTTAGGTGAACAATTTGTATTCTATCTGATAGATAGCTTCGTAGCAGATTTAATACTTTGCCGCGGAAACCACAATTTTCAAGCTTTTCTAGTAGACGATCATGACAGACAGTATCAAAAGCTTTTGCAAGATCGACAACTACCGCCAAAGTTGGAATTTTACGGTCAATATTTTTATATATGATGTCTGTGACTTTTTTTATGGCATTTTCTGTCGACATGCCTTTTCGAAAACCAAACTGATTATCTGATATAATCTTATGTTTATTTATAAATGTCTCCATACGAACTTTAATCAACTTTTCGAGGATCTTTCCCAGATTTGAAACTAAAGTTATCGGTCTATAGTTCTGCATGCGACTCCTGTCTCCTCCTTTATAGAGTGGTTTCACTACTCCTACTTTTAATATTTCTGGAAAACAGGCTTTTTCGAAGCAGTTATTCATTATATAAGTGAGAGGATTAGATATCTCCTGCCGAATCTCCTTCAAATGTTCTGCGCGTATTCCGTCATATCCAGCTGATTTTTTCGATTTCAAACTATTAATAATTTTTTTTATTTCTTCAGAATCAGTTGGAAAAAGAAAAAAAGACTTATCAAAATGTTCACTCTCCTCTGTGAAGTCAGCAGGAGCAATTATTTCATTTGCATAAGTTTCCCCTAGTCGACTATAATAGTCATTGAAAAGATCGCACATTTCTTGTCCGCTCTCTATGATTTCGTCAACCTCATTTTTTATGTGTTTTATGTTTGTATCCGGTTTTTCGTAATTGGTAATCCTTTTCACACAGTCCCATAAAGCCTTGGAGTCTTTTTCATTATTTTTTATGCACTTTTCAAAAAAATGTGATTTGGCTTCTTTTATGAGCCTGTGTAATTTATTTTTTAATTTAGAATACTCGCTCTTCAGTTGTGAATTGTTTGGTTCTCTTTTAACCCTATTAAACAATTTTTGTTTTTCTTCTATCACTTTCATGATACCTGGAGTAACATAATCCTTTCTGATCTGATTTTTCTTTTTCGCGGTGATCACGCTTGTGCATTTATCTATATATTCTTTCAAGATATTGATAAAGTTTTCCATCATTTTACTGACATCATCACAACCGTAAACCGTATTCCATTCCTCATTTATCAAAATATTTCTTAGTTTGTCGTAATTAATATATTTTTTAATACGTTCTTTTCCAATGTGATGTTCTTTTAGTTTTCTATTTGCATATAATAATACAGGATAATGGTCGGTAATAAGATTGCGAAATATGATGCCACTAACATTTAAATTTTCTGGATGCATAATACCTTTCACAAAAAAATGATCTAAGCAGGATCGGCTGTCTGGCCGTGTGACATCGTTAATAAGTGATATGAATCCATATGTACACAATATATTTTTATATTCTTCCACAAGAAATTCATGTGATAATAAATTTATATTTATATCACCACTAATAATATGATCGGAGCAATGTTTCTGTTTTTCTAGATAAAGTGTTAATTCCTTATTAAATTCCATGATAGGATAATGTGGCGACTTATATATCGCAGTGAGTTTTAAGTTTTTCTCTTGACTCTGAATATTCAATTCCAATGCTGTTATCTTTCCCAGTGTGATATTTTTGTGATCAAAAACAAAACCTTCTTTGACGTATACAATTATCCCATCGTTCTTGTTATATTTACCCTCACTGTAAACATGGGCGTACCCCCTCATCTTAAATAGTTTCGGATCCTCTACTTTGTATGTCTCAGTTAGTATAACAATGTCAAAATCTGCAGGAAACATTTCAAGTAACAATCTGAATTCATCGAAATTTTTTTGTATGCTCCGTATGTTCATCGTTATAATCTTCAATTCACCAATTAAATTCATCTTATCTAGTTCCCTCATACCATCAATGTTGATAGTTTGATAGTCTTCATTTTGATAGGTTCTGATGAAATCATCCATAATTCAAACTTTGACGAATACCCACAAAAAAAGGAAAGAAAAACTCCTATGTAAACCCCAAATACAATAATTTAGATTATATAATTCAATACACATATATTGTTTATTATTTGTATATATATATGATATATATATATATATATTCTTTTTTTTTTTTTTTTTTTTTTTCCTTTCACATAATGAAATTTCACTTATCCAATGTTGACTTCTGCCGAAGCTTCATCCCACTCGCACCTTCCTTTGAAGGTGGTTTCTTCCTATGTAAAAATCTTTTCTTATGCGTTGCCAATTGTGGTGTCATCAACTTAGCCAAACGTTCTTTCACACTACTTGTAGCTACCCCAGAAGCTGAATCTATCAATCCATAATCTGTTCTCTGTTCTAGAGGCTTAGTTTGCTCCTCAGGGGCAGGAGTACTTGGTGCGCTATTTGGTCTATTTTCCTCTTCAGAACTATCCAGCTCCTCCAAATCGTAAATCCTCTGTCCAACCACCAACCTATTCCCCTTTATATAGGATTTTTCGGATGAATTTGCCCTAGCTTTCAGCAAGAACGACCTGAGCCTATTATTTTCCTGTCGCTGCCGAACAGTTAGATCATTTGTAACGGATACTGCAGTGCCTTTCAAGTTCTTCACGTGTTCGAAAATAATTTTTTTTGTTCGATATGAAACAAATTCAATTTTAACAGGACAATTTTTTTCCCTTCCCAGCGCGTAGCAATCACTAATTTCTGAGGCTTCAATGTTAGTCTTCAACAATTTATTAAGTTCACAGCAGAGAAACTCCGATGTCAATTTTGTATCCCTCTTCAAACCAAAAACTAAAACATTATTCTTATTCAATATGCGCTCAGCTTTTTCGAGTCTTTCCTTTAGGTCTGCGCTCTCTCTCTCCAAATATTCGTTTCTGCTTTTCAATGCTTGAATCTCCAACAACAACCTAGATTCTGATGCAGATATGCAATTTTTAACCTCTTTCTTAGAATTTTTAATTTCCTCCAAGAGTTGTTTCAGTGTTATTTCTTCCACTTCTCGATCTGGCATCTCCGTTCCAATGAAAAAAAAGAACAAGGAAAAAAAAACAGAGGACACACGCTTCACTCCACTGAGACCGACCAGGGAGACTTAACTTTTAAACATGCACAGGAAGGTCTAGGTTAAGAAAGGTGACAAACGAAGGGACAGAACATGGGAAATTCAGAACAATCTACAATTCCTGCAGTGTGTGTAACGCCTTATTTTAAACGATATCGGATATCAGCATGTGAGCGGACGCAGATGTCGCAAGAGAAGTCGAAATCCAAAATTTATAACAAACAATCAATTTCAAATTCTCAAACACCTCATTAATGACGTGTTATTTCTAATAATTAAAACGATAGGTACCTACTCAGGGTTCATCTTGACTTTGAACAAACCAAAACCAGCAAATATCACAGCAGATATCACCCAAAAACAACAACTGGAACAGCGACCGACCGAAACATTCGAACGAAATTGAGTTATTTCGCCCTTGGAAGAATGTAGAGATTCGTAAGAATAGCATAGAAAAAAATGTGAAAATTGGTTTCTAGAAAACATGGTTACTCTGTTTTATCAGGAGACAGGTCTTCAATACAATCATTATGCCCCATTTTAATTATTGTTCTGCACTGCTGATATCATGTACACAAGGAGATATAAGTAGACTTCAAGTTCAACAGAATAAATCCATGAGAATAATCCTAAGATGTAGTAAGCTCACACCTGTAGTAGTCATGCATAATGAATTGAACTGGTTACCTGTCGAAAAAAATATCAAGAAGGCCAATCTAACCCTAATTTACAAGATAGAGCATGATCTTGTACCACGATATCTGAAAGATTTCTTAGAAAGAAGAGGAAATTTTTATGAATACAATATTAGGTCAGCAAAAAACTTCAATATCTGCACAGTGAGAACAACTTCTTTACAGAAGTCCTTGTTCTATGAGGGTGTTCGTTTGTATAATGGTCTCCCAGAGGAAATTAAGACGGCACCATCTTTGGGTGCATTCTGCGGAAGATTGAATGGCCACTTCAGAGAAATGTGAAAATTATTGTTGTGTTGATTTTTTGAACAAGCCGAGTGCTAAATAAATTTTATTATTATTATTATTATCCGTGATGTTTCTCAATTCTTTATGAGTTAAGGAATCTACTCACGTACTGGCTACTTGCTAAGGATTGTCATCTTTTCAGTATAATTCAACTGAATATCCTGTTGAATCTCGATGAAACTATTTCCATACCTATAACAAAGTAATAGTATTATTTTCATATAGACCTCTCAGACTTGCATGCATACAGCATAACTAACAATCTAAATAGGACAGTTTCTTTTGGGTATAGAGTAGACAGAGTTCGATAACTGATAGGACACTATGGAGACGATGTTGGTACAAAATGTTCCCTGTTATCTGAAATGTGTGACCCTATTCAGTTCGAAGTTCTCCTTTTTTATGATTCAGAACTGGTTAACATACTCTGCGACATAAAAATGCAACACCAAGAAGGCTTTGAAGTTTTTCGATCAAACTTGCAGAAACAAGCCGAAGATAGTAATTGATCGAATTTTCAATGGAATTGTACAAAAGAAAAAAATTTTTTTTATCAATACCTCAGTTTAAAACTATCGAACCCTTCTTGTCATGATATCGACTAACTGAGCGATTTCCTCTTTAAGTAAAAACAAGTCAGCTGATCAGGAATTTACACCGGTGAGCTTCTAATATTTGTAGGGGATTCGCTAATTGTTTTAGTCTTCTACCTATCATATCCCACATATATTTGATAGGTGAAAGGTCTTAAGATCTGGGTGGACACGATATTGACAATAGCCTCTTTGAAGCTCTCCATAAAATGTCTTGCAATGTGGTGACGGGATTTTCATCCTACTCGTAAAGGAATAGAAATATATGCAGTTCAACCAAATTGATTCATATTACCTCCAATGAATACCAACTGAAACCTGCTTCCATTAACAATACCATCCCATACCATAACCTTTAAAGTGTGATGCATATTCTGACTCAAATCCACGTCCCAATTCACTCTCAAGGTACATCCCTCCAAACTTAGCTGATGATGACGAAAGAACCAGATGTGGAGAGGATTGCAGGCCAAAAGATCTAATTCGACGGTAAACTGTACAAATGACTACAGGACGTCTTCGAAACACTTAATAGGCTATTTATCTTGTACTCGAGAATCGGTCTCTTAATGACATCAATCGAAGATGGCGATCCTGCCCTCATTCGTCTGTCTTGGCCGTTTTATTCCTCGTCTACGACGTTCTTGACCTTCTCTAGACTATTCTTGATAACACCGTATTACACAGGATTGGTTGTGGTGAAGACGTTCAGCAATTTCTCTGAATGAAAACCTCTTCAACGTAATTCAATAATGTGACCTCTGTCGAATCCTCTCATACGTTGTTGTATTCTTGGCATAATTGCAGCATAAATAAGCAAAAACTGAAGATTTGTAACCAAATGCAATCCTTCCAAATACTTGGATTGCCAGATTAAAGACACGTGAACCTTTATGGATTAAAACTTTCCTTCAATCTAATGAAAGAAATTTGGTGATAGGAAATGCATTCTTGTAATGTAATTCTCATCATTTATACTTCAGAGGAAGTTTCTCCTAAATTACTCTAAATTGACTTCAGTGATTATGGTTGATGCAATAGTATCTTCAAATGGCTTTCTATGGAAGACGTGAAATGCCAAATTTTCTCTACCAGTTAAATTATTTTAAATGAATATTCAATCAAGTACTACCTTCAACTAGTTGAAGATTTCTGCTTTTGGTGGAAATATTCTTGGTGTTGCATTTTTCATGTCGCAGAGTGTATAAGGTCGGGTAAGGAACATTTAGCATTCATGACAAAGGAACATTTGAACCGTTCCCTATCGGAATTGGGTTCGAGTTTCCTCCAGTTGTCATTATTTTCAGACTTCGTCGAACTTAGTTCCAGAGATGAAAGAACTGTAGGCGGAGACAGCAGCGATAAACTAACTGAAACTCTTGAACATCTATTGTGCATTTCTAGATCGTCGTCCGGAATTTCTAACGAACAACTTTCGGATGGATTTAATTCGATTCTGTAATAAGTCGCCGGCTATTCATAATTTTCTAGAAGAAATTAGCTGAATTCTGGTGCAGATATTAAGAGTTAGAGAACTTTGTGATGTGCATTTTATTGAAATGTGTAGTATCTAAAAATCGATTAGCAAAAATCATCTCGCGCCGGCGCCGTCCAGAGATTTTATTGAAAATTATCAAAGGGTGTTTTTTTTGAACTATAGAACTTTAAATTGCAATAAAACAACGATGGATTATTCGATTAACATGAATTTTATTTATCCGCAAGATAATCTTGAGCCATTACATTTGAAATATGATTTCTGGCATATGACCGCCACGTCTGGCTCGGATGTAGTCCAATCTGGACGTCCAATTTTCGATGACTTTTTCCAATATTTGTGGCCGTATATCGGCAATAACACGGCGAATGTTGTCTTCCAAATGGTCAAAGGTTTGTGGCTTATCCGCATAGACCAATGACTTTACATAGCCCCACAAAAAGTAGTCTAGCGGTGTTAAATCACAAGATCTTGGAGGCCAATTCACAGGTCCAAAACGTGAAATTAGGCGGTCACAAAACGTGTCTTTCAATAAATCGATTGTGGCACGAGCTGTGTGACATGTTGCGCCGTCTTGTTGGAACCACAGCTCCTGGACATCATGGTTGTTCAATTCAGGAACGAAAAAGTTAGTAATCATGGCTCTATACCGATCACCATTGCCTGTAACGTTCTGGCCATCATCGTTTTTGAAGAAGTACGGACCAATGATTCCACCAGCCCATAAAGCGCACCAAACAGTCAATTTTTCTGGAAGTAACGGTGTTTCGACATACATTTGAGGATTAGCTTTACTCCAAATGCGTCAGTTTTGTTTGTTGACGTTGCCATTCAACCAGAAGTGCCTCGAAAAAAAACACCCGTTATTTGCGTAGAATTGATAAAGAAAAACTTCATTTTTTTCAATTTTCTAATTGGGTATAGAAATTTTTACGAAAATTTTTCGATGAAAAATTTTTCAGGAGTGTTCGAAATTCTGCTAATCTGGGATCGTCAATTCTGGCACAGCCCACCGATTTTGCGTAGGCCTTACAGTTTTGAGGAAATTCGAATTAGAAATTAGGGAGAAAATTGAATCTTTAAACAAAAATCGTTATATCTCGTAAAATATTCGTCACAGAAACCTCAAATAAAAGATTTTTTGAACATCGAGTTCTGATCTAAGACACGATGAGGCTCCAAGTTCATATCTTGCGTCCAGCAGATGGCGAATTATACAGAATAAATCTTTCCTTCATTGGAAAACCCTATACTATTATTACCAAATCTCTCACTTCCACAGACACCGTACGATCGAAACCGACACGCCCCACTCCTCAGATCCACCCTCGAGGGACCAAGCATCCACGCCGTGATAAAACAATGGTCCGCAACCATATAAATTAATTTAGTTTGTGCTATTAGTTTCGTCCGCACGGAGTCGCACCTATTTCTCTCGAAATTTCGATCTCCGAATCGAATGCCGCCGTACGCCGTTCCCCAGCCGGACATTGGCCAGAATTAATCGTCGGGCCTCAGATAACAATACCCCAATCAATTATACAATGACTCTGCGAACCCGTTTGATAATGGCGTTCCAGTCCCGGGTTAACTGTATTGTTTTTCTCCGGCTGCACATTGTCCGGACAACGTGATTTCGGACCGTATCGAGAGCTAAAAACGCCGATTAGGGCCGTAAGGAGCGGTAATCTGCTGGTCCTTCGAACGTTGACAGCGATGACGCGACACACATTATTCTTATTGGTCGATTAGGTTGGAGGGGGAAGAGGTGGGGGTGGAATTGGACATAATGTGATGAGAAGGGATTTTGATGTGGGTTATTTTGGATTAACGGCTTGAAATGGTCGCTAATGATTGTGTTGAGGTCGCTGAAATGAGCAGTGTGAACGATCTGTATTGGACTCGGTCCTTACTTGATGACAATTTATTATACAGGGAGGTCCAGATTTTAGTGCAATAACTTTGGAATCAGATAGTACAACTCGTCTTAAGAGAAAAACTTTTTTCAAACGAATAATATATTCTAACAAGCTTTGTTTTCAAGATACAGGTTGTTAAAATTTGAAAAAAAAAACATTTTTTCAGTTATAACTCTAGAATTATTGAATTCATTGATTAAATTTTTAGGTTTTGAAGTCTTGATATTACACTTTGTCCGTAAAGTATGGAACAAATACATTTTTAGCTAAACAGTCCATTTTGAGAAATTTTCCTGAAACACGTCGATTTTTTATTTGAATTTATCGTATTTTAATATAATAATCTGATATACAGGGTGAATTACTTTCGAGTAATTACGTCACCGTCATTTTTTTTAAATGGAACACCCCCATTTGGTCTCAATTTTCCGATTACTCTAGCTGAGCTGATCCCAAAAATGTATCACATTTTGATTCCAATTGGTACAGGGTGGACAAAAATACAATAGTTTTGTGTGTGCTCATAAAGTAAGGCGTAACATTCTTTAGTAGTTAAATTGACAATATTATCAAAAATACATATTGTCTAAAAACGCTGTTTAGGGCCTTAAGGAGCGGTTATCTGTTGGTCCTTCGAACGTTAACAGCGATGACGCGACACACATTATTCTTATTGGTCGATTAGGTTGGAGGGGGAAGAGGTGGGGGTGGAATTGGTCATAATGTGATGAGAAGGGATTTTGATGTGGGTTATTTTGGATTAACGGCTTGAAATGGTCGCTAATGATTGTGTTGAGGTTCTCCGAAATGAGCAGTGTGAACGATCTGTGA
Source organism: Harmonia axyridis (assembly GCF_914767665.1). NCBI lineage: Eukaryota > Metazoa > Arthropoda > Insecta > Coleoptera > Coccinellidae > Harmonia > Harmonia axyridis. The sequence goes on from NC_059503.1 coordinate 4,634,557, forward strand.
TGGATTCGGTCCTTACTTGATGACAATTGGTTATTCTGGGAGGTCCAGATTTCATTGCAATAACTTTGGAATCGTCTCAAGAGAAAAACTTTCTTCAAACGTATATTCTAACAAGCTTTGTTTTCAAGTTACAGGTTGGGTTGTTAAAGTTTGAAAAAAAAACAGTTTTTCAGTTATAACTCTAGTGTTATTGAATTCATTGGTTAAATTTTTAGGTATTGAAGTCTTGATAATACACTGTGTCCGTAAAGTATGGAACAAATGCATTTTAGGCTAAACTGACCATTTCATGAAATCATGAAACACGTCGATTTTTGATTTTAATTTATGTATGAATTTTATTCCAAATCCTCATAATGCCGAAATAATTATATAATTATATAAAATAATTCAGGTGAGTAGAAACTATCCAATAATATCATAATTCCGATTTTAGAATTCAAGTAACGTTCAGTTCTCCAGAAACGATACCCTGTGTAATGTGAATGCTAGCCGTGACGCACCCTGTATATTTTTTTGATTTGATAACTCGTTTTTAAAATTTCAAAATTCAGTTTTTATTCACAAAAATCTAGTAATCGAGATAAGATGAGGATATCTATACTGGCCGAATAAATTTTCTTAGTATCTTGTTATTTCTTGTTCGTTTGTCTGAAATATGTAGGTACCTACCCACTTTTCAGAGTAGGGTATCCAATTAATTGCCAGCATTGACTCCGATAAGCTATCTGGCTACAATTTATGTGTGAGTTGAACTCAGTTGAAATATGGACCTAGTTTGATCTCAATATTTGTCATAAATCTCACCATAACTCGATTCCAATGAATTTCCCCAAAATGAAAATTCGACACAATCTCGATATAGCTATCCCGTATTGATCGGTAGTTACAAATTCCCCTCCCAGAGAATTTTATTCTCTGCCGAATTACAATCAATTTACAATTTCAACCGAATAAGAGGAAAACAGGTTTGCGATATTGATAAATTCCAGATGCTGATCACGTATAAGCTGGCGCTCTATCCATGGAGAACTCAACAGAATTTTCAACTGAACATAACGATTCGAATCACAGCATTTCACTGTGAGTAGAGAGATTCCTTTTCGGCCTTCTACCTAAATTCTATGACAAGAATTCAAGAGTCTTTTTTTTTTAATGGAGCTCTTTGGATTTCATAAACGGAACAATTTTTTCGAAAAGAACAATGGTGTAGATTTTCAATAAGAAAAGGATCCCTGTACCCCTATATCTTTGCCACTGAATAAGTTTGGCAAGAGACATTTACCTTATTCGGAATATTATACACTGTGTCCGTAAAATACGGAACAATTTCATTTCTAGCTGAACATTTTAAGAAATAATCCTGAAACACGTCGATATTTTATTTTAATTTACCGTATTTTAAAAGAATAATCTAATATACAGGGTGAATTACTTTCGAGTAATAACGCCACCGTAATTTTTTTTGAACGGAACACCCCCGTTTTGTCTCAATTTTATGATTACTCTAGTTGAGCTGATTCCAAAAATGTATCACATGTTGATTCCAATTGGTACAAATACTTATTGTCTAGCGGCAATTGGTATGAATGTAACACCCTGTAGTTTGTTACATTTTTAGATTAATAGAAATGATCTGTTTCCAAACATGTTTGGTACTTGTGGTCTAGCAGACAGAATATGAGAGAAATTATTTCTTATCAATTCGAAAAAAACATAGTGGTCTAGTTTTTGTGAAATGTCATTATTTGTTCAGTAATTTATATGTGTTCAATGACAGTTTAGTACTACAACATTTTTGGTATTCAATTATTGCTCAGATTAAATTTATTATTTTTGTCCATCCTATACCAATTGGAATTAACATGTGATACATTTTTGGAATCAGCTCAGCTGTAATCGGAAAATTGTGACAAAATGGTTGTGTTCCATTTAAAAAAAATGATTGTGACGTCATTACTCGTATTTCACCCTGTTTATTAGATTATTATTTTAAAATATGGTAAATTAAAATAAAATCGACATGTTTCTGGATTATTTCTTAAAATGATCTGTTTAGCTAGAAATGAATTTGTTCCATACTTTACGGACACAGTGTATATTAAACGTAAAGGATAGAAAATAGACCCTAAATCAATTTTCTCATCGCTTCTTTTTCCACCAGAAAAACGAATCTGATATAATTCAAAACTAGCGGATATTAACTTCCAACCACCCCCAAACACAGCCATATTTCAGCATCCACTCCAATAGCAAGAAGATCGTAATGAAGTCCTCCTGAAATCGGAGACATAGACTTAGAAGTAGGTCATTTCAAATGACTAATGGAGGGAAAAACGAGACCAAGAAATCCACTTCAGCTGTCCTGGCAAGTTATGAGTTTCTCCACTTAAAACTTAATTGAAATTGTTAATTTATCGTCGAAATCTCCATTCGGGAAAGAAAACGCTGAGCATGAACGGGCATTCGATTCGTTTGGTTAACTGTTTAAAGCCCCGACTACTCCCGTGGAGCGCTGGAACTGGCAATAAAACGATTAAGCTGCAGCTGCTAGAAACAAATTCGCACAAAAAGCCCTTGTGGGTATCTCCCGATATACAGCTTATCCAGATTATTCAACCGGGCTGCTCTGGAACGTTATAAAAGCGGCACAAAAGTGAGTGGGATCTCCAGGACTCGGTATCCCGTTCGAATTACGAGGGGACGTGAAAAAATTTTATTGCGTTCTGGATATGGTGCTGAAATTTCGTTTTCTTGATTTTCCTAGCACAGTTGATTTTTCGAGAAGACCTTCTCTAATATTAAAATAGAAGAAGGTTCCTTAGAATTCATTTGTATATTTTCTTTCGAATCACAGTCAAATCTTTTGAGGTATTCAATAACAAAAGAATACCTGGCAAAGAGTATAAAAGATTCCGAGATTTTGAAAATTTTCATAGATTGAAATTCATGTTATTAATCAACAATAATTAGCACTACTATTAGATGTACAACGTTGCTTCCGCCGTTTTGCAAAAGATGTCTGTACCGGCTGTTGGTAGTCGAAATAAATAGATCGTAGATGTCACACAATAAGCTTAGGTATTTGTAAACATAACGCCATAGAAATATTAGTCGATTTGTGTCTGCATCATAAAGTTATTCTCGATTAAACATGTCAGCTTACGGGCCAAATTTTCGTCATTGCGGAGATTTTGATTTTCTACTTCAATATGAAGAAATCTGCGGCTGAGGCTCAACGAATGCTCTCAAACACATATGGTAAGGCAGGCATTAGCAAAGAACGTGTCGATAGTGGTTTCAACGCTTCAAGAACGGTGATTTTGACGTCGAAGACTAGCATGGCGGTGCAATTGAGAAGGTTTTCGAAGATGCAGAATTGGAGGCATTACTTGATTAAAACTTGTGTCAAACGCAACAAGAATTAGCAGGGAGTGACGCAACAAGCCATTTCAAAACGCCTGAAAGTCATGGGAATGATTCAGAAACAAGGAAGTTTGGTGCCGTACGAGTTGAAGCAGATAATTGTTGAACGGCGTTTGTTTGCTCGTGAACAACTGCTTGCAAGGCAAATGCGGAAAGGATTTCTGCATCGCATTGTGACTGGAAACGAAAAATGGGTTCATAACGATAATTCCAAGCGCAGCAATTCATGGGGATATCCCGGCTGTGCTTCCACGTCGACGGCCAAACCGAATATTCCAAGGTCATGCTTAGTATTTGGTGGGACCAGCTTTGCGTAGAGCCAAGAATTGAAAGACAATGGGCCGCAATACAACGAGATACTTGATGAAGTGATTTCATAGCATGATGAGGCTTGACCCCAAGTGCAAAAGTGGTCAAGACATACTTGGAAACGTTGAAATAGGAAATCCTGAAATCCTACCCCACCCGTCGTATTCACCAGACGTTGCTCCCCCGGACTATCTTTTGTTTCCATCAATGGCACACTACCTGGCTGACCAGCACTTCCGCTTTTATGAAGAAGTAAAAAATTGAAACAATTCGTGGATCGCTTCAAAAGATGACCAGTTTTTTCAACGCGGTAATCGTACGCTGCCCGAAAGATGGGAAAAAGAAGTAGTTAAATAATAAATGTATAACCAGTTTTTTTACAATAAAGCCTATAATTTCGAAAAAAAAAAACGGCGGAAGCAGAACTGTACGCCTATGTTGTTATAGCGCGAATAGTGCGAATAATACGCTCTATTAGTGTGACGACACACACCGGTTCTCCTGTCAGTGTTCGGAATCCAAACTAATAAATTGTCATTCAAATAAGTACGATGCCGTAAAATGAATTGGCTTATTTTCATAAATAAGAGTATTTGAGCAACGATTTCAGTATTAATTGATAGACAGAAGGAACGAGGTTAATACCAGTAAGTTTGAATCCTGTATCATTCACCAGATTTTGTAAAAAGCCGTGTTTATTAGTTGAACTTCAAGTTATAACTTACTGGCATTAATCTCGTTCCTTCTATCTATCAATTGATAGTAAAATTGTTCCTTAAATAATCTTATTTATCAAAATAAGCCAATTTTTTCAACGACAACGTACTAATTTGAATGTCAATTTGTTTGTTTGGATTCCAAACACTGACAGGACAACTAAAATGGCGGCGTGTAACGTCATCACTAATAGAGCGTATAGTGGTCCCAACACGAATCCCTGCAAAACACTTCATTCTTTATGATATCAGGCACAAAAGCATTAATCATCAATTAAATAATATCAAACTTTCAATCTATTGTGGTTAAAGCATCAACGATAGCATTCATCTTAAAAGAGCCTGGAAACATTGATTCAATAAAAATTGTGGAAGAAGTTATAAATCATAAAATGCGGCATATTCCTCGGATTACAGCGATTACTTCCGCCTTTTGCGGTGCGACGTATGTGTCTGATGACGCCCTATCAAAAACGATCCCTTTACTTCCGCCCTAAGGGAAGGCATCCTCATAAAATCACGTATATTACATCCTTTCGCCGACCATTCAACTTCCCAGCTGAAATCCCAGAGGGGATGAAATATCCGGGCTGCAATGAAACAATGGTCTGCAACCATATAAATTAATTTAGTTTCCGTTATTAGTCCTGTCTGCAAAAAGTCCCACCGACCTTCCTGGAATTTTTGTCTCTATTTAATACACAGCATGCGGAGCTGTATTATTGTGATGACAAAACAATATGAAGGACGTTTCCAGAAGGCAATTACTCTCATGATGGGAATATTATTTTTGATGATGAAGGGTTGTTGAATCATTTCAATTTTATTGCCATATGAATTTTAGATTTTTACCTATAATTTCTGAAATAATGTACTGATCGCCCAACAGCAAGAATTTTCGTGATATTCAAAGTCGAATCAATCAATAAAATTTCCATGAAGGAACTTTTATTTTATTCAATTTTTCAAGGGCTAGGTATGGAAAATTTTACGGAAATTTTTCGACAAATAATTTTTCCGGTGAGATCGAAATTCGGATAATCAGAGATCGTCAATTTTGCTCACGGTTTTGAGGAAATTTGAACTCGAAATTTGGGAAAAAATTGAATTTCCCTCCAAAAATCGTCATATCTCCTGAATTATCCGCCACAGACCCCTCAAATAAAAACGTTTTTCAAACAAGTTTCGATCTAAAACATACCGAGGTTTCAAGGGCGTAGCTTACGTCCAGGAGAAGTTGCAGCCTCTGGAATATTATCAAATTTTTTCACGAAAATTTAAGATTTTTACCTATAATTTCTGAAATAATATACTGATCGCCCAACTGCAAGAATTTTCGTGATATTCAATAAAATGATACAATATTTCCATAAAGGAACTTTTATTTTTTTTCAATTTTCTAAGGGAAAATTTAACGAAAATTTTTGCACAGAAAATTTTCCAGGTGAGATCGAAATTCGGCTAATCATATGGCCATATGAATAAGAATGCTGAAAGTGTTTTTGGTTTACTTATTTCAACAATAATTTGGAATCGTTCAAAAATATAACATTCAAATCTCATTGAAATTTTACACCGAATTTGAATGAAAAAAACTAATAGATTCTGAGATTATCTCGGAAAGTATAAAAGCATGTAATCTGGTGTACTTTCTCGCTTTTTCAAATTAATATTTATAGAATTTTTTACGGAATTTGCATGAACTTTCAACCCGTTATAGTTGAATACAATTATTGAATTAAGCTGCAAAGCCATATCATATCTTTCTTATATTCCGCTAAGAATCCAGGTAATATAAGTATATTCTAAAACAAGTTGCAGAATGGGCTCCTATTACAGCACGAATGCGAAAACGCAAGAGTGTTGGAATTGCCTTCTGCAACGAGTATTAGACGATATTTTCTCTATTTCAGTCAAGCTTTGTGAGATATGGTCGAAATTCAATGAAAAATTCAAATTATACACCCTAGTGACTTCTGTATTGTATCTTGGCAGTTGGTGTGACTGTTACGAAAATTGACAGATTACGTATTTTGAATTTGAATCGTACGTTTTGAATTTTTAAATAATTTTAAATTACGCATTAAATTCATGAATTATGTGTGACGAAATCGATTTAACACCACCTGAGTTAAGAGAAATTGCGAATAATGCTACAAATCATTTCACTAAATCCAAATAATATTAATATATCGACAATTATTGACGAGTGTTGAATTTTGATAGGATTGGAAGTCAGTATAGACAACCACTAAATGAAATATATCTGAAAACGATGCTGTAATGAGTTCATTACAGCACTGTTTTTAGAACTGTAATGAACTCATTACGATACTGAAATAGAGAAAATTTATTACGATTTATATCGATGAATAAATGGATATCAATGAGAGATCTCTTTCGCTTTTGATATATGAACGAAGATCCTCATCAAAATCACCAGATTGTAGGTTAACCGAACATTTTCAACCCCTCCCAACCTTGACATCTGCACGTCGTCGTTATTAATGCGCCTTGTTCTAGAAATACACGACGTCATTTATATAATTAGTGCGAACAAATAAACATGATGAGGGTAAACCTTGTCACAAACTAATGCCAACAGACTGGCAAGTTTTCGACTTCTGTATGTCCGTGCAACGCATGCACAGATAACGAAATTTGAATGTCACGTCCTAAAGACCAACGAGCCACTGTGTCTGCGTGCAGAAATTAAAATGTCAGACGCTTAATGTGGCCGTAATAAAGTGTTTTGCTAGAACACATTTCGTTCCGCTGTGTTCTGACCTTATTTCTACTGCTGTAGTTTATTTAGCAAGGCTGTTGAGGTATTGTTTTGCATTAAGGGTGAAAATGCTACGTAGCTAAGGGATTGTTATCAATTTCACGAACAAACTCTTATAGAATCTTTGTTTCTTGAATATTAAAAAAATTAATAAAATTCGATATCGTTTTTCGAAAACGTCGAAAAATGTTGTTGCATTATGTTAAAGTTAAAGTTTGATAATAAATCATTCCTGCTGCAACATTTCAGACACAAGTAGTGATTTAGGCTTCGCGCCGAATTTCAAGCTATTTATGATAACCATAAAACTTCAAGGTTGATAGATCAATAAAATAAAAAGTTTTTTCAAAAAAAGCTTATACGAACACGGATAACTTACACAGATAGTCGAGACACAGCAAACGCTATATATAGCGTCGATGTAAAGGGTGTTTTTTTAGAGCTATATAACTTTAAATTGCAATAAAACAACGATGGATTATGATTTCTGGCATATGACCGCCACGGCTGGCTCGGATGTAGTCCAATCTGGACGTCCAATTTTCTATGACTTTTTCCAACAATTGTGGCCGTATATCGGCAATAACACGGCGAATGTTGTCTTCCAAATGGTCAAGGGTTTGTGGCTTATCCGCATAGACCAATGACTTTACATAGCCCCACAGAAAGTCGTCTAGCGGTGTTGAATCATAAGATCTTGGAGGCCAATTCACAGGTCCAAAACGTGAAATTAGGCGGTCACCAAACGTGTCTTTCAATAAAGCGATTGTGGCACGAGCTGTGTGACATGTTGCGCCCTTTTGTTGGAACCACAACTCCTGGACATCATGGTTGTTCAATTCAGGAATGAAGAAGTTAGTAATCATGGCTCTATTCCGATCACCATTGACTGTAACGTTCTGGCCATCATCGTTTTTGAAGAAGTACTGAACAATGATTCCACCAGCCCATAAAGTGCACCAAACAGTCAGTTTTTCTGGATGTAACGGTGTTTCGACATACACTTGAGGATTAGCTTCACTCCAAATGCGGCAGTTTTGTTTGTTGACGTAGCCATTCAACCAGAAGTGCGCTTCATCGCTAATCAAAATAAAATGGACGTAGTGCGCGATACGTATTCCGCACGGAATCATTATTTTCGAAATAAAATTGCACTATTTGCAAGCGTTGTTCAGGCGTGAATCTATTCATGATGAATTGCCAAACCAAAGTGAGGATAAATCACTTGACAGCTGTTAAATCGGTCGCCATCTTGAACAGTAATGCCAACTTAAAGTTATATATCTCGAAAAAAAACACCCGTTATATAACGTGCTAGACAAGGAAGTGCCTGAGGCGTGCCTCGAACCGTCTCCTTCTTGAAGAGGAAGTGAGATAAATATACAAGAATCGTGAGATTGAGCATGGAGATTATAGAACAGAGGTCCAGTACCATATGATGTGGAATTGAGAACTTCAAACAACAAAGCATGTGTATAGATGTAAGTATTAGCAGAGGAAATGTAAACGGGGCATCATATATTTCAACGTATGATACAAGAGCACAGGTAAAAACTTAGCAAAAACTCTGTCTCCTTGTATATAGGCAGTGACTGGTTTGTGCATTCGTTCACAAAATAAGCTGACATATTTATATTGAAGGGCTTCCTCTTCATCCAAACAAAATCTTCTCCATCCTTTATCTTCACCAACGGTTGACCACTTTATGATTTAATCTTAAAACAGAAAAGAAAAGATCCAGAAAGCAGTAATAAATGTAAGATTCCATTATATTGATTTGAAGTTAGCGACCCATTCTAAAAAAAAATCTGAATGGCTAGTTTGGAAACCACCATGAAATTTATAGATTGGACAAGCATCCACCAAGTGGTCAATGGTTTCTTCTACACCACACTCACATAGTGGGCTTTCGAAAGAATGCAATTTGAAGAGAAGAGCATACTATTGCAACGACCATGACCAGTCCTAAGTCGATTTGAAATACACCAAGTTTTCCTAGGAAGATTGCAACCTAGAACTTTCTCTGAAGGTTCAACCATTAGACTTTTGTTGGAGACATAACTCCATTCCAGTAATAATTAGGGAACACTTCTTGCATTTATCGAACACAACACGACATTATAAGATCAAAGGTTTGAATCATATCGATAAATGAATTAAATCGACTCGAAATTCTAAAATATCCCTTGAAAACTTCGTTAACGTAGAATTGAAGTTTATACACTTGTTTTTGTGCCGAAGTTCCAACATTGCATCCTCTCCAAATCCGCTATCGTTATGCAAACAACCGGAAAATCCCGTATTTTCCAATAACGAAGTCATAACCTAGTTACCTCTCAAACCCACCGGGATGCCTCGATAATGGAAGAATCCAATCTTGCGCTGAAACACCAGCGGACAAAAAAATTAATGAAGATCGCGAAAGAGATCTATTTTCCATGGCAACATTCGAGAGGAAATACGATATCGGTTCGGCTCTTCTTCATCGCGATATGAATGACCCTGTTATGGAACTAATGGGAAACTTTATCGGTAGGGTATTGGAGGGCCGTCTTTGCCTTTTGATATACGATATAATACAGATTTCGACATGTAATTCGATAAAATTCAAACCCCTATCAATTACTCCAATTTCGACAGATGAAACTCATGCCCTGGATCGGATTTGCTTGAGGCGCTTTTGCGTAATGAGGAAATATACTCCTTGGAAATTTCATTAAATTTATAGGAGATTTTTTTGGTTCCTCAGCGATTTTTGCATCTCCCGAATTCTTGAATTTCATCGTTCTCTGTTTCTTTATACCTAATTCTAATTGGTTTTTATCGCCCTTAAATCATCTTCATCTTTCGTACACCTTTTAACTTAATTTTTTCAGCATCCTTCTCATTAAATTTTCGATTAAATTTTTCACTCGATGCATTTTATTAGATATTATGACAATCTATTCAAATGAGCTTATATGAGGTATATGAAGTTTCTATGACCATTGTGTTTCGACAACGTTATCTAAACAATCACCATTCCAGCAATCGTGTAGCTCCGCCTATTTAACGGGTGTTTTTTTCGAGGTATATAACTTTAAGTTGGCATTACTGTTTGGTTTGGTATTTCATCATGAATAGACTCACGCCTGAACAACGCTTGCAAATAGTGCAATTTTATTTCGAAAATAATGGTTCTGTGCGGAATACGTATCGCGCACTACGTCCATTTTATTTTGTTTAGCGATGAAGCGCACTTCTGGTTGAATGACTACGTCAACAAACAAAACTGCCGCATTTGGAGTGAGGCTAATCCTCAAGTGTATGTCGAAATACCGTTACATCCAGAAAAACTGACTGTTTGGTGCGCTTTATGGGCTGGTGGAATCATTGGTCTGTACTTCTTCAAAAACGATGATGACCAGAACGTTACAGTCAATGGTGATCGGTATAGAGCCATGATTACTAACTTTTTCATTCCTGAATTGAACAACCATGATGTCCAGGAGCTGTGGTGTTCCAACAAGACGGCGCAACATGTCACACAGCTCGTGCCACAATCGATTTATTGAAAGACACGTTTGGTGGCCGCCTAATTTAACGTTTTGGACCTGTGAATTGGCCTCCAAGATCTTGTGATTTAACACCGCTAGACTACTTTCTGTGGGGCTACGTAAAGTCATTGGTCTATGCGGATAAGCCACAAACCCTTGACCATTCGGAAGACAACATTCGCCGTGTTATTGCCGATATACGGCCACAAATGTTGAAAAAAGTCATCGAAAATTGGACGTCCAGATTGGACTACATCCGAGCCAGCCGTGGCGGTCATATGCCAGAAATCATATTTAAAATGTAATGCCACAAGATTATGTTGCGGATAAATAAAATTCATGTCAATCGAATAATCCATCGTTGTTTTATTGCAATTTAGAGTTCTATAGCTCTAAAAAAAAGCACCCTTTACATGGTTGCTACAATTGCGATTGGTTAGATAAAGTCGTCGAAACGCGACGGTCGATGAAATCTGAGGAAACCCTACTTTTGAAGGCTTTCAATCATCCGTTAACTCAAGCCAGTCAAATACCGAGCTCTGTTGATTTGGTCCTTGAAATACATCAAAATGATCCGCATTTCCATAAAAAAATCATTTTTACCTATAAGGCTACGTTGAAGAGCAGAATTGTCGCATTTGGGGCTCGGAAAATCTAGGACTGATTGTTTAAAAGTCTACCTATCCTCAAAGTTTCACTGTTTGGTGCGGTTTTCGGGCTGGTGGTGGGATTGGACCTTACACACTCGAAAATGTCACATATGCCACATAACAATTGCAATTTTTTTGCTATGTTTTTTCGAAGTGATGACCACAATTTTCCACCGAGATCTTGTGATTTAACACCTTTAGTTTTTTTCTGTGGGTTCACGGGAAAGATGAGAGCTTTGCCAATGACGTTCTCAACCAGGAAATCAAAAATTAGCAGTTTATTCTTGTAGCCAAAAAAGGGACAAACCTGGTTTTATTGAACTAAGTACTCAATTTCCGGGAACTTAGCTAATTTATAACCCCCACCATATCCTTCTCGATCTTACATCTCAGGTTGTCCAATGTGCATCACTGTAAAAAATTTGGATGATGCCAGTATCTAAAGGAGAATAATTCAAAGACCTCCATACATATTGCACTTTCAAGATTGAAAAAATCTAATCCCTCTCGACTTAACTTCAAACTCTAGTCGAGTTTCTACTTCCAGTTTGAATCCCTTGAAAGGAAGCTCTGTTTTTCCTCTTTTGAACGATTTAATTAACTCCTCTTCAACAGGCCGGCTCTTTATGAGAGGTAATCCCAGAAAGGCACTTTTGTCCCAATTGTTCCCATTACGATAGTTTTTCTATCGACACTGATGCAAAGCTCTCTCTTTAATCCTAGGTATTCTGTAGATGCAGCAGAAGAGCCTTTCATTCCGTTTGACAATGAAGTCGCATTCAGTCCGATAGCTTGTGACGGTAATTGAAAATAATGGTAGTTCTCCTTATCCCGGAAGGAAAACAGCTCGATAGTGTTTGACTCCATTAGCTCGTTCGGGATATTCGAACTTGCTTTGAGTTTTGTTTTCGATTCTACGATTTCTATTCAAAGAAATTCTCATAAGATTTTTACTGTATTTAAATATTTTCCAATGAGAGGTTTAATATTGAATTGCACGCTATCTGGCCTGTCAGCTTTTGACATTTGACACGTGGAAACTACGCCATTACTAAAAATGGAACGATATAATACGATCCAACAACACATTGAAATTGTTAAAATTCACTACAAAGACGATGAAAATTTTGTCATCACAGTTCGCAAAACTGAAGCATTTTTGGATCGTCATGAAGCACCTTCTCGGCCGATAATAGTGGAACTGTTGGAAAAATTTGAGCTGTTGGAACAAGTAGGTGATGTGAAGAAACGAAACCGTGCGCGAACAACTGAGAATATTGGAACTGTAGCCCGTAGTTTTGGCAAGAATTCAAGTTTCATCGTCGATCTTGGGAATTAAGCATTTCACAAACGACATTACATCGTAAAGGGTGTCTTTTTTAGAGCTATAGAACTTTAAATTTCAATAAAACAACGATGGATTATTCGATTGACACGAATTTTATTGATCCGCAAGATAATCTTGTGGCATTACATTTTAAATATGATTTCTGGCATATAACCGCCACGGCTGGCTGGGATGGAGTCCAATCTGGACGTCCAATTTTCGATGACTTTTTCCAACATTTGTAGCCGTATATCGGCAATAACACGGAGAATGTTGCCTTCCAAATGGTCAAGGGTTTGTGACTTATCCGCATAGACCAATGACTTTACATAGCCCCACAGAAAGTAGTCTAGCGGTGTTAAATCACAAGATCTTGGAGGCCAATTCACAGGTTCAAAACGTGAAATTAGGCGGTCACCAAAGGTGTCTTTCAATAAATCGATTGTGGCACGAGCTGTGTGACATGTTGCGCCGTCTTGTTGGAACCACAGCTCTTGGACATCATGGTTGTTCAATTCAGGAATGAAGAAGTTAGTAATCATGGCTCTATACCGATCACCATTGACTGTAACGTTCTGGCCATCATCGTTTTTGAAGAAGTACGGACCAATGATTCCACCAGCCCATAAAGCGCACCAAAGAGTCCGTTTTTCTGGATGTAACGGTGTTTCGACATACACTTGGGGATTAGCTCCACTCCAAATGTTGCAGTTTTGTTTGTTGACGAAGCCATTCAACCAGAAGGGCGCTTCATCGCTAAACAAAATAAAATGGACGTAGTGCACGATACGTATTCCGCAAAGAACCATTATTTTCGAAATAAAATTGCACTATTTGCAAGCGTTGTTCAGGCGTGAGTCTATTCATGATGAATTGCCAAACCAAACTGAGAATGAATCACTTGACAGCTGTTAAATCGGTTGATATCTTGAACAGTAATGCCAACTCAAAGTTATATACCTCGAAAAAAACCACCCGTTATTATGGAACTGATCCTAAAACAGTGGACGAAAACGGTCCTTCTCTAACTCTGAGTGTCTGTAAGGTTGAAAAGAGGCCATGAAGAGCATGGAAGAACGAAATTAAATATTTGAATGTATTTTAAAATGCTATTCTCCACTCAATCTGCTCTAGAACCCACCATAATGACGAAACGAGAAGAACAGCCAGTATCCCACCAACATCCGAGAACCTTGCAGCCTCCCCGAGATCGATGTCCTCTCCCATTTATTAATTTGTCGTGGGTTAATGACAAACTGCCGGCGGAACGGTGCGCTGCCCTAGCCGAAAATTCTGGAGGTAATGGTGCGATATTTTTCCATCCCCGAAATTTCCACCTCGTAGATTTTGCGGTAATTAGAGGCTCCGAGCGAAACTAATTAGAAGATTATATCTACCCGTATGAACCCGCCCTAATGTGTCATGAAATCTCTGCGGGCTTATTTATGGTTGGCGCGAACATATTCATTTCCGGGGTTCCGTATATATTCCTAAGGTTCGGCTGCACGTCTCGATCGCGATGTTGGCGGTGGTACGTTCATCGATTCGTGCGATGTGTGGGCGCTTTAGATGCGGGCGTTGGTTTTGTCTTGTTATTTTCGACGAGAGAACTCTGGATTTCGGCTGGCAGAACAAAGACCGGTAGGAGGTAGGGTTCATTATTAGGTGTACAGGGTGGGCGAATTTCGATGTTTTAGCACTACAACTTTTAAACCAGACGAGACAAAATCTGATACCCCATTCTCGGTCTCTTTTTCTGAGAAACTAACAAGGTTAGTATTCATTTTTGGCCACCTTCTTTTGTTTTCGACTTATAAGCGTAAATTGGAAAAATGGCGATATCGAAAAACATTTATATTATTATTATTAAAACTGATGATAGAGATCTGAAATTAAAACATTATACAGGTGTCTTTCATTAAATCGATTGTGGCACGAGCTGTGTGACATGTTGCGCCATCTTGTTGGAACCATAGCTCCTGGACATCATGGTTGTTCAATTCAGGAATGAAAAAGTTAGTAATCTTGGCTCTATACCGATCACCATTGACTGTAACGTTCTGGCCATCATCGTTTTTGAAGAAGTACGGACCAATGGCTCCACCAGCCCATAAAGCGCACCAAACAGTCAGTTTTTCTGGATGTAACGGTGTTTCGAAATACACTTGAGGATTAGCTTCACTCCAAATGCGGCAGTTTTGTTTGTTGACGTAGCCATTCAAACAGAAATGCGCTTCATCGCTAAACAAAATTCGCTTATGAAAATCGGGAACAACGGCAATCTCATTTTGGGCCCATTTGCACTATTTACAAGCGTTGTTCAGGCGTGAGTCTATTCATTAACAATTGCAAAACCAAACTGAGAATAAATCACTTGACAGCTCTTAAATCGATTGTTATCTTGAACAGAAATGCCAACTTAAAGTTAGATACCTCGAAAAAAAAAGACCCGTTACTATTGTTCCACTATTAATTCGGTGTCCAACAGACCCGAATCAACAGATCAAAAATACGAAATTAATAGCGAGAACGCAGCTTCCGTCTGTACAGCGTACAAGCAATCGTTCCCTGTCATAATTTGGGCGTGTCCTAAAATTTAATCACTGTTTTATTCCAGTCGAAAGTGGACGAAATCGCTCGTGTTCGAAAACTGTTTGTGTTGACGACCCAGAGTGCCTTTGTGAATGAAGCAATAATGGTGCGGCTCATAGCGAAATATTTCGCTTCATCTGTGCTCTCTGTGCATAGAATGAATAATGCAGCGTGTCCCGACAGGAAAATTAAAGTTGTCCCTGCTGGAAATGGATGAATCGACACCTTGGTAGTTTGAATTGCTAAAATGCACGGATTTTATTCGCGCGTATTTACCGTTATTGAATTCCATAGTTTGGGACATTTGTCGAATAACGGGTGTTTTTTTTGATGCATGGAAAGTTTCGATGGTTGTTGTATAAAGTTTGAGAGTTGACAATGTCAACCTATGTTGATAGTTTTGTTCAGTAAGATTTGGGAATTTATCATGAATTGTTTAACAACAAAACAATCAGCTCTTGAAGCATTGAAAGCCAATATTCAAGTCACCATTGACACCATACGGCTAGATTTCTTGAAAAAAAGAAATTTTGAATTGATCGAATGGAATATGTAACTCGTAGCCAGGGTGGACATATAAAGAGTGTTTTTTTTTTTAGAGCTATAGAACTTTAAATTGCAATAAAACAACGATGGATTATTCGATTGACATGAATTTTATTTATCCGCTAGATAATCTTGTGGCATTACATTTTAAATATGATTTCTGGCATATGACCGCCACGGCTGGCTCGGATGTAGTCCAATCTGGACGTCCAATTTTCGATGACTTTTTCCAACATTTGTGGCCGTATATCGGCAATAATACGGCGAATGTTGTCTTCCAAATGGTCAAGTCTTTGTGGCTTATCCGCATAGACCAATGACTTTACATAGCCCCACAGAAAGTAGTCTAGCGGTGTTAAATCACAAGATCTTGGAGGCCAATTCACAGGAATTAGGCGGTCACAAAACGTGTCATTCAATAAATCGATTGTGGCACGAGCTGTGCGACATGTTGCGCCGTCTTGTTGGAATCACAGCTCCTGGACATCATGGTTGTTCAATTCAGGAATGAAAAAGTTAGTAATCATGGCTCTATACCGATCACCATTGACTGTAACGTTCTGGCCATCATCGTTTTTGAAGAAGTACGAACCAATGATTCCACCAGCCCATAAAGCGCACCAAACAGTCAGTTTTTCTGGATGTAACGGTGTTTCGACATACACTTGAGGATCAGCTTCACTCCAAATGCGGCAGTTTTTTTGTTGACGTAGCCATTCAACTAGAAGTGCGCTTCATCGCTAAACAAAGTAAAATGGACGTAGTGCGCGATACGTATTCTGCAAAAACCCATTATTTTCGAAATAAAATTTCACTATTTGCAAGCGTTGTTCAGGCGTGAGTCTATTCATGATGAATTTCCAAACCAAACGGAGAATAAATCACTTGACAGCTGTTAAATCGGTCGCCATCTTGAACAGTAATGCCAACTTGAAGTTATATACCTCGAAAAAAACACGCTATAGCAGAAATCATTTTGAAAGAATGCCATGAAATCAACTACCCGATTATAAAAATGAAAAATTCATTGAAATATTATTTATGACTTGTATTATCATTCAGAAATCTCAAGCTTTTAAAAAACAAACACCCATTAAAAAATGTCATAAGAAACTACCACCCTCTAGCGGACCTACCTCGAACTACGTCTTCCCCAGCGCGCCGAGAGCAAAATCTGGACCGCCCCCTGCGATATTGCGTAGCCTGGCGGACGTTAATGCTCCCGTATCACGTCAATCCTTCAATTCAATAAAAACATCATATATCAAGGTGTTATTGCCGGGTCCTGGAAGCCATTTAATTGACACTGAGGAACAGGCAGCGCTCGGGCCTCGGCCTCATTAACCTGCCAGCTATGTTTCCCTCGGGATCTCCGCCGTGGTCGAAACGTTACTTTCTATTAAATTTCCAGGAGATTTCTCTCCTCCAAATTGACGTTCGGGCGTTTGTATCTAGACGTGACTTATGTGAATAATGTATACGTTTGTTGAAACGGCTGTTTAGCGGCCGGCCGGACAGAATTGAATGATGATATTGGACTTGATGTCGATCGGATCTTATTTATTATCATAGTCAATTATCTCCAAGTTTTTCATCGTACTATTTCAGGTGCAATGGCGCCATTCTAAAATTATCGTTGTCCGACGACTGACATTCAATCTTGCAATATATCCTCCACTTAGTCCTTGGTATTCTCTCCAAAACATACCAATTCATTTAAGACCAACCACCCCGCATGAATAATTGGATCATGGAGAACAACTGGATAAACAGTACACAAGGGAATAGACGAGATACCCATGAACATAGTTAAAATATCAACACCATACATAAACTGCCAGTTACTTTATCAAACCGTCTTTTAGACAATGTGTATATCCAGAGCAGATAAAGATTTCAATCAAGATTTCAAAAATTTTTTAATAGAAATGGACAATTCTAGCACCGCTCACCGATTCATCGTAGAGCTCACGGTTTCGAGGAAATTTGAACACGAAATATGGGAACAAACTGAATTTGCCTCGATAAATCGTTTTATCTCCTGAATTGTTCATCACAGACCTCTCAAATATAACGGGTGTTTTTTTTCGAGGTATACAACTTTAAGTTGGCATTACTGTTCAAGATGGCGACCGATTTAACAGCTGTCGAGTGATTTATTCTCAGTTTGGTTTGGCAATTCATCATGAATAGACTCACGCCTGAACAACGCTTGCAAATAGTGCAATTTCATTTCGAAAATAATATTTCTGTGCGGAATACGTATTGTGCTCTACGTCCATTTTATTTTGTTTAGCGATGAAGCGCACTTCTGGTTGAATGGCTACGTCAACAAACAAAACTGACGCATTTGGAGTGAAGCTAATCCTCAAGTGTATGTCGAAACACCGTTACATCCAGAAAAACTGACTGTTTGGTGCGCTTTATGGGCTGGTGAAATTTTTGGTCCGTACTTCTTCAAAAACGATGATGGCCAGAACGTTACAATTCATTCATGAGCTGTGGTTCCAACAAGACGGCGCAACATGTCACACAGCTCATGCCCCAATCGATTTATAGAGAGACACGTTTGATGACCGCCTAATTTCACGTTTTGGACCTGTGAATTGGCCTCCAAGATCTTAATTAAATTAAGATGATTAAACACCGCTTGACTACTTTCTGTGGGGGTATGTAAAGTCATTGGTCTATGCGGATAAGCCACAAACCCTTGACCATTTGGAAGACAACATTCGCCGTGTTATTGCCGATATACGGCCACAAATGTTGGAAAAAGTCATCGAAAATTGGACATCCAGATTGGACTACATCCGAGCCAGCCGTGGCGGTCATATGCCATGAATCATATTTGAAATGTAATGCCACGAGATTATCTTGCGGATAAATAAAATTCATGTCAATCGAATAATCCATCGTTGTTTTATTGCAATTTAAAGTTCTATAGCTCTAAAAAAACACCCTTCAGAAGTTTTTTTTTTGTGATCTAAAATATACTGAGGTTTCAAGGGCGGAGCTTACGTCCAGGAGAAGTTGCATACTCGGGAATATTTTATCAATTCACATATTCTTGATTTCATCTCCCAAGTATGTCTACTTCATTAACTAATCTTATCCAGTTACAAGGTCTTAGTCACACTCGCAACACTTGCCTGCAGAAGAGCAGAAACTCATTTTATTGTTCCGGAACCTTTCCATGGGCAGATCTACATACAGAAAGAGTTTCAGGAGAAGGAAAAATCCGAAAAAAATACTCTCTAGCGGAATCTTCCAAGGGAAACTTATTTCTTAGGTTTTAAATCAAAACGGACAGTTGATCAACAATGTAAGTCACCCAACTTCGTCATTTCCCTCAATTTGTTTCCCCGAATTAATTGAATTAATAAGCAACACCTGAAACCGAAAAATTAGACTTTCAACAACGAACAAACTCGCGGCGGATTTATGCAAGCCCAGCTTCTGCATCTCGCATCTTTATTACGCCAGTCAACCGAGACTCTGGACCATTTGCATCCCAGGGACGGTAATGGAAAAATACTCGAGACACAGAGCCTCCCGATTTGTCCGGGGATAAGGTAGAGGGCGCTGCGGCAGCTGGCTCCTTTTTTTGCCTTTTCATCGAAGCTCAGCGCGGTAAAATACTGGAATTAAATCCAACTTTCGCTAGGGCACTAGACGAAAAAAGACATTCACTCGGTTATTTGTTCCTGAAACTTTTATAACTCAAGATGGGGCGTTGTTGAGAATTCCACCTCTTGGGAAGTTTATGAGTGCGGTAGGAATCTTCATCTGATTCCGGCTGTACCTGATGAATCGTGGGAGTTGATCGGAGTTTTACGGTGACGTGGATGAACTATTCTGAGGTTGGTTGCTTTGATGGGAGAGCAAGAAGTTTTTCAATGAAGGAAAACATTGCGCTGCGGGTTTTGTAGCCATACTGATGAAATTTATTGCCAAACTACAGAGTATGGCAGTTAAATTGTTGACCTGAAGTTTCATTTACAACTGCGGTAGGTATTTTCAATAAAAAGAAATGTCTCAGGAAAAGCTATAAGGTCCAGTTATCGAAAAGTTTATCAAAGCAAAATACGAAAAGTATGCCATATAAACATCTCAATAGAAGACATCTCCGCCATCTGGTCTCTCAGTGAAAATCATCTGAATACCTTTTTCATTGATCTAAATAGAAAACACCTGAACATTCAATATGCCATGGAAATTCCAAGGGATTGAGCTCTTCTGTCTTCCAACTTCCAAAGGACTGCACAAAAAGAGGAGTTGTATCACTTGGGACTTCTTAAGTCTTATAGTTAGAAGTCGAGAGAAATCTAACTAATATCAAGCCAAAGACTTCAACCAAGAAATGGCAGAAGTCATTGTCAAGGAAATAGCTTACATGCTTGTCAGGAGTGACTGTACCTTTGAAGTCATCCATCTCGATGCTTGGTATTACTATCAGCAATAACCTTTCTTGGGAGAGTCACGTGAGATCAATTGCCAAAAGTGCATCCCAGAAACTTGGTTTTCTGATTCGTGCTAGGAGCTATTTCACTTTCAGTCAGCTACTTATGATTTATAAGGCACAGATCCGGCCTGTCCTGGAGTGCTGTTCCCATGTTTGGAATGCGGCACCCAAACATATTTTGAAACTGCTGGATTCTGTCCAAAAAAGAGCAATTCGTCTCGTCGGTGATGCCTCGCTTACAAACTCGCTCACTACTTTGAAACACCGTAGAAAAGTTAGCGATCTGTCTCTATTTTATAGATATTTTCATGGGCGATGCTCTTCTGAAATATCAACAATCGTTCCTCCTTTGGCAGTCTCTTCGAGGTTAACCCGTCAAAATCAGTCTTCACACCCCTTTGTGATCGCGTTGGAGACCTGCAGAACATCTCTTTTCAAAGACTCGTTCATCCAACGAACAGCAAGGCTCTGGAACACATTGCCTAGGGAGGTGTTTCCGAGGCATATAACCTTCATAAATTCAAAAAGAACACCAATTCCTACTTTCTGTCCCTTGGTTCTCACGATGTTCCTTGAACATTACAGGATATCTCCTTTCGTGGGAACCAGAACATAAAAAAATCTGAAGAATTCTTAAATGACAAAACCTCAAACATTAGCTGGTAGGGTTATGACATCCGTGTGTTGGAACGTCTAAAGTAAATTGTTCAGTTCTTTCTTGACAAGGGTAAAACCATTACCTCAATAAAAGGTTTGTGGATCGATTCAGTGCAGAAATTAAAAAAAACAGTCCCTAAGTTCAAAAGAAAATTATTCTTAAGTTGAACTGATTGCGCTTCCAACTGCTTGACCACCTAGATTATTTTCCAGATCTGGCACCTGGTGAATACTGACTCTTTGCAGACCTTAAAATAATGCTCCAAGGAAATGAATTTGACACTAATGAAGAAGTGATTTTCGAGGTTGAAGCCTATCTCTCAAGCAAAGTCGAACCTTTTCACAGAAAAGGAATTGGACTATTAAAGGAGCGTTGGAGACATGTATCACTCTTGCAGGTGACAATGGTGTAGAAAAAAGTCCAAGGAAAATATGTTCCTACTGGTTAAGCTCAGTACGTATTGAGTGAAGTGTTGAAGTAACAACTCATGAAGAACTACATCCAATGGTGTTTTTGAGTGAGCACTTCCCTGACTAACCCTAATGAGGTTAATTTTTTTCTGTTCATAATCTTTATACCCTTTCAAGGAGGTTTTACCTATGTAAAATTGAATGAATCCTTTCTAGATAGTACTGATTAAATTTAAGGCACCTTTATGCTATTTTATATCCTGTTAATGATTTGATCACATTGATGACACTTATGGATATTAAGGAAGATTAATATAAGTTGTTATTAAACTGGTTTTCTTGTTTTCCTATCCTCAAATCGAAAAGAAATAACCTCTATCGAAATCTGGCACAATGGAAGAAATCTAGGTTATGGAGAGGTTCCTTTTTTAGATGACCCGAGATAAATGTCCTCGCCTGAATGGGACCTGGCCAGACCATCGTTACAGTTCCGACAATTACTTCAACAAATCAAGTTCCGGGCTCTTTCCCGTTGATACTCCATCCTGCTCCGGGTAAGGAATTGTTGAATCGCTCCTTTCAACGAGAATGTAGAGGATACCTCTTCACCTATGTAATAAGTCAACATTCCCTTGCTGCTGCCCTCGGAATTCCTTTTTCAATCTTAGCAGGAATTGAAAGTTTTTCAGTTTCGTTCCATGTTTTACAGAGCAGAAAATTGAATTGCATTCTTGAGGATGAAGGGGGGGGAGTGCAAGTACCTAAGAGGGATGGGGTGAAACTAAGAATGGTTTATAAGAGGAAGTTGAGAGGGACTTCGACGCTTCAAAATTGATCGAGTTCAAACTATTGTTTCTAGTGGGAAAATCTCTATGCAAAACATGTTTTCTTTTTTATTTACTATTTGAGGGATTTTTTATAATTGAAGATAAAATATTTTAGAGAAAAATATTTCGAATAAAAGGTTGAAGGTTTTGAGGGATATGAGTGCACTTATGCCAGAAACTCTGTCTTGGAGGTTACGGGGGTCGAACTTAGAATTAATTTTTTTTGTGGTTCCTATTTTACGACAGAAATTCGAAAGTTTTGTACGACCAATTTTGCACGAATCGTCACAGATGGCTGTGTTGTCGAGTTTGAATTTCCCGTCTAAACCACCCTCAGAGTGATAAAACTTAGATAGAGGGAGCATATGTCATTTTCAGTAAGCAAATTTTGTACCCAACATGAACTATCAAATTTGACAAGAAGCGCGCGGAAATGAATACGTATCAGTGATACGATATTTCATTCAATTCACGAGTTTCTCCACTAAGAACGCATTTCTGATGTCCCATAGTGAATCAAAGTTTCATATTAACTCAAAATATTGAAAAAAATACCTGAATATATCGAAAATTCAGAACACAAACTTCAAGCGCGCCAAACGATGTGAAACAACCGATGACACTAGGAGAGGAAAAGTTGCCAAACCTTGGATTTCAGCAGGTAGATACAGAAAATAATAAATATTCTGCCTATTATAAATTCGAATTAGAAAAAATATCAAAATGCAAATATTCAAATTTGCATATTGAATCGGGAATCACTCAAATAAATATATTTCATTCAATATAACACACATTCATAACGATATAGTAAAATTGTGGATTTGGAAATATATCACAATCCGACAACGTAATCTAACCATAATTGAGACATGTAAAAATTGCGTATACTTCCTCTACCTATGTTTATTACTCTATTAAACCACCTAAACGTACCCATTCCAAAATTCCTAGGTTATCACATGCTCTTTATAGATTCGAAATGGAAATAAAAACAGAACGAATGCTGAATTCCTGGCAACACGACATCTGTTAGTCCACTAATGATTGAATTTTACATCCATTTCCAATTATAACCCAAATTGTGCAAAATGGGCGATGGTTTTATCAACTCATAAATTGAAATTCTATATTTTCATTCGCACGATATACTCGTTTCGATTTCGATCGAAATCAGTTCCAGAGGTACACTCGTATGTATATGCGATAAAATTATATCTCCAGAGAACAGAACTTTTGAAATGTCATAGGATCAGGAGCACGGACTAGCTTATTAAAATTCCTCGACGTGAATGTTTGTATCATTGTTACAGAATTAATAATTAGTGTACATAAGGTCTTGCATTTTGATTACCTTATTATGTCTTTTCATTAGAAACAAACCAAGATTTTATGTGGAGGTGTATGAGAAGTAAAACTGGTTAGATTTAAATCTGAACAGGGTGAAATTGAAGGTAAGTTTGTATTATTTAACTAAGAAATCTTCTACAAACAGAGTTTGGTTATAGTCAATTAATGTTAACAATGTTTGATTTTATTAATTCATAATATGGAGTTCGATCTCATGGTATGTGCATGCCAGAGAGTAGGACAGATGAATTCAGATTTGTGCTTAGAATATTGAAGCAGTAGTCTACCTGGACATCATAGTTCAATTCACGAATGAAAAAGTCAGTAATCATGGCTCTATACCGATCACCATTGACTGTAACGTTCTGGCCATCATCGTTTTTGAAGAAGTACGGACCAATGATTCCACCAGCCCATAAAGTGCACCAAACAGTCAGTTTTTCTGGATGTAACGGTGTTTCGACACACACTTGAGGATTAGCTTCACTCCAAATGTGGCAGTTTTGTTTGTTGACGTAGCCATTCAACCAGAAGTGCGCTTCATCGCTAAACCAAATAAAATTGGCGTCGTGCGCGATACGTATTCTGCACAGAACCATTATTTTCGAAATAAAATTGCACTATTTACAAGCGTTGTTCAGGCGTTAGTCTATTCTTGATGAATTGAGAACTGAGAACAAATCATTTGACAGCTATTAAATCGGTCGCCATCTTGAACAGTAATGCCAACTTAAAGTTATATACCTCGAAAAAAAACACCCCATATAAGTTGTTCTACAAGCGTTGAGTTGTATCAGTCAAAATGTAAGCTAATAAATGGTGAAAAAATTGTTGTTAACATGCAAATATTTATGGAAATCACTTAGTTTTCTTCATTAACATAAAATTCGTGATTTATTGACCGTTCCGTTTGATCTCGTTTACATTTAGGCACATCGGCGAAAAATTTTTCCTCGTAATATTTCATCAAGGCTGATAAATAAAGGGCTAGTCAAAAACACACCTAGAACCTCTCACATGGTCTGAAATTCCACCCTTTCCAAACGAGAATGCTTGAATAGCACAGCATACTTTTGATGATGGAGAGTCCCGAACCTATCCTGGACAGCTTTGGTTTTCCACTTTGACGTTGATTGATGTAGTAGGAGATTACCTTACAATTTCACCAAAAACCTGTGTAATCCCGGTGCAGATTCGTTCCAAGCCCATAACATTATTAATTTCGGATCTCTGTTCGATGGAATTATTAATGATCATAATGATATGGAATGTTCATATATTTGGAGGATTTAGGACAGCGATGGCGATTCGTTGGAATGGATATACTAGATTATTAACATTGTTTGTGTTATCAAATTGCATTGCGTTGATTTCTGTTTTTAATTGTCTAGGCTTTGATGAGGTTGTGAATCCAATAGGTATCAATATTTGAGTATGCGATTATGTGGATTGGTTGGTTCGCGTTTGACAGATGACAGCGGTTCTATTAGCAAATTTTATAAATCAATATTTTTCAATGGCGGAGCCAGGATTTTGTTTTGGAGGGATTGCCAATTCTAACACCGCTCACTGATTTCTCGTAGACCTCACAGTTTAAGATTAAACTGAACTCTATCTATCTATTAAAAATCGTTATATCTCCTAAAATTTTTGTCTCAAATACAAACGTTTTTTGAAGATCAAGCTCAGATCTAAAACATGATGAGGTTTCAAGTCCGTACCTTACGTCCAGGAGTTATGGAAGCCTCGAGAAAATTATCAATTTTTTTTGAAAATTTCAGTTCATATGCTATAATTTCTGGAATAAAGGTGTCGATCTACGTCACCATATCAATTGAAAGAATGGTATGAACTTCCCATGAATGGACTTTAATATTTCTCAAATTTTTCAAGTTCCAGTGATTGTAAATTCGAGTGAAATTTTTCGATATAAAAATTTTCGGGTGAGAACGAAATTTGACTAAGTAGGAAGTGCCAATTCCAGACCTCACAGTTTAAGAAAAAACTGAACTAGAAGTTGGAAAAAAACAGTAAAAATTGAATATCTATACAAGAATCGTTATATGTATCTTCTAAAATATTTCTCAGACCCCTCAAATAAAAACGTTTTTTGAGGATTAAACTCTCATCTGAAACATGATGAGGTTTCAATGCGTTTCTTGCATCCAGGTGATGAAAAAATGAAAGAAAAGTTACATAAATCATACACAAATTGCCAGAACTTCTCATGACTTCACAATTTCATCAATATGTGAGGTTTTCGTCAATCAATAATGCGCCAAGCATTCCTCTCATTCGGAAATGAGTAAAAACGTTTGAGGAGACCTACCAACAATTTTTTTAGCGTATTAATGAATAATATTGTAGAACCTTCATAATTATGCATCAGTCGGAGCCTGTTGACATTTGAAATTCTGACATTCGAATATTTCAGCAAAATCAACTGTATTTCCTGTCAAAAATGAAATATGAAAGCAAAGGTATTCGTATAAAGTTATCACAGGATTTGAAAGGATTCTTTTTGATCTATACCATATACGAACCACAAAGGGGCTTTCGTGATACATAAATGAAATGCAGAGAAATATTATGAATTTGAATGGAAATACACATCAGAGAAATATGTTTCCCTGAACTCGATATACTCGAAGTTACGAAGTTGGAATTCATATAACTTATTCATACCATTGCTATATTAATAACTGATATTTTGGGAAAAGGAATTCGCTAACGTACTTAATTGAAATTCTCTTCCATGCATAATAACGACCACGATTTTCAGTTCAATCTTTTATTTTTAAAATTGTCTGAAATCAAATTGTTATAAATCTCTAACATCATCAATTTTTCAACGACGTGTTATAATCAGATTGAAAAACATTACTTCTAATGAAAAATGTCTCCATGTTTTCTGGTAACCTTATTATTCACAATATTATCATATTCACTCTCTATATATACTATTCTCACCCTAATTCCAAGTTTCTTCAGTTTTTTTTTTAAATTATTCCATAGAACCTGCGAACCTGCAAAAGATTCTGCTCTCTCCAACTTAATAATATTTTTCGATGAGCAGCAGATGGCGCTATTTCATTCAATATTCCTTCAGCGTATAGCCATTCGTTAATCTTCCGTTCATTTATATTGAAATGTCAGCTCAGGAATCGATAGCCTATTATTATACCAAGGCGCTGACATTTTTCTGATGACCCTATTCTGACGTGAATGGGGAGACCCATGTCTAAGCGATTCGATGTATTTTTTTTTTCGTTAGAAAGCTTGTAATCGATTTTCAGTCACGTATTCCTATACTGGGGACTCGCTGGAAGCTTGAAAATTTGGGGGACAAATTTTCATGACATTCTGCGCATTTTAATCAAATATTTCACATATGGAGTCATCCACGAAAGTGGAATCAAGTTTTTGAAATTGACATCAGATGGTTTTTGCTGAAATATTTTCAATACTTTTGGTTAAATTGAAAATTGGACATCACTTCATTATTTCAAACAATACCCTATATATTTTTTATGAATGGCACATTCTGATACATTCGATGAATGAAATTAATATAGAAGAATAAAAATAACGTGATTCCATTGGTCTATATACCTATATAATACTGGTTGATCAAATATAATTTTTGGAAATTTCATTTCCCAAAACGCAGTAAATCAAATTTCTCTATTTCAGTATCGTAATGAGTTCATTATACAGTTCTGAAAACAGTGCAGTAATGAACTCATAACAGCATCGTTTTCAGTTATATTTTTCGTTTTGTAGTTGTCTATACTAACTTTCAATCCTATTAAATTTCCACAAACGTCAATAATTGTTAATATAATATAAGTTGGATATAGTGAGATGATTTGCAACATTATTCGCAATTTCTTTTAATTCTGTTGAATCGATTTCGTCAGATATAGTGAAATTGGGCGGTCACCAAACGTGTCTTTCCATAAATCGATTGTGGAACGAGCTGTGTGACAGCTCCTGGACATCATAGTTGTTCAATTCAGGAATGAAAAAGTTAGTAATCCTGGCTCTATACCGATCACCATTGACTGTAACGTTCTGGCCATCATCGTTTTTGAAGAAGTACGGACCAATGATTCCACCAGCCCATAAAGCGCACCAAACAGTCAATTTTTTCTGGATGTAACGGGGTTTAGACATACACTTGAGGATTAGCTTCACTCCAAATGCTGCAGTTTTGTTTGTTGACGTAGCCATTCAACCAGAAGTACGTATTCCGCACAGAACCATTATTTTCGAAATAAAATAGCACTATTTGCAAGCGTTGTTCAAGCGTGAGTCTATTCATGATGAATTGCCAACCAAACTGAGAATAAATCACTCGACAGCTGTTAAATCGTCTTGAACAGTAATGTCAACTTAAAGTTATATACCTCGAAAAAAAAACATCCTTTATAATCTGAACTATTCATTGAATTTTGACAATATTTCACAAAACTAGACTGAAATAGAGAAAATATCGTCTAATACTCGTTGTAGAAGGCAATTCCAACACTCATGCGTTCGAAAACTCACTCTTTCGTCGCTCGTTTTCAAATTTCGCATTCGTGTTAGAATAGGAGCCCATTCTGCAACTAGTTTCAGAATATACTATTAACCATTAAAAAATCCATTAATTTGAATGGTACGAAAAGTTTCCAAAATTATGAAAGTTCAGAGTGATATGCAGTTTTGAATGAGCCACTTCCCAACTTGCAAAGGTGTAGGGAACAGCCCCAGGGGAAAATTAGGCCCAATAAATAACCAATAAGTCGTAGTTTCTCACTGGAAAGTTGTTGCATGAGTTTAGAGAGATTATATAATTCCGTTCCTAGTTTATGCAGAACCCCTTCTAGCGTGGCACATTAATTATTAATGGGTGTTCGTTAATTAACGCAGGATGATGTGGTTTGAACATGCTGAATGCCGGAGGATCTAGAAGAGAGTAAGCCTGAATTTTTCCTGCTCAATGTGTATTTTTTCTTTTTTGGATGAGCTGCATAGAGATATTTTCAGCTTGGAAGAACTTATAGGTATATAACTCAGAGTAATAAACATAGATAGAGGAAGCATATGTCATTTGCAGTAAGCAAATTTTGTCCCCAACATGAACTATCAGATTAGACATGAAGCGTGAGTAAATGAGAACATATCAGTGATACGATATTTCACTCAATTCGCGAGTTTCTCCAAAATGAACGCAATTATTATGCCCCATAATGAATCAACCCTTTATATTAACTCAAAATTATTGAAATAAATACCTAAATATATGAGAAATTCAGAAAACAAACTTCAAATGTCCAAACGACGTGAAACAACCGATGACACTAGGAGAGCAAAAGTTGCCAAACCTTGAATTTCAGCAGGTAGATACAGAAAATAATAAATATTCTGCTTATTATAAATTCGACGATTGGGGAATATATCGGATTCCAAATATTCAAATTTGCATATTTAATCGGGAATCACTCAAATAAATATATTTCTTTCAATATAATATACATTCATAACGATATAGTAAAATTGTGGATTTGAAAATATATTACAATCCGACAACGTGATCTAACCATGTTGGGAACATGTAAAAATTACGTATACTCCCTCTATCTACGTTTATTACTCTATGAATGTAACAAACGGAAAAAACTAACACTGTCAAAGTATTTCATTCATTATAAAGAGTTCCTATTCCACTATAATTCAATATACTTGGAATGAGGACTTTATCCCGTTTTCCTGTTTCATTCCCACCAACGTAGGGAAGTGAAATATACGTGAATTCGTTATTTCGGAATATAAAAGAAGGATTTCCTGCACAGTACAGATATCTAGCTTCGGCAGGATCTGCTGTAAATCACTGTACCGCTCGTAAACTTTCTATTCAATATTCATCATACACTGTGCTGTATCTATCGCGCTTTAGGAGTCCTGGATTCAACGTCTATTACGTGTCATACGAACAGGAATAGGAGCTCGTCTAATCTTCATTGAAGATTGAAGTATGCAACGTTTCGGTTCTCGGCAGGGAATGTAGAACGTATACCTGCAGAGATTTGAGGGAATTCCTGTTGCCTTGACAAAAATTGAATTTGTTAAAATATATTGGGTTTCCGAGATATATGTCGAATAGAACTGTCATCCTAAGCGTCATATGTTTAGTTTGAGGTTAGGGATTTAATAATATGGATCGTATGGAGTATAGATCTACTGATGAACGTGTAAAAATTTTGGAAACTTGCTACAAAAATAATGATTATGTAGTAAGTAGGTTTCGTGTATCAAAAAAATTTAATGTGTACCAAAGTTTCACGGATACGAGGAAAGCCACGTTGTGGTGATCCCTCTTAAAATCATAGCATATAACTTGAATATAAAAATTGAAGATCGAACTTCTCTATGATAATTCTCGACGATGTTGTTTGCGAAGGAACATTTCAATGGACTAGTTTTCATTTTTTTGTTAAGGATTAATTCTAAAAATTTAAGTGAAATGAAACAAAAATGTGGAAGAATCATTGAAATATCTCTAGAAATGAAAAAGTTATGGGACTTTGAAGTTGCGCTTGGAAGAATAATTTCATAGTAGGTGTAAGTGTCGTGACGTCACACACTAGACGACTGGTATTCGCAGAGTGCTTACGAATTCATTGGTGTACAATCACTTGTGTCGTTCGTGTCGTGTTTTGTTCGTTACACGATGGCTGAAATAACTTACTATTGACATACATATAAATTACTTTTTTCTCTTTTTACTTTTTACTCCTCACATAAATATGTTTTGCCATTGATAGACTTCAACAACCAGTACTCAACTACAAACTGTTTATGAAACGTTTTTAAATGAATCATCGTTATAAGTTGAACCATGATGAAGCAAACTCAAAAGTAGATACTTACTTGAAAAGTTTAACTCCTTTTATTTCAGCACTGACATAAGATGGATTAGAAGAAAAAAACTCCATCACTGCGAATATATCTATTTTAGGCAAATTGTCACTTTGTCCTTTCACGAAGCCTTTTTCCATTATGGTGACATAAAAACAAAATTCGAGTTAAAACTACACTGTACAACTACAAACGGCGCGAGAGCCTTGGCGCGGCTCAGTATTTAAACGTAATTTATGGTGTAGCGATCACAGGCAAGAGCCGTGATGTCACAGACCAAAGATGTTCCGCGCTAAAATACGTAAATTTAAATAATCTATTTCTTCCATTTATCGATGGATTTTCAAAATTTTTTCACTGGTTTATAAGTTTTGCTCTATATTTCAATTCTATCGTGTCAAATATAGTATTATTGACATCACTAAACTAGTCCATAACGTTAACAAATTCCCTTTCCTTAAATATAAGTAATCAATATAGCAATGATCTGAATAGTCTCCTCAGTTAACCGAGTTTCTATATACGAAACATATTCGTTATATAAACCCCAACTTCGTAACTTCGAGTATATCGAGTTCAGGGAAACATATTTCTCTGATGTATATTACAATTTAAATTCATAATCTTTCTCTGCATTCCATTTATGCATCACGAAAGCCCCTTTGTGGTTCGTATACGGTTTAGATCAAAAAGACGTCCTTTCAAATCCTGTGATAACTTTATACGAATACCTATGCTTTCATATTTCTATTTGACAGGAAATCCAGTTGATTTCGATATCGTATTCGGGTGCAAGTTTCTCTTCATTTTATGACATCGTATGAAAAACCTCAAAGTGATTACGTTATCGAAATTGGAGAGTATTACTTGTAGTTACCACGTCACTCAATATGAAAGAATTGCGCTTTCAACTGCTTGACCACCTAGCTTATTAACCTTTTGCAGACCTCGAAAGAAGGCTCATGGAAAATAAGTTTGGCTGTAGTAAAGGAGTGATTAGTGCTATTGAACCTGAAGAAAGCAAAGGCGAACCTTTCTAAAGAAAAAATATTGAAAGGTTGAGGAGTATTGTAGTGTATATGTTTCAATCTTGAAGGTGACTTGTTCGCTGTGGACAGGAACAGATAGTTATCACTTGTTGCCAGATCCGGACAGAGGTGGATATAAAGGGTGTTTTTTTTAGAGCTATAAAACTTTAAATTGCAATAAAACAACGATGGATTATTCGATTGACATGAATTTTATTTATCCGCAAGATTATCTTGAGGAATTACATTTTAAATATGATTTCTGGCATATGACCGCAACGGCTAGCTCGGATGTAGTCCAATCTGGACGTCCAATTTTCGATGACTTTTTCCAACATTTGTGGCCGTATATCGGCAATAACACGGCGAATGTTGTCTTCCAAATAGTCAAGGGTTTGTGGCTTATCCGCATAGACCAATGACTTAACATAGCCCCACAGAAAGTAGTCTAGCGGTGTTAAATCACAAGATCTAGGAGACCAATTCACAGGTCCAAAACGTGAAATTAGGCGGTCACCCAACGTGTCTTTCAATAAATCGATTGTGGCACGAGCTGTGTGACATGTTGCGCCGTCTTGTTGGAACCACAGCTCCTGGACATCATAGTTGTTCAATTCAGGAATGAAAAAGTTAGTAATCATGGCTCTATACCGATCACCATTGACTGTAACGTTCTGGCCATCATCGTTTTTGAAAAAGTACGGACCAATGATTCCAACAGCCCATAAAGCGCACCAAACAGTCAGTTTTTCTGGATGTAACGGTGTTTCGACATACACTCGAGGATAAGCTTCACTCCAAATGCGGCAGTTTTGTTTGTTGACGTAGCCATTGAACCAGAAGTGCGCTTCATCGCTAATGACTACGTCCATTAGCGATGAAGCGCGATACGTATTCCGCACAGAACCATTATTTTCGAAATAAAATCGCACCATTTGCAAGCGTTGTTCAGGCGTGAGTCTATGGCAACCAAGTTCCCGGAGCTTCTATCGAGTCATTACCAATGTGTATGGCCTGGCGGATGGAACACATTTACTCTCCTATTGTCCAAAGCTAGCCGGTTCTGGGCGATTGCTCCTCCAGATGGACCAATTGTGGACAGTGCAGTTCTGAGTTAACAGTTGTGCCGTGGAAGAGCTGCTCATAGTAGATAATTTACTACGAATCCCACCAAAAACACAGCAAAACCTTTCTGACCGTAAATCCTAGCTTGGCCACCGTTTCCGCCGGCTCACCACGTTTCTGCCACGACCGTTTTTGCTTGACGTTGTCGTAAGTGATCTATTTTTGAAAATGGGTCATTTTTTCTGCGATTCAGTAGCAATTCGTAAATCAAAATTCGGTACCATCTATTAGAAAAATTATGGATTTCATTTTACTATCATTCAACTAATACTTATTACTTGAAGATGTCTCAAAATGATTATTAAAACACAATGAAAAGTGATAACCATGCTGGTGAACTCTAACCCCAAAATCGCCTATACAAAACCACCCTACGCACACCCACGAAAAACTTGTTCCACATCGACGCAACATCCCTTATTCAGGAGACGTGTCCACATCAACACGCAAAGAACGTCATCAGGAGTAGCCGTAAAAAAAAGCACGAAGCAGAAAAACGACACTATGTATCTCCGCTCACGATCAACAATGTATATCCAATCGTGAAACCGGCAGTTTTAATGGCATAAACATAATTCCGCTCACCGGAAATTCCCATGCGAACATTTCCTTAGCGCAGTTTCTTTTCCTTTTTGGCCTGGAAGTGTGCATCTTACCTGACGTTATTCCCGGATATTGCCGCCATTATTACACGGATTCCTGCGCGTACTGCCGGAATTGTACCGTTTCGCCCCTTTATGAATGCTTTATTGGCCCAAATTAAATTTCTACGATGGGCCACTGTGGTTTTCCGGTCGAAAAATGCTACATTTTACCACCTCGATTTGTATTCGATGCGGCGCGTTTCGGTGTTTTTGGTGTTTCATTAGGGTTCGTTCGTGCGGGTGGAGGTGTTATCGTCGTTTTGGTTACAATTAAATTACAATCGTAGATTAGTAATGAAAGAAACAGGTCAACAAAAAATTTTTTTTTTGGTGCCTGGGATTTTAGACCTGATTTCAATTATATTTGGGACGGTAAATCTGTACATGCGATCCGTTTTTCTCAATCAGCTCTACTTTTTTAGATACATCATATTATCTACCAATGTGGGTTTCATTCAGTATCTTCATTTATGAGATTTCTAAAATTATTATATATTCAATAATGTTGTTCAATGGTTCAATTGTCAGTCTGTAATTGAGTAAATTCCAGGCTAAATCTATAAATAGTGGAACCATTGCCCATCAGGTACCTGATCTGACCCTTTTATTTCCCAATCTGGGGTAAGTGAGAGAAAAAATCATACTTCCTCCGTTACATACAAAGTTGGGCTTAATGAAGCAATTTGTAAAGGCTCTTGATAAGACTGGATCATCTTTTGCATATAAAGGGGTAAAAATGCATCAGTTAAGCAAAGAAACACTCTTAGCAGGGATATTTGACGTCCCACAAATGAGACAATTAATTAAGGATCCTGTCTTCATAAATTCAATGAATCAAATTGAACGAGAAACTAGTACATCATTTGTAGCAGAAAATTTCCTAGGCAAACATAAAGCTCAAAACTATGTTGAAATGGTTAACAAGACGATTATTTGTTTCAAATCCTCAAGGTACAATATGAGTATTGAACTACACTATACACAGCCACTTAGACCGTTTTCCAGAAAATTTAGGAGACATGAGTGAGGAACAAGGTGAAAGATTTCACCAAGATATCAGAGTTATGGAGGACCGCTACCAACAAGATATCAAAGTTATGGAGGACCGCTACCAAGGAAGATGGAACATGCACATGATGGCAGATTTCTGCTGGAGTTTAAAAAAATACTTTTTCAAAAAACATTCAAGAGTGCCGCAGAAAAGAAGCTTTCGAAGTGTGGAGTAACTATTTGATTTCTTCAATGTTTTTTTTTTGTTTGTATGACATAATATTTTATTTTGAATAACTTCAATCAAAATTTCGTATCTACTTTTGTTTACTACACTTACGGATTTGAGTTGAAATAATGTAATTAATATTTCTCTAAAATTGTATATATTAAACGTTCGAGCTCCTAGGTAAGAATGAATACATTATTTAAATTCAGAACATCAAATTGATATAGAATCAGCCCAAAAACCTCGACACCAAAGCAGCTGTTCCCTTGTGTTATTAGACTTCGAGGTCATTCGATTATTTTGGATGATATCGAGAATCTAATCTCGAGCAGTTCAGGGAGTGTCGGACGTAACACACAAATAATAATCGAATAAAGAGATAAGTGTTTCCTATGAACATGTGGGTTATCTTGTCACACCATCGCGGAGAGGTGACTCTACATAAACTCGGGGATTATTTATGAACCTACCGATGAATCGTTAGAGAGTGTCGTGAAGCCAGCAACGCCACCTCTTGGGCATTCAGAGTCCTACAGACTCTTCAGTTCAGTTATTAAATAACGTCAACGCTTTTCATTTAGGTATCTGTTTTTCTTTGACGATTTGAGATAATCTACGAAGAAAAAAACCATAATAAATCCACAATGTTCAATACCAATTCTTTTTTTCTGCGTTTATCGAAGTAAATTCGTGTGTATCCAAACGCCACTTCTTCCAGCATCCCCAATGGACCTCCAGGCCCCGCGTTCTCCACTATAACAGAATCCCTTTGTTCTTTCCTCATTACCGAGCCGTGATATCAACTCCAACCGAGCAATTACCTACATCAGAGAACAATAATCGATTCCAACCTCTCGATTAAGTCCCATCTTCTGGCGCGAGAAGAGGGGAGGGGGGTACAGTCAGAAGTAGGTGGTGCAATCAGCAGGAGAGCGAGAAAGAGAACCGCCGGAGGCTTTGTCGATAAATTAAATAGGTGTACCTCAAAATGAAAAATGTCCCTGTGTTCGTGAGTTTGATGTATTATGATGGCTGCGGGAAAACCCAGACGCCATAAATCAACCGAGCATTGAGTTGTTAGCAAATTGCCGCGATTGTTTTTTCCTTGATTGATGGCTGGGAGGCTTCGAATCGATATGAATAATTTTTGAGTGCGCCTGGTTGGATCTCGGAGAGTTGAGACGGACAGTCATTTGGGAATATGAAAAATTGAGGTTTGTGTTGTATCGTGGAAATTATTGTGTATCTGTGGGTGTGTTTCGAGTTTTTGGTTTTTGTATTGTGCTCTAAATGGTGCATCGGCAGTATTATTGGTATACAGCTTTGCTTCCGCTGTTTTGCAATAGATAGGCTGAAGCAGTAAGTGGTAATCGAAATAAATAGATCGTAGATTTCATAAATTAAGCTTAGGTATTTGTAAATATAACGCCATCGAAATATTAGTCGATTTGTGTCTGCATCATAAAGTTATTCTCGATTAAACATGTCAGCTTACGAGATAAATCCTCGTCATTTGCGGGAGGTTTTCTATGTTCTGCTTTAATATGAAGAAATCTGCGGCTGAGGCTCATCGAATGCTCTAAAATACCTAAGGTGAGGACGCTATCAGTGGAAGAACGTAACGAAAGTGGCTTCAACGATTCAAGAACGGTAATTTTGACGATGAAGACCAGCATGACGGTGGAAGAGTGAAGAGTTTTCAAAGATGCTGAATTGGAGGCATTACTTGAATAAGACTCGGGTCAACCGCAACAAGAATGGGCAGGATCATTGGAAGTGACGCAACAAGCCATTTCAAAACGCCTGAAAGTCATAGGAATGATTACCAAACAAGGAAATTGGGTGCCGTACGAGTTGAAGCTGAGAGATGTTGAACGGCGTTTATTTATTTGTGAACAGCTGCTTCCAACGCAAGGACGTGAGGGATTTCTGCTTCGGATTGTGACTGGAGACGAAAAATGGGTTCATTGTGATAATCCCAAGCGCAGAAAATCATAGGGATCTCTCGGCCATGCTTCCACGTCGACGGCCAAACCAAATATTCACGGTTCGAAGGTCTTGCTCAGTATTTGGTAAGACTAGCTCGGCGTAGTGTATTATGAGTTGTTAAAACCGACTGAAACAATCACAGGCGATCGTTATCGAACGCAATTAATGCGTTTGAACCTAGCATTGAAAGATAAACGGCCGCTATATAACGAGAGCAATGATAAAGTGATTTCACAGAATGACAACCTTTCACCCCATGTTGCGAAAGTGGTCAAGACATGCTTGGAAACGTTGAAATGGGAAGTCCTACCTCTCCCGTTGCCCCCTCGGACCATAGCTTGTTTCGATCAATGCTACACGGCCTGGCTGACCAGCACTTCCTGTCTTATGAAGAGGTAAAACATTGGATCGATTTGTGGATCTCTTCATAAGATGGCCAGTTTTTTCAACGCAGGATTCGTACGCTGTCTGAAAGATGGTAGAAAGTAGTGGCCAGTCATGGATAACAATTTGAATCATAAATGTATTACCAGTTTTTCACAATAAATTCCATTCTTTGTTCTCGATCGTCCAATAACTTTCCAATGGTAGAATTTAGAAACTTTCCAATCTAGGATTGGAGCTCAATAACATAACGATAAGTCTGGAAAGAGCTTTAGTTGTCATAACCTATCGATCCAATTTACCTAAAACGAACCTAAAGGCATCTAAAGCTCCATTCAAACCAAACAACACCAATTCATCCAGATCATGCCAATTTTTCTCAACACCTACAGAACCGACATTCACAACGTCATAAGAGCCTTCCAAAAGAACACACTCTCATTACCCATATTCCAATGCACCAGTACGAACCATAGAAATCCAAACACAATGCCAAAACTGTTATCTAAGCCCGACACCATCCCTATACCTTCGTCAGAGATCCAGCTCCCAGCATCCAGGATTCATAATTCGAAACGAATCCTGCCAGGCCACTTCAATCTTTCACAGGGACGCAAACACGCCTGTTTATTCTCCTGGCCCGAGACGCAAGTATGTATTTCAGCGTTAACCCGAGAAAGGTACATTCTTGACGATGATTTTGACGTCGTAGACCAGCAATTAGGTGGAAGAGAGAAGGTTTTCGAAGATGCAGAATTGGAGGCATTACTTGATCAAGACTCGTTTCAAACGCAACGAGAATTGGCAGGATCATTGAAAGTGACGCGACAAGCCATTTCAAAACACCTGAAATTCATGGGAATGATTCAGAAACAAGAAAATTGGGTGCAGTACGACCTGAAGCCGAGAGATGTTGAAAGGCGTTTGTTTGCTTGTGAACAGCTGCTTGCAAGGTAAACCGAAAGGGATTTTTGCATCACATTGTGACTGGAGACGAAAAATGGTTCATATCGATGATCCCAAGCGCAGAAAAATCATGGGGATATCCCAGCCATGCTTCCACGTCGACGGCCAAACTGAATATTCACGGTTCCAAGGTTATGCTCAGTGTCTGGTGGGACCAGCTCGGCGTAGTTTATCATGAGTTGTTGAAACCGACTGAAACAATCATAGGCGATCGTTATCGAACGCAATTAATGCGTTTGAACCTAGCATTGAAAGATAAACGGCCGCTATACATCGAGAGCAATGATAAAGTTATTTTACAGAATGACAGTGCTTTACCCCATGTTGCGAAAGTGGTCAAGATATGCTTGGAAACGTTGAAATGGGAAGTCCTAGCTCACCCGCCGCATTCTCCAGACGTTGCGCCCTCAGATCATAACTTGTTTCGATCAATGCTACACGGCCTGGCTGACCAGCACTTCCGGTCTTATGAAGAAGTGAAACATTGGATCGATTTGAGGATCGCTTCAGAAGATGGCCAGATTTTTCAACGCAGGATTCGTACGCTGCGCGAAAGATGGAAGAAAGTAGTGGCCCGCCATGGACAATACTTTGAATCATAAATGTATTACCAGTTTTTCACAATGAATTCCATTCTTTGACCTCGATCGTTGATCGTCCAATAACTTTCCAATGGTTGAATTTAGAAACTTTCCAATCTAGGTTTGGAGCTCAATAACATAGTGATGAGTCTGGAAAGAGCTCTAGTTCTCACAACTTATCGATCCAATTTGCCTAAAACGAACCTAAAGGCATCTAAAGCTCCATTCAAACAAAACAACACCAATTCATCCAGATCACGCCAATTTTTTCCAACACCTACAGAACAGACATTCATAAGAGCCTTTCCAATGGTAGAATTTAGAAACTTTCCAATCTAGGTTTGGAGCTCAATAAGACAGCGATGAGTCTGGAAAGAGTTCTAGTTGTCACAACCATAGACGTATCAAAAGAGACCTGATTGTTTACATTTGAAAGTGAGGCCAACATTCACTAGTCCACTATTTGTACTGGCCGACTGTAATCTGGTCTATTTCACTGGGGGAAAGCACTGTTGCCAGATTTATCATTTGGGCTGATGTTTCGGTTCAAAACTTCGTCCGCAGTTCATGTCTATGCGTTCTTAAACTTACTCCGAGTAAGCTATGATTACTCAAAAGCGTTCACAAACGTACTATTCCTTCCTCCGAGTATGCTCTTCGAGTATCACGGCTTATTCGGAGTAAATTTAAGAATGCAACCCTTGAATGATTCGGCGTCTGGGG
Source organism: Harmonia axyridis (assembly GCF_914767665.1). NCBI lineage: Eukaryota > Metazoa > Arthropoda > Insecta > Coleoptera > Coccinellidae > Harmonia > Harmonia axyridis. Next base: position 4,673,713 of record NC_059503.1, read on the forward strand.
AAGTGCGGCAACACTGTTCTTATTTTATATAGGCAAATTGTCAAGATGGCAGGTTTCTTTCACGTGGTCTGTCACATTTGTTGCATTGTTGTCAGCACGAGTCCTGAGATATTTAAGGAGATTTAAGGAAATAAATTTGTGTGCTTTAATATTTATTTCGTGATTTGAGCGTTTTAGGCTGAATTTAGTTGAATATATATTTAAATATGATTCGTCAGTGTGAAATTTGTAAGAAAAGTAAGATTTCCCATCCGGATTTATCTTTTCATAAGTAAGTAAAAAAATGTCATATATTCCAGTGACGTAGGTAGATAAAATTATGTAGAATTAGAATAATGTGATTGAATATTCATTTCAGATTTCCATCTGATACCGAAAAGAGAGGAATTTGGGCTTCGTTCCTTGGATTTGAAAGCGTTAATTTCACTAAGAAGTTGGTATTTATTTGTTCGAACCATTTCAATCCAGACGATATTGAAATAAGGCCAAATGGAAAATTCCTCAAGCCAGATGTTGTCCCATTACCTTATCAGAGAGTTTATTCATGAAAATACATTCAATAGAGTTTATTGAATGTATTTTCATGAATAAACTCTCATATTATTAGATATTATTACAACACTATACTGTACGGTTTTTTTGGTCTCCTGTGAAATTGTTCAAAATGGACTTAGCAGATTTACACTCTTAGCCGACGATATGTAATTGTTCCTCGAAAAAATAAATTATTTGTTTAGAGCATGTTTCCTTCAAGGATACCCATAAAAATTGAAGTCTGAAGTTGGTAACTTATACTTACTAAAATATTCAATAATTCGCAGTTTCCTCAGAATTTGAGAAAAATAGGGGATCCTATAATAAATACCGTATTCAAAACATGTTTTATTTTTATTACCAATAAAATTGGATATTAATTAACAATTTGAAGATTATATTGTGTACCTGCGGAGTTTGGAACTTATTTCAAGTTTATCTTCAGAAATTGAAGGTTCTACAAATTGTACAGAGTATTTATGTGAAATCAGGTACAAAAAAGTAATAGAAAAAATCAAGAAATGGCTATAAAACTCCGTAGGCAGGAAACATTTTTGACTGTTAAGCAAATTTCAGGTATTATTTGAATATTTTAGAATAACACAGTTCTGTTTGTTCATTCATAATTTAAAAACTATTTCTGTTCAATAACTTATAAATTTCAGTGGATTCTAAATAGTTGAGTCTCCTGCCTTTTGTTCTACATGTATAATTTTCATGTAGTCAATTGTGGGGAAAGGGTGGTTATTATCTATGCAAAGGTGGAGAGACACTTATTTTTGTTAAAATCTATTCGATATTCGTTAAATCTAGTTTTTAATTAACGTCGACCTGTTTGTCCTATATATTTCATATTGCAAGTTGAACATGTTAACTCATAAAAACTCCTGATTTACTTGTGTTTGGGGTTGAATCGAATCTTTTGCTTTAAATTACAACGATGATATTTCATTTATTATCATTCATATCACCAAAGTACGAGAGAGAAATTAATTTTTTGGTTTTTCAGTTTTTTATGATGGGGTATATTTGATTTTTGATATTTTCTGTTTAACTAAATTTTCTATAATTGCATGTTTGAACCGATTGTTTGCAGCTATTGGTTTTATATATATGGTTCTATTTCGGTTTCGCGGTTTACTTTGGATAATGGTAAAGGTGAAAGCTATGTGTGAATCATTGATCGAAATGCTGAAATTTCTAAACACGTTAAAAGCAAGTTTTTGGTTCGACTGTGATATTGAAAGTTGTTTGCTGGGGTCTAAGAATGTTATGTGATTATTTGTTTCCTTTTCCAATTCGAATTTTATTTTTGGGTGGATATTATTTAAGTATATTTAGAAATTGATTTAGTTGCCTGGATGTTCCAGAAAGGCAAGCATCGTATGTTTTCTACAAATCGATACCAAAAGTATATTTTTAGCGGTAATTTATTGAGTTGAAAATTTTATTTTCTATATAAGACATGAAAATATCTGCGAGAAGTGGGCCTAATGTCAGATATTTTCATGTCCTATATAAAAAATAAAATTTTCAACTCAAAATAAGTGGTAAAAATATACTTTCGGTATCGATTTGTGAATTACATAAACTTGCTTTCCTTTCTGAAACATCCAGACAACTAAATCAATTTCTAAATTACATAAATAATATCCACCCAAAAATAATATTTAAAATATATATATATTCAAAAACAAATACCGACCAACTTTTCGCCTACACGGCCCAAATATTTCATTCAATAAAATGGGAAAAAGATTTTCGCACGCCCATGGATGGTGTTTTCAATTTCAACAGATAATTCTTTTGCAGTGTTGCCGACTCGAAGCTGAGAGAATTGTTCATCCTTGTCTCACTCGTTAACTGTACTATAGCCGTCCTTATCCAAACAATGTGAATGTTTGCTTCACAACAAAGCGAGTCCCAGTACGGGGATGTTTCGTCTCCTTAGGATAATAAGTCTATGGTCACAACCTATCAATCCAATTCACCTAAAACAACCCTGAAAGCCTCTGAAGTTCCATTCAAACAAAACAACACCAATTCATCCAGATCATGGCAATTTTTCTCAACACCTACAGAACAGACATTCATAAGAGCCTTCCAAAAGAACACACTCTCATTACCCATATTCCAATGCACCAGTACGAGCCATAGAAATCCAAACACAATGCCCAAACTGTTATCTAAGCTTGACACCATCCCTATATACCTTCGTCAGAGATCCAGCTCCCAGCATCCAGGATTCATAATTCGAAACGAATCCTGCCAGGCCACTTCAATCTTTCACAGGGACGCAAACACGCCTGTTTATTCTCCTGGCCCGAGACGCAAGTATGTATTTCAGCGTTAACCTGAGAAGGGTACATTCTTGACTCCGCGTCTGCATGCACGGCTGGCTTCATTACCGGGAGACTCTTGGCAGTTAAGTCAAGATATATGCGTTCAATTATTCGGGAGACTCAGCGAAGATAACTTATCCTACGTTCGCGTCAACAAGAGCGAGAACTAATTCATGCCATTTCAACTCTGCCCGACAACTTTGAAGAAGGGACCGATATTTGCCCGTCAAGTTGGCTGGAATGGGAACGGGGCCCCTAATGAACGGTTATTCATTAACGTCGATCTGGATGGCTGGGGTGGATGTAGTTGTTCGATGGTTCACCCACATCTGACGAGTTCGAGTTTAGGGACTTATGGGAATCGGTGTGAAGAAGTTGTTACAGGTAGCTAAAAATGTACTTGACGTTGAACAGACCCCTCCGGGATTCTATAGGGTGTTTTTTTGGTCCGTACTTCTTCAAAAACGATGATGGCCAGAACGCAACAGTCAATGGTGATCGGTATAGAGCCATGATTACTAACTTTTCCATTCCTGAATTGAACAACCATGATGTCCAGGAGCTGTGGTTCCAACAAAACGGCGCAACATGTCACACAGCTCGTGCCACAATCGATTTATTGATTTATTGGTGACCGCCTAATTTTACGTTTTGGACCTGTGAATTGGCCTCCAAGATCTTGTGATTTAACACCGCTAGACAACTTTCTGTGGGACTATGTAAAGTCATTGGTCTATGCGGATAAGACACAAACCCTTGACCATTTGGAAGACAACATTCGCCGTGTTATTGCCGATATACGGCCACAAATGTTGGGAAAAATCATCGAAAATTGGACGTCCAGATTGGACTACATCCGAGCCAGCTGTGGCGGTCATATGCCAGGAATCATATTTAAAATGTAATGCCACAAGATTATCTTGCGGATAAATAAAATTCATGTCAATCGAATAATCCATCGTTGTTTTATTGCAATTTAAAGTTCTATAGCTCTAAATTTTATTTCTTATTGAATTTCCGAAATGTTTTCGAGTCTTCTGCATATTGACAGATCACTCTAAAGTCACTGCAATTTTCGAACTCCTTAAGAGAATTCAGACCAAGTTTCTTTTTTTATGTGATCTCCAATTTACACAATGAAGACTTCCAAATATTTAAATATTTAGATGAGTTCCTTGATTTGGCTTATCTTTAATAGAGATTACTATTAGGTATTGAGTACAGTATTTCTTTGAAATTGTATGTGTAAAGCATTTTAAAAATTATTCATTCCAGGCATAACATGTCTAGACAAACAATTCCGTCACTTCCGATTCCGTCAAAATTTGAAACATTCTCCTAGCCCAAAATTTACTCGAGTTATCGACCGATCCAGCATTATGGACTCACCCTGTATATAAAGGGTTTTCATTTGGGAATTATATAATTAGAAGTGATTATAATGGCAATACTATGTATAATTCTTTGACATTTATAATGTCATTTGTGTTCAGTAGATTATGCAGTTTAATCATGAAAAGATAAACGTTCAATAGCGTTAAGTCAAGAATCAAAAATACTGAATATTTCAAACGGACTCAGGATACGTCAGAACCCAAAAACGCTTCAGAATATAAAAATTTTCAAATTACAGACCGACTCGCATAAAATGCAGCTTGGAATTAACCGAAGAGGGACTTCCTGAATGAAAAATCGTTCCAATTTAAACTCCCATTTGTATCTTTTATCCCGTCGTAAAAAAAAAAATTCGCCACCTTAAATATTCATTGATCTAACAAGAAAGGAAAACGTTTTAAGGGCCGCAACCATTAATAAAACACCTCCACTTTCAGGTGGTCTGTCGACCAGGCCACTCCGTCCAATTGCGAAAGGTTGTTGTTATTCTATAAACGTGATTTTGTATAATTCAACGTACAAGGAGCTGCCGTGGAGAAAGGAATGTTCTGGAACGGAGGACAAATAGAAAAGAATCGAGGGATAAGAATGGACGTAGAATAATAATGGCGTAGCTGTTTTCGGTTTTCCCTCACACAGAACACTGACCTAATTCTACTCAAACTTCCTCGTGTTTTCTAGAATGGAACATCCGAGATAATTAAGTGCGTGGGTTTGTATGGAAATTCACAAGAGGCAGATGTGGGGAGAATACGAATAAAGCCTGGTGTTATTTTCTATTATCCACTCATAGTCACTCGGAAAATGAGCCTCCAATAGCAGTAACGTTCGTTTCGATAGATCCACTAGGAAGAAAGCTGTTTGAAGGAGAAAGTCTTAACAAATTTAGCTGAAATAACAGTTCCTTGACTCAATTCCAGGTTGCGATTTATGAGTCCTTTCGCCTAGATCTTCAAGAAAGTATTCATAACTTCTTTTACTCCAATTGATTGCGAATTCTTCTGTTATTTTCTGTTATTTCGTAAACGTGATTACTCATAATAGGGGTGTTGTTATAAATGGAATGTTATGAAACGTAGAATGGCTAAAAAGAACCTATTGGTGGATTAAAACAGAACTCAAAATAATACAATAGTAACTGTTTCAGGTTTTTCTCTTAAACAATATCATCCAAGAATGTGAAAATGTGAATTGTGAATGCTTCTGTTATTTTGTAAATGTGATTATTCATCTTATAATAGAGGTGTTCTAATAAACGGAACGTAGAACTGCTTAAAAAGTATCTAATATAGAAGTAAAGAAACTAATGTAGGATAGCGATAGCGTTTGAATAACTATGACTATTTATATATTGCGCCTTCTCTTGAGCTCAAGCGACGCAAGACAAGCTTGGTTAGAGTAGCCGTTCAATTTCAGCTGATATTCAAGAGAAATTTCATTTTTTCACCTCATAGTATGCGATTTTAAGGACAAGAAACCATTTTATTAACTGTCATGACTAGGAGTGTAGTGATGAAATTTTAAATAACGAATTCACTCCCAATCTGCGAACTCTACAAAGTCACACCCCTTCGTTCGTTGTTCATCATAAGCGAAGAACAAAATACCCACCTTCAAGAAAAACAATATCGAAATTTCCCACTGACAGCTCTGTCAAATATTCAATTCGTCGAGAGCATGGGAAAGATACATCTCCTACCGCAGTATCTAAATTCCGCATTTCCACGGGAAGTCTCCTTGAGTTTTGCCATCAAGTGGGATTACTCTATTTGCTTTGAATAATATATGCCGAACATCTCCCAGAGAGACAGGAGGGTTTTCTCTTAGGCAAACATCAGAGTAGGTATTCATGTGTTCTTTTTCCGAATGATTTCGTCCATGATTGAGGGATTTCAACATGAGTACGTTTTCGAGGAAAGCTAACGTTAAGAGAATTGAGGAGTATGGGGTTTTTTTACGAGGGGAGTTGTTAAGGGGAGAACAGAGTCTAATGAAAGACGTTTCATCAGGAATTTGGAGGAGATGGAGTAAGGGTATGTAACGAATAAAGGAGCAGGTTGTAATTGATGAAGATCCCGAGTTTTGTTCTATACTAAATAAAACAAAACTCAGGAACATTACATTACATTAAATCTAGCCATACCTAAATTTTACTCTCGTTACAGGGTGGCCTAATTAGTTTGTCCAAAGAACGCCAAGATAATTCAATCTTTATTTGGAGTGGACACGTTATAACAAATTTGTTGGTATATAAAGGGTGTATTTTTAGAGCTATAGAACTTCAAATTGCAATAAAACAACGATGGATTATTCGATTGACATGAATTTTATTTATTCGCAAGATAATCTTGTGGCATTACATTTTAAATATGATTTCTGGCATATGACCGCCACGGCTGGCTCGGATGTAGTCCAATCTGGACGTCCAATTTTCTATGACTTTTTCCAACATTTGTAGCCGTATATCGGAAATAACACGGCGAATGTTGTCTTCCAAATGGTCAAGGGTTTGTGGCTTATCCGTATAGACCAATGTTTTACATAGCCCCACAGAAAGTAGTCTAGTGGTGTTAAATCACAAGATCTTGGAGGCCAATTCACAGATCCAAAACGTGAAATTAGGCGGTCACCAAACCTGTCTTTCAATAAATCGATTGTGGCACGAGCTGTGTGATATGTTGCGCCGTCTTGTTGGAACCACAGCTCTTGGACATCATGGTTGTTCAAGTCAGGAATGAAAATGTTAGTCATCATGGCTCTATACCGATCACCATTGACTGTAACGTTCTGGCCATCATCGTTTTTGAAGAAGTAAGGACCAATGATTCCACCAGCCCATAAAGCGCACCGAACAGTCAGTTTTTCTGGATGTAACGGTGTTTTCGACATACACTTGAGGAGTTTTGTTTGTTGACGTAGCCATTCAACCAGAAGTGCGCTTCATCGCTAATGGACGTAGTGGTCGATACGCATTCCGCACAGAATCATTATTTTCGAAATAAAATTGCACTATTTGCAAGCGTTGTTCAGGCGTGAGTCTATTCATGATGAATTGCCAAACCAAACTGAGAATTAATCATTTGACAGCTGTTAAATCGGTCGCCATCTTGAACAGTGATGCCAACTTAAAGTTATATACCTCGAAAAAAAACTCCTGTTACAAGAGTTATTGACCGATCGAGCCATATTGACTCACCCTGTATATATTGAAGCTTCCAAAGATTTTTTCAACTCCAATACTTTCTATAAATTAATACAATATTGAAGAAAATGAAGTTATTGACCTAATATAAAAACATCGAAAAAATAGTGAATAAGCTCTGCCATACACAGCTTCCAAATAAGGTCTGAATCACGCGAAACGTCCGATAGAAGCGCTTCAGAAATATTCGAAGAGACGTATAACGTATAGGTCCACGGGAGTGAATAAATCAGAGAGACGTTAAACCAGCCCCTTACATAGATCTGAACACGTAAATCCGATATAATATACAGCCTCTGCCAGATTTGATATCAATACGAGACACAGAATCCGACGTCTATCGATTGGTTGGACCACACGGGCCCTGCTGGAACGCGATAAAGATGACTGGGTGAAACCAGGGGGAAGGAAATGGATTGCTTCATCTTTTAAATTATTTATTGGCCTCATCCACTTCCGTTCCACCAGTTGGATTGTACTGGGTGCGAAAAATTCGAATACGTGAAAAAATGTCGACTTTATTAACGTCAGTTTATAATGATGATGTTTGGTTTTACAGATGTCAAGAATGGTAATCATTTTTTTACTGATCAAAGACAATTGTTGTATGAACATAGCGACGACTACAATTATTATCTGATTCTTGATTCTTTGCTATTTATTAGTTAGGTGTTCACTAGATGGCGTCAGAAAAATGAGATTTCGCACTACAAAAACTTTTGTGACCGTTTTGTGATTAGTTGAACTAGTTTGGGTGCGCATCAAAGAAGGACACTAGCAAAGAGAAAATACGCTATATTTTATAGTTTTTCTTCAATAAAGGCGAAAATGCAAGCCAGGTAGCTGAAAATGTCATTAGTGTTTATAGTCCTGATAGTGTGACAACCAATCACTCGCAATTTTGGTTTCGTCCATTCCCTTCCTGTAATTTCGATGTCAAAGATGCTGGAAGGCTAATTGTTGAAAATATCGATAAAACCATGGACATTGTCGAGTCGGAGTAACCACTGTTTCGATTATCCAAGAGCTAAGAACCATTTGCATAAATATGGTCTCAAAAGGAAGCTCGATTTATGGGTACGATACGAGTAAACTCAAAAAAACCTCACGAACCAAATTTGAATTTGCGAATCGCTGCTAAATCACAACAAAATCGACCCATTTTCGAGAAGGTTGGTTACTGGTGATGAAAAGTGGATAACTTACGACAACGTCAAGCAAAAACGGTAGTTGTCGAAACGTTGTGAGCCGGTGTAAACGGTGACCAAGCTAGGATTGACGGCCAGGAAGATTTTACTGTGTATTTGGTGGGATTAGTAGGGGAAAAATTTACTATGAGCTGCTCTCCTACGGCCCAACTGTCAACTCGGAACTGTTCTGTCAACGATTGGACCATCTGAAGAAAGCAATGGCCCAGAAGCAGCCAATAGACGAGGAACTTTGTTTCATCAGGCGAGACACATCGATAATGACTCGCCAGAAGCTCTAGGAGCTTGGTGGGAGGTTCTTATGCATCCACCTTATAGTCCGGACCTGGCACAAGGTGATTACCATCTGTTCCTATCGATGGCGAACAATTTTGCTGGTGAAAAATTCGCTTCAACAGAGGCTTGTGAGTATCGACTGTCTCAATTTTTTGCCAATAGGAAAGAGGGCCTTCTATAAGAGATGCATAGTGATATTACCTTCAAAATGTCAACAAGTCTTCCTTGGCCTAATCACGCTAATAAAAAACTAAAATGATGACATAACTCAAAAGCAAACTATATTATTAATCCACTTGGGAAAATCGTTTTATTGCTATCGAATCAAATAACTGATTTAGAACAACAAATCTCTGATATAGGTATATGAAACCACAGACAAACCATCGATTTCATAACGAGAACAAACCGTTCTGTAGTAAGCATAGATTTTACGGCTTTAGTGGGATTACAGATACTGAAACGAGTCAATAACACAATGGCTAACGCAAAAACGGCATACATATATACATATCGAAGGGAATTCAACACATAGATGGTTAGCTTCCATGCATAACGAAGATACACGCTGTACACGTTGAATAAAACAGTATATCGTTGGCTGTTTGATGGATGCGTATATTGAATTCTAATTTGCAGTTCGATTTCAATCTCGTTAAATATAAATGAATGTGGAATTTTTTTCTGTGATGAAATTTTGTTTGGCATGCACGATATTGAATAATCATCGATGTGATAGTTAAGGCTTCCAGGGATGTTGTGAGATTTGCGAATATAATTGATGATCCCACTGGGAATCGTTAAGCAGCATATACAGGGTGAGTCCGGAAGTTGTACATCGAATTCAGATTCCTGTCATAAAATAAAAAATTTTTTATTTACAATCTTTAATTGAAGAACAAAGTTTTTTATAACTGGGAGATATTATCTTCAATTTTGTTTCTACTAGCCTTTATGAACTTATGGAGTATTGAGAGGAATAAGTAACGTCAGATGTTTTTACAGGGTGTCCCAACGAATATTTGAACCCCAGAACTCAAAAACGAAAAATTTTGAAGAACAGGTCAACTTCTGTTTTGAGAGGAATGGATTTCTATCATGAATTTGGAAGGAGATGTTGGATGTGGTTTAGTCGAGCAGTTTTTCATCTAGACCGCAATGTTCTCTATTCTCTCCATTGTCCTGTTTTTTCTCTCAATTTTCGAAAGATCTTCCTTTCTGGGTCCTGGGAGGGGGATCAAATATTGTTGAGACAAACCTCAGAGTAATAAACAGACAGAGAGAGCATATGTCAGGTTCAGTAAGCAACTAAGAACTATCAAATTTGACATGAAGCGCACGGAAATGAAAACATATCAGTGATACGATAGTACACTCAATTCGCGAGTATCTCCACAAAGAACGCACTTCATATGTCCCATAGTGAATCAACGTTTCATATTAACTCAAATTATGTTGAAATAAATACCTTAATATATCAGAAAACAAACTTCAAGCGCTCCAAACGACGTGAAACAACCGATGAAACTAGGAGAGCAAAAGTTGCCAAACCTTGGATTTCAGCAGGTAGATACAGAAAACAATAAATATTCTGCTTATTATAAATTCAACAATAAGGACAAATATCGGATTCCAAATGTTCAAATTTGTATATTTAATGGGGGATCACTCAAATAAATATATTTCATTCAATATAATATACATTTGTAACGATATAGTAAAATTGTGGATTTGAAAATATATCACAATCCGACAACGTAATCTAACCATGTTGGGGACATGTGAAAATTGCTTATACTCCATCTATCTATGTTTATTACTCTATGGGGCAAACTGTATGAAATTATTCCTCTCATACTTCAGAAGTTCATAAATGACAAATTCAATCATTCAACAACTCCCTTTGAACACTCTTTGCCTATACCAACTGCACTTCCACTTCTCGCCTAGCGTGATCCCAGCCTTATCCGTGAGCTGTATGGCGTAACTAGTTGCTCTGTTTGGGAACTCACGTGAAAAATGCATTGGGGAACAAAAGGGATACGTATTTGCATGGGAAAAAGGGCGGTTGTTATGATGTTCGCACGAGGTGTTCTGTTACGTGTTATGCGACGTGCTTCATCTTCTTGTTATGCCGAGATGCTAGAGGGGGGTCTTGATTTGTAGACGTGATGATAGGGGCCTTTATTTCTTTCAAAGGGAGAGAATTCGAGACACCGTGGGGTTTTTGTTGGCAAACATGGAACCCTGATAATTTTGGTGTTATGAACTGAGATACGCGATTTACATACATGGATTTATATGAAGAAGTTACTGTTTCAACAGTAGAGATGATATTTGCTTTTCTAAAAATGACTATAAAAAACGTTTCAGTAATTCAAATCAGGGCAATTAATCTGAACCTAACAGTGTAAAGTTGGCATTACTGTTCAAGATGGCGACCGATTAAACAGCTGTCAAGTGATTCATTCTCAGTTTAGTTTGGCAATTCATCATGAATAGACTCAATGCTATGGCATTGTGTGTTCTCCAGATTTGAACCCATTCAACTTTAATTCATAGGATTATTTCTAATCCGAGGTTTTCAAACATCGTCTTCAGAGCCTGCACTACTTGAAAATCACAACTGAGAAAAAAATCGCCAAATAAACGTTTCAATTCTTTATAAAGTCATGCAAAATGTCCAAGGAAAGGCTTCATATCTGTATTGTGCCTTGAGGTCATTATTTTACCGATGGAAATATTCAAAATAGAACTTAAAAAACTATCCTCCATAATTTATGTAAAATATGCCAGAAAAAGGCACGTTAAAGCTTTCAACTTTGCATCGATGCTTCTCTCAAATTAAATTCAACGAAAACAACTAACCGGGGGTCACGTGATGCAGCTAACGTGAAAATGCGATGAATTTCCATCCGTCGATTTAGAGGCATAAATGGAGCACAAAATTGGACATTCATGAATATATTCATCCCGCCAACATAAAAATAAATATCGGGCTAATGAATAACGAATGAATACAGCACATAAATGGCCAGTCTATACAATGTCAGGTTTATCAATATGTAGGTTTTTATGCAAAGCGACCAAGCCATACTAATTGTTATGAACATGACAGTTGATGCAACGTTGAATGTATACCGTTATGTGAAAATATTCGTTAGATGTCAAGGGCGTTCAATATGCTAGTTGAACAAATGAACACAAATAATATTTGGGTTCATTTTTGTTACAAGAATCAGGCATCAATGTTTTGTGAGTCCACAATTTCTCTGTTTATAGACACACTTTATAATCGACAAAATTAGGAAATTTCGGCTTTTTCACTTACTACAGCGGTAAGCATCTTCAGCAAATAAAGGGTGTTTTTGTTTAGCGCTATAGAACTTTAAATTGCAATAAAACAACGATGGATTATTCGATTGACTTGAATTTTATTTATCCGCGGGATAATCTTGTGGCATTACATTTCAAATATGATTTCTGGCATATGACCGCCCCGGCTGGCTCGGATGTAGTCCAATCTGGACGTCCAATTTTCGATGACTTTTTCCAACATTTGTAGCCGTATATCGGCAATAATACGGCGAATGTTGTCTTCCAAATGGTCAAGGGTTTGTGGCTTATCTGCATAGACCAATGACATTACATGGCCCCACAGAAAGTAGTCTAGCGGTGTTAAAGCACAAGATCTTGAAGGCCAATTCACAGGTCCAAAACGTGAAATTAGGCGGTCACCAAACGTGTCTTTCAATAAATAGATTGTGGCACGAGCTGTGTGACATGTTGCGCCGTCTTGTTGGAACCACAGTTCCCGGACATCATGGTTGTTCAATTCAGGAATGAAAAAGATTGTAATCATGGCTCTATACCGATCACCATTGACTGTAACGTTCTAGTCATCATCGTTTTTGAAGAAGTACGGACCAATGATTCCACTAGCCCATAAAGCGCACCAAACAGTCAGTTTTTCTGGATGTAACGGTGTTTCGACATACACTTGAGGATTAGCTTCACTCCAAATGCGGCAGTTTTGTTTGTTGACGTGGCCATTCAACCAGAAGTGAGCTTCATCGCTAAACAAAATAAAATGGACGTAGTGAGCGATTCCGCACAGAACCATTATTTTCGAAATTGAATTGCACTATTTGCGAGTGTTGTTTAGACGTGAGTCTATTCATGATGAATTGCCAAACCAAACTGAGAATAAATCATTTAACAGCTGTTGAATCGGTCGCCATCTTGAACAGTAATGCCAACTTAAAGTTATATACCTCGAAAAAAAACATCCGTTATCTTCCATGTCATCAATTTCTGAGATATCAAGCTCATTTCAGCATCTCTAATTCCAGTAGTACGATCTCTTCAACTTTGCTTGAGCCTAGTATCATTTCCAGTTTTTCGAGTCAAAAAAAATTCAAACAAACATATTATCTTGGTGATCATTCGACTGTTTCAACTTATTGAATTAACTACGTGACGCTCTCATTCGAAACTCAAACATACCTGAAAACTCCAGATATTTTTCAAGCAGACAAAACTACGTGAAACTCCCTTCACATTTCCATCGAAGTAATCCCAGATTACCATATTTATTTCGATTCGTGCCCCTGTTTCCAGCCAGTGTTTTTTCAAGATGAAAAAGCCATATTCAACGTTATCCCGGAAGGAAGTTTCAACCGGTAAACTCCATTATAATTCCTGAAATAACGACATCAAGTTCGCACAGCAGCTGTCGCTTCCGTATTGGCATTCATATCACAGAATCAACAGCTCTTTGACTCGAACGAATGTTAGCATCAGAATAACGAAGTTACGCAGCTTGCATGTTGCCATTGAACCAAATGGCCTTTGATTATTCAACTGTTGCTAATGGATATTCCGTTGAACTCCACAGCCCTCGTTGTAGAAGTTTCGAAATCTATGTTTTCACTTGACGAATCATTATTTTACGGAGAATGATCCCAGATGACAATCAGGTGAGTTCGTTAACATGCAAGTATTCGACGGTGTAGCGTGGTGTGCATATCTGACACACTTGTTTGTACATTTAGTTTGAAAGTTAGTTGTCTCAAGCTGTGGCTTGAGACTCCTTCGAGCTTTTAATTAAGGAATACGAACTGACACTATTTACACTAATTTTAGCTTTTGATGAGATTGATATCAATCTACTCGTACCTCTGAATGAGCTTCACTTCGTTTGTGTGGGTGTTGAGGTTTTAATTTCATCTCAGCTTGGAATATCTTTTAGGTTTCGTCGTATTGAAATCGGAAGTAACTGAAAAGAATTATACTCATTAAAAGATAGACTTTCAAGCGGATAGAGTCAGTACTGAAGAAATTCGAAATGTCTGCGGTTGCGTCATAGAAGAACACCTTCCATCAAAAGTCTTCTTCCCAATTAGGCATCTACTCCATCTATTTGATATACATTGAGGGCTGACATGGAAATGTAACATTTTAAATGAGCCAAAACAAGATAATTATGTGTAGGATTGAATATCCAGACGAGTTTTTGCTTTTTAAGAGATAGAGAGTTTTCTATATCAACAATGCAAATGTTGCAAAATTTACAGTAATGTGTGGGAAATATACCATCAAATTGAATGTGTGTTTCGTTTCATTAGAAAAATGTCTTTCAAAATTACAACCATTGTTGCAATTTGTTTAACATGGTTAACAACATCGATGGGAGCATTTAGAACAGACTTGATCAGAAGTATCCTTCCTAGATTAGTTCGTTCTAGACACTTTTGTACAGGGTGTTTTTTTAGAACTATAGAACTTTGAATTGCAATAAAACAACGACGGATTATTCGATTGACATGAATTTTATTTATCCGCAAGACAATCTTGTGGCATTACATTTTAAATATGATATATATGGCATATGACCGCCACGGCTGGCTCGGATGTAGTCCAATCTGAACGTCCAATTTTCGATGACTTTTTCCAACATTTGTGGCTTATCCGCATAGACCAATGACTTTACATAGCCCCACAGAAAGTAGTCTAGCGATGTTAAATCACAAGATCTTGGAGACCAATTCACAGGTCCAAAACGTGAAATTCGGCGGTCACCAAACGTGTCCTTCAATAAATCGATTGTGGCACGAGCTCTGTGACATTTTGCGCCGTCTTGTTGGACCCACAGCTCCTGGACATCATGGTTGTTCAATTCAGGAATGAAAAAGTTAGTATTCATGGCTCTATACCGATCACCATTGACCTTAACGTTCTGGCCATCATCGTTTTTGAAGAAGTACGGACCAATGATTCCACCAGCCCATAAAGCGCACCAAACAGTCAGTTTTTCTGGATGTAACGGTGTTTCTACATACACTCGAGGATCAGCTCCACTCCAAATGCGGCAGTTTTGTTTATTGACGTAGCCATTCAACCAGAGGTGCGCTTCATCGTTAAACAAAATTCGCTTATGAAAATCGGGAACAACGGCAATCTCATCTTGGGCCCATTCGACGAATCTACGCCTTACTTGATGATCGTTTGGCTTCAATTCTTGAATTGCCAAATCAAACTGAGAATAAATCACTTGACAGCTGTTCAATCGGTCGCCATCTTGAACAGTAATGCCAACTTAAAGTTATATACCTCGAAAACAAACACCCGTTACCATCTATTTTGTCTCTCAAAATTAGCTGTAATATTTGTATTTGCTATGTTTTATTATGTGTCCGAGGTATTGAATCTTCCGCTGTTTTAAGGTGAAAACAGTGCTCTTTCGCAATCGTCTTAGCAATTCCACATTGGAAATGTGATCTGGCAATGATATTTCAAGAGCGTTCAGCGTCTTAAGTAGTACATCAGTGAGAGTGGAGGCTTCCACGTCGTAGAACAGAACGGAAAGAACATACTAATGTAGCACATGGATATGCAGAAATAAGCTCAGTTCTGTATTGGTCGACAAGTTTCATCCATTGGCTCATTCAAACGTTTGCTGGTTATATTGTACGTAAGCTCCTTTGAGTTTAGCTCATCTAAATATTGCTAAAGTTTCTGCATGCAAGAGAGAGCATTTTTAGATCCAAGGGCTTGGATAGCTTAAATTGGCGCCATTTATACCCGCTGTCTGCAGAACGGAAGACTGGCCAAGCATATCAATTCACAGCACATCTGATCTGAGTCATTGAACAATATTTTTCTCTAATTGTTCAACACAAACATACCCACTTACCCAAGTTATATAAAAATCTCATTACTGCATCGCTCCTCTCCAGTATGATAAACACATCAGGAGGTAATGGCGTAGCCATCTCGATGGCATTGCTAGCAAGAGGCGGATGACAGTCACGTCTTCGCATTTTGCCAATCGCCCGCACTGTCAACACCGTTTTTGACGTGCATGAATAAAGAAGAGACCGGAAATTTGCACCAGTCCCCAGGCAAGAAAATCGATTTTCTCAACAACAACACGCTGATTTCCTGCACGGAATCTCGTCTGAACATCGTTCCCGAAAAAAATTGGCGTTCGACGCGTCGAGCTTTCGCATTCATTGGACTAAATCCATTTCGGCATGCATTCAGCTTTTTTTTTTTGGTCGTGGATCCGATGATATGACGTTTTTGGGAATAATGCGAGTTATTTCCTTGATGGAAGGTGTTGGCGGAAGTTGGAGGAAGATGAGATTGGTTGGGAGTAGAACAGATGGTCCGATTGGATGTCTAGCTTTAGGATCTTTAGGTTTGCTGGGTTATTTTATTTTATTTCACAAATACCAGTTTATTTCAAGAGAAATCGATGGATGTTAATCTCATTGTAAGGAGGAAGGTGTGCCATTAACGATAGAAAACGATATCAGTCAAATAGCTGTCACGGCAATGGTTGTAGCTTCATATCCTTTGGAAAAAGTTCTAAGTTTCAATCTTCCTAGGACTTAGGATATTCAAATCGACTTAGGACTGGTCTTGGTTGTTGCAATAGAATGCTCTTCAAATGGCATTCTATTCAAAGCTCACTATGTGAGTGTGGTGTAAAAGAAACCATTGACCATTTGGTGAATACTGGTACAATTTATAAATTTCATGGTGGTTTCCAAGTTAACCATTCAGTTTCAGAACCTTTTTCAGAATGGGTTGCTAACTTCAATGGAAACTAACATTTATTACTCATTTCTGATTCATTTCTCTTCTGTTTTCAGATTCAATTATAAAATAATCAACCTTTGGTGAAGGGCAAGGATGGGGAAGATTCTGTTTGGATGAAGATGAAGCCCTTCAATATATATCTCCTTTTCATGAAATTTTCCAGGACCAATTCGCACATTGGCTGCTGTATATCCTTGATAACTCACGAATTCTATCTTTGAGGTCTTGAATCAATTGTGCAGCATTGTTGTCAAATTACAAGAAGTCTGTAGCCAATTGTAGAAAACTTTTCTTACAAAATTCATGTAGTTTCATTGCTTGTGTGGCAGAATCCACAAAACAAACATTTTTTTGTAGATTGAGAGTTTGACTTATAACAACATTTGATTTCTTCATCTGTCATCACCAAGAGAAGACAGCCTCCCGATATTGAGTTTTGAGGCCATAACTTATGAATTACTGAACTGACCTCAAAACTGATAATATTTTCGTTGTCTACGACATCGAATCGACAAGAGTAGTGATCAGGGCCGGCGTTGAGGGTGAATTAGTGAAGTGACTGTTTCAGGCGCCTCTTTTCGAAGGGCGGCAATTTAGCCCAGTTTGTGGTCGCCCTTTCATATTTCTGAAAAAATATAGTCTTGATTCTTAAACACAACATGAGGTTGGTCCGTTTCGCTGCGTTTAGCAACATTCTCTTCAATAAAAATCTCCAAACCGTCTTTACTAAGCCGCCTGTTCAGTAAATAACACATGGCAACCCAACCAATATAAGCAGCATTTTCATTACCCTAATTGAATGAGGGATGGAATGTATTTCACAAAGACGAAAAACAACACTTTGAATTATGTGGAAGTTGTTTACACATTCAACATATGGAAAATTCTTACGATTCTGCATTCGAAACTAGTTACTGATAAATCCTAATTGTTTTCAGAGGAACATATGTTTTTAATCCCATTTAGTTTTCGGACTTTGAATTCCTTACCGCCCTTTGTATCTTGTGGTGTGATAGGTAATCTTTCATCGATCGTTCACAATGTCTTGTCAATGTGAGAATCAGATATATTACTTACGCATTGTTCATCGGCGTCGCAGAAATCCAGGAATTTATTGTTGGTAAAAATGTCCGAAAAAAAAGAAACCCAGTGGAAACGACTTTAGAAAGAAACGATTTGCAAAAACGCTAGAGAAATCAAAAATGGCGAATTATCATCAGGGCAGGTGATGTTTTTTGTGAGGGGGGGGGGGGTGTTGTTTATTGATACTCTTTCAGCAGGGGCGACAAATAATTCTTTGCTTCAGGCGCAAAAATTACTGGCGCCGGCCCTGGTAGTGATGTTATATTTCCAAGTTGGAACTTACAATTCGAGCTATTCAAAATAAACTCTCTTTATTTTACAGCTACTGTACATTTGTCATATTTTCAATGTTCTTCGCGATATCAGATTGAAGGCTGATAATTCTGCAGCCGTTCAAGTTTATCGTGGTCATCAACCACTATTTCATCGAAAAAACAACAGAAAAAAATAACAGAAATGTGTCGTACCATATATCCAGCGAACATCGAATCGAATCATCTCCGAACGCTAACGAAATAAGGAAGAAAAATACACGGAATCAATTTCTTCTTTCTCCCAGACAGCCGATACGAATTTCCCGAAAACAATGGAATTTATAGGGCCAACATTGATAAAACCAATTAAGTAGTTCCGGCAGTCTCCCCCGGATCGCTCCGGTCATAATCCTCATCGCATGAAGCTTTAATAGAATTAAGAATACGTGCAAACAAAATTTGATGGAGGGATAAGAAGATTCAAAGGTTGAGAGGGGTCTAGAGATCTATCGATTTTATGTTGACCGGAAGCTGCGAGGATACCTTTCGAATTTCCTGGGTTTGCTCTAGGATTTGTTCTCGCTTTCGTTTGTTCAGGAGATTCGGCAAGTTGTTCATGATAATTTCTTTCTCCGCCGATGGAAAATCAACAGATGGAAGGGATTGCGTGGAAAAACAAGGAAACGGTGAAGTCTGGTATCTTACTTGTGGAAATGTATTTGGGAAACTATTGAGTGTAAACAATAAGTTCTAAATCTTAAGTGCTGACTATTATTTATGAGTCTGGCAAGACTTGCATTGGATCAGATAACTCCCAATCAGATCAGTTGATTTCCGATTTCAGCAGAAGGAAAAACAAATCACATGTATCGGGCTCGATTCTCCAAAACAAAATTTCATATTCACTTCCGATATTTGCCGACGTTGGAAAATGAAAATAGCAGGTATAATTTTCAGTCTGGTAACATTTATGGATAGTGACGACATAGGAAATTATTTTTGCTTTGAGAGAGATTAAAATCGAGGCAAAGACGTCGATATATCGAAAAATATCTTAGAATAACTGCCAAACTGCAAAACAAGTTACCAAATCGAAGAAAAACTGAAAGACTCTATACCTACATTGGATTTCTTTTCTTTAGATCTGATTTTATGTGGTTTGATTTATTGACGTCATTGGTTTCATTTTCCTCCATATGGTAACTCGATCTGCAGATCCCATGGCTGCTTTTACATCTTTTCAGGTTAATAGGTGATATGCTGGCCTGAATCCGTCAGTTGTTTCACAAAAACAACATAATCCATGAAATGGTTTTGGGCGATCGTAAATTGAAGTATCGTGAGATAGTGGTGGAGTTGAATATACTTGAAGGTAGCCTTTTCTGGCTGAACATTTGTTCAGAAAGCTTTGCTCGAAATAGGTTTCGCACTTGTTCACCACTGATCAAAAGCAACAACGTAACGTTCCCACTGAGACTGGTCTAACTGAGAGGGGACGTAGGTTGGCCAGCGCACTCACCAGATTTGAGCATCTGCGACTTCTTCCTTTGGAGCCACCTTAAAGATAAGATCTTCAAACATCGTCCACACACCCTTCCAGAACTCAAGCAGCAAATCACCGAAGAAATCCGGGCCAATCCCTCGAGATATGGTGAAAAGCGATTACTTCAGTGTGACGCTACTGACGGCCGCCATCTTAGTGATGTCGTTCTCAAAAATTGAGCAAAAAAACTATATCTCCTACTGCTTCGAATGAATGAAACCGTTTTTCTCTAATTTTTACCATTTCTTTTGAATAGCCATTTGAAACTCGTCAGTCGGCTCTGCCGCACCCTGTATAAAGTTTTATTTAAATATTTTCGAAATGGCTCTTTACGAAATAATAAAATCATCTATTTTCTCTGTTTTTTAGTAATGAGATCAAATATGTACAACAGAAATAATTATCAGTTTTTCTCAAATTTATATCAAAATTTTGAAACCATCTATATGATAATTTGAAACGACTCGATTACGTCCCTGACCCTTTCCCTGATCCCGCCCTGTTATCCCAAATGAAACCATTCAGGGTGTATGGTCGGATGTGGATCCGCGGGTTTGCTCTGCCACAGATACAAAATAATAAACCAGTACGAATCTCTATGCAAAACCCCCTCGATAATCAATATCGAATGGTAAACATCTTTTCGAGGCAAGTTATAAGGAGATTCGCTTTGATTTAATCGTACCTCCGAGCCTTCGGAATCACAATTAATGCTTCTGTCGATAAAGCTCGTAATCAGACGTCTCTCTGTTAGCGTAAGGAAATAGCCGATGGAAATTCTATGGTTCGGGGCGATATCGATTAATGACGATTTGCAATGAAGTTTTGAGGTTATTGCGGGGTTTACAATTGAAGGAGTATGACGGAAAAGTGGAGAAAAGCTAACTGAAGTTTATACTTTTAGTGCTCTTGATTGTGTTCTTATCTGTAACTTTTTGTAGTGTAATAACATGTTACACTTTTTGTATAAGCGCTCTCAGAAGAATCTAGCTCTGCTGTATAATAATCTGCCCCTAGTTCGCAATCTACCTGACATTTTATAGTTCTCTTTATGGAATTAGGATTATTTCATGAATGATTGATTATTTTTCTTTGATGAGCACAACTCTTTCTTCAATTTTAATATTCATATATGAAATCTTATTTTTTATTATTATTTTTTCGTTTGAACTTATTCACTATGTTTATTTCTTAGAGCATTTTGATTTCGCATTATTTATTTTTCATTTTATTTATGTATCCCTGAAAACTTTTATTCAAAATTTCAATATATCTTGCAATTATTCTCAAAGCTTGGAAAATGTTATCTCTGTATCGATATTACCCAAATGTGAAGCTAGATTGATGTAGATTCAAGTATTTCAATTTTGACAGTAGTTCCCGTTACGAGATTTTGAATAAGTTTACCTTTCAGTGTGTTGTTGAAATGAATATCATATCTAATTTTCACTCACTCTGCTCCAATTGATTTCGGCTGTTGTACATACCTGAAAAAAAAACATTAGTCATGAGATATGAAAAGAATGGTTGGAGATGATATGATTTTAGGGATTTTACACATAATCTACAATTTAGTATTTTGTAAATTTACCGATAACTCAACAGTTGCTCCAAGAGGAACTGCAATTTTGATGCAATTGATATGACGGTATGTGGGAACTTGAAAATTTTTTCAAGGAAAATTTGAGACAAATTATTTGATCTGAAAATTCGACTAATTGGGGATCATTTATTCCAACACCGCTTACCGATTGTTCGTAGACCTCCCAGTTCATGAAAATTTTGAACTCGAAATTTGGACAAAATCCGTAAAAATTGAATTTATACACAATAATCGTTATATCTTCTGAAATATTGGTCACAGCCCTATCAAATGAAAACGTTTTTTCATATATCGAGCTGTGATCTAAAACATATTGAGGTTTCAAGCCCGTATTTTGCCTCAACGAGTGCTAGCAGCCTCGAGAATATTATCAAAAATTTTAATTCGAGCTTAATTTTTTCGATATAAAATTTTTGGAGCAAGTTCGAAATTCGGCTAATTGAAGATCATTCATTCTAACATCGCTTACCGAAATAAAGAAAATTGTAAGTATCAATAAAATTTTTCTCAATTTGAAGATTTTGCTTTTTCAAAGTAGTATAACCCCCCCCCCCTCCCTCATGGGTCAACTCTAGTTACGCCACTGCATGAAACAACAAAAATAATAGCAGCCAGAAACCCTTCCATGCTGAATATATCCGATATTTTTTACGAAACAGCTACATAAATCTATCCAGTTGAGTTCTCCCATCCAGGTACCGAACCCGCCTCCACACACGACCATAAAACCATCTCTTCATTCCAATTATTCCCTACGTCCGCCTCCCACCAGACAATCTTCAGAACTCAGCATCCGAAATTCACTCAGATAAAGTCAATTGAAAACCGGCCTCGTACCGAACCCAAAGCAGAGTCCGCCTTTCTTTCAGCTGCTCCAAATGTCTCCCATTCAAAGAGGCATCCATTGTTCCCCCTTTTTCATAAGCGACAGCCTTTCATGCAGCGCGCATATTAATTCTCCATGAGGGAGATGAAACAAATTCCCATTTTCTATGATTTCGTGTAAACCGTGGTGGAATTGCCGGAGGGCATTATTCTGTGTGCCTTATTCCCCCCGTTGCAGTCCTGCTGATGCTGTCGCAGATGCTGCTTTTTGTTCGTCGTGAACTGCCCTGCCATCAGAGCCGATAGGAGTCTGAAAGGAAGGCAAAAATCACTTGGATTAAACATACTTTGTGATCGCGTCCCAAACTGATGGTGATGTGTGTCGTTTGGTTCTAAATTGCGTTTTTATTGTACTTGATGGAAGGATGATACTGTCGTGTGTGGTACGCCTTAGGCTGGATCTGCATTGGGTTTGTTCCGATTATATAGACCACGTTGAAATAAACATTAAGTTAACATATCGAAAGAAAAAAGAACGAGTGTACCTACATTGGATTCATTTTTGTCCCTTTCCGATCCTATCTAATCTTATTCTATGACAAGACAAGATTGGATCCGTTTTTCTCTATGTGGGCACTTCTTCTGCCGATCATGTGGTTTCAGATCGAAGATCTGACTTCGGCTGAGATCGGGTGATATATAATTAACTTGGATTAGATCCGTTGTAGATCCTGCTTTAACATTTAATTCCAATACATTCCCTTTAATTCTCGAATAGTTTCAGTTTTTCCTAACTAATTCACATTTTTCCTAGTTGAACTTTTCAAATTTTTATATTTTTCCCTGTTTTTGACTCCTTCTCTCCAAACATATATCTCCCTCCAAGTTTCTTGCCTCCATCGCTTTTTTTGACGTCATCTCTCTAGCTCTGTCTTGGTCTATCTCTCTTCCGTCTTTCTGGAAGGATCCACTCCAACTTTTGACCATTCGTTTTGTATGTCTGAACCATATCAACTGTGTTGTCTACGTCGTCAATAATATCTCTCTCGATGTTCATCTATCTCCTGATTTCATCATTCCTTAATTTCTCCAATCTCGATCTCCACAACTCCTAATTAAAAAAGTGCCTCTTTTGTGGCCACGAGTTTTTTCTATAAGTTTCACTCAGATTTCAAACTTCTACGCCATACAACATAATTATTGGTTTGTAGATATACAGTTTCATTTATTTCTTTTTGATATTTTTTCCCAATTTACTGAATTGAGTGATTGAAAGATTTTTTGCCTTAGTCATTCTTTCTTGAATCTCATCTTACAATTTCTTAAAACATTGAAAATGACTCCTAGGTACTTTGCTCTGTTGCGATTTTTCTGCGATCCGTTTTCTAGAGGTGCGATAAAAAAAATATTTGCACCGACAGTATCCTGTCAGCACTCTCACCATTACCGGAAGCTCAGCTCGTGACTGTGTCAGAGCTTCCTGAAGAACGCACAACAATTTTTTTTCCAGAGCAAGACCAGCTGAGATATGAAATAATAAGGCTGAAGGACTCTGATCGGTGCCCATTTGCTCAACAATAAATAACAGTTATTATTCAAAATACATACGAAATACACGGAATTGATCAATAAAAAAGTTCACATCCAGGATTTGAGATTTTTGACAACCTTATAGTCCGGGAGCCAGGTGCAAATTTGGTTGATTATTTCCTCTCGGGAGATACTTGGTGAGATGCATCAGATAAAAGTAATAAAAAGCCTCGTGAACGTCAGCTACGACTCGGTTGGGGGGGAGAGCGGCGACAGCCCCCCAAACACGAAGAAAAAAAAATACATTCAGTCATTTCCTCCCAACTGAAAATTTGTCAAATTGTAGCTAACCCAATATCTAGACGAAAAAATACAATCAGCTGGCTATTGCATGGTGGATTATACGTCAGCTGTTGCCTCAAACATGAAAAAAAATATAAATTTTCAATGACAGCTCTGACAGCGACTCTGATACTGAATCAGAGAGTGGAAGTAACTAAATATTATTGTGAACATGTGGAGAAAGTCCTTTTCTCGCAAGTGTGGCACTCTCTGATTCATTATCAGAGTCGCTGTCAGAGCTGTCATTGAAAATATTTTTTTTTCATGTTTGAGGCACCAGCTGACGTATAATCCACCATGCTATAGCCAGCTGATTGTATTTTTTCGTCTAGATATTGGGTTAGCTACAATTTGACAAATTTTCAGTTGGGAGGAAATGACTGAATGTATTTTTTTTTCTTCGTGTCTGGGGGGCTGCCGCCGCTCTCCCCCCCCCCAGCAGAGGCGCAGCTGTCGTTCACGAGGCTTTTTATTACTATTACCTGATGCATTCTACTAATTACCGTTTGAGAAGAACTTGGTCATGTATATCTGTTACTGGCTCCCGGACTGTTATTGAGCTTTTGTTCAGTTTGAGCTTCGTAATGACTGCTATAATGATCGTAGTATACGAAATTGAGTTTTAGGTTATCTGAACAGATGGGTGTGATCCTTGGCAAACTGCAAAGTCGTACAACTTTGCGTCCGCCCGTTTTTTCCAGAATTCGAGGCTTTATTGTGACCAATTGGTTATACATTTCTGATTCAAATTATTGTGCATCGCTGACCACTACTTTCTTCCATCTTTCGGGCAGCATACGAATTCCGCGTTGAAAAAACCTATCATCTTTTGAAGCAATACACGAATCGATTATAGTTTTTACTTCTTTATAAGACCGGAACTGTTGGTCAACTAGGCCGTGTGTCATTCATCGAAACAAGTGATAGTCCGAGGGAGCAACGTCTAGAGAATACATTTCAATAAATTTAGTGGAAACTCTTGATATATATTTTTTTTATTTTTTCTATACCGAATCTCCTACGTCTCTACGAGACATCTCAGAAGCTTAGAGCTTGTAAATGTTAGAAGAGATATGATTTTGAAAAATTGATAGATTTTATTACATACATTTCCCTTGTTGAACACATGAACACAAAAGTTCGAAAATCTCATGATACCCTTTCAGAAATCAAACTTCCTCATCCAATCAACTACTGAAAAAAAAACAACCAAGCCGTGAGCAAGCATGAAACCTACCGACATCGATAAAAAGCCATCAAAACTTTTATCGATATCTTCCTGGCGATATAATGACCATAACCTAAATGTGTTTTTTAGAACCCGGACTAACCTATCAATATCCGGGCTTTCCTTTGCCGTTTCATAAAAACCGAATAACTCGTCGTCTGACTTATGCTGTTTCGCTCTGATATCCGTCTCTCTCTCTCTCTCTTTCGTCCTCGATGATTTCGGCTGAAAGGCCGGGAAAATAAAGGAAAATCTATCGACGCCGTTAGTAGTTCTCCTTTTTCCAGCAAGGTAAATAAAAGATCGCGTTCTCTGTGGTCGATCGATGCCGGCCGTGGTGATGTAGAAGAGGATAATATGAATTGCTCACCTGGATCAGAAGCTCTACCGACGGCCGGTTCCGGGTTTAATAAGTTCACAAACATCGGCAAATAACGGGCCGGATCCGGGTCTGAAGGACCAGAAGGCCATACATCTTGAGTGGGGAATTGGAAAATATTCGATGCGTTAAACTTCTCATCATTTTCGTCATATGACCGATAGATTTCAGCTATGGGATGTGACAACCTTTTTTTTCACAATGTAACAAGCTTTAATTGGATTCTGTCCTTACTTGATGGAAATTCATTATTTAAATAAAATAAAAAAAAAACTGATTTCCACAAACATAAAGGTTGTTTTTTTTAGAGCTATAGAACTTTAAATTGCAATAAAACAACGATGGATTATTCGATTGACATGAATTTTATTTATCCGCAAGATAATCTTGTGGCATTACATTTTAAATATGATTTCTGGCATATGACCGCCACGGCTGGCTCGGATGTAGTCCAATCTGGACGTTCAATTTTCGATGACTTTTTCCAACATTTGTGGCCGTATATCGGCAATAACACGGCGAATGTTGCCTTCCAAATGGTCAAGGGTTTGTAGCTTATCCGCATAGACCAATGTCTTCACATAGCCCCACAGAAAGTAGTCTAGCGGTGTTAATTCACAAGATCTTGGAGGCCAATTCACAGGTCCAAAACGTGAGATTAGGCGGTCACCAAGCGTGTCTTTCAATAAATCGATTGTGACACGAGCTGTGTGACATGTTGCGCCGTCTTGTTGGAACCACAGCCCCTGGACATCATGGTTGTTCATTCAGGAATGAAAAAGTTAGTAATCATGGCTCTATACCGATCACCATTGATTGTAACGTTCTGGCCATCATCGTTTTTGAAGAAGTACGGACCAATGATTCCACCAGCCCATAAAGCGCACCAAACAGTCAGTTTTTCTGGATGTAACGGTGTTTCGACATACACTTGAGAATTAGCTTCACTCCAAATGCGGGAGTTTTGTTTGTTGACGTAGCCATTCAACCAGAAGTGCGCTTCATCGCTAAACAAAATAAAATGGACGTAGTGCGCGATACGTATTCCGCACAGATCCATTATTTTCGAAAAGAAATTGCACTATTTGCAAGCGTTGTTCAGGCGTGAGTCTATTCATGATGAATTGCTAAACCAAACTGAGAATAAATCACTTTGACAGCTGTTAAATCGGTCGCTATCTTGAATAGTAATTCCAACTTAAAGTTGGCAACAAAAAAAACACCCGTTAGTTTAGTGGAAAAATTATCTTCATTTAATGAAGGAATTGCTTTCTGTCTGAATAAACAGTACATTACGCAGTGATTTATTTTTAGGGAAGTAGTTATCAATTATCTTAAACTTCTTGAAATTATGTATGGATTTTCAATATTTCGTTGGATTTCTTTCAATCTTTGATATTCCTTAAGTTAACAAGCTCCTGTATAAAATAGAGTTAGCTTGTAATTGAAGAAAATTTTTCTTATGGTTGGAAAACATTAGTGTGCAGGATTCTAGGGGTGGCATATAACTCATAATGAAAATTTAACATGGCTATATCTTTTCATTTAGATTGAGTGGAAAAAAAATATAAAGTTGTTCCTTTTGACCTAAGAATCTACTTATAACTTTTTCATGGAAAATTATATTTTGAGACCGGCAACAGAGATGAAATATCAATCATTTTTCCCTTCATACAAATAAATGTTTTTACTTGTTAGGCCCGTAACCTATTAAATGAAGTGTCACAAAACACTCGAGGACATCACACGTTGAAAGCGAGAAAACTCGGATACCGGAAAAAACCAAATGAACCCCTAAATGCCTCCGCCCCTCTGGCTCCCTCTGGCGGCAGTGTATGCGGTAAATAAGAAATTAGCCAAATTAAAAGCCGGAAAAAATAAATTGAGACGGAACTGCGAGTTTTTTTCTTGGCGTTTTAGCCGGAAGAGCTGAACTCGATTATTTAAGCATACTGTGTCAAATGCGGAGGCAAAAACAAGACCTTGGCCTCCGTTTTGAGGGGTTTATGTTGATTTACGACGAGCTATCCGGGATATTACTGCTGTGGAACCTGCTCCCGGGTTATTATTTCCAATAATGAACCTTTCGAATTGTTCAGGAAGAAAAAAATTTACGTCCCAGATGAATTTTCATAGTTTACGATTCGAATGGTGTTGAATGTGGAATTTGGGAAAAATGAGGAGAGCGCTGACATGGAACTTAGAGCTTTTGAGCGCTCATTCATGCATTAATGGCGCCTTTGGAGATGGCAGAATTTTATATGGGAAAAGCTCCCGACTTCCTATCAGAGCTCTCCCATTTTTTCCAGAATACATATGCTTGAATTTTCTTCGGTTCTGAGGCCACTATAGACACGAAATTTCACAAGAAACTTGAAATTGTTATTCTATATATAAAGGGTTTTTTT
Organism: Harmonia axyridis; assembly: GCF_914767665.1. Lineage (NCBI taxonomy): Eukaryota > Metazoa > Arthropoda > Insecta > Coleoptera > Coccinellidae > Harmonia > Harmonia axyridis. The sequence goes on from NC_059503.1 coordinate 4,701,971, forward strand.
TAGAGCTATAGAACTTTAAATTGCAATAAAACTGCGATGGATTATTCGATTGACATGAATTTTATTTATCCGCAAGATAATCTTGTGGCATTACATTTTAAATATGATTTCTCGCATATAACCGCCACGGCTGGCTCGGATGTAGTCCAATCTGGACGTCCAATTTTCGATGACCTTTTCCAACATTTGTGGCCGTATATCGGCAATAACACGGCGAATGTTGTCTTCCAAATGGTCAAGGGTATGTGGCTTATCCGCATAGACCAATGACTTTACATAGCCCCACAGAAAGTAGTCTAGCGGTGTTAAATCACAAGATCTTGGAGGCCAATTCACAGGTCCAAAACGTGAAATTAGGCGGTCACCAAACGTGTCTTTCAATAAATCGATTGTGGTACGAGCTGTGTTGCGCCGTCTTGTTGGAACCATAGCTCCTGGTTGTTCAATTCTGGAATGAAAAAGTTAGTAATCATGGCTCTATACCGATCACCATTGACTGTAACGTTCTGGCCATCATCGTTTTTGAAGGAGTACGCACCAATGATTCCACCATCCCATAAAGCGCACCAAACAGTCAGTTTTTCTGGATGTAACGGTGTTTCGACATACACTTGAGGATTAGCTTCACTCCAAATGCGGCTGTTTTGTTTGTTGACGTAGCCATTCAACCAGAAGTGCGCTTCATCGCTAAACAAAATAAAATGGACGTAGTGCGCGATACGTATTCCGCACAGAACTTTATTTTCGAAATAAAATTACACTATTTGCAAGCGTTGTTCAGGCGTGATTCTATTCATGATGAATTGCCAAACCAAACTGAGAATAAATCACTTGACAGCTGTTACATCGGTCGCCATCTTGAACAGTAATGCCAACTTAAAGTTAAATACCTCGAGAAAAAACACCCTATACATATGTGATCAGGAATCCGATCAGGTTGATATTCGCGTATTTATAGGAAATATCGAAAAATCAAGCAGAACATCTTATGAAAATGTGATAACACTTATGTGAAGTCAAGTGGCCAATGAATGAACGAAAGCTCAAAAGTTCCTGACTTCACGTCAGTACATTCCTCATTTTGTATGTATCGATTCGCTGCTCAAAAAAGGACTGCATTTTTGTTATTCAACTGAAGCTGAAGAGTAAAAAAAAATAAAAAAGAAATTCCACCATATCCAGACTCCAGGCTACGCCCCTCCTCGAATCTTTCCGATGTCCCGCGGGCACGCCACTGGCCATTCCGGAGACCTCGCGAAAATCCGCAGACAGAAATGGCAAATTCAACAAACCGTTATCGGCCCGGACATTTCTATTATTTCAATTATCCCGGAACAAGTTTTTGCCCCACACGCGCCCGCCCCGGCGTACGTTCTATGTAAATTACGGTTATTCCAGCCGTTCGGTCCCTGAGTCAACATGTTCCGGGGGCGCGAGATAACTTTCCGTTTCCGGTTCCGACCCCAACGCCAGCGGTCCTGAGTGGTCCTGGACCCGGTTTTTCCATGTCAACTTTTATTAAATTCGAATGCGTTCACGAAATTTTATAGCCGGTCCTCTGAAGGATTCTCAAGTATTCCGAGAGCTGAGGACAAGGGACAAATTTAGAAATCAGTTGGAAAATAGGGACGCCAATGTTCAGGCAGAATTTAGTACAGATAGTATCACTAGAAGATGAAAATAGTAATTTTTCGGCAACCGTCCGGGAAGTGCTCACTTCCAGGACGCTTTTTCTCTTTGAAAGTAGCATTTCCCGGCCTAGTCCGGAAAGTACGTACTTCCCGGACTAGGCCGGAAAAGAATCACGTCGTTCGTGTCATTGTGAATATGAAAATCTTGGTAGGTATATTTTTAATAAATGCAGTTGATCATTACTATAGCAACAGAGATAACGGCTGACAGTTCAAATGAAATTAGTTGTCAAAAAACATGTTTTTTGATCGCAATCGCAATAAAATTTGGAAAGCAGCGGCGTTAGTGTTATTCTACACGGTTGCCGAAAAAACATTGTACGCAACACGCCCGAAAATGGTTTTTTTGGACTCACAGACCTCCAGGACTCGCCTACGCTCGTCCTGGAATTTTGTCTATTCGTCCAAAAAAAACCCTATTTTCCGGACTTGTTACGTAAATTTTTTTTAATGTCTAGAAATCGAAATACAGATTCCACTGTGATTTTGTGGGTTTTCGTATGTTCATCGATAAAATGAGTCAACCTAAAATTGATCACTGTGGGTTTTATATATTTCACACTCATCTGAATCATAAATAGACAAAAAGTCTGATATGTTTCTAATTTTCTCGGTCATTTGCAAGCAGGGTCAAAGAAGTGCCAAGATGCGAAGAAATTAGAGAAATACAGGATATTTGTATGATGTTGAGGTCTTGGCATGAAAAAGTAGCAGTTATTCTTCAAAAACTTTTAATTCATAGTAAAAATAAAAAATAATAATGTATATACAATAATGTTGTGGAGAGAAACCAAGTGCAAATGCAATTTAGCAAAGTCTACCATTAAATACAAAGAAACGGATGGCTGATATGAAAAGGGTTATCCAACGAGAGGTTTCATTTTGATAATGAAAAAAAAAAAATACCGAAATTTGTTGTAGATTGAGAGTCGTCCAGAACATACTGAAATTTGAAGTCTTTAGCTTCATTGGGAGAATATATCAGTCTTGCGAATATGATCAACATTTCAATTCACCGAATATTATTTGAAAATTATGAGCTGTTCTCAATACAGAACATTTTCCTAACCTTTGGCGTCAAGTTAATAAAAAAACACACGTAATTTTTTCTGCTGCCATTGTGACAGCACTTACATACATAAGTGCATAACTCAGAGTTATAAACATAGATAGAGGGAGCATATGTCAATTTCAGAAAGCAAATTTTGTCCCCAACATGAACTATCAAATTTGATATGAAGCGCGCGAAAATGAAAACATATCAGTGATACGATATTACACTCAATTCGCGAGTTTCTCCACAAAGAACGCATTCATTATGTCATATAGTGAATCAACGATTCATATTAACTCAAAATATATCGAAATGAATACCTAAATATATCAGAAATTCAAAAAACAAACTCAAGCGCGTCAAAAAAAAATGACGTGAAACAACCGATGACACTAGGAGAGCAAATGTTGCCAAACCTTGGATTTCAGCAGGTAGATACAGAAAGTAATAAATATTCTGCTTATTATAAATTCGACGATTAGAAAAAATATCAGATTCCAAATATTAAAATTTCCATATTTAATCGGGAATACTCAAATAAATATATTTCATTCAATCTAATATACATTCATAACGATATAGTAAAATTGTGGTTTTGAAAATATATCACACTCCGACAACGTAATCTAACCATGTTGGGGACATGTAAAAATTGCGCATACCCTCTCTACCTAAGTTTATTACTCCATGGTGCATAACAACGTGAGAGAATAAATCGAACGATTCTGGATCAGCATTAAAGGACTTTTATTCCCTATTCCACCATCCGTACACGTCACATACGTTCAACAGTCGGCTCCATCAAAAGTTTCTTTACCGCCTCCTCAAAAACCTCCGCCCTCCCGCAGCTTCCTGCCGTATCCGGAATATTCGAAGTGAGACACATTTTTCGTCTGGCTGCCACATTCGAAACTTGGTCCGGGACATCTCCCGGAGAGTTTGAACAAAAGTTTCCGCCCTCACCTTGGCTGGGGCTCGACAAACTTGGGAATCCTTCGGAGGACTGGCTATAAAATTTCTTGGACGCATTTAAATTTAATAAAAGTCGACATGGAAAAACTGGGACCAGGACCACTCAGGACCGTTGGGGTTGGAACCGGAAACGCAAAGTTATCTCGCGCCCCCGGAACATGTTGACTCAGGGACTTAACGGCTGGAATAACCCTAATTATCCTTTTTGGAGGACAATCCTCTGGAGCAAGTCGAACTACAACAAGGCGAGAGAGAATATTTCGACTAATCCTCAATGGTTTTTGCATAGCTCAGACTATTTTTCGATGTGCTAGATGTGCGTATTGAAGAGAGCGTAACTTAGTACTGGTACTGAATATATTGAAGAAGGAATGAGAATTGATCTACACTGCGCAAAAGAATTAACGCACATTATGGAAATCTCAAATTTATTCTACAACTGAAGGTGTTCTCAATGATAATTATTTTTATCAGAATTATGCATGCATATGTTATCCACTTTCAACGTTTTCCTTCAATACAGATGTTTTTTCCCAGCAGGAATAAAAAAATATGAGATTATCAGATTTTGAATGCATTGGCTCCATTCTGAAATCAGTTGTTCTTGATCAATTCTAGTGATCAATAGTTTTTCTTTCGTTTGATTTTCTACACTCGATCGCTATGCAACGCGAAACACGCAATTTGACCCAAGAGGAATGTGCCCAAGCGGTAGTTTTGCGAGAAGAAGGGTGGACATACACAAGAATTGCAAAAGGGTTTGAAGTTTCCCATACAAGTGTGTCCAGAATGTTGCAGCGATTCAGGGGGACAGGTATGAATGTCCGAAGACCAGGACAGGGTAGACCACGGGTAACAACTGCCATTCAAGAACGTTACTTGAGAGTTTCTTCGTTGAGACAACGGTTTGCAACCGCTCGCCTCCTTCAAAATCAGCTTGAGCAAACTCATGGGGTGCAAATTATCACTCGGACAATAAGAAATCGCCTCAGAGAATATGACTTAAGGCCTCGTGTCGCGGCAAGAGGCCCAGCTCTTACCCCAGCCCATCGAAGGGCGCGTTTGGATTTTGCGAGAGAGCATATCCATTGGGAAGAGGCTGATTGGGAAAGAGTTCTCTTCACAGATGAGTCTAGATTCTGCCTCTACCATTGTGATCGACGTTCCCTTGTATACAGACGTCCACATGAAAGATATGCTCAGTGCACTCTTTCCCAATCAGCCTCTTTCCAATGGATATGCTCTCTCGCAAAATCCAAACGCGCCCTAGAGTCTTCTGAAGTTGCTTATCACAGCACTAGGCGAACCGTCTGCCTGAAAATCCCACTCTGTAAAAGCCTTCATCTCATAGTGGTTCAGTATTCTGAGCCGAATCAAAGCGAGTCCAATTATTTAGAGAAATCAAACACTCGTTCGAAATCACGTCGATCCCGACCTCCATTAGCCACTTGGCCCAAGTCGACAGATCACGTCAAGACCTCGTGCGCCATAAAATATAAGAACGTTAAGGAAAACGCTGACGGAAACTTGGTCCGTAAAAACTGTAAAACGTCATCGGAAGCTGCCGGAAACCAATATAACCTGCCCGTTATTGGGAAACATCTCGGCCCATCCGGTCCCCAGTAATTACGACGTCAAGAAGGGCGTAGAGGGAGGGAGGGTGAGCGGGGTGCAACGTCCGCGGTCGAAATAATGGTAAACAATCGGGGATTGAAAAACTTTTCCCCCCTTTTTTATAAGGCCTGTGTTTTTCGACGTCAGCGTCGATCCTGTTATATGAGGGACGCGCTCCGGCGAATTCGGAGATGGCTATATGAAATTTCTTTCTCGGCGGTTTTGGGCAACTTCTGCGAGTGATGGATCGGGCATTTTTAACTCTTGGGTCCGACGGTTTTCTCGATGAGTAGCCCCGGCTTGAATATATATTGGCGGTAATGACGTTGCGGTCGAATGAGACCCGAGAAAGCTGCGGTATCCATTTTTTTGGGAGTTGTAGAACAGATTGCAGAATGGAACTGTGTGATTCTAGAGGTGATTAAAAAAATGTTAAAGGTACATTGGAATGATTCTCTTTGGTCCGAAATACTGATAATGTTGTTGCTTTCTATGATGTTTTGATAGATGTTGTGCCTTTCCAGCTTATCTTGTGGATATACAGTGATAACGTTAACAATATCTTATGAAGCCTCAAGGGGTTGAATTAGAATTTTGTCTATCCCAGCTTTGGCGGTTTGTCCCTTTGGAAAATCACCTGCAAAATGATTTAATAACAAGAATAGAGGCTTCTCATTCATCTTCTTCAACCTAATTTGAGCCCAAGAATTGTAAGTCCAACTTTAATCCTCGGTCTATATTGAAGTCCCTCCATCGTGTTGTAGATCTGCCAATAAGTCTTCTTGTGCCTTGAATTTCGTCTACTGATCTGATCGTTTCAGTACCATCACCGTTTTCTTTATTGTTCTCAGTATTGTCATGATGGTTCTGATGCACATTTTGCAGATTCTGGTTTTCGAATGCTTGCTCATATGTGTTGTTCCATATAACATCACGAAGTGCACCGGCCACTCTGCATGCTTTATCAGCCTGATTTCAAACTTCGTATGATCTAATCTATCTTGGTTCGAAGATATCTCTACCACTAAATAAATGGAAGACATGAACAGAGTTCTCTTTGAAATTGATATGAACAAATTCGAGCCTGCGTCCTATATTTTCTGAGTATTAAGTAACAACATAACAACGCCTTCTACTAAACTTCTCATGTATATATTCGATTCTAAAAAGTTACTACTCTTGTAAAGTAAATTCTTGATCAAATCACAATACAAACCAACCTCATTCATTCTTTGACACATCACAGTGAATTATGGGACAATAGCGTAAGTAGAAAAATGCTACAAGCTTTTAGCTGACCGGAGAGTGACGTGTATAGGATCCAGGGCATTTGTATTGGAAGCAATGAAGAAGATGATGAACATCATAGGTACTAGTCCCTGGACCTAAACCCTTCTGATGGCATGAAGAGGAATACTACAGGATCGAAATTCACCAATAGCAGCACAAAAAAGATAGATCTCTTCAAAAAATTCGCGCTAGTGAAAAAATCCTTGCATCTTCTCATCCTGCACAAAGAACCTCATGCAAACTTCTGCCAATAGCTGAGCTTTGAGTTATTGTGTAGCTCCTCTTGGATGACCAGCTGAAGACATAGTGTTCACATGCGCAGAACTTGACAGCCAGTTAGAAAACCTCAGTAAGTTAAAGCCACAGCTTCTTTGTATTTAAAGAATTCACCAATATGTTAAACGAGGTCCTTGGAAGATCAAATCTGAAGAAATAGAATCTCTTCAATAATTAATACCTCCAAATAGTGATTTGTGTTTTAGAAAGGAAAGAGAGTCAACAAGGTCCACATGGAGCAACAAACACGATGGTTGGACCAAAAATCCGTTATTATAGAACAAAATTCATAAGATTTTCCCATGATTACAAGATTCTGATGTAAGTTTGGGACATATTTATAGTTTTTTCTTTCCGTTGTAAAAATTACAAAGCTCACTTGAGATGACTGACCAAACGGAGCGCTGTGAACAAACGGAAATACAAATAACTCCTAAACTTCTGATGAGTTGTGCAGATGAATATCTCCGAAAGCAACCACTTGAAGTTAACGATTGCTAGTATTTCATTGCAACAATCTATTCCATCCCTCTTCCTTACACCAATTATGAATTCCCCCAATAAAAACACTAGAGCACCATCCAAAGAATTCTACATATCGCCCTGTAATTCACCAGCAGTATTCATTTGGCATTCCACCGAGCTGGAATTCCCCCCCACTCCTCCCCCTCTAGAATAAATTTCCATCTCCAATTTCCCGGAGTTAAAACCTCTAAATTTTCTTCACACGTCGTTGGAACATATTGATGTTATGCTAATTCTGGAGCACCGTAGCCTTCCCAACGACGTGAAATAAACGCTATACAGCGCCGCCACTATCGTTGGCATATTTCATTAGAGAGAACCGGTGGATATGCAGCAATACACAGGGCGGCATGCAGTAAACCATTCCAATTTTGCTGTCATTAAGTCCTTATGCAGTTTGCAAGACTACGCCAACTTGGAATGCGGATATTCGGCTAGGAATGTTTTAGATTAGATGATATTAGTTGTCGCAGGCGTTGATACTGGGATTTAGACGACTATAAAACGACCAGGGTTCTGTTCGAGGCACCTTCGAATGATGAATTACTTCACGCTACGTAATTTTCTAATTTCGAGCCAGAATAGTCTTAAACTATGAGGTTTGACTTACTGATGACATATTCGTAGACAAGTTTCAAACGGAAACTTGAAATGTTCAAGGTAGGTTCTGATATCGGAGTATATTAAAGGGTTTTTTTTTTAGAGTTATAAAACTTTAAATTGCAATAAAACAACGATGGATTATTCGATTGACATGAATTTCATTTATCCGCAAGATAATCTTGTGGCATTACATTTTAAATATGATTTCTGGCATATCACCGCCACGGCTGGCTCGGATGTAGTCCAATCTGGACGTCCAATTTTCGATTACTTCTTCCAACATTTGTGGCCGTATATCGGCAATAACACGGCGAATGTTGTCTTCCAAATGGTCAAGGGTTTGTGGCTTATCCGCATAGACCAATGACTTTACATAGCCCCACAGAAAGTAGTCTAGCGGTATTAAATCACAAGATCTTGGAGGCCAATTCACAAGTTCAAAACGTGAAATTAGGTGGCCACCAAACGTGTCTTTCAATAAATCGATCGTGGCACGAGCTGTGTGACATGTTGCGCCGTTTTGTTGGAACCACGGCTCCTAGACCAATGATTCCACCAGCCCATAAAGCGCAACAAACAGTCAGTTTTTCTGGATGTAACGGTGTTTCGACATACACTTGAGGATTAGCTTCACTCCAAATGCGGCAGTTTTGTTTGTTGACGTAGCCATTCAACCAGTGCGCTTCATCGCTAAACAAAATAAAATGGACGTAGTGCGCGATACGTATTCCGCATAGAACCATTATTTTCGAAATGAAATTGCACTATTTGCAAGCGTTGTTCAGGCGTGAGTCTATTCATGATAAATTGCCATACCAAACTGAGAATAAATCACTTGACAGCTGTTAAATTGGTCGCCATCTTGAACAGTAACACCAACTTAAAGTTATTTACCTCGAAAAAAAAAACACCCGTTATAATCGAAATATTCAGCTCCCTCCAAGTGACTTTGGATATACTATACTAAACATAAATAGAGGGAGCATATTTCATTTTCAATGAGCAAATTTTGTCCTCAACATGAAATATCAGATTTTTCTCATATCAACTCAAAATATATTGAAATAAATACCTAAATATATTAGAAATTCAGAAAACAAACTTCAAGCGCGTTAAACGACCGGAAACAACCGATGACACTAGGAGAGTTGCCAAACCTTGGATTTCATCAGGTGAATACAGAAAATATATACCTTTTTCTCATGATTTCAGACATTCCCAATGGAAAATAATAAACCTTAGCGAAAAATTTGCTATTATTTCTGCGAAGCAACCCCTCCCCTCCCGTATCGAACGATTAAACCGGAGAAAATCCGGGAGGGCATTTCCGCGATCGGGGATTTTCAATTAAATTTTCCGTCCGAAATGAACAAATTTCCGAATCGAGATTCTGGCTTAATGAGTTCGTCCCTCTTCTTAATTGCCGCCGGGGGTTATCACGTGACGTGCAGGTGTCCCGCGATTCTGTGCTCAACGTTTCGTCCTACGGGTCTTTGTTTCGGCCTCCCGTTTCCGACGATGGTGCCTTGGGATTCTTCCGGGACCAGAATAACGGCTCTCTTTCAGCGTACAACCGTTTGATAAGGGGCGGTTTCCGATATGAGAACATCCGGTTTCATAGCGGAGTGGCGGCCATGTTTGAAATGGTTGAAACGTCAAAAGATGTTATTTTTGTGAAATTACGTTACGACAAAATGAAGCTCTCGAAGACAGGCTTGGAATGTAATGAGCTGCAAGTTATTTTCTGAAGAGTTGCTGTGGTAGGGTTACTACTCATTCCTCTTTCAATGAAGCCACTTTATACCTAAATATCTCTTTAAGATATTTCATTTCACCGCTACCTATTGGGCCCCCATCATGTCTCACTATTATTCGTTGTAAGCTATAGCTTACTCCAGTTCCAGAGTTCCAAGGAACTACTGTATCTGGTATTGCTTCAAGGAGCTCACTTCTGCAAGTCTCTTTTCCCAAGCGTTTTTTACCTTGGCTAGCAAATCCAAGGCATTCCGTCACCAGGTGATCCGAAGTTTCGTCCTTCTCTCCACATAATCTCATTTCGGCAAGTCTCTTTTCCCAAGCAATTTTACCTTGGCTAGCGAAGCCAAGGAATTTCGTCACCAGGTGATCCGAAGTTTCTTCCTCCTTCCCACAGAATCTGCATTTGTCGTTTTCTGCTGGACTCCTACTCATGAGATGTTTCTTGAGGTGGCAATGATCTGTAAAGAATCCAGTGAGGAGGTGTAGCATATTTTTGCTGAGATCCAGATATTTCTCAGTAACAAAATTTTGAAGAAACTTTTTGGAATGACTCAAACCAAGAAGATTTCGCCAGAGTGTTTTTTTCCGGTTTTTTCCTTGTTCTGAATTTCTTCCTTATAGGTACATCTACCCATATCTGATAAAGGTTGTAGACCAATTATAGGAGTTTGTGCAAGTGTGTTGGCCACTTCGTTTCCTTCAATAACATACTTTGTTCACTTTTAATTACTCATTTATTATTGCCATCAAGATAAAAGTCTTGCATGGTATTGCAAGCAATTTATGGTTTTCCTAATATCCTAGGACAGCCTTTCTATAGAATTTATTTATTTATTGCCCATTTAGGATACAAACAGTTAAAAATTTACCAACAGAGTATCCACTTAATATTATAATAGGTACAGAAACAACTCGTTGAAATAAAAGGAAAAAAAAATCCCCCTAACCCGACATGAAAAAGTGTTTTAAGAGTTTTAGAATGTTCAAGCTGTTACCTCACGTGTAAGAACTTTGAGTTAATGACATCAATAAAGAATCAAAAATGAACGAGTTAGATATTGAAAAAAATGAAGAGGCCAACACACTTGCCAGAGAAGGAGCACAAATTCCTCTTATTGGTCAAGAACCTTTCTGTGATATGGGTGAATGTATCTATAAGAGAAAAATAATATAATAAGGAAAAAACCGAAAGAAAATTACTCTAGCAAGAAATTTTCTTGTGTTTAATTATTCCAAAGTGTTTCTTCAAAACGATGATACTGAGAGATATCTGGATTTTAGCAAGAAAGTGCTACACCTCCTATATCATGTTTGTTGCCAATGGTACTGGCTTCAGAGCAGGAAGACTCTCTGAATAATGTTTCATTCAAGAATGCTCAATATGATTACACACGATTGATAGCCCTAAAAAAATTTAAAAAACTTCAATGATCAATGAAGAATGCTTCCTGGTTCAGAAGTTATAATGATATTACAATTGTAAATTTTATCGCTGGGTCTACCTTGAACACCCTATAACTTGAGAATTAGCATTGACCATAGTCTTTTCATCAGCTTGTCTCATTGAAGGCATTATAAAGGATCTACAAAAAGCAATACCAATATTTGAGATTAACCAGTAACCATTTTTCATAAGGAGAACATTGAATCTGTAAATTATCTTCCTCTTTAAAAACCAAATCAGTGACCACCAGACAAAATCACCTCAACCCCGATAACTCACCAACCTAGCACAGCCAATTCCACCTAAAGAAGACCCCCCTCACTCCAACATCCCCGCGCAGCGACAAGTTATCATGAGCCCAACGAAGATGATAAACCAAATGAAAATTTATGCCCAGACGTGATATAGGTAACGGCCTACTACGGCTTGAATAATGACCTCCCGGGAAAAAATATCCTTCCGAAAATTGTACGTGCGAACGCCGCCAGCCGAATATTTCACGCCCGGAAAATATTCCATTTTATCGCCTATAACTCATAATCCGGCCGGCTCTCTCACACGATCACTTCGGCACCGAAAACAAATCATGACTTCCGCGCCCAATTTATCGCTCCCCTTGTATATTGAGAGCTCCTCATTGCCGCGCGCGATGAAATATCGCTCCGATGCCGATGGGAGGGGGGTAATTGAATTTTTACAACTGCGCGTCAGCGTCTTTTTTGATATCGTAATTATCGGATTGAGATGTTTTTGGGTCGTTGTTGGAGTTGGATGATTTGGTTTTTAATTTGGTCACGTTGAATCGGGAAGTGTGTGAGAACTTTATCGACCGGTACTTCCACTTGCGGATAAATGAATATAAACTGACGGTGTGAACATAGCTGCCTACTGTTCACTGGTGAAGTTATCGATATGTCGACATCCCGGTGCTTAAGCTCAATGGCGTGTACAGAGTGTCCCGAATTCGATGCACACTGAGAATATCTTGAGTATTAGACTTACAGAAAAAATCTTCAAGGTCCACTGATCTCTTTTTTCGAAATAATAAGATATAAGCAAGCAGATCGAAGATATCAATATTCGTTCTGGAGTCACGGGGCGTTTTTTGAAAAATCACTGTCAAATATTTCGCCATATCTATGATCCGTTATAAGTATCCTATGAACCTTGAAAATTACTGAAAAAAAAAACATATTTTCCGAATATCTCGAACAGAAACCAAGATAAAGCGAAACCTTAATTTAATTTAATTTAATAGTTTGAAACCATTTTCGGCACAAAATTCGAAAAATACTAGCATTGAAACAAAGTAAACTGTTCAAAATAAGTTCAAAATCCAAAGACCAGCATGACGATGAAAGAGATGGAAGAGAAAAAGTTTTCGAAGATGCAGAAGTGGAGGCATTACTTGATCAAGACTCGTGTCAAACGCAACAAGAATTGACAGGATCATCAGGAGTGACGCAACAAGCCATTTCAAAACGCCTAAAAGTAATTGGAATGATTCAGAAACAAGAGAATTGGGTGTCTCACGAGTTGAAGCCGAGAGATGTTGAACGGCGTTTGTTTGCTTGTGAACAGCTGTTTGCAAGGCAAAGACGAAAGAGATTTCTGCATTGTATTGTGACTGGAGACGAAAAATGGGTTCATTACGATAATCCCAAGCGCAGAACATCATGAAGATATCCCGACCATGCTTCCACTTCGACGGTCAAACCGAAAAATTACGGTTCCAAGGCCATGCTCAGTATTTGGGGGGACCAGCTAGGCATAGAGTATTATGAGTTGTTGAAAGCGACTGAAACAATCATAAGCGATCGTTATCGAAAGCAATTCATGCGTTTGAATCGAGCATTAAAAGACAAACGGTCGCAATACAACGAGAGACATACTAAAGTGATTTCACAACATGAAAATGCTCTAACCCATGTTGCAAATATTATAGTCGTCCATCTCCTTTCATTTTAGACAGCATAGCAATGTAACAGAGAAAATCAATTCCATCTACATTGAACAGAATCGTCATTTAGTCCTCAAGTTCTTAATCAATGGCTGTTATATATTCTGCCCGACATTTCCTTGTTCTATTTCATCTTCATCGAATCAAGATTAAAGCTTCGCTGAACAGAACTGCTTCTCATTTATTCAATTGACTTTTCCCTCTTGCTTTATCTTCAGATAAAATAACTGTTTCTGGGATGAATACCAGATATTTATGTTTATGATACGATCGGCGGATTCATCGACTCCTTTTCCAGTATGATTTTCATGAGTCTTATTTTGTTTATTTTTTTCAATTATAAATCTTAGCTCATTAATCAAGGATCACTTTTTGATCGTTATCCAGAGCTTTTATCGACCTTCACAAGATCTACTTGTAACGGGTGTTTTTTTTTCGAGGTAAATAACTTTAAGTTGGCATTACTGTTCAAGATGGCGACCGATTTAACAGCTGCCTAATAATTTATTCTCAGTTTGGTTTGGTAATTCATCATAAATAGACTCACGCCTGAACAACGCTTGCAAATTGTGCAATTTCATTTCGAAAATAATGGTTCTGTGCGGAGTACGTATCGCGCACTACGTCCATTTAATTTTGTTTAGCGATGAAGCGCACTTCTGGTTGAATGACTACGTCAACAAACAAAACTGCCGCATTTGGAGTGAATCTAATGCTCAAGTGTATGTCGAAACACCGTTACATCCAGAAAAACAGACTGTTTGGTGCGCTTTATGGGCTGGTGGAATCATTGGTCCGTACTTCTTCAAAAACGATGATGGCCAGAACGTTACAGTCAATGGTGCTCGGTATAGAGCCATGATTACAAACTTTTTCATTCCTGAATTGAACAACCATGATTTCCAGGAGCTGTGGTTCCAAAAAAACGGCGCAACATGTCACACAGCTCGTGCCACAATCGATTTATTGAAAGACACGTTTGATGACCGCCTAATTTCACGTTTTGGACCAGTGAATTGGACTCCAAGATATTGTGATTTAACACCACTAGACTACTTTCTGTGGGGCTATGTTAAGTCATTGGTATATGCGGATAAGCCACAAACCCTTGACCATTTGAATGACAACATTCGCCGTGTTATTGCCGATATACGGCCACAAATGTTGGAAAAAGTCATCGATAATTGGACGTCCGAGCCAACCGTGGCGGTTATGTGCCAGAAATCATATTTAAAATATAATACCACAAGATTATCTTGCGGATAAATAAAATTCATGTCAATCGAATACTCCATCGTTGTTTTATAGCAATTTAAAGTTCTATAGCTCTAAAAAAACACCCTTTATATGTATTTTGTAATAATTAATTACATTGCATTGATCTTTAAGTATCGTACCTATGGCTGAAATCAAAGAGTGTTGGCAAAAAAATTGTTGTAAACATTGAAATATTCTTGTAAGTTATTTTGTTTTATCGCCAATGACAAGTTTTCAAAAACCCATCCTCTATGTAATATGAACAGATGATGCTGAACAGAAAAATGACGAAATAAAAAAACCCATTTCGTTTTTAATATTCGAAAGAATTCTCTCATACGAAATGAAATGGCAAAATAATCACAGTGAAAATCTTTCCACCATTTCAGAATACCTTTAGGAAATGAGCTTCATTATTTGAATAAATAATTGGTCCCGTGGAAAAGATTAATGTTTAATTTGTACCTCAATTAACCTCTATGCTTTCAGGGTGTACAGGTATGTGAATATAACGTACCCGAGAGTTTCCCTCCTCTAATTTAAAGTGTTATACAGTGAGAAAGGACTCCGTAGTATTCATTTTCATTTTGATGTAAATGAATAACTGTAGAAAAAGGGTTACTCATGCAAACATACTCTATTCACGTTGGAGACTGTTTATTCTAGCATGGAAATTAACTTTATTATAGATCGTGACTATTCAGGATAATTAGATCCTATTTACCTTGGCAAACGAATGGTGAGGTAACTGGCGCATTCATCATTCCGCAATAACTACCCCGAAATACCGGGTGTTTCGGATTCGTAGGTTTCTTGGAACACATTGATTTTTTCTTGGTTTGAATGATAGAATTTCCACCTCACGCCTGAAATGTCATTAGATTCAGTGAAAACCAGTCACATGGCAAATAAATGTACTTGATTTCGCTAAATTACTTTACCAACTCTTCAGATTGAGCAACTAAAGAGTTTTCCGACAAGAGAATTTATTTTGAATATCAAGGGTGTTTTTAGAGCTATAGAACTTTAAATTGCAATAAAACAACGATGGATTATTCGATTGACGTGAATTTTATTTATCCGCAAGATAATCATGTGGCATTACATTAACTCATGGGGTGCAAATTAGCACTCAGACAATAAAAAATCGCTCTTTTTTTTTTGGATTTTGCTCTCTCGCAAAATCCAAACGCGCCCTTCGATGGGCTGGGGTAAGAGCTGGGCCTCTTGCCGCGACACGAGGCCTCAAATCATATTCTCTGAGGCGATTTCTTATTGTCTGAGTGCTAATTTGCACCCCATGAGTTTGCTCAAGCTGATTTTGTAGGAGGCGAGCGGTTGCAAACCGTTGTCTCAACGAAGAAACTCTCAAGTAACGTTCTTGAACGGCAGTTGGTACCCGTGGTCTACCCTGTCCTGGTCTTCGGACATTCATACTTGTCTCCCTGAATCGCTGCAACATTCTGTACACACTTGTATGGGAAACTCCAAACCTTTCTGCAATTCTTGTGTATGTCCACCCTTCTTCTCGCAAAACTACCGCTTGGGCACATTCCTCTTGGGTCAAATTGCGTGTTTCGCGTTGCATAGCGATCGAGAGTAGAAAATCAAACGAAAAGAAAACTATTGATCAGAATGGAGCCAATACATTCAAAATCTGATAATCTGATCTTTTTTTATTCCTGCTGGGAAAAAACATCTGTATTGAAGAAAAACGTTGAAAGTGGATAACATATGCATGCATAATTCTGATAAAAATAATTATCATTGAGAACACCTTCAGTTGTAGAATAAATTTGAGATTTCCATAATGTGCGTTAATTTTTTTGCGCAATGTATTATATCGTGAGTAATCAAGACAGCTGTATTCTGCTAGGATCACTATTTCCTTACGTCTTCATTCCCTAGGATGGTAGCACTTTTCACTTTCAATCCAATTTCAAATTTCTTGAACGAATAAACCAAAACAATAATATGACTAGTTAAAAACGTGAAAATTCATACCTCTCAGAAATTTCAAGACAACGTAGACTCTAGAGAAAATGGAACAATTGCCTGAATTGTTAATGAAATTCCAGGCTATGTTTTACATGGGAAATAATTCAGTAGATTGCTTTGTGACAACCGAGTTTCTTAATTAACCTCATTAGGGAGCAGTATCGCAAAACGAGTAAACTCGAGGCTGCGAGCAACCTTTGATATAGGGTTTAGGTTCCTATAATTTACACACACACTGACAGAGATTTCAGCTAGTTACTCATATATGGCTTCCATGATGTAACTCAATAATGGAAGTTGGAAAACGGTCAAAGGTTATTTCGTCAGGTGGTTTTCTATGGGTCTCAGAATTTAGAGTCTCTTCTTTCATATAGAGGGTGTTTTTTTAGAGCCATAGAACTTTAAATTGCAATAAAACAACGATGGATTATTCGATTGACATGAATTTTATTTATCCGCAAGATGATCTTGTGGCATTACATTTTAAATATGATTTCTGGCATATGACCACCATGGCTCGGATGTAGTCCAATCTGGACGTCCAATTTTCGATGAATTTTTCCAACATTTGTGGTCGTATATCGGCAATAACATGGCGAATATTGTCTTCCGAATGGTCAAGCGTTTGTGGCTTATCCGCATAGACCAATGACTTCACATAGCCCCACAGAAAGTAGCGGTGTTAAATCACAAGATCTTGGAGGCCAATTCACAGGTACAAAACGTGAAATTAGGCGGTCACCAAACGTGTCCTTCAATAAATCGATTGTGGCACGAGCTGTGTGACATGTTGCGCCGTCATGTTGCAACCACAGCTCCTGGACATCATGGTTGTTCAATTCAGGAACGAAAAAGTTAGTAATCATGGCTCTATACCGATTACAATTGACTGTAACGTTCTGGCCATCATCGTTTTTGAAGAAGTACGGACCAATGATTCCACCAGCCCATAAAGCGCACCAAACAGTCAGTTTTTCTGGATGTAACGGTGTTTCGACATACACTTGAAGATTAGCTTCACTCTGTTTGTTGACGTAGCCATTCAACCAGAAGTGTGCTTCATCGCTAAACAAATTTCGCTTATGAAAATCGGGAACAACGGCAATCTCATTTTGCACCATTTGCAAGCGTTGTTCAGGAGTGAGTCTATTCATGATGAATTGCCAAACCAAACTGAGAATAAATCACTTGACAGCTGTTAAATCGGTCGCCATCTTGAACAGTAATGCCAACTTAAAGTTATATACCTCGAAAAAAAACACCACGTTATATTTGACATACCTGACCCAGACAGGTAACGAACCGCCACTGAACGTTGTCCAGCTCAGCATGGACAAACATTTCTTCGTATCTCGAATTTCCACACGAAATACCTCGCATCTCGTACGTACCATCGAATCAAATGCAACAACAGCGAAACCCCACCACGTATCGCAAACAGAATGCAGAAACGAAACAAATGAAACGGCCTCAGCATCCGGACCAGAATTCCAGCGGATGAAACCGGTCAGTGACGGGTTGATTTTCTCTCGTGACTTCATCGAGTTTCACATGGACTGAGCGGTCTTTATATCTGTCTCCCTTCTGAGCTGTCGGATCTGATCGCTCTACAAGTTCGTTAAAATATTTGTCATTTTCGAATTTTGAGTCGGGATTGGTCTCAAATGGTGAGGTGCAAAGCACTGATGACGAATCCGTCCTCAAATTCGACTCTTTTCGGCCGTAAACATGGAAAAAATCACCATCCTTCCCTATTCTCCCAATCTCCTGATTTAAGCAAAATCGAGTCAGATTGAACTAACTCGGAATGTAGTTTGTAGTAAAGGGTGTTTTTTTTTAGAGCTATAGAATATTAAATTGCGTCCGTAAGCGATAGCAGCTTATAGAAAATTATGAAATTTTTTTTCGAAAATGTCAATTTTAGGCTATAATTTCTGGAATAATGGAATAATCGCCCAACTGCAAGCACTTTCATGATCTACGTGAACGCATCAATCGATAAAGAGGTATATTTTTCCCAAGAAGGAACTTTTAAGTTTTTCAAATTTTCTAAGGCTTGGGGGCCGCCCAGATCCCCCGATCTTTCGCCCATAGTTCGGCCCATGTTTGGGACATCGTAGGTAGAAGGCTTGAAAATTTACCCCAGCCCCCATGGACTTTGGCGACTCTTAGACATGAAATACAGGTAGCTTGGGATAGTATCCCTCAAGAAGAAATAGACCATCTTATTGCATCAATGCCGAGACGTGTTGGGGAGTGTATAGATAATCGCGGTTGACAAACACATTATTAACAAATTTATTCAACAAAATTGTAAATCCTTCGTTTTTTCTCCAGATTTCAATCATTTACTCCTTGCTATACTATCTATATTTTAATAAAAAAATTTTACATTTAAAAAGCACCTTCTGGGTGTTGCAGTTTCTTTGTCAGTTAGTATATTTCAAGAATCATCCAATAGTAATAATTCAATAATCACTTCCGCTATCCAGCTATCTCCAAAAATCGAGAGATCGCAGAACGAGCCTAATAATGAACAAAAATTCGCGGAAATAATTTCCGTGGCACACTACGCATCTCCGGAATTATCCGAATCGACAGATGGGATCCCGGAGAATTTATCGATGCTCCCATATTCATCCCACCTAGCGACGGGATTGTGATACGTATGGTTCGGTAAAAAAGGAATGACTTCTTATTTGCACTCCGGAATTTCCCAGGGGGTTCGTTGAAAAATTGCAGATTCCAGACTACGCCATTGATTTCCCCGCGATGAAAATCCGGACTGACGTCTTCCTACGTATTTGCATGGGAGGAAAGTCATGGCGAACTAGATTTTGTGAATATTTGATGGATTGGGTTCTTACTTGATGGAAATGCGTTATCGAATAAAATAAAATAATTTCAAAAAGTAATTTAATGTTGAAAAATATTGATCCTAATACTCGGAGTCATAAACATAGATAGAGGGAGCATATGTCATGTTCAATAAGCAAATTTTTTCCCCAACATAAACTATCAAATTTGACATGAAGCGCGCGGAAATGAAAACATATCAGTGATACAATATTTCACTCAATTCGAAAGTTTCTCCACAAAGAACGCACTTCTTATGTCCTATAGTGAATTAACGTTTCATATTAACTCAAAAAATATTGAAATAAATACTTAAATTCAGAAAACAAACTTCAAGCGCGCCAAACGATGTGAACAAACTGTTGACACTAGGAGAGCAACAGTGGCCTTGGATTTCAGCAGGTAGATACAGAAAATAATAACTATTAATTTTATTATAAATTCGACAATTAGGAAAAATATCGGATTTCAAATATTCAAATTTGCATATTTAATCGGGAATCACTCAAATACATATATTTCATTCAATGTAATAAACATTCATAACGATATAGTAAAATTGTGGATTTGAAAATATATCACAATCCGACATCGCTATCTAACCATGTTTGGGACATATAAAAATTGCGTATCTATACTCCCTCTATCTATGTTGGTTAGTCAATGGACTGATATCACAGACTGATTTTAAGAAATTTTTGTCGATCTAAGCTTTGTGCGGTTATTTTTGTTTTATTTTATATGTCAGAGCTGTGACGAGAAATGAATGAACGTATTTTGAGCACTTAGCACTTGAAAAAAAGGGCTTCGTGCATTAAGCACCAATTTCCACAAGAGACTCGCGAATACGAAGCACTTAGTATGAGTAATTCGATATTTTGAGAATGAACACTTGAAAAAAAGTTAGTCGAGCACTAAGCACTAATTTTCACAAAAGACTCGCGAATACTAGGCACTTTGTAAAAGTAATTCGATATTTCGAGTACTAAGCTCTTTGTTGGGAACTGTTGAAAGTGAAGTTTTCAATCGAAATAAATATTATACTCATTCAACTTAATATGTAAGATCCTAGACAGGTAAAGAATCTTTAGCAGATCTTCATTGAAGCGAACTGTTTCAAAATAGTACCTAAATTTTAGGGAATACAAAAAAATAAGCTCATTATATTCCATAGTAAAACATCTGGACAAAAAGTAAAGTAAAATGACTCGAGAATTATTTTTCTCATTCATTCAACGGAATATTCAATTTTTAATGAATTGAAGTTAAAATTGTAGAATTGGTTTATTTTTCAAAATATAAAAAAAAAGAATTGTAAAATGTATCATTCATATCAGTTTTCTTGGGAACTTTGTTCCAAATGAACTCTATATTGTAGGTTATTTGGGTAATTATATTATTTTTTTAAGTGTTTAGAGGTTTATGCTATATTTCATAAATACCAATTCCAACAATCTCGCAAAAGCTCCTATCTTCGCGTGAGTGCTTTTCCAATTTTTCATCACAATATCATCGTCGGTCTTATAAATTCACAAGACTCAGAAAATTCCAGGCATGTGCCACGTAAATCTGAAATTATTTCCACGAATTTCAGTTCATTATATTACGCTCATATTCTACTACCTCTCAATTTTTGTCGATAGCAAGGGAGCGAAAGAGCTTTTCTTTATTGCGTTAGTTATTTCAGGAAGTCATTTCACTGAACATACTCGAGTGATAGCTGAATATGTGATGGAATTGCTTACATAAAACAGGGAATATCTTATTTGTAAATTGCACCTCGTTCGGGAGATACGTCATTGATTGCCCAATTCAGGTTTTAGTAGTGACTAAAAAATTAAATAGTACAGGATGTTTTCATGAAGTTATAGGATCGAGACATAATACCAGATATACTCTATTTCTTGAAACTAAAATGATAATCGTGGTTCATTGCCATCGTTAAAATTGATAAAAATACTTCATACGACTTGAAGATCATAGATTCAGAAAGAACAACTCATACAAAAATAATAACGTAATACACATATCATAAAGTGAAGGATTTTCAAAAAAAAAGTTCCGCCAACTGGATAGCTGTAATTTTTTGAAGTTGTCATCTTTGATATTTAATAAGTGAAAAATACGCCATTACTAAAAATGAAACGATACATGCTTCAACAACGCAAGGATATAGTTAAAATTCAATACAATTATGGTGAACAATTTGCAGTCACTAAAGCACTATTGGGTCGACGTGAAGCACTTTCCTGGCCAGCAAGAGTGAAACTGGTAGAAAAATTTGAGATGTTGAGACAAATTGGTGATGTGCAGAATCGAAACCGTGTGCCTAGCTCAAGAACAACTTAGAGTATTGCTACTGTAGCGTTTGGATTTTGCGAGAGAGCATATCCATTGGGAAGAGTTCTCTTCACAGATGAGTCTAGATTCTGCCTCTACCATTGTGATCGACGTTTCCTTGTATACAGACGTCCACATGAAAGATATGCTCTGTGCAATTTCCTGAATACTACTGGTTTCGGGGGAGGATCGATTATGGTATGGGGTGGAATATCTTTGACTGCTCGCACAGACCTAGTGGTCGTTGATAATGGAGCTATGAATGCTGATAGGTATATAAGGAACATTCTTGAAGAGCATGTAGTGCCATTTGCCCCATACATTGGTGAAAATTTCATTTTTATGGACGATAATGCCAGACTCCATCGTGCGCGCATCGTTCAGGAGTACCTTGAAGAGGTTGAAGTCTCTCGAATGGAATGGCCAGCAAAAAGTCCAGATCTCAATCCGATTGAGCAGGTTTGGGACAACCTCAATAGAAGGCTGAGAAGTTCAGAAAATCATCCAGCTACTCTTAATGACTTAGGAATCCAACTCAGAGAAATCTGGGAAGGATTAGATCAGAATATTTTAAGATCACTCATTTTGAGTATGAACCAGCGTTGCCGAGCTGTAACTAACGCAAGGGGGGAAATACCTAGTATTAAATCACTTATCAGCATTCCAGTATTTTGAAAATTGTTTATTTCTCTTCTTTCACATAAGATTCGGTGAAATCCTGAATTTTTCTTCCATTTAATGTGTCTTGTTTCGTTCAAAACCTTCCCGAGAGAACATAAAAAATAAGTTATAAAATCAATGTAGAGTTGACTTTCATTAAAATTGAGATTTTCAGAATGTGCGTTAAATTTTTTGAGCAGATTTTACCTAGAGCCTCTAAACGATATATTTTCAGAGAGGCAGAGTTATCACTCAAGCAAAATCCCCTGAAGCAGCAACTTCCTCAAACGAATCGATATGTCGAGGTTAATTGCTTGTTCCTTTTAATATTTCATTCTCTCAACGACCCAATCGATACCTTCCCCATGCCAATGATGAATTATTGTCGATGTAATTGGATCTGGCTAACAAAGTGTTTCGTAATAACAATCACCTGTTTAACGTCGATATCGAATCGACTACCACTTTGATTCTGAAACCGTGAAGGGATGTCAACCCTTCTCCTCTCTCCTCGACCCCTAGGAGGCATCAGGGGATCGCTCCAAACTTTAGGGGAGAGGCTGTGAGGAGCGATCTCAGGAAACGGTCATCTTGGCACTCAGATAATTGCTTTCTGGTGTGGTTGCCTGGTAATCGGCAAATATGGCCTAATAACAATAAAAAGCGCCATTACAGTGATTGCAGCGTTCGGAAATCGATGAACTTTCTATGTTTACTTGGCTTTTATGTTTTGGGTTACTTGGGATTAGTTCGTTAACGACGTAGATTTAGTTCTAGGGATCCAGAAGGACATTAGTGTTAGATGCTGCTTGTGCTTATTCGATGAAAATTGAGGTCTCCGTCGAATTAGGATAAAATTATTGTTATTATTGATTATTGTTATATTCAACCTGTAAATGGTGTTCAAAATTCGATGTTCTCTAGAGGAATCTCGAGAAATGTAAGACTTAAAAAAAAATAATCTTTAAGGACCCAATCTATCGAAAAGATACCAAGCTATAGCGAAATAGTTGAAACAATCATTTTTCCAAAAGAGCATGCAACTCGAGAACAAATCAACATATCCATGATGTGCCTCTAGATGTCTTATTATTTCGAAAAATATGATCGCGGGTCCTTGAAAAATTTTTCTCTAAGTCTTATAGCTCTCGAGATACTTCGAGTGAGCTTCGAAACAACCTGTACACATTTGGATATTCTAAGAATATTATGGTTTACAACTCTGCTTCCACCGTTTTGCAATATTTAGCTGTAGCGGTAAGTGGTAGTCAAAATGAATGGATCGTAGATGTCATACAATAACTTTAGGTATTTGTAAATATAATGCCATCGAATTATTAGTCGATTTGTGTCTGCATCATGAAGTTCTTTTCGACTAAACATGTCAGCTTACTAGACAAATTCTCGTCATTTGCGGGAGGTTTTAATTTTCTGCTTTAGTATGAAGAAATCTGCGGCTGAGGCTCATCGAATGTTCTAAAATACTTATGGTGAGGCCGCTATTAGTGAAAGAACGTACCGAGAGTGGTTTCATTGCTTCATGAACGGTGATTTTTGACGTCGAAGACCAGCATGGCGGTGAAAGAGAGAAGTTTTTCGAAGATTCAGAATTGGTGCCATGACTTGATCAAGATTCGTGTCAAACGCAACAAGAATTAGCATTATCATTGGGAATTATGCAACAAGCCATTTCAAAACGCCTCAAAGTCATGGGAATGATTCAGAAACAACGAAAATGGGTACCATTCGAGTTGAAGCCGATACATGTTGAGCGGCGTTTGTTTACTTGTGGACAGCTGCTTCCAAGGCAAAGACGGAAAGGATTTCTGTATCGCATTGTGAGTGAAGACGAACAATGGGTTCATTACGATAATTCCAAGCAAACAAAATCATGGGGATATCCCAGCCATGTTTTCACGTCGACGGCCAAACCGAATATTCACGGTTCCAATGTCATGCTCAGTATTTTCTGGGACCAGGTCGGCGTAGTGTGTTATGAATTGTTGAAACCGACTGAAACAATCACAGGCGATCGTTATCGGACGAAATTACTACTTTGAGCCGAACATTGAAAAACAAACGGACGCAATACAACATGTTGAAGTGATTTCACAGCTCGACCCGATGTTGCGGAATTGGTCAAGACATCGGACTATCACTAGTCTCAATCAATGGCACACGGCCTGGCTGACCTGAACTTCCAGTCTTAGGAAGAAGTGAAAAATTGGATCGATTCGTGGATCGCTTCAAAAGATGACCAGTTTTTTCAATGCGGGATTCGTACGCTGCCCGAAAGATGGGAGAAAGTAGTGTCCAGCGATGGACAATTCTTTGAATCATAAATGTATGTCCAGCTTTTTACAATAAAGTTTTGAATTTCGGAAAAAGCGGCGGAAGCAAAGTTGTACGTCTGGGTACATATTCTTCGTTCTGTTCCTGATGCTTCTTCGACCTATTACTCAGTAAAGTTCAGAAATTGTGAAGCGAAAAAGGATAAAACCGTAACTCCCTAGCAAAATTAGCATATCCGAACGTAACATACATACTTCATAACATGTATCCAGCCATGTGTGAAATACGCCAAAACGACGAATATAAAAAATGCATTTCTTCTTCCAGTATTTCGTCCTCCGTCAACGATGAAAATAGACAGCGACATGTTGGGTTTTCAACTCCCCAAGGACAACACCAAAAAACATTTTCGTTTTCTCCCTCAGCTGGACAAAGTCAAAAGGGAGAGTAGAGTGAGTCTTGAACTGCCTCAGGTAAAAAAGCATATCCAACACAATTCAGATTATCATGTTTATTGTCATATTTATTCAATATTAACATCCACATTAATTTTGTAACCACCGCTTATACAAAACAAAGACGTTAGTAAATTTATAGCATTATTTGTTATAGGTATGTACTAGTATTCAGTCCTATCAACTTCCTGGAAGTTGAAGGTTTGTTTTCCTTTTCCGAATGTTTCCTCCCAAGAATTTTAATCCAAAGCTTGGTGTTTAATCTAAAATTTTTATCTTCGGCCGTTGACTCCTAACTGCCCTTTTGTTGTTACCTCAAGTATATTTGCACTCTAGTTAGTGGAAATAATTTTTTTTTAAGTTTTTTTTTAATTCTTTTGTGAATACATGAAAACATTTCATTTTATGATGATAAAGCCTTCATTTCGCTCCTTTGAACAAGATAATTTTTATATAATTGCTAATATCTTATCAATGTTCCAATTTTTGGTCCCAATCTGCCAAAATATCAGATAAAAAATTATTGAGTTTCGCCTTGTCATCTTAATTTTTTCTGATTTTTTTTTCGATATATTTTCTTAGTTTCAATGTCGGAATATCATTAGCAGAAAAGACATATTTAATTCGAAGACAGACTCTTTTGTTTGTCAAAATTGTCAGACAGTCCCCAACAAAAAGGCATGCTTTGAGTCCTAACAATACCTATACTTTTATGTTCAGTTGAACTGTCAAAACTCATAGATTCCAAAGCAATTCCAATACTAATTCGTTTTTCAATTACATCTCTCCTCTTCAGAAGCAACAGTAATTGACCGCTTTTGTTAGGGAATTTCCATTGTTCTGATATCTTAATGAACATTTTCACTTTACTGGACACAGACAGAGACCAAGTTTCGGGCAGAACGTTGATTTGACAAAATGAATTCCTAATTATGTTACGTAATCAAGCGATTTGAAGAGGCCTTTAAGTTTTCTAACTAGTTGCTCGTAGTTTCAATCCATATTGTCTCTGGAGAATACTTCCACTACACTGACCAATCCGTTTTCCAAGTTCAGAGTTCATTCATAGAGAGATCTTCTTGGAAAGTCATCCGTCGGGAATAAAATGCCTTCTTTTAATTTAGGATCTTCAGGAATTTCTGTTCCAGGTATTTGAATTGTTCATTTCCTTCATTCGCAGTCTTAATTGAGTTTTTTGTAATTCCTAGTTTGATCTGGAGAGGATAGAAAAGCATTTGTGTGGACTCCAGTGCAGACTAAAATTTCAGATATTCAGTTTTGTAAATTCATATTCACTATAAAGTTTAGCGATAAATTCAAAATTTATTTCAGCAGGACAGGATTTCGAAAAACCAAAATTTTGATATTTTCTTGATATTATGTTATATATGAAATCTTCATTTGTTGGGTCGAATTTCAAGTTGCAGTAAAGTATAAATATGAAATTCAACTTTTCGCAATCTGAATATTTTTCAATATAAATTGTTAAAGTCAATACTGCCAAAGAAACTTCAGCGAAGTGCATTTTTGAATGAGTGTCTGAAGATACTGCGACGATCCTCTAAATTTTCAATACATTTTTCTGTAGAAAGATTCATCTTTGCTTTTGAAATAGGCTCGACCTCGTCAATTACTTTTTCATTATAGCTAAATTTCATTCCCTGGAGAATATTTTCAAGATCTGCAGGAAGCCAGTAATCATTGAGGTCTATATCTGGATACAGCTGTTTGGTCGAGTATTTGAAAGCGCAAAAATGAAAGGAACTAAGATGCAGTAACTTAACAGTTAATATTAATTGAGACATCTTGGATTGTGTTTATTTTTTCTCTATTCCTTCTATTTTCTAATTTTATTTTTCTCTACTATAGTATAAACTTTTATCTACTCGCAATTTTCATTTCTTCTATTTTTATCGTGTTTACAACTCTGTGAAGGCAAATCTATTTTTTCTATTAGTTATATCCAATCTATTAATGCAGCTGTAAACAGAAGAGCAACTTTCTCAGAACAAAAAACTTTTCCTCTTAGAGCTCTCCCCAAACAATTCTTCAAATCAGACACCCATTATCTACTTTCGAAATTAATAAAACCCAAAAGCTTTCTCGAGATCGTTGCCGGATCAAATAAATTAATTTTTCACATCCAATTTAGGCAAAGCGATATTATCCGGGAACTTGTTGAGGCAAAATTGTGCATCGAAAAAGGATTTTCAATAAGTTGGGCCCGATCGAGGCATTTAATTCAAAATCTCAGGGAAACTTTCATAATTTACCGGCCTGTTAAGTCCAACGCTATGCGAAAAGTTTCAGACGTAGAGCGGATTTTTTTTCGTCCGCTAGTTTTCCACGATTTTCTTCAATAATCCGGGGGGGGGGGGGGCGGAAAACCTTTTACGATGTTTCTCGGAGTGGCCCCACTTATTGCTTCCGAGCTTGTTCATTAAGAAACGCGTGGTTGTTTAATGAACGAAAAAGTTTGAAGGATGGAGTTTTCTGAGTGTGTTAGAGTGATTTATGTCAGGTGGAGTAATGAAATGATCGATGGAACGGAATGTCACACTTTTTGGGGACACTATCTGGTAGGTTTCTTGGTGTATAATCGAAAGTTACGGCAAAAATGTTCGTATTGAGACAGATATGTCGAAAGTTATAAAAAATGGCTTTATTTCATACTTAATTTTTGAATGATTGGAATCAACCTTTCTCGGATCATTTTAAGGAAAAAATTTCTATAAACATGCAAGCGCTTTATTTTCGAGGCACTGGGGTTTGAAATTTGATTTTTTTCAAGTTTTTTTTCACGTAGAATCTACCCATCACGAGATATTCAACTTAAATTTAATATGAATATTCCAATTTGGAGTTTTCATTTGTGATATTTCAATTTTGAATGCAAATCTACAGGGTGATATTTTTCCTGGAACAATGCCCGTATCTTTCCTTCAGAATTTTTTTGTTGGTATGGTAGTTAAAAAAATATGAGGAAAAACTGATGTAGTACTGATTTAGTAATACACCTTCAGGTTTCTTGTAGTTTTGTGATATCTGCTAACGATTTCGACAAAAAACTCAAACAATTTCCTATTAATCGGGAAAATTCAAATAAAGCTTAGTAGTTAATTATCAAATCTGTATTGAATATTAGTGAAGATTCTATAAAAACCTCACAAAAATATTGAACTACAAGAAACAATTTGTACCTCTAAAATGAATTATAGGACTTTTTCTGAATATTACCCAAAAAATCTCTCATTCTTCTTTGTACCTACAATTTAATTACACCCTGTATTCGATTATAATAAGGAAAATTACTTCTTCCATATAAAGTATGTACCGTAATAAAATATTTTACTGGTATTGCCCAATAATATACACAATATGTGGTGAAGGGTGAAAATGGCACCTGGTGTAACAGTCAAGAAATCCCAAAAACAAAAGGATGAACTCGTCCTCGAAGGAAATTCAGTAGAAGATGTTTCTAGATCAGCTGCTTTGATCCAACAGTCTAAAACAGTTAAAAATAAGGATATCAGAAAGTTTTTGGATGGTCTTTATGTGTCAGAAAAGACAACAGTTGTACAAGATGAAATTTAAATGAGAAAAAACCTTATATATTTTCCGAAATAAAAACGGTATTCTATCTATAAATGAAACTCGTTCATACCCATTCTTCAAACAACTGATATAGAGTCACCTAAGCTTCAATATCTCGATCCAGACCTGACTCTATCTTTCCAAATTTTGACACGTTTCTTTTGAAACTAACTGACAAGAATGAAAAATTGATATGGAACTGGCAGTGCCATCTGTGTGTGTGCCAGGCCCAAGACTAGAAACCCGAATGAGTGCATAAATTAACAAGCGCTCAACTTAACGCCAAGGTGAGGTCTTTTTCAAATCACATTTCTACCAATAAAACAACCTATTTTTTCTGTGAACAACAAAATGGTTGTATACATTTCCAATAAGATCCAACTCAGCATCCACAGCAAGTTCGATTCCATCACCCCCCTAACAATAATAGTTCTTCCCTTAAACTGTTGCTCTATATGTAAATCAAATAGAAGGCAGACCCGTCTCGAAAACAGCTCGGATGGAATTTCGTGAAGAGATATTCCCTCTAAAATATATAAAGTGTATCCTCTCTGTACGTTGGAAACCTGGATCCTCGCCCCCCGGAGATGCTGTTATAAATCTCGATAAGCACCCGGAGTCCTAGGAATGAAATTACCATGACAAAAATATACCTCATAAACTATTCATTTCGACTGCTGCATTTTTTTCTCCAGGCTGGATCCTCTTCCAGAACAATAAATCTGGATGGGCCGGAAAATTTTTGGAGAGATTGATAAGAACGAGGCCACGTCGTTACAGGAATGAGACCATCCATTGTGGCTTCCTGTTCCTAAGGGTAGATTATGCCGTTTCGCGTGCTGATTCTTTTCCAGAGATATTTTGGGTTGTGGGATGGGAATTTCTGCCGAATATTCATCTCATTTGGAGAGGGGGATGTTGAATCAGTCATTGTTAGGGTCCTGGGTTTTTATACGACAAAGATTGAAAGGAGAGAAGAATGGATTTGAAAGGGAAGATTGCTGGAAATTGATATCTTATCGTATGCCCTAGATTTGAGTTTGTACCTGCTTTTCGAGATGAGAAGATAATAACGAGTGTTTTTTTTCGAGGTATATAACTTTAAGTTGGCATTTCTGTTCAAGATGGCGACCGATTTAACAGCTGTCAAGTGATTTACTCTCAGTTTAGTTTGGCAATTCGTCATAAATAGACTCACGCCTGAACAACGCTTCCAATAAATGCAATTTTATTTCGAAAAAAATGGTTCTGTGCGGAATACGTATCGCGTACTACGTCCATTTCATTTTGTTTAGCGATGAAGCGCACTTCTGGTTGAATGGCTACGTCAACAAACAAAACTGCCGCATTTGGAGTGAAGCTAATCCTCAAGTGTATGTCGAAACACCGTTACATCTAAAAAAAACTGACTGTTTGGTGCGCTTTATTGGCTGATGGAATCATTGGTCCGTACTTCTTCAACAACGATGATGGCCAGAACGTTACAGTCAATGGTGATTGGTATAGAGCCATGATTACTAACTTTTTCATTCCTGAATTCAACAACCATGATGTCCAGGAACTGTGGTTCCAACAAGACGCCGCAATATGTCACACAGCTCGTGCCACAATCGATTTATTGAAAGACACGTTTGGTGACCGCTTAATTTCACGTTTTGGACCTGTAAATTGGCCATCAAAATCTTGTGATTTAACATCGCTAGACTACTTTCTGTGGGGCTATGTAAAGTGATTGGTCTATGCGGACAAGTCACAAACCCTTGACCATTTGGAAGACAACATTCGCCGTGTTATTGCCGATATACGGCTACAAATGTTGGAAAAAGTCATCGAAAATTGAACGTCCAGATTGTACTACATCCGAGCCAGCCGTCATATGCCAGAAATCATATTTAAAATGTAATGCCACAAGATTACTTCACCAAAATTTTCTTCTGAATCATTCGAGAGAAACCCACCAAGAATCTCGATATTTCACAGCCAATACTAATCATCCCTAAGTGTACCATAAAAAACCACCCCATTTGTGAAAAATATCATTCCTTCAAACTCGCACATCTCCCCACCCTAGTGTACCAACTTCTGTCGAAGTTTTTCAGCCGCACGTGACGTACAACTCTCGTCACGTGAGCAAAAATAAAATCTCACAGACATCTCATATTAGACAACTTCATGCTAATATCGTCTCCCCCCCCCCACTTCCTTTCTGAAGTCTTGTACCAACTTGCGCGATCAATCCCGTCGCGCGCAAAGGAACAACGACGACGTTCAACTTTTTAATGAAGGGGGCTGATTCGAGGGGGGCCACCAGCGCCCTCTGGAGCCTCACACTCAATGAATACATGGCGAAACAATGACCGGATAAGTGGATTAGACCAAGGTGAAACTCCCATTAAACACTTCGATAGATTGGAAATGTGCCAGACGAGTGGAGAACAAAGTGCCATGAAGGGGATTTGAAGGTTATTTCGTACAGGCACTACATGCTCCCCGAGAGTTGAACGGGCTCCGGAACGGAAATATTCATGAGATGAGCGTTTCCGATAATCTGCAAGATTTGACTTCTTCTCGGTTGATACATGATTGGATAAGTTCAGATCGGAATCGTTCTTCTATGGAAATACATACCAATACTATCGTATAGGCCAAGTGTTTTATTTTTTAGACGTTTCTTATGTCACTAGTTTCAGGGCCGTCGCTAGGGGGTAGGCAGGGGAGGCGACCGCCTAGGGCGGCAAAATTCTGGGGCGGCATTTCAATCTTGATCAACAGAAATCATATGTGTAAAAATTCAAAGTAAGAAATGAGATTTAAATCGGTTAGAAACAACACGAAAATATACAGACCATTTAATCAACAATTTAAACCATCAAAGGTGCCGCATTATACACAACAACTCATAAATATCCAGATGTCGTCTAAACCCCCTGAAAAAAAAACAAAATGTTCAAACGTTTTATAAAGTGGAACTCAGCAGAAGAACCTGAAATCGCAGAGCCTATTCTAGAGGGGCGGCAAAGATTGAAGGAAGGTATTTTCTACTTTTTCCGAGAAATGTAGGTACTAAATTACTAGAAGAATGTATTGAATAGATTTCTTTTTACTTTCACCGTGATTTTTTTTTCGGATTAATAACTGATTTTTCAATGCTGATTGGAAATTGGAATATTATTTCAAATTTTATAAATCAATTACCTATATTTTAAAATAAAGTTGACAAAGCCGTCAAATTTACTTTATAAGAGTATCTAGATACAAAATAAGATACTTTTTTGCAAAGGTATCTTAAGATACTTAAAAAAAAAAGAATTCAAATAACTATCTGAAGATTCTTTTTCAGATACTTGATAAGGTACTTTGTCAGGTGTTAAAATGCTAGGTACAATTCTGAAATTCGGGGGGTCTTGCAATTTTGTTTTCGGTAGTAGGCATAAGAGCGATATTAACGGAACTGAAATAGTTATCATTCGAACATTTGTAATAGATTCCATTACCACATTTTTAACATTTTAAAAACATTACGGACCGTGACGTGCCTTTATGAGAAATCGTCCTTGCTTCCTTTCATAACTAGCAATTGGTTTCTAGCACAGTTTTATCACTTTATTGCCTCTGTCGAAGATCGGTTTTGTTTACGTTATACCAGCTGCTGAAATCGAGGGTAGATTTTTGTGACCTAATACGGGTTTACGAACAATTCATGGAAAAAACCAAATATATTCAAGAAATGGAATTTTTATCTGTTTCGTCCAACAATTTTCATTAATTTCTTTAGTAGTTTATCAATTAATAATCTTTCCTGATTAAATTTGAATTCATAAGAAATAATTACACTCAATACATATTACGTCCATAAAACCTTTTTAACTTTTTATAAAAAAATCTTATCACGAATTTGCAAGGGCGTCGACTTGTATTTTTGCCGGGGCGGCAGAAACGCTAGAGCAGGTCCTTATTGAATATTATTATGAAATATGAAAGGACGAAAGGTATTGGTAGCGAACTCCATCTTTTTGATTCTTTACAATTTACGGCATAATTTGATGAAAACTTAGAAATGTCGGCAAAAAAACGTACCGAATTCGTTATATTTAATTCGTTTTCGTTTCTCTTTGGTTCAAAAAATGGAAATAATGTATAACTTCGATCATTTTTTCCAATGATCGAAAAGTTAATTTCTAAATAATTCGTTGAATATTTTTTCCGGACAGATACTTTCATTTTTTGTTCTAGTCATTCATGTGTTCCTATTATTATTGTTACTTACCAATCCTAAAATGAATTTTATTTTTTGTATAAGTTTGAACTTGTTGGTTTTGTTTTTGTTTTTTCTATGTTATTATTATTAAAATTTCCCAAACAGTCACCTTCAATTTTTCCATATTTCGGTAGAAGACCCCGATAAGCCAAAATAATTTTTTCGCATTTTGCAGAGTTGACTGTTAGGGCGGCAAATTGGGAATTTGCCTAGGGCGGCAATTTGGCTAGCGACGGCCCTGACTAGTTTCTTATGTCACTAGTGTTCAGTAAGTTATGCTATTACATCATGAAAAGAAACACGCTTGGATAATATTTAGAAAATGTTGAATTGTTCGTAGGGATTTAGAGTTAGAGTTGATTTCAAGCTACTTGGCTTGATATTCAAGTTACTTGGCCTGTACTTGACTTGAAATCAACTCAAGTTCAAGTCAAGTAGTAGTTTTTCAAAGTCAAATCAAGTATTTATACATCGAATGACTTGAACTTGAGATTATTCCAAATCAAGACCAAGTCATGTAGCTAGAACTTCGAGTCGAGTAGCTTGAATATCAAGTCAAGTAGCTTAAATATCGAGTCAAGTAGCTTGAATACCCAGTCAGGGCGTGAATCCCTCATTGTTCCATAAAAATGAGTGCTAATTTGTGGAAACTGAAAAAATTTGAGAACGAATTATAGACGACATTATTACATAATCAGCGTATAGTATACAAATAAAGGTACTAGCATCAAGTGTTGATACGTACTTGGAATAGTATATCCAAAGTCACTTGGAGGAAGTCAGAATGTTTCGATTATACTAGGGTTGTCCAAGTTTCCAGAAATTCCTTGGGGGCCAAGTGAATTGACAATACTTTCAACTAAACCCCACTATTTAGCGAATCGCGGTATCTACTTCAAAGAGACATCTGGCCAAGCGTTCTTATGGGCTAGTTCAAGTGACTTTGGATATACTTTACCACTTTCGAATTTGTCTATAATACGACAAACATTGGAGTCGATTAAATAAATAATGTCGTCCATGAGTTAATTTCGAATTTCTTGAGCTATACACAATCCCCAAGGAGACTGACATATGGAATAGAATACTGTACAAGCAGAGTTATGGCTGAAAAAGTGTTGTTCAGAATCTGTTCTATCCACAACAGTAGTTAAAAGGTGGCCCAGGGAAAGAAATCTGGATCTAATGGAGAAGTGATTGCAGAGGTTGAAGCCTATTTAGAAAGCAAAAACGAATCTTTCTACAGCAAATGTATT
This sequence comes from Harmonia axyridis, assembly GCF_914767665.1. Taxonomy (NCBI): domain Eukaryota; kingdom Metazoa; phylum Arthropoda; class Insecta; order Coleoptera; family Coccinellidae; genus Harmonia; species Harmonia axyridis. The sequence continues at coordinate 4,736,124 of NC_059503.1, forward strand.
GGAAAGTTAGGAGGAGCGTTGGAGTACATACAATCTTGAAAATATGATGTTACTGGTGAGGCTTTTCATGGTAACTGACTTGCCTAAGTGTCCAGTTCTGGACATTTACACAGTTGGTATGTGTTCAGCTATTTCCCTGTCCAATTTGAGGAGTCTGAAAGCCCAGGTGGTACAGAAGCTTCCTACACCTTCTTATATCTTGTTCCTGAGATCCCATTGCTGACCTTCTTTGTGCTACCCTAGAGAATGGTTCAAGCTGTTGTTACCATGAATATTCTTTCAAAGATCATCAGTTTTCTTCTTATTGGAGCCACTTTGTTACCTCTAGCCTGATGTGTAATGACATGACAGGACCTTGCCAGCAGAAAGCTTGGTCTTTGAACCTTGAGGCCTTTCAGTGATTCTGTTATATTATGGAGTGCATCTTATAAGAAGTAGAATCAAAACCCGTCATTGCATCGAAGGAACTTCTTACCAATTTTTCAATCTCACTGCCTCCCATCGGGCCGGACCGAGAAAAAAAGAACAGCGGAAGCCATCAGGGTCCAACGTCCTGCATTCTATCGAACAGCCATTCTTCCATGTCCCAGAAACACACAGGCCATATATTCAACTCTGAAAGATCCCACCCAGTCCGGCATTTTTTCGCAGGACGAATCGATGGAGTGGAAGTAGGCTCTGGCCATTTCAGACTTTCCCGACAAAAATGATGTCGAACGGTTTCATCCGCCCACTTAAACTTTCCATAACTTTTTACCCCCTCCACTCCCCCTCTACTCTGGCGTCCCGGCCCGCTAGGAAAAAGTTCTGCCTGGCGAGATCACCGAAGCTTAATATTTACAGAATGGAAAAGCGTAATCTTTTAAACTACTTTTTGCAGCGTTCATTATCCTGCTCCAGACCCGTAAGTAACTCGGACGAATCTCACTGCAAAATTCATTATCGTATTGTGAATTAATTCTTGTTTAGAGGATGCAAAATTCGTTGGGGATCAGGTCTGGGATTAGGGAAAATGGCTTCTCCTGTATTTATTCGGGCGATGTCTGGATGGCTGGATCTATAAATTACTTTCTGTTGGAATAATAGCTACTTGGGTGGTACAATCGATTACGCCGGCTGATAAAATGTTTATTACATCGTTCGTGCGATCGCTTTTGATTTATTTAGTGTTCGTTTTTGTTGTTCATGGTATCGACACATTGTTGGCATTTTGTGTTGCCATCCGTCCGCTGTATACGCGTTAACTTGTGGAAGCAAACATAGGCGAAACGAGGGGTGAAATATGAGTGAATTTTAAAAAACATTTTTTATGAAAAATTTACAGATTCTTCTTTTTAAATGTGGGGGTTACCGCCTTCATGAGTCAACTCTAGTTACGCCACTTGAAACAAATACAAAGAGAATATTCAGGGTAGGTTTGAGGTCTCTGATGAGTTCGAGGAAGACGATCAGCTGATTACATTAAGAGAGCCTTTGAAAATTCAAGAAGGATATTCGAAAATATATATTCAATATTTCTTGTTTTTGATGGCACTATTAACACAATTTGCAAAGACTTCACAGTTTTGAGGAAATTCGAAGTCAAAATTTGGGAAAAAATTGAATTTCCATACAAAAATCGTTATATCTCCGAAATTATTCGTCACAGACCCCTCAAATGAAAACGTTTTTTGAACATCGGGTTCTGATCTGAAACATAGTGAGGTTTCAAGAGCGTAGCTCACGTCCAGGAGAAGTTCCAGCTTCGGGAACTTCATCCATTTTTTTTTCGAAAATTTCAGATTTTTAGCTATAATTTCTGAAATAATCTACTAATCGCCAAACTGCGAGCATTTTCGTGATCTACATAGACGAATCAATCATTAAAATGGTACAATAGTTCCATGGAGGAACTTTTAATTTGTTTCAATTTTCTAAGGGTTAGGTATGGAAAATTTGACGGAAATATTTCAGGTGTGATCGAAATTTGGCTCATCAGGGATCGTCAATTCTGGCACCACTTACCGATTTTGCGTAGACCTCACAGTTTTGAGGAAATTCGAACTCAAAATTTGGGAAAAAATTGAATTTCCATCCAAGAATCGTTATATCTCCTAAATTATTCGTCACAGACCCCTCAAATACGAACGTTTTTTGAACATCGGGTTCTGATCTGAACCATAGTAAGGTTTCAAGGGAGTAGCTCACGTCCAGGAGAAGTTGCAGCTTCGGGAATTTCATCCATTTTTTTTTCGAAAATTTCAGATTTTTACCTATAATTTCTGAAATAATGTACTAATCGCCAAACTTCGAGCATTTTCGTGATCTACATACTCGAATCAATCATTAAAAAGGTACAATAGTCCCATGAAGGAACTTTAAATTTTTTTCAATTTTATATTGTATGGAAAATTTTCTTCAATTCTCAATCGAAGTAAAAAGTTTAAATATTTTTTACGTTGCAGCCACGTAAAAGATAAGGTCTATGCCAATGCTCCACAATCGATACAAGACCTCAAAGATGGAAATAATGAAGTTACCAAGGAGATACAGCTGCAAATGTAATTATTGGTGATGGAAAATTTTATGGAAAGGATAAGGTGCTGCAACCGTACTCATAGCCTTTGCTATTTGGTTGGTTTTGTTTTCCATCGTTAATGGCATAGCTTTCTCTTTATAATTAAATAACCATTGATTGATTCCTCTTGAAGTATACTCGTTTTTAATATAATAATGAAATAACTTCTTGGAACTCTCTTTACATTTGAAAATACATAATACATGACGCATGAATGACGAGCAAGTTCCAGACTTTACCTCAGTATTTGCCTCATTTTGTTGTTACCAATTCTGTTATTCGGAGAGATGAATATTTCAATTATACGAATTCTAGAACTAACGAAACTTCTCCTGAAAATCAAACTCACAGTTCCCAAGAACGCCGAACCAAATCGAGAATCCGAAATATTTATATACCACGCATTTTTCTGGACAAAGTTCAACGTTACGCTTGACCAAGAAAGTTTGCCACCTTTGTTCGCCTCCAAGTTTTCATAGGAAGACAAATCGAGTCCATGTTTCTCTGCGGTCCTAGTAGGCGACTGGGTCTGCTATATGGAGCGTGAAAAAGCCTGCTTCCTCGGCCTACACACACACACACAAACACAGGATGAACGGTAATAATATGGTCGATCTGGAAACTGAGGGAGAAACATGTCATTCTAGAAGATAATGGACCTTGGTGGGCGGTAGAGGAGGTGGCTGGTCCACCTCCGAGGTGGATACGCATTTCAAGTGGGTTGATACACCCCTCGGAGTAATGAACGTAGATAGAGGGAGTATATACGCAATTCTTAAGTGTTCCCAACATGGTTATCTTGAAGTTGTCGGATTGCATATATGTAAAAGGTGTTTTTTTTAGAGCTATAGAACTTTAAATTGCAATAAAACAACGATGGATTATTCGATTGACATGAATTTTATTTATTCGCAAGATAATCTTGTGGCATTACATTTTTAATTTGATTTCTGGCATATGACCGGCTGTAGTTCAATCTGGACGTCCAATATTCGATGACTTTTTCCAACATTTGTGGCCGTATAACGGCAATAATACTGCGAATGTTGTCTTCCAAATGGTCAAGGGTTTGTGGCTTATCCGCATAGACCAATGACTTTACATAGCCCCACAGAAAGTAGTCTAGCAGTGTTAAATCACAAGATCTTGGAGGCCAATTCACAGGTCCAAAACGTGAAATTAGGCGGTCACCAAACGTGTCTTTCAATAAATCGATTGTGGCACGAACTGTGTGATATGTTCCGCCGTCTTGTTGGAACCACAGCTCCTGGACATCATGGTTTTTCAATTCAGGAATGAAAAAGTTTGTAATCATGGCTCTATACCGATCATCATTGACTGTAACGTTCTGACCATCATCGTTTTGGAAGAAGTACGGACCAATGATTCCACCAGCCCATAAAGCGCACCAAACAGTCAGTTTTTCTGGATGTAACGGTGTTTCGACATACACTTGAGATTTTGCTTCACTCCAAATGCGGCAGTTTTGTTTATTGACGTAGCCATTCAACCAGAAGTGCGCTTCATCGCTAATGGACGCAGTGCGCGATACGTATTCCGCACAGAACCATTATTTTCGAAATAAAATTGCACTATTTGCAAGCTTTGTTCAGGCGTGAGTCTATCCATGAATTGCCAAACCAAACTGAGAATAAATCACTTGACAGCTGTTGAGTTGGTCGCCATCTTGAACAGAAATGCCAACTTAAAGTTATATACCTCGAAAAAAAACACCCGTTATATACAGTTCTGTGGTCCCCAAGTGTGCAATTGATCCACGATTGAGGAGAGCTCAAAAGCTTTGAACGTCAGTATTTTCTCATTTTCTTTAATGTTGTCACTTAAAATCTAATTCAAGCAATCATCACCTCCTGGTGTCTTCTGACGTCACAGAGTATACATATATCATGCATACCTATAAATTTCCCTTATACCTTATACTGAACCCGAGAACAAGATACGAGCATCTCATCAACATTGAATTCACGTTTGGTAATTCCATCTCGAAATGAATTGAGGCAACTTGGCGCCATTCCCAAAGCTATCTCCCTCTCCAAATCATACACACAAGTTAGTTTTTGGAATGCACATGCAGAACACACAGTATGGCAAGCTCATATCTCTCGCAAATAACTCAAATAACAGTGAGACTTGGGAATCGAGCTAGGAGTCCTGCATTCCATATCAGATGTTTGTACAGGGTGTTGGTGAATAAGGACGACAAACTTCAGAGGGTGATTTTGCACCCATTTCGTAGGTGCAATGATCTAGGTCTAGAGAGATTACCACCACGTGGCTTTCCGTGTATCATTCTTTTTTAGAATGGGTCACTAACCTTAAATCACTATAATGGAAACTAACGTTTATTACTCTTTTCTAGTTTTTTTCGTTTTTGTTTTTAGATTCAATTATAAAGTCGTCAAACGCTGAAGTAGAGGAAGGATGGAGAAGATTTTGTTTGGACGAAGAAAAAGCCCTTCAAAATAATTAGGTCAGCTTATTATGTAAACAAATACACAAACCAGTCGCTGCACTTATACGGGGAGACAGAGTTTTTGCTAAGGCCTTTATCTATGACCTTGTATCATATGTTGAAATGTATGAAGCCCCGTTTACATTTCCTCAGTTAATATCACCTACACATGCTTTTTTGTTTGATGATTTTTTGTTTTTCTCTTTCTCAAATAATATATATACACATATTGAATCAGAATTTGAAATAATTCTCCCCTTCAATACCATACTAAAATTTAAAAAATAGTTGAGATATATATAGGGTGTTTTTTTTCGAAGTATATAACTATAAGTTGGCATTACTGTTCAAGATGGCGACCGATTTAACAGCTGTCAAGTGATTTATTCTCAGTTTGGTTTGGCAATTCATTATAAACAGACTCACGCCTGAACAACGCTTGCAAATAGTGCAATTTTATTTAATAATGGTTCTGTGCGGAATACGTATCGCACACTACGTCCATTAGCGAAAAAGCGCACTTCTGGTTGAATGGCTACGTCAACAAACAAAACTGCCGCAATTGGAGTGAAGCTAATCCTCGAGTGTATGTCGAAACACCGTTATATCCAGAAAAACTGACTGTTTGGTGCGCTTTATGGGTTGTTGGAATCATTGGTTCGTACTTCTTCAAAAACGATTAGGGCCAGAACGTTACAGTCAATGGTGATCGGTATAGAGCCATGATTACTAACTTTTTCATTCCCGAATTGAACAACCATGATGTCCAGGAGCTGTGGTTCCAACAAGACGGCGCAACATGTCACACAGCTCGTGCGACAATCGATTTATTGAAAGACACGTTTGGTGACCGCCTAATTTCACGTTTTGGACCTGTGAATTTGCCTCCAAGATCTTGTGATTTAACACCGCTAGACTACTTTCTGTGGGGCTATGTAAAGTCATTGGTCTATGCGGATAAGCCACAAACCCTTGACCATTTGGAAGACAACATTCGCCGTGTTATTGCCGATATACAGCCACAACTGTTGGAAAAAGTCATCGAAAATTGGACGTCCAGATTGGATTACATCCGAGCCAGCCGTGGCGGTCATATGCCAGAAATCATATTTAAAATGTAATGCCACAAGATTATCTTGCGGATAAATAAAATTCATGTCAATCGAATAACCCATCGTTGTTTTATTGCAATTCAAAGTTCTATAGCTCTAAAAAAAACACCCTTTATTTCTCTTTCTCAAATATAATATATATACAAATATTGAATCAGAATTTTAAATAATTCTCCCCTTCAAAATCCTACTAAAATTTAATAAATAGTTGAGATATACTGCGAATGAAAAAGAAATAGAAAAGAAATATTGTATAAAATTTGCAGTATCTCTAATTCCAGCAGAGAAACTTGTGGCATCCAGCAGACAGTAGACACCGTATAGAATTTCCAATTATTCCTTCCATTTCTCCGCATAAAAATCCACTTCCTCACTCGAAACGAATTAAATTCAATTTCCAAGTCCGAAGGATAATCCGATGAAATACTTCCTCCCTTAAGACCACTCTATCTCCCTATCGAATCTCCCCAGATCCACAAATATAAAACTCAAACAAGACTCTTAACTGGGACGTTGCCGGCTCGATCTCTCCATAGGAAAGTTCACCCGAAAATTGTCAAGAAGATGATTATGTCAGGTTGGATCTTATACTTCCACTTAAACTTCCCGATAAGTTTAATCTGGATACGTTTTGTGCCAGCTTTATCGAGCGTTCCATATTGGGGAGTTCCGATGGAGGTGGAACTAACACCTCTGACATATATTCCCAAGATACACACTTGTGGTTTTCTACGCTCGTTCTAGTGCTCTTGTCATTCCGACAGAATGTCTTTAGTTTTCAAATTTTGAGAGCAGAATATTTATTTTGTTGGCCTCCTAATGAATATTTAGTTGAGTTGGTTATTACTTGATGGAAATACAGGGTTTTTGAATAAGGAGTTGCATTTCGAATAACCCGCTATTTCGATAGTTGATACTTTTGAAGCTTTTCACATTTGAAAAGTAATAACTATGTCACTACTAACAATGGAACACTCTTGCCAGAAAAGCAGCACAAACTCCTCACAAGGGCCTTGAACCTCTCTGTGGTATAGGTAAATTTACCTACAAGAAAGAGATTCAAGAGAAGGAAAAATCACTCTGGCGGAATCTTTCAAAAAGTTTCTTTGAAACTTTGATACTGCGAAATCTAAAAAGCATCTGGATTTCAGCAAGAATACACTATCTATATTTTCTCACTAGATGACCTCATGATATTGAGTCTAGCCGAAACAAAAGACAAAAGACTTGTAGAAGTGAGGAAGTAATATTTTTGATACTTTACAATTCGAAATCTATAATCTACAAGAGTATATGGCATTAAAATGGAAAGAACACAAAATATCCCAAATCGAAATATTATCCAAATATCAATTTTTCAAACTGATAAAAGAGATTCTTATTGAAAAAAAATTTCATTCTATTGATGAATTTATGGCATTTTAACAATTTAAATAATATGGCTTTGTGATTGTTGACTTTTTCATGCTCCAAGAAGCTCTACGAATTCCTCTTATAACGGGTGTTTTTTTCGAGGTATATAACTTTAAGTTGGCATTACTGTTCGAGATGGCGACCGATTTAACAGCTGTCAAGTGATTTATTCTCAGTTTGGTTTGGCAATTCATCACAAATAGACTCACGCCTGAACAACGCTTGCAAATAGTACAATTTTAATTCGAAAATAATGAACGTTACAGTCAATGGTGATCGGTATAGAGCCATGATTACTTACTTTTTCATTCCTGAATTGAACAACCATGATGTCCAGGAGCTGTGGTTTCAACAAGACGGCGCAATATGTCACACAGCTCGTGCCACAATCGATTTATTGTTTGGTGACCCGCCTAATTTCACGTTTTGGACCTGTGAATTGGCCTCCAAGATCTTGTGATTTAACACCACTAGACTACTTTCTGTGGGGCTATGTAAAGTCATTGGTCTATGCGGATAAGCCACAAACCCTTGACCATTTGGAAGACAACATTCGCCGTGTTATTGCCGATATACGGCCAGGGAAAAAGTCATCGAAAATTGGACGTCCAGATTGGACTACATCCGAGCCAGCCGTGGCGGTCATATGCCAGAAATCATATTTAAAATGTAATGCCACAAGATTATCTTGCGGATAAATAAAATTCATGTCAATCGAATAATCCATCGTTGTTTTATTGCAATTTGAAGTTCTATAGCTCTAAAAAAAACACCCTTAATATGTTTATTTTGACTTAACATATAACATTTTTTATGATTAAATAAAAACTAGCCTGAACTAGCTGATTACCCAACTAAATAACTAAAAAACAAACTCAAAAACTAACTTACATGGCGCGGCTAGACGAACACCTCATTCTCTCTCAAACCCAACTTCCACGAGATAAAAAATGCAAACGTGAGATCGTTCCCTGTCCACCCAACAACCTAATGAAGATAAGAAAGAAACTGGGGGGGAATTCGAGTCGAACGCATCAATTGAAAAGTAAATAAGCTTTATCAGTGAAACTCACAGGAATTGACATTTTCTTTCACTCGACGTTTTCCGCTTATTACCCCCGAGGAGGAAATTTATTCACGATCCATCGATTTTTTCATCGGAGGATGTCCATGACACGCTCGGAAAATGGAAAAGTTCGCAAAAAGCTCTCGTGGATTTTCGTTACAGGGATTCCGGCAGTGCTTTGTTGATCGGTTCATCAATTCCTACGAAGATATTAGCGATATAATTATTTTTCACTGGAGAATTACATAATGAAAGGGTTTTGAAAAGAGGTTTCATTTTGATATCGAAAAGAGTATATTTCGAGAAGAATCAAGTGTTGTTTTAGCTACGCCAAAGCTATGGTTGCTAACACCATATCCTTTACATGAAATTCTTCATGACCAATTCGTCCTTAAGGTCTTGAATTAGTTGTGGAGCATTGTCAATGGCATATATCTTAGATTTCTCGTAACTCCAAAGTCTAAAGGCGTTAAATCACAAGATCTCGATGGCCAATTGTGAACATCTCTTCAAGACATACCATGGCTAGGAAACTTTTCTTGCATAATTGCCATCTTGTCTGGCTTCATCTTGAAAATAAACAGCGTCCATTTCAATATCTTCCGATTTGTGCCATAAAAATTCACTAATCAGAGCTAGGTAGTGCAATCCAATCACTGTAACAGTTACCCCAGTCTCATTTTCGAAAAAGTAAGGTCCAATCACACTACCAGCACAAAAACATCAACAAATAGTGACAGATTGAGGCTGGAGAGGCTTTTCAACAATCATCCTTGGATTTTGCAAGCTCCAAATGCCAAATTTTTACAAATATAATATTGTATGGTCGATATTCGACAGGTTTCCGTTCATTGTTTGTTCACTATTGTTTTAGTTCTAAAAGTTTTAGCCTAGTAGAATCACAGTTTGCTTGGCTTTTGTTCAATAAAATGCTATTTAACATGAGCTTGCAATACATTTATGTTTTTCTTGTAAATGCTCAAGTTTTTGAGAGAATTGTAGAAATGAAAATGTAAGTGAATAAATTGGGCTTTTAAGTCGAGTTTTTTCAAAAGAAAAATTTTCATCCTAAAATAAATTGTAACAAAAACTATTTTAGGGGTTGACTATTTCAACTCCGAAAAGTATGCATAGAAGTATTTAGTTTCATCGACAAATAATATTTATCAAGTTTCATGGTTCTAGCTCAATAAAAACATTATTTTTTGTTAACTTTTCCATGGGAAAGTTTTTCAAAAGATTTAATACCAAATACCCACCTCAATTTTCATCATAGAATCACCCCTTACATTTTTCCGGTGTTATTCAGATACACCCTGTATATAACTCAAAGCAATACCAAGTTCAAACATCGATCATCCACATAAAACCCAAATCGAAAAAAACCTCATTCGAAAAGGCCTTCCGAATCCACCAACTCCGCCACCGAAACAAAAAAAAGAAAGGGGTAGGAAATATCGATGTTCGCCGATCACATAAATCGGGGGTGGATCGAGCCGACGAGCGGCAAATATGATCACCAGGGGATTATCCAACCCCCCCGCATATATGGGGGCAATCCCAAACAAACATGAATGCAAGAACTCGGACAGATGTCTGGAGAGGGTTCATCTGCATAATCGATTCCATCTACATATAACCTTCTCTGAATACCGAAGATGCGCTTCAGGTGTTACTCCGCCCCACAGTGATTTTACCGCTAGGGGATGACGACGACGGCATCCGACCTTAGTATATCTTTAATGGCATCTCATCTCTTTTTTTTTTCGGTCCATATTATGTCATGATGGAGGCTGGCTGAATGGCGAGCGAAGGGTTTTGCACAAAGTGAACCGTTCAAAGTCCATTGGTTTTGGGAGGGGGTAGGTTAGGGGGAGAGGGAGTTTAGGCACAAATATCGAATTGAAAAGGGTCCAGGAATTTATTAGGGTCGAATTCTACGACCTTTTTTTAACTGATGGAGTTTTTGGAGGGAGGATTCCGATTAAGGCGATACAGTTCGTTCGGTAAACGTTATAACGGGGTTTTCCAATAGGAAATTTTATTTTCTTATCAAAAAAAGTGTATAGGTACACACATCGTCGAAAGTCTTGGCCCCCTAGGTTTCTCAAGAAATAAACAGTCTATTTTGTGGAAAGGAGAAGAATATTATTCTCTATTTCAGTGTGTCTGTGAAGTAAGGAACAAATTCGTTTTTAACTGAACAGACCATTTTAAGAAATAATCCTGAAACACGTCGATTTTTATTTAAATTTACCGTATTTTGAAATAATAATTTAATATACAGGGTGAATTACTTTCTAGTGATGATGTCACTGTAATTTTTTTTTTTTATTAATGGAACACCCCATTTTGTCTCAATTTTCCGATTACTCTAGCTAGGATGATTCCAAAAATGTATCACATGTTGATTCCAATTGGTACAGGGTGGACAAAAATACAATAGTTTTGTGTGTGTTCATAAAGTAACTCGCAACATTCTTTATTAGTTAAATTGACAATATTATCAAAAATACTTATTGTCTAGCAACAATTGGTTTGAATGTAACATCCTGTAGTTTGTTACATTTTAAGATTAATAAAAATGAGCTGTTTCCAAACATGTTTGGTACTTGTGGTCTAGCACACAAAATATGAAAGAAATTATTTCTTATCAATTCAAAAAAAAAATGTAGTCGTCTTGTTTTTTGTGGAATGTCATTATTTGTTTATTGCCGCTAGACAATAAGTATTTTCGATAATATTGTTGATTTAACTAATGTTAGAATGTTACGCGTTACTTTATGAGCTCACACAAAACTATTGTATTTTTGTCCACCCTGTACCAATTGGAATCAACATGTGATAGATTTTTGGATTCAGCTCAGCTAGAGTAATCGGAAAATTGAGACAAAATGGGGGTATTCCATTTAAAAAAAAATGACGGTGGCGTCATTACTCGAAAGTAATTCACCCTGTATATTAGATTATTATTTTAAAATACGGTAAATTAAAATAAAAAATCGACGTGTTTCAGGATTATTTCTTAAAATGGTCTGTTTAGCTAAAAATGAATTTGTTCCATACTTTACGGACACAGTGTATATCTGATAGAAAATCTTCATTGATCACTCTCTGCTTTATGCAGGATGCGACAAATTAGGAAAAATCTAAATGAATCGATTAATTTAATTTTGATCACTTATAGTTATTCCACAACTGAATTCAAATTTAACAGTCCGTATTACCACCTCTTCTTTCAATCAATTTTCAGGCATATCGTTCCATTCTTCGTGAAGGGCTAAACTCAATTCCTGAGAAGTCGAAGGTAGGTTTTGGTGATTGCATATTGCTCCCCCTAAGTAATCCCATACGTGCTCAATGGGATTAATTTCTGGTGAGTTTGCTGGCCAGTTCATTCACTGGATATTGTTCTCTCGAAAAATTTTTTGAACCCTTCGTATGTGATGGGGAGTTATCATCATGATGAATGAAATTATCTCCAAGTTAATTGCGCAGAGGAAAAATAATTGATTCAATGATGTTTTCTACATAGATGAGTACGACGCCGAACATTATACCCTATACAAGACCTCTCAGAAACAGTCCCTACGAATAAAACGTTTCTAGTAGAATACAATTTGACCTAAAATATAAAGTCTTAAATTGAAAACGGATTAAGTGACACCTTGTTTTGAAGGTCATTCGATTGCCTTTTCAAAAATGCCATACACTAGATCCGCTGATAACCATAAATAAAAAGTTTGGAGAATCCACATGATGAGGATGGAAATATTAATTTAAATTGAAACAATTGCTCGCAGATCTTTTCTATAAGAGAATTGGATTCGTATGAGAGGATCTTTCGGATGTCCACCACACCCCCAGACCTCATTTTTTTCTCTGGTGATATTCAAAGTCGGTTGTGTATAAAACACAGCACGAGGTATCAAAAAGTGAAAGTGAAAATACACACAAAATGCCGAGAAATTCAAGTTCAAGTTCTACAGAACGTAATGGCCAAATTTGAAAATGGGTTCTATTTTTGTCTACAAAATAATTGACAAAATTTTGAAAATCTTTTATTGCAAAATTTTTTTATGTTTCATTCCAACCCTTGACATCGTAATCAAGTATTTTTGAAAAAGCAATCGAATCACCTTTGAAATAAGGTATCACTCAAGCCTTCTTTCCATTTAAGATTTTAGGGGTTGCTGTCATCATGTTCAAAGGGTTGATACAAAATGATTGAAACCAACCATATAAAATGTCCCTCTAAGTCAACTTCCTTTTGGATATATGCTAGCTAAAGCTAAACTTCCGCCCAATAGAGACAGTTGTTATATCAAGGGTGGTACTGTTTCCAATAGACACACTGTAGAAATTTCCAATATTTTTAGTTTATCGTATTATTCTCAAGAATTGTACTCTTTTGTTTTTACAAATTTTTGTTTTCATTTAAGAGAAGTTAAGTAAAAGTAGCTATGCTAAACTTCGCCTCTTGATATGTATTCTTCTTTTCTTCAATAAGGGCAATTTATTATTATTATTGTTATATTTCTTTAAATCGATTGAAAAATGTTCAATGTTTACATTGTTCCATAGGGTATTTTAGCATTATCATATTCTTTTCATTTCGTGAATACTACCTTAGGTTGACGCATGTAGCCTGTATCTGAGGCTATTGTTGGCATAAAAACAAACCCTCCAATCGACTAACCTGTATGAGTCCTGAGATGCGCCTTCAGATGCGAACTTTTCCCGTAAACCTTGTGACAACCCTCATAGTCACACTTGTGCGTCTTCCTCATCTGCGACATCTGCCTGCTGGTCGCCTGGACCCTCAAATGACCTCCCTCCTTCTTAGCTACGACCTCAACTTTCTCCACTTGAACAACACCATCACTTTCAACATCCTCGACACCCTTACAACCTTCACCCTCTTCAGAGGTATTGTCCGACTCGTCGATAGTCAAATTATCCTCATTATCAGACGGCACTTCTGGTACCGGTTCCTGCTTAATCCTAGTCAGATCCGTTAAGATCCTGGCCACCATGTAGGAAGAACTGTCGTTGGTGATCTCCTTTATGGGGGTGCTAAAGAGGGGCACGGACTCCACGATCACCTCGCGAGGCTCGTTCTTGGAGAGGTCCAGCGGGCGGTTCAAATGGTCCTTGCTGTGAGACATCTCGACCAAACAGTGGGCGGCGAAACTTATCTCATCCATGCCGGGTCACATCAAAGGATTTTTGGCGGCGACATCAAAGGATTTCGGGCGGCGACCTCAGAAATCACTCCGCGAAAACACGAATCGGCAAACGTGAACGGAACGTACACATTTCTGCGCGCCGTTTACGTAGAGCGGACGTGGCGCTCCCTGTCGGATCGTGCTAGAGACTGCGGTCGAGCGGTTCGCGGGTGTACAACCCCCCACCCTCGACGGCGGGCGCAATTGTTCCTGCTGTTTCCACTGTGCGCGCTCTTGGATTTTCCGTTCGGTTGTAGTTTTTCCGACGTGGGTAGGTTTTTCCTCAAGAGCACCTGGGATGGAGGCTGTGGATGCCACAGGTGAGGTTAAAGGGTGTTTTGGTTTGTTATTTTTAAGGGTTGTAGGGTGAGGAGATATTGTGTGGGGATTTGGTTGAATGGGGGTGCTCTTCATTGGAAACTAATCGAGATAAGATAAAAGTGTTATAATATGAAATCAAAGCAAGATAATCAAATATCTGATGACGAAGGAATTTATTTTTTTACCTTTTTCTCATTGTAAAATGGACTGATCAGAGATCACCAATTTTCGTCTAAAGTTCTTTTAAATTAGTGAATAACGAGCCCGTTTATTTCAATTTTAATTTTTAATTTATAATTTTTTTTATTTGTTATTGTTGTAATTTTTTATATCGCACAGGTACTTTTTTGTCCGAAAAACAATTGTTTTCGACGACGACTATATTTCTTAGATATTCTTGAATTCTAGTATCGTTTGTGCGAGAGCAAATGAATTGAAATTAATCTGTGAGGGCGCATGAATAAACTAGTTCTCAAAAACTCCTGGATTCAACGCAGTGCTTTCCTCATTTTTAATCGATATTCTTCCTAAATTCTCTTTGGTTGGGACGACGCTAATAACGAAGTTTGGAAATGTTTTTCATATAAAGGGTGTTTCATAAACATTGCGAACAAATTCAAGATAACAATCTGTGAGCCATTTGGAGTCAGATAGGTCATTTTCCGGAAAAACATCATTTGAATCAGTAAATGTAAATTGGAATTATTCGGAGGTTGCGGGTTCGAGTCCCGCTCGAGGAGGTAGTTTTTCCAGAATTGAAAAATTGTCTGAATGGCGTGAAATTGATTTTATATACAGTGCGCATCAAAATTATGGAATAAATTCATTTTCTCCGAACAAAAATATTTGGCAACAAAATCCTGAAACAGATCAATTTTTGTTTCACTTTTAACATATTTTTTTGCATTTTTGTTGCACCCTGTGCCATCCCCATCAACCCTCTAAATTTTTTTAAAAGGTGACGAATTTCATCAGGTACCATCGTCTCAAAGTAAATGATCCATGCACATACTGAAAAACTCTTTGAACTAACTAATTTTTCAAAAAAAAAAAATTTTTCTTAAAAATTTCTGAACGCCTGTAAAGAATACAATACAAAGACCTTGCCAAAAAAGTAACACATAACCCACTTTCGATATTCAAAAAATTTAGAGGGTTTATAGGCATGGTACAGGGTGCAACAAAAATCCTTCAAAATTGCATAAAAAGTTGGTAAAAGTGAAACAGAAATTGACCTGTTTCTGGATTTTGTGCCAAATATTTTTCTTCTGAGAAAATGAATTTGTTCCATAATTTTGACGCGCACTGTACCTATATGAACACACAGACGTTAAAAGCGTTATTTGACAATAACAATAACTACAATATCATTTTAATAGTTAAAAATATCTAAATACCTACTTTTATGAGTAATTCAGAATAAAAAACCTTTACTTCAACAGAATTCATTCAGGTGAGTTGAAAAGTTTTGTTATATTGTAGAAAACAATAAATGAATGTATAACATTTCAAAAGTTTTTTTTTCGTTTTTTAGATTTCTGGACCTCAACTACCTATGAAAATTCCATTCTATGCCAACAAACTGGTTCCACAATCAACTTCAAAGACTCATTCATTAATAATAAAGATCAAATAAGCGTGGAAAAGGAAAACCAAAGGATATGAAATATTGTTGATTGTTTCAGAAAACAGCTATCCATAATTGTTGCATGACGTAGACAGACTCAAACTGAAAGAAGATTATACGAAGAACTTAATTTGTAGACATTCAAATGATAAGTCTATGAACTAACCGGGGATCTTTCGATGAAAATATTAGTGGGTATAATAGATTTGAAAGAACTCACATTTTTCTCGGAAAATCTTCCTCATTCGGTTCCAAATATTGTTCACATTTTCTCGGAAAAGCCTCATCATTCGGTTCTAAACATTTTTCACATTTTACTCTGAATATCTTCATCATTTGATTCGAAAAAACACTTGTCACCTGCAAAATCTTATAGTTATTCACCACACTAATCAATACAAATACTCCACACACAATATTTGCCGGTTAAAACTTCAAAGCACACACGGATCTCATTTTAAAAACATTAGCGTGCATCTTAATGAAAACAAGTTGTTTATCAGATAATATCGGAAGAAACTTACGTCATAGGGGAAGAAAAAAGCAGGTATCGTATCCATTTCCATTATCCGTGTGACGATCATGTGGAAAACGTAATAAACAGGCTTCCGAAAGTGGAATTGAAGAATTTCATGCATTTCCAAACTGCTCCAATAACCATTCCGAAAATATGAAACTGAAAACATCGTACTTTCTAAAATTTTCTTCATCCAATAAAAGGTAAACCGTCTTCGAAGTATCTAAGGATATTACTTGCAGGTTCACATGGTTTTTTTCTATATTCCCTGCAAATATTTCAATAATCAATATAATATTCATTCGATTTCGCAACTACAAAACTTCAAGCACAGAATGATTTCGCAGATTCATGCTCGAGTTCATTTTCATGCACTGCTCGCTAGACAAAAACTGTTTTATTCATCAGATGAAACCATAGACTTATAATCCTATGGATGAAAAGTGACAGTCATCGATGGAAAAAACTGTCATGTAAAATGCTCATCTATTTCAATAATCTGTGAAATGAGCATTGAGCAATTGGAAAACGAAACAAACGAGTGATGTTCTGAATGAAAAATTTGCGAATTTCACGCATTTTCGAATTATTGCAATTTACTTTCGGAAAATAAGGAACAAATCACATGAAATTATGAAATTTCATCTCGCTTTTTTTCGATTTTTATATTTCTGGACCTCAATTATGAAAATTTCAAAGACTCATTCTATGAAAAATAAAGCTGATATATGGGTGAAAAAACCAATGAATACGAAACATTGTTGATTGTATCAGAAAAAAGCCATCACTTGTTGAATGACGTAGGCAAACTCAAACTAGTAGAAGATTATATGAATGATTTATTCCGAGACAGTGACATGATAAGTCTTTAAACTAATCGAGGCTCATTCAACAAAAATATTGATGAGTTCTGTAGATTTAGAAGAACTCACTTTTTTCTTGGAAAATCCTCATCATTCGGTTTTAATTTTTATCACATTTTTCTCGGAAAATTCTCATCATTCGATTCCAAACATTTTTCACATTTTTCTCTCCATTCTCATCATTCCGTTCTAAATAATTTTCACATTTTTCTCAGAAAATCCTCATTATTCCGTTCCAAACATTTGTCACATTTTTCTCTGAAAATCTCAATCATTAGGTTCTAAAAAACACTCGTCACCTGCAAATTCTTATAGTTATTCACCACCCTAATCAATACAAATACTTCACAAACAATATTTGCCGCTAAAAACTCCAAAGCACTCAAGGATCTCATTTAAAAACATCAGTGTGCATCTTGATGAAAACATGTTGTTTATAAGATGATATTGGAAGAAACTTACGTCATAGGGGAAGAAAAAAATCATGTATCATATCCATTTCGATTATTCCGAAAGTAGACTTGGCGAACTCTTTGAGGTTTTTACTTGCAGGTTCACATGGTTTTTTTTCTATATTCACTGCAAATATTTCAATAATCAATACAGTATTAATTCACAGAATGATTTCGCAGATTCATGCTAGAGTTCATTTTTACTACCCGCTAGACAAAAACTAAATTGTTCATCAGATGAAACCATAGACTTATAATCCTATGGATGTGAAAGCCATCGATGGAAAAAACTGTCATATAGCATGCTTTTCCATTTCAGTTCTCTGTGCGATGAGTAATTGAAAAACGATTTGTACGGGGGATGTTCTGAAAGTAGAATTCATGCATTTTTGAAAGGTTCTAATTTACTTCAGGAAAATATAGATCAAATCACAAGAAATGGAATGAAGCAATGAAAATTTTCAATAATGAATTTTGGATAATTCATTTTATGAGTGAACTTTATAATTTCAGTGAAATCTGACGAATAGATCGTGATAAATTTTTACAAGCTACTTCTATCGGATGCTATCGCTCTAATTACTTTAATATTCGACCGGGAATGGTCTCAACTGATAAATTTAAAAAATAATATTTTTAATTCGAATGTTCCTAGCGAATTTCAAGAGGATTGTTCCATCGGAACTCTCCATCTAGATTAAATAACCGACAACGATGACATAATAATAAATTGTATCTCGTATAATATTCACAACAGTTTTGCGGTCTCCAAAAGGCCAATGAAACAAAAAATTCTAGACCCAGGTTCGCATTTGTTAATACAATTAAATCAGTCCAGAACTGAAAATGACTCCCTTTGTAACTATATCCGATTTTAATGACCTTCAATTAACCGAACAATGGATCTCTCAATTTGTTAATTCTCCGAAGTAATTCGAGTTAAAAGAAACATATCTTAAGATTATATTGATTTTCAATAGACTAGACGACTTTGAAAACTTTCTGAATAACAGGGAATCCTTAAGCTCATTAAATATACCTGCAAAGGCAGATTAGTCATCTTTTACCCATTTTTTTTTTCAAAGGATTATGTCCTTACTTGATGGTAACTCAATATAGATGAGAGACTATTGAAAAAAACTTCCTTTCATTATGTTATTTGAGTTTCACTACATATTTATTATTCCTGTCATTTAAGTTTGTTCTCGAAAAATTCCGTCTCAAACTTTCATATTATCTACTTTCCTTTTTAGTCTTACTTATTGTTCTCTAATTTTGAGAAAAGGTATTTCCTTTGTGAGAAAAATTGTCATTTGGGTACGACTAAACGGATTACAAAATTAAATCTACACAACTCACGGGCGTAGCCAGGGGGGGAGGGTTTTGGGGGTTCAAACCATCCCGAAATGTTTAAGATGTCCAAATTTATTGATCTTTCTCTTATTTTATTATCATTTATTCCTATTAAAAAAATTCTTATTTCTCCCATTAGCCTTTCTGTATACGCCTTTGTCTTAACCCCCCCGAAACTGAAACCTGGCTACGCCCGTGACACAACTAATGAATATTTTGGTATCGTTATTGTTGACTTAGATAGATTTGACTTGGAAAATTCCAGTGGCATTGTGGCTATGACTTTTTTTTTTAATATTCATCATAAATAGATTGTGTTGCTTACGATTTGATATCTAAATATATTTTGGAGTGCCCAATGAAATCTGAATAATGTGACAATTGACACTGTAAGAGTGTAAGCCATTTTCGCACCTAACTATACATATAATGATAATTATGATAATTTGGATATATGAATAGTATAGTGCTTGACGAAGAATTATCATTGAACACTTTCATTTAACGATTATTTTTCGTTCTACTTCAAAAACCAATTTTTCTCTTGCAATTAATTACTCTGAATTCTAGATGATTTAGTATATTCGTCCAAATCGAACTTCGTTAGGTTGTTTCATAGAGAGAATTCTTGATTTTTACTATGAGATTATTGTTTTAAGTGAGTATTCGCGATTCCTAGCCTTTGTCAATATGAGCAGATATAAACCTTTTTTCTTATGCTGTGAAGTTTAGAACATCCAAGCATATTATCAAAATAGTGTCTCCTATATCTACATGGTGCATTGAAAAGGAATAAATTGAAAATATGCTTTTTCCCATATCTACCTGCTAGAATTCTTTTGAATATTTCTTTCACACTTGAAAAGTTATGAAACTTCCTCATGTATTTTTTGAATTTGAGTTGGAAAAATGAAAAAAAAATCAGTAAGTAAGTAAATATAAGGAAGAACTTGAGAAAAAAATCAAGAAGAATCATGAAAAAATCTTATAATACTACCTGATTTATCAGTCCTGAGACTTTTTCAATTTGGGTTAAATATGAATTTCATCACTATTGGATACTGACTGTTTTGAAAAGTAATTCGAATTTCAATGTCACCTATATCGAATTTAAAATGAAACACAACTGGATTTATTTGAAAGTCATTTTCAAAGCTTATGAAATCATAAAATACCTTGTTCAATTTGATATGAGCGATTTCAGGCCTTCGAAATTCGAGAAAATCACCCTGTATGCAAAAATGTTGAAATTCATATTTGAGACGAATTGGCGAAGTCAAAGCTTCATAATTTTCATTATGTTTACTAAGACATTGAGAATATTTTTTTTTTTTTGAATCAATAAAAAATACCTCAAATTCTATAAGGGTTTTCATTTTTCAGAATAATCGAATTTTTTGAAAATATTCAAGTGGTTATCGAAAAAAACATTTCATTATTCCTCTCAAATGGAAGAACCTGTTTTTTTGAGAAAAAATTTTGAGAATGTGTTAAAAGAAATATGATTGCAAAAGATTCAAACTTCAAATGTCTGCTCGAAGTGTCCATAACACGTGAACTCGAATAACTAGGACCACCTGAATATCATTGTTATTCAATAATAACTCAGTGAAATCATTTTTTATAATTCAGAAGATATTTTCAAAGAATTATTTAGTTTTATACGATATTCAGAAAAACATATAGTGAATATTAAATAGAATTGGTTCTCACTTGAACTTGGTAATTCAACAAGTGTTTCATACTTTGAAATATTTATGGGAATCACTTCGTTTTAATATTTTATACAGTGAATAATTAAATCTCTGACATGATTCACAAAATGGTAATATTATCAAACCTGTGTAAAACTTCAAGCCTATGAAACAACCCCCATCCCCTCCACTTTCGAGAAGCTACAAACCAATCACAGTGAATCCAATTAGTTGTTAATTACCTACTATATAAACCTTCACTACAATTGTGAAAGCTCAGTTAGTTTGAAAGTGACCTCAGAGATTGTCTGTTAATAGAACTTTTACTTTACCTGAAGTAGTTTACCTACGTGAAATAGTGCAAAATGTTCGCCAAATTGTTAATTTTTTCTTTCTTGATCGTCCCGGTATACATGGCCGCCCTGCTGATGGACAAAAGGGACGATTTGGAATGCGACGCGATCCCGAAAGATATCCTGGAAGAAGTCCTGGGAGCCTCCTTCAACCCCAGATACATGAGTATAGATCCCCCTGTAGAAACTGGTGTGACCAACAACGGAAGAAAAAGGGCCTCTAGCTATGACATGGACTTCTACGTAGACGACAACCATTACGAAGAACTCATAAATGATGCTGCCTGGGTGGTGACCAACCACGTGAAAATCGAAGAAAGCAAACGTCACATCTCCCACAGGTTCAAGAGATCCACTAGATCCAGAGCTATGATCCCGAAACAACTTAAAGAGTGGGAATGTGAGTCTATGATCGTATGGAAAGATTTGGGAACTGACTATTTTCCCCAGTTTTTGCGCACTGTGGAGTGTACCCAGAAAAAATGCTGGTATGGTATGTACAACTGCTCACCTAGGTCCTTCACTGTGAAGATCTTGAGGAGGAAGACCAACGTGTGTGTTTTAGCCGAAAGAGGGATGATTATTGGGTACAAGGGGATCCCTAGGGATCTCAGAGAGATGTGGGTTTGGGAAGAAAGAGCTGTGAATTTCTGCTGTGATTGTACAGCAAATTAGAAGTCATTTGGAGGAACAATTCAGAACCCAGTGAAAATATATGTGATGGTATGTATCTAAATTCTGCTTTCATTTTGTGAATTCGAATATACATTATTTGGAGAATATTTCACTCTTAACACTGTTTTAATGTGAAGATTTTCATTATTCATTTATCTTGTATGTAAAAAGCCCCTTCACAATTGTTTATTAATATCAATCTTTTTTTTTCAGGTA
The DNA here is from genome assembly GCF_914767665.1 of Harmonia axyridis. Classification (NCBI taxonomy): domain Eukaryota; kingdom Metazoa; phylum Arthropoda; class Insecta; order Coleoptera; family Coccinellidae; genus Harmonia; species Harmonia axyridis. Next base: position 4,758,044 of record NC_059503.1, read on the forward strand.
ATCAGACGGAGAACTTGCCACCTGATGAAAATTACATGAATAGCTGTACATATTTATAAATAGTTAATTTATAAAAAAATCATTCTAAAATTCAAAATTCCTAAAATAACACTTAAGAATGTTGTTATTCCAGTTCCAAGAATCAATCCATCAAGCCGAACTTTCATATTTTTAATTTCAACGTTTATTTTGTAATTCGGCTAATTTTCTCTTTGCACAGATAAAAGATGTATTGATGGGCACTTAATCTACGGTCAGGTAATGTAAATGTGATGGATACGTCACATTTTCGAGTTAGGTGTTTGTTCTGGTCTACCGACTATACCTATTGATTGGAATTTAATGACTTAAGATGCGTATATAACTTCAGTGTTTGCACATGAATTCTGAGAAAAACTATGTCTCACTTTCATACTTTGTATTATATGCCGATTTGTGAATACTTGGAAATAATTATGTTTTCTTTTCTTCCTCATCAGGAATTTTATTAACTCATTCTAATTTATGTTTAAGAAAAGTGTGATACCTTTATTTTAATTGAGTGAATGTTTGAGTTTGTGTTTTAATATTTTATATTTGTACATATAATAATTTTCAATGTAATTTGTATTTATTATTGATTTTAAAACTATGGAAATAAAAATTTTTAGATTGAAAACAAAGTTTTATTGTTTCACCTCAGATCTTAATTTGATTTATGGAATTCCTTATATAAAAATTATCAGAGATCAAATAAGTGATGGAAAAAATTAGAGAAATGCCGAGTTCATAAGCCTGCAGAAAATATTGAATATATTATTTGAAGTTCGATCACAGACTTGAATTTGAATATGATATATTTCTTTTATACTTTCTCATCTTGAATAGCTTTTCTTACCTATATTTTTTACAGAGTTCATATTTTTAATTTGACGGATTTTATTCATTTACTGATTATCTTAGTTACTGTGAAAAGGGGTTTTTGATTCTGAATATGAAAATAAATAAGACACCATATTAAAAAAATTAGTTTATTGCATCTAAGATAATAAAAAAATTAAAGCGATATTTTACAGGACTTCGATTTAAATATAAAGGGTAACTTATATTAAGCTTCATATAAATATGATTTCAACATTATAACCATATAAAAATTTATTGCTAATACTTGTAAACACGTTGTTCCAAAATAATGCCATTTATCATCGAATAGGACACTGAACACAATTTTTTAGGGCAGTTTCAAACTCCTAAATCAAGGAGAAATTTTCTACAGGCAGTGACCATTCTCTGAATGCCTATTCGACAAAAATTGAATCAACAGAATGGTTGGATCCTAGGTGTAAAAAATCTCAAAAATATTACCTAACTTTCGCTCTTACGATCTGTATAATTATTTTAATGAAGTTGTTAGAAGGCACTTAGAGCTTAAATAAATTATAAATAATTTAAATATTTCTTATTCGGTAACAACTATTCTCAACCATAAGGAGAATGATTTTGCGTATGCTTCTTTTGGATACCTAAACTCGGGATCTACGACTGGTTTTCCGTACAAAATCAAATTATATTCGCTCGGTTCCTTAACTCTTTTCTTGAAATAGAGTGACCATATTCCATTCTTTTCTGTCAATTCGAATTTGCTGCGATCTTTCTCCTCTGCAATGTTATATAGCATTCGGGTCTGAAAAAAATAAGTAGGTATATAAATTTAATCGTTCAAAATCAATACAAATTTTAAACATTATTTTTCTTGAGTCACAATAGATATATCTATATCTATTGGTTTGTTATTTCAAAACAAATCTTTGAAATCGTTCAAAGAGAAAAAATTGAACCTCCCTGAAATTCTCACAGTTTTTTTTTTTTTGAAATATGAAGAATCCTATAGCACAACAATAGGATCTCTGAATTTTGAAGGCAAAAAATCAAGGAATCAAACTCAAAAAGTTATTTCCTAGAATTTATTATATGTTTTTTCACAAATGTTATGTTAATTGGCCATAAAAGAGCCCATTATAAACCATAGTGTTAACAATAGTTTTCCCTTTCGAATCAGTTTGCAAGGTTTAGCTTCACAAATTATGAACCAAAATCTTCGAATGAAACCCAAAAATCAATATTTTTATGGTGAGAGTGTTTTATTGAGTTCATCATCTCATTCCCTATTGTTGATTTATTAAATTTATATCTTCTACTCGACGAAATGAATATTATTTCGAATCAAAGTTTTCAGCCTTCAAAATAAATTGATCGAGTTTTCAGATTACAAGGTTCTTTGTAATGTGCAACTGTTTATTGTGAGAAATGTCATAGAAAGTGCTTGTTGTTTTTGGAAAAGCTATTAAAAAAAGCAAACTTTTTGTTTTTCCAAAGATAAACAATTGTAATTTCTTCAAGTTCATTATCAGAAATACAAAACCGAAACGAGTCTCAATTTCTTGGTAAAATGCGAATAATTAACATTTTTAGATAGTGTTCGGTGGGATGGTTGAAATTGAAATGGTTCTGCACATAGACTATGGTTCTGCATTTCAATTTCAACCATCCCACCGAACTTTCAGTGACTCAATAAAACTCAGTGGCTCAACAAAACACAGTTCTAATTGAGCCTAAAAATGGCGAATGGGGCTGGGCTTAGCCATAGAACTTAAAAATACGATTGACTGAACTGAACTGTCACTTCGTCAAAATTTAAATTATTGGGTCTGATAGTTTTGTATATAAAATGAATTCATTCAACTGAAAAATACCTACTCCAGTGAATTAATAGAATAGACTCAAACATCAGGTAAACGCAGAATGGAAATAGAAAGTCGACATATTTTGGCTCAGAAACTGGCAGCCAATCAAAAACGAGACCACTCGTGTCGCCACTGTGTGTTATGAAGTCACTGTAACCGAACTCTGTCGGTGGAGCCATCTAGCGGCTAAAATTATAATCCTTAGTTGTAAAGTTAAATGTTAGATGGCGCCACATACGCCAAATCTCATCTACACTGGTCCTTCACGAATTGAATTCTCTTTCATTACATTAAACCTAACGAACGTTATTGAAATGTCTTACCCTAACACTCGGCACAACCTTGAAGATTCTATTCCTGTGTTTCGTCTGGTCCATCGTTATCGTCATTTCTTTGTATTCTACACCCTCTCTGGTTTCTCTTCTCATTCTCCTGTTCGGGTGTTTCAAAAGATCCCCGATATCCGAGGAGGCGGACCGATCTCTATGACGTCTATGTCTAAGGTTGCGGCGATGTCTTCCATTCACCTTGAACAAAAGAAATTGGTTGGTTTTTTCTTGGTACTTGACAACTACGACAAAATCTACTTCTTGTGTTCGAAAGCTGTATTTTGCATAGGCCGTGTGCAAAATTTTTCGCCCACGGATATATCCTCTTTGTCCGCGCATTTTTTTTACTTCTAATAAGTAATAGAAGGTTAATTCTAAACTAGTACACTATAACAGTCTATTTTCTATTTTAATTTAGGTTCAACGGAGATTTATCCTAAATTAAGACAGAAAAGAGGCTGCTATTAAACTAATTATCTTCTCTGAACCAATCTTGGATTTACCTCCGTTACACCTAGATTAGGACAGAACGGTATCTGCTACTGTTGGTACTCAACTACTCATTAATCAGGATTAACCTCCGGTAAACCTAAATTTATTGTACAGGAAAATGACTGTAGAAAAAAGTACCTAATTCAAAGGTATCAAAACTGAACCAAACATAACAAGAACTCACTCTGCAAGAGAAACATCCTTCCGTGCTGATCAGCTTCTTGTTAGTGTCTGGATTTGGATCTATAGGATAAACGGGAACATCACCGATGTCGTCACCTCCAGGATAAACTGGAGTGAGAGAGGAGAAGCAATGTCCCTGCTCTATCCTTTGGTAACCACCAGGACAGCCGCAGGAGAAGCCAGAGCCTACTTTGGTACAGCCATAGGAGCAAGGTGCGTTTGCACAGTTTGCACTCACCTGAAAAATAACAGGTTTGGAAAATATTTGGGGAAAAGTGTGTAAATTTGAAATTTTAGAAAATATCGGTATTCCTTCCTATGGTGTGCTGATGAACGTTTAAATTGAACAGTGTTATCCTTCTAAACAAGCTCTATACAGTGGTTTGGTTCTGTTTGAACATAACCATCACTAATTTAATGTATGTATGAAGATCTATTCAATAAAACGTATTCTCTCGAATACTTTTGTATAATTTTAAACGATTACACGTTAGTCTGAAATTAAAGATAACTGAAAATATGCTTAAATTAAACTATTCTCAACCCATTCAACAACATTCTAAACAAAGCTTCGAATTGTATTAAAATAAAATAAGTAAAATTATATGAAAAGTGATAAATTCTGGATTTCTTGCCACATGTTGAGACAGCCAATGAATAACACAATCTGAGCGTTATCTACCTGCACGCATATGCTGAGTCCAGTGTCGTACTGATATCCCGGAGGGCAACCGCACCTGTAGCTGCCAGGGGTGTTGAAGCAGTTACCGGCATCCCCACAAGGGTTCCTTAAACACTCGTTATCGTCTACACACTGGTTGTAGTAAAAGTGGGGGACGTATCCAGGACCGCAGTTGCACTTGAACCCTCCTATCAGGTTCTGGCAACCCTCGGGACACCTGGAGTCATCGCTGCACTCGTTGGAGTCTATGCAGAAGCTTCCCGTCGGGTCGACCTTGAAACCTCTGGGACAGATGCATCTGAAGCTTCCCAGCGTGTTTATGCACCTTCCAGGTCTGGGGCAGAGGTCTCCTGTCTTGCATTCGTCGATATCTGAAATTGGTTCATCAACTTGCAGAATTGTCATCATCTTGAAATATTCAAAACATATTATAATGTTTCATTGGACATTGAATAAAACCAAGGAGAAACATTAAGAGAACCCTAAGAAAACAATCCAAAGAATTAACCTGATGAAAAAGCTCCCTGGGAATTATCAGCATGAGTTGTCATCCAAAGACAACAATGATAACTGAAGTATGTGAAGAAGAACTAGTATTTTCGCTGAAAATGCCAGAACAGCATCAAACAGAAAAGTCCTTACCGTGACACTCGTCTCCAACTTGCTTGAACCCTTCGTGACAGCTGCAGTTGTAACTTCCCCTAGTGTTGATGCACTCGTGAGGGCAAACATGTTGGCCAGTCTCGCACTCGTCTATATCCACGCAAGATATGCCATCGACGTTCAATTGATAGCCAGAAGGACAAGAACAGCTGTAACTTCCTTCTGTGTTGTGGCAGTGGTGCTCGCAAGGTGAGGGGTGCAAAGTGCACTCGTTGACGTCTTTGAATGGAATAGAAATTATAAAGGTTAGAGTCATTCAGGTTTTAATTCATTGAAAAACGATTGAAATTAAAACAGTAATAAAATATTGATACGTGCATGATAGTATGTACCGAATTCAAGAGTTTTTGGGGATGCTTACCTCTACAGAAAAGACCTGATTCGTCTACTTTGAAACCCTTGTTGCAGATGCAGCGGTAGGAACCCATGGTGTTGATGCACTGCCCGTTGTTGCATAGATCTGGGATGGTTTCGCATTCGTTGACGTCTGAAAGAAGCAATATAAGTCGTTTTTTCTTTCTGTTGAACAGGAATTTGATAGTGTGACGAACATAGGACTAATTGTTTTTTTTTATTCCCTTGAATCTCATGGCTTACCTGCTCCATCGACTGTGAAACCGCTGTCCAAACACAACTCTTGGTATTGTGGCGAGTATCTTGAAGGGCATATTTCACAACCTGCTCCCCAAGCTTCTCCCATAGAACAGCAACAATCTGCCTTCGTGACCCTTCGCATTTCTCTGTTTGATGTACTGCAACGACCTTGGATGAGTTTGCGGAAGCAGAATTCCTTCCTCCTATCTAAAATGATAAGAGCATAAAAGCTTTAAATACATCAAGATTTTTTTTTCTGTATGCATCACATTAGAATTATTTCTTACCAACACATCGTTTTCTATCAGGGGTAGGCTCGAATCCTTCGAAACACTCGCATCTGTAGGAGCCTTCCAGATTGTAGCAACGTCCATTGCTACACAGGGAAGGATCTGCGGAACACTCGTCGATATCGATGCAATCGTCACTTCCTTGTACTTGCAGATAGCCAGGCGGGCAAATACACATAAACCTGCCTATCAAGTTCTTGCACTGGAACTTGCAGTTGTTTGCTGGAGTGTTGCATTCGTTGACGTCTGTAGGAAAACAATGAACTCATAAGTAGAAGTATAATTGAGAATAAAGTCACAATACGGGTCTTCGAATTTAAAAATATTAACTTGCAACGCTTTACTAAGTAGTCCAAATTTGTGTAATTGGCCTTCAAGTTAACCTAAGTTTCGTAGTTGCAATATATACCATAATGCCCGCCACTCACGAAGCGTTTCTTCAAGTGTTTGGTAGCAAGCGTCGAAGAGATTCCAGTCAGACAGTTCGGGACACGGCCGTACGACTGTAAATCAGAGTATGAACTTGACTGCCCGACTGGAATCTCTTCGACGCTTGCTACCAAACGCTTGAAGAAACGCTTCGTGAGTGACGGGCATTAGTGGATAATTTCATGGATAATTCTATTATTTATTCGAGTTTCTTACCTTCACAATGTGTGCCATCAGCAGCCAATGCATAACCATAAGGACAGATACATCTGAATGATCCAGGAATGTTGTAGCATCTAAAAGCGCATTGATTTCCCATCTCCAAACATTCATTCACGTCCTCGCATACCTAAAATCACTTAGAGTTCATATAAAACGACAAGAACCTTCTAAAATAGTGCTAGGCAAGTTAATTCACTAACGATAGAATAATTTACTTCTATTAACTAGTTCTGAATACGTAGAGTCAATGGTTTGCTCATCCTATTAACAAATCAAAAAATGGTAAGAACTTATAAACTGAGTAAGGACTGCAGATGAACCTATGTATTACCTAGCCTTACTGTTGAAGTATAATTACCGAATAAAAACAAGCAAAAACTAACTTAACTAGTGAAGTAGGGACTTATGAGTAACCTCTACGCACCTGCATAGGACCTGGAGCAAAACCATCATTACATCTACACTCGAAGCCTCCCTGGACGTTCGTACAAGTACCATTCCCACAAATGGATGGATTCACTACGCACTCATTGTCGTCAACACACTTTTTGCCACTTTCATCCAAGACATAACCCTGGGGGCAGTCACAACGGAAGGAACCGTCGGTGTTGATACAGTCCCCACCCTCGCAGATGTTAGGCATCAATTCGCACTCGTTGATGTCGCTTCCGGTCTCCAATCTTCCTGGACCTTCGGGGCACAGTCTATGGAATTCGGCTGCAAGTAGAAAAAAATAAGTATCTAAAAAAGCACCAAGAGTGTTTGAATCTTACGCGTGTTCTCCGGAGGACACCTATCACAATATCTCCCCCAAGCAGCCCCCTTCGAGCAGCAGCACTCCTTGAACGAAATATGCATGCCTCTGGGTTCTTGACACTGACCCCTGTTGAAGTTGTCGTAGCACTGCTCCTGTCTCACGTCTATGCACTTCATCAGTATGTGGTCTATCTTGAAACCGTCAGGACAGGTACAGAAGGCTCCTCCGATGGTGTTTTGACATACACCGTTCTCGCAAGAACCGGCGTTGACTTCGCACTCGTCTATGTCCTCGCAGGTGCTGAGGTCTTGGTTGAGCTCGTATCCAGCTGGACAGCTGCATATGAAGGATCCCATCACGTTCGTGCACTTTCCTGGCAGTGGGCAAGTTCCAGGTATCTGAAATGAAGAATTTTTAAAGATAGTGGAGGAAGAAGTAGAACAATAACTGCCAAGAAGACTCCAGGAAGTTGTAATTGAACATTATTGGATTTTTGGAACGAGGAAAAAGTGTAGGAGACCTTTCCTTTACTTCTATTTTGTTTCTTTGACCAACATGCAAGTGTAAATATCTTTTAAAGTTGACAATAACATTTAAAGAACTTAGTTGATATACAGGGTGTTACTAATTACCTCTCTGCATTCGTCGACGTCTCTGCAGTTATGTCCATCCACTGACAGGGTGTACCCAGTCGCACACTCGCAAGCGAAAGATCCAACCGTGTTCCTGCATCTTCCGTTCCTGCACAAGAACGGCATCATGTGACACTCGTCGATGTCCACGCAATCGTTGTTGGGACTCAGCTTGAAGCCAGGGTTGCAATGGCACTTGTATTCGCCAGCCATGTTGACGCAGGTGCCGTTTTTGCAGACGTTCGGGTGTCTGGTGCACTCGTCCACGTCTACACAGGTGTCCCTAGAGGGGGAGAGGTAGTACCCGGAGTCACAGATACACTGGAAGCTGCCCTGGAGGTTCTTGCACTCGCCGTGTTGACAGATATGAGGCCTCTCGATACACTCGTCGATGTCTACGCAATCGACGAAAGTCGAACCGTGTTTGTAGCTGGAATTGGTAAAATTGGTAGTAAATACATATAACTATTCTCTGATGCTTGTTGTACTAGATTTCTCGAAATAGTAACTCACCCCTCCGGACATTTACATTCGAAGCTCCCTGGAAGGTTGATACACTGAGCGTTCCCACTGCAAGGCGACTTAGAACACTCATTGTCATCAATACACTGATGCGAATTGGCGTCATAGATATACCCTCTGTTGCACTGACATTCGAAGCTGGTAGGAGTGTCAATACATTGCCCATGTTTGCACATCGAGGGCATCAGCTCACATTCGTTAATGCCCTCGGACTTGTTGGTCATCGGGTTCATAATCTGACCTGGGTGAGGTCCACACAGACCAACGTATTCACCTGAAGTTTAAGGAAGGTTTAAGAGGGGTTGCGTTGAGGTGTTGGAATGATTCCTAAATGAGATGTGGGTATACCTACTAGTGTTTGATAAAGGGCATGGTTCACAAGGTGATCCCCAAGCTTGGCCCATGGAACAACAGCAGACTTTCCTCGTTTGATTCTGTGTCATTGGTGCTGAGCATCGCCATCTGCTGTATTCGAGATAGCAAGTCTCTTTTCTCAGGTCAACACACTCCTCTGGAAAACAAATTATTGTTTGTAATCAGTCTGTCAAGGTAAAACTTGAAAGGAATGTCTCCTTGAGTTCCTCTAATAGGCTTGAACTCAATTGTAAGATGTTTCGTACTTACTTCTTCCAGGAAGTGGCATGTATCCTTCAGGACATTGACAGTGGTACTTTCCAGGCTCATTTATGCATTGCCCAACGCTGCAAATACCAGGGTTTTCGACGCACTCATTTATATCGACGCAAACGTAACCAGATTCGTCAAGCTTGTAACCTTCATTGCAGGAACACATGAAGCTTCCGAAAGTGTTGGTGCAGTATCCGTTTTGGCAAAGGTTTTCATGTTCCTCACACTCGTTAATATCCTCCAGAACGACCTAGACATAGGGAATCAAATTTGAATGTCTCAGACTTTTCAGATAATTGAAGTATCTACTCTTATTATTACTCCAAATGTCTTACCGTAACATCATTCGGCCTGTATCCCATACCTCCTGGACACAGTTCCTGATATTCCTCACTATCCAAGGCAGGACAAGCTTCACAGTTAGGGCCCCATCCCTTACCAACAGAGCAGCAACAAGAAGCCTTGGTAACATAGTTGGCAGATGGAGATGAACAACCATGCTGGTCCACTTGCAGATAACAACGTGATGTTCTTCTGTCTACAAACCAAAAATAAAAAGTAAAACATATCATAAGGTACAAAAACTTCTCACTCACCAATACATGCATTTCCACCAGCCACTAGTTCGTGATTCAGGGGACAGGTGCACTTGTAGCTGCCTTCCAAGTTGCCACATTTTCCGTACAGACAAGACTGGGGACTCTCGCACTCATCTATGTCAGTACAGTTGCCACCAGAGCCATCTAGTTTGTATCCATCGTGGCAGTCGCATCGGAATACACCAAAGAGGTTCTCGCATTTTCCATAGACGCAGAGGTTGTTGAACATGACGCATTCGTCAATATCTGGAAGGATTGAAGCACAACAATTAAAGAATTATTCCGAATAAAAACATATTTAAAAGGGCTTGAATGAAATAGAGGAAAGATGAGAAACATGCAAATTTACCCTAGTACTTCCTCTTTATTAGTTTTTGAATGGTAGATTCTATCAAAAATGTTTCACCCCACCATTCGATTCATCGACACATTGCAATAATTTCATTTTCATCAATTTGAATATTACCCAAACAAGCATTGCTCTCAATTGGATCAAGCGTTTCTAGTTGGACGGTCAAATTCGAATTTTGGTCATATCAAAAGAAGCAAGATTTCAAACCAAGCATTACCTATATGGCTATTCTGATACATACTTTTCAGTTCTCTTGCCCTATCGTATGACACTTCATACAATATTTCTCTATGTTTTGAAAACTGAAACGATTTCAGGTTTGTAAATGAAAAAAAACATTTTTTGAAAACTTACTTTTTCCGTACTTATCGTTGTAGGTGTTTTTTTCACATCTAACTATTGTACACTACAGTATAGATATAAATTGTTCTACTCTCAAGGGTTTTATAGTAATACTAATATTTTGGTAGGATTTTTTGTCATCTTAAATGTTTGTGTTTCAATAAATAACCATTCTGAATTATCAGAAATCAATTTGTAATCATTTAAGAAATAAATAAATAACTTTTCAGAAATTTTGTAGGTGTTCGCTCGTTTAAAGAAAAAAATAACTTATTATGGGGACATATTTGGCGAAATCAATCGACATTCAGCATCTTATAAGGTTGTTTTTTTTTGGAAAAATATGACATTACTATAACCAAGCATGTTAGTGAGGGAAATCCTATACAATCTAGCACAATTGTAGTACCTCTACCAGTCAGTCAATAAAAACTAAAGCAGAAAAATAAAACGAAGCGATACTAGAAGAAAACAAACTACAAAAATAATAAGACATAAAACAACATAAATAAAATGAATATCTTCAGCAGTAAAAAACTAAATTTAAGTCTTATTTACCGACGCACGACTTGTCGTTTCCTTCCTCGGGATGCATAAAGCCCATTTCACACTCGCAACGGAAGGAACCGGCAAAGTTGATGCATTGACCGTTCTCGCACAGATTGGGGTCGTTGGTACACTCATCTATGTCCTCACAGTTGTAGCCGTCGCCTTTGTAACCTGCATCGCATTCGCACTTGAAGGAACCATCGTTGTTGATGCACTGGGCGTTCTGGTCACACCCTCCGTTGTTGGTTTTGCACTCGTTGATGTCGCGGCAACTCTTGCCGTTGCCCGTGAAGCCGTCCAAGCACCGGCACTGGTAGGATCCCTAAAAAAAACATTTCAGAAGCTATAGTAGACTGGGTATAAGGATTGATTTACTAGAGATCATTATTTCAGAGCTATAGGTAACCAACTTGATTCTTCATGTTTTTCTATCCCTACTCTCCAAGGCCTCGGTGAGACCTCTCTTCTGAGAGGTCTTATCTCTGATAGAGTGATTGAATGGTGAAGGAAAGTGGATCCAGTAATCTGCTACCAACTTGGTTTCAGAAATGTATCCACAACCGAAGCGATCGTTTATCAAACTATGTAGCTATGATCTTCAATTCTCATTGCATCCATATTCTATGTTCCATTATGACATTTTCCTAGAGTCAATTTTCGCAAAACAATTTTAAAAATTCCAGTGTTTTATCCAGTACAAAATCTCAACGCCCGATCATGTCCAAGACCTCACCTTTCCCATCGGCATTCCCAGTCTTCAGACCTCGTTCAGTAAAAAGCCTCATCATCGAAGAGGATATAATAGAGAAACTTGGAGGGGGCAAGATATGCGACATCCCAGCCACCAGCACCAAACCCAAGGTCAACGTCTTCCCCTATTGGCGACCAAAGAAGAACCTCTGTCTCGACTACAGCCTATCCCAAGATCACATCATCGTCGATACCAGGAGGGTGAAGATCTTCGCTAGAAAAACCGCCGCAACCTACGACTGGAACCCCAAACCGGTGGTTCCCAAGGCCAAGAGGTTCAAGTTCGGGAACGGTATGATGCCTCCAGGTCAGTTCGTCGATGAGATGTACAGGGAGAAGGTGGACGAGAGGCAGAAAAAGTACCTGGCAGCGCTAACCAAGAGACTGACGGTGAAGAAGAGGAGGGAGCACAGCATAAAGAACAAGAGGCTGTTCCAGATGCTGCACAGGAACCTGATCATCGACAATTTTGCCATATACAAGAGGCCGTGCTTCTCCAGATGTATATGTACCGAGTGTTTCAGATATCCAAAATCGTTTGTACGGCCCGAGTGGTGGTGAATATGTATTTATGAGTATTTTGGTTGTTTCAATGTTTGTAGTTGAGGGTGTGTCAATACATGTTTTTCGGGTATTGGGATATTTCTTTCTTCTTCTCAGAACAGTCCTGGAGGTTCTTCTACTGTTTGATCTATCCAAATTTGCTCTTTGAAAATACTATGCATAAATAAAAAGTAGATACTCACAGGAATATTGATACAGTTGGCGTTCTCATGACACTGATGTGTACCTAAGTAACACTCGTCGTCGTCTGTACAAGAAGCACCTCCATCAGGTTTAACAGAATATCCCTCTTCGCATCGACAGTGGAAGGAACCCAGGATGTTGATGCATTCTCCATTCCCACAAATATTTGGGTTCTTGCATTCGTCAACGTCTACAAGATAAAAAAATAACATATATATTTTTTATGATGAAAATTTATCAAAATTGTGAGGTATCATCCCATTCTGTCCCTATTTCATTCCATAAAATATGAATAGCTACAGAAACCATCGAGTACCGGACACTTTTGATCTATGATGGGGTCATGGAATGCTGAACCCTTTCTCCTAACGTTTTAATAATCATAACACTTATTTTATGTAGCAGAAAACAAACTCACCTAGGCACGATGTTCCTTTAGGTCCTGGAATTAGCCCTATCGTACAATGACAAATATAGCTGCCTGGAATATCCTCACATCTACCACCATTGCATATTCTTGGGTTTTCTTTGCATTCATCAACGTTCATACATCCTCTTCCGTTTAGCATCAAAGCGTATCCCGACCTTTAACAGTTGAATAATATGTAGAGGGTGTTTTTTTTAGAGCTATAGAACTTTAAATTGCAATAAAACAACGATGGATTATTCGATTGACATGAATTTTATTTATCCGCAAGATAATCTTGTGGCATTACATTCTAAATATGATTTCTGGCATATGACCGCCACGGCTGGCTCAGATGTAGTCCATCTGGACGTCCAATTTTCGATGATTTTTTCCAACATTTGTGGCCGTATATCGGCAATAACACGGCGAATGTTGTCTTCCAAATGGTCGAGAGTTTGTGGCTTATCCGCATAGACCAATGACTTCACATAGCCCCACAGAAAGTGGTCTAGCAGTGTTAAATCACAAGATCTTGGAGGCCAATTCACAGGTCCAAAACATGAAATTAGGCGGTCACCAAACGTGTCTTTCAATTAATCGATTGTGGCACGAGCTGTGTGACATGTTGCGCCGTCTTGTTGGAACCACAGCTCCTGGACATCATGGTTGTTCAATTCAGGAATGAAAAAGTTAGTAATTATGGCTCTATACCGATCACCATTGACTGTAACGTTCTGGCCATCATCGTTTTTGAAGAAGTACGGGCCAATGATTCCACCAGCCCATAAAGCGCATCAAACAGTCAGTTTTTCTGGATGTAATGGTGTTTCGACATACACTTTAGGATTGGCTTCACTGCAAATGCGGCAGTTTTGCTTGTTGTCGTAGCCATTCAACCAGAAGTGCGCTTCATCGCTAAACAAAATAAAATGGACGTAGTGCGCGATACGTATTCCGCACAGAACCATTATTTTCGAAATAAAATTGCACTATTTGCAAGCGTTGTTCAGGCGTGCGTCTATTCATGATGAATTGCCAAACCAAACTGAGAATAAATCATTTAACAGCTGTTAAATCGGTCGCCATCTCGAACAGTAACGCCATTTTAAAGTTATATACCTCGAAAGAAAACACCCGTTACATGCTAATTTTTGAAAAGTAATCCCAAGAACATTAAACAATTGATCACAATAATCCATCCACGGTCTGATACAACAAATGAAAATCTTAAATATGAAAGAATCTATCAATTCTTAGCAGGAAAAAATAATAAACTACAATTGTAATTATTTTGAAACAGTCAAGAGAGGTTACAATTTAGACAGAATACGTTGTGATCTACACAGCTTTAGGTTGAAAATTATAAAAATCCATCAAAATTGTCAAAGAAGGTTTCGATTATTTCGGATATCTTATCAGTTCACTTCTTGATAATAATTTGGTTCTATTCATAATAGATGTTATTGTAGCTGATTTACAGATCTTAAGATCTAGTTATTCTTGAAGAGTCTTGATTTTTCTTGCAGAAAAAATAATTCAAAACTTACCCGCAGGTACATTCAAAGCTACCAGGAGTATTTACACAGATATCTTCACATGGCTCTTCCTCGCATTCATCAATATCTGAAAAAAATTATGGGTATATCTTAAACGTTAAAAATCGGAAATAGTTTACCAGAAAGTACCATGTACAGTGCAATACAGACCAAACTAACACAAGCTGTTATTTGAATTGCCAACATGCCTATTCGAAATCGATGAAATTATGGTCTTGTGATATTCTTGAGAAATACAACATTGTCATTTACGTTTCTTTTGGAAAATGGACAACTTCAATATTTTCATATTTTCGCACAAAATGACGTGAAAAATTTCACTCGAATAAAAGCAATTTCGCTCAGATTTCTTGTGAGAGCACGCACAAGTATCAGTAAAACTATCCCGACTACTTCTTATAGTTGACTGAACCCGAATGTATCAACAGAAGCTTTGGAATTATTGCTATTATATATCTTTCTATTTTCTGTTAACTGCCGATCCACAATAGGACCATTCAGCGGGATTTTCAGGTTCAGGCCATGAAATTCGCTAGAAACATAACTGAATGAGGTACTTGATGTTGTGTTTACTCCTGAAATTAATGGAGCAGAGCAACAATAATGGATTTTCTAATTATAATTCTAATACTCCATGTATTATTAGCTCTCTGGGAGTACAGGTGACCATTTCACCAGACAGTGTTGTAAATGAGCCTGACGAATGCGGATTATTTACTTTTGGAACAAAGATATAATCTTGTGAAAATTAGTAAAAAGACACCGATAAGACAGTGATGGATTAGACATCCTATAAATAACACAAGATGCGACTCAAATAGTTCTATTTCCAAAATTCTACAGTTCAACTTGGATTTCTTGGACCATTTCATTCCAATTCTATGAGTTGTTTTCATTCTACTTTGAAAAGGACACACTTTCTAAAATGAGAAACATAAGATCTAACCATAGATGGTTAGATGCGCCTTGAAAAGAGGAGATGAGATAGTAACGATGAATCTAGAGTGCTGGATGTCCTTTTAAAAAACTACAACAAGACGACCACACTTATTACAATTCGCGAGGGATTGGTAATGTTGTAAGAATTCTTACCTGATATTGTTACCTTATGATTCTGTCTAGTGGTCATATTGCCAATATTATAACTATTCAATGTAGTTTATAAACTTAGTTTTTTCAATTGATGTGTATTATACTTGATCAAAACTATAATTTTTTGAGTGCAACTTTCGATTATTGAGTAAATCTAAATAGTGTTCTTCCCATTCCCTGAATATTAAATGAACGCGTTCAAAAGATTTACCGGTTGAAAGTTTTCGATAAAATGCATAAAACGTAAATAAAAAACTCAGGACACTCGAACACTCAGTCAGACTATCCAAATTATCCTGCATTTGCACTGAAAGGAGTTATTTTTGTAAAATACCAAACTTACCTTCGCAATGAGATTTGAGTCCAGTCTGCGAATATCCTTCATTACAAACGCACTGGTACGTCCCCATCATGTTCTCACAAACTCCATTGGAACATATACCGCTGGTAATTGAACACTCATCGATATCTTTACAGGTCTGCTTGTCAGAAGCCAACTCGTGGCCAGGTGGACATTCGCACTTGTAAGAGCCTTCAGTGTTTATGCATCTTCCTCCCCTACACAACCCAGGTATCTCTTCACACTCGTTGATATCTGCAAGTCGCTCATATAACACAATTGGGAATCTACAGAAAGATTCTAAGACTTACCCATGCAAACTTGCATAGGAGCTACAGCACTGTAACCTTCATTACACTCGCACATGAAATCTCCTGGAATGTTCTTACAGACTCCGTTTCCACATACGTTAGTTGTTGTCAGACTACACTCATCGATATCTGCAGAAAAAAATAGCAAATGAAGTATAGTATCTCGAGTGAGGGTTTACAACATCTGAAATAAATTTCCAGATAGTGCGAAACCAATAATTTTTTACTATAGTTTGAGCTGGAGAATTGGTTGCTTCACCTTCTAAATCTTCAGTATTATATCCTACTCACCAACACACTTTATTTTGCTGTCATCGTAATCGTAACCCTTGTTACACTTGCAGCTGTAACCACCGACTGTATTCTTGCATCTACCGTTCTGACACATTCCGGGAAATTCAGTACATTCATTTATGTCCCTGTGATCGACGAAACCAAGACCCTTAGGACACAGTTCTGCGAATGCTGCAGTTCCAGGTCTTGGACAAGACTCGCACTTATCACCCCATCCTCGTCCGATAGACGTACAGCAGCAGAGGTGTTTGTAGAATATTCCTTCTATAGGGTTGATACATTTGCCGTGTTTATATTTTGTGTAGCACAGTTCTTCCCTTACGTCTAAGCACTGAGTTCCTAGAATGAAGGAATCAAAAGTCAGTTAACTAGGAAATAAATCTTACTAAATGTTTCGAGAACTATGCTACTTACTAGCTGCATCCAAGGTTAGACCAGGTGGGCAGCTGCAAGTAAAACTGCCATCAGTATTAACACAGGTGCCACCCCCTCTACAGATGTCAGGGTTGAGGTCACACTCGTTGATGTCAGCGCAAGCCTTGCCGTCTACTTTAGCATAACCTGGTGGACAGTCACATTCGTTCCTGTTACACCTCTCACAAGGGGATCCCCAGGCAACACCAATGGAACAGCAACATTCTGTTTTTTTGCTCAGTTGTGGTAGGTTGTTCTCACATCTTCCATGGTTGAGCTTGGTCCAGCAAGAACCTCTTCTGTTATCTACGGTTGTCAAAAGTTAAACCTAACTCAATCGCAAGAAAGTTGGAAATATTACCTATGCAGATCCTGCCAGTGTTATCCAGGACAGATCCTGGGTCGCAGTCGCACTTGTAAGATCCAAAGGTGTTAACGCATTCTCCGTTGAAACAAGCCGCTTCTGGACCAAGTTCTTTGCACTCGTCTATGTCTTCACAGACTGAAGTGATTGGGTTGAGTTGAGTTCCAGAAGGACAGATACACTGGTAGCTTCCTGGAGTGTTCCGGCATTGTCCCCCGCTACATACCTGCACAAGTGATCTAACAATTCATAATCAAACCTCTTAGGAGGGATGTGAAGTATTTATTGTTTTGTACAGGTTCTCTCAAAAGTGTCTTATATTTATTTCATATCTACTCACATTTATAAGCTTCTTATTATCGTTGAGATTTTCTTTCAGAGATACACAATTCACTCAAATTGAGTTTAAAAAGTTGATTTTTGAAATCTCTAATGAAAAAGTAGATTCTACTCACCAATTCTTCGATCTCGCACTCATTTATATCAGTACAAATCTTCCCAGTCTCATCCACCTCAAAACCAGTGTTACAGATGCATCGATACGTTCCGATCATGTTCTCACAAGCACCGTTCTGGCAAATATTGGGATTCTGCGCGCACTCGTTGATGTCGTTGCCGTCAAACGTTGAACCAGGTCCATGGGGACACAGAACATCGTAATCGCTCGTACCAGGCATGGGACAAGGCTGACAGTTCGTACCCCAGCCCATAGGCTTGCCGGTGAAAAGAGCGCAGCAACAGCAGCTGGACCTGGTGACCGCCAACGTTGAGGGGTTGAAGCATAGTCCGTCCCTGTACTCCTGGTAGCAGAGATCACGTCTGGTATCGAGACAGGAGCGTCCGTCAGGACCTAGGCTGAAGCCAGCCTGGCACTCGCATCTGAAGCTGCCTGGAGTGTTGAAGCACCTGCCTGACTGGCAAGGACGGGATATGCACTCGTCGATGTCGATGCAGTGGCGTCCGTCTGGACCTAGGCGGTATCCGGAGTCACAGATACAGCGGAAGGATCCCTCCATGTTTATGCATTTTCCGTGGTCACACATTCCTAAAAACGTACGTGGGCTTTCATTAGAGAAATGCATTGTTAACTGTTTGAATATAGGACTACTTTTATCATGCCATGCTATCTCAAGGTACCACGATAAATATCGAATCTCATACGATAAAACGATCCTGTAA
Organism: Harmonia axyridis; assembly: GCF_914767665.1. Classification (NCBI taxonomy): domain Eukaryota; kingdom Metazoa; phylum Arthropoda; class Insecta; order Coleoptera; family Coccinellidae; genus Harmonia; species Harmonia axyridis. Next base: position 4,776,487 of record NC_059503.1, read on the forward strand.
GTTTTATAGCAGAGTTTATTCAACAAAAACTACTATAAGTACTCCCTTGTCAAAGTAAAATCAAAGGGCTAATTTCATAACTTCAAATTATTTCCAATATTCAATATCATACTGGACTGTAAGATCATTTCAACAAAAATTATGTGATAACGAGGTAATACAGATATTTTGGTGTATAGGCAAGATGAATGATCAATCTGTAAAAACTTGAAGTAGCAACTCGCAAGTAGCATTCTCACCTGTACTTGCACATTCATCCATATCACTACAGAAGGTTTTGTCACTGGATTCCACAAATCCAGGCAAGCAATGGCACATATATGATCCAGGAATATTCATACAACGTCCGTTGAGGCAAATTCTTGGATTCTCGCTGCATTCATCGATATCTGAAATATGAGTTGTGCTTCACTTATGATCACCACTAGATAAATCTATAGAAAGACAGAATTGTACCTATACAAGCGAACATCGACGGCGACAACTTGAATCCAGGGTTGCATAGACACTTAAAGCTTCCATCCATGTTCACGCATCTACCATTGCTGCACATTCCTATCTCAGCGCACTCATCATGGTCAGTACACATTGTACCGTCTGGAGATACATCGAAACCAGGTGGGCACATGCAATCAAAGCTCCCTATTGTGTTGCGACAAACGCCATTTTGGCATTTACCTTCTCTACATTCATCGATATCTGTTGGTAAGAGGTCGAATTGAACATTCAGTTATAGATACTTTTTATGAAGAGAAACAAGATTGTAATCGATATAAAAGAATAGATAAGGTAAGGTTACTTTATTGAGTTGAGAAAAATCCTTTAGTGAGTAATAAGATTGAAGTTGTATCAATAAGAAGACAAGATTTGAAGAGTTCTTAAATCGAAACGTCTTGCAAATAAAATAATTTTCAGTTAGTAGACCGAATAAACATTACAAAGTAATTTGCACCTTGCAATGATATTGATACACCTTGAAGAGTAGAAATATTGGTCAAGTGAGATAGAGTAATGTGAAATGAGTCCTCGGAAAGTTAAGATAACTCGAATCAAATAATTATCACTGGCCTTCACACACATGTGATTTTCCAAGTCGGTATCCAGGGTTGCAGATGCACTTGTATCCTGATACAGTGTCAACACACTGTCCAGGTCCACAAATGTTTGGACGGAGGATACATTCGTTCACGGCAATAATTGAGCCTCCTCCTGGTATCATTCCATGACTTGTCCCACTCTCTATGACCTCTCCAGACCCTTCTCCTTCTCCTATCATCGTTCCTGGTTGGATTGACGCACAGAGTAATCGGTGTTCATCTGAAAATTGGAAATTTCAAGAAAAAAGTGATTTTTGTGCAATGGAATACAAGATATTGACAGTATGAAGTCAAGTCGACCTCATATTCAAGAGAAATCATTTTTAACTTTCGTCTAAAACATTGTTATCAAGAAAAGTTTACCTTCTCCAAAAACTGGACATCTGGAACATTCGTCTCCCCATCCTTGCCCCATGTTGACACCACAACAGCAATCCTTCTTTGACAACCTCATGGGAAGATTTGCCCTACAATAACCCTGCTCTGTTCTTTCGGTATAGCACAATCCTTGTCGACCATCTGAGTACAAAACAGGTTTTGAATTTCTAGGTCATGTTATTGGGAGTCTTTGAATACACCCTTACCTATACAGTATTTTTGGTTCTGGCTCTGTATAAAACCAGGATTGCATAAGCAGAAATATGACCCATCAGTATTGACACATCTACCATTCTCACAAACACCTTCATCTTCACATTCATTCTTGTCATCGCACTGGTTGGTTTCTAAATTCCTGGTTTGACCTTCTGGGCATTCGCAGGTGAAAGATCCTATTGAGTTCACACATTGTCCTCCTTCGCATAGATGGGGTATCGCCTCACACTCGTTTATATCTGGAAAGGTAATATTGTCACAAATCTTTCTCATATTCTCGAAATATTGTAAATGCTACTTACCTATACATTCAGCAGTCTTTTGGTTCTTAATAAATCCTATATCACAGTCAAGTCTTGAAGGGCAGTGTTCACACGGGTGACCCCAAGCTTTTCCAACAGTTGCACAACATAGCGTTTTCGTGCATACAACACCTTGAAGTTGGTTCACACATAGAGATCCCCTAGCTCCAGTATAGCAAGGCCCAGTTCTGAAATCTGATAGGAATAGGTTATAACTTGAAGGCCATCAAGGTAGGAGGGCATTACTCACCAATCTCACAGTGTTTTCCTGCAAATCCGTAGATACAGGCACATCTATCTGGTCCAATACATCTACCTCCGTTTTTGCAACGCTCCAGGCAAATTGCTACAAATATTTTTAGTTGTTTCAAAGGTATGGGAGGAGATGCAGAAGAAGTTACTCACGTTCTGTACAAAACTCTCCACTAAATCCTGGAGGGCAGTTGCATCTGCCATCGACACAAGTACCTCCATTCATACACATTGCCCTGCATGGTCTTCCTTGGGGCTCTACAATGAGAACGATAGAAGAATTACGTATTGTTTACTGAAGAAACTCCGTTTCAAATGATTATTTCATTCTTGGAGGTCATTGAACAATCTTACCTCCTTCGTTGCCTGCATCTCTATAGCATGGTGCTCTCGTCTCTTGTCCTGCTTCACATCTACAGACATTTGGACGCACACATTGTCCACTACCACATGGCCTATTGCAGATTGCTGCAAAAATAAGAGTGGTCAATGACTAGGGCGAAAACTATATCTTGTTAAACTACAGATAGTCAACAACCTCATTATTTGGGTTGATGTATATATAGTCAATGCCAAAAAAGGAATTGAAGACACTTTATATACTTACGAATTATACATAATCCTAAAATGTTATGCCTTGACCATCCAGGACAGCAGAAACTTGCATATCTTGAACGGCAGACGTTAGGCCTGAAAATTAAAAATTGTCCTGATAGAGGAGTGTAAAGAATAATTTAAAAGTTAATAGCACTTTAAATATGACCGTTATTCTTTATGGAACAATTTCAACTAGATGTTATTTTCATCAGATTACAGAAAAATATTCCTTGAATATCGTTTTCTTATGGCATGAGGCTATTTTAGTCATCTACAAATGAAAAACTACCATGTCTTTCAGAATAAACTAAATAAAACAACCTTTTTCATTCGGTAAACAATTTTTCATGAATTCACAATAAATAAAGTGTAAAGCGACCACCCAAAAGCGGTGTTTTCGACAAGTTCATCCGTACAAATTGTTGACCAGAAATTTTTTGATGCCCTCGACTGTCCTCCGGCCATTAAAATCTGACACAAACACCCCATTCTTGAAGAACTTGACAGCTGGAAAATATCTGACCTCATATTCTCTCATGGCCCACCTCTCCCCTTCTGTGCAGTTATAAGCAGCAAACCGTACAGAAGTACCATGTGTGATAGAAGCTTCTTTGAATATCGGTCTGAACATTCTGCAATGTTTGCACCAATCGGAATAAAATAGGATAAGGGCAGGGTCTCCGGTTCTGATGAAAGATTTTATGGTGGTATCATCCAGTTCTTCTATCATTATGGGTAGATCCAGGTGGATTTTAAATTGACTCAGTTCATTTTTGAAGTTACATTGACATTTGGCAAACGTCCCAAGCCATGTGAAGGGTGCATAGAAGATTAGTGTAGCAAAATATTGTCTCAATAGATTCAATATTAAAATATGTGAATTGACAACCCCAATTATTAGTTACTAGCAATAACAACAAAAAGAAACAAGCACAACTAATATTCGGATCAGTGAAATTAAAACACTGAACGCCATTTCCTAATCTGAACAATAAAAGCGAACATTAAGACTTCGCCAACTCGAATTTATTAACCCGTAAAAATCCATTCATCATTCTGGCGATAATAATACTGTACGAATTGAGCGTGAATCTGAACCACAATAATTGAGCTGTCGAAGAGATTTCCTCTTCGTGTTAACACCTCACAGGCGATTAGTTTTGCACTACAGGAATCTGATGAGATTGTTAATCAATGCGTTTATTGGTCGTTGTTTTGAGATGGGGTGGTAATGCACAGCGATTAAAGAACTTGAGTACTCAGTGTGAAGCAAGGTTCAATTTTCGATAAGGCAATTTTTTTTTGTTGTAGAAGGTAGTTATACTGGTATATCCTTGCAGATATTACATTTAATTGGAATGCATGGAAAATATGGTTGTTTAAATAGATTGATATTCTTATATTCAATTTGCATATTTTGGTCCAAGCTTTTTCGCTGCCTAAGGATGCAGTGTTTCAGAAGAAATTATTGTAACCAATTTCACTATGCGATAATTGACACATAGTTTGTCCATTTATTGTTGTCAGGGTAACCAACATATGTCATAAATCTCGTCAGTCCTCACACAGAAAAATCAGGGCGCAAGTTGAGGAAGCATTGCATCAAACGTCAAAAGTGACAAACCAAAATAATAAATAATACAATAATCAGAAAATGAAACGAAATGGAGGTGGAACTACAGCAAAAACAAGAAGTCGAAAAGCCAACAGAGCTAGTATAGACATGTGCACTCAAACAGAGAACTTTGTCATCGACGAAGACATAACCCAACTTCCAGTGGTTCTGCTTGATAAGAGCACCATTGCGAGGTACCTGCAGAGGCAGAGAGGACAAGAAGCAGCCGAAACCACAGCAAATGAAGGGAGTATCTCAAAAACCATTGGCAGAGCCATCACAACGACAAATTACAGCACATTTTTGAAGCCTATAACGAACAACCAATATGCCAATTCCACTTTCGACAGCAACAAAAAAAATATCGAAACCCCAGTCCTCAAGAGGAGGTGTAAGAGAAAAGTTAAGTTCTTTAGACCAAACGCGGCAAAGCAGTCTAGGAAAGAAGCTAATAAAGAAAATGAGGAGGAGTTAAGAGACTTTATGCGTGATGCTTCATGCGAATCTGACAGATTAGAGCCTATAGAAGAACGTACAGAATTGGAGCAACAGAACGAGACACCACACGAGCTTGACGAAGAGGCTCATGAGGAGCAAGAGGTACAGTCCATCGAACTTGGTTCCTTGAACGATTGTGATATGTCGCTAAATGCGGAAATACATAATATACTGCCAGCATTTGATGAGAATAATGAGGAAGATGTTTTGAGAAGGTTTTCGACAAAAGGTACCTGCACTGAGATTGTTGAGTCTTCAGAAGGTGATGTTAAATTCGATTGTATTCGGATCAATGCAACTACGGTGAATATACATAACCATTTTTATGGAAGAAGGAATGAAATGAGTTAGGTTGCAATTTTGTCGATAGTTTGTATGCAAATTGTAATTTTGTATTTACAGAATAGGAATAGCATTAGTGTTATGTTCATTAAATTAAGTTTCTAAAAAATGAAACTATTGCTTTTATTTTTTATTCTTCCTGGGATTTGAACTCTGATTGGAATCAATTACTCGAAAAATAGAATTTCAAATTGTCCGAATATTGACAAAAAACACTAGAAATTTCACCTAATTGTTTTTTCCTTCAATACTAAATCTTTTTATTGAATTGAAAAAAAGGTATACAATTTCTGAGACCTTGGTACAGACCGTGCGATACAGTAACTGAGCTAAGAAAGCTTGCTGATTGAATGCTGATTAATTCAGTGGCGCCAATGAAAATTCCTTAACTCCAAAACTATTTCAGCAAGGACTTTACGGTAAAAAATTTTTGTACTGAGCACAATCGTATTCTTAAGCCTAGGAGTATCAACTGAATTTTTTTGTAAAAGTTGTGTTATGAATTCTTCACAGTTTTTTCTATACCAAAATAAAGTCGCAATGATCGAGCCAAAAATAACCATCTCGTCCCTCAACATCGACCCAAATCCATCAAAAACGGTACTAAAATTACAACCATAAGTGCCACTCATGTGTCCATAATTTAACCCAACTAATATAGGGATTACCCAACAACACCCACAAAACCATCACTCTCCTTACGTCAAATTAAACGTTCTTTCGTGGTTGAATCTATAATGGACCATTAGATCATGATCCTTTTCGTCCGTACGTATTCCCCAAGGATATGAGATGAGCCTTGAATTACATACAGAATAATTCGAAGATTATATCATATTTGATTACTCTATTAGCTAAAAGACATTCGCCTAGGCAAATGCTCAATTTGATTGGGAGGAAGTGCACTTGTATGTAGGTGTATCTGACCTAGAAGCGATTTTGAAACCTTAGGTGGATGGAGAGTCAACAACGATCTCGTGTCTCTTTATCAAATCTGTTTGTCTTACCGAAATCAGTTTGTTTGAAATGGGTTAATGATACTTCCGGTTAAACATAGGCTTCACTCATTGGCGTCAAAAAAAAAAGCCAAGAGAAGCTCATTTGTTGAGGAAGATTCGTGAAGAGCGAACACCCGTCCAGATACTGACCACACTCAACTCTGATTTAGGAGTAGTATCACTTTTTTGAATATGAACGTAACTGTTTGAGCGCGTATTCCCTGAACAGATCGCTCTAAAATTTCCTCACAATATCTGCATTTTTCTGATTTCGCGTTTTTCCATCCGCAAACACGATAACTCTCTAGTTTCAGAATACCTAAAAATATTTGTCAATAATTAAGTGACCACAAAACGTTCAATGGTGAGTGTTGATGTAAAATGACAATTTTAAGCTTCGTGCAACGTTTCACCCTAACCATAGAACGTTCAAGCAGAATATAGATAATAAAAAAGGGAAAGCTCTGGCATAAATTCGGGGATTTTGCATTGTACTGAGTTAGTCAATTTTCTCAATACAATTGAAAATTTCCTAGAATAATAAATAAGCATTCAATGAAAAGCTTGGAGTTATTTCAGAATAATTTTTCTTATTTGTTTTCATTAGAAAATTGTTTCCTGTTTCAGAATCAGAATGAGATCTAATATTAGATCATTTAACTGAATGATCTACATGACATCACTACCAAAAATAGGTGCTTTCTATCGAAACACAACAATTGAAACAGGTTGATATTACCCTGCGAGTCTTTTTTTCAAGGAAATTACATTTGGAAGTTTCAGTCAAGTTTTTTGAAATATTGTCGAAATTCAATAAAAAATTCATGTTATACATCCTAGTGACTTTCGTATTGTATCTTGGTAGTTGGTGTGACTGTTACGAAAATTGACAGATTACGAAATTTGAATATGAATCGTACGTTTCGAATTTTGAAATAATTTACAATTACGCATTAAATTCTTGAATTATGTCTGACGAAATCGATTTAACACCGGCAGAATTAAGAGAAATTGCGAATAATGTTGCAAATTATTTCACTATATCCAATTTATATTTTATTGACAATTGACGTATTGACATTTGATAGGATAGGAAGTCAGTGCAGACAACCACAAAACGAAAAATATAACTCAAAACAATGCTGTAATGAGTTCATTACAGCACTGTTTTTAGTACTGTAATGAACTCATTACGATACTGAAATAGGAAAAATTACTTATACTGAGGTCTGGTCATGTAGGTTATAAATTCTCTGACATGGGGAATTCTAAAACTTTGTACGTGTCCTTCAGTTTCAATTTTCAAAATTCATCAAAAACTACCCATTCTGAATTTTATGATACCACGATTTTCAATCAGAATATAACAAACGAGACTATGACAATTATTCTCTCAAATTTAAAAAAAATGTATAAATTTCGAAAAAAATCCATTAGAACCAATACGGTTTGTTGAAGATCCTCACTACAGAAATCTCCATAATTTCCAAAGATCGATAATCAGATGCTTCAATCAATCTTATTGCCCCACAACTCGAAATCGAAGAATCAGTACATTGAATAAATCTCACAACCGTATCATAACCCCAAACTCCAGATGAATATCTCCGATCAAAAGTGTGAGAAAACCGCCTGTTAAAGCACGATAAGCATAAATCTAAATTCGATAATAATCATTTTACCCGCCCATAAATCATCTAATTGAACTGACCCCCAGACCAATGATCAATCGACTCGAAATGAACCCATAAATCAAAGATATTTCGGCTTTACCTCGCCTGGAGCATAGATGGAACCACCATCGGTGGGGTCAAGTGCAAGATGTCTCACAATTGAAACGCGGGGTACTTCATCATGACATGTATATAGATTGTAATAGCGGCAGCATATGTGCCTCAACATTATTGGATTGTGTGACGCTCTACGTTAGGCTCAAGTGACTGGGAAACATTTTTTATTGCTGATAGGTGTTCCGGTATCGCTTTGACAAGAGTGCTGGTCGCACGTGAGTACGTCAGGCCATATTTTGGAGGAAGAACATTCTGTTTCAGTGGTTGAACGGAATTTCATGGAAAATTCTGTGGTTCTATTTAGTAATGGTAGATTTAATCATGAGTGAATTATGGTTATTATTATTCCCGCAATTCTATCTATTACCGTGATTTTTCCAAGAAAATCTGCGAAGCTACGACATTGCTGGTGGTTGACCTACAACATAGCTACCTACATCCTTCTAAAAATTTTAGAAACATCGTAAACTATGTTCTTATTGAAAAAACTCCATTAAATGCATTTTAATTTGTTAAATATTCCTATTTCAGATGAATAGCGTGAAACATTTTCAAATAAAAACATTGTGAACATAAAGGGTGTTTTTTTTAGAGCTATAGAACTCAATTTTCAATAAAACAACGATGAATTATTCGATTGACATGAATTTCATTTATCCGCAAGATAATCTTATGGCATTACATTTTAAATATGATTTCTGGCATATGACCGCCACGGCTGGCTCGGATGTAGTCCAATCTGGACGTCCAATTTTCGATGACTTTTTCCAACATTTATGGCCGTATATCGGCAATAACACGACGAATGTTGTCTTCCAAATGGTCAAGGGTTTGTGGCTAATCCGCATAGACCAATGACCCACAGAAAGTAGTCTAGCGGTGTTAAATCACAAGATCTTGGAGGTCAATTCACAGGTCCAAAACGTGAAATTAGGCGGTCACCAAACGTGTCTTTCAATAAATTGATTGTGGCACGAGCTGTGTGACATGTTGCTCCGTCTTGTTGGAACCACAGCTCCTGTACATCATGATTGTTCAATTCAGGAATGAAAAAAATAGTAATCATGGCTCTATACCGATCACCATTGACTGTAACGTTCTGGCCATCATCGTTTTTGAAGAAGTACGGACCAATGATTCCACCAGCCCATAAAGCGCACCAAACAGTCAGTTTTCTTGGATGTAACGGTGTTTCGACATACACTTGAGGAATAGCTTCACTCCAAATGCGGCAGTTTTGTTTGTTGACGTAGCCATTCAACCAGAAGTGCGCTTCATCGCTAAACAAAATAAAATGGACGTAGTGTGCCATACGTATTCCGCACAGAACCATTATTTTCGGAATAAAATTGCACTATTTGCAATCGTTGTTCAGGCGTGAGTCTATTCATGATGAATTGCTAAACCAAACTGAGAATAAATCACTTGACAGTTGTTAAATCGGTCGCCATCTTGAACGGTAATGTCAACATAAAGTTATATACCTCGAAAAAAACAACCGTTACAAGAAATCCTTAGTAAAAACTTTCTAAAAATTTCTTGTTCTTGTCTTATGCTATGAAGGGTTGTTTCGACATTTTCAGGTTTGTTAACCATGGTCTGAATATAGACATCAAAGCAATTGTACGTCACATATTGTATAGCAAGACAGAATGACATTCACGATCATGATGCAGATGACAGGGCAACTTTTCTCCAGACATATGCAAGTCTGCATTGATCAGATAATCTCAAACGAGCCTGCAGAATATCCTCATTAAAATTGCAGTTGAGATTGTAAAAAGGCAACGTATTTTCATCACTTTTTTTCGACAATCTTAATGTTACAGGGCCAATATAAAATTCATTCATAAATTTGAATCTGATAAAGATCTGGAAAAATGAATAACAATGTGTTTTATTTTTTTGAGGGAAACTATGTCATCATCATTATTATTGATGATAGTTAAAAAAATTCGCTACCATTTAACTCTTTCAAAATTATATAAGGAATTTCATGGCTATAAGAGAAACATCGAACTTCTGAACAAATTTGTTACCTATACTTCTATCATTTTATTCTTTTACTACGTAACACGTTTTTCACGATATTTCACAAAAATGCAACTCATGATAACTTGTGACTTTCAATTGGATTGTTTTGACATTTTTGCAATTATGCCTGTAAGAAAAGACATGTCTCCAACTTCGAAATCATTAGGCCGATTTAACCACTTATCAAACTTCAAAAACATACATCAAGTCTTCAAGTTGTAAAGGCACTTTTCGATTCAAAATGAGTCAGTCAGACATTTGTATAAAATGATGGTTAATCCGTTCTTCTTAACAAGTGTTGGTATCTTGACAGTAATTATCTCCTCAATACTGAAGATGTATATCCCAGTTTTCAAACGTCATTGTGTCATACCAACACAAACAACATTCAAGTGTGTTCGGTAATAGATAGATGAATATATACAAATAGTTTACTTTCAACAACTGCAATTATTGTTGATGGTTATAATTATATACCATTTCTTAGTATGGAGCTTTGAATATAATTCATACTTTGTTCGTCCTGTATCTAATAGACCTCCCAAGGATAATGTCCTCCATCATAAAAATGGCTTGTTCAATAAGGCTCAACTTGACAGAAGAGAAAAATGTATACTTATTATTATTTATTAGATTTCGTTGACATAACATCTGAATTGGTTTCTATTCAAACAGTGCAGGTTATTGATTTATGCTTATTTCAAAAATTCTTATATCCCTACACTAAAATTCATTCCGTCATATACAGGATAATGGACGAAAATATATTCCTATTTACAACTGCATAATTTTTCGAATAAGAATATGGAACAAATATCTAATCATGTCATAAATTTCATTACTATCTATTATTTATAACACTCCGTAATATCTTCATCACCCGAAATTTATTCAGGTATTTGAAGAACGTTGCATTTCATTAAAACCATGCTGTAGGCGAAAATTATGAAATTATAATAAGCATATCGAATATAACTCAACAAATTGGATGTTTACTCAAGCTCGAAAAATTGGGATATAAAAAAATGATTATATGATGATAATTTTCAGCATTCATATGAAATTATAATATGTAAAAAATAAATATTAATGCAAGGAGTTTTCGTTAACTCGTTTCAATGAACTACTTGTGGAGAAAAGAGAGATTTACGAAAAAAAATTAGAGTCCTGACATGAACACTTGTTCAAATTCATAGTCATTTAATTAGTATTATTGAAATTACTCTGAATTTCATGAAAACATACTTTCATATCAATGATTTTTGAGAAAACTAAAAGCCTATAAAAATAAAATAATAGAAAAAATGCTAAACAAATCAAACAGTTCCCTGAAACTTCCTTCAGAAATGAAATAATATTACGCACGAATTGGAAAGTCCCAGTATTCATTCCTAAATAGTTTGTTTTCAATTAAGACCTAAGATGAAAGACTTGAAACAACCATCTAGATCATTTCTCTAAACCCAAGGGTATTATTAAAACATGAGCGATAGTGGCAGTATAAAGGAAATTAGAAATTACCACTAATGTGTCTAACGAAACTTAATAATTCTAACGTCAGTTATCTAACTAATAAATCTCCATCGTAGTAAGTCAAGCGTCTATGATAAAGACCATATACTTTACAGAAGTGCATTTAATTATTCTACTAGCAACGCGGTGGGTCATTCATAAGAGAAACAGCTTTAATCTTGTTCTAAACAAATTGTTTCTCTTATGACGAATGAATTGTTCTGCTTGTAGGCTTCCAGAAAAGAATGCTTTCAATTGGTTGATATAGGTGTCCTACTTCACACAGAATTAAAAGTAAAGAAGTGGTCCAAAACTTTGGAAACTTTTGAAATAGAAGTTGTTATATACGTCGGTTATATACCTTCTAGTTATAGGATTCGATATGTGAATTTTGATACCTACAAATCAAAATTCAAAGAAATATTCCGCGTATCTCAATGAAATAAGGAACGCATTGATAAGATAAAATCAATCAAATATATAACATTTAAAATACACATGAATTCTATTGAATCCTCCACATCAAATAATTCTTCTTTTGATATATCTAATTCTATACCTCGAAATATCTTTTTTTTTCAATATCTATTATTTATTTTCAATTATATTCTAGGCAAATGAATAGATATACCTAAAAACATTTCAATGTTAATGTTTCAACAAAATTTTAGTAAATGTTTTGTGTTTAATATTTTAATTCTTCGAATATTTTTGATAATATTAATATTTTTAATGTTTTAGTTTTCTGCTTTTGGTTATTTTCACCTGAGCTTCTACTGAAGAAACTAATATGTTCATTATCATTGTTGCCATCAAGCAATTATTATTATTCATGGAATATTTGACGCAAGCTTTTGTTTTGCTTTATCAAAAAACTGTTCAAACTCACCCTCCAGGTGTTAAACGTGCTGAATCATTGCTGTGTTGCCTGTACCGTGAATTTGGATCTTCATCTTCTTCTTCTCCTGCAACGAGGCTATTTGATGTGAACAAAATTATCAATAGTCCTAGTGTCCATTTAGAAGAACCAACACTTCTCCTTAGAATCATTGCGTCAGTTTACACCTGCAAAAAATTGAATATGTCTTGATTCTCTTAAAAAAAAAACAATAAACAAATTTATTCAGAAAAAACAAAATAACTGAAGGTCCCTCCACCAATAGCTTGCCATCTGGAAACATTTGACAAATAAAACTACGCCATGACTAAAAATGGAACGATAAACGCTTCAACAATGCATTGAAATTGTAAAAATTCACTACTAAAATGGTGAAAATTTTTAAGTCAAAGTTAGCAACACTAAAGCACTTTTAGGTTGTCGTGGAAGCACCTTCTCGATCTGCATTGGTCAAACTGGTGGAAAAACGTGAGCTGTTGAGACAAGTAGTTATGTGAAGAATCGAAACCGTGTGCGTTAATGGCATACCTTCCTCTTTACAATGAAATAAACATCCATTGACTTCTCGTAAAATATACCAGTTCTTTTTCAATATAAAAAATGAAACCTCTTATTGGAAAACCCTTAATTCAAAAATATTTCTCGATCAATAACGCAAATGTTCTTGTATTGGGTCACTTGTTTATTAGCATTATCATCAATGGATCCGATTATGCATCTTCGGTTATTTTTCTGTGCCAGATACAAATATGACTGTTTAAATTGACTGAATGAACAGGGTTAAGATGCCTTACAATTGTCAACGATACATTCTAGTCAAGACGCGGGTCAATCATCTCTAAATGATCTGCTCCTATTAAATTAATTTAAACTGTCGAGTTTCAGCATTTCTCCACTTATTCTTACACGACTTGCATTCACCACGAATTGTCGGCCAAAATTAATTTCAGTAACGAGTTTCTTGAGATTGATGAGCGATAGTAGCGTGCTGAAAGGTACCAAGCAATTTTTTTTATCGAAGCATTATCGATCACTGCAGATTCTAACAGTTTATACAATAAGTTAATTGTTTTCAAATGGTAATGAAGGAGTAATCATTTTGAGAAGTCTTTCACATTCTGTCATTTTTTCGAAAAGTTACCTTTGAACTGTTACAACAATTACTTGGGATTAGTACTTTCACTTCAACTAGAAGATGATTGATGGATAATCTGAAGAGAAATAGCCTGACCGAGATAATAAAATTATAGGAAAATTCTTCTGACGTATGTAGGTAGGTATATATCCCAAATACACAAACTAATGATTTATTCCACTTCAGTTAAGAGCAAATGAATATCAAGAAATTGAAATGAAGCACTGAATTGAGCTTTGAGCGTTCTTTCAAATTACTATTCATATAATATTTCTCAACAAATGTTGGATGCACCCTCAGAGTAATAAACATAGATAGAGGGAGCATATGTCATTTTTAGTAAGCAAATTTTGTCCCCAACATGAACTATCAAATTTGACATGAAGCGCGCGGAAATGAAAACATATCAGTTATACGATATTACACTCAATTCGCGAGTTTCTCCATGAAGAACGCACTTTTTATGTCCCATAGTGAAGCAACGTTTCATATTAACTCAAAATATATTGAAATAAATACCGAAATATATAAGGAATTCGGAAAACAAACTTCAAGCGCGCCAAACGATGTGAAACAACCGATGACATTAGGAGAGCAAAAGTTGCCAAACCTTGGATTTCAGCAGGTAGATACAGAAAATAATAAATATTTTGCTTATTACAAATTCGACAATTAGGAAAAATATCGGATTCCAAATATTCAAATTTGCATATTCAATCGGGAACCCTCAAATAAATATATTTCATTCAATATAATATACATTCATAAAAAGTTATAACGATCTAGTAAAAGATTTGAAAATATATCACAATCCGACAACGTAATCTTACCATGTTTGGGACATGTAAAAATTTCGTATACTGCCTCTATGTTCATTACTCTATGCATAGAATAAATCGACTTGAACGTCAAAATACCCGAAACTCCCCGTATATTCAAAAACTACGAGAAAAATCGGAGGTTTAGGATTTTTGCCGGGGGTTTGAGATGATTTCTGGGAGGGACTTATTCTTGTCATTTTTTCTGTAGGTGGCCCCGTTTAGGCCAATTTAGGAACACCCTGTATATCCGAAAGAAAACAACTGTATTTTCGATTATACACAATTCCAGTTACAAAAACTGTACATTTTACGATTCTAAAACGAAATAACAACACTTTTCCGAAGAGGATAAAAGGCTGAATTAACTCTGCGATCTTATACGACAATAATAATAATCTCTGCACACAAAACCCATGTCAACAGAAAAGATTGATGATGATCTTCGACAGGTATGTTGCACAATTCACCAGGTTAATTCTCTCTGAATAACTCGAATCTCTTATCAACCTAGTGGGTTAGAAACTGTTGCTTCAATTTGTACGAAGCAGATTAAGAGATTCCGAAATTACCTTCCACCTGATTACACTGCAAAGCTGTACCATCGTATATAATAAAGAAATAAGGTGATTAATGTGGGTAGGTATATGTTTATTGGTTGTTACACGACATACCGCTGCTCTGTAAACGATTCGAAATTAATTCATCAAGTACGTGTTTTCATCGACATGCTCTCAGCCACTATAATTTGGTGGTGATTGGAAAAAACGCCTCTGATCATCACTTTGTCTCTCTGGCATTGCTCAACATGTCCAATGAGATAGTCTCTTTTAGACATTTACACTCACTCTGTTAATCAAGAGTGTTGGGTGATTATTCAGGTTCAAATCGAGAGGATTTTAATTCTGTTGGCCCACGAATGGACCTTGAGGGATCTCGGAGAATTTACAAGAAAGTGTTTGAAATTATTTTAAAAACAAACAGTGTGAATTTAGAGGGTTTTTTAACAGCTTAACAGTTCTTTAATTTCGCAGTCACATATCAATCATCAGCAAAGTATTATTTTTCCTGCCAAAGCAGCAAAGTAACGACAAAATAATTATTCTCAATGGGAATAAAACATTCGACATTTTCTGACAATCAATAATTTTTGCCACCAGCTTTATTTCTTGACGGGTAAGTACTTCTATGTCGCTATGATTGTGCAAAATATGAATAAATCCGATATTTTACCAAGAAACTGTTAGATATTTCATAAGTTGTCAAACTATAATTATTATGGACATACACATTTTCATAGCAACCAACAACTACGATTTCTATCGAATTTCGTTTCAATTCATCACTACAGGAATAATTTAAATTTTTTAATTTAATAATTTTCAAATACGATATCCTACACATAAACAATCAAAGAAAAAATTATATGTTTAACTCGGCTGCAAAGTAGATTGACTGCATTTTGCATTTCAAGGGGCCAATCAGTGAAGACTTTGCTGGTGATCGGCCAGCTTGAGTTCTTACATTAACTGAACTTCAAAAGCCTCAAGACCTAAATCTTGCATATGTCGAAAATAGAAAAATTTAACCTTTCAGGCGTATATTCGTTATTTTTATATGCTTTTTCTTTTGCCCAACAATAGATATACATATTTTCAAAAAAGTGATAAATGACATTGTGTTGACAGTATCACGTTTTTTTATGTTTTTCAGGTTAATAACGTATTTGTATTTTATTATAATAGTTTCAGAGTTCATGCGAAATATCGTGAAATAATTCTATGAATTATCCAAAAGAGATCCTAAAAATGCATTGCAATTAGGATAATTCGTCGGTGGTTCTCAATAGTGGAATGGTAAGCAGATTCAATATTCTCTTAATAAGGTTATTACATAATCGATCTCCATTTTATGTGTGTAATGCGATCTCTGTTATCTTCTTCCGGATATTTCGCATTGTAACAATTATCACACAGTTTCCTATTGAGATATCAACAATGAACTATGAATAAGTAAATGATCAGTACACGCATATATCCATATCAATCCTGTAAGAAATAGAGGTCAATGTTACAAAATCCACACACTGGTTTGTTAGATTGTCTACATATTTTTGTTCTTGCAATCATATGATAAATTAGCCCAGCACATCAAGAGCAATAAATCACTGTGAAATCTGCTTGCTATTGCAGCTGCTAATGTTAACATACATTTTTGTAGGAATTTTTGATAAAAATTATTTGGGGCTAGTGGTTGCGGATGCACTATTTCGACATATAATTCAAACTTAGACTATTTCTTTAACATCATATCGATCCACAAGAAACCAGGATTGATTTGAAAATTTTTAGAATATAATCTGTAATCCGTGAATATGGTCGTTCAAAAATTTGTTATTCTGTAGATTTCAATGTTGTTCAATCGACAGAAATGAACATTTTTTCAAGCTTTTTCGTCTAACCAGAACTACAGAAATTTCAAGAAGAATATCGTATAAATGTTCAATATTTGTGTGACCAAAAAACTGACGAAGTTGAATTACCTATTGTGTTTTGATGTGATATAACAATTACAAGATTAGTGCAAAATTTCAAGATAATCACAATTATCAGGGCTTCAAGAAACACCCTGTATCTCGAAGCCAAAGCGTTTCTGTACCAATGTTCATAGGGCATTTTTCACTTATGATTATCTAAGGAATATTTCATTTTGGTTTGTACCTTCCATTGAGTAACACCCTGTATATC
Source organism: Harmonia axyridis (assembly GCF_914767665.1). Lineage (NCBI taxonomy): Eukaryota > Metazoa > Arthropoda > Insecta > Coleoptera > Coccinellidae > Harmonia > Harmonia axyridis. The sequence goes on from NC_059503.1 coordinate 4,793,716, forward strand.
CAGTGAAATGCTTAAAAAGATTCATAAGAGTCAGATACAAATCAACAATAAATTCATCGGAATAATAATTTATTATTTACCCCCTGTATAATAATAATAATACATAGCCTTCTCAACGAAAATTATGTCACAATACAACACAATATTTTCTACAATTTACAGTGAATGATCTGTCTCCAAAAATATAATACGGTTGCAAGTTGGTATCTATATTTACGAGACGTTTTTTGAGCCATGACAATAGAGTCATTCAGATACTCCTGAGTTACAGTAAAGAAAAGGTAATCTACCTGCCATCATTTCATTTATTTATTTTTTTTTTTTGTGAATAGATAAATTTTCGATGGAATTTATTGGATGGCAAATACAATTCCAGATGTTTTAGTTTGGATTCACGGAAATTAGATCAGAATAGAAAAATAAACAAATGGGTTGTGGTTCTGGTATTGTTGCGCGAAACTATTTTTAGCCTTCGAAATAAGGTTGATCGATATTGAATTAGAGATTCCAATAATATCTACAGACACCAATATTTTGGAGAAACTCTTCATTCTGTACAATAAAAAAAGTACAAGAATATCAATTAGAAAAAACATATTCATTATGAAAATTCGATATTCAAATATATTAAGCCGGGAAAAGTTATATATTTTTTTTTCTTATTTTAGTTTTTGATTTCTAGAAATAATATTTTTCTTGATTGTATAATAATGAAATAATTATTGAGTATTTGTTAATAATGAAAAGAGATTAGAGTTACAGTTCTATCAAAATTTGTTTTAGTTCAATTAATTTTTTCACGTCTGCCTCTATAGGTAATCGAAACTTTTTTTGGTGTCAATAACTATTCGAGAAAAGATCTACCCTATTCCTATGTCTTCTTAGAATCTATTTTCTTTGGAATTTGAAATTGTTTTCAAATTAGACAATATCACCTTTTTTCCGATATATGGTTATTATCAGATGAAGTGATTTGTTTCATGATGATCATACTTCCATAAAATAATGATTATTCGAAAAGAGTTCAACCCTTAGGTAGCTCTGAAATTTCAAACACTCAATTTTTGAAATATGGGAAATCCATTCGCAAAATACCTCTGTATGTCTCTTTTTCATTAAGTTTTTTTTGATAGTCCAAGATATGAAAAAACTTTTTCAACTGTGTATGAAATATACAATGGTTTTTCTTCGATTTTGCAATTTGACCAGGATTCAGACCAAAATACTGAAATCGAGTAATAAAAAGGGAATTTCAGTTTTATTCTCCAAAAAGCACACATTACAATTTGAAACAAGAATTTGCTTCATTATAAACATTTCATTTAAAAGTGCATATCAATTAATTGTAATCATTTTCAATGAGTGTTTATGGTAAACCAGCATTCAAAGGCTTAGAATCCCATTGACACGTGCTTTGGAAGTTTTATGAGTACTTAAGATAAGCAATATATCCACACATTCAGTTTGAATTTTAAATTTCCGCTCACTGATCAGGGATCAGATTTATAAACATTTTTCCAAAAAGGTTAAACTAGACTATTGCATCAACTAAAATTATACCCTATGCCTGAAATTTTACTTCTGGAATGAACAAAAACTGTAGAACAAAATTATTCGAACATTTTTTTAACTGAAGAACACGTTTAGATGAAACATAAATCAAAAAAAGAAAAAACATTAGAACTCTCAAAAAATATGCTGGAAACCTGAAAGAATTTTTGAAGGATAGACCAAAGAAGAAAACTCTGAGCCATAGAAGAACCATAGAATACTCACTTTTAAAGAAGAAAACCGCGATAAACAACACTTTTTCACACTCCCATCTCCAAAAGTCCGTCGAAACCAAGTGCGCTTCACGCGTTGAAGAGATAAAACTTTACTGGTGTCACGCTAAATCGACCAAACCACCACAAAGTCAAGTAAAGACTGTTGGATCGACAGCAGGGCTTTCGGATCTCCCTTATTACGAACCGCGGCCTTCTTGATACTAAGTAGTTAACTTCTAGCTAATCTACTCGATTAATCTACATGCGCACTCGAATACACGATAGGAAAAAATGGAAATTGAAAAATTTAAATGAGGAATTATGATGATCAACTTTGCCCAGTTTGTCGTTACGTAATCTTATGTGGAGGCTGATTGTTTGGAAGATGAAATATTGGAGGGAAGGAGATTTTGTGGAAAAAAAGTTGCTGGATTTTTTTTTGGAAAAATTTCATAATTTTCTTTTCATTTTCGGAAAACACCGATCATGATGAATTGATTTCGAAGAGATTTTTTTCAAGAAGATTTTGAATACCTAAAATATAAATTTCTCCCGTTCTTTTGATTCATGATGAGCAGGATCCAAAAATTAACTACGTCCAGATCTGTTTTCGAAAATTATGAAAGTTTTTAGAAAATTAGGTCAAGAGCTTTTGACCTCTCGTTCATTCACAGGCCAATTGCGCTTTTAAAGACCACATAACTCTATATAGGCAAATCCTATTGTGCAATTGACGCACTAATGAACGAACGCTCAAAAACTCCTGACTTCACTCCAGTGCTTCCTAATTTTCACTTTAATAGCGTGGCCCAAATTTTGAAAAAAAGTTTTTAATTCTGTCGGTTTTATGTTCACGGAGATTTCGATTATTTTTTTTGGTTTTGGTTATTTGATTTTGAACTTTCTCTGGTTCTGCTAACGCAATCAATATGGAATTTGGCATACATTTTCAAACTGTTATCCTATACATTTAAATACATAAATATTTCGTAGTTTTGAAATTGCATAAGGAAAAAAATTTCCAACAGTCAGATTGGGGTTTCCAAAAATAGCCAACTATCTAACTGTCACTTAAAAGGCTTTCATATTTTGACATTTGACAAGTAGAAACGATACAACCTTCAACTACGCATTGAAATTGTTAAAATTCACTACAATAATGGTGAAAATTTTGCAGTCTCAGTTAGCAAAACTAGAGCCCTTTTGGGTCTTGGTGAATCACTTTCGCGGCCGGCAATAGTGAAGCTGACAAAAAAATTTGAGCTGTTGGGTTAAGTGGGTCATGTGAAGAATCGAAACCGTGTGCGTCACTCAAGAACAGCTGAAAATCTCGCTGCTGTAGCCCGTAGTGTTGACGAAAACTCAGGTTTGGTGATTCTTCGTCGATCTTGGGAACAAAATGGAATTCGTGATAATATCAGAACCAGAGATAATTCAAGAAGAATATCGAAAAAAAAACTTGAATATTTTCTTGACCAAAAATCGTAGGTGTTGAGATTTTAGATATGAATATAAGAAAAGTATTACAAGCTTCGTGTTCATCGTTTCATCAGATTATCGAAAAAAATTACCCACAGATGCTACTGAGTCAATACTTCTACCTATATTCAATATATGATTCGATATGAAATAATTCCTGGAATGTTTGTGTCAGATTTCAGGAGGATCCCTATTCATATAAAAAAACTAACCGACAACAATACAGAATACATTTCTGGGGGCTACAATGACGCTTGAAAGATCTTCTTGAATTTTTATCTACAATTTCTATTTTCGTATCTTTTTGGAGGAGTTTTCATAGTTAAATGGTTAATAACTAAACAGTTATCTTCCTCAGACATCCAAGTTCGTCTACAATAGAAACTTGGCAGTCAAAATATTTAACGTTCTTTTAATATTAACTATATCTTCCTTGCAAATCCCACATCTAAAATTCAAATTGTTAAACGACTCTTATGAAGGTCTCCAATCTTTCAATTATAAAATTGATAGTAACTATGTTACTTATTGCTGATTCTCAAAGATCCCAGCCGGAGTCCTTCCATCCGTAAGATATCCCAGTTTTAGGGAATCTAGGCCACAAAAGGTCATTACTGCATTAGTTTTGTGACATTATCACTTAATGCTCGACCGTAATTGGAAAATTGGCGCCATAAAATTCAAAGGAATTTTTTAACAATAGGCTAAGACTTCCTTGTAGGATGGGCTATAAAGGGATATTTTTGAAAAGTATCAATTGAAGTTTTCGCCTTGTTTATTTGAGGAAACTTGCTTGTTAAAAATACACTGCAAATCACAGGATTCACAGTGTATAATATTCTGTATTTTCTTTTTTTTTATCCAAATTGGTAATTCCTATTTAAATAATCATTGACCTATAAATCTGAGGAATTCTTGATCAAAGTTAGTCAATAATGTCAATCAGACATTTGATCAATTTTAGAACGCTTGCTTCAGGTTAATAGTAAAAAAATCATTTTGTCTAAGAGTCTGTAATTTTCGAATTTTGAGGGAGGTATCTAAAACAATTGGGTTCGACTCATTGCATCAAGAATTCAAGGCCACAAGCGATTCTGTTCGTCCGTCGTGTACATGATAACTCCTGGGACAGAATGTGCTGAAGGTCTGAAATTTTCTGAGTAGGTTCAGTCTCTGAAGCTCAGTTAAGTTTGTAAATGTGTAAAACATTACGATAGATGCTAGTGTTCTCGAAAAATTTCATGAGGATTGTATTTGTATAATAGAGCATTCTGAAAGTTTTTTCATGTATAATAACCAAGTTTTCTTGATTCCTTCTTAACTAAAGAGAATATCTTTTCGAGCGGTTGATCTTTGAACAGATGTCACTTTCACTTCGTCTTGATAGTTGTATTTCCTTAATTTTAGCCAGAAATGGTTTGAAACCATAAGATTCGACTCAATGACGACATATTCTTCCTTAGTTTCAACTATATCCGTCCGTAAATACTATAACTCTTCAACAAAACGACCTAGAAAATTAAAATTCTCGAATGCCTCGATTCTTTAAACACCATTCTTAGTTTTTCATTCACCATCATTCAATAACAACATAAATTCAGATAGCAATGTAATTCTTCAATTTCAAAATTTATAAGGTCTTTTATATTTCGAAGGATAATGTGTTGCTATAAAACTAATGCTCATTTGCATACATCAAACATGCAATATGTGACCTGAAATACATCATTATCAGATTAGCAACAATGATTTAGGTAAACTCATCCCGTGTAGTAGTTATATCTCCAAAAAGCAAATATTTTGACGTTAATATGAAGAACAATATAAAATGCAAACAAATTAACAAACACCTTCAACATCACATGGTTGAATTAACCCATATTTCGATGGCTATTGATTCAATAATATGTAGATACACAAGTTGAATCTTAAATCTAGAATAGTTTTATTATTTTAAAGAAGAAACTGAATAGTAATCAGAATCGACAATAGTAATCAGAATTCTCTTCTTGGTTCAATTTGCGATTAAAATTAATATTCTTGACTCTCCGTTAAAATAAAACTTACAGAATTAAATCAAGTATCAAGTTTAGGCAGCAGAATTGTTGAAGTGTATGTCAGTATGAAAACAAATGTATAAAATTTATTAAATTAAAATAATGAATCTATTGATTAATTTCTAAATTAGATTAGCATTGTATATGGATAATTGGAATTTAAACGTCATTCAAAACTGATTTGACGGTCGTCAGCACCATCTAGGAAGGAGTAGTGATTCTATCCGCAAATTCCTTAAGCCAAAGCGACATCTTCCCGAAGATTTATGAACCATAGGTAGTTCATAAAAAGAAACAGGGATGGATTAAAGCAGGTAACTTCGGCATGACCATTTACTGGTGGGTTCAAGGTATTATTATTATTATTGCGTCTGGAACTTCTTACACAGTGTAATTGAAGATGGTAAAACAGAATCTTTTTCCTTTTATTATCACCGATATTTTCGTTATTCCTTGGTTATTATTACTTCGAGCTCACTAGTGACTAATGAACAAAATCTGCTTGAAGACTTATGAGGAGGATATTGGATTCAAATCATAACTGATTTTGACTTAAACCATCAATTAATAAAATCGGTTTCGGGTCAATCTAAATATGATATTAGAAACAGATTCCTACTGCCAGACCCACTTGGGTGTCACATCAAGCCAGCAGGTGGCTTAAAAAAACAATGTTCGATTATAGTGAATTAAACATAGTGGCCACAATTTGTTCAAATTCAGCCTAGAAATGGCGAATTCAGACATGAAACCATAAAACAAGAATGCAATTCACTGAACTGAGACACATCAAAATTATTGGGCCTGATAGTATTTAGAACGAATTTATTTAACTTCAGTGGTTTAATTACATTTTAATAAATCCCAAAAATTAGGAAAACAGAGAATGTAAACAAAAAGCCGCTATATTGGCTCAGCCAATCAAAAACGAGACCACGCTTGTCGCCACTGTGGTTTATTAAGAACTGTTGTTTCAAGTGTTTGGACTCAAAAGTTTGCATCCTATCACTATCTTTGTATAAATATTAGACTTCAGTGCTTTTTTCAATTTATTTTATTTTGAAGTTCTGGGAATAAAAATAAAAATTGTCTTTATTGAATATATCATGGTTGTAGTACATTGGTAAAAATAAATAGGAGTGCATCACCAAAATGGCCCACAGTTTACATAATAACAAACAAAAATTCAACCTAAGTATTATCACAGAGCTGACAGTGGATAATCATTCAACCTACGAGACAACAAACAAAGGATATAACTTATATTCGCCAATTTTTTTGCCGTCTATCGTACAATAACTTTCAGTACACTTTGAACATAAATATGTAATCGATTGAGGCAACCTGTCATAATCCTTAACTATCCAGCAGGCTGCATCATCATTGCACATATAGCACACTGTGCACATTTGTTTGTTAAGAGAATAAAGTCTAGGGTACATTTTCGAGTTGAGACAATCGTTTTCCGTTAAAATATGTCCATCTCCAAAAACCATTATATGTTCACATTCTCCTTGATGCATATAGACATAAGGATATCCAAATCTCAAAGACAGATCCTTTATTTTTGTCTAAAAAGAAAATTAAATAAATAATAGAAATTACTCACAACTAAAATTTTAAGAGATTTTAAATGATAGCAAAAAGAGATCAATAACCATATGTGCGCCAATGATAAACATAAGATTCTTGATTGCATGTCAATGAATCCACAATAACTACCTCTTCAATTACTTAAAATTTCATTTGAATCTCTTGACCAGTTCAATACCAATAAATACTGAGTTTTTAAGAAAAACTTTAACATCTTATATTTCAGAATATGACGTGTCATTATTTTTTTATTCAGCATCCCCCCTGAAGTTTACAGGTTATATATAATAAACCTCTGTAATTCAAACTGTTTATTCATTAAAAAATTGGAAAAAACTAATATTATTATCATTATACTTACTTTATCCATATCAGCTTTCTTGAAGTCTGCAACATTTCTAACAAGTCCCCATTCAATAATTTCTTTAGAGTACTCGATAGCGTTAGGTGATCGCATATCATCATAAAGAACTCCTTCAATGAAAAAACAGCCTGATGGGTAGTGTTTCTACAACAAAATTCAAGAAATAATGGTATTAAAAAATATTGAAGGATAATAATTGAATTTTTTTTATGGATCTTGGGCGAAATCACTGAGATAAAATTGTGTTACCTTAGCATTCATTAAGTGAGATATGTCTGATGTAGGAGAATCCACTTCCACTTGCAGTCCTACATCACTCTGGCAAATTATCTGATCCCTCAATTGTGTTAAGGTATTATTTCCTAAAATTTGAATTTCATGATTGAATCTGAATCTTCCTGCTGTATTTTTTTTGTGAAATGTAAATTTGAAAGGTTTATAGAAAATTACATTCAAAAGAAAATCACTTCTGGGTTCCATATCTCGAGGTGAACCTTCTTCTTTATGATTTGTCTACAAGAAAAAAACTTTAGTGTTTCATGTGTAACCAAATAATATAACATTAACTTTAAGAAATCCATATTCACTAAGAACTTACAACAACACACTGGTGAAAATTTTCTTTATTCCCATAAAGTATTGATTCACAACTCCTTTCTTTTTCCACCATAGCCTTTGTTTGAAGAACTTTAAGTTTAGTATACTTTTGTGTGAATGGTAAAGTTTCATGTAACATTTTACGCAGATTGTAATTTTCAGGTTTAGCTAAAGGTTTTATTTTAATTTCTCCATCACACATAAGCTGGTCAATGCTACAAAAAGTAAAATAAATCATATAAGTGAAGTAATTTACCTTGATCAAAAGAATTAACAGACAAATTTATACTCAAGTTTATGCACCTGCATGACTCTTCCAAAGATTCCAAAGTTTCTTCGGACAACTCCTTAGTTGTAACTGTCGAATTACTAATGATATTGGAATAATTAGTAAAATGTTCACTCAAATTAATAACTGGTGATGCTTTAAATCTTTCAGGTTCATATATCGATTCCATGACCTACAATAATAAGTGTTTTGAAGACCAATGAATGGTGACAATAGTAATTATTGATGTTTTGTAGTTTGCTCAACTTCACTGAAAGACCTAACAGTTGTTAAAAATCTTAAAGGGTATCAAGGTAAATTAAACAATTAAAAGTAATAAATATGTGAATATTGTGAATTGAGAGAAGCTTGAACGATAGAATTAGGTTAGGGTTAGAATCATAGAGAAATTTGTCTATGGTTAGATTAGAATAGAACACAGATGAAGATACACTATTTTTTTAGTTTTTGTTCTTTTTTTTATGAAAAAGAAGAAGTTGGAAACGTTGATCAATTGCAGGTTTCTTTCTTTAATAGACTCTGATTATTGCATTACAGAATTCTGTATTTTAAATACTATTCGAAAATTTTTTGTATGACAGATTCCTTTTTCAGCAGAAAGGATACTTTAACTGATATATTATTCTATAGAAATCTAAAAAGAATCGTCAGTTACGTTGTAGATTCCACTACTAGATGGCCAAATATATAATTTTCAATTGAAAAACCTACTGAAAACTACATATTTCGATAAGGCATAAATATTTGTTAGAAGCAGCATATAAAAGTTTTTTTCATTAATAAAAATTCTATAGATATTATAAATATTTTTCAAATCAAAGAAAGCATATAGGTTGAAAGTATTGGAGAGTGAAATCGCCGAAAAACCTAATTTTTCGCAATTATAATAAATTTAATTCAAAAAAGGAAAGTGTATAATGGATTAACCATATGTTCCTCAAATTGAATACAAACAATAAAACTTGGAGTGGAAAAAATTACTCAATTCCATCAGGATATATACCGCGATCCCGCACACAAAATAAAGTTCGATTGAATTGAGCAACTAGCAAAGTTTCTTCCATTACGTTAAGGAAGTTTGCTGTTATTGATCCAGATATCCCAAATAAGAATTCCATTTTCCAATTAAGAAGTTCAGGATTCAATTTCCCTGATCGTGTCCGAAAAATTCCTCCATATTAGTTCTATCGGAAGTATTATATGGCATTGGTTCGAGGTTTTGGAAGATTTCCAGATAAACTGAAATCATTTACTGTTAACCTCTGTGCGAGGATTTTTATTCTTGAAGTGTAAAGTTGAAATAGGAAATTGTGTCTAAATCAATTGAATATATTCTATTACTGAAAGTCATGGACGGTATATTTTGAACAATTATTTTCTTATCAACGTTTGAAATTTCCAGATGTAATTTGTTAAAATTCCAGAAACCAGATAACATAATTTTTTTGGTGAACTAGAAAATTTTTGAAGCATATTATAGAGAGTGTCCCACATTATAAGTGCAATAAATTGGTAGGGTAATGAAAATAGAATGAATTTCTTATTCGCCAATCTACAAAAAGAGTTTTGAGAAGAAGATAAGAAACAAGAGTCCAACCTATAATTTCTGAAATAATGGACTAATCGCTTGACTGCAAGCATTTCCGCGATCTACGTAATCCACCAACCAATAAATAAAAAGGTACAATATTACCATGAAGGAACTTTTTTTTCAAATTTTTTAAGGGTAAGGTGTGGCAAATTTTACAAAAAAAGAGAACTATTTTCATTTCCGAGATACAGATTATGTATTTGGCAAAGTGAACTGAACGCAACAATTTGGCGAATCACTCTGTACATTATATCCGAGCAAATAAACCAAAAACGAAAATGACCAATGTTCATTTCCAACTATAATCTTGAAAACATTACAGGAATCTCCAACTTATGAGATTAATTATAGAAATCTTCCTTCGCACCTACAAGATGAACGAAAGCTTAACGAGAACATCAAAGGTCATTCCAGATGAAAGTAGATGAATGTTTTCGCGTTTGATAACGTCGAGGTTTTCAGACGTGCATCCCCTTTGAAGCCTTGGATCTTGTTTGCGATGTTTATCTCATAATTGGTTTCAGGTGTCTGTTTCCTCGAGTAACCCTATCAGGACCGTACACCACAATTTTCCCGTTCCTGGGTAATTGTTCTTCCAGACAGATAGGTGCAGTTTAATCAACTGGAGTCTGGAGAAGGGCTGATTTGCATTGTTGCAAATTGAAGCCTGATTCAGCAGCTTTGATGAGAGATAACCCTTGCTGCTGATTTACATCCTTACTTTTGATCGATTCTCAGATAAACTGAGATTATTCTTCAAATAAGACTAATCACATCTCATGTTATTTTACCATCATTCAACTGGTAAGCTTGGTTATATTTTTGAAACAACTAACTTTCGAACAGAAAGTAGTCTAGCGGTGTTAATTCACAAGATCTTGGAGGCCAATTCACAGGTCCAAAACGTGAAATTAGGCGGTCACCAAACGTGTCTTTCAATAAATCGATTGTGGCACGAGCTGTGTGACATGTTGCGCCGTCTTGTTAGAACTACAGCTACTGGACATCATGGTTGTTCAATTCAGGAATGAAAAAGTTCGTAATCATTGCTCTATACCGATCACCATTGACTGTAACGTTCTGGCCATCATCGTTTTTGAAGAAGTACGGACCAATGATTCCACCAGCCCTTAAAGCGCACCAAACAGTGTGTTTTTCTGGGTGTAACGGTGTTTCGACATACACTTGAGGATTAGCTTCACTCCAAATGCGGCAGTTTTGTTTGTTGACGTAGCCATTCAACCAGAAGTGTGCTTCATCGCTAATGGACGTAGTGCGCGATACGTATTCCGCACAGAACCATTATTTTCGAAATAAAATTGCACTATTTGCAAGCGTTGTTCAGGCGTGAGTCCATTCAGGATAAATTGTCGAACCAAACTAAGAATAAATCACTTGACAGCTGTTAAATCGATCGCCATCTTGAACAGTAATTCCAACTTAAAGTTATATACCTCGAAAAAAAACACCCGTTATATTTGACTTGAACTTGAGTTGATTTCAAGTCAAACTCAAGTCAAGTAGCTTGAATATCAAGTAAAGCCGAGATTCCCTAGCTTGAATGTATCAAGGCTCTCAAAAACTCCTAAAGTCAAGTCAGTTCTTGTCTTTGATTTTTAAAATAGTGATATCATTTTGCCTCCTTCGATATTATCACCTAATTCGATAAACTTTTCTTTACAATCCTCAAAAGCACATCTCTAAACTTCAATAAACAACCTGTATAATCAGAACGCTGAGCTTTTATCACCACACAACCGAAGAGGGTGCTTCATTAAGAAACCTACCCCATTTGTGGATCTCACCTTGCATGGCCTCATATATTCGTTACGTGTTGGGAAGTGATGAAATATAACCCCCCCTACGACATAATTACGAAGTGATGCTGCTTATAGATGGGCCATGTAGAACAACCTCTAGGACCGCTTACGGTGAAATCTCAAGATTTAGGGGGAAAAGTTGAAGAGGAGCAATATTGGGTTACCTCCCTCTACGAAGCGCTGTAGCGTATCTTATAGTTTTATGTAACGGCTGATGAGTGGGGGAGACAAAGCGCCCTCTATTAGCATTACGCTTCAACTACACAGACTAATAATAATAATGTTTTAGTCGATGCTATTTGGTAGTTGATCATCATTGAAATAACTTTTATGGTTTTAGTACCAATGAAATATGAAATTAACAATTTGAGGATTCCTTTATGTATTCCAGCAGTTTCGGAATTATTTTAAGTTCATCATCTTCATCACTGTGTCTGAAGATGAACTTGAAATAATGTTTATTCATTATTAAGTAAAGGCTTTTCAAATGAAAAGTTTCATTTTGAATAGCTCACATTAAGTTGGTCGATCTCCAACAATGTCTTATCTTTGCTGATTGGGTCCTTGAAATGCATGAAAAGGATCTGGAGACTCATTTAATTCTTTCATCTTCATTGATGAGGTACATTTTCACCTCTAAGGCGTTAATGAGCAGAATTGTGGCATATGGGATTCGGGAAAACCAAAAATGGTTTGTTAGAAAGATATACTTTTATTAGATTAACATAGTGAATATAGTGAGCTCAATCACACTTTCCCACCTTCTCAAAAATATAGGTACGAACAATAACTAGTTGCTATATTTCTCATTGACTCATAAAAATGATCCTGATAATATAAACAATACCTGCAATAAAACCACTAAGAAGAAATGTATCTAGTGTTAATAAAATAAAAACCCCGTGTGCCTCAAAGAAGATCTTTCACAAAGTGGGTAGGTTTAACGGTACTTACAATGTATTCATTACACTTGCTAGAAAGAAATGATCTAACTCCTTCCAATAGTCCATGAATAAATTTCAGGAGAAAAAAACCTGAAATAGAAACAGTCTGGCGGTATCTTCGAGGGTTGAATCATTCCAAAAAGATTCTCAAAACTTTGATATTACGAGATCTAAGAAATACCTGGATCCAAGCAAGAATATGCTGCACCTCCTCATTGTCGAAGGAATGCCTCACCATCGCTAGCCATCACTAGCCAAAGCAAAAAATGCTTTGGACAAGGGACTTGTAGGAGTGCGGAAGAAGCCTTCTTGAAGTCATCTCAGATACTGGAGTTCATTAGAAACCTGGAACTGAAGGGCGAGCTCTAGACTACGACAACTAATGACGAGAACATCTCTGATGGGGGCCACAATAAACCATGAGGTCGCAGTGCAAAGAAATCTACTTAAATCTACAATCCACAATGTACATGTTTACAAAAAATAGTTATAATCAATTCATTTTTTCTGGGTCTTCTAGTTTCGTTTTTATGCCACTTAGTATTTTTTTCTGATTAGTATATCAAACGTTTGCTCTTAAGAATTTCTAGAGATTAACCTAAAACATCTCTTAACATTGCGAATAAGCAGGGAAGAGACAATGATGCACTGGTAGAACATCAAAACGTTTCTGTGCCACTATGTGTCGAGTCTGTTGAATTACAACGAACCAACCTCATTCCTCCTCCAGCCTCATGAATACTGAGAGATGGGGAACACTCGGTGGTTTCTCCAAACAACAATTTTGTAGACGACTGGAATCGGCGTTACTAGCAGGAATCAAATTTATCGGGACGTAAAGAGCAACGTGAAGCATTTCAGGTTTCCCTCTGGGATCAATCGCAGCTGTTTTGAAATGTAAATTATATTTAGGAAACAATTTCTTGAAAGTGTAGACGGCAACGTATCTAGAATTACTTTTGGCGCTAAGTAGAAGAATAAGAGGATTTGTATTCATCTTCGCGAAGATGTGGTGATGCCGGCTCTGAATTAATATTCTTATCGACTGCTTCGACGGTGTTGGCGAAGGAATACGAAATATTATAGTTGGTGATTGCTGGGTTTTCGAGGCAGTCGTTTCCACGAGAATATGCTATATCTTTTCGTCTGTAGTTTTAGAATTTTGAGCTGGGCGTGGAAGATTTGACTCAATGAGGACGAAGGAATTTGAAATTTTCAAGGTACCTAGGTTTCCATCTCTAATGCTGTGGTTTAGTTTGTTGATGGACAAAAACCAAGAGAGGGGTTCTGTGAGAGGTTTCCCTTTGAAATTTTGATTTTCCTTATAATTTCGAAACTAAGAATTTGATGGAGGTAGAATTAGGATATATTGAGTATTCTACAAGCTCAATGACAAACTTTGAGAGATGATAGCTGCACTAATTCTGAACATTTTTTTCTATGAACATGGTTGCGGTAGTGTACATCACGCCTTCCAGTTACAGAGTTCTAATGACCCCCAACATCTGGGATGGCTTCAAATAGGTAACTTCCTCACTTTTAAAAGCCTCTTATCCAAAGCATTTTTTGCGTTGGCTAGCGATGACGAGGCATTTCGTCACCAGGTGATCTGGAGTTTCTCCCTCCTCTCCACAGAATCTGCTCTCGTCGTTTTCTACTAGACTCCTTCTCATGAGGTGCTTGCTGGGGCTGCAATGGCCTGTAGAAAATCCAGTGAGGAGGTGTAGCATATTCTTGCTAAGACCCAGATACTTTTTAGATCTCCCAGTATCAAAGTTTCGAAGAAACTTTTTGAAATGATCCAACCTAGGAAGATTCCATCAGAGTGCAAGAAGATTCCATCAGAGTGTTTTTCTTTCGATTTTTTCCTCCTTTTAAAACTCTCTGTTTTAGGTACATGTGCCTTTACCATAAAAATGTTTTGGATTAACATCTCAAACTTTACATTATTTACACATTACCATATTCCCAAACAGTAAAAAACTTCCTGAGATACCAATTAGAACTCATAAAACGATTTTACACAAGAAATGAGAATGAACCAAGAAGAAAATCTAAGAAAAAAATTGTAACATTGATATTTTGAATCCTAAAGTTGAGTTTCCAAAAGGCATTCTCTACAATAAAACTTAGAGAAAAATAAGATTCAAATAAGCTGCACTAAGATCAAATTTGACAAACTCGATTGTTTAATCCAAGTGGAAAACGAAGAACAGAGCGCAAAATTTATGCAAGTGAAGTTATTAAGTTGGTAAGCTTGTTCTAAATGAATAATCGCCGACACAGGCAAACACTATCTTCCTCCATATCCATTTTACATCGCTAATTCGCATATATAAACTTATCAGGTTATTCATATACATGCCTTATCGGTTTATGCACTGCATGCATCAACGATATTAATAACGAAATTGGTCATTTAAGTGATAACTGATAGTTTGGCTGAGCGGAAGGAGATGTTAACGAATACTATAGATATTGAATTATTATATCCGACCCGTACAGGGGAGATATATGACCCGTTACGAAAAATAATAAATTTTACTAGGATGATCAATTAATTTCCCCCATATCGCTATATATTATAAAATTACGAAAACCTAATATACCATAACCTATTATGAATTGATTGGCAACGCCACTGATTGAATTTTCAATGATTTTGACGAAGCTATCAGCACAAAATTACGCACGAAGCTTGACAGGGTTATTCTATTGGGTCATGTAAAGTCATGATCCGGATTTGATAGCTAGTTTCATTGACATATGTCAAACAGAATTGTCATCCGAAGCGTAATATGTTTGGTTGAAGATTAGCCATTTGATAATATGGATAGTTTATCTACTGCTGAAAGTGTGAAAATTGTAAAACCTACCACAAAAACAATGATTCTGTAGCAAGTACGTCTTGTGAGTGGTGTTTTTTTTTGAGGTATATAACTTTATATTGGCGTTACTATTCAAGATGGCGACCGATCTCACAGCTGTCAAGTGATTTATTCTCAGTTTGGTTTGGCAATTTATCATTAATAGACTCACGCCTAAACAACGCTTGCAAATAGTGCAATTTTATTTCGAAAATAATGGTTATGTGCGGAATACGTATCGCGCACTACGTCCATTTTATTTTGTTTAGCGATGAAGCGCACTTCTGGTTAAATGGCTACGTCAACAAACAAAACTGCCGCATTTTGAGAGGAGCTAATCCTCAAGTGTATGTCGAAACACCGTTACATCCAGAAAAACTGACTGTTTGGTGCGTTACAGTCAATGGTAATCGGTATAGAGCCATGATTACTGACTTTTTCATTCCTGAATTGAACAACCATGATGTCCAGGAGCTGTGGTTCCAACAAGACGGCGCAACATGTCATACAGCTCGTGCCACAATCGATTTATCGATTAATCGATTCAGACACGTTTGGTGACAGCCTAATTTCACTTTTTGGACCTGTGAATTGGCCTCCAAGATCTTGTGATTTAACACCGCTAGACTACTTTCTGTGTGGCTATGTAAAGTAATTGGTATATGCGGATAAGCCACAAACCCTTGACCATTTGGAAGACAACATTCGCCGTGTTATTGCCGATATACGGCCACAAATGTTGGAAAAAGTAATCGAAAATTGGACGTCCAGATTGGACTACATCCGAGCCAGCCGTGGCGGTCACATGCCAGAAATCATATTTGAAATGTAATGCCACAAGATTATCTTGCGGATAAAAAAAAAACATGTCAATCGAATAATCCATCGTTGTTTTATTGCAATTTGAAGTTCTATAGCTCTAAAAAAACACCCTTTACAAGTTCACACTACTTGATAGATAACTAGTAGGTAATTTCCTGATTGGACAGTTCCCAGACACACTGGATTTCCCCTGTTCAAGTCAAACCTTCCAAGGTGGATTTCCGGAAAATTTATAATACCTGGATAGTATTCCCACTTTCCAGAGTGCTAAAAAAGATCCGAAGATCCAAGAAATACGGACTGTATAAATTACCCACTTCCTCTGATCCCAGAGAATCAATTCTGACTAAGGTTATCATTACATCTGAGCGATCACCTCTCATTGTACCTACCCTCATAGTCTCCAAACCAGAATTTAGAAGGGTAGAGATGAAGAGATAATAGAATTTCACTCCAGAGTTAGGGGTTAATGGAATGCCTCGAATTTGAAATCTTAATCATTCTGTTGGTTCAAGCCAGGAAAGTTTTGATGAACATCTTTCATTCTTATCCCTGATCTTGCAAAACAACCTAATTGAATCTGTGTACAGAGCTTAGATAAATATCAAGTAATTTTGCGTAAAAGTTCTTACCGCTGTATCTACAATCCGATAACCTTAGACAAATAGATGGGGTCTGTAGGCAAAGTAAGATATAGCAGGTTTCCGAGATGTTGGCTGTAATGAGGGAAAAATTTGCCTACCTGAAACCATAATTATATGGTTTCAGTTTGAGAATAGAAGATGAAGTTGGGATATATTTGAGAAGTGTGTCAATATGAGCGGGTGAAAATTAGATATTAATGATGTCATGTCAGGTATTTCTTCCTCACTTGACAGACGAACTTAAAAAGAAAAATCAGTGAGTTTTCTCATAAAGACTCTTGGTTATTATACTCAATTCAGTCTTCTGAACATGAATCTGAAATCAGTATTGATTGCTTTGTTGCATGAAAATATAGAATGTCATGACAAACAACAACATTTCTCACTTCTTTTGGACAATTTCTTTCAGGCAACGGAAAATCCAATAGAAATGATGAATATATGCTCAAAAAGTTCGATTTTTTCGCTTTCAATATATAACTATACAGAGCATGTTCCTTGATTGGAGGTACAAAAGAAAATTGAGTTCAACTTCAATTTGGCATAGATATTCTCAATTGAAGATTTCAACATGAGAAATGTTCATTTTGAATGAAAATCTAAAGGGTGATTTTTTTTCTAGAACAGTGCCAGTTTCTTTCCTTCAGAATTGTTTTTGATGGACCAAAGTGACATTGATAATTGTACATAGTGTGAATAAACTATTATTTAATATACTCGGTAGCCTTTATATTACCCTTAGATAATAGTATATTGTGCAACAAGTGGAGGAAGTCCAACTTTTCTCGCGAGTTTGGAAGTTTGAGGCACGAGCCTGAAAGGCGAGTGCCGCAAACACACGAGCGAGAAAAGGCCTTTCTCCACATGTTGCACACCATACTTTTCCTACAACTGCACAAATTTCAATAATTCAAGTAATTGACTGGGTTCAAATCAAAATAGCCTTCATTGACAGTATGTGCTAATTTATTGCGTTTCCGTAGAAACGACTCAAAAGCCCAATTTCATTGGTCTACCAAGCGAGGTTGGACAAAGTGACGTGAGAAATAATATTTCCCACAGTATGAGCAATACATAGTTTTGAAATTGAGTAAGCTATAAAGAATACGCTACTTTTCATAGCATTTGTAGGAAAAAATATGATCCCTACATGTATAATATTACGAAAAGTGTTTCTAAAGTTTTTGAATAAAATAAAACAGCAAAATTGAACCAATACATATACATAATACGTCTAAGAGTTCTGAGTAAATCAGATTACTTATCACACCACAAGATACAAAGGGCGGTAGGGCATGCAAAGTTTTCGTATTGCTCCGAAAACTAATTGGGATTACAAACATGTGTTCCGCTGAGAACATTTGGCATTTGACATCAACTAGTTTCGAATGCAAAATCGTAGGAATTTTCCTTATGTTGATGAGTAAACATCGACTTCCAAATAATTTGGAAGCGAAGCTGATGTTCTTTTGTCTTTATTGAATACATAATGATTTTATCCCTTTTTATGAGGGTAATAGGGAATTCAGTTTATTTTGGTTGTGCTGCCATGTTTTATTTATCATATAGGCGGCTTAGTAAAGGTGGTATGGAGAATTTATACCAGAGCATTATGGCAAACCTCATCAGAGCGAAACACCCTTAAGTTGTATTCAAGAATCAAAAAAGAAATATGAAATGGCGGCAAGTAAACTGGGCTGAATGGCCGCCCCTCAAATAGAGGCGCCTCAAGCTGTCGCTTCAGTGTTTCACCCCCAACGCCTGGGCAGAATGAACGGATATGCTACAGAATTAAATTTTTTTTTAACATCAAAGCTATCATGACTTGGCAATATTTTTTGTTATATTTTTAGCGCCATTTCGAATCACCAATTCAGCGCGCACCTGCCGAAAACGGAAACAGGATATCGAATAAAACAAACCCCCATTTCATATCAAACTCGAAAACTCCAACTGAATTTCTCCAAGAGTTCCATCCGACTGGTCTGGAATACAAGAAACTTATATAAAAGTTGAGGTAGAAGTCTTCCGAATTGACGAAAACCCTCCCACTTTTATCAGTTCACTCTGCCAAGAGTTATTGCTCCATTCTTCCGCTAATACCTGAAGAATTAATCTCCGAAAATTTTATCTGTTGTGAGCGCTAAAAGCTCTCACCGTCTCTCCTTGCCACAGAATTCGAACTGCCTGAAGTGGAAATTTACATCTCCAGTGGTTCGCAGTGCCGGATACAATAAAATTCCATCTTCTGGGGACCGTTTATGCAGTCGGCATGACCAACACTTTTAACGTTCGAACGAATAAAATGCATTAAAATGTACAGAAGTTCGAATGGAGAGTGCAGGTTCGTATTGAAGGAATCATTATCCTATCTGTGCTATGCATACATGTTTACGTCATTTGGTGCTACTGTTACCTAACGCTTCCTTTTGCGTACGTGTTTTTTAGTCCTTGTTCCCAAATCAGATAGCTGCTCTAAATGCCTTCAATTTTCGATTTCTTATGCCCTGAAACGTTAAGGTTCGACTCGTTGACAGATACTTTAATAATTCATTTGATTTGGCTCATTTTTAATTGATACAAAGTAGAGTTAAGTAGTCTTATCCCTTTGAAACTGTTTGCGTGAAAAGTATATTGTCAGAACCAATACAAAACGTGAAATTCTATTCAATTTAGGCACAAATTGTCCCAACAAAAAAGTATATTGTGCAACAAGTGGGGAAAGTCCAACTTTTCCTACAACTGCTATGGAAAGTAGCGTATTCTTCATTACTTACTCAATTTCAAAACTAGGTTTGGCTATACTGTGGGAAATATTATTCACAGGTCCAAAACGTGAAATTAAGCGGTCACCAAACGTGTCTTTCAATAAATCAATTGTGGCACGAGCTGTGACCTGTGAGTTGGTCTCCAAGATCTTGTGATTTAACACCGCTTGTCTACTTTCTGTGGGGCTATGTAAAGTCATTGGTCTATGCGGATAAGCCACAAACCCTTGACCATTTGGAAGACAACATTCGCCGTGTTATTGCCGATATACGGCCACCAATGTTGGAAAAAGTCATCGAAAATTGGACGTCCAGATTGGACTACATCCGAGCCAGCTGTGGCGGTCATATGCCAGAAATCATATTTGAAATGTAATGCCAAAAGATTATCTTGTGGAAAAATAAAATTCATGTCAATCGAATAATCCATCGTTGTTTTATTGCAATTTGAAGTTCTATAGTTCTAAAAAAACACCCTTCAGTTGTACTTTTCCACTATCTTACCTGTCATTTCGTTATCGATGAAAATTTTGAAGAAAAATTTCAGGATCAGATAGTACTCGATAAGATCTTCAAAATGAGGTATCGCAACACCCCTCATCCCTATTCAAAATACGGAGTTGCGAAGAGCGGAAAAGTTGTTCCCGCTTGAATCAGAAATTGACGGGCTCGAGCGATTTTCCACATTTTTATGTTGAAGTCGGAAAATCGAGGTGTTAAGTTCTCGTTGTATCCGAAATTTTAAGTCGTCTTCCAATAAAAAGTTTTCTTTGTTCCCAAAAATTTTTAATAGGTATTATTCGGCCCCATCTGGGAAGCCATTACAGACTCCAAAATGGAGCGTTGATCCCATTGCAGGCAGGAAGGAACGAAACCGAATAAAATCGTTTTAAAACAGCTGAAATTCGCGTTAACACCCCCATTTTCCCCAGTACAAAGATTAATTACCGTTTCCACTAAGGCTGAAATAATTATGACTCTACGTAAGCCCGTGTTTCCGCATTAAAATTTCAATATTGCTCAAACCCCCCACAATCTGCGCAACATCCATCAGGACCGAGAAAAAAAAAACGTGGGAGAAAATTGAACGTATTCGAAGCAAGGAAGGAAGGAGCCTGAATTAATTATTTTCAGAAAGTGAAGTATTTCATATTATACCGGCTTTGAGATCAACAACAAAGAACAGCATCCTTTTGCGCCAGCGTGAAAAGTTAATTTTGCGAAACCGCAGGTGATGGTTATATCTCTTTGCCATCGTCCCATACAAAGCTACTCTGGTACCTCGTAAATCTCAATTGCCATAAAACTCCAACGTGAACCGACGGAGAATTATATTTCTCTACAGTTGCCATGGCTGAATCTAGGAGGAAAATAGACATGCATGTTCCGGAAGTATACCCAGGGAAATCAGGTGAAATCAGTGCTTGTGCTAATAATAAATATAGGGTTTTTCAATAAGAGGTTTCGTTTTGAATAGCCCACTATCTAAGAAGCTATCACTTAGTGCGCGATACGTATTCCGCACAGAACCATTATTTTCGAAATGAAATTGCACTATTTGCAAGCGTTGTTCAGGCATGAGTCTATTCATGATCAATTGCCAAACCAAACTGAGAACAAATCACTTGACAGCTGTTAAATCGGTCGCCATCTCGAACAGTAATACCAACTTAAAGTTATATACCTCGAAAAAAAATACCCTTTACTAAATACCTTTGAAATGTGTGGGATACGAATAATATTTTCCAAATAAATTCCACAACGCCTCCTCCAGAATTTTCGAAGTTATTTCATTATTGATTGATGAAAAAAGCGGAAAAGATGTTCCTCCTCGAATCAGAAATTGACGGGTCCGAGCGATTTTCCACATTTTCATTTCAAAGTCGGAAAATCGAGATGTTAAGTTTTCATTGGACCACCCTGTATATCCGAAGATACGGGGTGAGTCAATAGTACTCGATTGGTCGATAACTTTTGTAAATGTTGGCCTACCAGAATGACTCATTTTGACGGAATCGACAGTACTCAGCGATTAATTTTAAAATATTTTTAACTCTACAGGCCACCACCCGGTCTTTTTAGATAAGAATGTCCAATTTCGACTGTTTCTGTAGTTTTTGGGCTGTTGGTGTGATTGGACCTTATTTATTTGAAAATGATGAACGTTACGATGAATGGATTACGCTACTGAGCTATGATTGATGATTTTTTAATAGCCAGAATTAGTCTATATTGATATGCAATATTTAGTTCCAACAAGACGGCGCTACGTGTTATTTCTCGAAGACGTGATCACAATTGGCCACCGAAATCTTGTGATTTAACACATTAGGACTTTTTTTGGTACCGATGCTCCTCATTCGATTTAAGAGCTCACAGATCGAATTCGAGAAGTTATCTAGGGGGATCACTTTTTTCATGTATTATTTTCGAATTTTTGATGGTTTTGGTGATGTGATCAGTTTGCACAAAGTTGGAAATTGAAATTCTAACAATTATTGTAACAGCCAATATGCTCTATTAGTGTGACGTCACACACCGCCATTTTTGGTTCTCCTTCCAGTGTTCGGAATCCAAACAAATAAATTGTCATTCAAATTACTACGGTGTTGTTGAAGGAATTGGCTTATTTTCATAAATAAGAGTATTTGAGCAACCATTTCAGTATTAATTGATAGACTAAAGGAACGAGGTTAATACCAGTAAGTTTGAATCCTGTATCATTCCCCAGATTTTGTAAAAAGCCGTGTTTATTAGTTGAACTTCAAGTAAAACTTACTGGCATTAATCTCGTGCCTTCTGTTTATCAAATTATAGTAAAATCGTTCCTTAAATAATCTTATTCATAAAAATAAGTCAATTTCTTCAACGACAAAGTACTGATTCGAATGACAATTTGTTTGTTTGGATTCCGAACACTGACAGGAGAACTAAAATGGCGGTGTGTGACATCATCACTAATAGAGCGTATACCCAAACTTCAACAGTGATGCAGTCACAGAAATATTGTGTAATTTTTTTGGAATTTCTAATTCTCTTCGTTCGGTAGTTATCATTAGGAATGTGCAGCATCAGCAATACACTTCAGGAAAAAGTTAGTTTTTGGAATATTCTCCGAGAGCGCCATCAAAACTAAACTTTCATAAAAAAGGGCAAACTCTCAAACGTTCAATACTGAAAAGAGTCAATACAGCAAAACGTAAAAAAAATTCAACAACTCTCGAAAGCATTAATTCAGTCGACATACACAGAAGTACCATCTAATTTTATTCCAAGTCCTCTGGTCCTCTTTTTCCCATTGAAAATTCCGTATAATACCCTTTGATAACGTTCCATGCAAATTAATTCAACAGCCAGAGCGACAACGCTCACATTTACATTTCATTCAGAAAATATATAGACGGCAGGTCATAAAGTTTGAATATGAACGACGCTGAAGAACATTCATTCGATCAACTTGATGTTACACCTTATGGATCTGCGTTTAGAAAGGGTCTCAATTGGTGACAATGTACAATTAAATTTAATGGATGAATTGCGTTTCATGTTACAATAAATTGCACAATGAGCCACTCAACACGCAGGTTTCAAATATACAAGCAGAATGTGGGAATGTAGCATTAAAAGTCACTAAAGGAATATTGTTTTTCAACTTTCATTTTGTCACGACGTTTGTATTTTCAGGATTTTGCGCCACTAATGGCCTAAAACGATAAAGCTTGATAATTCTGTTTATCCGACAATTCAAGTCATTTCTGAACACCCTAACAGAAGATCCTAAAAACTTGACAACAATCACTTCAATGCTCATGCCGAATTTCAAATGAATAACAAAGTCAAAACTATCTTCAAATACATAGGCGTACAACTTTGCTTTCGCCGTTTTTTGGCGGAATTCAAAGCTTTATTGTCCATCGCTGGCCACTACTTTCTCCCATCTTTGAGCAGCGTACTAATCCCGCGTTGAAAAAACTGGTCATCTTTTGAAGCGAACCACGAATCGATCCAATTTTTACTTCTTCATAAGACCGGAAGGGCTGATCAGCTAGGCCATGTGCCATTGATCTAAACGGGTGATAGTCCGAGAGAGCAACTTCTGGAAAATACTTCCCATTTCAACGTTTTGAATTATATCTTAACAACTTCCGCAACATGAGGTCGAGTATTGTCATGCTGTCAAATCACTTTATCTCGTTGTATTGCGGCAGTTTGCCTTTCAATGCTCGGCTTAAACGCATTGATAGCGTTCGATAACGATCGCCTGTGATTGTTTCAGTGGGTTTCAACAACTCATAATACACTACGCCGTGCTGGTCTCATCAAATACTGAGCATGTCCTTGGAACCGTGAATATTCGGTTTGGCCGGCGACGTGGAAGCATGGCCGAGATATCCCAATGATTTCATCGCTTGGGATTATCTTGATGAATCCATTTTTCGTCTCCAGTCACAATGCGATCTTTTTCGTCTTTGCCTTGCAAGCAGCTGTTCACAAGCAAACAAACGCCGTTCAACATCTCTCAGCTTCAACTCGTACGGCACCCAATTTCCTTGTTTCTGAATAATTCTCAT
Organism: Harmonia axyridis; assembly: GCF_914767665.1. Lineage (NCBI taxonomy): Eukaryota > Metazoa > Arthropoda > Insecta > Coleoptera > Coccinellidae > Harmonia > Harmonia axyridis. The sequence goes on from NC_059503.1 coordinate 4,817,888, forward strand.
GACTCTTAGGCGTTTTGAAATGACTTGTTGCGTCAGTCCCAATGATCTCGCCAATTTTTGTTGCGTTTGACACGAGTCTTGATCAAGTAATGCCTTCAATTCTGCATCTTCGAAAATCTCCCTTCCATCGCCATGCTAGTCTTCGACGTCAAAATTACCGTTCTTGATACGTTGAAACCATTCTTGGCACGTTCTTTCACTGAAAGAGGCCTCACCACAGATATTTGGGAGCTTTCAATGAGCCTCAGCTGCAGATTTCTTCATATTGAAGCAGAAAATTGAAACCTTCCGCAAATGACGAGAATTTGGCTAATAAACTGACATCTTTGTTCGAGAATAACTTCATGATGCAGACACAAATCAAGTAATATTCCGATATCGTTATCTTTACAAATACCTAAGCTTATTGTATGATCTATTTATTTCGACTACCACTTACCGCTACAGCCATCTATTGCAAAACGGCAAAAGCAAAGTTGTACACCTAATAATCCAACCAAGAATGATATCAGAATAAATCACATCTAATATATTACTATACTTGGTGATTTTTTCGACGGTTTACACCACTTTTGCCACAGTGCAGACTACTTTTGATTCTGTGCAAAATCGTTTGATCGATTCCTTCAATTTTTGGAAAGAATTTTCGTATGGCAGTATAGAATAAACTCACAGATTTTTTCTCACAAAATTTATTTTTGAAAAACCCTGTAAATTCAGAAATTTCTCTCTCTAGCAAAGAAGCTGAATTCATAAAATCAAGCAGGTGGTTTTGCGTATACAGACTTTTATGTCATTTTTTCGGCACTTTTTATGCCGATTCATAACTCATAGTTGCGATAATACACCCAGAAAACTCAAATTTTCCCATTTAACAATAAAAAGAGTCACCTGTTTTATGGAATCCATCCATTTGAGTTATCTCTATAATGAAGGATAATTTCAGGAATTTTATGTTTCGCTATCGTCAACGAAAATTCGTTCAATTATCATAAATATACCAATTCGACAGTGAAAACCAGATATTGCCCGTCAATTTTGTAAAAAGAGCGTTTGAATTGAAACAAACGCATTTAAACTCGATAAGTAAATATGAAATTTCCCATTTTTGTGTTCTCTTTTTTATTATTGGTAACTCTGCTGGATTGTGCCGAAGAAAAAGGTAAGCAGTGAAACAAAGGTCCTTTCTAAATTATATTTAAATTTCTTCCTGATATTTTTCTGAGCTCATTCCACTGAATCCCAAATTGGCCTTAGACAAAATAACAAAAGGCGCCTCCAAATGAGGTGATGCTTCTTTTCTTGATGACAAGGTGCCTACTTTTTCTTCATACTAAAATCAGCGCTTTTATTTATTTTGTCTACCAGAATCAAGTTTTGGCTAGAAATAAAGAGGCACGTTTTGTTCTGTTTTAGGTATCAATAAAAGAAGCATCGTAATCCCTCAAGATACAGCATCTGGTGTGGCAGATAAGCTCAGCAGTGTTGCTGAAAAGATGAAGAGCAAGATCGACTCTATGTTCGAAACTATCACGAATTATGAAAAGAAACTAGATTCGTTCACTAACAAAACCATAGATTATATCGTCTCTATGGAGACTCAAGTTATAACTTTGCTTTAATTGATCACAGAATAAATTGATTTATGAGTTCATCGTACTATCTCTGAAAAACCTTGCTTTAGTACTTTTTTTCATGTTTATTCTTCTACTTTTAGTGACATCGAATCAAAAATTATAAAAATCGATTCAGCCGTTTCTGAGTTATAAAAGGTGTACCTAACCCAACCATGTTTTAAGTTTATATAGATTTAGCTTCTAAAAAGTCTTTTTTTTTTTGATATTATGATATAAAACCTGCATTTCTGTTTTTACTTATTTCCTACTCAACTCATTTCAGTTACTGAAGATGGTGTTGGCGTTGTACCAAAATCAATAAAGGATAAAGTTAAAACGGCAAGTGAAAAAATGGGCGATGACATCAAAAATATTTCGGAAAACTTCATATTCGGAACTGTTTATAAAGTGACATCATTAGCACAGAGAGGCATGAAAGGTTCCATCGATTTCGGCGTGAAAACTATCAATTATATTATTCTTTTAGTGTGAATAAATCAAATATGCAATAAATGAATAGAGTCAGTGTTTTCTTTCAGAGTTCGAGATATCCCGAAAAATTGAACAACAAATATTTATAGGTGGATCAGAATAAAACACTTCTTTTGGAATTTTAAATTCATATGTTTGATTAAGTACAAAATTAATAAACAAAAGGCACAAGAACATACTTAACTTTCCTACAGTATTTTTGCCAAGCAAGGCCATACTTATTCCTGCAATATTTTTGAGAAACAATAGCTCTGTCGACAAGATAATAAAAAACTCCAATGATTGACAAAACAGGAGGTGCTGTGAAACCAAATCGAATCCATGTTAGATGTATAACTATATCTGCCATTATATTTGGTTGTCTTAATCTTCCCCACCAACCGTCACATAAGATGTCTTTGCCTTGAGAAGTTGGGATTTTTTTCATTCCTGAAACCACAAATATAAAAAAAGCAAATTTCAATAATTTTTTCTTAGGATTCCCAATCTATCGTATTTAATTCACTAGTTTTGATGTTTTTCCTATAAAATTTAGCTTATTTTATTACTTTCTGAGGTTTATTATTTCGTTGTTTAATAATTCAATAGAAAATCAATTGGGGAACGAAATATTAAACTTACTTTTTGATTCCGGACTGTTAGGAAAGCTTCTGAAATGGTCTTTTTGGACGTTCGTCGTGCTGTATACATACTGAGCGAAGAGGTAAATGAAAAGTAAGCAAGCCAATTCCCAGTTTGGATAGTGTATTTTATGCTCCATTATATACTTTGTTTGGGCGATCAACTGAAAATAGGAACGTTTGAGAGTAAAGGTAACGGGTGTTTTTTTTCGAGGTATATAACTTTAAGTTGGCATTACTGTTCAAGATGTCGACCGATTCAACAGCTGTCAAGTGATTTATTCTCAGTTTGGTTTGGCAATTTATCATAAATAGACTCACGCCTGAACAACGCTTGCAAAAAGTGAAATTTCATTTCTAAAATGATGGTTCTGTGCGGAATACGTATCGCGCACTACGTCCATTTTATTTTGTTTAGCGATGAAGCGCACTTCTGGTTCAATGGTTAGGTCAACAAACAAAACTGCTACATTTGGAGTGAAGCTGTATGTCGAAACACCGTTACATCCAGAAAAACTGACTGTTTGGTGCGCTTTATGGGCTGGTACTTCTTCAAAGACGATGATGGCCAGAACGTTACAGTCAATGGTGATCGGTTTAGAGCCATGATTACTAATTTTTTCATTCCTGAATTGAACAACCATGATATCCAGGAGCAGTGGTTCCAACAAGAAGGCGCAACATGTCACACAGCTCGTCCAACAATAGATTTATAGAAAGACACGTTTGGTGACCTCAGGATTATCTTGCGGATAAATGAAATTCATGTCAATCGAATAATCAATCGTTGTTTTATTGCAATTTCAAGTTCTAAAGCTCTAAAAAAAACTCCCTTTACAATGCAGTCTTAGGTATATAATGATATATTTTACTGTACGTTTAAAAGAATAAATGATAACCGAAAGATGATATATAAATTCTGAAAGTAAACTCTTGAATTGGTGATATTAATTTTCATTCTTCATTGGGAAGTGAAAGAAATAATCTTTGAGTATGGGAAGTGAGAGGTCTTAACAGAACTCAACTATTTCAGATAAATAGTGAACATTGAGCATCCGCAGGTTTGAAATTTCTGTTATTTCCTTATCTCACGTTAGTACTTATTCGATGAGAGTAAAAAGGCAAAGTGCCACATCCCATTAGCAGAAAATTTTTCATATAATTCGAATCAAAAATCACTACGTGACAACCCCAAACGATGGCATTCATTTTCAGGTATTTCTGCGAGTATTATGACATTCCAAAGGGGAATAACGAACCGTTGTATGGAAAACGCAGCTTTTTTTTTCACGAAATTTCAACTGGATGATATACTACTCACGCCACTCCATCTGAATGAATTCGCCATTGCTGTATTGTATCCCATCCCTTCATTCCTTGTGAAATATGAATTCATATTTCCACTCTCGTTGTACAGTTGGCAGAAGCAATATGTACATTTAAGAATTGCCAGCGCGACTAGAGTTGGGTGTGAGGAGAGTGAATTCCAGTTTATGTTATTGAGTTCAAGTCCAGATTTTGATGTCAGGTTCAGGCCCCTCAGAACCAATGAAATTTCGGCTATGACCTGGAAGAAAACACATAAATAAATCTCAGATATTGCAACTGTTTTAGAGCTCGTCGCTAAACACAGGATAATTTGTCACATTGTATCAGTTTTTCGATGAGATTTGATTTGAGTGCTGATAACTGAAATCGTCTACACATGAAAGTCTGTCCGTTTGTTTCTTATAATCTGGAAACCAAAAATCAGGGCAAGATTGTATCTCAGATGCTTGAAATTGGACTGAAAGTTTTGTAACGGGTGTTTTTCTTCGAGGTATATAACTTTAAGTTGGCACTACTGTTCGAGATGGCGACCGATTTAACAGCTGTCGAATGATTCATTCTCAGTTTGGTTTGGCAATTCATCATGAATAGACTCACGCCTGAACAACGCTTGCAAATAGTGCAATTTCATTTCGAAAATAATGGTTCTGCGCGGAATACGTATCGCGTACTACGTCCATTTTATTTTGTTTAGCGATGAAGCGCACTTCTGGTTGAATGGTTACGTCAACAAACAAAACTGCCCCATTTGGAGTGAAGCTAATCCTCAAGTGTATGTCGAAACAACTTTACATCCAGAAAAACTGACTGTTTGGTGCGCTTTATGGGCTGGTGGAAACATTGGTCCGTACTTCTTCAAAAACGATGATGGCCAGAACGTTACAGTCAATGGTGATCGGTATGAAGCCATGATTACTAACTTTTTCGTTCCTGAATTGAACAACCATGATGTCCAGGAGCTGTGGTTCCAACAAGACGGCGCAACATGTCACACAGCTCGTGCCACAATCGATTTATTTAAAGACACGTTTGGTGACCGCCTAATTTCACGTTTTGGATCTGTGAATTGGCCTCCAAGATCTTGTGATATAACACCGCTAGACTACTTTCTGTGGGGCTATGTAAAGTCATTGGTCTATGCGGATAAGCCACAAACCCTTCACCATTTAGAAGACAACATTCGCCGAGTTATTGCCGATATACGGCCACAAATGTTAGAAAAATTCATCGAAAATTGGACTACATCCGAGCCAGCCGTGACGGTCATATGGCAGAAATCATATTTAAAATGTGATGCCACAAGATTATCTTGCGGATAAATAAAATTCATGTCAATCCAATAATCTATCGTTGTTTTATTGCAATTTAAAGTTCTATAGCTCTAAAAAAACACCCTTCAAAATAGTAATTTGAACCTTAATGTTAACTGGCGTCACCAACACTAGGAAAAACACACACAGAGATCATTGAAAAGAAAATCCGTTATAAACAATAGTATCTGGTTGAAATTTAACGTATGTATATAGAACTGAACATTAAAGATTCTTGCAATATCGAAAAAAAATTACCCAGTATTTCCGTTAAAATTGATCCGTATTTTTTTGAACAGACTCACCCAGGTGTCGATGTATAACCGCAACCAACTAACTTTAACGTCCACTTTATTGAAGAAACGAGGATTTATTTGTCTCCCATTGTATAACGCACTGATAAAAGGTGTACCAATTTCCTTAGGGTTGAGTTTATTCGGTTCCACAACAAAACTATAAATATACAAAAAAATCCCAAGGGAAGCTTGAAAAATCATGTTACTGACTACCAACTGTAAAATATGCTCGGTTACATAGAAAGAAATAGGAAATCCAACAGTTTCACAAATGAACCAAACTAGTATCAACAGTAATAATGAATTAAATCCATTTAAATTGTAAGTATGATCATCCGCACGACACATTTTGCCTCCTAAAGGTATACAATCGAGAAGAAAAATCAAAGTTACCAATCCAAGATAACAAAAGAAGGCTTGTTTATCGAAAAACATGGACAAAGACGAATACTGACTGAAATCTGGAGGTGATCCAAAAGAACATTGTGTTTTGTTGCATATAATGTGAAAACCAACTATCAAAAACGGTTGAGTTATCATTTCGAATATAATGTTTGAGACTTCTCCTGTTGTTACAACTCTTTTGAAATCTTCTTTATTAGCGTTTTTGTGATGTATTTTATAGTTTTGCTGGGTTCCCTCCATTTTATTTGAACCCTGAAGAAGTTTAGTACCTGGTAAAATTCAACTTATAATCCTTCGATAATGTATGTGATTTTCTGCTCACAACTAACTGCAGTGCGCTAGAAATGCATTCGATATAGACTGTAGTATTCAATGACAGTTGATGATGTAACAAAATCTGTAAACTATTTTAGCAAGGCTCATATCAATGGCGTACAACGATATATTCTTGGATTAGAAGGGAATGTTATTTATAAATGTTTATGGATAAGCGATGAAGCTTTTGATACCAATATATGTAAATCTTGAAAGATTTATTATTGCTCAGGTAAGGAGTTAGCACTCTGCTTTGTTTTTCTCCATCTCAGGCACGTAGAAAAGAGCAGATAATCTGTGATCAAGTAGTTCTGTGGAACCTACCCAGAAGTGAACCCAACACATAGAAGCAAATGAAGGAATGAATATAAATATGTAATTCCAATGAATATTTAATGCTTACACAAGTGCCGCTAATGTTATCTTCAATTTGATATGACCTATGATACATTCTATTCTCTACTTGGTAAATTATGTTATCAATATTTATAATTCGTACAACTGATTGAATAATACGGTGTTATTCAATATCGAAGTAGGCTCAAGGTTTTATACAAAACTTTCACAATTTTCTTATTATATTTTCATTTATTCACTGAAGTTCCTTGGGAGATTGTCCACTATCCACTCAATTTGAGCAAATGATTATTTCCCTGCCTTACTACCCAGATTACAAGAAATAATACCCCAGGATTATTTCTGCTTGAAGCAACATCGTTCCAGATGACCAGGTGGCAGAGGAGATTCAATAAAAAAAGTTATTTATCGTCGTGGAACTGGCCGAATGAAACAATATGTGACAAGGGGAAAGTAATTTCGAGGTTATATTTATCATTAAGAACGAAATAGGGTGTGTTCGGCCCTAAGCTTGTTAAGTGCCTTGTGCGCCTATAAGAAGATGGAAAACCGAGATGAAATTGTTCGCGGGAAATTATATTATATTGTGCTCCTTTTCCGAGAGAACAGAGGGTTTTACCCAAATGTCTGTTATTTTCGAATTAAAACTCGAGGGGGGGTCTTGAATATCGAGGTCGACTAATTGATGAGGAATGTGATATTTTTAAAGTCCAATTATTTCGTGAATGTTCGTTGATATGCTATATCGTTGAAGTACCTCTAACAAAATGAACCATTTCGGTCAAAACAGAGAAAGCATACGGTGCACAATCTAACAAAAGTAAAATCAATTGTTTTTTGTAAGAAAAGTAACGTTTAATTGTGTTTTGCCATGAATCGTAATAATTTTTTCATTTCCATACTGGAAAATGAAAATAGTATATTCTAAAACAAGTTGCAGAATGGGCTCCTATTCCAACGACGAAGGAGCTAGTTTTCGAACTCATGAGTGTTGGAATTGCCTTCTGCAACGAGTATTAAGATAAGATAAGATAAGATAAGATATTAGAAGATGTTTTCTCTATTTCAGCCAAGTTTTGTGAAATATTGTCGAAAATAAATGAAAAATTCAGATTAAATATCCTAGTGACTTTTGTATTGTATCTTGGCAGTTGGTATGTCTGTTACGAAAATTGACAGATTACGGAATTTGAATATGAATCGTACGTTTCGAATATTCAAATAATTTACAATTACGCATTAAATTCGTGAATTATGTCTGACGAAATCGATTAAACACCACCAGAATCAAGAGAAATTGCGAATAATGTTGCAAATCATTTCACTATAACCAAATTATATTATACTGACAATTATTGACGTTTGTTGAAATTTGATAGGATTGGAAGTCAGGTTAGACAACCACAAAACGAAAATATAACTGAAAACGATGCTGTAATGAGTTCATTCATTTAGATACTGAAATAGAGAAAAACTGTTCCATTGTCTAATTTTGTGAAAAAAATTATGGTGTTTGTGACTATTTTCAATTGTTATACTTGAGCCATAAAAATCCATTCGCGCTAAAAATTGATCAAAATTCTTGAAAATATGTTATAATTTTATCTGTTCCATGGCAGATATACAAAATGTCTCCCCTCATTCAAGAATTGTCTTGTCTATTGAAAAGATGTTTTCAGTTTTTTTCATTACTCCAGACAAAGTTCTCTGATCTGCCGGAAAATATCGAAATCAATTTTGTCGTATTCTCTTAGGGGGACAAAAATGTTTTTTACGTAACTTTCCTTCAGTCCATAGAGAACATGAAAGAATTCTATGTATCCAAGAAAAAGTCAAACTTAATTTTACAATATTCTCCGGAGTTTCATTTTTATCCCCGAAACTTCTGAGGAAACGAAGTTAGAGCCCAACAACTTCGAGGAAGTCATTAAGAATTATATACATTGTTTGCTCAGATGCTTTTATAAAAAAAACAGTGCCTGGAGCAATTGGCTGTAATTGTTTTTTCAGGGTATCGATTATTTGGGAAAAGTCAAATGGTGGGGGGGAAAGGTCTATCTTTGATACGCTGAAAGAACGAATAATTGACTATCGAACTTCTCCAGGGACTTTCCTTTTCATCCAAGAACAATGTCTGTAGCCTACATTTTCTTGGGTCAGTTTCGATCAGAGTTGAAGAAACTTTTTATTGACTCAACAGAAACGAAGCAGGGAAATGAAAAGTTGAAAAGAAAAATATTGAAAGTAAATGATTATATTGTAAAATTGGAGGAAAGTTATACTTTTTCGTTTCATATTAATTTCTAATGTCTTCCATGTTTCTGATCGCGCTATCCACAACAAATTTTGTACGAAGATTGAAATAGTTATTTTATACAGCCTATCATAATACATTTCATATAGTTTAGGGTAGTTAAATCAATCTACGTAGGTATTTCATAATAAGTTGATCATGTTAACTCAAAAACTCCTGATTCACTTGTGCTTGTTCAATCCTTTGCATTGAATACCAACCATGATATTTTATTTATTGCCCTGAAGACAGTTTTCATGTTCAAAATTGGAAAGGCTATTCCTCTTAATCTGTGCCATACCTTGTGGAACAAAATCATGCGAGAATATCTCAGATTCACACATATTTCACGGTTAGTTTTTAATATTATATGTTGGTACTCACAATTCTCCTGCCTCGGAGTTTTTTATTATCTATCAAATTTTGTGATGCAGAAAACTTTTCAATCCAAAAATTATTAAACGATATTTAGGAAATATTCCATTAATTTCATTGAAAATTCATTGAATCAGAGAATCAGAGTTATTCATATAACAAGTGGAGAGGACATTGATATTCTTCCACATATTCAAAATTCAAAAACGAACCACGAAGTGGAGAGTTTTTGAATGAACGAATGTTATATGTGAAGGGTGTTTTTTTTTAGAGCTATAGAACTTTAAATTGCAATAAAACAACGATGGATTATTCGATTGACATGAGTTTTATTTATCCGCAAGATAATCTAGTGGCATTATCTTTTAAATATGATTTCTGGCATATGACCGCCACGGCTGGCTCGGATGTAGTCCAATGTGGACGTCCGATTTTCGATGACTTTTTCCAACATTTGTGGCCGTATATCGGCAATAACACGGCGAATGTTGTCTTCCAAATGGTCAAGGGTTTGTGGCTTATCCGCATAGACCAATGATTTACATAGCCCCACAGAAAGTGGTATAGCGGTGTTAAATCACAAGATCTTGGAGGCCAATTCACAGGTCCAAAACATGAAATTAGGCGGTCACCAAACGTGTCTTTCAATAAATCGATTGTGACACGAGCTGTGTGACATGTTGCCCCGTCTTGTTGGAACCACAGCTCCTGGACATCATGGTTGTTCGATTCGGTAATGAAAAAGTTAGTAATCATGGCTCTATACCGATCACCATTGACTGTAACGTTCATCATCGGTTTTGAAGAAGTACCGACCAATGATTCCACAAGCCCATAAAGCGCACCAAACAGTCAGTTTTTCTGGATGTAACGGTGTTTTGACATATACTTGAGGATTAGCTTCACTCCAAATGCGGCAGTTTTGTTTGTGAACGTAGCCATTCAACCAGAAGTGCGCTTCATCGCTAAACAAAATAAAATGGACGTAGTGCGCGATACGTATTCCGCAGAGAACCATTATTTTCGAAATAGAATTACACTATTTGCAAGCGTTGTTCAGGCGTGAGTCTATTCATGATGAATTGCCAAACTAAACTGAAAATAAATCACTCGACAGCTGTTCAATCGGTTGCCATCTCGAACAGTAATGCCAATTTAAAGTTATATACCTCGAAAAAAAACACCCGTTATGAGCCTTCTGTACAAGTATTATACATTATTTTCTCTGAATTTGTCAAAATTTGACAATTAATATTCAAATCAGTGGCAGGAGAATACAGAAGTACGAGAGAGAAATGAAATTTTTGGTTTCATTCCAAATTTACCTTGGAAATTTCCACTTATCCCTTGTGAAAGCGACCACCCATCCAAATACTGCCCCGTCAAGAGCTGCTTTTCCATGGAACGAGATTACCAATACTTGTGTCGAAGTCGGGAGGACCAGACATAACAAAAAATTACATTATCCTTGGAGAGGACATCGTGAGAGGATTTACTTTTTTCCGAAGTGCAGCGCAGAATGAAAACTATCGGTCTGATGTCCTTGCCGTCTTCCCTGAAAAAATGAGCAAATAGTTGGATACTTTCTTGTCGAGTGCCGGGGATAAAGCTCTCAAAGTAAGTTTTCGGAGTTGTTTGTTTTTCTTGTTTGCGACGAGACGATCGCGAGGTCCTCTAAAATGTTGTTTAAAATACTCTCTTTTGTTACGTGAAATGCTCTTATCCGGAACTTCATTTTCGCATCGGATTTTTCCTCGAGATGTCGATTTATTTCATTTCATTCTGTTCGCTTGAAGGGACAAAATGAAATAACGCAAAGTGAAATTATTAACTCTTCTGTGAAAACAATAATGACAACTAGATGACAGTATAGCTGATTTATATTCAAGTGACAATAAATTTTTATGTTAATTTCAAAACGAAAACGGCCTAATCGATTGTGAGGAAAATTTGCGAATTGATATAAAATCGCAGAGCGTCAAGCTCTGTGCAAAAGTTTATGTTGACAACGTAATCAAAGCCATAGAATTGCAACAGAATTATAGGTGTCGAGATTATGAGTGTTGATTTGAAAAGTAGCGTATTCTTCATAGCTTACTCCATTTCAAAACTATGTATTGCTCATACTGTGGGAAATATTATTTCTCGAGCCACTTTGCCCACACCTCGCTTGGTAGACCAATGAAATTGGGCTTTTGAGTTGTTTCTATGGAAACGCAATAAATTAGCACATACTGTCAACGAAGGTCGTTTTGATTTTAATCAAGTCCATTACTTGAATTATTGAAATTTATGCAGTTGTAGGAAAAGTATAGGGTGCAACATGTGGAGAATAGTATATTGTGCAACAAGTGGGGAAAGTCCAACTTTTCTCGCGAGTGTGGAAGTTTGTGGCACGAGCCTGAAAGGCGAGTGCCGCAAACACACGAGCGAGAAAAGGACTTTTTTCAAATGTTGCACACTATACTTTTCCTACAACTGCACAAATTTCAATAATTCAAGTAATGGGCTTAATTCAAATCAAAATGGCCTTCGTTGACAGTATGTGTTAATTTATTGCGTTTCCATAGAAACGACTCAAAAGCCCAATTTCATTAGTCTACCAAGCGAGGTGTGGGCAAAGTGCCGTGAGAAATAATATTTCCCACAGTATGAGCAATACATAGTTTTGAAATTGAGTAAGCTATGAAGAATACGCTACTTTCCATAGCAGTTGTAGGAAAAGTCCTTTTTTCGCTCGTGTGTTTGCGGCACTCGCCTTTCAAGCTCGTGCCACAAACTTCCACACTTGCGAGAAAGGTTAGATTCCCCCCCTTGTTGCACAATATACTATTTTCAGCTCCGTGCAGAATTTTAAGCAGATAACACCATCAAAACCATAAAATATGTGAGAAGAAAAAAAAAAGAACACATAATATTTATACCATCAAATCATCAAATGCAAATCTGTGAGAGTATAACTACAAATCATATTTTCCGGAATCAAATATGACGCGTAAATGCTTCAAACATATAATTATCGAACAGGAATCGTATTACCTGGAACTGTCAACTGTCATCAATACCTAAAATCGAACCGTTCAGGTGTAATATCCCCACAGCTGGCCTGTTCCAATAAGGGAAAACATTAGTGATAATTGAATTTGATTTCTTCAATCGGAAAACTGAATTTCCCGTTTATGCGAAGAGATATCCTCGATTCATTCGAAATAGCCTTGTTTGAATCGATTTCTTTCATTTGATTGGTTCACTGTTCCTGACAATAAAGGTCTGAAATCGTTCGATGGGAAAATATTTTCGCCTGGAATTTAAATATTGGACATTTCGTGCAGAACGTGAGTTCACGATGGAAGAAACCACAGAATTCTTGAAAATTATGTTTTCAACGTAAAATGTTATTTTTCATCAAGAAAATTTTCCCGGATATCAATTTACACCCCTCAGGTCAATTGAGCTCCGATAGGGATACCCTGTGTTTTCCATTATGCCAAAACAGATCGCAGCCAGGGGCAGTATATCGAAAAAAAGTTGAGCTGTAATGAGTTTTCCTTTTAATCCAATTTTTGGAATGGAACGAATTCATCAAATTTCTCCCCTTATTGACCTTAATTACTATCCATACAGAATTCTTCTTCATCCCTGTATTTTGTTTCGCGTACCAGAATTCTAAAGGGAGGGAGAAGGATGTACGATCCTAAGCTCATTTCAACAAGGGAGTGATCCATAATAACGACATACATTCTTCTCATTTTTTTTTTTTACAGGAAGATTACGATTCTGGGAAGATAATGTAGATAATGTAATAAAAAGAAGTCGGTTACATTCGTATAATGTTATATTTCATCTGAGTATTTAATTAGGAAAATGTAGATTCGAAAAGAAGCAATTTCATAAAAGATGTTATACGAAAATTCATACCTCTTTTTGAATATAATGTAATTTTCTGGTAGAAATGGAAAATAAGGAAAGCTGCTCTGACGTGAAATCAACGGCCTCCCTGAGTTTGTATGAATAGGTAGGGTTAAGAGCAAGAGATCAACTTGATCGCAGGTCCCGGAAGAAAAACAGATTCGTAAGGACCCCGATTCAATGAATAATACAATATATTCATTTCAGGCGCGGATCCAGGACCCACTTTTGGGGGGGGAACTTTTCGATACTTCCGCCATTTTGGGACGTCATTTTTTTTGCCGTTCATTAATATGGGTTTTCAAAAAATGTATTGAAGATGAAATGAATAGAATAAAAAATGTCCCCATACATTTACTTGTATTTTCAAATTATACACTGTGTCCGTAAAGTATGGAACAAATTCATTTTTAGCTAAAAACAGACCATTTTAAGAAATAATCGTGAAACACGTCAATTTTTTATTTCAATTTACTGTATTTTAAAATAATAATCTAATATACAGCGTTAATTACTTTCGAGTAATGACGTCACCGTCATTTCTTTCAAATGGAACACCCCCATTTTGTCTCAATTTTCCGATTACTCTAGCTGAGCTGATTCCAAAAATGTATCACATTTTGATTCCAATTGGTACAGGATGGACAAAAATACATATGTTTTGTATTCCAAAACTGTATCACATATTGATTTCAATTGGTACAGGACCAATTGGAATCAACATGTGATACATTTTTGGAATCAGCTCAGATAAAGTAATCGGAAAATTGAGACAAAATGGGGGTGTTCCTTTTAAAATAAATGACGGTGACGTGATTACTCGAAAGTAATTCACCCTGTATATTAGATTATCATTTTAAAATACGGTAAATTAAAATAAAAAATCGACGTGTTTCACGATTATTTCTTAAAATGGTCTGTTTAGCTAAAAATGAATTTGTTCCGTACTTTACGGACACAGTGTATAAAGTAACAAAGTGTATTAGTTTTTTGACATTTTCTATATCACTTGTGTTCAGTCGATTATGTCATTTAAATTTAATCATAGAAAGATACAAGCTTTCACTTCAAAATGGACCACTTTTTTCTTCAAAATGACACTAGGTTCACTCTTTGTTTTCCAGATACAGGGTGTTGGAGTTTGATTTTTTCAAGTTTTTTCTCATAGCACCTGTGCTTTACAAGATATTTAACTTGAATTTGGCATAGATATTCTAATTTAAAGTTTTCATCATGTGATCGAGTATTAATTTTGAATACAAATCTACAGGGTGATAGTTTTTCTAGAACAGTGCCCGCTCTTTTCCTCCAGAACTTTTTTTTGGAATGAGCTATTAGTTTGAGACCTTTTTTAATGATGAACTATAGATTTTTGTTACAACAACCTGACCTTCAACCCTGTCAAGAAAATAGTTCATTTTTTTTGGAAGACTACAGGTAGTTTAGAAAAAAGTTAAAAGAAACTTTGATCGAGTACTACACTTTTTGGTTTCTTGCAGTTCTGTCCTATCTGCTACTGATTTCTAGAAAAAAATTTCAAACTATTCTCTAGTATCTACCTAATACCATAGTATAAGGATATACTATGCTAATACTCAGAAAAATCCAACTTATAACGAAGATCCAGTTAGAAGCTATGATGAATAAATTTTATTATAAGTTTTGATACTTATTTACCGCACCTGTAGCGAAGATGAAGAAAGATTTGATAAACTGGTATAATCATCACAAAAAAATAGATTACAAGACTTACAATAAACACTCTGTATCTCGAAAACAAAGCGTTAACGGGCCCATATTTATAGGCCTTTTTTTATTATCCAAGGAATCTCTCATATTCCTTTATACCTCCAATTTTAGCAATCCATTCCTATGATTATTCAACAAAGCTAAATATTTCTCATGATAAACAAAATAGGAAATATATTGGCAAGTAGGCCTGCTTTTATTGAAGATCATATTTCAGATCCTTTTTTCCAAAGTACCAACAAAGAGGAAATATTTCGCATGCACGTGTTATTATTCTTTCATAATTGTCTATTTTTATTGCCATCCGTTCCAAGAGGCTGCATCGTAAACCTCGTATTGAGTAGGTAACTCAAACATCATTAGACCCGAATAACAGGAATAGATAATGTTAAGGGTAGGCGGAGGGCCTCGACCCGATATAAAATAAATATTCAACGTCTTGTTATGTTTCATGTGATAAGTAAAAAAAAATTCACTCAGGAATTGTTTTGTTGACGGAATTCTGAAAATTACAGGCTGCCAAAAATCATGGTCCCGGGGAAAATCACACTCGCCCCCTCCTCTCTCGACGGACTAAAAGGCTTGCGTAAGGCGGATTAACTAATTTTTTATTGCAGATTTGGATTCAACGTGATTTGAAATGCAAAAAGCCAAAGTTTGAGGTATATTTATAATAAAAATTTGTTCGATTCCAGATGTTACTACAGCACCATGTCAAAAATTGTTGCATTGGTAGAATGCGTACTCAAATTATATTCATTTAACATTAGTGGAATACCAATGAAATATTTTGATCTTTACCATCATACAAATAGAGGTTTATATACCTATATTGGGCAGGTGAACAAAAATAAGAACATCTAAGACTTGTTGAGACTAAATTTGTCCTAGTACAATACAACAATTATATTTTGGGGTCACAAAAAAATTTCACAATATACAAATTAATAAATAGAAAACAACTGCTTATTCTGGTCGTCTACACTCCTAGTATTCAAATATTTTTCCTTTTCCCTCTCCTTGGGGTTCATAATTCTGATTGGTGAATTGAAATTAAAAACAATTGCTGAAATATCAGAGATAACGCCTGAAGATCTATACCCATCAAAGAAGCCACACTTCACACAAAAATTGATGGTTTGTCAAAGAGATACCGACAAGATTTATGAAGCGCAAAAAAACTCTTGGAAATCGGGGTAAGCAGAGAATCACATGCCGACGCGCGACAGTAATATTTATGACCCAATTGCGGCATCTTTGAACGTGTTTATTGCGGAACGTTTGAACCTATATATTGGTCCATATTCATATTATTTCTAACCTTATTGCATTTCCATTCCGTATCCGTACTTTCAACATCTTTGTTTCAGAAATTGCGCCAAATTTTTGCTGATCTTGTAATTATTTGAGCCTTAGTTCGTAAAATTCTAGAAGGGCCGACAAAATTTAAGAGGTGCCCGGGCCATTTGGGGGGGGAACGTTCCCCCAGTTCCCCTCCCGTGGATCCGCGCCTGATTCATTTGAAATAATAAAACTTGCAATACTTACTTCTTTACGGCACTTGAGAGGAAGTTTCGAGGGATTGACTCCAGTGGTGTTCCTCAAGGTTCAACATAGAACCCGGGATTATTTCGATAAGAGAACTCCTTTCAACCAAAATCAATGTTTCCGGAATAAAGGGGTCATAAACTAAATTCCAATCGATACCTTTCAAATTTCCATCGCGTGGGTCCAGTAGGTATTAATATAGATTCCGGATCACAAAGAGGGACCATAGAGTTCAGTGAATTTCAATCGAATATTAAAGCCTTTGTTGGCAAATCGATCGCAATACATCTCTAAAATCGACATCCCCTAATTTGTTGGAAATTCGGCACGTAATATTGGCTTGCGACACAGCGTGGTTTTTAATCAACCAACGATAACGTGTTTGCAGAATGAATGACTGTAATTTTTTCTGTTTTCCATTGGGAATCCGCACAGTTGATGCAACTAGGACAGCAAGCTTGACACGTCAGTGAGAAATATGTCCTGTCGGCTTCCAGTGGAAGGCGTGGAGAAACATGAGAGTTTTGCAGAAAAGTAGTTGAATGCAATTCTGAACCTTTCGGAAGTATTTGAATTGAGGTTTTCCTTGATTGAATGGATAACTACACAAAGGACCACTTACCGTATGAAAGGAAAATTGGGTTTTGGTGAATTTGTTTGAAATTTTTTCATTTTGTACTCGTAGAACTAATGATGCTGATCAAATTTCTTCTTTACATCATAGCTCTGAATTCAACCGTTTAGATTATACAAGGTTCCAAAAATCACTTTTCTCTAATTCTGTGGTTATTCCGTTCATTCTTCCACATCTTGTAGAACAAAATCGTTCAAGAATATATCAGAAACGCACAGTTTTTATGGTTATATTCTATTATTCTATGTTGGTACTCTGAACTTTCCGCCACGGCTTTATCTGTCAATTCATCAATTTGCCTTAAAGAAATCAGTTCTGCCAACCAACATTTTCCAATGCAAAAATCACTAAATTATATTTATGGAAATATTTCATTAATTTCAATGAAAATGCAATGAATTAGAGAAAATAATGTATAATACTCGTAAAGAAGGCTCATTCTACCACTCGTTCATTCCAAAACTTGCCACTTCGTGGCTCGTTTTTGAATTTTGAACTCGTGGAAGAATATCAATGCCTTCTGCACTTGTATTATAAATAACTATTTCAAAATTTCAAATGACCATTGTGGAGACACTATGCATAGATTGTTGATACAGCTCATTAAATTCCATTATAGAGAAAAATGATTTCTGCATGCAGAGAAGATATACGAGGTGCATCCAAAGATATCAAGTTCTTCAGTGATTCCAAAAAATCGAGCCATGGAATTTTTCTTCAGTGATTCCCAAAGAATTGAGCAATGGAATTTCATTCATTTTCAGAAATATGTTGGGATTGTCAATATATGTATATACCTATTACGATTGATGAGGTTAAATTCTACTGAATCACTTTGGTGCAGTTCAAGGACTCAATCATCGAAGACACGAGATAGCTGGTGATTGACCAGCTTGAGTTTGATGTAAACAGAACTCTTAATACCCAATTATTCATGTAAAATATGCTGTAATGCCGTTTGTTGAAGGCCTTATTTCCAAGTTCGAAGAGGAATCGACAAACCTATGATTTCTATCTATGGACTCAACAGCACAAATTTTCTTACCCGTTTCACCATTATCTGCCTGAAAGATACTTCACGATTACCCTAAAGTGCTGTAGTTTTGCAAACTGTGACAGCAATATTTCCACCATCTTCCAGTGTGACGTTGAAGCATCTATCGTTCTATTTTCAGTATTGACGTAGTTTTTACGTTTCCAATGTCAAAAAACAACATCTTCAGTGGTGACAGCTGCCCAGATAGTGGGCTATTCAAAATGCAACCTCTTATTGGAAAAGCATATAATAAAATGTTAGAGGAGTTGCAGTTGAAGTACATATATCACCTTAGAAGTTGACTATCTTTAAGACGTTTTTTAAGATAAAATGTGTGCTTGCTGGTTAGGTCCTGGACTTATTGAGTGAAGTTTTATGTCATTGTGACAACCCAAAAAGGCGTTCAATTCAAATCTCACCCTCTCATTGGGACCACCTTTTATAATTCACGTTCTGACAGTAAATTTCCAAAAGTTAGCAAAACTCTTATTACAACTCTAGTTTATACAGACTCAATCTGTCGTAGCTGAAATCACCCATTCGGAAAATCAAGATTGACACAACTTAACATTCCTGAAACTCGAGAATAGCCCAATTCTAGATATATAATGACTTTTACTTCCTTCCCCTCTCAAACTACTCCCTCCTTTCATCCTGAAAAGCCAAATATATCGTAACGTCAATCACGGGATCAACATTTTCTGTCCTTTTAACTTTTGCCTTGATCTTCATGGTATTCCTTATGTTGCTTCCACTCAGAGAATATGTGGATTTTAACGTGGCCTACTAGGATGTCGGAATTTTCATTAATCCTTTCAGCCGGAGTTGGCTGTTGCTACAAAAGAATATTTTAAAGTGCGTGGGCGTGACCTTATCCTCTTTTCTGAGCATGAAACTGTGTTACATCGAAAATTGTAGGGCGAACGCTGAAACTTTTGCTTATTTTTCATTCTAACGGTTTGTACTTAAAATTCTTATACTTATAGAACTTCAAATTACAATAAAACAACGACGGATTATTCGATTGACATGAATATTATTTATCCGCAAGAAAATCTTGTGGCATTACATTTTAAATATGATTCCCGGAATATGACCGCCACGGCTGCCTCGGATGTAGTCCAATCTGGACGTCCAATTTTCTATGACTTTTTCCAACATTTGTGGCCGTATATCTGCAATAACACGGCGAATGTTGTCTTCCAAAGGGTCAAAGGTTTGTGGCTTATCCGCATAGACCAATGAATTTACATAGCCCGACAGAAAGTAGTCTAGCGGTGTTAAATCACAAGATCTTGGAGGCCAATTCACAGGTCCAAAACGTGAAATTAGGCGGTCACCAAACGTATCTTTCAATAAATCGATTGTGGCACGAGCTGTGTGACATGTTGCGCCGTCTTGTTGGAACCACAGCTCCTGGACATCATGGTTGTTCAATTCAGGAATGAAAAAGTTAGTAATCATGGCTCTATACCGATCACCAGCGACTGTAACGTTCTGGCCATCATCGTTTTTGAAGAAGTACGGACCAACGATTCCACCAGCCCATAAAGCGCACCAGTCAGTTTTTCTGGATGTAACGGTGTTTCGACATACACTTGAGGATTAGCTTCACTCCAAATGCGGCAGTTTTGTTTGTTGACGTAGCCATTCAACCAGAAGTGCGCTTCATCGCTAATGGACGTAGTGCGCGATACGTAATCCGCACAGAACCATTATTTTCGAAATAAAATTGAACTATGTATTTGCAAGCGTTGTTCAGGCGTGAGTCTATTCATGATGAATTGCCAAACTAAACTGAGAATAAATCGGTCGCCATCTCGAACAGTAATGCCAACTTAAAGTTAGATACCTCGAAAAAAAACACCTCTTATTATAATATGTTTACTCTGAGCATAGCGATGGAAATGCCAAATGTAAAATAAAAGCACTCTCCGCAGTGCTTTTCTTAAATTTCAACTTGCAAGCAACATACATGTTCCTTTTCAAGCCATCGAAATCTAATAACGAGCTCTCAATCGACTCTCCTTTGTTCCCCATAGACATACTCCTATTTATAATCAAGAAGCCGTAATAGTATCTACTCAATGTCAATAGGAAAGTTGTTCCCAATTGATGATCCGACGAAGCTAAATTATTGAATATTATGCTACATACGAGCCTCACACGTAATGACTAAGTTCCTGTTGAATTCAATTATCAAGCTTTAATCTGAATGGTTATTGATTGATAACACTGTTAGGGTTTGCATCGGTAGATAATGAAATGTTCGGATAGGGATCCATATTTTATTACTGCTCATTTAATGAGCCTATCTACTAATTGCATCTATGATTCGAGGCCACAGTTGATCTGGATGCCGGCTATAAATTGAGATTAATTATAGATATTGTTATCAGACAATATGGGTGGAATTATAAAAAATGAGGAGAGCACTAGCGCGAATTCAGGAGCTTTTGTGCGCTCGTTCATTCATTTTCCGATTGCACCCTTGATGACCACTTAATTGTATATGTGGTTTTCAAAGGAGCGATTGTGGGATGTATGAACGAACGCACAAAAGTTTCTGACTTCACATCAGCGCTTTCTTCGTTTTTTTTTTATTCTGTTCGAATTTCCTATAATTTGTACCCCGCAGTGTTGACAAGAACCTTGGTTTGTCGATTTTTCATCGATCTTAGGATTTAGGCATTCCAAAAACGACATTACACCGTATTTTACATGAATACTTAACGAATGCTGCAGAATGGTGGAGGAGCCGGTGCTAGATATAAATAGCCATTTAGAAGGTTGCTTTACAGTTTGCATTGGACGTGAACAGAAATTTACGACAGCTGATAGCTCGAGGTGATACAAATTCATGCCTGGTTATTCCGCTGTTGCCGACTTTGTGGAAATTTCAAATAATTTCCTGTCAAAAATTGATATCTTGAGAACGCGATCCATAAATTGTATTTTCTTGGAATCCCTGAATTTTTGACTCAACAAGAAATGATTCGGAATTTTCAATATGATTTTTCTGATTGACGATGGATACTTCTATCAATGAGGGGAATCTATTTATTGCAATGTAATGAAATTTTATTTGGAATATGTTACAAAATGGCGAAGGAACCGGTTCAAATCATTTGTTATATTGAAGGACTAATCTCAACTGAAATATATTTCACAGAGGTATTAAACAGATGCCTCTGCGATTCGGTATTTTACCGATTCTTTTATTGACTGTATTTTCAATATTTTTCTGTTGAAAAATTGAAATTTGATTTATTGAATATTTTCTTGAAAACTCTCAGCTTTGCATTCGGAAGAAAATAATCGAATGATTTTCAATATGTTTCTTTAAGTGAATACCTATATTTATATCTGAACGAGAAATAAACTCTTTGAAGATTCACCATCTGAAATATTCACATGATATTGCATAATTGAGGAAAATCTGTCCTCAAGAATTTATATTTCGAAATTAACTCGCACTCGCTATAAACTCGACATGACAACTGTATAAGTAAGCGCAAAAGCTTCATCCTATCCTTAAAACACGAACAATACTCATACATCCTGATGAAAAAATTAGCAAATAAAAAAAAGCAGAGATTTGCATCCACATTGTAAAACATGAATTTCCAAACACTGATTACGAAGCAAGCCGTGAAAATATTTACTTTGCGCCTACGTTACATCACAGTCCAACAATCTAAATATATATATGCAGAGCAGGAAGACAAAAGCATAATAAATTCCAGGGGACATAATAAGGATCTAAATAGTTTGTGCAGGACTACGTGTACATAGTGCATCCGGGCTGTCTCGTTGTTGCAATTCGGTATGATATCACGGAATAATTATACAGTAAAATAAAAATGTCTCAGCGTTTATGGAACATTCCATAAACATGGAGTTGGTATACTATTCTGGTTATTATTACAGAATGCCACGATTTGGAGATGAGTTTTCATTAACTGAACTGCTTCCAAACTGCATGGCATGGTTTTTACTTAAATGCGGTTTATAAAAGCGGTACATGTATACATTACACGTGAATTGAGATCAACTCAATTATCTTTGTTGATAGCCCTTATCATATGCATGATTGTATGAAAAGTTTTGGAAACATTGGGTTCAATTCACTGATGAAGAATTCGAGGACAAAAGCAATTTTGTCCATCTGTCTGGCTGGTCGATGAATACACAAAAATTCTTGTGAAGGGTTTTTTTTTAGAGCTATAGAACTTCAAATTGCAATAAAACAACAATTGACATGAATTTTATTTACCCGCAAGATAATCTTGTGGCTTTACATTTTAAATATGATTTCTGGCATATGACCGCCACGGCTGGCTCGGATATAGTCCAATCTGGACGTCCAATTTTCGATGACTTTTTCCAACATTTGTGGCCGTTTATCGGCAATAACACGGCGAATGTTGTCTTCCAAATGGTCAAGGGTTTGTGGCTTATCCGCATAGACCAATGACTTCACATAGCCCCACAGAAAGTACTCCAGCGGTGTTGAATCACAAGATCTTGGAGGCCAATTCACAGGTTCAAAACAAGAAATTAGGCGGTCACCAAACGTGTCTTTCAATAAATCGATTGTGGCACGAGCTGTGTGACATATTGCGCCGTCTTGTTGGAACCACAGCTCCTGGACATCATGGTTGTTCAATTCAGGAATGAAAAATTTAGTAATCATGGCTCTATACCGATCACCATTGACTGTAACGTTCTGGCCATCATCGTTTTTGAAGAAGTACGGACCAATGATTCCAACAGTCCATAAAGCGCACCAACCAGTCAGTTTTTCTGGATGTAACGGCGTTTCGACATACCCTTGAAAATCTTCAAGTGTGTGTCGAAACACCGTCAAAAAACCAGAAGTTCGCTTCATCGCTAAACAAAATGAAATGGACGTAGTGCGCGATACGTATTCTGCACAGAACCATTATTTTCGAAATGAAATTGCACTATTTGCAAGCGTTGTTCAGACGTGAGTCCATTCATGATGAATTGCCAAAGCAAACTGAGAATAAATCACTTGACAGCTTTCAAATCGGTCGCCATTCCGAACAGTAATGCCAACTCAAAGATATATACCTCGAAAAAAACACCCGTTATATAATGCTAGCCACTTGAAATTTTGAGTAGGATCAGGGTCTGAATAATCTGAGTTGTATAATAGAAAAAATCTTTAAGACGCTTCCGGAGTTTAAAATTATCCTTCGAAATAACGAATGTACTGATACCAGCTCCAGTACATGATTCTGAACTAATTTGCAACATCCACGTACCTCTTTCCATTAGTATGCTGAGAGAAACCTTCAGCGTCTTCCTTCCTCAGAGACATCCGTCATATTATTCTTGCTCTGACGACGAAATGAAAGAAATATGGGCCCATTTTTAACCATCAGTAGGATCATCACGTACACTTCATATATTTTGATTAGTTTTCGTCTTCATTAAGAGTGTTTTATTGTTATTTTTCTAGGTTATCATGATTTAGTGCCATATAAGACAGTGTTTTTCTACACGCATAACATTTCATCTCTCGAAGTTGCAGACAGAAGAAGTTGATACGTCTGAATGAATTGGAGAGGGGTCGAGGGTTATCTGTCACATGGAAAAATTATGTCTCTCTGGAAGACTGTATATGAGCATTCACATTTGTTATCTCCTACTGTGAAAACACAAGAGGAATAATTTGGATGCTGGAATGAGCTTATTGATACATGATTACGTTACAACAAACTAGGTTATCTACGTTACAATAGCATCATTTGGTAGGTGGTGTTTAATCAAATTATTTACATGGCAGTATGTTCCTCTTCAGTGTGGGATAACTCATTTGAAGATAGATGATAGTTGTCAACCAGATACATGTGGAGAATTTGGTTGCAATTTGAATTGTACAACACCATTACTGGAAGAGTATCTGAATTATTTTCGAAAAAAAATGAGAAAAGCTCTGGCTTGAAATCAGTAGCTTCATTGGCCAATTGCATCCTTGGAGACCATAAATATACCTATCTATAAATACAGGGCAATTCACGCAGATGGCCTATAAGACAGTTAAGGAAATCTAACCATAATTTTGTGCTGAAAATTTGCATGTTGTGTTCTGAAGCAAAGATCTTTCTTCCTTAAATAACGGGTGTTTTTTTTCGAGGTATATAACTTTAAGTTGGTATTACTGTTCAATATAGCGACCGATTCAACAGCTGTCAAGTGATTTATTCTCAGTTTGGTTTGGCAATTCATAAGAAATAGATTCTCGCCTGAACAAAGCTTGCAAATAGTGAAATTTATTTCGAAAATAATGGTTCTGTGCGGAATACGTATCGCGCACAACGTCCATTTTATTTTGTTTAGCGATGGAGCGCACTTCTGGTTGAATGGCAACGTCAGCAAACAAAACGGCCGCATTTGGAGTGAAGCTAATCCTCAAGTGTATGTCGAAACACCTTTACATCCAGAAAAATTGACTGTTTGGTGCGCGTTATGGGCTGGTGCAATCATTGGTCCGTACTTCTTCAAAAACGATGATGGCCAGAACTTTACAGTCAATGGTGATCGGTATAGAGCCATGATTACTAACTTTATCATTTCTGATATGAACAACCATGATGTCCAGGAGCTGTGGTTCCAACAAGACGGCGCAACATGTCACACAGCTCGTGCCACAATCGATTTATTGAAAGACACGTTTGGTGACCGCCTAATTTCACGTTTTGGACCTGTGAATTGGCCTCCAAGATCTTGCGATATAACACCGCTAGACTACTTTCTGTGGGGCTTTGTAAAGACATTGGTCTATGCGGATAAGCCACAAACTCTTGACCATTTGGAAGACAACATTCGCCGTGTTATTGCCGATATACGGCCACAAATGTAAGAAGAAGTAATCGAAAATTGGAGGTCCAGATTGGACTACATCTGAGCCAGCCGTGGCGGTCATATGCCAGAAATTATATTCAAAATGTAATGCCACAAGATTATCTTGCGGATAAATAAAATTCATGACAATCGAATAATCTATCGTTGTTTTATTGCAATTTAAAGTTCTATAGCTCTAAAAAAACACCCTTTATTTTCAGATCTCTACTACTTCAGGTGATAGTCACTTGGTGCCATGTCCGGACTATAGGGTGGATGCATAATAACTTACCATCCGAGCTCTTGGAGCTTCTGGTGCTTCGTCAAAGATGTATGAGGCTTGGCGTTGTCCTGATGAAAGACCATTCCTCTCCTAATCACCAATGCTGACCGCTTCTGTTCGATCGCCAGCTTCAAACATTTGAGTTGTTCCTAGAAGAGAGCAGAATTGAGCGATTGACCATAAGAGAGCAACTCAATCAGATTCTGAATAATCGGAATGTTTTGAAAAATGACGCCCTAGATTCAACTACAATTCTCCGAATTCTATTTCCATTTCCGGTGTGATTGCAGAACATTCACAACCAAATCAAATTTTTCCGAATGAAATGAAATATCATTTTCATTAATAGTCTATCACGAAACAAAAAACCCGATATCGTTGGAAAAACGATATCGCTGAATTTAATAGAACTGAATCGTAAATTAATTATACGTTTTTTCCGCAAAACAAGCGCTCAGTTCAGCCATATTTACAATGTTGTTCTGTAACAGGAGAAAATGATGAAACAATGGTTTCTATTTCCATCATAACGATTTGCGGGCCAAATGAACAATTACAGATAACAGAATACATGGCAAATGTTCAGATCGATTTGTCATTTCTGGCCCCTATTTTGAATTGAGCGGGAATATGACGAAAAATTTTCTTTTATGGACGCAAGTGGTCGTTCAGCGTGTGCTATTTGTTCAAGTCGATATTTCAGGTCTTTTTCTTCAGATTTCCGATGCTTCGAAGGTGTGTGAACATTTGATATCGAGCGATATGGTCAAATTCTTGCTGGAGAGAAACATTCTTCATGGATTTTTACCTGAGCTTTATATCCAAAGCTTTACCACTATCGTGGTATTCCCACATCATTTACCTCAACTTTTCAAAGGCTTTCGACCGTGTTCTTTATAGACGCCTCCTCTTCAAACTTGTGCATTTTGGGGTCAGAGGGTATCGAACATTTTCTCTTCGCCTAGACCTATATCCAGCGGTGTGTCTCAGGGAACAGTTCTGGGTCCTCTTCACTTCTTTGTCTACTCTACCGATTTACCCCGAAGTTTGAGATGGCCTTGCTTACAATTTTCAGACAAATGAAGCTTTTAACAATCCTCGTTCTGATTATAAACTGCTCCAGATGGACCTGAATGTTCTCTCCAACTGGTCCAGAAATTGGTTGCTTCCGCTGAACCTTGAGAAATGGCAAGCAGAACCAAAGGCTTCACTATTTTTTCGATAGATATCAGCTGGCTACAACAAAGTCACATGAGGACCTAGGATTAACCATCACACCTGATTTGAACTGGTCTCTACATGTTAAGAAGGTTACATCCAGGGCAAGAAGCCTCGTCTCTATGGTCTCAAAGTGCTTTCGTAGTTGTTCTTCGAACTGTCTGTTTTAACTTAGATAAGATTCATATATGAACAAACCTTGAATTTGCTGGATCTTCTTGGTGCCCTAACCAAAAGGCAGACATGGAGCAGTTGGAGGCGGTACAATGTTGGGTTACTTAGTTAATCGAATTTCTAAGTTTTCAAGACGTTGAAAAATATTGTGCAGCTTTCTTAGCGCAATACCTGTTTAGAGGATTCCACATAAAGAACTCCACAGCAGAAATCTATGCTTCAAAAAAAAAAATCGGATAAAGAAGAAAATAAAAACATTCCAATTCAAACTTCCACCCGGCCCCAACAGAGGGCGTTCCGTTCTAACACACACGCAAACTTCCATTCCACCCAAACTGTGGCAATCTCTCACCTCTACCACCGCCGTCGGTCGTAACGAATTGAATGAATATAAATCGTTTACGTATTAGTTTCTTGGCTGAAAGCGGCTTAAGTGATTCCGCAAAGAAGTGGGAAGTTCCGAGGCAGAGTTCTCTCCTAATGGATTCCGCTGAATCGGAGGCGGCCCAACTAGGCAAGGGTTTAACTCTCGCGTTCTTACATTCATTCTCCTTTTGTTTCTCCTCCGAACTGAAAACTGGGACGAATGTGTTCACAATAATAAAGCGGCTCTTAATTTATTGCGGCCATAAATTAAAAGGAGAGGGAATTTATGATGTAGTGGTTAAGAAAGCAGCTGCGTTTTCTGCAGCTCTTTCGGATCGCATACGTGTTCCGGTGTATTGGAGGGGCGGCGGTAGTTTTGTGTTGGCCTGCCTGGAGGCGATGTGTTTTATGCATGCATTTGGGTAGGGAGGGATAATGTGAGGGTGGTTTATACGTTTAATTTTACGGGGTGAAGTTTCGGGAATTGAGGTTTTCTGCTAGGAATTTGTGTGCAAATTTTAGGGTGGAATAGTATTTTGAGTTTCGTTTTGATCGCTTATAATCTTTATTATCATTATTATTATCACAAAATAGAAAACAAAATAGACATCTTCTTCTTCAGGTATCATCTCCTCTCAGAAGGTTGGTTATCAAAATGGTTAACTTCATCTTCTAAACTGCAGCCCTAAACAACTCAACAGAACTGCACTTGTAACATTGTCTCAAGTTATTCAACCAGGAGATTCTTTCGATGTTTGTTCTTCCCTGTATTTTCTCTGCATCAATATCTGCAATGAGGTATATATTTCTAATCTCATCAAGTGACCCAGATACTGCAACATTCCAATCTTTACCTTGTTCAGTATTTTCCTCTTTTTACCAATTCTTTTGAGCACTTTTGTATTTGGTACTTTGTCTATCCACCTTATCTTGAGGATTCTTCTGTACGTCCACATTTTGAATGCCTCCAGAAGATTACTAATATCCTGCTTAGCACAAGGAATACGTAAAATTTTAACAACCTGAATTTGAGCTGTAAACTGAGATCTTTTCCACAAAATACCTTTCTCATTTTATTGAATACCTTGGCCAATTCGTACTCGAATTATCTCCATACACTCATCACCCTCATTAATAATAATCTTCAATACCCTCAAAAAAAGTAAATGGAATATGAAATTAAAGTGCATCCAACAGATTTTTAAAAGAATTCACATTTGTGGCGCCTACTATTCAGACTGAGAGTGAATTCCATCTATAAAACACCCTACCCTGTTGCAGAGGCAATGTTGCCTTTGAGATATCCGATAGTTTTCATTGTACAATTCCAGCTGGTGGCCACGAAGATTTTTGCGAATTATTCCTACCCAAATGTGAAACCCTGCAATTTGAAATATTCAAGGGGAAAAGCCATTTATGAAACCACTCAGAGATATGATTTAGATCACTCTGGATCGTAGAGGAGAACGCATTGGCGGACAATTTAAAATCATCTGCAAAAGCCGACCAGTTGTTAGATGTTGGTAAGTGTGCTCAGTAGTGCCTTCAACGAAAGCTCAGAGCACGTGTATATTGAAAAGGACTGTCAGAATAAACTGAGAAACTTAGAATCACATAGCTGGAGCTCTTGGATTAACTGTCAGGGCCGTAATGCCTTGAAACTCATCTTGAAACATCTAGCTAGAGGCTACGAAGTGACTCTGTTATCAATAACAGAAGTTATTGAAGACAATAAACAAGCAGATGAACTCACGAAAAGTGCATCGAGGGTAACACCTGTTTGATCTGAACTCTTCTGTGTGCTGGAACAGGTCAGCAGTTCAGCAATGGAAGCTCAATTCTCCTGAGGTGCTTCCTGAGGCGGCAATGCCCTCTGAGGCATCCAGTGAGGAGGTGTAGCATATTTTTGCTGAGATGCAGTTACTTCGCAGATCTTGCAGAATCAAATTTTCGATTAAATCAATCCGGGAAGATTTGGCCAGAGTGTTTTTTCGTCAGTTTTTTACTTCTCCTGAAACTATTCATCCAGATGGAAAACCTGAAAGAGATTAATGAAATTTTTTATTTTATGTAGGTCTTACTAGCAACGGTAATGGGTCTTCCAATGGATGAAATCTGCAAACTCTAACAAACAGCAAATGTGCAGAACTGACCAGTGTGAGAAGTACACATCTAGGCTAGTTAGTACAGAACATTCACAAAGTGATAGCCAACGATTCCATAGATACTATCAAATCTGACGATAAAACAGAATATCTCCGTGAGACTATTGAGTAGAAAGCAAAATAATTACTCCGTTATTGCCAATTGACCTCTAAAGTCAATCTAATCCAATCGTTCCAGCATACTTCATCACATCTTCATTGTGAAGGTACGAAAAAACAAAAGCTTTGAAACTACCAGCGTCCTATCAATCCCTCCCATCAATTCATCTTCCGTTCAGAACAAACGCCGAATAAAAGAATGATTAATTCATCCCAGCGTCCAAAACCCCGGAAACATCCAGAGAATGATGAACTCGAGGCGAAAATTGGCCCGACAAGCATCTGAAAAATTCATCACCCCACCAACAAAATCTAAAGCGGTCGTCACACTACACTGTACAACAGCGGTAATTTCGGCCTGAATAAGTTATCCACACTTAAATATGACAGATATTCGATTCCTTTCGGCGCGGTCCGATTGACAGCCAAATGGAATT
This sequence comes from Harmonia axyridis, assembly GCF_914767665.1. Taxonomy (NCBI): domain Eukaryota; kingdom Metazoa; phylum Arthropoda; class Insecta; order Coleoptera; family Coccinellidae; genus Harmonia; species Harmonia axyridis. The sequence goes on from NC_059503.1 coordinate 4,847,787, forward strand.
CGGGAGGAATACAATTCGCGAGATCGCCAGGAGGGCAAAGGGGGTTGCACACTCCTCGCCCGAATGAATTTTCAATTGATGTCGGGAAATGGAAATATGAATATAAATTGAATTGTAAATGTCGTCGGAGCGACGTCTTGTTGCCGGATCAATGGGAGGATAGGTGGAGCTCCCCAGGGGTCTAGTTTTTCCGATGCGAAAATGGACGCAGGAATTTATCAAGCGGAATTTGAATGCCCAACCGGTTGGGAGAGCTGGCTAGGTCAGATATCGAGGTTTGGGGGTTTCAGGTTGGCAAGCAAAGCTGGGTGGATGAATTATTCACTTGTTACAAGCGTCCGATGGTGTACATTCAAATTCTGATAAATATAAGGTGGATCAATAGTCCTTGAGGAGATCGGAAGTTACTAAATAATGAAGGACATGCTATGTTGAGTTCATGTTTCATCTTCTTCATATGACAGCTATTTATCCTATTTTCCTGTCTTTTATTGGTGATAATGTTAGATTGAACTTGTCAATAATGGGTAATTTATTGATTTTGAATTCAAATCACATCCTACTTCGTCTGAAACATTGTCGCTCAAGAGAAATAACATAATTGTAATTCTGAAAGTAGGATCTCTTAATCAAACTGATTATAGCAAAACATCTGAGACCACTGATTTATTGAATCACAAAATTAGACGCCATACATCCCCTTAAAGACGTAGGATCCATTTATTCACAGACATGATAGTGAGAATAAATTGGCCATAGTGATTGATTTACATTGATCAATAGAATTGAAAAGTTTTTTGCGTTGGCTAGAGATGGCGAGGAATTCCGTCACCCAGGTCATCCACAGTTTCTTCCTCCCTCGCTTGAGATCTGCTCTCGTCTTTTTCTGCTAGACTCATTCTTATAAGGAACTTTCTGAGGCAGCTATACTCTTTGAAGATTCCGATGAGGAGGTGAAGCATATTCCTACTAAGGCAGAAGAGAAGAAACATCCTTGTTCATAGCACCTGGTTTCCAATGATGGATTGCACTAAAACTAACCATGACAGAATAAGATTAGATGAATCACATAGCTTCACACTCTCTGATGATGAAATCATAAATCCGGATAGGAGCGAATCGATGAAATCAAGCATCGAGTTATAATCTACGACCTAAAAACCTCTCATAAGATGATTACCGCAGTTGTAAGTGAAATGCCAGCTGAAAAACTGATAGACCTTGACTAAAAAGTCCGCGAATTGTTATTTTGTTGAATAATTTGGTCCCTAATAATTTGCAGTTCAGATGTGTGATCTTGAACATATTCGATTTTTTTTAATTTCCCATGGTTATATCCTCAACTTCGGTTATCAGGAATCTCGAATCAATAAGAGAATAATAAATAAAAAAGTTTATTGAAGCAAAAAAATAACGAAAAACAGTTTCTGAAATATAATGTAATCCTAAGGCACGCATCAATAAACAAATTACAACCAACAAAAGTATAAACTTGTTCGTGGGGAATAATATAAAAATTATAAACTCCAAAAACAACTATCAATGAGTTCAGATAAAACAAATACAATATAAAAATGCTACTAGTTTTCAATTATGCCGAAAACTCTTACCGTGAAAGCCTTAACCATTATATCACCTTAACCATTTACCGTGTATTTCCAGTATTTGGAAAATAAAGCGTCAGCAGTCCAATGTTTGAAGGATTTTTTTTTTCATAGAATGATCCAGGGAATCTCTCATTCTTCATTGTAAAGGGTGTTTTTTTTAGAAAAAAAATTGTTATTGCCGTATGTCGGCAATAACACGGCGAATGTTGTCTTCCAAATGGTCAAGGGTTTGTGCTTATCCGCATAGACCAATGACTTTACATAGCCCCAAAGAAAGTAGTCTAGCGGTGTTAAATCACAAGATCTTGGAGGCCAATTCACAGGTCCAAAACGTGAAATTAGGCGGTCACCAAACGTGTCTTTCAATAAATCGATTGTGGCACGAGCTGTGTGACATGTTGCGCCGTCTTGTTGGAACCACAACTCCTGGACATCATGGTAGTTCAATTCAGGTATGAAAAAGTTAGTAACCATGGCTCTATACCGATCACCATTGACTGTAACGTTCTGGCCATCATCGTTTTTGAAGAAGTACGGACCAATGATTCCACCAGTCCATAAAGCGCACCAAACTGTCAGTTTTTCTGGATGTAACGTTGTTTCGACATTCACTTGAGGATTAGCTTCACTCCAAATGGGGCATTTTTGTTTGTTGACGTAGCCATTCAACCAGAAGTGCGCTTCATCGCTAATGAACGTAGTGCGCGATACGTATTCCGCACAGAACTATTATTTTCGAAATGAAATTGCACTATTTGCAAGCGTTGTTCAGGCGTGAGTCCATTCATCGTCAATCTTGAACAGTAATGCCACCTTAAAGTTATATACCTCGAAAAAAAACACCCTATACCTTCAATTTAGGAATACCCTGCATATAAACGAAACGTTGGCTTAGTCCCACTTGGTCGCCTGATTCCAAAGGTCCTAACCCTGCGAACTGATGTGTAATCAGCAAAAGAATCCTGCAAGAGACAATTTCTTCGTCGACCGCAGTAGAAAACACTTGGGGTTCCAACACGAAATTTACCCAGAAACTCCGTTTCTCCACGAAACAAACGAGCATCGGAAATCGCCCGGATCGTCATATCGTCCTCCAGCGCCTCTCCCACCTCCTTAAGCCCCCCGAACAAAGACGTCCCCACCCCCGGCAGGTCCAAATGGAAACAAGCAACGTAGACCGTTTGGCGTCCGTGAAATTCTCGCCTTTGTCCCGGACTAATCCGGCTCCGTATACAAGTGTGGTGAAATTGGATGGGATCACATGACCCCTGGCGACCACCGACACATAAGGGCCAAGCATGACGGTTTTGGAAATGAACAAGGGGTCTCCCATAGTCCATTTTACCGCGGACACTTGTATTTGAGGTAGAATTACCGCCATTGTCTATGCCAGTTTGTTCGATGTGATTTACGATAATAAATTCGAAGCACATTCCAATTTGACGTTAAACAACGATAGCGGCCAGTAAATTTTGAGTGGGGGTTGTTTCAGCCCCCTCCCCCGGGTTAGGGTTGGTGAATCAGTGACATCGGCGTCGATGCGTCAAGTGTTGATTTGTGTTGGTTAGTTTTTATCTAGTGGGTTTATGGTTTTGGAAACTAATTTAGGTATATATTAGATATAATGGTTTTAACGTCTGAAAATAAGTGAAGAGAATAATATTATGGCATGCAGACAATTTTTTTATTCCGGAAAAAGAACCTCCTCGAGCGGGGTTCGAACCCTGTATTTTTTTAATATGATAATAATAATAATATTCTGTGAAGAAAAATCTACAGATCTTCAGATATAAACAATTCGCGGAGGCGTCAGCCTGTAATTATAATTAATCAGCTGCGACATTTTGTAACAGAATAAGAAGAAAGAATATGGTCTATTAATTTTAATAAGAGAACTTATTTTTGTGTCGAAAACTACAAAACCAATATACAGGGTTCTTCCTAAACATGAGGCAAAAATTCAGGGGGTTGTTCCTTGGACTATTCTAAGAATATTTTGTCCTTTGATGATATTTGAAAAACCTATTTGTTTCGAAGATATAGGGGAAAGAAAATTTCAGATAATAACATTTTATTATGAAAAATTACATGAAAATTCAACTCAACCTACAAAAATTGTTGAAAATGACCACCTCTAGCCAGCATACAAGCATCCAATCTTCTCCTCATTGACTGCCGAACACTTTCAAAAACACCAGGATCATTTCTTATTAAGTTACACCCAGCAATGATCCGATTTCGCAAGTCTTCCACATTTTCTACTGGGATGGTATAAACTAATGATTTTAGTCAAAAAACTGGCCGTTTTTAGTAATTGGAATGTTGTTAAACAAATTTAAAAATAAATTGTACCTACTTAGTAAACACAGTGCGGTACGCATTTTTATTTAAACTATTATTAATTTTAAAAATATGAAAAATGTTGTTCGCCCTGTATCTTCGAAACAAAGAGGTTTTTCAAAAATCCTTAAACATGCTTAAAATAGTCCAAGGAACAACCCCATGAATTTTTGCCGCATGTTTAGGAAACACCCTGTATACTTCATAGTAAAGGGTGTTTTTTTTAGAGCTATAGAACTTTAAATTGCAATAAAACAACGATGAATTATTCGATTGACATGAATTTTATTTATCCGCAAGATAATCTTGTGGTATAACATTTCAAATATGATTTCTGGCATATGACCGCCACGGCTGGCTCGGATGTAGTCCAATCTGGACGTCCAATTTTCGATGACTTTTTCCCACATTTGTGGCCGTATATCGGCAATAACACGGCGAATGTTGTCTTCCAAATGGTCAAGGGTTTGTGGCTTATCCGTATAGACCAATGACTTTACATAGCCCCACAGAAAGTAGTCTAGCGGTGTTAAATCACAAGATCTTGGAGGCCAATTCACAGGTCCAAAACGTGAAATTTGGCGGTAACCAAACGTGTCTTTCAATAAATCGATTGTGGCACGAGCTGTGTGACATGTTGCGCCGTCTTGTTGAAACCACAGCTCCGGGACATCATGGTTGTTCAATTCAGGAATGAAAAAGTTAGTAATCATGGCTCTATACCGATCACCATTGACTGTAACGTTCTGGCCATGATCGTTTTTGAAGAAGGACGGACCAATGATTCCACCAGCCCCTAAAGCGCATCAAACAGTCAGTTTTTCTGGATGTAACGGTGTTTAGACATACACTTGAGGATTAGCTTCACTCCAAATGCGGTAGTTTTGTTTGTTGACGTAGCGATTCAACCAGAAGTGCGCTTCATCGCTAAACAAAATTGGCTTATGAAAATCGGGAACGTATTACGCACAGAACCATTATTTTCGAAATGAAATTGCACTATTCGCAAGCGTTGTTCAGGCGTGAGTCTATTCATGATGAATTGCCAAACCAAACTGAGAATAAATCATTTGACAGCTGTTAAATCGGTCGCCATCTTGAACAGTAATGCCAACTTAAAGTTATATACCTCGAAAAAAACACCCTATATAAACCGTACAAATAATTATATGTTAATAATAAGATCGAATGAATAAAATAAAACGAAATAATTTCTACTGAATGATTTAATTGTTGGGAACAATTATTTCACCACACGGTGGCTTCATCAGGCTAAACAAATAGTCAGAAATGTAGCCTGATGAAGCCACAGTGTGGCGAAACAATTGTTACTAACACTTAAATAATTCAGTGGAAATTATTTCGCTCCATTTTATTTATAATGAATTTCCCGCAAGTAAGGAGCGAATCAATTTTATATAGAGATTGAATAGTGTCTATTTCTAGGTGCAAACTCCGCGAACTTTAAGTGGGCACTTTTCCTCGTTCAAGACTATGATTTTCCTGGATGAACCATCCCAAGCTTATTGAGAAATTATGATCTCAAGACATTCTGTCCTCATGCTCATTCCGTGAAGGCGTAATTCAAGATAATAGCTCAGTTTTGATCGTTAATCTTTGTACTTCGGGAAAATGAGCCATTTCTCCAGCTCCCATTAGTCGCCCTGAATACCAGGGACACAGGAAGAATCAACGGCGATATTAAATATTTCAGAGCACGTCAGAGCCTCTTATCGCCCTTTCTATCTCCCTCCGCATTCGAAGGTTGCCGAATATTCGTCAAATAATTCAATAATTTCTTCCCGAGGAGTTTGATGCTATCGAATTCCTTCATAAAACCCTCGTGAAATTTTTTGTCGACCCCGTTCCACCTAAGGCCCAATAAAATCACGGAAGATTCAATAATAGGGATGCCATATAATAAAAAAACCTTTCCTCCCAACCGGGACGAGCTATATAATCGATATGAGGACAGTATCCAGGGGCTAATTCAATATTACAGGAAAACTTCTCGTTCAACTTCGGACATAATTCGATTTCAACCTTCTTTTATGATTGATTCTGCCCGATAAAGAATAATAGACAATAAATTGCGAAAATGAAATCCAATTTCGTATAGTGGCATGTCGCGTAAAGTCTTGTACAATACGATGATGTTTTTCTCACAAAAGTGCAAACCGCACAGCAGAAAACATCTTTTTTTAGATTATACTGATCATGAAAGAAGTAGGGATTTGTTTTCAGATTTGTATGAACGTTACGAGGACCTATAGTGTGTGGAAAGCTGTACCCACTTCATTCTCATACGTGACAAAATCTGCTTGAGTTATTAGAAAATAAACAGTAAATCATACATATCAACATAATCAGCTCTTAAACTTCTTAAAATTCTGCCGAATAAAGAATAATAGACAATAAAATGCGAAAATTACGTATCGTATCTAATACAACATGATGTTTTCCTCAAAAGCACCAACCGTCCACCAGGAAGCATTGTCCTTCAGAGTATCTCAAATAAAGAAGGAATATGCTCCCGGATTTGTATTAACGTTACAAGGAACTATAGTCGATGTAGACCTTTAGTCCTATCCATGTTATATTCCTAAGTGATGAACTCTTTTTGAACCTTCAGAAAAAGAACAGTCAATGAATAATTCGATTCGAACTTTTTTTTAAAATTGATTCCGCCGGTGAGAAAATAAATGGCGAAAATAAAATCCAATTTCGTATATAGTGGTATTTCTCGTAAACTCTGCTACAACATGATGCTTGCTTTGAGGGCACAAACCGCACAGCAGGAAATATTGTCTTCGAGAGTACCATAAATAGAGGAGGGATTTGCTTCCGTATTTGTATTAACGTTACGAGGATGTATGGTGCGTGGCATCCTTTAGCCGTTATCCTCACATGTGATAAACTCTGCTTAAACTGTCAACAAATGACCAGCCAATGCATGAAGAAATGCCGGTTGACATGAAATATCGAGAGATTAGTTGAGGATTCAGGCTTCCTTGTGCGTTTTTTGGCTATAAATCAATTGGATCAGAATGTATTGAAAGGACTACTCAATCCATATATACATTTCCCCATTGCATAAGAAGAACGTCGAAAGAATTGTGGAAGTGTTAGAAGACGAGGAATATCTGAATATTTCATCGCATACATGAAAATATGAGACAATAAAGAGATTAATAAATGTATTCTTTTGAGATAGAGCAAAACATAATGAATTTCAAACACCAACGTATGTGTAGATGTCATCTCAGTATTAGCAGAGGAAATGTAAACGGGGAGTCATACATTTCAACGTATGATAGAAGAGCACAGATAAAAACCTCAACAAAAACTCTGTCTCCCCTTATAGGTGTAGTGATTGGTTTGTGTATTCGTTTACGGAATAAGCTGACATATTAATATTGAAGGGCTTCCTCTTCATCCAAACAAAATCTTCTACATCCTTTCTCAACGACTGGCGACTTTATAATTGAATCTGAAAACAAAAATGAAAAGAACCAGAAAATGTTGAATGTTAGTTTCCATAATATTGATTTGAAGTTAGTGACTCATTCTAAAAAAAGGATCTGAAACTGGATGGACAGCTTGGAAACCACTATGAAATTCATAAATTGGACAAATATTCACCAAGTGGTCAATGGTTTCTTCTACACCAAAATCACATAGTGGGCTATCAATAGAATGCCATTTGAAGAGAATGGTATTACAACGACCATAAACAGTCCATGAATTGATTTGAAATACACCAAATTTTCCTAGGAAGATTAAAACCTAGAACTTTCTCTGAAGAATCAACGATTCGACTTTTGTTGAAGACATCACAAGAATTCTATTCCGAAGGCCAAAATTCCTTGTCACTTTCATTAGATTGAAGGAAGGTATAAATCCATAAAGGTTTGCGTGGCAGTTCTGGTATCTGGGAGGTAAGATGCAATTGGAAATAAGTTCAGGTAGAAATGTTTCCCAATATTCATTGACTGAGACCTGTCGACGAATATGAGGCGGAAGTATGTGATAGCACTGGTACCCATGTAAATGTGTAGATCTAATAGTTCTACTGATAATTCTCATAGAAACGTTAAGTTGTGCATCAATTTTATGAACATGAGCACTAGAGAATCAAACTGAACAACATTATTCAGCAGCAGAAAAAGCCAAGTCCAAAGCTGCCACCGTACGAAGAGTGCTAGCATCAGCACCCCATGAAGAACCAGACTGGTCTAGTAATTCGGAGGTTGCGGGTTCGACTCCCTCTCCCGATCTTCAGAATTTGAGTTGAGAACGATTTTAATCGATAAAGTTCTACTTCCTAATGACTACTTCTTGGTTAAAGCTGTCTTAAATTTTTTTATTAGTCTTTCTGTGGAAAAGAAAAATATATCACCTTCGTCGGTCCAAAGGTTTAAGACTGGAAAAATAAATCTAAATTTGCAAAGACCTACCTTCAACCATCTTCTAGCGTAAAACGTCTATTATCCTCTATAGAAAGCAAATTATCTTTCCCTCTTTAAGACAATCGAAGCTACATAAGCAACCCACTCTGATCCACTCAATATGTTAATATGTATCCGTTTATCCAACTGGGATGATAATGTCGTTCCTTATCGATTCCGGGGGTCTTGTTTGAATAGTTAAGCGGAGCACGTTGAACAACCGCAACAAATTGGGATCTAATTCTTAGCGCAATGAGGCGGCAACAGCTTCAATTAGTGGCCGGCAGGAGAGTAGATAACATTGTTACAGTGATCTGTTGGAACAAAGTCTGCGGGATGATATCAACGGAAGAGAGAAGCGCGGAGAGATTATACCAGGAATTTGAATGAATCCTTACGAATGAAACGGAGGAGGTCAGCAATTAAACAGTGGCTTTTTCTCGAGACCCGTCGCCTTCTTGAGGTTCCAGCTGAAAGGGTAGATCTTAATCGGTGAATAGATGAGTCTTTTTGTTCATTGACTGGGGGTGGAGTTTCTAATGATGCTGAAGGAATTCGATGCGAACAAGGAAGTGGTTACAATGGAAAAATTATGTAATCTGGCGGGAAACTTATCGAAGAATAAGTTTGGAGTTGGCTAAGCTCTTTGAAGTAGCTAACAAAGGCCTGCCTGGTCACTCTGAATATTGAATAGTGGATTATGGTGTTTACCTCGTCTATAAACAGAGTTCCTTCTTGAAATGTCATCCATCTAATATTCCAGTTGGAATATTTGTATTTTGGCTGCGCTAACCAGACTGGAAACATTCTTAGATCTTTGTTAAAGGTCTATCGAAAGTGAATCCTACTTCAAGGATTGGACAAGCCAATTGTTAGGCTAAGAACGCAAGAGCCCAAAATTAATCTAGTTGACTAAGATGGGTGGAGGCTGTGTATGTAATATAGGTAGAGAGTAATGCATATCATCTAAGAACATCAGTGAACAGCATTAGAACCACATGTCTTTCAATTCCATATTAGCAATTTGAGACGAAAATAATCGTTAATCATTTGTCTGTAACTATGAGAACTGGCAATTTCAGTGACACCTTCTTGATTTTCAAAAGAGTACGAACTGATCATTCAACCAGACCAAATTGCACACCATACAGTCACTTTTTGTGGATGAGGATGTCCACTACCCATATACAACAATTTTGCTTGTGTCAAGTTCTTGTGTAAACTGATTCTTAAAACGATGAAGAATCAAATCCAGAAACAAAATACACCATCTGGTGCCCTAAGATAGTCTCAAATGTTGTACGCGCCGATCAATGGTGAAATTTAGATCTTCTTGAACACTTTCACTTACAGCAGCAATATTTTTGGTGGTGCGTGTATTTTGAATATATATGGGCTTTGATACATCAGTAAAGGATCCAGGCTCTTGTATGCTCAGATTTGCCTGTTATGCACGCAACGTACTTGATATCTCAGTATTAGGGCGACAAAAAGCAATTAGGGGTTAATGTCTGTGTCTAGCCGAATTCGTCGTCACAATATTCAATTTAAATGTACCTGCATTAGAGTAACGATGGTTTTTCGTGGTACTTGTGCATACAACTTTCTCATTCATAAGGTTCTCAGAACGATACAATTGAGAATAACTTTTCCCTATCCTAATTAGTGTGCAGGCACCATGATACAGTTGCACAGGCGTACAACTTAGAGAATAAGAGAAGGAAGAAGAAATTCACAGTGTACAATTTTATGTTTGTAACTGAGGTATAAAACAGGGTTCAGTAGAGTCAGCTACGAGTTGATGACCAGTTGAATTAGTAGAGTGTTCAAGAATGTTTCCAAAACCCCAAAATAGTGGAAAATCCGACTCGAATCTCTACACACCGAAGTAGTTTGTGGCTTCTAGATAACCTGAGCATAGACACATCAAACCTTGGAGATATTTGGAAGTTCGATAAGGTGTACATGAAAGCATTCTAGAGTAGACGGGTAAACATATCTAGAGTGAGGTTGAAACCATGATGCATCCCTTTAATATATTCAGACAATGATACTACTGCAACAATTCAATTTTTCAGCATCAGTTCAGCTGGTAACTTCCACCTAACCCCGTACCTGCAACAAAATCAATGTCCCCCAATATCTGGACAACTCAACATGGATCAACCGACCCTGTCGACAAATTTTTCATCTCCATACGTTCAAAGCGAGAATGATTCTCACTCCCCATTGGTCCGACGGTCCGTGTTACCGGTGTCGCAGTCAATTCGATTTGGTCACGTGGGACCTCGTTGAAAATTCAATCATTTCGCCTGCCTCACAGCACTTGAACGCAGACAGAAATATTCCCAGTCGCGCAGTTTGCCAAGTAATAAGACTCGTGTAAATATTATTAAGTGCGCGCATTGTGCGGATTGGCGTAGGAATCCGTGTTTACTAATGGTTGCGTAATCAGCAGACACGGCTTACTAGTTTACCGATTCGGTCGACACACGAACAAGTGCTAGGCCGTTTCCGGTGCCTACTACGTTGATCCGCCATCGACAGTCGAGTGGACAGAGTTATTTCATCGGATAAACTCTGTTTACAAGCCGGATTAACAGATTGTTTTTGCGTCATGTTGCTTCGATTCAGGGGAATCTGTATTAATATATGGCGGTGAAAAATTGGGAGAAAAGCTTTTTAGTGTTTTGTTGAATAAACAACAATGAATAAAGCGTTCTCGCGAAGGCAGGAAGATGTATAATCATGTGGAACCAATCAACAAGATAAAATTTGTCGAATCCTTAAAAAAAAACACATTCTGACCGAATCAGTTCAAATTGCAGAACGAATCAAATAGAAAGCAAGATCGGAGAAGCTCAGCTGCCATATGTTTGGTCATTTACATTTTTTTGGTATACCCAACGTATTGCTTCCGCTGTTTTGCAATAGATGGCTTACAATAAGCTTAGGTATTTGTTAACATAACGCCATCGATATATTAGTCGATTTGTGTCTCCATCATAAAGTTATTCTCGATTAAACATGTCAGCTTACGAGCCAAATCTCGTAATTTGCGGGAGGTTTTAATTTTCTGCTTTAATATGAACAAATCTGCGGCTGAGGCTCATCTAATAGTCTCAATTATCTATGGTGAGGCCGCTATTAGGGGAAGAATGTGCTGAGAGTGGTTTCAACGCTTCAATAACAGTGATTTTGTGGTCGAAGACCAGCATGGCGATGGAGGAGAGAAGGATTTCGAAGATGCAGAATTGGAGGCATTACTTGATCAAGACTCGTTTAAAACGCAACAAGAATTGGCAGGATCATTGGGAGGAACACAACAAGCCATTTCAAAACGTCTGAAAATCATGGGAATGATTCAGAAACAAGGAGATTGTGTGCCGTACGAGTTGATGCAAGAAATGTTGAAAGGCGTTTGTTTGTTTGTGAACAGTTCGGTGAACAGCTGCTTACAAGGCAAAGACGAAAGGGATTTCTGCATCGCATTGTGATTGGAGACGAAACATGAGTTCATTACGATAACCCCAAGCGCAGAAAACCATGAGGATATCCCGAACATGCTTCCACGTCATCGGCCAAACCGAATATTCACGGTTCCAAGGTCATATTTGGTGGGACCAGCTCGCCGTAGTGTTTTATGAGTTGTAGAAACCGACGGAAAAAATCACTGACGATCGTAATCGAACGCAATTAATGCATTTGAACCGAGTCTCGAAAGACAAACAGCCACAATACAATGAGAGACATGATAAAGTCAATTTAAGCATGACAATGCTTGACACATGATGATGAAGTGATCAAGACACACTTGGAAACGTTGAAATGGGAAGTCCTACCCCACACTTGCCGAATTCTCCAGACGTTGCTCTCTCGAAACATCATTTGTTTCGATTAATGACACACGGCATGACTGACCAGCACTTCTGGTCTTAAGAAGAAATGCAAAATTGGATCGATTCATGGATCGCTTCAAAAGATGACCAGTTTTTTCAACGCAGGATTTGTACGCTGCCCGAAAGATGAAAGGAAGTAGTGGATAGCGATGGACAATATTCTGAATCATAAACGTTTAACAGTTTTTTCACAACGAAACCTGGAATTTCGGAAAGAAACGGCGAAAGCAAAGTTGTACGCCTATGTATTTCCAAATAATCAGAGAATGTAGTTCCAATTAAGCCTAATGATACTCGAAGAAAAAATAGGAAATTTCTGATATCAATCGTAATAGTACGTCGCGTCATGGTGGAACATCCGGTATGAAAAATTCATACCTTACGGTCTGACACTCATGATAGTTACCTTACGGTGGTATGATTTAATAAATGAATAAAGAAATATCAAATAGAAGAATCAAAGAGAAGAGTAATAATCATAAATCGACATAACCAACCAGCATCCTCCATCTTCACGGCTCCCCTGGAGTGTCTCAAAATCAATTATTGCACCAATGCGTCGCCAAGAACTCGGGGCACACTTCCTCCAACCCCAAACTACCACCCTATCCCCGATTCATTCGGCCAGCAGCAGCAGCAGCAGACGTTGGGGTCCCTCCCGCCTTCGAATTTCTATCGGAAGGCATCCCTCATAGAGGGGTTCCAGTTGAACTTGAACTATTCATCAGATACGGAACTGTTATACGTTCACTCTCAACGAACGCTGGCTGGGAAGTAACTTTCCGATTCCGTAATGGTCCTTCGGAAATTCGCGTTGATTCATGTTGTAAACTTGGGGTTGGAGAATTGGGACAAGGTGAGGCAAGGAATATCGGTTCTCGGGTTGGGACGTTTCCGGGTAGGTTGCTGTAGTTTACAGCCTGCTTGAGTGCTTGGAGTTATTTTTTGATTTGATGAATGCTTATATTAGATGTACAACTTTTCTGCCGCCGTTTTGCAATAGGTGGCTGTGGCGGTAAATGGTAGTCGAAATAAATAACGGGAGTTTTTTTTCGAGGTATATAACTTTAAATTGGCATTACTGTTCAAGATGGCAACCGATTTAACAGCTGTCAAGTGATTTATCCTCAGTTTGGTTTGGCAATTCATCCTCAATAGACTCACGCCTGAACAACGCTTGCAAATAGTGCAATTTCATTTCGAAAATAATGGTTCTGTGCGGAATACGTATCGCGCACAACGTCCATTTTATTTTGTTGAGCGATGAAGCGCACTTCTGGTTGAATGGCTACGTCAACAAACAAAACTGCCGCATTTGAAGTGAAGCTTATCCTCGAGTGTATGTCGAAGCACCGTTACATCCAGAAAAACTGACTGTTTGGTGCGCTTTATTGGCTGGTGGAATCATTGGTCCGTACTTCTTCATAAACGATGATGGCGAGAACGTTACAGTCAATGGTGATCGGTATAGAGCCATGATTACTAACTTTTTCATTACTGAATTGAAGAACCATGATGTCCAGGAGCTGTGGATCCAACAAGACGGCGCAACATGTCACTCAGCTCGTGCCACAATCGATTTATTGAAAGACACGTGTGGTGACCGCCTAATTTCACGTTTTGGATCTGTGAATTGGCCTTCAAGATCTCGTGATTTAACACCGCTAGACTAGTTTCTGTGGGGCTATGTAAAGTCATTGGTCTATGCGGATAAGTCACAAACCCTTGACCATTTGGAAGACAACATTCGCCATGTTATTGCCGATATACGGCCACAAATGTTGGAAAAAGTCATGGAAAATTGGACTTCCAGATTGGACTACATCCTAGCCAGCCGTGGCGGTCATATGCCAGAAATCATAGTTAAAATGTAATGCCACAAGATAATCTTGCGGATAAATAAAATTCATGTCAATCGAATGATCCATCGTTGTTCTATTGCAATTCTAAGTTTTAAAGCTTTAAAAAAAACACCCTTTATTTGGGTGAAGGCCAGTACTTTTGTTGACTTTTTATTTCGTTAAACGGTTCGAATAACACAAGCAATGTTCAATGTTCGATGGATTCAGTTTGACAAAGAATAGTTTCACAAAAATGTCCGTTGTTGGGCATATTTCAAGAGAGAGAAGGACTGTTTGGTTTGGGTGGAGAGTCGAACACAGCATTCCGAAATTTCCATACCACGTTATCCGGTAAATCAATTCTGGAAATATATGTATTCGTCCCAAAAAATGCAACGCCCAAGTGCGTTTCGCAAACTGTTTTAATTACGAATTGGGATCCGTTTCACATGGCGGCCCATATTGGGCAAATATTTGGCCCTAATGAAAATGCGAAGGTTTGGCTTTCGTTTCCTGTAACTGTGACTCTGAGCGGCAACCGGCTCATACAAATATTTGGTTTGCCTTACTGCTAATATTGATTCTGCTATTTGGGATTTCGGTAATGTGAAGATTTGTGGAATTGAAAGGGAAAACGCTGGGAGGGGGGGTTTGCATGTTTCCATACGAGTGTGGAATAAGCTGAAAGCACGAATTTGATAGGGGAAAGTCATGGTAATCATTTCATTCGAGAAAATATTAATTTTTCACTAAGTTTACCCTATACCAATATAATATTTTGGAGGTGTACTCAGGAAACCTGAAGTTTACTTATAGCCTCTATTTATTTTGGTGAGATCATTCATTATCTTTATTTTAAATACGTCAGGGAGAATTGTGAACTAAAGATTAATAGCCACGAGAGTACAAGTCTAAATGCAGTGGTGGTTAGGCATGAATTCAAGAAGGTCGCATAGGAACAGTAGTGTTACAGAGCTTGTCATAATATGAACTGATTAACACCAAGAACGCTGCCTTAGTCTTTTAGCTGTATGAAAGCCCTTCTCGTTCACAAAATTATTCGGGGACTAATAGTTTGGAGAGCATAGAAGTCCAATTAAAATTTTAGCTTCTATCGGAGCATCAGAACTTTCACTTCTAAGCAATGAAGTGATCAACCAGATTGTTGCAAAGCTTAAACTGTACCTCGATTTTTTTAGGTAACTTTGGTGTTCATCAGTGGTAGCACAATTATTGATTGACAGCTGGTCCCACTAATTACTGAGCATGACCTTGGAACCGTGAATATTCGGTTTGGACGTCGATGTTGAAGCTTGGCCGGGATATGCCCATGATTTTCTGCGCTTGGAATTATCGTAATGAAGCCTTTCTCTTGTCTCCAGACACAATGCCATGCAGAAAAACATTCCATCTTTGCCTTGGAAGCAGCTGTTCACAAGCAAACAAACGCCGTTCAACACCTCTCGGCTTCAACTAGTACAGCACCTAATTTACTTGTTTCTGAATCATTCCCATGACGTTCAGGCGGATTGAAATGGATTGTTGCAACACTTCCCATGATCGTGCCAATTCTTGTTGCGTTTGACACGAATCTCGATCAAGTGATTCCTCCAATTCTGCATTTTCGAAAACCTTCTCTCCTCCACCGCCAAGCTGATCTTCGACGTCAAAATCGACGTTCTTGAAGCCTTTAAACCACTCTCAGCACGTTCTTTCACTAAAAGCGGGCTCACTCCAAATGCGGCAGTTTTTTTCGTTGACGTAGCCAGTCAACCAGTAGTGCGCTTCATCGCTAAACAAAATAAAATGGACATGGTGCGCGATACGTATTCGGCACTTGACAGCTGTTAATTCGGTCACCATCTTGAACAGTAATGCCAACTTAAAGTTATATACCTCGAAAAAAAAACACCCGTTACATAATTTCAATAATCTAAGAGGCTGGGTTTTCTACCAACTTAATGTTGTTGGCATTTGTCATTGAAAATATAAATAATGTTAACTGGCCAAGAATTTCATCAAACTAAATTTTAGTATAATCTTGATTGGGATTGATTACTAATTTGTAAGACAATTAGACAGCTTTCCCCAATTTAATAAATTGCTATTGTGAGTCTACCCGTTTCCCAATTTCTCATCTGAGAAGAACCCGACGATACTGATGCAGAATATTCTTCGAGCAATTTTCATTGAAAATTTTCTCCAATGCTCCAACTCTCCTTCGAAACTTCAGCTGATTATAATGCAGAAAGGAGGCGTCCCAATTATTATTCATATTACGTGTTAGGCCAGGGAATTCTTAAAAGTTCCTAAGCGCGTCAAATCTTTTATTCAAAGTGTGATATTCTGAGGAATTGGGATCAAACTTTCTTCCTCTGTGTAAGTTCGATAGATATGATGGCTCTCCTCACCTTACTTTGAGCGTTTTGGGAAGTTTTGTTTGTTGAGATTAGAAAACTGCAGGGATTCAGTGTGGTTGCGAAAAAATTGGGAAATTATGATATGCTGCATTTTCTTTAAATGACAATTATTTTGCTGATGTTCAACATAAGAATTATGATGCTCATCTTCCATCATCAATTAACTGGAATGAATATTGAATAATTTTTGGCCAGTTGTCAAAAATTCATTTTATGTTTTTGGTGAAAAATATCACTCGATATACAGGGTGATTCAACGCGATGGCAGTTAGACCTTTATGGAAAAATAATTATAATAGAAATTCCTAGTTCTCAGCTATTTCTGTGTATTAGTCCTGTCGAGTAATTGAGCATCAACTGATGCGTCTGTTCTCTTAGCGTCTCTCCATTCAATTAATTGTTAACATATTAGCAAAAACAAATATCTTAATCTTCTGAAATTGAGCTTCAACAGACAGTTCTGAAGACATTTTGATTGTTTTGGTATTGTGATATTTCCTTCTCCCATGGAGCCAATCTGAGCATAATAAAGGGTGTTTTTTTAGAGCTATGGAAATTTAAATTGCAATAAAACAACGATGGATTATTCGATTGACATGAATTTTATGTATCCGCAAGATAATTTTTTGGGCATTACATTTCAAATATGATTTCTGGCATATGACCGTCACTGCTGGCTCGGATGTAGTCTAATCTGGAGGTCCAATTTTCGATGACTTTTTCCAACATTTGTGGCCGTATATCGGCAATAACACGGCGAATGTTGTCTTCCAAATGGTCAAGGGTTTGTGGCTCAGTCGCATAGACTTTACATAGAACCACAGAAAGTAGTCTAGCAGTGTTAAATCACAAGATCTTGGAGGCCAATTCACAGGTCCAAAACG
Organism: Harmonia axyridis; assembly: GCF_914767665.1. NCBI lineage: Eukaryota > Metazoa > Arthropoda > Insecta > Coleoptera > Coccinellidae > Harmonia > Harmonia axyridis. Next base: position 4,865,226 of record NC_059503.1, read on the forward strand.
TTAAATTAGGCGGTCACAAAACGTGTCTTTCAATAAAACGATTGTGGCACGAGCTGTGTGACATGTTGCGCCGTCTTGTTAGAACCACAGCTCCTGGACATCATGGTTGTTGCATTCAGGAATGAAAAAATTAGTAATCATGGCTCTATATCGATCACCATTGACTGTAACGTTCTGGCCATCATCGTTTTTGAAGAAGTACGGACCAATGATTCCACCACCCATAAAGCACACCAAAAAGTCAGCTTTTCTGGATGTAACGGTGTTTCGACATACATTTGAGGATTAGCTTCACTCCAAATGCGGCAGTTTTGTTTGTTGACGTAGCCATTCAACCAGAAGTGCGCTTCATCGCTAAACAAAATAAAATGGACGTAGTGCGCGATACGTATTCCGCACACAACCATTATTTTCGAAATGAAATTACACTATTTGCAAGCGTTGGTCAGGCGTGAGTCTATTAATAATGAATTGCCAAACCAAACTGAGAATAAATCACTTGACAGCTGTTGAATCGATCGCCATCTTGAACAGTAATGCAAACTTAAAGTTATATAGCTCGAAAAAAACACCCGTTATATACCAATATATCCTGGTATATTTTTCACTTTCATCTCATCACAATGATTGCAAGTTTAGACTTGCCCTGAAGATTTCAAACCAAATTCATGTATACTTAGTTGGAGAACCAGCAAAACACTTCATATAACCCAAACAGAATTTTTTTCAGCTCTTTGTCAGTTCTCACTTGAAATTAATCCAAACACAGCTCCAACTACATACAGCCCAAGGCACATTCAGCCTGCACACACAGCATTCATATCATCAGCTACGCCAATGTCGAATACATATCCCAGTTTCCGAACCAGATATTGTTTTCGGCCTACGTATGTTATTCCCGTTGATTTCACGGCTGGCGCACACATTTCAGCATATCCGCATTCATATTCTCCCCAATTGAAACATCTGAGATCGAGGAGATGAGCTTGGCATCATCGCAACATTGTTCTTGTCCAGCTGACATGGTGTATTTGCATAATACCCCGGATAACAGTCTTCCTGCGGCCCAGTAGGCGTTGCTGTGCCACCTAGATCCGAATGTTGATGAGCTTGTGTGCGTGTGTGAATACCCGGAGTTGATCCGGAAGTGGGGTTACCTACAGGGATGGTGAAAGGTCCATTAACGCCCAGAAACTACTGACATGACGGTATTCGTTTAATAGGTTGTGGTTTGTTGAGAGGAGGTTGCCATGGAATCGTTGTTTCCTCAAGAATGCTAATTCAGAATCCCCCATCTGTAAAAACTAACCGACAACAATGACATATTCCATATGTACAGTGCATCCCATTTTGGGTGAGACAGTCAGGTTTCTCGCTTGTTATTTAAGATAGAGCCTTGCGGTTTTCACGTTCCTGTCCTACTTTTTCGTGAAACTCAAGTTGGTCTAATCAGATTTTGCATAACTGTTTCCGTTCAAAAGATACAGGGCGATTTTGGAAATTGATACTTTTCGGACCCCTCCTTTATCTCCGAAGTTACTAGAAATAATGCTGAGGTAAACACTACATCTGAATCAGAATTCTGCGTAGAATCCAGTGGCGTACTCAATATTTTTTTTCGGGGTATGGTTTTGAAGATTCAACACAAACCTATATTTTTTTTAATGGAACACCCTATATATCATTACTTCGTTGAATTCGTTATTTTTTTCCCTTCAAAATGATATATGATACTATGTAGGTAGGATGTTCAGAAATGTCAAAAAAAACACTAAAACGTCAAATAATGATGATTTTTTGTAAATGGGCCATGAATTTTCTATGTTTCAATAAGAGGATTATTACTTTCGATTTTTAGAAGTAGTAGGTCATTGATGACACAAACATCCTTGTTGTTATTATGGCTACTATGCATTTGGGAGCATTGTTTTATCAAGTAGGCATTGGAGGGAAAAAACCAATCTGATCTAGCTGTCATCGCTATAAATTATTGTTATCATTATTGATTCTTCTTTTCTATGGGAAATCCATTGCCCATTAACAAAAAATCATCATTATTTGATGTTTTAGTGTTTTTTTAAAATTTCTGAACATCCTACCTACATAGTGTCATATGTCATTTTGAAGGGAAAAAAATAGCAAATTCAACGAAGTAATGATATATAGGGTGTTCCATTAAAAAAAACATAAGTTTGTGTTGAATCTTCAAAACCATACCCCGAAAAAAAATATTGAGTACGCCACTGGATTCTACGCAGAATTCTGATTCAGACGTAGTTTTTACCTCAGCATTATTTCTAATAACTTCGGAGATAAAGAAGGGGTCCGAAAAGTATCAATTTCCAAAATCACCCTGTATCTTTTGAACGGAAACAGTTATACAGAATCTGATTAGACCAATTTGAGTTTCACGAAAAAGTAGGACAGGAACGTGAAAACCGCAAGGCTCTATCTTAAATAACAAGCGAGAAACCTGGCTGTCTCACCCAAAATGGGATGCACTGTACACCCGTTACATTCTGTAGTAGCACTGAATCAATTTTTGAATCTTACTCCTCTCCTTTTTGCTCGACTGTTCAGCAGAATGTAGATATCGATATTTATGGTGCAACGCATACGAAAGCAAGCCCTCGTTTATTTCGTCCAGTGTAGCAACCCCTAACGGCTCCAAACTCTGCTCTAATAATGAAACATTCAACCCGGAATTCAAAGCTGATCGAATACAGATTCAAACCCGCTTCACCCTGGCTGTAAACTGCTCAAGCGACAGAGGGTAAATGGAAAAAGCGCGAACAAAACGCCCCACTCTTTCGCATATCTGCCTTAATTACCTTGGGAGACGTGGGTTGTTTCGCTGGAAATGGGAACAAATCATGAAGGATGCGGACTTTCATTCAGAGGAATTAAGCCCCTTATGTGTCTCCAGCGTGGACAGTTAAACCAAGAAGAAAATATATGGGGGCGGTTATCGTAGAATGAACATTGTGTCCAATCAACTTTGGATGACCTGAATCCTTTGAAGTGTTTCTAACTCTTGAATATTTCAACAAGGAAAATCAGGAGACTCTTTTCATATATTTCTTCGAAATTGATCAATTCATGAACCCGCGCATGAACTAATTAAAAGCAAAACACCTCAATTCCAACCTGAATAAAATCAGTGTCTCAGGCGAAGCCACAATACTTATGTGAAGATAGCACGATATAAAGGGTGCTTTTTTAGAGCTATAGAACTTTAAATTGCAATAAAACAACGATGGATTATTCGATTGACATGAATTTTATTTATCGGTAAGATAATTTTGTGGCATTATATTTTGAATGAGATTTCTGGCATATGACCGCCACGGCTGGCTCGGTGTAGTCCAATCTGGACGTCCAATTTTCGATTACTTTTTCCAACATTTGTGGCCGTATATGGGCAATAACACGGCGAATGTTGTCTTCCAAATGGTCAAGGGTTTGTGGCTTATCCGCATAGACCAATGACTTTACATAGCCCCACAGAAAGTAGTCTAGCGGTGTTGAATCACAAGATCTTGGAGGCCAATTCACAGGTCCAAAACGTGAAATTAGGCGGTCACCAAACGTGTCTTTCAATAAATCGATTGTGGCACGAGCTGAGTGATATGTTGCGCCGTCTTGTTGGAACCACAGCTCCTGGACATCATGGTTGTTCAATTCAGGAATGAAAAAGTTAGTAATTATGGCTCTGTACCGATCACCATTGACTGTAACGTTCTGGCCTTCATCGTTTCTGAAGAAGTACGGACCAATGATTCCACCAGCCCATAAAGCGCACCAAACAGTCAGTTTTTCTGGATGTAACGGTGTTTCGACAATCACTTGAGGATTAGCTTCACTCCAAATGCGGCAGTTTTGTTTGTTGATGTAGCTATTCAACCAGAAGTGCGCTTCATCGCTAAACAAAATAAAATGGACGTAGTGCGCGATACGTGTTCCGCACAGGATCATTATTTTCGAAATGAAATTGCACTATTTGCAAGCTTTGTTTAAGCGTGTGTCTATTCATGATGAATTGCCAAACCAAACTGAGAATAAATCACTTGACAGCTGTTAAATCGGTCGTCATCTTGAATAGTAATGCCAACTTAAAGTTATATACCTCAAAAAAAACAGCCGTTATTAGTCATTGCCTTGCTTTTTCCTAAAGCGTAAGAGTACCCTTGATATACCAACATGAAATAATTGCATCCAGATGAAAGAGATTTATTTAGATGGAATTCTCATATTTCACTGATATCTTCCCATGTAGCTTTGATGAAAATGAAAAAGAAAGCTCTTTCCATCTTCCTTCTTCTCTAAGATTGAGGCATCCACAGGAGAGGATAACAATAACAAGTAACTTTCATTAAACGTATATTTTCTTTCGTCGCAATAATCAGAGGACCTCTAGGAGACCTTATGAGCTTTTTATAGCGAGGTATTTACGTTATATGACTTCGGACAGTAAAAGCAAACCGCAGGTTCCTTAGAACTGAAGCTGTAAAAGGGTTATTACTGAATACGTCACATATACTCTTTACTAGGGAGCGCTCACGATCTAAAATAAAACTTTATGCGGGATATCTTTCGAAAAGTTTCGACCTCCGTAGGAAGAATGGATTGGAACATTTTGAGGCGGTGCATTCGGGCATTTTCGTGATAAGATTATTTAGTTGTTATACGGCTTTTTTTTTCTTGAGTGATGTTTCCTGCCGTCATAAATTGCAACACCCAGAAGGAGCTGTTTTAACTTTAATTTTTTTTTGGTTGAACATAGATAGTATAGCAAGGAGTATAGGATTAAATTTGGATACAAAAATCGGGAAGGTTTTTGTAATTTAAACAATTTTTGTTACTTAAAAATTGTAGTCGTTTTTTGCAAGTTTTTTTAAATTTTACAACAAACCAGCTATTCGAGGAAAACCAATGTCGATGTTTAGTTGTTGTTATAATGTCAAGAGCACGTGTACGCGGAATTTATCGCCAAGTAAGTGAATTGGAATAAGGTCGAATTATTTGTCTATGGGAGGCGGAATTGTCATTTCCAGAAATCGCTAACCGTACGAATAAAATCCTTGTTATGAGATGTTGTCAAGCGTGGTTTGATAATGCCCAAAATCAAAGAAGAGTAGGCACCGGACGACGAAGGGGTACAAATGAAGTTCAAGATCGACGTCTAAAACTTATGGCCATTAGAGACCGATTTGCGACAACTCGATCTTTGGCTGATGAGTGGTTAGGAGAACAAGATCACTTGTAACTGTCCGAACGGTTTACCACCGGATGAGGTCTTTTGGACGGCAGCATTATCGACCTCATCTCTGACTGTTAAGCATCGCAGGGAATGATTACAGTGGTACAGAGAACGTCATCATTTGAATATGGAATAGCATCAGGTCTTCTTTTTTGATGAATCTCGATTCTCCTTGGGTGCACATGATGGACGAAGAAGGGTTAGACGACGTCGGGGAGAAAGACGTGAACCTCAGTTTGATGTTAAGCGTCATGTACACCGGACAGTAGGCGTTATGGTATGGTGCTATTGCACATCCAAGTAGATCGAGGTAACAAGACAACGCTGCGTTACCTTCAATAAATAGTGGAGCCATATGTTCTCCTTCACCTTAACCGGCTCGAGAATTCAATATTTCAGCAAAATATTGCCCGACCTCTTGTTGCCAGAGTTAGTTTCAACTTTTTCGAAGCGACCCATGTGAATCTTTTGTCATGGACGCCCATATCTCCCGATCTTTCGCCCATAGAGCATGTTTGGGACATCATGGGTAGAAGACTTGGAAATTTACCCCAGCCCCCACGGACTTTGGCAGCTCTGAGACATGAAGTACAGGTAGCTTGGAAGAGCTCGCATGAAGAAATAGAACATCTTATTGCATCAATGCCAAGACGTGGGGAGTGTATAGATAATCCCTGTGGATAAACACATTATTAACAAATTTATTGAAAAAAATTGTAAACCCTTCGCCTTTTCCTCCAAATTTCAATCATGTACTCCTTGCAATACCATCTATGGAAAAAATTAAAATTTAATCAGCTCCTATTCTGGGTGTTGAAGTTTCCTTGTCAGTTAGTATATTTATGGCAAAATAAAGTCTTATTTTGGCCTGAAAAATATAGATATGGAAATTCAAAATCAGTATAGCCACTGAAGCATATTTTTCCGAATTGCCATCGTGCCTCATCAACGTAAACTTAGAGAAGTTAACGTTTATGTGTCACAAAGGCAATTGAATACCGAGAACGTCTTCACCCCGCATAAAACACTAATAGGATTCCCCACAACCCCTAATCCACATCTGTAACTCTCAAAAGAGAGCCGAAAAGTTGCCGAATCTATTCAATATCCTTCTCCTCCTCTCCCAAGAACTCCGGTTCAGACATCCAATGCGTCACCATCATGTCTCAGTTCGAAGAATTTCCACCGCCAGCTCATTTCCATTCAAGGGTATTTTCGCCCAGAGTGTTTGTACTTCATCCCTCTTTAATTTACCCACATTGAGGCCAACAAATGGTTGAACTCATTCCTTTTTAGCGTATAATTGTATAATTTAGGCAGAAGCAGAACAATATCCCACTGAACTCTACAAACAGAGCACATAAATTGGACCCTGAGATCCATAATGAACCAGAGTAGGGTAGAGGGGGGGCGGAAGTATCTGAAAATGCACAAATTTAAAACTGTGAGAAGTTTCGAGCGCGCTCGTTCAAACCGGCTGGAAAAAGGCTGAAGGATTCGATGGAATCAAAGGATTTTTGGCTGAAAAACGCCAGCGTAAAAAAAGTTGGTTTTACGAATTGACTTCAGAATGGCCGGAGGAAAAAATTAATCAGCCGCCTTTGGCATTTCACGCTGTTGCTGGTCTAAACTGAAATTCTAAACAATTCCTGAAATTTCGTTTGTTTACGTTGCGATGAATATGAAAAGTGCATAAATTGTCTGCAATTTTTGTTTTGAGTTTTCAGAGAAAATTAGGATAAATTGTAATTAACAAAGAGATCACTGCAAATGCGCTGCCTCAGAATTAAAATTAATATTAAATGAGGTTATTTGTTTTCGTTCTTAGAAATATTTTACGGTGGGCTGTCGAGTAGAGCAGACTCGATATTGCCAATTTTTGAAAATGGAGCACATTAACAAAATTCTTTCGGTTTTTTCAATCTGCGATCAGTTCGTATTATTAAGTTTTTATAAGGTCATCGACTCAGAATAATAAACATTGATAGAGGGAGCATATGTTATTTTAAGTGAGCAAATTTTGTCCCCAATAAATATCAAATAAATATATTTTACTCAATATAATACATACATTCATAATGATATGGTAAAATTGTGGATTTGAAAATATATCAAAATCCGACAACGTAATCTAACCATGTTGGGGACTTGTAAAAATTGCGTGTAATCCCTCTATCTATAATTATTACTCCATCATCCTTACTGAAGCAGTTTCGAGGAAATTCGAACTCGAAATTTGGGAAAAAATTGAATTTCCATTCAAAAATCGTTATATCTTCTGAATTATTCGTCACAGACCCCTCAAATACAAACGTTTTTTGAACACCGGGGTCTGATCTGAAACATAGTGAGGTTTCACAGGCATAGCTTAAGTCCAGGAGAAGTTGCAGTCTCAGGAATTTCATCAATTTTTTTTTCGAAAATTACCGATTTTCACCTATGATTCCTTAAATACAGTACCAATAGCCAAACTGATAGCATTCTCCTGATCATAGTCGAATTAATCAATAAAATGGTACAATTGTCCCATGAAGGAACTTTTAATTTTTTTCAATTTTCTAAGGGTTGGGTATGGAAAATTTTCCGACAAAAATTTTTTCAGGTGAGATCGAATTTCGGCTGATCAGGGATCGTGAATTCTGGCACCGCTCACCGATTTTGCGTAGCCCTCACAGTTTTGAGGAAATTCGACCTCGAAATTTGGGAAAAAATTGAATTTCCATCCAAAAATCGATAGCTTATGTCCAGGAAGTTGCAACCTCGGGAATTTCATCCATTTTTTTTCGAAAATTTCAGATTTGTACTTATCATTTCTGAAGTAATGTATGTACCTTATCCTCAACAGCATAAGTGAAATAGTCTTCGGTTTGGAATTGTGTTTTGTCTTCTAAAGTCGTCGAACTCTTAATTTCGTAATGCTGCTTTGCTGTGAAGGTACAAATGAATCTTCTTGGCTATTTGCAGACATTGACTGTTCCCCAGAAATTCCAGATATTTGCCTGGGTTTTCTAAATACGGTAGGTACTATACTTGTCATCAAAGAACGGCGCTCTTTCATTCTAAGAAATAATGCTTTAACCATTTCTTTACTCTAGTCGAGTTATAAGGACTTTTCAAAATGTTGATCACGAATCGTAGTGTACTTTCAACAGTAACTAATGTTGCATCTTCGTCCGTAACTTATGAGTGGTTTATTGCTTCCTGAAATATTTCAAATGACGTTTGCGCTTTTATTATCCAACAATTTAAATATTGAATCCCGCAGATCCCGCATGGAAAATCCCGCAGAATTTCAGAGGAATTCAAGGAATTGGATTCCCTAGTCATCATTCAATGATTGATATTGTGAGTGGCGTGTTAAAATTACTTCAAACCATATTTGATAAGAATTATACGTTTTTCATCACTTTCACCAAATCTCAGCCGGTCATTTCCGACAATAACCAGCGATAGCCAGTATTCTCCCGATTTCCAACACTTTTTATACACTAATTAACACGTGCCGTTGATCCCCAATGCGCACCGAATAAATTAACGACCCTAATCCACACACACACATACACACACAACACATTAGCGGCCCCGGACACATTCGCCTGAATGGAAACACGCCGAGCTACTCGCTAATGCTCGCTCCCTCCTGAAAAATGCGAAACAGGGGACCAACTCCTCGCCCAGCTAGGATTCCAAGAAATAAATTTTTCAGAACTGCAGTATAAATTATACAATCCAGTATTTTATCATTCGCCGAATATTTTTCGGCCGAAAGTTAACGCCGCGGCGTAAACAAAATGAACAGCAGGCAGAATCACGACGAGACGAAAAAATTAGCATAAGATTTATCGCCATTACACTGAGTAATCAGGATGGTTTATTACCGAATGCGTCTAGTTTCAGTTTTGGGGACGTGATTTATCCTTGAGACCGGTTTAAGCCTCCTTGATTATTGGGAGTGATGTGATAAATTGTGTCGGCGCACTTTGGGTGTATAAGGGTTGTAACTTCTTGAGGAGGGTGGATTAGAGAGTATTTGACTCTCGTTCCGGGGTTGGTAACATGTGAGGACTTGAGCTGATTGGGGTTTGAGAGCATTGTGATGATTCGATTCAATTTTACGGAAGTTTCAAACTTATATTAGGAAGAAATAATGATATAATAATAATAATAAATATAATCATTCATGAAATGATATTTTTTTTTATTTGAAGGAGAAATGACTTCTATTACTCTATAATCTATATATTAGGTGTACAACTTTGCTTCCGCCGTTTTGCAATAGATGGCTGTAGTGGTAAGTGGTAGGCGAAATTAATAGATCGTAGATGTCATACAATAAGCTTGGCTTTTTGTAAACATAACGCCATCGAAATGTTAGTCGATTTGTGTCACATCATAAAGTTATTCTCTATTAAATATGTCAGCTTACGAGCCAAATTCTCGTAATTTGCGGGAGGTTTTAATTTTCTGCTTAAATATGAAGAAATCAGCGGCCGACGCTCATCGAATGCTCTCAAATAGCTATGGTGAGGCCGCTATTAGTGGAAAAACGTGCCGAAAGTGGTTTCAACGCTTCAAGAACGGTGATTTTGACGTCAAGGACCAACATGGTGGTGGAAGGCAGAAGGTTTTCGAAGATGCGGAATTGGAGGCAATTCTTGATCAAGACTCGTGTCAAATGTAACAAGAATTGGCAAGAACATATGGAGTGACACAACAAGCCATTTCAAAACGCCTGAAAGTCATGGGAATTATTCAGAAACAAGGAAATTAGGTGCCATACGAGTTAAAGCCGAGATATGTTCGACGGCGTTTGTGTGCTTGTGAACAGCAGTTTGCAAGGCAAAGACGGAGATTTCTGCATCGTGTTATGACTGAAGATTGAACATGGGTTCATTACGATAATCCCAAGCCCAGAAAATTATGGGTATATTCCGGTCATACTCCCACGTCTACGGCCAAATCGAATATTCACGGTTCCAAAGTCATGCTCAGTGTTTGGTGGGACCAGCTCGGCGTAATGTATTATGAGTTGTTAAAACCAACTGAAATAATCACAGGTGATCGTTATAATAATAATAATAATAATAAACTTTATTTGCAGATAATATACAACAAAAATAACCAATCAATCAAAAAACATACTTCTATATATCCTATAATTTTATCTGCAAAAAGGAGACTTACGACAGTAAGACTGTTTATATGTAAGCTCCCAAAAGTTCACCAAGAACAAAAAAAAAGATTATCGAACGCAATTAATGCGTTTGAGCTGAGAAGTGAAAGACAAACGGCAGCAATAAAGCGAAAGACATGATAATGTGATTTTACAGCATGACAATGCTCGAGTCCATGTTGCTAAAGTAGTCGAGACATACTGGGAAATGGAAGTCCTACCCCAAACGCCGTATTCTCCAGGCGTTGCTCTCTCGGACTACCTTTTGTTTCTATCACGGTTGGCTGACCAGCACTTCCTGTCTTATGACCTAACCTATGAAGAAGTAAAAATTTAGATCGAATCGTAGATAGCTTCAAAAGATAACCAGTTTTCTCAACGCGGGATTCTTACGCAGCCCGAAAGATGGAAAAAAGTAGTGGCCAGCGATGGACGATACTTTGAATCATAAATGTATAACCAGTTTTTCACAATAAAGCCTCGAATTCTGGGAAGAAAAACGGCGGAAGCAAAGTGGTACGCCTATGTGGTAATAGAGGAACTATGTGAACAGATTCATATTATTATTAGGGGGTGTTTACTTTATTCAACCTTGTGTAACGTCAACCAGTAGAAAATGATTGCCAGGTTATCGAATAATAACCCTAGGAAGTCGATAAACCAAACCTTCAGAGGTAAAGTTTATACATTGGCATATCTCCTGCTCTTTATCTTCACTCCATATTCCTCCTTCTCAAATTCAAACGACACAAGCGAGACCATCTGAAAGATACTTCTTGCTACGACGAAAAAGCATACACACAACATCCCACCATACGGTAATAAAAAAACTCGCATTATCATCAACGCTCAACTGGCACCCCTCCTCGACAGGAAATTTAATTTTTCCCATATCTCCATAGATTCCTTGTTTCCACACCCAGCGCACAATTCGAGTAGATGAGAGAGGACCAATTTCGATGTCTTCTTCCCGGCTGGTCCTGACGCTCGGATCTACCGGACACGCGCAGTGGCGGGCCCGTATTCCTCCGGATTTTCGGCATCAGTGGTGCGTCAACCGCGTCGAACGCTTTTACCGTGGGAAACTGTGTCAGCAGGCCGAGTTTTCAGCGCGATATCGAAGTTTCCCGTGAAGTGTGAAAAGTTATCCGGTGTGGTTGGACCAACGCTGACAGTCGGAAAGGGTTTTGAGCGCCGTCGGGGATATATTGGTAAATATGGGGTGATTTGTTGGTGTTGTTTCGTCTGTTGAACGTGGATTAATCGATGCGTTTAGGGTTGATGACGGGTGATAATTAATTGGGGGTTTTATGACGTTGGGGTTGTTTTATATTTGGTTTTAATGGGGCTGGGCTCGATTTAATTGTTGCGGGTACTTCAATGGTTTGTGGTTGATTTTGAGTGATAGCCAGCTCGTCCGCCAGATCTGTACCCCTTAGATTTTTTTTAGGTTTCATCAGAAATTTGTGTTTTTTTCAATTAATGACATTTTCAATGAGAAAATTACATGAAAACACTGCATAACTCGCACCAAGGCTCATCATGAACGAACAGACATTTTGTAATTACAAAAACATTACCAAGAAAGGCTTTTTGATGAGAAGCATTCCATCAAATTTTTGACTTTATGTTATTCTATTCAATCTCTTCTGTATAATATCACATATAACTTTTCTTCAGAACCTCATTCACAACAACTATTATCAATACATTTTTAATATTCATTTTCAATAATTGCACAATTTTCATAAGATGTTGAAGGTTTTCACTGCCGGTTTGTTCGACAGAATTGAAAAATTCAGGGCTTGGCCTAATTAGTTTTTCACCTGACGTTTCGCTTATTACTGCAGTTAGCACCATCAGAGGATGCTAGATTTGAAAACAACTCTAAATTTGTTAGAATATTCTCGAGCTACATTGTCGAGTTGCAATCAACGACCCAGGAACCTCTGAAGATGCTGGCCACAGTAAAAACGAAACGTCAAGTGAAAAACCGAATAAGTAAACCACGACACTATTTTCTATTTTTTTATACAAATTTCAACCAACTCTTTTCGAAAATTCATTTCTATTATTTCAATTATGTTTCATTGATTTAGTTCTTTACTTTCAATCTCTTGATTTTACCAGGATTAGTCAATCTACAGAATTTTGAATTATTAATCCTTTTTGAATTTTCCACAGAAACTTTGAATGAACTCTCAAAAATATTGATATATATTTTGATATAAACTAATAATAACTAATAATATTTTGAGTTAAATCAATAGATTTAACTCAAAATACCATATCTTCAGTAAAGAAAATTCATACCATTCAAAAGACAAAATATAATCTCATAACAAAAATTTGAGAAAAAACGAAAGATCGAATGAAGACTGAACAAATTTATAAACTGAAAATTTTAACAGAAAAGGAAAATTTCAGACACTTCAGCCGTGGTCTAGTCAGTTTTCAACCTAACGTTTCGCCTACTACTGCGGTAAGCATCTTCAGACTCGTCCATATCGTAGTTTGTATGCCCGTGAAATCATTCGTCATTATGTATATCAAATTGAAATAAAATCTACTGGAAGTTGAGTCCTTAAAGTTTTTGGTTGTAGATGTTACAATAACATTGTTTTCAGAAATAGCAACCTAACAATGTTAAGTTTTTCATATCGAATAACCTTCAACAATATTGACTCATTCAAATTTAATCAATCCAGAATGTCAGAAACGTGAAATGAACTATTCAAATCAAGAGAGGAAATAATAATTCTTCTTCTGGAAGGATGACCAGAAATCTAGCAAACTCTTCAATCGACTAAATGGTCGAATTGAATCTCGCTAACTTCAATAATAAGGTGGTACCTAACTTCGTTAAAACTTTCGCCACACATTTTGAAGCCTTAATGAGTGTAACAGAATGAGAGTCTCTAGAATGGCGAAAGTTTATACAAAGTTACAACTGCATTCGAACATTTAATTCATTAAATCATTCTCTGAAGATTTTAATTCCTATTTTGAGTTGCTTTTTCTATTTAAGTTTGGTAGTCTCAATTGATTCAAATTATGTTTCTGGAGATGGAAGAAGTTTTGGATGTCATACAAAAAATGAATGGAATAATTTTTCAGTCTGTTGTGTGCGAAGAAGTATTGATGTTTCTATAATGATCTAGTGTTTTCAGTAGAACCTTCATTTATCTCTTCATTTCTGTAGGCACCGCTATTCATATTCAATAACCATTTAAGCGATGGAAAAAGTTAATGACGTGGAATATTATTATCTGACAGGCTTCGATATAACACATCAAAGGAAGCAATTATTCACTAACGATAACATTGGATTAATTTCTCTACAAGTGCAGCATTTTATGGCAAAATATTAATTGAAGTGCGTGCGTATGAATTGGTTGGACATGAATTTTGAGTAGGTTCGCCATATTTATTTGTTGTTACCTGAGTTTCAATTCATTTTGTGAAGTGATCAATAGTGACACCGTTTCCAATTTTATGGTTGTTAGTTTATCAACAGTTTCAGCGAAATTACTGAAAGGTGCACGATACATCATTCGAAAAATTGGAAATACTACAAATTCAACGCGGAGCTTTGAAAACGATAGTTATTTCACATGATCATTTGTTTCCTTTGATGTTTCATACTTTAACGGGAATCGAATCAAAATTGCCATCGATTGATAATATACCATGTTGTTTCGAAATGATGTATCTAACCCCTGAAACTGCCAGATAATTTATTGTGATATGTACATTACGTGAAGCTTCAATTGGATTTCTCTATATAGTACGTTTGGAAATCAGTTTAAAATATACCTTAACCTGAAAAAGTCACAGATGGCACATCTGAAGTAAAGGGGGTTTTTTTGAGAGCTATAGAAATTTAAATTGCAATAAAACAACGATGGATTATTCGATTGACATGAATTTTATTTATCCGCAAGATAATCTTGTGGCATTACATTTTAAATATGATTTCTGGCATATGACCGCCACGGCTGGCTCGGATGTAGTCCAATCTTGACGTCCAATTTTCGATGACTTTTTCCAACATTTGTGGCCGTATATCCGCAATAACACGGCGAATTTTGTCTTCCAAATGGTCAAGACTTTGTGGCTTATCCGCATAGACATAGACCAATGACTTTACATAGCCACACAGAAAGTGGTCTAGCGGTGTTGAATCACAAGATCTTGGAGGCCAATTCACAGGTCCGAACGTGAAATTAGGCGGTCACCAAACGTGTCTTTCAATAAATCGATTGTGGCACGAGCTGTGTGACATGTTGCGCCGTCTATTTGGAACCACAGCTCCTGGACATCATGGTCGTTCAATTCAGGAATGAAAAAGTTAGTAATCATGGCTCTATACCGATCACCATTGACTGTAACGTTCAGGCCATCATCGTTTTTGAAGAAGTACGGACCAATGATTCCACCAGCCCATAAAGCGCACCAAACAGTCAGTTTTTCTGAATGTAACGGTGTTTCGACATACACTTGAGGTTTGGCTTCACTCCAAATGCGGCAGTTTTGTTTGTTGACGTAGCCATTCAACCAGAAGTGTGCTTCATCGCTAAACAAAATAAAATGGACGTAGTGCGCGATACGTATTCCACACAGAACCATTATTTTCGAAATGGAATTGCATTATTTTCAAGCGCTGTTTAGGCGTGAGTCTACTCATAATGAATTGCCAAACCAACTTGAGAATAAATCAGTTGACAGCTTTTAAATCGGTCGCCATCTCGAACAGTAATGCCAACTTAAAGTTATATACCTCGAAAAAAAACACCCGTTAGTACCATATCCTCTTCATGAAATTTTCCATGAACAATTCGCACATTTGGGTCTGTATGTACTCAACAACTTCACGAATCTTCGAGGTGTTGTATCGATTTTGGAGCATGCATAGACCTCATATTCTACGTTGTCCCGAAGAAAAAGTCTAGCGATGTTAAATCACGAGATTTTGGTAGCCAACTGTGATCACCTGATCGAGAAATAACACAATCAGGAATCTAAAAAATTGTTTCGTTGCTTGGGTTTTGTTGAAAATGAACATGCAATACTTACTTAGATTAGATAAAAAAATTGGCGAATTGAATCATGATTTCAGTTATGTGGTAATTTCAAAACAACTTCGAAATAAACCTGGCAAATTTGATAACTTTTTACTGATACGAATTTTGTACGGCACCCTCCCCAAAATCTCCATATAATATCGTTGTTTTCTGAAAGCCCTTCCATTCAGATATATCGAAATTCACGATCCAACCTGTGATATCCACTCACCGTAAAATATCATCCCCCACAATCCTGAACAGCTTTTCGAATCCCACCTCCTACGATCCCATCGCCACTGAATTAGAAAGAATTCCACCCCAAATTGAATAAAAACATATAAGTGTCAAATGCAGACAGCCCCCCAGATTTTTTTTCGCAACCGAATGCATCCCTCCTCCTGCTGGAAAATGGAATTTGAAATGAAAAAACACACTCGTACGGACGTTTCTTCCTGCGGATTGTAAGGGGCTCTTTCCCTTTTCATTTCAAGGTGGGCGGGGCCAGGGGAGGCAAATGGGCTTTCGCTTATTCCTGCTTTCTGGTTCTGTTGGAATTTAGCATGTTAAGAATGAATATTCAGGGTGGCTAACCTAATTTGGGAACTTCTTCGGAGAAACATATACACTGGAGAGGGTGCTCTGGGAGGGAGGTTTTGAGAGCGGGATTTGATTTTTGGGAGGGTATCTCTGGAGTTTGGAGTATTATGGAGTATATTACCTTACAAACGTTAAGTGGGAGTTTGAAGTTGGGTATGGTTTGTTTAGTTCGGTGATGTAACTTTGAAATCGGTATACAATTTGATTTTTGAACTCATAATATTTTGCAGTGTTTCTAGTAGATTCAACGAGCAGATTTCAAAGAATTATGAGACTTTGACACGTTGTGGGTACTTTGAGGTGCCAACTGCTCTTACACAGCCGTATATCTAACATTTCATATGAATCTAACCACCTTCGAGAGTGATACATGTACTTTAACGCTCCTCTAGCTTTCCAATACCTTTTCTGTGAAAAGATTCCCCTTTGCTTTCGAAATAGACTTCAATTTTGGCAATCTCATCTTCATAAGAGCCAAATTTCTTCTCCTGGAACATTCTTTTGTGGTCTGGATGTGCCCAAAATCACTGGGGTTCAGATCTGTGGAATGATTCATGGCTTGAATTTGTGGCCGTATATCGGCAATAACACGGCGAATGTTGTCTTCCAAATGGTCAAGGGTTTGTGGCTTATCCGCATAGACCAATAACTTTACATAGCCCCACAGAAAGTAGTCTAGCGGTGTTAAATCACAATCTCTTGGAGGCCAATTCAAAGGTCTAAAACGTGAAATAAGGCGGTCACCAAACGTTTCTTTCAATAAATCGATTGTGGCACGAGCTGTGTGACATGTTGCGCCGTCTTGTTGGAACCACAGATCCTGAACATCATGGTTGTTCAATTCAGGAATGAAAAAGTTAGTAATCATTGCTCTATACCGATCACCTTTGACTGTAACGTTCTGGCCATCATCGTTTTTGAAGAAGTACGGACCAATGATTCCACCAGCCCATAAAGCGCACCAAACAGTCAGTTTTTCTGGATGTAACGGTGTTCCGACATACACTTGAGGATTAGCTTCACTCCAAATGCGGCAGTTTTGTTTGTTGACGTAGACATTCAACCAGAAGTGCCCTTCATCGCTAAACAAAATAAAATGGACGTAGTGCGCGATACGCATTCCGCACAGAACCATTATTTTCGAAATGAAATTGCACTATTTGCAAGCGTTGTTCAGGCGTGAGTCTATTTATGATGAATTGCCAAACCAAACTGAGAATAAGTCATTTGACAGATGTTGAATCGGTCGCCATCTTGAACAGTAATGCCACTTAAAGTTATATACCCCGAAAAAAAAACACTCGTTATCATTGCCATTTGTTTCTTCAATTTAGGAGGTTTGGTATAGACAACGCTGTCTCAGTCTAAATCGTTCATTTGTTTTAAATTACGGAATTAGGACCATCCTAATCCTGTAATTTGAACTTCAACATGTTTGTTCATTCAAGCACGGGAAAATATCGAACCATCCGAAAAATGATGATAAATCTGCCCAAATTCGCATGAGAAGATTCCATGTGTGTGCAAAATCTCCCATATAAAGTATTCCGTAATACGCGATAATTGTTACGAGCAGGATGCTACCCAACAAGATCCCACAGGAAAAATTACCCCAACCCATCAGCATGTGTGCAGAACGTGGAGGGCGAAACACACACAATAATCTATAGCTGCATGCCTGGTTACCTAAGAAAATAAATTTGGACCGTTATAATCCCGTACAAAGCACATTTATCCGTAGCGTAAAATGATATAGAGATTCGAAATTCTGTGCACACAGATGTTCATTATTCCGACGATGCCGAGATTACTCATAATTGAAGCAGTTACTCATCTCGTTGTTCGCAACAATTGCGGGCTAACAACGATGCATGATGGGAGGGAATATCCGAGATCAACAAAATGAATTCGGCTCTTATTTGAGTTGATTCAAGCCGAGCACAGAAAATGCCGGAGGGGCTGAAACAGTAGCTTGGGAGAACGACGGGAGTTGAAATGATATTTGAAAGGCAAATTATTCAGGTACTTAGATCGACTTTGGCGTTTCAAGAAGATGGGAAAGTCTTGGGGAGGTTCATTTGAAGAGGGAGAATAGCGTGTAGCTACTCCACTCATGTTTGTTAAGTCTTCTGTTAAACAGACCGATAAATTGACAATATGCTGATTCTAGGACTTTCATCAGAACCTTTTCCTATTCATTTTATCAATTTTTATTTCAATTTTTGTCGAAAATTAGGTGCTATATTCATGGCTTTCGAGGTGAAATTTTAATCATACGGAAACCAACTGGTAGGGAAACGTCTGCTGAGTCTTCAAGAAATATTGGAATAAATTTCATTTCAACTCGAACTTAGGTATTTCCCTCGGTATTTCCAATTGTATTTCACCTCCCAGATAAAGGATGTTTTTTTTCGAGGTATATAACTTTAAGTTGGCATTACTGTTCAAGATGGCGACCGATTTGATAGCTGTCAAGTGATTTATTCTCAGTTTGGTTTGGCAAGTCATCATGAGTAGACTCACGCCTGAGCAACGCTTGCAAATGGGCCCAAAATGAGATTGCCCTTGTTTCCGATTTTCATAAGCGAATTTTGTTTAGCGATGAAGCGCACTTCTGGTCGAATGGCTATGTCAACAAACAAAACTGCCACATTTGGAGTGAGGTAATCTTCAAGTGTATGTCGAAACACCGTTACATCCAGAAAAACTGACTATTTGGTGCGCTTTATGGGCTGGTGGAATCATTGGTCCGTACTTCTTCAAAAACGATGATGGCCAGAACGTTACAGTCAATGGTGATCGGTATAGAGCCATGATTACTAACTTTTTCATTCCTGAATTGAACAACCATGATGTCCAGGAGCTGTGGTTCCAACAAGACGGCGCAACATGTCACACAGCTCGTGCCACAATCGATATATTGAACGACAAGTTTGGTGACCGCTTAATTTCACGTTTTGGACCTGTGAATTGGCCTCCAAGATCTTGTCATTTAACACCGCTAGACTACTTTCTGTGGGGTTATGTTAAATCATTGGTCTATGCGGATAAGCCACAAACCCTTGACCATTTGGAAGACAACATTCGCCGTGTTATTGCCGATATACGTCCACAAATGTTGGAAAAAGTCATCGAAAATTGGACGTCCAGATTGTACTACATCCGAGCCAGCCGTGGTGTTCATATGCCAGAAATCATATTTAAAATGTAATGCAACAAGATTATTTTGCGGATAAATAAAATTCATGTCAATCGAATAATTCATCGTTGTTTTATTGCAATTTAAAGTTCTATAGCTCTAAAAAAAACACCCTTCACTAGAAATGCTAGTTGAAAGTAATGCACACCTTTATGTATCAATACCTTTCTTCAATCTAAAGGAAATTGGGCGTTCGGAATGGAGTTCTTGTAATGTCTTCAATTTTCGTTCGTTCCAAAAAAATTTGGTGTGCCTACTTTAAATCGACTTAGGACTGCTCATAGTAGTTGCTGTAGAAGGCGTGTGTGGCGAAGAAGAAACCATTGACCAGTTGGTGAATAATTGTCCAATTTTTTTTTCTTCAATCTAATGAAAGTGACAAGGAAATTTGGCATTTGGAATAGAATTCTTGTAGTGTCTCCAACGAAAGTCTTAACATTGATCCTTCAAAGAAAGTTCCAGGTTTTAATCTTCCTATGAAAATTTGGTGTATTTTAAATCGACTAAGGACTGGTTATGGTCGTTGCAATAGTATGCTCTTCAAATGACATTCTATTGAAAGCCCACTAAGAAAGTGTGGTGAAGAAGAACCAGAACTGAAAGGCAAAGTTCATTCCAGCATTCCTCACATGGAGGAATTAAGTGAAAGAGGTTCTGGCATAAGAGGGCTTGCCTCTCAAAAGCATCAACCCTTCATTTGAACAGTTTTCCGTAAAATGTTTCCTTCTCGATATTTTTGACTGATTCATCTGAGAAAAATAACCCAATATGATTGACGCACAAGGCAGAACAACCAAAGAAAATCTTTATTTCGTAGTTTTAGATCCCACTTCTGCCAACAGCTCTCAATAATTACTAATTCCTTTCGTTTCTGCTTGTTGTCACAGCCAATAACAACACTAATAATATAGAAAGAAGCAGACATAGCTCCAATGATACAAGACAGGTACGTCAAATATTGCTTTCTCGATATCAAACACCGCCAGTATCCGAGGAAAAACTTTCCCCAGCAATATCGATGGTGTTTTTCCAACGAAAAAGCTATCCGAAGAACATAAAATGTTTCGGAAGTAATCGAACGTTCGTCATTGTTTATTTTCCAAGCCGCTTGTTCCCGGGAAATGTCTTTGTAATCCTAGGAGATCAATCATGTTGGGAGAAAGTGATGTGCGGCAGAATCTCTCCCAGAACATTATATATTTTCAGATCTTGCTGGATTAATTTTCTCCCGATAGGACCATTAACAGTGCGATAAACGACTGCTTCTCCCCCTCGTATTCCTTCAGGACTCTTTCTTCCCAGTCAGCAAAGAACGGTTATCCGATTTTGTAGGAGATGAATGGCCATAAACTTCGTTTGATAACGGAAATTTAGATGGGGAAGTTTTATTCTTCATTATTTCCGCTAGAAGTGAGATACTGGAGTAATTATGGACGTGTTGTGAAATTTTGGGAAATGACGCGTATTTTACATTGTTATATTCAGGTTGGATGTCTTCTAAGCCTCTTGTGAAACTATTATGATGCTTCAATTTTTCTTCGGCTTGGACAACAGTTATCGAATGAATCACTAGCTCTAGCAAGTGAAGCTACAACTCATAATACACTACGCCGAGTTGGTCTTACCAAATACTGAATACATGACCTTGGAACCGTGAATATTCACTTCAGCAGTCGACGTGGCAGCATGGCCGGGTTTGTGACCGCCCTTTCATATTTCTGAAAAAATATAGTCTTGATTCTTAAAAACAACATGAGGTTGGTCCGCTTTGCTGTGTTTATCAACATTCCCTGCAATAAAAATCTCCAAACCGTCTTTACAAAGCCGCCTGTTCAGTAAATAACACATGGCAACTCAACCAATAGAAGCAGCATTGCCTATTACCCTAATTGAATGAGGAATAGGATGTATTTCACAAAGACGAAAGACAACACTTCGAATTACGTGGAAGTTGTTTGCACATTCAACATATGAAAAATTCCTACGATTCTGAATTCGAAACTAGTTACTGATAAATGCTAAATGATATGAGAATATGAGAATCAGATATATTACTTACGGATTGTTCATCGGCGTCCAAGAAATCCAGGAATTTATTGTAGGTAAAAATGTCCGAAAAAAAAATCCAGTGGAAACGACTTCAGAAAGAAACGATTAGCAAAAACGCTAGAGAAATAAAAATGGCGAATAATCATCGGGGCAGGTGATGTTTTTTGTTGGGGTAGGGGGGTGATTATTGATACTTTTTCAGCAGAGGCGCTTTGATCTCATTTAGTTGCTACAGCATCTCGAACTCATCAGAAGCTCCATTCGAACGCGGTTTCAAAATTTATCTCAACCAAATAGACAAAAAGGTGACAAAATATCCTCGTGCCTTCCTCTGCCCCCGGGGACCAAAACAAAAGAATACAAATCACAGGGGCCAACTTCCGGGCGTCACACGAGATGTAAACTTCCTACAAATAATTCTTGGTGAAACACGGTTACGTTCGAAGTTGCAGAATCGAATTCACTTCTTGTCTAGGGTAGGGCTAGTTGGTTATACTGCCATTGTTGGGAACAGTTTTCGAACAGGGGTATAGTTGTTCGGCAAAATACAATTTAACACTGTCTGGGCGCTGCCTTTTCGGCTGAGAGCCCCGCATAATTTGATAAGTTGCAAGGACGAAACGGAATTGTTTACAGAAACGCAAAATCTTGATATTTATGACTGTGCAGAGATAAGCGGGCAAATCCTGGAATGGTCGCGGCATAAATTCGTTGTACAATGTGTTAACAGAAGTTGCGAACTGCAACTTTATCTCTGTTTCCCAGAGTTCACTATGGTGCTCAGCAAACCGAAAAAAAGGGGTAAATACGTCCTGTAGTCACGCTATGAATGCACTCTAAAAAATGGTGAGAGCATTAACAAGGTCAGGACGGTTTTAGTGGACTGAATTTGGATAGATATTTCTATAATTGTGAAGCCAAATTTATGTTTTTTTTATGATTTTGTTTATGAACCTGTTGCTCAAACTTGCTAGAATTTCAATGTGGATAAGGACGAAGGAGCATATGGTATTAAGTCGATATTTTTGTGCGACTAATTGAATACATGGTTTCCTTGATAGAAGTTAAATAAAAATGAGATTCCTCGATTCATTTTAAGAAGAAAAAATCCTATGAACAAGTTTCTCTATTTCAGTATCGTAATGAGTTCATTCGGATCTAAAAACAGTGCTGTAATAAACTCATTATTACAGCATTACTCATTACAAAATCCTATGAACAAGTTTCTCTATTTCAGTATCGTAATGAGTTCATTCGGATCTAAAAACAGTGCTGTAATAAACTCATTATTACAGCTTTGTTTTCAGTTATATTTTTCTTTCGTTTTGTGGTTGTCTACCCATACTTCTGATCCTACCAAATTTCAACAAACGTCAATTGTCAATGTAATATAATTTGGATTTATTGGAATGAGTTGCGACATTATTTGCAATTTCTCTCAATTATGTTGATGTAAAATCGATTTCGTTCAGACATAATTCAAAAATTTAATGCGTAATTATAAATCATTTAAGAATTCGAAACGCACGATTCAAATTGAAATTCCGTTATCTATCAATTTTCGTAACTGTCACACCAACTGCCAAGATACAATACAAAAGTCCCTAGGATGTTTAATCTTAATTTTTCATTGAATTTCTACAATATTTCATAAAACTTGACTGAAATAGAGAAAATGTCGTCTATTACTCGTTGCAGAAGGCAATTCCAACACTCATTTCGCATTCGTGTTGGAATAGGAGCCCATTCTGCAACTTGTTCTAGAATATACTATTATATTCAGGTTATTCAAACTGAAACATAAGTTCATTCTTTTTGTGAGGAATTCCAGTAAACGAGGGTTTGCGTTTGCTAGAACTTCTGAATTTGATTGAGAGTTGATTCTGTGGTCTGAGTAGGTATCAATGTTTATTATGTTGCCGTTATTCTATTCATTTATCAAATAAATGAATGATTTGAATCAATAATAACAAAAATCAAGCTTATTTTCATTTCTGACATTATATTTTACTGTCACTTCTACTCAAACAAATGAATAATTCTACTTTTAGACCACACCCATTATATTCATCATTAATTAGTATCCCCAGTCATTCTATGGAAAAAAAATGGGGAACCTTCGTTCACAATTTGCATTTTTTCGTAAATTCGACTAAGCTTTTCCCCTCTCACCCTCACGTGGCTGTCATTCCGCTCCCTCATAATTGGATTATCAGAATATTTTCTCATGAAAATAAGCATCAAATTTACGGCCGCAATTCTCCCCATAAGATATTCATCTCCCAAGAACTCGAACATAATAACTATAAAAAAACACTGAGCAGCATCAGTCCCGTATCCTTGGAAATGAGCTTGTCACACAAATTTACGGAGAATTTTATGCCGACGTAATTATTCGAAAACGAGCATTTCATTAGGGAACATTCGAAAGCTCCAAAGGATAATAAAGGACTGGACTGGGGGATTTATACACAGGATCCACCACTTTTATACCCTCGTATTCCACCGGAAACAGCACAAAACACTCCGCAGCGGAAACGTGGAGTATCGTAAAGTTCTTTTCGAAAGTAAATTGTTTGTAATTGTGCTGGTACGCTATGCATTTTATATTTTCAGACGGGAAAATAGATAATCCGACTCTTACTTTGGGAATGCTTCGTTATGTGGATACACACAACGTTTAATACTTAATTTTGTAATTTATATCTCATTGAGCAAACGTTTTATGGGTTTTGCAACAAGGAAGAAATAAATTGAACACTAATAATATCTCCTATCTTCTGTATCATGAATATTCTACTTTGAATTGATTTGGAAAATACATGGCGTTCCAGAAGACTGCTAGATCGACTTTTTTGCACGTTTTCGGCACAATACTTCAAAGGAATACCTTTATGACATTCACAAGACACTGCGTACGATCGATGGAAGATTACCTATCACACCACAAGATACAAAGGGCGGTAAGGCATGCAAAGCTTCGAAAACTAAATGGGTTTAAAATCATTTAGCATTTATCAGTAACTAGTTTCGAATTCAGAACCGTAGGAATTTTCCATATGTTGAATGTGTAAACAACTTCTACGTAATTCGAAGTGTGGAATACATTCTATCCCTCATTCGATTAGGTAATAGGCAATGCTGCTTATATTGATTAGGTTGCCATGTGTTATTTATTGAACAGGCAGCTTAGTAGAGACGGTTTGGTGATTTTTATTGCAGGGAATGTTGATAAACGCAGCAAAGCGGACCAACCTCATGTTGTTTTTAAGAATCAAGACTATATTTTTTCAGAAATATGAAAGGGCGGTCACAAACTGGGCTAAATTGCCGCCCCCCGAAAAGAGGCGCCTGAAACAGTCGCTCCACTGTTTCACCCCTAACGCCGGCCCTGATTAGATAATTGGCTGATAAGTAAACCCTAAGAGTTATAAGTGCACTTCATTGCTCGTCTACCAAATCACAGTTGAATAAAATATAACGACTTGTTTTGTAACATTTCTGCTAGAATCCCAAAACGAAACAAAAATTAATAAAGGCATCAAATTCTCGAATAAAATTGCAATCGAAATAATACCAGTATAATTCGCAATAATCTACAAGTCGTCGAAGCTTAGGATTTCTGAAACAATTCCGTGGTGTTTTAATCAATTGAGACACAACGAAAACGTAATAACGTTCTGCATTTACCGAACCTGCACAATACTAAGATACGTGTTGGAAACAGCCAGCCACCTGGAGCTAGTCGTAAAAATGGCTCTATTGCAAGGTGGGCACGTGCAACAATAGGCATTAAAATACTGGCGTTATTTTAAGGTGAGATCGTTCTAGGTGGGATTCGGGCTGAGGTTGCTCCTTTTCGTTGGAGATTGAATTCGGCGTCGAAAATTCAATTTTCTATTTGTCGGAGAATGCGAATTCTTTTGTGTTTGTAGTTCTTTATTTGGTGTGTTTTATGAGAATTTTTTATGTGCATATTTCGATGAGAAGGTATTTCTTCGTATTAATTTAGTCTCTTAATAGATGATGCGTTTTTCATCAAAAAAACTATACATTTATCTGAATAGGTCGATTGGTGAGAGCGTCGGACTAGTCATTCGTAAGTTGCGGGTTCGATTCCCGCTTGAGGAGGTACTTTTTTTAATGCCAGCTCTGTGACAGCTGAGGGTGCCAAGGCAAAAAAGTACTGAAGACAATGAACAAGCAGATGAACCAGAAGGCTCTCATGTGTAACATTCTCTAAAATTAGATCCTTGGACCTGTAAAACACCAAAACCGATCAGCGATTTTGCAATGGGAGCTCAAGAATAATCAAAATAAATCCTCGCAAAAGCAGAAAGATTCGTGGAATTTTCCATAGTGAACATCTACACCAAAAAGTAAAAAAGTACATGGAGATGCAACGATCATAGCATAGACTAATTAGAAGACTGATGAAAGGGTACCTTCTTCACCAAATATATGCATATTCTTTATCTTATGGACCTATCGATAGAAAAAAGTTGCATTCTGCAAATGTGACATGAAAATATCTCAACACATACCAACCAAATGTCCAGAAATGGCCAACCTAAGAAACGATTGAGGTCTGGAAAGCCACAGGTCTTCACCAAGTGGATCCAAGGTTTTCATAGACTTTTTTTTAGATTTGTAAATATCGTAGGTAGATAATCTTCTTCTGAATTGTTATTCAGAAAAATAAAAGATCAAACTTGGTTCATCGGACCTTCCATTTATGCTTTACATTTATTTACCAATCAGACATAGAGAAAAACCAAATATGTCTGGATTACTCCTGCAAGATTCTGCCATCACGTCATCGCTCCTCTCGAATTTTTTTCACCTTCCTGTTTCATTAAAAATCCCGCAGCTATTCAGTGTCCCCTCGTCCAACCCTGAAGCCCCATTAGGGAGGATAATGGACCGAGGAAAAAGGAAAAACCTCAGACGAATCGGGCACCTGGTTTTGTCGAATTTACACGCAACTTACAGCACCTCTTCAGAAGCCACTTAATGACAAAAACTCCCTTTGAAAACCTCACACCGCACCGGCGACATAACATCAAAGGACCCCGCCGACAAACACGACACGCGCACTCAACGCAAGGCCAATTCTATTTCCATTTCGATAAACCGCAAAAACAGAAAAAACACCGAATTGAAGATACCGGATTCCACTCCTCGCAGATGAAAATTATACCTGAGGGATTTTGTGATCATCTGCCGGCACGCGGGGAAAGGATCTTATTGCATTTTTCGACCGGAGTTTTCCATCTACATAAAATTGAGTCGATTGCAGGGAATTGAGATCAAACGACGGAAGTTCTATATACCCTGCTTGATTCTTCGATGGAACGAACTACGTATCACTGCTCATGCAGTTCTTTTTCTTTTTTGGATTGATGCTTGCTCGGAAAATTCGCATAAAAGGGGATTTTCCTCGATTTGGCTTTTACATTAATGCATAAGGCCTCGTTCAATTTTTTTTTTCAATTGGTTGCATGAACTGAGTGAATTATCTTCCATTTTTTCATAATATTTTCGGATAAAAGACCGTAGTACCTACATAATTGAATTGCCAGTTGATATCTTCTATCTTTAATATCAAATTCTAAGTTAACATTACCAAAAATTTTCATAAGTGTCATTGGTGTGAGATGTTACCTCATTTTATTGGTGAAATGTTGAAGGTGAACAAAATTTTTGAAGCTGGTGGAAAAAATTTCTTAGAATTGATATGTATAGACCTATTTATAATCATAAAGCTTTTTTTTAGGACTCACACACAGATTTTTTGATATGTATAGTTAGAAGTATATGTTAATAATTATGTCCAACTAGTATTTGAATTTTAGCGTTTTATATTCCTATGTTATTGTTTTTTGCCTGAATTTTCCTTCTGGAATTAGAATTAAAATGCAGATATTGAAACAATAATTCATTATTCTGATTTCAATGAGAGGTGTGAATTACAATATCAATAAGATTTTTTTCCTAGATTCATCATATCTTCAGACATATCTACACGCATAGAAGAATTTTTATCCTCTGGATATATATTTTTTTTATTTTTGTCTTAATTTGGAAATAGAAAGAGCTTTAGTACAAGTTGTTTCTAACTGAAATTTTCTATCAAACCCAGGGTGGTTTCAATAAAGAATTGGTAGAATTAGAATTAGATTTGAGAAAATAATATCCAAATTTTAATTTCGTACTACCTTTTTCTGAGATTACGGAAAAATCATTGAACAATTTCAGACAGTTTGGGAGTAATTCTACTTCTAGCCATTTCATTTTCACCCTAATATAATGTGCAGATTTGATTCTAATGAATAATAGAAGCGCCATGTGAAATGCAGTTAATACTAGTTCAATACGAGGTTTATTATTATTATTATTATTATTATTACAAGGTAAAGAGTTGAGGCCAAGCCTATAAACTCACAAAAATTGAAATATATGAAAAAAATACACCGAAACTTAAAAAAAAATGCATTACAAAAGAAAAAGTAATTCACAGCTCCACAAGTAGCACTCACTCGCGACGAAACCAGGTGTCATAGTTGTTCTTGAAAGAGTTCACAGAAACTGAGTTCACCACCGATGAAGGTAAAGAGTTCCAAACGGTAAACACGCGGTTTGTGATGAAGAACTGTCTTTGGGATGTTTTGAAACTTTCCTTCCTCAGCTTGAAAGCGTGACCTCGCAGACGGTCGTCCAGGTTCAACTTGAAGAGACCACTGAGGTCAACTCCAAAAAAGTTGTGGAGAGCACGAAAGGTTATGATGAGATCACCACGCAGCCTCCTGTCATCAAACGTGGACAGATTCATGATGGACAGTCTTTCAGCATAACTGGGACGTAAGATGCCGTAGGGCAAACGAGTTGCCCGTCGCTGGACGCTCTCCAACAATGCCGAGTCTCTACTCAATGATGGACTCCACACAGGGCCAGCAAACTCCAGTATGGGTCTCACGTAAAGTTTGTAGAGGAAAGCACAGGTCGAGGGATCACATCTACCAAAAGCTTTCTGAACCATAAATAAAGTTCTTTTGGCCTTGTTTACCGCCTGAAGAATGTGGTCGGACCAGCTTAGATTCTCTGACACAATTACACCAAGGTCAGCATGACTACTACAAGTAGCGATGGGGTTGTTGTTTATATAGTACTGACGACGGGGATTGCGAGCACCCAAGTGTAGAACAACACACTTCTCGTAGTTCAGAGGCAACCTCCAATCCTGGCACCAATGGTTCAATTTCTCCATGTCTTCCTGAATCAGATGAGCTGCCACGTTGGGGTTACCGAATAATTTGGTATCGTCGGCAAATTGGGAGCACTGAGAGTTGAAGATCTTGGGTAAATCAGAGATGTAGAGGAGAAAAAGTAGTGGACCCAAAACAGAACCTTGTGGAACTCCACTTCCAACAGGTCTCGCCGAAGAGAGAGATTTATCGACTCGAACCTGGAAGGTTCGATCGGTAAGAAATGCTTCAATCCAAGAAAGCAGGCGGCCGCGGACCCCAAGATGTTCGAGTTTATGTAAGAGAAGATCATGTGGTACACGGTCAAATGCCCGAGAAAAATCCAGATAAACAATGTCAACTGGACAGCCTTTATCAAGGGACTCGGACCAGGAGTTCACGCACTCAAGGAGGTTAGTAATGACTGATCTACCAGGAAGGAAGCCGTGTTGGCATTCGGGAATAAGGTTACCGCTAAGTGCAAACTCAAGGACACCACTCAAGATGATCTTCTCGCACACCTTCGCCACAATCGGAACCAGACTAATTGGACGATAATTTTCTGCGTCACGTTTATCTCCCTTCTTGAAAATTGGCGTTACAAGTGCATTACGCCAAGCAGAGGGTAGGCAGGATGTTTGAAGTGAACGTTTGTACAAAATAGAAAGAGGATACGAAAGAGGTTGGGCACATTCCTTGAGTGTTTTAGCAGTGATACCATCCGCACCAGGAGAGGAGTTAACATTGAGTGCAGATAAGTGGGCTTCAACGACTGCAGGGTCGAAAGAAGATTCTGTTATTTCAGAAGAATTCCTCTCAACGTTCAATCTTGGAAGTTGGTGGGCTCCTCTTGTAAAAGAGGCAGCAAAGGAATCAGCTAGGACGTTTGCCGTCTCCTCGGGACAGGAGCAGGGAGTATTGCTAGAATTGCGAACCAATGGTATGTCAACTTTAGAATTAAGGGTTGATCTGACGTATTTGAAAAACTTTTTATTGTTCTTAGAATGTACTAGATTGGATTCAAATTCCCTTTTGGAATCGGCAATTAGTGACGAAAGTGAATTGGAGAAACGTCGATGGTCTTCGTAGTCTCTTACTTGCTTACGACGTAGATAACGTTGCCATATGGACTTTTTGTGACGTATTAGTCTAAGGATATTTTGATCGATCCAGGGCTTAGCTGGTATGTAAAAAATATTTCTCACAGATGAGCATTCATTGGTCAAGTTTAGTAGGGTTGTGGTAAAAACAGCCCACATCTCCTCAGTATCAGTATTGGGCGCAAGAAGTGTACCCCAATCGACGTCCCCCAGTCTCAGACAAAGTTGATGATAGTCTATGATTTTCAAATGTTTTCTTGACCTATTGGATGGTGTACGTGATCTCATATGAATGGTGGAGAGTAAGATAATGTGGTCTGATTTCCCCAAGGGTGGATATTGTTCAATCTTGGAAACAAGGTCGGTATCGTTCGTTAGCAATAGATCTAGAAGAGAAGGAGTCTGCAAATTGCGAAAGCGCGTAGGGAAGTCCACCAATTGAAAGAGGTTGTAGTCGCGGATAGCGTCTATATAAACGCTAGATGCCGAATTATAGATCTTTGATGTCATAGGCCATTCAACATCGGGCATGTTGAAATCACCAGCTATATATAGATTGCGCTTGGTCGTGGAAAGACTACCCAGATGGGCAGCCAGTGAAGTATCGGATTGGCAAGGGCGAGGTCGATAAATGCAGCCGATGGTAAAGAAGCAAGACTTCTCTTCCAACAGATCAAGGAATATATTGTCAATTCCTGGCAGGTCAAGGTTAGTTACTTTCAGAGAAAAAGATGAAGAGATATTCGTGGCCACATACATGCAAACACCACCATGACCCACAGTTGTTGTACTGTCCTGCCTATAAATCAAATAACCGGGTATGGAAACAAGTGAGTCTGGAATACCAGGATGAAGCCAGGATTCCGCGATCAAGATGAAAGTTGGATGATGGACGTCCACATAAGCTAACAATTCCAAGTACTTGGAGAACAGAGACTGTGCGTTTGTATAAAGGATGGTCCACTCATGGAGAATGTCTAGTTTTTTGCGCTCTTAGAAGTGGAGATCTTTGTGATAGTAGGCTTACCGGAGATATATTTGATGTCGATGTTAGACTCACCCGCGTCGATTCTGTGCTTTAGTTCGGCACGCAAATCATTGAGCTCTTTCACCTGTAAAGGTGTTTTATCATCAGTAATGCTACATTTCCGCCAGTCGCGTACGCTGGCGATGACTCGCCTGTCTTTGAGAATTCTCGTGACTATCAGTGGGTTGTTGAAAGATACTTTGATAATTCTTGGACGGTTGTTAGTCGATACTCCTATTCTAGAGATGGAGGTACGTTGCGAATTAGCATCTGGATTCACGCGGTCGAGAACTTGAGAAACACTCGCCTCGTCATCCGCGGGGTCAGCTTCAGGAATTCCGCGAATCAGTATATTGTGGGATCTACGTAAACGTTCCAACATTTCAGCTGGCTGAATCTCAATCTTGGATATTTTGGTGCTGGCGTTATCAATCGCGACGGAAAGTTGTTCATTCGATTCCTCTAAACTCCGCATTTTAGAAGTGCAGGCCTTGATATCAGTTTCGTGCTTAATGATGGAGTTGGAATGTTCATCGAGAAGGCTCTCATGACGGCGCAAATCCTCAGAATGTTCCTTCAAAACAGACTTGCACTCGGATAAATCTGACTGTATCGCTAGTTGGGTGGATTTTATGGTAGACATATCAAGAGACATTTCATTCAATTTTGCCATAATGGCAGCGAATTGATCACCACTGAGTGAGGAAGCCGAGGAAGACTGTGAGTTTAAAGTCGAGACTGGTTTATTTAGATGCTGGGAAGGGGATGATACCGATCCACTACGAAGTGAACGACCCTCCTTCCTACAATAGCTACAGATCCAATCTTTATCAATCAGACTCAACTCATCAGGCAGCAAACACAAGCACTCCACATGAAAATGTTTCCTGCATTTAGAACAATTTGTGAATTTAGTGGAGGCTGTTTGTTTCGAGCATATATGGCATTTAGCCATTTTCCTACTGTATATTCTGGGTTTAATGGAAAGGTGGAAAGGGAATTTACGAACTTCACTCTCTTGGGCCGATAAGAGAGACTTACACAGATAAGGTTGGCCACGGAAAGGAAGAGGGAGGTGAATAGATGAAGGATTTAAGTTTATATGACCTAACAATATGAAAACGACCCTGCCAACAGTGCGAAGACTTACGACGCCCACGCTGTTGAGTTTGGAAGCAGACTTGTATAGTTCTCCCGTCAAAGCAAGGAAGGTACTGAGCGGCAGGCAAACAAACCAAGCGGAAAACGAAGCGAAGCGTACCGACGCAACGCAGGTATCACGCGCAGCTGGAGGGGTTATCGACGCAATGGAACTGCGTATATTTAGTAAACAATGAACAAGTCAGAGCGAACAAGAAAAAATAGAATACAAAAAGCCTAATTTAAAAGGTTATATTCTTCAGATTATCTGTGGTTTTCATACCTCAGGAAGCACAGGAACCATCACTCAAAAATTCACTATAAAAAGATCGGTATTTCTCGAAGAAAATATGCAATGATTAAGGAGTAGCTCGTAAGACGTGTTAACAGTTAGATTCGGTGAATCATCATTCCATCATCATCATCATCATCATTATTGGAAAAAATAATGAAACCCCACTCTTTGTGAACGAAAAAGGCAATGAATGAATAAAGCAAGGTGAATAGAATCATTTTATTCAGTACTCAATGAAAAAGCCCCTCTGTGTACAGTAGCTCGATGAAAAATGAGAAAAAAAAGGTTTATAGTTGCAATGAAAAGGTATTTGATAGACCCACATAAAACGTTCATATATAAAGCCAAAAGATCCAATCAAACTTTATCGCATTTCAAACTCATACCCACTGAACTTTTCCAGGGCAAAAATCAAACAGCAATCTGCACAAAGTATATTATGGACTGCACATTAGTAATGGCCCATATTTCCAAAACACAACCGTTTAATATTTTCATCCATAAAGTCAGAGCTCACGCCACTAATTCGAACGTAACAGTTCAAACCTCGAATTAGGGCCGTAACTAGACGACTCCAAAAAACCGCAAATGTACCATCGCTCCGAAATGAAACTTCCGCAAACGCAGTATGCTTTTATTATTCGGAAAATTTACATTCGTTCCGCAGAATGGAAAATCGGAAAATTCGGAGCCAGGCAATGGGTTCCAGATATGGAACCATATATCCCGCATCTCACTCAATTGCATAACTTCGATAGTTTATTTCGACGCTTATGGGATATCTCGACGTCATTAAGAAGAATTATCGTCCTCTATGGTCGCGCGGTTCTTTTTAACCGTTTTCGGGCCGGCTTCTTTCTATTGGAAACGGGGGTTTTCGCCGGGCTCCAATAAGAGGATTTAGAGTGCGCCAGTGGACCGTAGAAAAGCTGGTCCTTCCATTCTGGATCGCCGGAAACGTCGAAAGTTTAAAAAAGTTATAACAAGCCGTAATAATTCCTGTCTGATTGCATTCCTCGATTCGAAAGTAATTTTCCAATTTTAAAAAACGTTTTATTCATGTCAGATCGGGATGAAGTGAGTTGGGAAGTTCAACACGAGAAAGGAAACTGCTGTGAAGTTCCATTAGTTCACTTCGTTTCCGTCTAATCTCTATTCTTTCGATAGGGCAAATATACCGTGCGTTAATTTGATGGGGAAGAGTTCGGGATAAAAGCTGACTAAGTGGTTTTTTTTCATCTGTACTTTTATACTCCATGACATAAAAAAAGCTACTCCAAGAAGGCGTTCGCATTTTTTGACCTAACTTGGTTGAATAGTTGAAGTATTCATGGAAAGTGACTGTCAAATGATTTATTCGCAGTTTGATTTAGCAATTCATCATGAATAGACTCATGCCTGAACAAAGCTTGCAAATAGTGCAATTTTATTTCCAAAATCATGGTTCTGTGCGGAATACGTATCGCGCACTACGTCCATTTCATTTTGTTCAGCGATGAAGCGCACTTCTGGTTGAATGGCTCCGTCAACAAACAAAACTTCCGCATTTGGAGTGAAGCTAATCCTCAAGTGTATGTCGAAACACCGTTACATCCAGAAAAACTGACTGTTTGGTGCGCTTTATGGGCTGGTGGAATCATTGGTCCGTACTTATTCAAAAACGATAATGGCCAAAACGTTACAGTCAATGGTGATCGGTATAGAGCCATGATTACTAACTTTTTCATTCCTGAGTTGAACAACCATGGTGTCCAGGAGCTGTGGTTCCAACAAGACGGCGCAACATATCACACAGCTCGTGCCACAATCGATTTATTGAAAAACAAGTTTGATGACCGCCTAAATTCACGTTTTGGACCTGTGAATTGGCCTCCAAGATCTTGTTATTTAACACCACTAGACTACTTTTTGTGGGGCTATGTAAAGTCATTGGTCCATGCGGATAAGCCACAAACCCTCGACCATTTGGAAGACAACATTCGCCGTGTTATTGCCGATATACGGCCACAAATGTTGGAAAAAGTAATCGAAAATTGGACGTCCAGATTGGACTACATCCGAGCCAGCCGTGGCGGTCATATGCCAGAAATCATATTTAAAAGGCAATGCCAAAAGATTTTCTTACGGATAAATAAAATTCATGTCAATCGAATAATCCATCGTTGTTTTGTTGCAATTTAAAGATGTATAGCTCTTAAAAAAAAACACCCTTTATAATTTGAATATTCGAAAGTCAACCTACAACACTTAGAAAAACCATCTCATTCACCTCAACGTACAAAGCACCATAAGACTAAAAAGATGAACGCCGCGCCCACAGCTCAACCAATTCCGGCCAGGAACCGAAAAAAAAACCTCCACATCCATAAACCATCCAATTCAGCACCAAACAGGCCGAATCTCCGATACCCATTGTCTGCATCAGACCACCCCCTATCCTCTCGGACCCCCTCGGATCCTTCAAGAAGATAAGGGTTTATATTTCTCCGATGAACTCCCCTGATTTCCGTGCTCTCACGGTTCCCGAAAAAGATGCGGAATTCATTGCCCCGCCGGAGAGTTCCATTCGTTTCCGGTATACTCAGCCGGACGATTAATTACGCAGGGCTGACGGTTTCCGGTCTCGCTAAAAGCCTGCCGAAGAGCCTCTTTCGATATGTTAAAGTCGCGCGATTTGTCTTATTAGCTCAAATTATAATAAATGTCCGTTTCATCCACTCCGTGCCGCGCTCGCCTATTGGCTGTAGACTCGATTAAGGAGCCTTCGGGAGAGATGGAGACGTGAGATGTTATTGCCCTAATGGAGGCTGAGGAGGATGTTTCAACTCGGCGAGAATGGATGTTGGAGAATGTCGCTGTTGAGAGTTTCGTCTAGAGTGTTTTTTTTTGTGGGATTATGGGTTGTTATTCGCGAAAAGTCGATACGATTGGGTAGATGAGATTTAGATAGATGGCTCTGGGTGACAGATATCACTAGAAGCTTCAACTGAGATTAGATTAGGTATGGAAAATTTTACGAAAATTTTTGGACAAAAAATTTTTCGGGTGAAATCGAAATTCGGCTTATCAGAGATCGTCAATTATGGCACTGCTCACCGATTCTTCGTGAAGCTACCGGTTTCCAGGGAATTTGAACTCGAAATTTGGGAAAAAATGGAATTTCCCTCTAAAAATCTTTATATCTCCTGAATTATTCGTCACAGATCCCTCAAATAAAGCGTTTTTCAAACTTCGAGTCACGCTCTAAAACATAGTGAGGTTTCAAGCGCGTAGCCCACGTGCAGAAAAAGTTGCAGCTTCGGGAATATTATAAATTTTTCCTTCGAAAATTTCAGATTTTTGCCTTTAATTTATGGAATAATGTACTGATCACCCAACTGAGAGCATTTTCGTAATCTACATAGTCGAATCAATCAATAAAATGGTACAATAGTCTCATGAAGGAACTTTTATTTTTTTGAAAATTTTCTAAGGGTTAGGTATGGAAAATTTTACGAAAATTTTTGGACGAAAAATTTTTCGGGTGAAATCGGAATTCGGCTTATCAGAGATCGTCAATTATGGCACCGCTCACCGATTCTTCGTGAAGCTACCGGTTTCCAGGAAATTTGAACTCGAAATTTGGGAAAAAATGAAATTTCCCTCTAAAAATCGTTATATCTCCTGAATTATTCGTCACAGATCCCTCAAATAAAGCGTTTTTCAAACTTCGAGTCACGCTCTAAAACATAGTGAGGTTTCAAGCGCGTAGCCCACGTGCAGAAGAAGTTGCAGCTTCGGGAATATTATAAATTTTTCCTTCGAAAATTTCAGATTTTTGCCTTTAATTTATGGAATAATATACTGATCACACAACTGAGAGCATTTTCATAATCTACATAGTCGAATCAATCAATAAAATGGTACAATAGTCTTATGAAAGAACTTTTATTTTTTTGAAAATTTTCTAAGGGTTAGGTATGGAAAATTTTACGAAAATTTTTGGATAAAAAATTTTTCGGGTGAAATCGAAATTCGGCTAATCAGAGATCGTCAATTATGGCACCGCTCACCGATTCTTCGTGAAGCTACCAGTTTCCAGGAAATTTGAACTCGAAATTTGGGAAAAAATGGAATTTCCCTCTAAAAATCTTTATATCTCCTGAATTATTCGTCACAGATCCCTCAAATAAAGCGTTTTTCAAACTTCGAGTCACGCTCTAAAACATAGTGAGGTTTCAAGCGCGTAGCCCACGTGCAGAAAAAGTTGCAGCTTCGGGAATATTATAAATTTTTCCTTCGAAAATTTCAGATTTTTGCCTTTAATTTATGGAATAATGTACTGATCACCCAACTGAGAGCATTTTCGTAATCTACATAGTCGA
The DNA here is from genome assembly GCF_914767665.1 of Harmonia axyridis. Lineage (NCBI taxonomy): Eukaryota > Metazoa > Arthropoda > Insecta > Coleoptera > Coccinellidae > Harmonia > Harmonia axyridis. The sequence continues at coordinate 4,901,740 of NC_059503.1, forward strand.
ATCAATCAATAAAATGGTACAATAGTCTCATGAAGGAACTTTTATTTTTTTGAAAATTTTCTAAGGGTTAGGTATGGAAAATTTTACGAAAATTTTTGGACGAAAAATTTTTGGACGAAAAATTTTTCGGGTGAAATCGGAATTCGGCTTATCAGAGATCGTCAATTATGGCACCGCTCACCGATTCTTCGTGAAGCTACCGGTTTCCAGGAAATTTGAACTCGAAATTTGGGAAAAAATGAAATTTCCCTCTAAAAATCGTTATATCTCCTGAATTATTCGTCACAGATCCCTCAAATAAAGCGTTTTTCAAACTTCGAGTCACGCTCTAAAACATAGTGAGGTTTCAAGCGCGTAGCTCACGTGCAGAAGAAGTTGCAGCTTCGGGAATATTATAAATTTTTCCTTCGAAAATTTCAGATTTTTGCTTTTAATTTATGGAATAATGTACTGATCACACAACTGAGAGCATTTTCATAATCTACATAGTCGAATCAATCAATAAAATGGTACAATAGTCTTATGAAAGAACTTTTATTTTTTTGAAAATTTTCTAAGGGTTAGGTATGGAAAATTTTACGAAAATTTTTGGATAAAAAATTTTTCGGGTGAAATCGAAATTCGGCTTATCAGAGATCGTCAATTATGGCACTGCTCACCGATTCTTCGTGAAGCTACCGGTTTCCAGGAAATTTGAACTCGAAATTTGGGAAAAAATGGAATTTTCCTCTAAAAATCGTTATATCTCCTGAATTATTCGTCACAGATCCCTCAAATGAAGCGTTTTTTAAACTTCGAGTCACGCTCTAAAACATAGTGAGGTTTCAAGCGCGTAGCCCACGTGCAGAAGAAGTTGCAGCTTCGGGAATATTATAAATTTTTCCTTCGAAAATTTCAGATTTTTGCCTTTAATTTATGGAATAATGTACTGATCACACAACTGAGAGCATTTTCGTAATCTACATAGTCGAATCAATCAATAAAATGGTACAATAGTCTCATGAAAGAACTTTTATTTTTTTGAAAATTTTCTAAGTATGGAAAATTTTACGAAAATTTTTGGACAAAAAATTTTTCGGGTGAAATCGAAATTCGGATAATCAGAGATCGTCAATTATGGCACCGCTCACCGATTCTTCGTGAAGCTACCGGTTTCCAGGAAATTTGAACTCGAAATTTGGGAAAAAATGGAATTTCCCTCTAAAAATCTTTATATCTCCTGAATTATCCGTCACAGATCCCTCAAATAAAGCGTTTTTCAAACTTCGAGTCACGCTCTAAAACATAGTGAGGTTTCAAGCGCGTAGCCCACGTGCAGAAGAAGTTGCAGCTTCGGGAATATTATAAATTTTTCCTTCGAAAATTTCAGATTTTTGCCTATAATTTATGGAATAATGTACTGATCACCCAACTGAGAGCATTTTCGTAATCTACATAGTCTAATCAATCAATAAAATGGTATGATGAGCCGATTGAATAGGAGGCAAACTTTCAGAACTGCGACAGGTTTGGCCTTGTTCTGCTCTACATCTCTAGATCATCTACCACATCGGTAAATCAAACAACGATCTCCCTTAGATCAATTTAGAACTGGCTTGTATAGAAGTGTGCTTCTTGAGATGGACAGTTCATGACATTTATACAGTATGTGTTGCTGTTTCTGTGTTTGTTTTGCAGAGTCTACAAGTATTATCTGCGGATAGGCCTATACGTTGCAGAAGGTACTTAGAGTGCTTTTCAGTTGATTTCATTAACACTTTTTCTTGCCCAAGTCCGGTTGTATTGAGGCTTAGATTTGAGGAGAGTACCATTCCACCGTCACCTTGTGGGTATTGTGCCCCATCAGAGCTATTGTCGCTATTAATCGTTGTAGTCTACAGATGGCCCTACAGTTCCAGAGTTATAAAAGACTTCAGTATCTGAGATAGATTCGAAGGGGTTACTTCCTCACTTCTACTAGTATCTTGACCAAAGCATTTTTCGAGTTAGCTAGTGATGGCGAAGGTTCATCCTTCAAAAGGCTCTGTTATTCCAATTGCTGAAGTTACGTTTATGTTTATTCGCTTATTATATCCGTATTAGAATGTTTTGGCATCCATAGCTGGGTTTCTTTGTTGTCTGAAGCCGGATATTTCAGAATAATACTGCACTTATTGCTCAACAAAGAGCTTTGGCTATGTGTCCGCATGTTACTCGGCATATCTCTGTCCGTTGTTACATATTTGAGCACACTCACAGTCAGCTTGAACAAAAAGTCCTCCATATACTTATGGATCAAAATCAGCAAAATGCACAGGTATTGGGGTATATGGGCCTGAAACGAGGAACTCTAGATCCCTGGGAAGTGCCCTATATCTTGCAAACCGAGACACTAGCTGTCTACACTTGCGCCCAAGAGTGTCTCAGAAGAAACCTCAAAGGGGCGCGTATTTAAAACACTACGTACAGCTAGGCCATTCTGAGGTCCCTGGAATCATATAGCCAGGAATCTCTATTGACATGGGAGTGCCGTTATAACCATAACGCAACTGGTCAGAGACAATAAAGTAACTCTATTATGGGTACCGATGAATTTGTAAAAAGGACTTCAAGGTTGACACCTGCTGGCCCTGAACCCTTCTGTGGGCTTGGAAAATTTCAATATAAGGCAGCGGCCTAAAGATGGAAGAAGGAAAATAGGAATACTCTATGGAGGATATCGTCAGTTTCGTTAACAGCATCGATGGTATCTCTGGGTTTTTATGAATAGGTAGTGTTAAGAACTAAAGATCAATTTGGTCCCAGTTCCTGGTAGCTGTAACGACCCTGATTCAGTGAAATAATAATAATACAGTCAGTTTGGGTTTCTGCCTTCATCACAGAGGGCTTCAAGTATGTTCGAGTCATTGAGGAAATTGCTCTGGCAGTTGGAAAATAATTCATTGCATTGAAATAAGGATATAATAACGTTTTCGTATATTCATTTGTCAACTCTAGAATCCAAGGTTTTTTGCTTAATTCCGAAATTATCATGCAAATAAGAATACTGAGCCACTCCATCCAATCCACCAAGAGTCTTGAACCCCACTACCAGTTAAAACGTTTTTTTAACTCGCTTCCATTTCTTCTATCAGCAAAGTGAATAATGAATTATAAATGAGGATTGGAGCAGATTATCCATTTTTTGTGCATCTCTACATTTTCTATTGTATTCGACTTTTGTATGACTGTCTATGAATATTTGTCCAGTTATTAAAAACTTCGTTGGCAACAGTAGAATTACCGAAATGATTTATTATTTCTTCTTTGGTTATCATTCGTTTGTTTGTTCTGTTTATAATTCATAGCAATCTGAATGATTCGATACCATGAATACTCGTTTAGGATTTTTGCAACTTAATCACAATAGTTTGGTGGTGATTACAATTTGATGATTTCAAATATTTTATAGGTATTATATTTTCTTATAGGTTCTCTAGTGGAAAGGGATATTCACAGAACCCCTGTCCTCATTGGTTTCAATTTTCAAGGGTGTCAAAGTAAAATCAACCAAATTTCAACACCATTACATCCCCATACAAAATAATAATAATAATAAAGTTTATTCACTTGTAAAGAGAAAAAAAAATACATTTTTGTACCATCATAGATTGAATAAACTCAATAGAAACTTCAAACTTGTTCTTGCGTCAATATGAAAAATATTTAATTTTCCCTGTATCCAAAATTATGAAAATTGAGGTGCATTGAGTGCTGGTTAAACATTCCAAACAAACATTGTAACATTCCATATCCATTTATGAACAAATTTCCCATAAAATTAAATGAGCTCGATAACAAAATGAGTTTTGCTTGATAGACTATAGAAAATGAACATAATGAAAAAAATCAAAAAACACCAAATTGATATTGTACGCCAGATACATAACGCAATGGACCGACATATCGCTTGTTTATTAAGATCAAAGTATCCGTAATTATAACTATTGTTATTCAAAACGCCAAACCGACCGCGTAATTTCAAATAGGATAATATCGCATGCAAATATTTAAAATTGAACTGTAACAACGTTATTGTTCGGTATTTTGAATTTTCACGGATACAGGAAACCACCAATTCTATGCGGTTCGTTGATGAATGAAATTCAATTAAATGCAATTATGGCGCGCATTCGGATTTCAAAGGGTGCAATTTCATTTCTCAAATTGATCAGCAGGATGGCGCTACTACCGTTTCTTTCAGAATGCCTTCATGTATTGAAGGGTGTTTGGATGATTGATATTATTGAATGATTTGGAGAATTTCCACCCGAAATCCCATCAAATTTCATCTGAATGAGCTCCTGCGTTCCGATGGAGGCCATAGAGTAATAAACATAGATAGAGGAAGTATTCGCAATTTTCACATGTCCCCAACATGATTAGATTACATTGTCGGATTGTGATATATTTTCAATTCCACAATTTTACAATATCGTTATGAATGCATATTCTATTGAATGAAATATATTTATTTGAGTGATTCCCGATTAAATATGCAAATTTGAATATTTGGAATCTGATATTTTTCCTTATTGTCGAATTTATAACAAGAAGAATATTTATTATTTTCTGTATCTACCTGCTGAAATCAAATGTTTGGCAACTTTTGCTCTCCTAGTGTCATCGGTTGTTTCACGTCGTCTGGCAAGCTTGAAGTTTGTTTGCTGAATTTCTGATATATTTAGGTATTTATTTCAATATATTTTGAGTTCATATGAAAAGTTGATTCACTATAGTACATATGAAGTGCATTCTTTGTGGAGAAACTCGCGAATTGAGTGAAATATCGTATCACTGATATGTTTTCATTTCCGCGCGCTTCATGTCAAATTTGATAGTTCATGTTGGGGACAAAATTTGCTTATCGAAAATGACATATGCTCCCTCTATCTATGTTTGTTACTCTGAGGTGGAGGCCTATCATATTGGCACAATGAAAGTATTCTGTGGTGACAGTTTTGTGGTCAGTCAGTGTGATATTTTTTCAATGAAAGAAACAATACTAATTCCATCAAATTGAAACTTTTTCACTAGAAGATCAAGGAGGTTTAGAATACAGTGGGTTAAAGCAAAATGCTAAAAACCTCAGGGATGATTCTGTAGGAAGAAATAATATACAAGTTGTTTCTAGACGTTTCTAGAGGTACAAACAAAAATGAGGGATTCGTTGAATAATTTCAAGAAAAAAAGATACTATATTGACGAATAAAATCGAATTTTCGAGACAAAATGTGTTTTCACTGGTTAGGCCCAAGGCTTACCGAGCGAAGTGTTAACGTGCATCCAACAATGGGAAGTTGGCTATGGACTTCGACGTTTATGGGTTGTCAAGATCGAGTTAAAGATATAAAGAGGCGTTGTTCGGACTATCTATTTCAAAGGACGTCCCACTTTCTCTTCCTTCTTTACAAGAATCCACTCATCATCCACTCCTCCAAACATAAGATCAGTTGGCAACTCTCCACATCGTTCAGTTTGATGTCATCTCCTTCATCTCAGCATGCGGGATGGACCAATTGCCCTTCGAGAATTCGTAGGATCATAAAAGAAATATAGACGTTGTGTTAATAAAAACTAGTTTTTTTTGTTTCGATATAATAAATCTTGAGTGAAGATCCTGTGTATTTTTAGACTCTTGTCATCTATTATTCTCTTATTTACATCCTTTATTCTTCTTGTATATTATGTATGTACCAGAAATAATTCCATTTGAATACTAGTACAGTTTTGTTGTCTTTATGAGCGTTAGTTATCATTATATTAGTTATTTTCAATGTCTGTAATTTTCGAGATTCAATTCTGGAATGATCTCGAAGAATTTCAACTCACTTATGACAAATCCGTCCCCAAATTCGAGAATGTCCGTCCGTATACATGATAACTCTCGAACGGAAGGACCAAGAAACTTTATAGTTTCAGGGTACCTATATACCTATTTCTTCAATTAAAACAATATAGAGAAATTCTACTGTCAATACTGTGTTTTATTTTCTGACATTCCTCTAGTCATTTTTATAGGTTTTTCATTTAATCATGAAAATATAAAAGCTTCAACAACGTTCGGAAGTTGTTAAATTGTGTTATAGAAATCAGTGCTCATTCGTCAATACTGAGAGTGAGAGACATTCAAGAAGAAATCATTTAGAAACTTCTGAACGTTATTGAAGAGTGTATCTTCCCTTGATCAAATGGCATAATCTTCTGAACACAATTCTTGACATAAGAAATGTCACAATATTATGAACAGTGCTTTAATTAGAAAACCAAATAGAAAAAATTTCCAAGCCATAAAAATAACAAGAAATATATCGCAAAAAAATTAGGAAATCACTGATGTCAAGTCAGCAGCTTTTGGGAGCTGGTTTATTTATGTTTCAATTGCACGCTTGGACACTAAATATACCAATATACCGTTTTGTGGTCTTCAAGATTCTACTAATAGGTAACTAAAAAACTTGTTGAAAACTCACACGTCGAACATACAATGATAAAAAATCTAAGTGGTCTTATTTCAGAAATAATCTCAGTTTCCGCCAAGATCAAACGAAAAGGATAATCGTAAACGCAAGCCGACTGCCTTAAGCACTCTTAACACTCGAAACAGACCTCGATAATGACAACACTAATATTACCCTTCCTGCTGATAATCACACAGAAAAAAAATCTCGGAAGTAGAGCCCTTCAGATTGAAGATAATCTCCATTTCTATTCGAAAAGTCATCTCAAAACTCCTGTTTGAACGGGGAGAAACTTTGAATGTATGCGACCCTTTCTATTCCGTGTTATTTCCAAAGCACCACTTGCCACACCCATTGCTCTCAAGCACTATAATGGCTTCCCGAGCCACTTTTTTCCTCCTAGAGTTCGACTACTAATAGCAGCCATTATGAGGCATCAATGGAGGACACCCCCATAAAATCGAAGTGGGTTAAGGCAACGTTGGAGAGGAAACGGGGGGAGACTAAGATTATTCGAACTGATGCTGTTGAATTAGAGGGGATGCTTTGTATTCACCGGAAAAATCAACGGTTTTCACAGCATCTTGAGGGTGGATTCAATTGTTACGTGGTTGCCAATGTATGTTAGAAAGGTCTTTATGAATAGGTGGGGAGATTGCCAATTAGACGAAGAATATTGTATGAATTTCAGTACTGATAATGCTAGTAGTAGTCGAAATAAATACACTGCGCAAAAAAAATTAACGCACATTCTGAAAATCTCAATTTTAATGAAAGTTAACTCTACATTGACTTTATAACTTATTTTTTATGTTGTCTCGGGAAGGTTTTGAACAAAATAAGAAACATTAAATGGAAGAAAAATTCAGGATTTCAACGAATCGTATGTGAAAGAAGAGAAATAAACAATTTTCAAAATACTGGAATGCTGATAAGTGATTTAATACTTGGTATTTCCACCCCTTGCGTTAATTACAGCTCGGCAACGACGGTTCATACTCAAAATGAGTGATCTTAAAATCTAATCCTTCCCAGATTTCTCTGAGTTGGATTCCTAAGTCATTAAGAGTAGCTGGATGATTTTCTGAACTTCTCAGCCGTCTATTGAGGTTGTCCCAAACCTGCTCAATCGGATTGAGATCTGGACTTCTTGCTGGCCATTCCATTCGAGAGACTTCAACCTCTTTAAGGTACTCCTGAACGATGCGCGCACGATGGGGTCTGGCATTATCGTCCATAAAAATGAAATTTTCACCAATGTATGGGGCAAATGGCACTACATGCTCTTCAAGAATATACCTTATATACCTATTAGCATTCATAGCTCCATTATCAACGACCACTAGGTCTGTGCGAGCAGTCAAAGATATTCCACCCCATATCATAATCGATCCTCCCCCGAAACCAGTAGTATTCAGGAAATTGCACTGAGCATATCTTTCATGTGGACGTCTGTATACAAAGGAACGTCGATCACAATGGTAGAGGCAGAATCTAGACTCTTCTGTGAAGAGAACTCTTTCCCAATCAGCCTCTTCCCAATGGATATGCTCTCTCGCAAAATCCAAACGCACCCTTCGATGGGCTGAATTATTCGTCACAGACCCCTCAAATGAAGCGTTTTTCAAACTTCAAGTTACGCTTCAAAACATAGTGAGGTTTCAAGTGCGTCTCCCACGTCTAGAAGAAGTGGCAGCTTCGGGAATTTAATAAATTTTGTCTTTGAAAATTTCAGATTTTTGCCTATAATGTCTGAAATAATGTACTTATTGGAGAACTGCAAGCATTTTCGTGATCTACATAGTCGAATCAATCAATACCTACTCAAACAACTCAAGATCATTAACTTCAAGACAACACCCTGTGTATATACGAAACGTTGACCTAGTCCACATTGGTCACCTGATTTCAATGTTCCTAACCATCTTATCGAAATTTCCTGTTCTTCTCTTGCTTGAGCAGAAAAAAGATGAAAAGCCATGAGAAAACCTCTTATTATAGCCATGGACAAAACATTGGGAAATGAAATTCTAAAATCACAAGGTAAAAGGTAGAAGATAATAGATCGGTAATATAAGTGTCTTAATAACAGAACATGAAAAAGGACAAGGTCATATCCTCTATAAACTACTAAAAAACCATAAACTTCAAGACAATGGCGTAACCACCTCCCAGATAAAGCCAAGAAACCCCCAACCCATCACTGAAACAATCACACACCGAAAAAACAAAACCTCCCAAATGCACCTCTCAATACCCCCAGATAAATTTCATATCTCAGCCGACTCCTTTATGTGCAGGTGGTAGAGCCTAATGTGCCTTTCCATTTTCAGATAGAACAGTCGTCTCCGCCACTCATATCAAGAAATGCTAGACCCGAAAGCTGCAATATAGGAGACAATGGACCCCGGAATGGGCCACGTTCGATGGAGCGTCGAAATGCCCAACCATTCAGCTTTATAAACTCAAGTGTGCGGCGAAAATGAGAATAAACATCTGGATTCGAAGTGTGCTTGGATTTACGGTTATAGTGAAATGTATTCCAGCCGCGTCTTTGGTGTCGAAGCCACCGGAGGAGAAGGTGCACGGTAAGACGTTATTCTTATTTCCGTTGGGGGCAGCAGTGGCGGGTTGCCAAGGGTGGCCGAATGTCGTGGAATGTGGAGTATACGATTTGGCATCAAATGACTACAAAATTGTTTTATGATTATTGGAATAAACATCATTCTTGGCACGAACCCACAAGAAATCCAAAGGTGTTAAATCACAAGATCTAGGTGGCCAATAATTAGTAAAGATAAATTAGCGTTTTTAGATTTTTTATGTGAATAAGCCCAAACGGGTCGTGTTTTGTGGCTTGTTGCACCATTTTGCTGTAAACACATATTTCTCGATTCCATATCATTAACTTCATTCCAAAAAAAATAGTTAATCATTTTGCTTTAGTGATGAGAAGTCGGGGTCTAACTGACACCTTCTTCATTATCAAAGTAAAGGGTGTTTTTTTAGAGCTATAGAACAATTTAACAATTTCTAAACGTTATTGGAGTATGTATCTTTCCATGATTGAATATCATAGCTTACTGAACACAAATGACCCAAGAAATATCAGGTAATACTACAAGGTGTTGCCATTATGATGTCATTTTAAATTGTATCATTCCTATTGGGGAACCATTTACTTCTCGTCAACTTTTCGGTTCACTAGATGTCACACATAAATGAAAGTTGGCTCTGAGTAGCAGCTTCATAATGTCAGTTATCGAGGAGGCTGTGGTGTCTACAAACTCAACGAATTGCCGTAAATTCTACGGTCACTCTTGCAACCGCCTGCTGGCAGCTAGGTTCACAGTGTCAGTTAAATATCGTAAACCGGAGCTGAAAAGATTGGGTCTAACTTCTTGGAATTTTGTTAGTCAACCGGTGTTAAAATTTTAGTACCTCATTGGTTCGAGGAATATGGAGCTACTAACTATGATTAATATTCACGAGCCGTCCCTGTCTCCCGAATAAAATTTTCAATTTTTATATTTGGCTTCTTTACGAGGACAGACCGTCGCGATGTTTATCTTTGCCATCCCTCACGCCAGGGGGTAGTATAATCCTTATGAAGAGGTTATTGGAGGGAGCCGTTTCTTCAGTTGCGACATCTCGTTTCGTCGACGCTAGAATTTATAGGACTCTACGGGACGTTGGATATTTTTTCGGGAATTAGGGTGTTTTCGATATTGAAAGTGGGCGATCGCATAAATAGTCTATTTCCTGATGCATGGAGAATTATTGAATTGAAATTTTGACGTAATGGTCGTAGCATCGGTCGAAAAAACATGTCAGCATCAATTTCTTCAATTGAAATCGAGCCGAGAAGAGCAGTATCAGTAAGAAGATTTTACTCCATTTTTTATAATTGCGTTTTTACTCTCATATCTTCTTAGATTGTCAAGTTGATTCCTCTTTAATCTACAAAACTTCAAGATGAAGAAAGGAAGAAACTGCAACTAGTTTGGACTTGTGTTCCATGCTATGTTTAACAATTTCCAAGACTATGTAGAAAGCCTAGAGAACAAAAGGTATTTCTTGATCAATCATGAGAAGCATAATGAATATTTCATTTCGCAATAGTTTTTTTTCACTTGCACTTGTCCAGGTATATTCCTCTCGAGGAATATCTTATCTCTTTTCTGAGCTTCTGTGCTGATGGTCCAACAAAGGTGAAAAATTGATCATTTTCAAACTCTGGTTAAGGTACTTCCTAAATATACGTTTCGCCTTCAATATTGCTTTAGATTTTGGATCCCTGGTCAGCCTAGAGCTCTGATTTTGCCCAAGTTCATTAGCTAGAAGATTTGTCAAGAAAATAGAGGACTTCTGCCTCATGGATAGCTTCAATTCAAACCCATATATATTTTTGGAAGTATCTCATCTTGATTTTCAATTTTTAGTAATAGCGTAGTTTTTCCATTGCCAAATATCAAAAGATGATTGCTTTAGAAGTGGCAGCTGTCTTTGATATGGAACCTCTTATTGGAAAACCCTTTATGTTCATGTTTTTCTCATTCTCTCCTCTGCATCTGTAAGATCTCTCAGAAACTCAAGAAAACCAATAATGTTTCGCTTCAACCTTTGAATTGACTTCCGGAAACATCAACAGAAGTATCAAATTTTCTCTTATCAAATTCCGTTTCAGACTCTAGACTCATTCGAGCTATCATGATAATATCTGAATTTTCATTTGATCACTTCTATTTTTCCATTATTGCAACTTCCAGGTATTTATTAAAGAGTTCAATCTAAAACAAAACCTTTTTTATGCTTCCCTCTCTCTCGACGACTTCCCTAATTGAAGTTGCAATATAATTTCGACTTGAAGGGGGGTAAAAACTCGAATGGTTTTAATTAAAGCAGGTAGCCTACGCGAATATCAATCCCAAGAAACGCTGGTAGGTATCAGTCGAAGCCAAAACACCATAATATTAGACTGATTGCAATTTATTTCGGGAAACAGATGGCCTGCTTGCTCCTTTGAGGAGGCAGCACCTGTTCCTTTGCATTCGCGGGGTTATTCATGGTGAGAAAGTAGGATCATTCGGGAAGGTAGGGTAATGAATGATTCGAATTTATGCAGGAATTCTACCAGTCCCTCTTTTATCTCCCGACACTTCGTTAATTTCGCGACTGGAGCTGGATTCTTAATCATTGAGAAGTGTATTCCGAAGGTTCAGGGTTTCGGTTGAAAAATATGCTGAATGGGAGGGGTTAGAGAAAATGATTATCAAACTCAACCTAAGAAAACAATTTCGTTAATTGTCATTCGTATGTCTGTAGGATTAACTAAAGGGTGTTTTTTTTCGAGGTATATAACTATAAGTTGGCATTACTGTTCAAGATGGCGACCGATTCAACAGCTGTCAAGTGATTTATGCTCAGTTTGATTTGGCAATTCATCACGAATAGACTCACGCCTGAACAACGCTTACAAATAGTGCAATTTCATTTCGAAAATAATGGTTCTGTGCGGAATACGTAACGCGCACTACGTCCATTTTATTTTGTTAGCGATGAAGCGCACTTCTGGTTGAATGGCTACGTCAACAAACAAAACTGCCGCATTTGGAGTGAAGCTAATCCTCAAGTGTATGTCGAAACACCGTTACATCCAGAAAAACTGACTGTTTGGTGCGCTTTATGGGTTGGTGGAATTGGTCCGTACTTCTTCAAAAACGATGATGGCCAGAACGTTACAGTCAATGGTGATCGGTAAAGAGCCATGATTACTAACTTTTTCATTCCTGAGTTGAACAACCATGATGTCCAGGAGCTGTGGTTTCAACAAGACGGCGCAAAATGTCACACAGCTCGTGCCACAATCGAATTATTGAAAAACACGTTTGGTGACCGCCTAATTTCACGTTTTGGACCTGTGAATTGGCCTCCAAGATCTTGTGATTTAACACCGCTAGACTACTTTCTGTGGGGCTATGTAAAGTCATTGGTCTATGCAGATAAGCCACAAACCCTTGACCATTTGGAAGACAACATTCGCCGTGTTATTGCCGATATACGGCCACAAATGTTGGAAAAAGTCATCGAAAATTGGACGTCCAGATTGGACTACATCCGAGCCAGGCCTGGCGGTCATATGCCAGAAATCATATTTAAAATGTAATGCCACAAGATTATCTTGCGGATAAATAAAATTCATGTCAATCGAATAATCCATCGTTGTTTTATTGCAATTTAAAGTTCTATAGCTCTAAAAAAACACCCTTTACTTCCATTATGATCCTTCTTATGTTGATAATTGCCTTGAAGGCGAGAAAAAGTTGACTACCAGCCTTCAACTACCTGAAAAAACCAACCCAATCAAGAAAGTTCTGATCCAATCGCAATTCCCAGAAATTCTTGTAAATTGGAGTTTTTTCCGAACTCCGGCCTACCTCCACAATCGTAATAAGGACTAAGTCATAAATCTCGAAAGACCAGGACCACCGTAATGCGAATTATTGTTAGGCAAAGTTCCGTTGCGTTCACCGATGCGCACTCTTCGATCCGTGAATATCAATTATGGAAGTTTTAATGAAGTCGAAAATGCGTCCGAGTAACAAATGTATCGCGCAGAATGCACATCCCTCGGAACAACGATCTGGGTCCTAACAAATCTCGAAAATTCCCCGAATTAAATTATTCGCATTTGAGGAAGGTCTAAGTCGTCGTATTGTCTTTATGGAAATTCTCGTAATCCCACAGGATCTGAACGGAGATGAGGCCTGGGAGTTGGTGAACTTTGTTCTAGCGTGTTGAAATGGATGAATGCTTAGTCAGCTCTCGAAAAAGGCTGAAAGACTTCCAATTGTTGGTATTTTTCTTGTGGCTCCTTTTTTTCCGGGGATAATTTGGGACGATTAGGGAGTTGGAAGTTTGGTCGTTTTGGACTTTTGAAACGCAGGTAGGCGACAAAAGCGTGAAGACAAGGGATAGTCGGTAGTATTACTACAAATGATGGAATTTTCGTAAGTAATCGCACAAGTGCATCAAAATCACCGATAATTTTGCATGACAGCGTGTTGTCATAAAAACTGCATGAGTTCATTTTCATTTTTGGAGAAAGAGCCCGACACCGAAGGTGGAGGGCTCTTTCTCCAAAAATGAAAATGACCGAATGCAGTTTTTCAAAGAAAACACGCTGGAATGCGAAATTATCCGGTCATTTTGATGCACGATTGTAATTTGAGGAAATATTTCCCGAATAAACTGTTACATTACTTGTCAAACTGATGTAGAATGGAATTGCCATAGATTCGAACTGTGTAAGATGCATAGAAACTATGCATCTATTAACAGAACAATTATCGCAGTGCTGTTTCGCTTCCTACAATGCAATTATCGCTGTAATTTTCGATAATTGTTCTCCAGATACATAGAATTTTTGACAGGAGGGAAATATTCGTAGGTAATTGCACAAGTGCATCAAAATTACTGATAATTTTGCATGACAGCGTGTTGTCATAAAAACTGCATGAGTTCATTTTCATTTTTGGAGAAAGAGCCCGACACCGAAGGTGGAGGGCTCTTTCTCCAAAAATGAAAATGACCGAATGCAGTTTTTCAAAGAAAACACGCTGGAATGCGAAATTATCCGGTAATTTTGATGCACGAGTGTAATTCGGGGGAATATTTCCCGAATAAACTGTTACATTACCTGTCAAACTGATTTAGAATGGAATTGCCATAGATTCGAACTGTGTTAGATGCATAGAAACTAAGCATCTATGAACAGAACAATTATCGCAGTGCAGTTTCGCTTCCTACAATGCAATTATCGCTGTAATTTTCGATAATTGTTCTCCAGATTCATAGAATTTTTGACAGGAGGGAAATATTCGTAAGAAATTGCACAAGTGCATCAAAATTACCGATAATTTTGCATGACAGCGTGTTGTCATAAAAACTGCATGAGTTTATTTTCAATCATGAACAGATTATTATAGCAGTTTATTTTCGGTTGAAGATCAAATTGCAAAAGTAATTTCACTGAAAACGCAGAAAAAGCTGTAAATTTTGAGTTAACAAGGCAACTCTCATGAAATCCAAATCAACCATTCAATGCGCTTAAAATTTCTTGCAGATATCTTATTATACTCCTTGAGACTCCATAAAAACGCTGTCAAAGTCCCCTCCCTACAGGAAATATAGTTTATTGAAAAACACGTGACCCTTGGATAAACTGCTGAAGTTCTAGATCTAATGAGCAAACATCCAGCTCTTGGATGGGGTTGATGAGCTAAGTTTGTTGAAGTTTTCTTCATGGACCTCACCGCGGGGCTCTCTTAAATTTTTTATTGCTCGAACTGAAGAGGATGTTTTATTGTGGGTTATAAAGGAATATTGCCTGTTGATGTCGATATTCAAGCCGATGAAATTCGTCCATTTCCGAACGGAATTTCGTTTTGTTCAGGAGCTCATTGCGTTATGTTCACTTCAAAGGATTGATTGAAACTGAAAAGACAGTTTTATTATTCTTCAGAACACTTCGATTCAACATAAAACTATTTGATGTTTATTAGTTGACTTTGAAATCTGCATATTCGATTGCAGGTCAGGGGTGGCATTTTCAGCTTATTTTACTGAATCTACAAATATACTATGGCATAAAATATTATTAAATGGAGATCGCTTGACTAGAGTTTGACCTTTATGAATTTCAATAATTTTGTCTTGTCCCTACTTCCTATAAACTGAATTTCTCTTGAAAAAAACTATGGTTCCAACTGCACTATCCCTCAACCTTAGATTTGGTCAAAATGAAATTCAGTATCAACCTGCAAAAAAACAATTCCTGGTGAAGAAAAAACTCCTCATGGAATTGAATAACTAACTGAATAAGTTCAAGTTACTGTCTAGTCCAATTCGATTAATACCAAAGGCACTGTGATCAAGAGATCTGCGTGATCCGAGAGAGAGTTTCTGTCGTTTTCAATTAACAACTCCAAACTTCCAACGGTGGTAAGTTAAAACAACAGGATATTCACATGTTGTGTCCCCTTTGTCTGAATAATTCGCCAAAGTTTCGGTTCTCTTCATTATGCTGTGTGCAATGTACTACGAACTTATCAACGTACGCCTTATATGCATCAATTTGAATTCGCCCAACTCAGACAATCGGAACTAATTTTCAACAACGGTATGTGCATCCTATTCTACATAATATGCATCCTGCCGGATTTGTAGCTCGAGTAGGTAGATACCGGTATATTGACTCTTTGATTGTCCGAGAGATGGCGATTTGAGATGTACATCTTTTGAATGTCCGGAACCTTATGGGATATGAACCTAAGCGTTCTACGTCAAAGTCACCATGGTCCACAAGGACGATGGAGGATGTATAGGTTAAAAAGTTAAAGTTTCTAATGTAAGAAATAATACTAGGATGCAGAGTTTATTATAACAAACACAGTTGGACTAACCTACTCCACAGAATCTATGAATCTAAGTAGAAGTGATACCAGTGAGGGCCGGATCGAAGGTGCCTAGTTAGAGCGACGGTAGCTTGGTACCTGTTCTCCAGATTGGGTTCGATCATAGATACTCATGATTGATTCTGATAATTTTGGCCTCAGCATGATGTGTTTAAGATTTTATGGTCTCAATATAACATGGAGTTAGTATAGAATTATGAATTGCTAACATATCTACATATCTACTAACTACCATCAGTTTTTCGAGCAGAATGGCCTTCTGAAGTTCTTGGCACTAACACCCTATATAAGATTCTCATTTTTCCGTGGCAAAATTCACTCTACCACTCTTTGCAATGTCTATAAAAGTAGCGGAACCGATAATTATTATATGCCATAAAGTTTTTCACATGCAAATACCTCTCAGAACCGATATTCACATGAAACATCAAAAGGTGAAAAGCCTCCTCTAAATAAAGAGGGATAGAGGCACGAAAATAAAGATGATAGGGTCTCACCATATTTTTTCGTAGCAGCATCGTTGATAAAAGGGAGTCGGCCATATTTTATTCAGCGATTCCTTACGATTTATGACCCTCATCGCGATACAGAAAAGAACAGCGATGTAAACGAATTTGCTGCCGTTAAAGTTGAACGTCTTCTGGCGTGATTTACATAAGTAGTTTGCTGACTGTTCATGTAAGATATAGAGAGCTACATTAATTCTGTCTGGGGAAAAAGTTACCGTTATATATTATCCTGCTGAGACCATTCTAGCTTACCAACTCTCCAAAGCCACTTTACACGTTTTTGTACAGATTTAAATATGTATTATTCCATGTTCTTGATTCAATTGCCAAGTTGGCGTGACTGCAAGCCACTCGAGATGGTTTATTTTCTATTTCATGAAGAATGGAGATGATATTCTGAAATTGGGTAGTCCAATTCAAATTTCAGTTTTTCGTTGATATTTTTCAATAACAGGCCAATTGTAAAGTCCCCCGGTGTGTACCATACTTAAACACATTTTTTTGACAAAATTCGATTTTATTATTCAACATAGTTGCCTTAGACGGCGATACAGCGATTAAAGCGATCTTCCAACTTTTCGATACCATTTTTGTAGTACGATTTGTCTTTCGCTTCAAAATAGGCCTCAGTTTCAGCGATTACTTCATCATTGGCGCTGAATTTCTTTCCAGCGAACATTCTTTTGAGGTCCGAGAACAGAAAAAAGTGGCTGGGTGTTATATCTGGTGAATACGGTGGATGCAGAAGCAATTCGAAGCCCAATTCATGCCATTTTGCCTTTGTTTTCATTGATTTGTGACACGGCGCATTGTCTTGATGAAACAGCACATTTTTTTCTTCAAATGGGGCCGTTTTTTAACGATTTCACCCTTTAAACGACAGCCTCTTTTGGGCGTCCACTGCGTTCGCCGTCTTTGGTGCTCTTTTCACCACATTTAAACTTAGCATACCAATTAATGATGGTTGATTTTCCTGTTGAAGACCCCGGAAACTCCTCAAAGCCAAGATTTTGTTCCAACTGTATTTTTTCCCTTCTAAAAGCAATATTTTATCAGCACACGAAATTCTTTTTTCCTTATTTTTTCAAATAACGAAAGTGGCTACACCCACAACGCAATATCTCACAAACTAATGGTCGGATTGCTGTTAAATTTTGACACGTATCATTTAAAGGTTGGTACTAACTAAAAATCATATGGACTTAATACTAGCACCGCCATCTGTGCATCGGACCGGGGACTTTTCAATTGGCCCAATACTCAGATGATTTTATCACATTACATCAATTTTCATTACACTGTACATCATGGAATTCACTAATTTTTATGCGAGTCCAACGTGTCTTCAAAATTGTTGACCATCTTCCTCCCCAAGAATGAAGGTGTCAGTGCCTAGATCTGCTCAAAGGGAAATACAGCTCAATATTCATCTTTCTAATACACACAAGCAGTAATATAAAAATTATTTCCAGTTCCCTGTGGAGAATATTACCGATCGAAAATTCTCCTATAGAGCTATAAATGATTCGATCTAGCGTTGATTGTGACAGAATTTGTCCTCGCCGTGCCATACATCAAGTAGAGTGGAATAGGATTTCCCCACCGAAGCGAAATAGCCAAAATGAATTTCGCAGAATAGATTGGACCCTTTGTCCACTGCTTCAATGGCATTTCGTTGAACGAATGGGTAGAATGGATACGTAATCATTAAGCTGAAGCTCATCGTTATCATCACCATCACCTGCCTTCGTATAAGAGGAAATGGAGCGATAGAGTTGTAACGTTTGGGCTCCAAAGGGTCCAAATGACAGGGTTTTGAAAAATTAGGTTAACTTCTTGGTGATGTCTAGTTTCAAGTAGAAAATAATTAGGAAACGTCTGACATGAATCAGAGCTGTTGCACATTTGTTGAAATTTGTATACATATAATTCTTTCAGGAATTTCGCATGCAGAGATTTTATTTTGTGAGAGGAAAATCGACTTTCACCTGGAATTGTTTTTCAATGCTCCAACTCAATTATTGAACACCACTCTCAGCTAGAAAAAATTGGAAGTGATGACCCATTTTTCTTCATTCATAGAAAAAACTTTATGAAGTGAATTTTAAATGCCAAGAAGTTGACTGGCAGAAAAGATAATCGAAATCTTAATAATTCACTAAAAACTATTGGCTTTCTCAAACAGGAGTATGTTGGACCAAAGTTTCAACTTCTGTATTTAAGCACCGTATAAGAAGTGGTTATTAAATGAAGTGATTTTAATATTTGGTATATTCGGTGCCAATGATGTCTCAATTTGTTCTATTTTGAAAGACGTGGAAGACAATGACCGTTTTTTGATAGTGTTCCTTCGAGATGGCAAAAACCACAAATCAAGGAGTAACGTTCTGACAATGTAACTCCAAATATAATCGATCTCCAACGATAATAAATAAATTTAAATTGCAATTTTTTCGGTTTCTTTCCCAATTTCAAATTCAAATTTTCGTTAAACTGTGGAGTCTAGGAGTAATCGGTCACGGAGTTGGGATTCACGGTCCATGATCATTCGAATTTCCATCTCACCCAAACATTTTTGGTTCGACAAATATTTTCGAATTTTCCATAGAAAAATTGAAAATTCCTTCCTAGGAAAAACCTCCATTAAAGTAGACGAATTTTCCAATAAAGCATATCATACCTTTCGGAATCTTGAGACAGGGTAGGCACAAAATAAACTGGTCACAAATCTGAAAAACTGATATCTGATAAACCAACCCCCAAATATAATCTCAAACATTTATATGTGATAATTATATAGTTGCTGTGTTCTGGTATATTGTTGGCAGATGTACATAATCGAATTATCGATATAAGAATAAAATTTGCACCTGCATTCTTCATCAGTCATCATTGGACAGAACCAAATCGTCACTTTAAACAAAACCTTCTCGTGAAAATGGTTACAAATGCTACATCCCTAAAACCAGCAGCTTTTCCTCCGTCATCCCACCAAGACGCAGATGGCACAACCTCGCCTAAGATCCACAACCTCTTCGAACCCCCATATCTCTATATCCAAGTCTTAGTAATTTCCTCCACCTATCCACGATATATTCCGACATACCAACGATAAATAATGTTATCCCATCGAACAACCGTACGTTCTTCCAGGTTGTTTGTACGTTTCCCGGCAAAATTGATTTTCCCAGTCCAACACAGAAAACTCCCTCGTCGATTCCTCCAACGTTACAAGGGTTTTATTTGCAGACGCTCCAACTTTATCTCCTCCGCAATGGACATGCGAGTAAAAAGTTTTTTTTTTGCGTCTTAGAGCGATGTTTGCGAAGCCGGAACTGGAATCTGCATGGTGGCCCGCTCCGGGCTCGTATATTCTCGCGCCAGCAGATCGAAGTCTTCCTATTTCCCGTATTCTGGATAGCTGGGATGTTACGTGTGTCGGAAAATTATGCGGACTCGATGATCTAGAAAGAATGGCGTTTTTCGGGTTGTTATTCAAGGTGAGTCGACCCAAGACGTGTGTCTTATACGTGGAATAGTTACGGAAAGCCTACAATGATTTGTTATTTCGATTCCAGTCTACACCTTTTATCTTGTGTTACTTTGTCTCGGGTGTTCTTTTGGAATTCCAAGTTTGGTTGGAGGAAACGCTGTACAAGGTGACGATCGAATGGAAAATGCATGGAATTTTTATTGGAAGTAAAACTTGTCCACTACTCTTTGGATTGAATTTTTGAATGTAAAGGGTGTTTTTTTTGGAGTATATAACTTTGAGTTGGCATTACTGTTCAAGATGGCGACCGATTTAATAGCTGTCAAGTGATTTATTCTCAGTTGTGTTTGGCAATTTATCATGAATAGACTCACGCCTGAACAACGCTTGCAAATAGTGCAATTTTATTTAGAAAATAATGGTTCAGTGCGGAATACGTATCGCGCACTACGTCCATTTTATTTTGTTTAGCGATGAAGCGCACTTCTGGTTGAATGGCTACGTCAACAAACAAAACTGCCGCATTTGGAGTGAAGCTAATCCTCAAGTGTATGTCGAAACACCGTTACATCCAGGAAAACTGACACTTTGGTGCGCTTTATGGGCTGGTGGAATCATTGGTCCGTTCTTCTTCAAAAACGATGATGGGCCGAACGTTACAGTCAATGGTGATCGATATAAAGCCATGATTACTAACTTTTTCATTCCTGAATTGAACAACCATGATGTCTAGGAGCTGTGGTTCCAACAAGACGGGGCGCAACATGTCACACAGCTCGTGCCACAATTTATTGAAAGACACGTTTGGTGACCGCCTAATTTCACGTTTTGGACCTGTGAATTAGCCTTCAAGATCTTGTGATTTAACACCGCTAGACTACTTTCTGTTGGGCTATGTAAAGTCATTGGTCTATGCAGATAAGCCGCAAACCCTTGGTCATTTGGAAGACAACATTCGCCGTGTTATTGCCGATATACGGCCACAAATATTGGAAAAAGTCATCGAAAATTGGACGTCCAGATTGGACTACATCCGAGCCACCCGTGGCGGTCATATGCCAGAAATCATATTTGAAAAGCAATGTCACAAGATTATCTTGCGGATAAATAAAATTCATGTCAATCGAATAATCCATCGTTGTTTTATTGCAATTTAAAGTTCTATAGCTCTAAAAAAACACCCTTCATAAGAGCATGATATTCGTTGATTTTTGTACAAAGTAGTGTACTTTGAGGAGGAGATCGGTTCTTGCAATCCTAATTGCACTTAAACACTTTCTAATTCCAATAAAAACACAACTTTCAAACAATTTCCACCTCTTTTCGTTTTTCTTCGCTATCAGTCGTCACAACCAACTTTAATTTTCCCTAGCCAAAGTTACGAGTTCCACCGAACAAAGCCACGTCGAAATGATAGACAGTGATAGTTTTCACCCGAAAGGTTCACAATTAGAAACAATAAACCAAAAACGCGCCCAGCTCACCTCGACGGCAAAGGTGCTAAATTGAATAAATCCAATAACGTCACCTTAGCGCGTTCAAGAACCAACCTATCGGAGTCGGACCGACAAGAAACCGACAGTTATTGAGGAAACTGTGGAACGCCTATCAATCAAACAGAGAGTTTTCCCGATACGGTCGGACTTTTCCAGCCCATACGTTCCCCCCTCCCATACCCTCGGCAGACAGGTACATACAGACATATCCAATCATGAATGCTGCCGAATTAATAACGGCTGCCGAACTTCTCCTGCGGCAAACTTTCGAAAATAATTAATGGACGAGTTCGGTTTCGGGGGACAATAAGCGCGCCTCGCTTTCCAATTTCGGTGTTTCGGCTCGATTTAACCCGGGAAACCCGGTCAGATCTAATGGAAAACCTTGTTTAAACGTTTCCGGATAA
Source organism: Harmonia axyridis (assembly GCF_914767665.1). NCBI lineage: Eukaryota > Metazoa > Arthropoda > Insecta > Coleoptera > Coccinellidae > Harmonia > Harmonia axyridis. Next base: position 4,923,600 of record NC_059503.1, read on the forward strand.
CGTATCGGCGTCGTTTCTTTCATAATCACCGAGCGCCCCCCGTATAGGAGGTGTCGGACTGGAGTTTCCGAATTTGTCAGTGTGATTGCGTTTCCGGGTTTTGGCTGAGGGAATTGGAAATCGGTTTTGGGGTTGGAATGATGACGCAGCATTTCTCGATGGTGTCTACTGTTCTTGAACCGTGACTGAATGCGTTCGTAAAGAAAAAGAGGTGGTGTAGTGACTCTGTCTGCCCGAGAGGTGGCGTTATGGGCTTCGCGCTATACTTTGATGCGGCCCAAGCGGGTTTAAGGGAGGCGCTGCGTTGCAGCAGAGTCACTCGCCACGATGATGTGAAGGGGTGTGTCTTAGGCAGAGATCGTTGGAATGTTCAACGAAAGAGTCCACCAGTGATCTCAGGACGAAACACTAATCATTTGAGTGAAATGCATCTAGACAAACTTGGCTTGAAAACGATTCTCCAAAGGTGGTTATTGGAAGCTAGCTGAGTTAATGCCTTAGAATTTTGGAGTCAAACTTGAAACAGGTATTGCTGCTTAGTTGGAATTTGTTCATTTCATTCAACAAACCAACAGAACACAATTTGAGTTTCCTTATACACCTAGATTTGAAATTTCCTGTTTTGCAGACTTTTTTTCCAATGAGAGGTTTCATTTTGAATAGCCCACTATCTTGACAGCTGTCACTTTTGAAGCACGAGAATAAATAGAATGCTCATACGATAGATATAACAGTCGGCGAAATATAACAACTGAGAATGAAGATGCTGTAGCCCGTAGTATTGACCAAAACTTGAGTTTGCCCGATTTCTCGTCGATCTTATGAATTAGACATTGCAATAACGACATTATAACATATTCTGCATAAATAATTAGTTAAAGTTCAGTTAACACAAGAACTCGAGCCGGTTGATGACCATCAACATCTTATCTTCGCTGATTGGGTCCTTAAAAGGCATCAAAATGATTTGGATTTTCATGGAAAATTCATCTTTAGTAATTTCTGGCTGATATCAATCTTGAAGGCTACGTTTATAAGCAGAATTTTTGCATTTGGGGCTCGGAATATCCAAAAATGATTGTTGAAAAGCCTCTCGATCCCCAAAGGGTCACTGTTTTTGGGCGGATGGTGTAATTCGACCCTACTTATCGAAAAATATCGAAAATACGGTTTCATAAAATTAAAAATGAAGACGTAAAAACGTATTCTGAATTTTTGCATGTCGTTAAAAAGGACTGTGAAGCAGAGAAACATTTGAGATTGCTTCACTCTTCCCGAGAAGTGGTTGTGATCTCAAAAACGCTGAGGGTAGAGGAGTAGATGAACTTTGGCAGTTCACAAGAATGCCACGTGGTATAAACCCCTCTTGAGGGGATATTTTTATATCATATTCATATTGATCTACATCCTCCCTAAGTTTTATGAGGTTATAACAGGACACCCGCTATACTTTCCCACCTGCAAATTGACACTAAACTCAGATATTATATTATCTTGCATTCCGAACTGAACTCGTAGAGAATCATGGAATTTCATCACCATCGACCGATTCCGAAGCTTCACGTTCCAAAATAGCGTACCCATATTTCGCCACAACTGGCAAATCGCAAAAAAATGTTGGACGAAGTTCGGAATTTCGATTATTGAAATTGTTGCCTTTAAACACGCTGGGAGCAACTGAAGCATCAAGGATCCGGGGAATTTCAGCCATGTACATGGCCACCACTATCTGATATCAGTCTCGCGTCTATTCAAGCGTGGATTTCTCATGAATGAAGCAGATTCGGCGGCATTCTCGATGCAATTTTGTGGAAGTGGTTTGAAAGGAGGGGGAGAGGAGACACATCTTAACTGAATTCGGAGGAAGTAGTCCTGTTTTTATTCTGCCCGACGGAGCGGAAACCTTCGGTGAGGCTTCTCGGCCTCTCAGTGGCCAACTAAACGACGGGGGTTGCTGAGGGGGTTCTTGCGCCTATATAAATGAGAGTTATACGGGGTGATCCTTGATTTTTTTCTTTTAATAAAAGGTGTTTTTTTAGAGCTATAGAACTTTAAATTGCAATAAAACAACGATGGATTATTCGATTGACATGAATTTTATTTATCCGCAAGATAATCTTGTGGCATTACATTTTGAATATGATTTCTGGCATATGACCGCCACGGCTGGCTCGGATGTAGTCCAATCTGGACGTCCAATTTTCGATGACTTTTTCCAACATTTTTGGCTGTATATCAGCAATAACACGGCGAATGTTGTCTTCCAAATGGTCAAGGGTTTGTGGCTTATCCGCATAGACCAATGACTTTACATAGCCCCACAGAAAGTAGTCTAGCGGTGTTAAATCACAAGATCTTAGAGGCCAATTCACAGGTCCAAAACGTGAAATTAGGCGGTCACCAAACGTGTCTTTCAATAAATCGATTGTGGCACGAGCTGTGTGACATGTTGCGCCGACTTGTTGGAACCACAGCTCCTGGGCATCATGGTTGTTTAATTCAGGAATGAAAAAGTTAGTAATCATGGCTCTATACCGATCATCATTGACTGTAACTTTTTGGCCATCATCGTTTTTGAAGAAGTACGGACCAATGATTTCACCAGCCCATAAAGCGCACCAAACAGTCAGTTTTTCTGGATGTAACGGTGTTTCGACATACACTTGAGGGTTAGCATCACTCCAAATGCGGCAGTTTTGTTTGTTGACGTTGCCATTCAACCAGAAGTGCGCTTCATCGCTAAACAAAATAAAATGGACGTAGTGCGCGATACGTATTCCGCACAGAACCATTATTTTCGAAATAAAATTGCACTATTTGCAAGCGTTCTTCAGGCGTGAGTCTATTCATGATCAATTGCCAAACCAAACTGAGAATAAATCACTTGACAGCTGTTAAATCGGTCGCCATCTTGAACAGAAATGCCAACTTAAAGTTTTATACCTCGAAAAAAAACACCCGTTATTTGATTTTTTTTTGAATATTCTTCTAACAAGCTTCATCCCAGGAACATTAACGGACTCATCGTCTAGGCAAAGACCGTTTCAATTATAATTTCATTCAGAGATGTAGATCATCTCTACTCACAAACAATCCCGCTGAGACGAATACCGCCCATTTTCCCCTATAAAACCCCTACCACAACCAACAAACACCGTATAAAATATTTATATTACCCCCAACCAAGTACTTCCTCCCCACCACTACCGCACTAAAATCTATTCGACTACGTGGGATCGCGTTATGAAAGAATCCATTCCGCATGTCTCATGTAGGAAATATGACGGAATAACAATCTCTTAAATCATGCAAAAAAATAAACGTCTAGGGCGGCCTATATCAGCCTCCGCGGATGCGGGCCTCATATCCAGATGCGTATCTGAATTTTTATTATTTTAAGACTAACCCCCGCCGCGTGTCTGCCGTTGCCAAAATTCCTTATAATAATTTGTCATGGTCCCTTCGAGCCGGATATCGTTTAAAGCTGGCGCTTCCCCTCTCTCCGGCTGTCTGAGGAAGTTGATCCGTCTTGCACATGGAAACGAGCAGGCTTAGGCCTGTTTTATTTAAATTGGATTATTTCGGAGGAGATTCTGGAGAGGTGGTGTGGAGACTGAGACGGATCTTTTTGCCCCTCCGCACTCGAATGATGGGGAGCGTCTTGGGGAAGGCTTTTTCGGGGTATGAATCATAAATGAAGGTGTTTTCGAGTCTAACGAAGTTAGGGGAAGTACTGTGACCCATTTTGGGATGAGAAAAATGTATAGTCTTAGAATTCGAACTGCATTATATACTCAAGAAGAGCCTGACCAACTTTGATACAAATTTTATATTCTTTCTACGTTTTTACTACCAAAAATATGGAGTTAACACTTTGGGAATTACATTGTTAAACAGAGTAAATTATTTCAAGTTCATCAATAGACAGTGAAGGTGTATTTATATGAATTTGGGTAGCAAAAAAGAGGATATAACGAAATACATCCTAACGGTGTTTTTTTTCGAGGTATATAACTTTAAGTTGGCATTACTGTTCAAGATGAAGACCGATTTAACAGCTGTCAGGTGATTTATTCTCATTTTGGTTTGGCAATTCATCATGAATAGACTCACACCTGAACAACGCTTGCAAATAGTGCAATTTTATGTCGAAAATTATGGTTCTGTGCGGAATACGTATCGCGCACTACGTCCATTTTATTTTGTTTAGCGATGAAGCGCACTTCTGGTTGAATAGCTACATCAACAAACAAAACTGTCGCATTTGGAGTGAAGTTAATCCTCAAGTGTATGTCGAAACACCGTTACATACAGAATAACTGACTGTCTGGTGCGCTTTATGGGCTGGTGGAATTATTGGTCCGTACTTCTTCAAAAACGATGATGGCCAGAACGTTACAATCAATGGTGATCGGTCTAGAGCCATAATTACTAACTTCATTCCTGAATTGAACAACCATGATGTCCAGGAGCTGTGGTTTCAACAAGATGGCGCAACATGTCATACAGCTCGTGCCACAATCGATTTATTGAAAGACACGTTTGCTGACCGCCTAATTTCCCAATTTTTGGACCTGTGAATTGGCCTCCAAGATCTTGTTATTCAACACCGCTAGACTACTTTCTGTGGGGCTATGTAAAGTCAATGGTCTATGCGGATAAGCCACAAACCCTTGACTATTTGGAAGACAACATTCGCCGTGTTATTGCCGATATACGGCCACAAATGTTGGAAAAAGTCATCGAAAATTGTACGTCCAGATTGGACTACATCCGAGCCAGCCGTGGCGGTCATATGCCAGAAATCATATTCAAAATATAATGCCACAAGATTATCATGCGGATAAATAGACTTCATGTCAATCGAATAATCCATCGTTGTTTTATTGCAATTTAAAGTTCTATAGCTCTAAAAAAAACACCCTTTATAAAAACTATTAAATATAAAAATAAAAGTTTGGCCAGAAATATTTCGATTCGATGAATCATTCTGTGGCAGGAGCAACCAATGAGATAAAGCAGCAAACATTCCATCATTTTCAAAGCGAAACTCATGTTATTTATAAAATATTCATCATCAACAATATTTCCAGAGCGAAATGGCAGAATTTCACGAAGATTCCCATTATAGAGTCTATCAAAAATTCACGCTTGAATAAATTCTATGTTCATACAACATAGTGCTTGCAATCATTGAGAGACATTCTGACACAAGTAGTGGTGACATTCGTTATTTTGTAGGAATATGTAAGAGAAGAGTTATTTCCGAGAATCCTTTCATCATATCTCCTGACAGCTCCACTAGTCCGTGAATATTTCTTTGATTATCCCTATCCTTCTCTGGAATCCCCAGGACAGGATAGTCTCCTAGAATATCACCAGGAGTTTATTTATTCACCATTTTCTCAATTTAAGAATGCTAATAACAGTAAATATTAAATTTGAAACTTCCACTAAACAATTATCGATCTATTTAATTGGTTTGCTCAGAAATAATATAGTTCATGGCTTGAAGGTGTTCAAATATGTTTCGGAAGAATCAGTTCCTACTGACTCTGAAATATTATCTTTATCCCATTATATCCTAAGTGTATATTATTCAGAGGCTCCTTTTGAGTGGAGATGTTAATACCTTGTGAGGAATTTATGGTTTCGCGAAATTGAAATCGAAGAGAACGATAAGTAATTCCACGCATTTTTTAGGAATCCATTTCTGAATGAGAATCTGAGAATTTAGGGACATTTTTGCGTTCCGAGATAATCCTTATGGCTTATCCTGCTGAGAATAAATGGTCTTTTCAAACCAAATTCTTCAAGGGAAACCAACAGAATGAATATTAGGGCTAAACTGAAATGAATAATTTGATTGCTCTGGTTTGCAATTTCAAGAATCGAATAGGTGTTTGTATAGTAGCACGATTAGATTCAATTGAAATTTGTAGATACGAAAAATAATGAAAAGTTAATGATCAACAACAAAAGTGATTGTACCCATAGGATTTTTCAACAAGAGGATTCATTTTTTATTGAATTTACTCCACTGCAAAAAGGAAGGTATGCTATTAACGATAAAAAACGATATCAGCCATGAGCTTAACGAATTCAATCTTTGAATATTCAATCGATTGTGAAACATATATCTCATATTCAACGTGGCCTCAAATAAAAAAGTTCAAAAGTGTTAAATCATAAGATCTCCTTTTTGTAGTGACTTTTAACAATTATTTCAATGCATTGTTGAAGCGTGTATCGTTCAATTTTTAGTGTACTTTCCACTTATCAAATCTCATCACAACTTCAAAAGTGACAACTGCGCAGATAACGCCCTATTGAGAATGAAACCCCTTTTTGCACAACCTTTGATCAGGCAAACTGAAGATGGCTTGTTTCCAAAAGCAAGAGTAAAAAAACATCGACTGGAAGGAACATGGACACGGGTTCAAAACACCAACCATAGCTCCATGATAAAATCATGTACTCTTTTCACGTGGGAATTGAACAGTTGCATGTTTCTATACAGTTGTTATCACTCGAAATATCCCAGTGTTGCAAATAAATATTTATTTCGTTAGTTCAACGCTATAGCTGCCCTGTGGAGCCATTACGCGAAGTATGAATCCCAAAGGCCTACGAAATATTCAGTAACAGTTTTAATAACACTAAATTATAACAGAGCCACGCTTTTATTGGAGCAGCCATTATCTTTCTGGAAAAATCTCCATTTCTGTTGAACCTCATTAACTCGAAAGTTATTTCATTAGAGTACATTATGACAGTGTTTTTCGTGGTAGATGATGGAATGCGGTCTTGAATAATGGAATTATCCTTCTAAGGAATTGTGGGAGGTATTAGGTCATAACGAACATACAGGATGAGAAATTTGAAGTAGTAGTTTGAAAAACTGTCTGATATACTTATGGTTTAAGCAACATTATTTTGTTCATAGTTTTCTGTGATTATTATTCAAAAAATATCGTACAAAAGCTCTGAATTTTGATAACAAATATAATTTGGGATGATTATAATGGTAACTCTGTGCATTATTTTTGACATTTCTTATGTCATTTGTGTTCAGTAGGTTATGTCATTTAATAGTGTTGCCATTATAATATTTTAATCATTCCTATTGGAGAAGATACTTTTCTGGTAATCTCATGTGACTGTTCAATAACACAACTATTCCTACTTCGAAATAATTTATTTGTATACATCTTTTTGTGGAATGATCCAATGAGATATTCTGATTACTTTACTTTTCTGCATGTATATGAAGATGTTTACTCGAAAAAATTAGAGGGGCAGAAGTAGCAAAGGAGTTGAGGTTTCATTCATGGTATTGCTCAACAAAAAAAAATGATTGTTGATATAAAAACATAAAGAAAAATAAAACGATCGATAAAACGTCGAGAATAAGCTAAGACGGTTACTGCAGATGTTATTAAGTTTCATCCCATTCTATCTAAAATGAATCTGGACCATAAAATTCATAGGAAAATGCCTCAAATTTTGCCGACTGTTCGAGAATAATTTTTTTCGTCTCGAGACTTAACCAAGGTCGAATTTGGAACCGTTGGAATAAATTTGAACGCGTAATAGTGGTTGGAATTCTTCCAGCCTGCTGAAAATATATAACTGGAGTCAACCGTCAACTTCCCAGACTGAACAGGATGGAATTATGAATCTGGGCACGGGATGCTGCACTGTGATAAATCCTTGAATTCGAGATGAAAAATTGAAAACTGGCCCAGAGTTTATTCGATGCAGGTGTCAGGTCTGCATGAAAAACTTAGGAAGGAATCTAAACTGAAAGATTCCACTGAAAATCAACGAATTTCATTTCGAAGTTTGGTGCAAACAATAAAAAAAAATCAGATTGAATTGAAAATCCAGTCTTAGAATTAGGACTGAAGGATGTTCTTGAAAACAATAAATGTAATCCAAATTCAATGCGGTTTCCAGAAACGGCTGTGTCAGTGCTCGTTTCAGAAAAAAAATCCTTTATTCTCTCACAACTATTCATGTTCTGGCTAAGATATCCAGTTTGTATAATCTAATCACAAGAAAATTTCCCAATCGGTTTTTTTTTAATTGGTACTCCTCAATAAATTGGCCGCATGTTTCTTTTGAATGCTGATGCATTTTATCATTCCTAAATAACTTCTTTTATGTCTTTATTCTGGCCATTAAAGCTGACAATGATAAAACACATAAAGTATCAACCAGTTCAATTTACATTCAAATTTTGTTCATCCCATCATCGAGTGAAAGTAATATTCATTTCATGCCCAACAGACTTCCTTTGCTGTGATCAGAGATCCAGAAAATTATCTAATTTGGAGAAGCCATGCCTTCAGAGCAGTATTCAGATAATATGAAATGACTTTAATTATCCCTTTTTTTCGTTTAAATCCAACCCTTTTCGATTACTCACATTCGACTGAACTGATTAACGTTTAATACCAATTCCTGCGAAAATTCAAAATGAGACACAGAGTCAATACAGTGTCTACGTTAGTGGCAAAATATCACGTAGAGGTGTTAATGAAATAACCCTATTGGATTTGGTTGCGCTATAAACCAGATAGAAAATATCATCCAGAGCTCACGCCTTGACATATTCGGTCAAATTTCGACCACAAAACGGATCGATACATGCCGATGAGTAAATTATTATTAATGACATTAAAGCCAATCAATTACAGGTAATCAGGGTGGCAGCAGATAGTCGTTTATATATGCCTTCATGTTATTCATGTTATCAGTTATGAGAAGATCAATATTACGTGAGGAAAGGTATGTGCTTCAGATTTAACACATTAGTTGATCAAATACAATGGAGAGATTAGATGAAATCTGATAAAACAGTCATTTCGACGTTTTCAGGTCTGGATGAGACTTTACAGAAGCTTATAGCTCTAAAGAATCAAAAATATTTTGTACGGTTTAGACTTGACTAAAATTTCCTATGTATCAGCACGAATGAAAATACTTCTTAGTAACGTATCCTCGGACATGAATCTATGCCATCCAATGGTTCATTGCTATAAATCATTCGTTCTTTCATATGGAATAGAATCCTGGACCCTCTGTGGCGAATCGAAGTATTTGAAATGTGGGTCTTTCCCAAGATGCTCAAGATTTCTTGGATGGATAAAGTTTCGAATGACAGGGTGCTAGACATTGTTAGTGCAGATAGGGAGCTATAAGCATCTATTAGAAGGCGGAAAATAGCCTACTTCGAGCACATGTTGAGGGGAGATCAGTATCAATTGCTCCAGTTGATCATAACGGGGATAAGAGAAGGAAAATGAGGAACAGGAAGAACACGCCACTCATAGATGAAGAATATAAGACACTAGACAAGGATAAATGTATGTAGCTTGATTCACACTTCTCAAAAAATCTATGAATCTGAAAGATCAATAAAAGAGGACTATGTCCACTTTAGGCACAGCTTCCTCAAAGTGTTTTCCCTAGAGTTGTGTAAATGGTTTGAGAGGAAATCTATTGACAGATGAAAGATTTATTTAACTTTTCCAAAGATATTTTTATTTTCGTAGGAGTCTAAGATCTTCATCTCAACAAAGCCCCCTAATTTTCAAATTGAAAATTTATTGAACAAACTATATAACCATGTGAGTAATTCATAGAATTGTAACAAGTTCAGCAATGCAATTTTTGCTGCTTCTGGAATTCCTGAAGCTGTGAAAGAAATTTGATCTTCATTAACTCAACCAATTTGTACATGCCAATTGTTGAATTATAGAATAAACTCTGTAGTCAATACCAGTCGAATTCATTAGTTGTGACGAATCACACAATATGAATTGTTCCTATATGTGTTTGATATGCAATTATAATTAATATCAGTATATCAAATATTTGTAGAGGACTATAATATATGGCGAAATCAAATTAAGTGAAAATAATGAATTCAATTTACATGAAATTGATAAATATTAAAACTACAATTGTTTCCCTTCACTGTGGCTTCATCACTTGTTTACATTTTTAATTATTATGAAGTTGGATTCTAGGTAAAGAGAACATTTAGTAATGGACGAATTTTGATGAGAGTTAATGAATTTTGCATGTAGAAAATTATATCTGTGGTTCTGATGAATGAACAAGGTAAAGATTGGAAAGTTGCAGTATCTGGGTCATGTGCTGAGAGGAATGAAATATACCTTATTGCAGATAGTGATACAAGGAAAGATACAGGGAAGAAGGGACATCGGAAGAAGAAGAATCACTTGATTAAACAACTTGTGACAATAGTTGTTTAGGGCTGCAGTGTCAAAGATGAAGGTAGTCATTTTGATAGCCAACCTTCTCGGAGGAGATGGCACCTGACGAGGAAATAGTGCTGATGAGGAAAAATCTGACGGTAAATATGATAGTATGAATGAATTAACGAATAACCAGACAAGTTTCAACTACCTAATATCATTCACAATATTTGCAGTTGTTCTGAAATGGAAAGTTCAATTTTTCACTCCTAATGAATTTTGGAAATTAGGAGAAGAATACGCTTAGGATCGGCAGCCTTCGGCAAACTGAGTTTCATCTTTAGGGACAAAAATATTCCTCTACACTTAAAACGCAAAACCTACGACAGCTATATATTACCAGTGGCAACTTATGGTCTAGAAACTGTGGCAATAACGAAAAAAGTGGCAGAACAACTGAGAGTCACTCAAAGGGTCATGGAAAGGATTATGCTGGGTATAAGCTTGAGTGAAATAGTTCCGAACACCGAAATACGAAAAAAGACCAGGGTAACTGACATCATGAGTAGAATAGCGAAACTCAAGTGGCAGTGGGTGGCACATGTTACAAAGGCAGAGTGTGGAGAGATGGTCACAGAAAGTGACGTTTTGGAGACCTCGAGAGACAAAAAGAAGCATAGGAAGGCTGAGAAAAAGATGGATAGACGACATAGTCGATGTAGCCGGCAAGCAATGGACGAGAACAGCAAAATACAGAGAAGCATGAAAAAAAACTGGAAGAGGCCTATGTCCGACACTGGATGAGAGAGGACTGAAGAAGAAGAGAAGAAAACCTGTTTCAATCGATTCAAAAATCCATGTCTTCTTCTTGAAGAATTATATTAAAGAAATAACCGACAGAAACATAACAACTCGATCACTTGTGAACCCAGTCAACGGAACTCTAGCAGCAGCAATTAAGAGTTCATGAGTTTTCGAACCATCCGAGCTCATAACACACCCTGGCAACAGCCGATGTGCCAACCTAATTTTCTTATATTGGAAATCTGGTGTTCGACACACGTAATTACCTTCTCCAGTCCAATTTTGCACGTCACTGGATATCGCCGCATCGTTGGAGAAGAGCTCATTAAGTTCCTCCGACATACACATTGATCTCCGCCCTTTTTTTAAGCCTCGACGCCGCTTTTTTCATAACATTCTGTCGAGTTTCGAATCCCGGTAGGGGAAGTTTATAGCCTTGACAATCAATCACACTATAGTTGTCGAGAGAGCGTTGATAAACGGCCGTTTGGGGCAGTGCGATTACAACATGTATTTGATTGGCTTCGATGTAATTGATAATGATCAACTCGTCGGTGGGCTTGCAGTAGTTTTTTAAAATTTTGACATATACAAGTTTTTCCTAGATAACTCTTAAATTTTTCGTATTCAGAATCAGAATAAATATTCAAAGATATAGGTAACCTAATTTTAAAACTGTCCCGACTGATGGCAGGAAATGGTAAAATGTTTCTGAAGGATGTTTTTTTTAGAGCTATAAAACTTTAAATTGCAATAAAACAACGATGGATTATTCGATTGACATGAATTTTATTTATCCGCAAGATAACCTTGTGGCATTACATTTTAAATATGATTTCTGGCATATGACCGCCAAGGCTGGCTCGGATGTAGTCCAATCTGGACGTCCAATTTTCGATTACTTTTTCCAACATTTGTGGCAGTATATCGGCAATAACACGGTGAATGTTGTCTTCCAAATGGTCAAGGGTTTGTGGCTTATTCGCATAGACCAATGACTTTACATAGCCCCACAGAAAGTAGTCTAGAGGTGTTAAATCACAAGATCTTGGAGGCCAATTCACTGGTCCAAAACGTAAAATTAGGCGGTCACCAAACGTATCTTTCAATAAATCGATTGTGGCACGAGCTGTGTGACATGTTGCGCCGTCTTGTTGGAACCACAGCTCCTGGACATCATGGTTGTTCAATTCAGGAATGAAAAAGTTTGTAATCAGGGCTCTATACCGATCACCATTGACTTTAACATTCTGGCCATCATCGTTTTTGAAGAAGTACGGATCAATGATTCCACCATCCCATAAAGCGTATCAAACAGTCAGTTTTTCTGGATGTAACGGTGTTTTGACATACACTTGAGGATTAGCTTCACTCCAAATGCGGCAGTTTTGTTTGTTGACGTAGCCCTTCAACCAGAAGTGCGCTTCATCCACTTATCCATTATTTTCGAAATAAAATTGCACTATTTGCAAGCGTTGTTCAGGCGTGAGTCTATTCATGATGAATTGCCAAACCAAACTGAGAATAAATCATTTGACAGCTGTTAAATCGGTCGCGATATTGAACAGTAATGCCAACTTAAAGTTATATACCTCGAAAAAAAAACACCAGTTATTTTCTATAAAATACTTGATTGATTTTTCGATATGACTACATAGCTGCTATTTTAACGTAGCAAATAAGAGAGCCTCAAGGTCATATGCCTATTCTACATGATTACTCACATTAGTAATAACATTGATAAAATCAGAAAATGTAATGAAAAATTTGTTGATTAATCTCACCTAGTCCTTTTCGTATTTCACCAAAAATTTTTTTCTTCAGTGGTATGAAGATCTTTAGGATGCGAAATCATTTTCTTCAGAACTCGTCAACTCAATTCTGACTCTGAAAGTAAATGGAGGAATAGATTTGATTGCGAAATATTCTTCTTTTTTACATGAGCCATAGAATTTTGCCAAACATCATAGTCGAAATTATTAAAAATATCAGTCACACAACGAACTGAAACTACGTAAAAATGCATTTCAATAATACCCCTATGGACCACACCAGTCTATGCGAATCATTAGAAAGTAATTAAGAAGTGATAGATGCAGCTAATGAGTGTAACCAAAAACGCCCCCGAAGTGGAACGGGGAATATTCAGCCAATAGAAGAAATCAAATCGAGACGTTTTCAAGACGATTTACTGAATACCGGGATTTATTTGAGATTATTGTTAGCAATTTTTGCATAAATTCCAAAGGAATTTATGAAAACTTGGACAACCCTTGTAAAATTGAAATATTCTGGCTTCCTCCAAGTGATTTTGGATATACTATAACACGTTTTGATAGAAGTTTCTGCAACTGGGAGTTAGTTTAATAGAAAGCACGTCTCCGATACTAGCCATTATTGCCAATATATCAATTTTTTCCACCCTACGTTTTTCGCGATCTCCACAGCCGACCCTGTCGCCCTGCAGGTAAACCCCACGTTCAGATAAACTTACCGCCGGCACGTCCGACAGATACATTCTCGACAGCGAGCCGCAAATCCCGATATGCATTATAAGTAATGTTCTTTTCCAGTTCTAGCCGTTCATTTGCATGCCCGACATCGTAAATTTCCGGGGGAGATACCGATCGACACATGGACGGCCCTTAAATTCGCCCCGGAACGAGCGAAAACTCCGGGGAGTCATAAGTGAACCCCCCCTCCGACCCCACCTATCAATATTCATATTGTTCGCTTGCCCGGATGGGATGCGCCAGTCTGCAGCCTGCATTCCGTGGAATTATCGCCCCGCTGGCCGTTTTACTTTCGTTGCAGGCCGTTTTTACTGGGAGCGTTCGAATATGATTACCGGGAATTTTATGAGGGTTCACGCCTCCTCGTTCCTTTTCTTCGAGAGGGGCGCGTTTTTGCTTGCATAGCAATGGGGAGAGCAGTGGCGCTTGAAAACTCCTGACTTGGCGTCGGTGGTTTTTTTTCGATATTGTTCTTGAATCTTCTATGTTGGTCTTCTTCAGCCCTCTTTCATCCAGTGTCGGACATAGGCCTTATCCAGTTTTTTCCATGCTTCTCTGTCTTTTGCTGTTCTCATCCATTGCTTGCCGGCTACATCGACTATGTCGTCTATCCAGTCTGCAGCCTTCATTCCGTGGAATTATCGCCCCGCTGGCCGTTTTACTTTCGTTGCAGGCCGTTTTTACTGCGAGCGTTCGAATATGATTACCGGGAATTTTATGAGGGTTCATGCCTCCCCGTTCGTTTTCTTTGAGAGTGGCGCGTTTCTGCTTGCATAGCAATGGGGAGAGCAGTGGCGCTTGAAAAGTCCTGACTTGGCGTCGGTGGTTTTTTTGTCGATATTGTTCTTGGATCTTCTATGTTGGTCTTTTTCTTCAGCCCTCTTTCATCCAGTGTCGGACATAGGCCTCTTCCAGTTTTTTCCATGCTTCTCTGTCTTTTGCTGTTCTCATCCATTGCTTGCCGGCTACATCGACTTTGTCGTCTATCCATCTTTTTCTCGGTCTTCCTATACTTCTTTATGTCTCTCGAGGTTTTCAAAACGTCACTTTGTGTGACCATCTCTCCACACTCTGCCTTGTGACATGTGCCACCCACTGCCTCTTAAGTTTCGCTATTCTACTCATGATGTCAGTTACCCTGGTTCCTTTTCGTATTTCGGTGTTCGGAATTCTGTCCCTCAAGCTTATAATCAAGCATAACCCTTTCCATGGCCCTTTGAGTTACTCTCAGTTGTTCTGCCACTTTTTTCGTTATTGCCATAGTTTCTAGACCATAAGTTGCCACTGGTAATGTACAGCTGTCGTAGGTTTTGCGTTTTAAGTGTAGAGGAATATATTTGTCTTTAAAAATGAAACTAAGTTTGCCGAAGGCTGCGCATGTTAAGCGTATTATTCTCCCAATTTCCAATATTTGATTTTCTTTTACATTTTTGATAATATGCCCCAAACATTCATGTTGGTATTGAGCGCTGAACATTTAATTTTGCTCGAAGTTCTAGGGTACGTACTACCTTTCTCATTCTTTCTCATCATTTCTCAGAATCATTTTGATTCTGTACCAAATCGCTTGATCGATTCTTTCGATTTTTGGTGTTTGTATGGCAGTTGAAAATCACTTTTTAAATCGTATCTCAATTATTTTAATGATTAATTTCAAAATTTTTCCCCATCATAGAATAATGAATATCCTTGAAATAGCAGTGTCTAGGTTGATAATTGGGTCCCCTTCTTGTTCCCTCAGAGATGTATCAGAATATTTAATTATGTGGTTGAAATTCTTCCGGAAAATGACATCGCAACAATATCACTTAAAAAATTTGGATTGGACTCTGAGAAGCCATAACTGTCTCATGAATACCCTCTAGATAAACTAGGGTTATATTCCGCCCAACTCTTGTCTCCGAACAAACCCCCGAGGAGGAGTAACTGTTTATTCATAAGGAATCTGTAGATGCCTCTGAATATTAATGATACTGTCTCAGTTTATAGGCATGAGGAAATTGATCAGCCAGGCCTAGATTCAATTTCGGGTATATGGCAAATTGAAACATAACACATACACCTGACTGCCTCAACCTTTCACATTATAAATTCGTTTGTCGATCGAGTGGCATGATAGTTTGTATAACCAGTATGTGGATTGATTCACTTCGAATGAATTGATGTATAGAGAGGAGCGTGCTAGCTATGTGAGCCTAATATTCCATAAAATGATACCACAAAAACAAATTGTTCCAAAATTTATGGAACAAACAATTTTATTGTCTGATAATGAGTTTGATGCCTTTCGTTGAAGTGTACTTAGGCTGGTAGTGAAAAAAAGGGTTTCACTTATAACGGGTGTTTTTTTCGAGGTATATAACTTTAAATTGGCATTACTGTTCAAGATGGCGACCGATTTAACAGCTGTCAAGTGATTTATTCTCAGTTTGGTTTGGCAATCCAT
Organism: Harmonia axyridis; assembly: GCF_914767665.1. NCBI lineage: Eukaryota > Metazoa > Arthropoda > Insecta > Coleoptera > Coccinellidae > Harmonia > Harmonia axyridis. The sequence continues at coordinate 4,939,592 of NC_059503.1, forward strand.
CATAGATAGACTCACGCCTGAACAACGCTTGCAAATAGTGCAATTTCATTTCGAAAATAATGGTTCTGTGCGGAATACGTATCGCGCACTACGTCCATTTTATTTTGTTTAGCGATGAAGCGCACTTCTGGTTGAATGGCTACGTCAACAAACAAAACTGTCGCATTTGGAGTGAAGCTAATCCTCAAGTGTATGTCGAAACACCGTAACATCCAGAAAAACTGACTGTTTGGTGCGCTTTATGGGCTGGTGGAATCATTGGTCCGTACTTCTTCAAAAACGATGATGGTCAGAATGTTACAGTCAATGGTGATCGGTATAGTGCCATGATTACTAACTTTTTCATTCCTGAATTGAACAACCATGATGTCCAGGAGCTGTGGTTCCAACAAAACAGCGCGACATGTCACACAGCTCGTGCCACAATCGATTTATCGAGAGACACGTTTGGTGACCGCCTAATTTCACGTTTTGGACCTGTGAATTGGCCTTTAAGATCTTGTATTTAACACCATTAGACTACTTTCTGTGGGGCTATGTAGAGTCATTGGTCTATGCGGATGAGCCACAAACCCTTGACCATTTGGAAGACAACATTCGCCGTGTTATTGCCGATATACGGCCACAAATGTTGGAAAAAGTCATCGAAAATTGGACGTCCAGATTGGACTACATCCGAGCCAGCCGTGACGGTCATATGTCAGAAATCATATTTTAAATGTAATGCCACAAGATTATCTTGCGGATAAATAAAATTCATGTCAATCGAATAATCCATCGTTGTTTTATTGCAATTTAAAGTTCTACCCTCTACTTAATGTTTTTCATAGATCGAACTAAATACTTCAACTACTTACTTTTCCAGTTGAGTTGTTTCGTTCTCAGTAATAAGAAGAGTGCTATAAGAACTAGAAATATCAATTCCTTTAATAACTCCGGATGACTTGAGCGTGCTCATGAAACCATTGAATAAAACATAGAGCAATATTCAGCACCATAGCTTCAAACGAACTTCGAGTCACAAAGGACTAGATGGCCGTGTTTTCTTTTTATACGTCTGACGAGGATTTGTGAAAATTGTTAGGGGATTTGGCTGGAGACGTCCGAACGTACAAATTCCCTGGTGAGAAATGTAGAACCTATCAAATTGACCCAGGCAATCTCTGAAGCATGTCCTAGATAATAATTTATTGCCTGAATGGCCCTCTCCAGATTTGTGGTTAGGATAGGCTCTATTCGATGGAGGAACAACAATGATTGAATGGGAGTTCTGATCCTTTTCATAGGGAACTGTACTGTTCATTTTGTAGGTAAGCATTATTATGGAGGATAATGGACAATAATATAGAGTGGGACAGAATACAACTTTAAAACTGAATAACACAAAATACGAGGATTGCCTTTTGTAATTCGAGAATGGATAGGAAAAGACAAGGTAGATACTATTTGAACATCTTTATTGTTTCTCAAAATACTCTCTATGTAATTTAATACACCTTACCTGCGATAAAAAATGATTTTGGTTGGTGATTCATCCCCAGAAGTGGATTTGAGTTCCTTAAAGCTTTGTTGTTGAGTTAATCCACGTCAAGTAAAAAAGATGTTCATGAGTAAATTTCGTGTTGTTGCTGCGGTGCCTATTTCGAGTAATTTCTAGTCATTTTCTTAGCAGAGTCAGGCATTGTAAATATCTAGATGGTTGATTATTTTGATTCAAAGAATTCCCTGGTTTTAATGAATTTTCAAACGTAAAGGCTCGATTGCAATCGAATTAAATAATTCCCATCGCCAAGCTGAAAAGGTGCTATACCTAATTCAATTTCCGAAATTTCCTGTATTGTCCGGAAAATGTTCCTACGACAAACAAAAGGATAAATCTCGAAATGGCAAGAACTACCAATTAATTTTCCATTCTTTTGTTATCTTCTATCGCTTCGCAGGCATTGATCATTCACACAATTCGACTTATCCGATGTTCACTCCAGTAGCGTGCAGATAAACTGAAAATGGATAGATTTTTCCATTCGTCTTTGTTTCAAATAGCCTCTCTGCTCTACTCCCTGCAAAATGAATGGGTTTTGCAGCTGTGTGTGTGTGTGCCTTTTATTGTGTTATTTGGACAAGGGATACAATGAATATTACGTCGAGTCATATTTGGGTTATTTTGGAATAACAGAGTTGATCCTGTTTATTATTTATGTTTCAACTATAGGAGAGTGGTTTCTGTAATGGGATAGTTTAAGTAGGGATTTTGTGGTGATATTGAATTTTATTTATCAGAATAACGATGAAAAAATAACAGAAATCTGTGGGAATTGGATTTAGAAAATAAAAAAAATCAATATTTATTTTTATTTATTATTAGAACCTGTGTTTTTGAATGAAACCAAAAAAAGAGAATAATCAAGAGTAATTTCTGTTTTTTCGCTACAAAACCAAAAAATTACGAAATGTTTGACAAGTATCAAAGATTGAATGGAAAAATAAGAGCGCTTTTGCGAGATTTTTGGTTTTTTCTTGAAATTGTAATTTCATGGCCATCAACGAACTCGAATAGACTATTTGAACATCAAATTGGAAATAAATAACCGTTATTATCTTTCCACTTATCATTTCTATAATTTTTAACATTCATTTCTCCTGGTATCAAAACTTTGAAATCTGAAAGGCTACTGTGTAGCGAAACAATTTTAATTCTAAAAAAGGGTGATAGAATAACCGTCAGTTAATTTTAATTTGAAATTAATTTCGATCACAAAAAACCGAGTCCATCTAATATCAAACCAGAAAAACTATAGCAACTTTCATATTATCTCCTTTCCCTTTATAACGGGTGTTTTTTTCGAGGTATATAACTTTAAGTTGGCATTACTGTTCAAGTTGGCAACCGATTTGACAGTTGTTTTATTCTCAGTTTGGTTTGGCAATTCATTATAAATAGACAACTCTGAACAATGCTTGTAAATAGTGCAAGTTTATTCTGAAAATAATGGTTCTGTGCGGAATACGTATCGCGCACTACGTCCATTTTATTTTGTTTAGCGATGAAGCGCACTTCTGGTTGAATGGCTACGTCAACAAACAAACTGCCGCATTTGGAGTGAAGCTAATCCTCAAGTGTATGTCGAAACACCGTTACATCCAGAAAAACTGACTGTTTGGTGCGCTTTATGGGCTGGTGGAATCATTAGTCCGTACTTCTTCAAAAACGATGATGGCCAGATCGTTACAGTCAATGGTGATCGGTATAGAGCCATGATTACAAATTTTTTCATTCCTGAATTGAACAACCATGAGGTTCAGGAGCTGTGGTTTCAACAAGACGGCGCAACAAGGCACACAGCTCGTGCCACAATCGATTTATTGAAAGACACTTTTGGTGAACGACAAATTTCTCGTTTTGGACCTGTGAATTGGTCTCCAAGATCTTGCGATTTAACACCGCTAGACTACTTTCTGTGGGGCTATGTAAAGTCATTGGTCTATGCTGATAAGATACAAACCTTTGACCATTTGGGAGACAACATTCGCCGTGTTATTGCCGATATACGGCCACAAATGTTGGAAAAAGTCATCTAAAATTGAACGTCCAGATTGGACTACATCCGAACCAGCCAGAAATCATATTTAAAATGTAATGCCACAAGATTATCTGGCCGATAAATAAAATTCATGTCAATCGAATAATCCATCGTTGTTTTATTGCAATTCAAAGTTCTATAGCTCTAAAAAAAACACCTTTTACAACTCCATCGTACGTTGAAAGAGAGTCCAAACAAACGTAAGGAACTTTCCCCAGCACACATCATCACGAACTTCTTCCTTTCTCACAGACCTAAAATCCAACTATTATCGTCCTCCTCCTATTACCGCCCGAAATGTAACTTACTCCAACTCCAATTCACAGCCCCCCACATATCCCTAATTGATCCCATTGAAACGGCGTGTAAAGGAGTGTCTCCACACGCGTGCAAACTCGATCAAACCGCACACGCCTCACATACTCGAGTCCCCTCGAGTTACCGAGACCACAAATGAATTATCTCGAGATTCATCAACGAAACTCATCTCATGGCGCGAGTCAGACCTGGCTGGCTTTCAATTCAGACCCAGAAATCGTGATTGTACAGTTCTCCATCCCAAGTTCATCAAGTAAATGGTTTATAAGTGGTTCCTCTTCCTATGTACACATTCTAAACACGTACAATGTCGCGGAGTGTAGAATAGAGGTGGGGGGAGTTGCAGGGTCAGGACATCACGCATCCGCTTAGGCGGGGAATAAGAATTCAATTACATTGTTTCTGGCACGTCCTTGTGGAAAACCAGAGGAAAAACCGAGAGATTTTTCCGCAGGATTGTTGGGAAAGCTTTGACATCCTGATGTGGAGGGACCAGTGCCGAATGGATTCGAGTGATTTCTTCATTGTGCAATAGCTTGGATATTGTTGAGTGTTCGTTTCCCGAACAGATAGCTTTGTCATTCAGTCACAATGTCTATATTTTTCGAATTTTGAGCTTGAAATGATCTCAAGTGATTAGGTTAGACTCGCTGATGACAAATTTGAAATTTTCAGGGTACGTTTGAATCTCAAATGCCACAATCGGGTTTTTTCGAGCTTAATTATTCTAGGGGTTCCATAAATATGACTGTTAGAAATTTTGTAGGTAATGTAAAGCATTGCTCGGTGGTGCAAACCTATATTGTTATCAAAATTACGGGCAACAGCAGCAATATTCTGACTTGTTCTTGAGCTATCCAGATAGCGAGCTATTGAAAATGTAACCTCTTATTGAAAAACTTTTTGAGAGACCTTATTTTACATTTCTTCAACGAAAAGCAAACATACATTCGACGCTGCCAAACCAACCTTCCATCAAATTATTATTATCACCAATGATATCACAGATGGCGAATTCGAGATGTCAACTCCACATTGAAAAAAAAACGCCCTAAAACCAATCAATTTCAAATGTTTGTATTGTCAACCCTTTGTTATATTGCCGATGTACTTTTTCCAATTGCGAGTTTTAATTTTATTTGTGAGAAAAATGGAGTTTGGTTTTTTTATTGTATACGTTTGAACGGCATTCATATAAAATATTGATACCATAAGCATTTCAATGAATCGAAATTTTTACTATATCCAGGGCCGGTGCGAGCAGAAGAAATCAATGAACACCACCCCTCACCATTTTTGATTTATCTGGCGTTTTTGCTAATCGTTTCTTTCTTAATTCGTTTCCACTGGGTTTCTTTTTTTTTTCGGACATTTTTACCTACAATAAATTCCTGGATTTTTTTCGACGCCGATGAATAATGCGTAAATAATATATCTGATTCTCACATTCACAAGATCGATGAAAGATTACCTATCACACCACAAGATACAATGGGCGGTAAGGCATGCAAAGCATCGAAAACTAAATGGGATTAAAAACATATGTTCCGCTGAAAACATTTAGCATTTATCAGTAACTAGTTTCGGATGCAGAATCGTAGGAATTTTCCATATGTTGAATGTGTAAACAACTTCCATGTAATTAGAAGTGTTGTTTATCGGCTTTGTGAAATACATTCCATCCCTCATTTAATTAGGATAATGGGCAATGCTGCTTATATTGGTTGGGTTGCCATGTGTTATTTATCGAACGGGCGGCTTAGTGAAGATGGTTTGGATATTTTTATTGCAGGGGATGTTGATAAATGCAGCAAAGCGGGCCAAAATCATGTTATTTTTAAGAATAAAGACCATACTTTTTCAGAAATATGAACCACAAACTGGGCTAAATTGCCGCCTTTCGAAAAAAGGCGCCTGAAACAGTCGTTTCACTGTTTCACCCCTTACGTCGGCCTTGACTATAATATCTATATCTCAAAATTCGTTTTGTAAGAATTGAACAGATTTCGACAGTCTGGCAACATTCAACTTCAAACGCTGACGTCATAGCATTGCTGATTAAATGAACTATGCTGAAACTATCTGCTAGATGCCTGACTCTTGTGATGGAACAAAAAAAAATATCGGTGACTTCAGTAGCAAGTGGTGAGAGACTTGGAGTTCCCGAACAGTCCAGCTTGACTACAAAGCGCAGCCTACATTACTCCCCGTCCACGGATGAACCAGAGACGGAAACTCAATTAGAAACACAATAATCCATGATTACTTTGCCACCCTATTGCACAAAGGAACTGACCGGTTCGAATATTCCCAGTTAGAAAGCAATCGGATTTGCTTGATTAACTAAAGGGGGCGCAACTATTGGACGAACGGATTGTTCGAATTTATTGCCAGAGGCGGAGATAATTGGATAACTTGTATGCATTTAGCGTGTAGTCGGTGCGTCTCTGTGGTCCTGGATCAATATTAATATTCCGTCTAAGATTCGGGGAGTTCAATATCGATACGTATTTCTAGGATAAACCTCTAGTCCTGTTGGAATATTAAACGTTGGATTGTCTACTGGCGATATTTTATGGTATGGACGCTGTGGTGGAGGGCAGCAATGGCGCAGGAAGGAGAATAGGGCACTGCCCTCTCAATAAATTTCTCTATTAGTAATACTAATAATGTACCACTTCTCTGATGACTACTTATTTTTCAGTCTTCTAGGCAGCATCAAACACAGTTTTGTCCATTGTTTGGTTATACTTCCTTACTCTCACTTCCTTAATTAAGATATGTCTATGAGTCGAAGACAGCTTTGGTGCAGGAAGGAAAATAGCGCACTGTCCTTTCAATAAATTTCTCTAATAGTAATACTATTGTACCTATTCTCTCACGACTATTTATTTGTCAGTCTCTTCGACAACATCAAACTCAGTTATGTTCATTGCTTGGATGTCCTTCCTCACTCTCACCACCTTGATTTGGGGCAGAATTCCAAACTTGATCTATCTTTGAGCCTCTCTACTTTATTGAGGCATGTTCGACCACACCTTAGTGTTTTGCTAGTTTATCCTGTTATCCTGCATGAATTCATTGGTTTTATTGAATATTTCACGACGAATAAATATATTTGCATATTATTGGGGACTTTATTCCCAAATACAATGAGTGTCTTCATTCTTTTTGTTTCCTTTTTGAGGAACCAGCAGTCTGACAGCTACTCACCTCTGAACTCAAATGATGAAGGTTGCAAAGATAATGAGGGCAATGTTTTCGACTATATCACCAACTTTCTCATTAATTTTCAAGGGATATTCCTTGGTCCAAATTGTGGTTAAATCAGAAAAGCTTCAACTTGCTAGCAGAAACTAGCCTTCTGCTGTGGGTACAAGTACAAGGAGCAATCAAAGCTGAGTAATAAAGATCAATATACGTGGAATTTCTTTCATTATATACCAAGAAGCTCATATTGGTGAAAAGAGCTGAGTTTTTGATTATTCTGGTACTACTGATGAAGCATTTTCAGTAGATAATTTCGGTACTGCATGGCTCTGCACAAAAAAATTGAAATAGCTGACCACATACAAATGTGCAAATGCCCAGAACTTGCCAGTCACAGAAGCAAACTTCTGGTGAACCAGAATTCTTAATACCCACGACTAAATAATCAAAATTCACAAAAATGTAGTTGGCTTGGAAATATAATATTTGAGCAGGATACATAATAAGACACCAAACCAGTAGCTGTTTGGAAAAGCTTTTCGAGTCAATCGACCAAAACGTCCAAAACGGATTTAATATATAATTTCTTGAAATCTAGCTGGAAATTTATGATGTACTAATGTATTGTACATACTTAAAATACTTACCCTATGTTTATTAATATATTGCTTCAAAATTAGAAATTCTGAAGATACCTTTTTTTCCAGATCAAGAGTACTGGTACGAGCAAGCCCGCATTGCTCTAAGAAAAAGACTGCAGTACGCGACAGATTTGAGGCCACATGCGAAAAACGTCCTGTTCTTCGTAGGAGACGGTATGGGGGTTGCCACAGCTACCGCTGCACGCATTCTACGTGGTCAGAGGATGGGGAAGAAAGGAGAGGATCATGACCTGGCCTGGGACACATTTCCGGCAGTGGCGTTCGCTAAGGTAAACTCTAACTCTCTGTGTGGGGTCAATAGTGATTCACACTTATTCCAATCCTGTTCAGAGTTTTGAATATACTTGTAGACAACACCAAGAAGACCTTAAAATTGTTTGATTGATGTAGTTGAAGATTACAATTCAATTTCAAATTATCTAGTAGTATCTAGTGTCCATGCAAGAATATGAAATACCTACTACATCACAAGATATTCTGTGGAACGCTCTGAAGAAGCTAGCATCAATATCATGATGTTGGCACATGCATTTCCTTACCTCCCACCTATAGAACATGCTGTGTTTATGACAGATAGAAGATTCAAGCAATCCTCAACTAATAAACGGTTCCTAGGATGCAATACCCCAGGCCAAATCCAATATGAGTAATTGTAATGAACTATAGGTAGTCTAACACAATACTGTTACAAATGCCTTTACATCATCTGAAAATTTCAATTAATCACTACCTTTGAATAGTTTCAACATCAAACTCCTTTTGATGTTGCATTTCACAGAGTATATTTACATATTGATAAAACTCTATTCCTATATGACTCAACCACATTTGAAATGACAACTACAATATGTATTTAACCCGCAAATCCGCAGAATAGGCACCGAAAACCATTTATCTCTAATATCATGCTCATAGTTCGATAAAATTTTACGTGTTTACCGTTCGAAATATGATATATTACATTTGCAATCAATGATTCTCTCTCTACGGTTGATCCTCAAATATTTGAATACCCGGACTTCAAATGAAAATTGTAATTTATCAATCAATATAATATAATGTAGAAACACTATTGAACTCTTCATTATCATGTAATACAGGAAGTAAAGGGTGTTTTTTTAGAGCTATAGAACTTTAAATTGCAATGAAACAACGACGGATTATTGGATTCACATGAATTTTATTTATCCGCAAGATAAACTTGTGGCATTACATTTTAAATATCATTTCTGGCATATGACCACCACGGCTGGCTCGGATATAGTCCAATCTGGACGTCCAATTTTCGATGACTTTTTCCGACATTTGTGGCCGTATATCGGCAATAACACGGCGAATGTTGTCTTCCAAATGGTCAAGGGTTTGTAGCTTATCCGCATAGACTTTACATAGCCCCACAGAAAGTAGTCTAGCGGTGTTAAATCACAAGATCTTGGAGACCAATTCACAGGTCCAAAACGTGAAATTAGGCGGTCACCAAACGTGTCATTCAATAAATCGATTGTGGCACGAGCTGTGTGACATGTTGCGCCATCTTGTTGAAACCACAGCTCTTGGACATCATGGTTGTTCAATTCACGAATGAATAAGTTAGTAATCATGGCTCTATACCGATCACCTTTGACTGTAACCTTCTGGCCATCATCGTTTTTGAAGAAATACGGACCAATGATTCCACCAGTCCATAAAGCGCACCAAATGTCAGTTTTTCTGGATGTAACGGTGTTTCGACATACACTTGAGGATTAGCTTAACTCCAATTGCGGCAGTTCTGTTTGTTGACGTAGCCATGCAACCAGAAGTGCGCTCCATCGCTAAACAAAATAAAATGGATGTAGTGCGCGATACGTATTCCGCACAGAACCATTATTTTCTAAATAAAATTGCACTTTTTGCAAGGGTTGTTCAGGCGTGAGTCTATTCATGATGAATTGCCAAACCAAACTGGGTATTCCCAGTTTGGTTTGGCAATTCATCATGAATATCAATGTCAAGTGATTTATTAATCACTTGACAGCTGTTAAATCGGTCGCCATCTTGAACAGTAATGCCAACTTAAAGTTATATACCTCGAAAAAAAAACCCGTACCTAAAAACTATCTATGTAGCCAAAGCGCTTACCTAATTTCTAAGAGCATCTTTATGCCAAAGCCTGGATATTCACCTGACCACTGCATGGTGACTACTGATCAACGATCCTGTTCCACATACCTGGAAGTTGCAGTGCTTCTGCCACCTTTCAAAATTCAAACTAAGAACCATAACAACACCTGAATCAATAGTCTAAAACAGACAATAGTTCCTAATAGCAAAATATTGGCAAATCGCCCAATCCACCGTCCTCAATCTCCCCAACCCCAATTCATCTCACTTTCCTTAATCCCCCTAGAGGTTATTGATTGTTGTTCGAGAGACTGTAACGGACCAGTTAAATAACAGTATATTCTCCGAGCAACCCTTCGGCTAAATAGGCAAATCAGCCCCATTAGACGGGGAAGGCACCCCAGACGACGAACGCACCTACTTCAAAGCGGTCTGACGGCTTCCGGATTCGCAGTGTGCATTGGCCGCGCGACTCTGGCCTCTGCTTATAATTAATCTCCGAGAACGGAGGACAGACATGGCCAGCCTTAATTACGTATCAACGTTGGTGTGTAATCATCGAGTAATTGGTCTATTTCCAACCGATTGGGCAAATCGCAAACAACAATCGTCCAACGAGACGGCTTCAAGTGGCCTGTCAGTTGTAACCGACGAACGTCATTCGCACGTCACTGTTATGTCAGGGAAAAAAATGGTTGGTCGATATTCGAGTGTGATGGCTATGACTGTTGGTCTGGTTTTGTTAGCTCGTTATGGTTATTGGAGCTAGTCGGCGTATTCCAGATTATTTTAGCATTTTCGGTTAACCGTTTTTTTTTTTTTTGGAAAGGGTATAACTATGTATAGCATGCGTCAACAATAGCTCTGACATTAGAAAAATCTTGGTGGAGGAACTGAAGGATCAGGAAGATTGGAATTGTCCTCACCATGCCATGATAGAAAGAAAAACGTGGCTTTTTACCGAGACTTTTGTTGATAACTACCATTCTGTGATGCTGCAGATCCATAAGGTTTATTGTCATCTGCGAGTGTTGAAAGTGTAAGGGCTTGTATTAAAATTCAAGAAATTTTTAAAGTAAAGTGTGAAGTCTTCTATCAAGCAGTCTCAATTGTGTTATCCAAGTAAACATGTTTATGTTTCCCTGTTTTCTAACAATACAATGAGGAATACTCTAGCTCCAAGATGCAGCCAAGATCAAAGTTATCTACAAATAATCTCAGAGGAACTGGGAATGGTATGTTGATAGTTGTCAAGCGATCCTTCAGTAAATTACCAGTACAGTGAATTTGATGAAGCTGACTTTCATCTTTCAGAGAGTGTTGATGAGTCAACAGACAACCCTCAAAAGCTTCAGTTAAAGTCTTCCTTCAACCCAAATTGTGGAGAATATTTTGTCTCCAAAATATTCGGTAGAGCCAAATGATTGAAGGAGTTTCTGTTTCCAAGCAAGATGTTGGCGAAGTACGCACAGCCTGCCATGCGATATTCTCCAGGAGATGAATCCTGGTCAGCTACCCAATCTCACTGGGCAAAACAGCTCCAGTAGACACCACACAATTCAATGCTCACAACTAAGATTTTCATCTGTGGGGTAACATCAAAGCTGAGGTTGGAAATCAACGTCCAAACATCCATGACAATTTCAAAATTGCAATTGGAGATCGCATGTGGAATCTCTCGAGAAGTCAGTCAAAACTTCTACGAAAAGACCAATTAGTGTTCTTCTCGCTAGAGCCATCATCTTATTGATGCAATTTCCGAAATCAATCTCAACAAATATTGAATCATTAGAAGTTTCTTGTATATTTAGATTTTTAAGATCAATATTTAAGGCAGCTTCATACACCACGACCTTAATATGGTCAATTGTGCTACCTATCAGAGATGTTCTCGCCATCAGTCGTCGTAGTATACAGCTCACTTTCCAGTTCTAGAGATCTAATGAACTCCAGGATCACGGAGATGGCTTCCTTACTTCTACAATTCTCTTGTCCAAAGCATTTTTTGCGTTGGCTAGTGATGGCAAGGAATTCTGTCACTAGGTGGTCCGGAATTCCTTCTTCCTCCCCGCTGGATCTGTTCTTGAGTCTGGTAGACACATTCCCATGAGGTGCTGCTTAAAGCGGCAATACCTTGTAAGGAATCCAATGAGGAGATGTAGCATATTCTTGCTTTTCTCCAGATACTTCTCAGATCTTGCATTATCAAAGTTTCTAGGAAACTATTCAGAATGATCCAACGCAGTAAAAGTGTTTTTCTTTTGGTTTCTGACATATTCATAATTTGATATAGCCACGGCGGACCTTGTGGATAGCTTTCGTAGTATGGGTTCAGCCGAGAATTCGAATTAAACCGTTTTTTAGTTAAGAATGAAGTTTCAACTTCTACGTCTGACTCTTCAATGCCACTGAGTGTCTAATTGCTATCTGCAAAACACTAAAGTTCATCTCATTACCATAAAAGGCTACAAACTCATTGAAACAATGAATTTCTGAGGGTGTCCAGATAAAACGCAAATTTTTTCCCAAATTCGGTTATATCACCTAAAGGTGCTCACACACGTTCGGACCAAACCAGTCCTGCAAAATCCCCGAAATAGCACCACCCTTTTCATTACCCCCTCTCACCTCCCGGCCAATTCCCCAGCCTCCTACCACCCCAAGCACCGCGATAATACCTACAAACAACGAAATATGTGAGGAATCGGCTCTGCCGTATCTCACGGGAACCCCCCGTATAGGATGAATAATTCAGAGGGTACGTCCTCCGGCAGGTCGGATCGTGTCCGATGCGCGGAGATTTATGCCCTTATCAATTAGTTAGTGGCATGACTTTTTGTTTCCGGCTAATTGAAAGCAGCGTGTCGCACGGTCGACCGCTCGCTAGGTGTTTATTAGCGTTCAATTATAAATACAATCAGATTTAAAGCGACGATAGCCGGTATGTGCGAAATTCCATTTGCGCCGACCGGGCGTTTCCGAGGCTGGAATGTTGATTGCCGGTGTTGGGCAGGTGAATGAAGCGTTCGATCCGGGGGTGAAAATGCGAGGTTTGGTTATTTTGTGTTCGAGAAGGGTGCGGTAGATGTCGCGTCGATCTGGATGAGTCTGAATGCATAAACAATAGGCGAGGAGGTGTTAAGACCTCAGAAGTTGGTGTTAACATTCCATAAGTTGGTGTTAAGACCTCAAAAGTTGATGTTAAGAACTCAAAAGTTGGTGTTGAGACCTCAAAAGTTGGTGTTTAGACCTCAAAAGTTGATGTTAAGACCTCAAAAGTTGGTGTAAAGACTTCAAAGGATGACGCTCATATCAACTCGAACCTCAACCTCAAGGTCTTTGAGCTCCTCATCAGAGCTATTCTCATCACTCCGGAGTTCTAATGAACTCCAGGCTTCAATCAGATCACGTTTTCACTTCTACAAGTTTCTCTTCTGAAATGTTGGTTCAAAATGGCCAGATACCTAAACAAATGGTTGAAAAGTGCTCAAGTACTTAAAAGTTGACACACACGTAAGAGCAATTCCAATGTCTTTATGATCCCGACCAAGTTGTCGCCTCTCAAAATATTACAGCTTGTCTTTCAGTTTCAGAGTTCTTAGATCTCAAGTATTTGGGATGTCTTCAAGGAGATACATTTCTACAAGTTTCTCGTGTGAAACATTTCTTTCGTTAACTTGCAATGATAAGGCATTCTTGGTTAAGTGATCAGAACTTTCTGTCTCCTATCCACAGAATATGCACTGGTCAAGAGTTAAACCTTTTTGTATCAGATGCTTCCTGAGGCAGCAATGATCTGTAAGAGAGCCAATAGATGAAGAAGCCACTTCTAACTAACATCCCAACATAATTGAATATCAGATTATTGAAATTCCAAAACAAGATTCTCGAAGCGTCAACATCATTTTCGTCTTTGTGCTCCAACCCATTGCTGTTTTCACCACTTAACTATCACAGGTCATCTTCCAGTTCAAGAGTTCCAATGAACTTCGGTTTCTGGAATGGCATCAAGAAGGTTTGGTCCTCACTCATACATGTTTCTAGAGACTTTTCTGCTTTTGGCTTGCAATGTTGAGGCTCTTTGTGACTAGGTGATCCAGAGTTTCCTCCTAATACAATCTGCACTTGTTGCTCTCTATTGAAATCCTGCTTCCTGAGATGGCAATGCTCTGTGAGCAAGCCATTATGGGGATGTTGTTGCTTCTCTCTGACATCCAAATACTTTCAAATCGTATTATTGAAATTCCAAAGGAACTGGATGAAGTGATCAACATATCTCCTTCTTGTTTATTCCCAACAAAAGGTTGTGAGGTCCTTGAAGGTTAACATACACTGACGCAGCACCTGTTCCCAACAGAAGGTTGGAAAGTTCTCAAGTCCTCAATGGTTGACACTTACTAACGACACACGTTGCCAAAAAAAGATTTTTCGAGGCGTTGCTTTCGCCCCTTTGTCGATTGATTTTGGGGAATGTAACCACAGTGTACCGCCACCTCAAGGTAACTGCGATCCCTATCAGAGCTATTATCAGCACTAAACCTTCAAACTCAAGCCTCTGAGATGGCATCAGGAAGGTTACGTCTCTCACTTAACAGCTTCTCATCTGAAGCATTCTCTACGTTTTCTTGCTATATCAGGAGGTACTTCCTCCTTCCCTAGAATCTGCACTCATCACTTTCATCAAACCTCTTTTCATCAGATGCAGAACCAGTGAAGAGGTGTAACTACTCCTTAATACTTCTGAATCATGGATTATTAATTCATTCATCATGGTTTCTATTCTTGCATCCCCAATCCCACTTCAAATTCGAGAAATGAGGAAAAGAATGAGAGAAAGACGTTGGACCCACTTGCGAAAGATAAAGATAATTTGAATCAACATAAACCGACAAGAGTTTTGGTTCTCAGGATAGGAGTTGCAGTAGTAGTTGCAGATCAGCTTTCAAACCCTCCCGAATTCACCTTTTCAATCATCAAAATCGCTCAATTTCCCCCCACGTCTCTCTTATTTCCCTCCCCAAAGCGGTAATCTCGCCGTTTCATTGAATACGCGAATTGAACTCGGTCTTTGTAGAAGCGACAACGCCCATTCACTTCCTGGATGATGAAAAATGAAGCGTATGTGTCTGGCTGTTTGAAGAGGGTCTCTCTGATTTGACAAGGACGGATTGTCTCTAGATAAGAACTGCTTTCTATCCTCGCACGTCATGGCGAAGGTGTAAATAATAGAGTTTACCCTGGGCCACTTCGGGAATTCATATTGGGATGATTTATTCCATACCTGCATCAGGAAGGACACCTGGGATGATTGATTAGTATTTTGTTATCATGGTTCGAAACTGTTGTTCGTCGATAGGTGGCGCTGATAGGAAAATGCTGCTGGTTGGTAATTTTGAATCTGGTCTGGAGTATTTGCGCGCATGTTCAAATTTTCTTTAAATTTTTTTTCCACAAGATTCCGTTCCAAAATTCCTGCCCTAAAAGTAGTAAATTTCTACAATTTTCTGAAAAATGACTCGTTTTCCTGTGATGAAACCAACACATCACGAATAGCTTTTTTCTTGGATCTCTTTTTATCTTGGCATGTCTTGTCTTGTCCCTCTCTACAAATAACGGGTGTTTCTTTTCAAGGTATATAACTTTAAGTTGGTAATACTGTTCAAGATGCCGACCGATTTAACAACTGTCACGTGATTTATTCTCAGTTTGGTTTGGCAATTCATCATGAATAGACCCACGCCTGAACAACGCTTGCAAATAGTGCAAAATGATATTGCCGTTGTTCCCGATTTTCATAAGCGAATTTTGTTTAGCGATGAAGCGCACTTCTGATTGAATGACTACGTCAACAAACAAAACTGCCGCATTTGGAGTGAAGCTAATTCTCAAGTGTATGTCGAAACACCGTTACATCCAGAAAAACTGACTGTTTGGCGCGCTTTATGGGCTGGTGAAATCATTGGTCCGATGATGGCAAGAACGTTACAGTCAATGGTGATCGGTATAGAGCCATGATTACTAACTTTTTCATTCCTGAATTGAACAACCATGATGTCCAGGAGCTGTGGTTCAAACAAGACGGCGCAACATGTCACACAGCTCGTGCCACAATCGATTAATTGAAAGACACGTTTGGTGACCGCCTAATTTTATGATTTGGACCTGTGAATCGGCCTCCAAGATCTTGTGATTTAACACCGTTTGACTACTTTGTGTGCGCATATGTAAAGTCATTGGTCTATGCGGATAAGCCAAAAACCCTTGACCATTTGAAAGACAACATTCGCCGTGTTATTGCCGATATGCGGCCACAATAGTTGGAAAAAGTCATCGAAAATTGGACGTCCAGATTGGACTACATCCGAGCCAGCCGTGGCGGTCATATGCTAGAAATCATATTGAAAATTTAATGCAACAAGATTATCTTGCGGATAAATAAAATTCATGTCAATGTTTCATTGCAATTTAAAGTTCCATAGCTCTTCACCCTTCACCTCAAAAAATTTAAAAACAATTTTTTTTCCTAAAGGCATTCAGTGATTTGAATGGTAACCAAATCATTAAACTCAATGACTAAACTGCATACGGTAGTTGAATTGAATTGAACTTATCCCAAGAGCTTCAAGATACCCAGAATTCGAAACCTCATCTGAAAATCTGTAGCTTACAGATATGGAGGTAAATATAGCGCTCTGTATTCTGGAAAAGCTAACCCGAACCACTCTTCCATGTTAATACACCAGATTCGGAAGAAGCCTACCCGTATCTTGAGTATGTTGACTCAATTCCGGTGCAGTGATGTCCCGTTGAATATTCCGCCATTAATACAGTAAACAATATTCCCTTGGAAACGTATTAGCATTAGGAAATTAGCCATGCATATAGCCGACATCCATCTTGGACTTCGAGATACAGACGTAATTGAAACTGGATTATCCGCCAGATTTACCTCAGGATGTCTGGGGCGTTCATATTTATGAGCCACGATAACAAAGCAGACACGTCCCTGTGTGATGTAAACAGCATCAGACATTCAGCGATAAGTTCTCGGGCTTAGGAATAAGATGCGAATGTGTGCCGTGTACTTTTCCTTGGGAAACATCCCTGTGAAATAGAATTTAGACGCAGGGAGGGTTCAACTCCCTGAGGACTGGAGGTGTTGAGCGATCCCGGTGTATTTTTCCTCCTTCTTATGGCTCGTTTTCCGCGATTTGATTTTGGAAATTGGATTCCAGGTGTTTCTAGTTGATTTAAGGGTTTTACTCTGTTGGGAAAGATAACATATAATGTATTAGGTATTGTGATCTTTCAGAAGCGCATTTCAATCTACATTTATGGATATTACATTATTATTGCCAAATGGTAAGCACATATCAAAAACTCTTCAATGTCCATCACACCATATAGCATCTCTATCTAGGACTTTGCTGAAGGCATAATGGGTATCAAGGTGCTGGACTTGAAATCTTCTGCTGACTTCAAGAAGAACATCAGTTCAGCAATGACAACTGAGGAGAAATATATCCAATAGACGGATTGGGCAAGAGAAAATGTCCATAGAATCCTTTCTACTCAAAAAGCTCTTTCATATCTCATAAACTGAATTTAAAATTGAAGTTTAACTCATGGAGTACTTGAATCCTTCTGCTGGCTTCAAGAAAGTAATCAGTTCAGCAATGACAACTGAGGAGAAATATATCCAATAGAAGGATTGGGCAAGAAAAAATGTCCATAGAATCCTTTCTACTAAAAAAGCTCTTGCATATGCCATAAACTGAATTTCAAATTTAAGTTTAGCTCATGGAGTACTTGAATCCTTCTGCTGGCTTCAAGAAGGACAGCAGTTCAGCAATGACAACTGAGGAGAAATATATCCAATAGAAGGATTGGGCAAAAGAAAATGTCCATAGAATCCTTTCTACTCAAAAAGCTCTTGCATATGCCATAAACTGAATTTCAAATTGAAGTTTAGCTCATGGATAATGTGAATAATGTACAAATGTCAGAATTGGCAAGCTTAAAAAGCTTAAATGCTCACGATCGATGAGGTTCCCATAGATGTTGTCAGATTTGTCAATATGGTAAACTAGAAGATTTTCTTAGAAATTGTTGAACAGGGTTGAGAACAGAGTACCATACTGCTTGCAGTTCTGAGAAGTTGCTTCTTAGCGAATCGAACCCTACATTTGATCAAATCTAATCTGATTTTCTACTTTTGAAGACTGCTTTCCACAAGAATTAAATTCCTGTAAGTCCTTATTCATATCTACATCATAACATAAATCCAAGTTTCTTAATTTTCACCGTTTCAATATTTATCGATGAAGGATTTTGATCATTCGATCGTGAAATCCTCGAATGGAGCACATAATCTCAAAGCATCCTTATACGCTTAAGGATTGATCGAATAAAAAGGGAGAGTTCATCACATATAAATCTCCATAAACACCACGAGGAAGTAACGCATCAGCTAGGAACAGGTGGATGATCATATTTCAATTATGAATCTCTCACTGGCTCAGGGTTATTCGAAGAGACCATCAATCTAAATTGCCGAGGCTGCAGACACTCCATGATGGATAGATTATGATATTCTCCACTGAATTATGTATTTGGAGGAAACGAACCGAGGAGTCCTTCTGGGATAGCTGGGAATAAAAACAGAAATTGGGAGAGCGATCAACGATTAGCTGGATTTGATGGAAGAGTTGGTGCGGAATTATTCGAGATCATGAGGGAGAAATCGAACGATATTTTCATAAAAACGTTCATCTTGTCTTTACGGAACATTTTCGTGCTTGAAATAACCACAGAGCTGTTCAATATGATTTCTTCAACTGTATTCAATCTTTGATATTAACATTGACCATCTCAAGTACCAAAGAGTTTTCCAATAAAAGGTTTCATTTTGAGTATCCTGCTATCTGGGCATCTGTCATTTTTGAAGCTGTCGTCTTTTGATGTTTGACAAGTAAACACTACGCCATTACTAAAAATGGAAAGAAACACGCTTCAAAAATTCACTGAAAATGTTCAAATACACTACAAAAATGTTGCATTCATAGTTTTGAAGACTCTCGGCCAGCAATAGAGGAACTGGAGAGAAAATTTGAGCTGTTGGAACAAGTTAGTGATGGGAAGAATCGAATCCGTGTGTTTCGCTCAAGAACAACTGTAGCACGTCATGTTGGCGAAAATTCAGGTTTGTCAATTACTCGTAGATCCCAATTTTGCATAAAAAAGTTCAGATTACACAAAAAGTCAAACTCATCGATCACCAGCAACGTCGTATCTTCGCTGATTGGGTCCTTGAAATGCATAAAAATGATCATGACTTTCATCGAAATATCATATTTAGTGTTGAGGCCCATTTTCACCTCGGAGGTTAGGTTGATAAGCTGCATTTTTGCATTTTGGGTTCAAAATAATGATTACTCATTGGTATCTTCAACGTGTCACTGGTGGAGGTTTTGAACTGGTGGTGTGATTGGACCTCGTGATGACTTAGAAAATGAGGCTAGTGCAACGGTTAATGAATTGCGCTACCGAACTATAATTTATGTTTTTTATGGTCGGAAATGGAAGATATTGTTTTGAATGACATTTATTTTCATCGAGACGGCGCTACGTACCACACAAGCAACGAAACAATGACAATTTCATTGGAAAAGTTTCCTGGTTATGTCATCTCTTGTAGAAATGATCGCAATTGGCCACAGAGATTTTGTAATTCAACACATAATTGAGATGCGATTGAAAAATCTTTGAATAGTCGAAGTGATATAAAACTAAAACTACAATTTTTTTTGTGGAAAAAATCAGTGAGCTTATTCTGAACTGCCATTGGAAGGTTTTTCCAAAAAATTGAGAGATTCCATCGAGCGATTTCTGCACAGAGTCAAAATAAATCTGCACCGAAGAGGGAGAAAGGTAGGGTCCGGCCTTAAGAGGGATTACCGAGCAAGTGGCTTTCTGCGTATCAGTCAAATTTTAGTACCCATTCATTTCCCCTCTGGCGCTCCTGCGATGACCAAACTTTGTACGGTGTAAGAAGTTGTGCAGGGTGGGCAAATTTCGATGTTTTAGCACTACAACTTTTGAACCAGAGGAGACAAAATCTGATACCCTATTCTCGGTCTCTTTTTCTGAGAAACTAACAAGAGTAGTATTCATTTTTGGCTATATTCTTTTGTTTTCGAAAATTGGAAAAATGGCGATATCGAAAAACATTTATATCTCCGCCAGTACTGATGATAGAGCTCTGAAATTAAAACATTGTACAGGCACTTTTTTACGTAGAATCCAGTGGCGTGCTTGACTTTTCAAAAGGGTTTTTAATTACGAAGCTATGATCCAAAGTTATGTTTTTTCAAATAGGAACACTAGATTTCTGTGCCATTTTTTGAAAACTTAATTTTCCCTGATTTCAAAAATATATAACATTCTATGGTTTGTATCGAAATAAATAACAGAAAAAGGTCAAAACCTTTTTTTACTTAAGAGTCTCAATATTTCTATGGTTTCAACTGTTGATGAACACAGAAAAATTGAGTTTTCTATAACAAGAGCAGTGTCCTTCCATCAATTCACTTTATATTATTCATCTTTACGAAGCATATACGTAGAAGAGTAGAGGACAGCACGGTCAAATAATTTTTTCACAAAATTAAAGTCTCCTTTGTAGTTTGTTTCACTAATATTCCAAAAATATATCACTGCTTTTCTACACAAAATTAAAGACTCTTTTGTCGTTTGTTTCATGAATATTCGAAAAATATATCACTGCTTTTGTAGACTGAATATATCATCAAATTTTTGCAAAAAACGAAAAGTAAGCATCATTTTACAATATAAATTATGTTTAAAGGAAATTATGGGAAAAAATCATAAAAATTGGTGGTTGTAAGAGAAAAAATCTATAATTTCGTTTTGAACTGAGCAGTCACGTAGTGGTATTTCCTCTTAAGGGATTAATTAAATTCAATTTTATTCTATCACCGGGTCCTTCCCTTCAGCTAGATAAAATCCTTTCGAAGCATTTCGAAGTCTCAGCAAAAACTGCTTTTCGTTCTCATCGTCGCTCAGCCTGATTTGTGAGGTCACAAAGCGAATATTCCAACAAGACAACGTTACCAACACAAGAAAAATCACGTCATTCCACCTAAATTTCAGTCTGCGATGATTCATACCCCGAAAATTGACCCAGACGATTGAAAAACCGGTTTTTCGCATTCCCAAGTAACGAACCCCGAGAAACAAATCGTCGCAACCATATCCCCCCCTCCGGAAACAACGACCGACGCTGAAAAATCCGGGAATTCGACGCCCCGACATCAAAAAGTCGAAATGACCGTCGGGACGGCCGAGAGTGAAATATCACGTCTTCCCTTTCGACCGGACCCAAGCCGCCCCCCCACCTACCCACGGCGATGAATGCGACATTTCCTTCCGGCCTTCCAAACCGCCAAACATCAAAATGTCGAGCCGCAAATTGTCAAAGGCCATTTCCACGGGTCTTCCGCATCCGAAGTAATAATTCGCTTCATGGCTCGGACCCGCAGACACGTCTGGACGGCCTTGCATGACGTAACGATGCGTCCGTCGACGTCGTTATTAGTTCATCTCGTCTCGTTTCAGTATGTTCAAGCACTCTTGTTTCAGTTCGAAACAATGTTAGGGTTCTGTGAGGTCGTAAACGAAATTACTTTCTTTTTTTACTCCGGAAAAAGTACCTCCTCGAGCAGGATTCGAACCTGCAACCTCTGAATCACTAGTCCGACACTCTCATCAATCGAGCTAGTCGAACTAGTTATTCTGAGGTTACGGGTTCGATTCTCGCTCGAGGAGGTACTTTTTCCGGAGTCGAAAAAAAAATTGTCTGTCATGCCATTATGTATGTACATAATGGCATGACAGACAATTTTTTTTTTCGAAAATATATCGAGAAATGTTTCTCGATATATTTTCAGACGAAACATCATTATTTCATGATAACTTTCGATAGAAAACTGGGTTGATTTTAGGTCTTAATGTGTCACTGAAGTGAAGACAATAGTTTTTTTTTCCGATTGACAACAAATATTGGTTTTGGAGACACATAGCAATCAGCAAAGTATTACCATTCTTGCCTAAGCAGTAAACTAACTTCTTTCCATCCTAATCAGCAAAATGATTATTCTCAATGAGATTAAAACATTCGTCATTTTCTGATATCATTATTTTTTGCCATTTCCATGGGTCTTTCGTATCCGAGGTAATAATTCGATTCGCTGACACGTCTGGACGGGGCCTCATGACGTAACGATGCGTCCGTCGACGTCGTTATTAGTTCATCTCGTCTCGTTTTAGTATGTTCAAGCACTCTTGTTCCATTTCGAAAAATTGTTAGTGTTCTGTGATGTCGTAAACATAATAACTTTTTTTTTACTCCGGAAAAATTACCTCCTCGAGCGGGATTCGAACCTGCAACCTACGAATCACTAGTCCGACGCTCTCACCAATCGAACCAGTCGGATTAGTGATTCGGAGGTTAGGGGTTCGATTCTCGATTGAGGAGGTGCTTTTTCCGGAGTCAAAAAAAAAACTTGTCTGTCATGCCATTATATACATATATTTCTTGATATATCTTCAGACGAAAAATCATTATTTCATAATATCTTTCGATAGAAACCTGGATTCATTCAGGATATCAAGAAATGAAGACAATAGTTTTTGCGCGACTGTTCAACTCATTAAGGGTTAGGTATTGAAAATTTTAGTGAAAACGGAAAATATTCGAGTGAGTACGAAATTCGACTCATTGGGGATGGTTTATTCTAATATCGCTTACCGATTGTTCGTAGAGCTCACAGTTTATGAGAAATTTGAACACGAAATTTGAAAAAAAAACGTAAAAATTTAATTTCTACACAAAAACCGTAATATCTCCTCTAATATCGGTCATAGCCCCCTCGAACACAAACGTTTTTTATAGATCGAGATGTCATCTACAACGTATCGAGGTTTCAAGTCCGTATCTTGCCTCAAGGAGAATTAACAGTCTCGAGAATATTATCCTTTTTTTTTTTGAAAATTTTAGTGTTCAGCTTATATAGGGTGTTTTTTTTTTCGAGGTACATAACTTTAAGTTGGCATAACTGTTCAATATGGCGACCGATTCAACAGCTGTCAAGTGATTTATTCTCAGTTTGGTTTGGCAAGTCATCAGTGAAAGGTTAATCATTTACAATATGGATTGTTCATTTGTTGCTCAACGTATAAAAATTGTGGAAACCTTCTACAAAAATGATGATTCTGCAGTTAGTACGTTTCGAGCATTAAGGACAGATTATGGTCGACATAATCACCCATCTGAGCGTATAATTGGTAAGACAATGAAAAAATTCGAAGAGACTGGATGGAAAGGTTAGATGAAAGATTTCAAGGATGGAATTGCTGACCTCATTCAGGATCTCGAATGTTTGAACCAGAATTCAATAATCTCTTGCATGTTTGATGATCTCAATAATTGTCTGCCAGAATCTTAACTATTCCTAAGTTGTAAACTAGCAAAGCACAAATTCCACCCTGATTTTCGCAAATCTGAATATGCAAATAACGAAATCGTTAACCGGCGAAAATGGGGCTGTGATCCCACCAAAACACTTCCTCATTATCCTCAGCTCCTCAGGAATAAAGGCCGGTTTCTTAGAGCTCGTCGATAAATCGATACCAAGTGTCTCTTGAGAACTGATATAGTAGAGTCTTGTGGGTTGTTCCAGGAAGTTCGCCTAGATTAGGGATGAACGTCGTTGAAACTTATTTACCACCATTGGCATTTATTAATGGGGAAAAGGAGGCCGATGAGAAGGTGTAGAGTTTTGGAAATACTCCAGGTAATTTGCAAAGCCAGATTTCACGGTTTTCGATGAGACTTCGTCAAGTTTGATAACTAGGGTAAAAGTATGATTTATTCAATGTTTGATGAATACCTTTGTATATTATGAGAAAGATGGGAAGGTAGGCACAGGCGGAAAAGACGATTTTTCAATAGATGAAGCTTTTGCAATTGTGGTCTAGTGCTATCAAGGGTTTTTTGTATATGTAACTTTCAATACAATATACTTTTTCAATATCTAACCCTTCAATATAATGAAAAATTAGAAATTCCTACATAGAAAGTTTCTATCATTCTCCCGATGAGGTAGATCGTTAAAAAGGCTGCAGTTAACCGATTAGTCCATTATTTCAGGATATAAAGGGTGTTTTTTTTAGAGCTATAGAACTTTAAATTGCAATAAAACAACGATGGATTACTCGATTGACATGAATTTTATTTATCCGCAAGATAATCTTGTGGCATTACATTTTAAATATGATTTCTGGCATATGACCGCCATGGCCGGCTCGGATGTAGTCCAATCTGGACGTCCAATTTTCGATGACTTTTTCCAACATTTGTGGCCCTATATCGGCAATAACATGGCGAATGTTGTCTTCCACATGGTCAAGGGTTAATGGCTTATCCGCATAGACCAATTACTTTATATAGCTCCATAGAAAGTAGTCTAGCGGTGTTAAATCACAAGATCTTGAAGGCTAATTCACAGGTCCAAAACGTGAAATTAGGCGGAAACCAAACGTGTCAATAAATCGATTGTGGCACGAGCTGTGTGACATGTTGCGCCATCTTGTTGGAACCACAGCTCCTGGACATCATGGTTGTTCAATTCAGGAATGAAAAAGTTAGTAATCATGGCTCTATACCGATCACCATTGACTGTAACGTTCTGGTCATCATCGTTTTTGAAGAAGTACGGACCAATGAGTCCACCAGCCCATAAAGCGCACCAAACAGTCAGTTTTTCTGGATGTAACGGTGTTTCGACATACACTTGAGGATAAGCTCCACTCCAAATGTGTCAGTTTTGTTCGTTGACGTAGCCATTCAACCAGAAGTGCGCTTCATCGCTAAACAAAATGAAATGGCAAATATTGCGCCATACGTATTCCGCACAGAACCATTATTTTCGAAATAAAATTGCACTATTTGCAAGCGTTGTTCAGGCGTGAGTCTATTCATGATGAATTGCCAAACCAAACTGAGAATAAATCACTCAACAGCTGTTAAATCGGTCGTCATCTTTAACAGTAATGCCAACTTAGGCCCGGTGCACACATCCGACTTTTGCAGTTACGACACCGTTGCTGTGTCGTACTTGCGGCCTGTGGTACAAAGAATCAAATGGGAGCATCCACACTACCCGCCGTGCCGTTGCGACGTCGTAACTGCCATCATGCGGGCTGTGGTACAAAGAATCAAATGGGAGCATGCACACTAGCGTACGACAACGCAACGGTGTCGCAACTGCAAATGTCGGATGTGTGCACCGGGGCTTAAAGTTATATACCTCGAAAAAAAACACCCTATTTATCTCAAACAGATGAATCTACAAAACGCATTTCAAGGAAGTTGAAAACCCTGATAGCCAAGAGCTTTTACAACCATTGTTGGATTTGCGAATAGGTTTGACGATCTCCTCGAGAATGTTGAGCAGATAATTTAAGAGCAGATCAAACTGTCTGAAACTCCTGCATCTGATATTGCCAAACTCTATTTCAAATCCGATCATTCCATACATTACCCTTCGACCTTCACATCAAAATAGCTCCCTCATAGCTAAAATCCACCCTGGAGTCTTCCACTAAATCGCGCTTTGATATCTTCCTCAACATACATCTGCCCCGAATGTGTATCGAGTTGTTGAACAAACACAACATACGAATAAAGCTTTCTCGCGAGACCACAACATCCTCCGGATCTGCCTGTCCCAACAGTCGGCAAATATTTGTCCGGGCAATATTTGCAAGCGAAAATTGTCTACGGAAGTGTCCCCAAACTCCTAGGGGAACCAATTTCGGAAACGCGACACAATTCCTATTAAGCAATAAGTTGTTCCCGGTGAAAATGTGAGAGCCTCCGGCACCAAACTGTGTTTGTTTTGTTTTCAGACGTTCAACATGGACGCCCAAATAGGAGAATCATCGGCGTGCGCCACTGCGCTCATGTGCGGCGTCAAGACCAACTTCGAGACCGTTGGATTGGACGCCAGAGGGCGCTTCGAGAACTGCTTCTCCAGTTTTTCGTCGAGGGTCTCGTCGTTGATTGACTGGGCTCAGGAGTCAGGTGAGCTAGTCCGAACCTGTTTACACATAAAACCTCAACATAAAATTCTTCCATCGAATAGAAACTTGAAAATTTTATTCTACATAGGCAGTAGATGACCTGTTAGCCACTGTGGTCTGACTGTAAAAGAAATCAAGTTTTTTCCAAATTTGAATCTAAAAGAAAATTAATAGATACTAACACTTATAAGATAGCCTAAATGTCATATCATTATAACTTAAACATTAACACAGAATAAGATTCAATTTTTAAAATTCACAGTTCTCAACTTCATCACCCGCCCTAAGATGGATTTTCGTGAAACCTAGATGATCACAGTGCAGAACCAGTAGATTAGAATTTAAAATGAAATAGAGACTATAAAAGGAGTATAACTGGGAAATTTTAATGTCATAAGCTATGAATTTAAAGCAGGCACTCTGAACGAGTAAACAGAATATTCTGGATAGTTTATTACAGAACATCTCGAACACTAGGTTTTTTCTACATATTAATAGAATATAACGTTTTCTGCGTCGAAGAAATGTACATCCTGAAGCATCAGATAAAAATTTTAATATCAGAAGAATTATTGTTGAGGAGATGACACAATATCGGAAAATTCAGGAAGTGTGATGTCATTTCATATTATATCTAAAGGTTATCAGCCATATCATCCTGAAGACATTGACATTGCTATCGTTGAAACTGAAGCAAGTTCTATATGAAAAAGTCTTCAAGTTTGAAAATTCCATTCAGTGTTTGATAACTCTGCATACTTCTAGCTCTCAAATGATATGCATTCAACCGTCTTTCGAGAGTTTGATTAGAAATCAATTTTCCACTAGCTTGCCTAAAGATACTATCAATCACTTCCACTATGCATATGCCCTTTCATTGTTCCAGGGACTATCTAATAGCCCTTAGCATGACTTGTGGCTTTTTCTATTCCTCCTCTTCAGAGGAAGATGCGTACGCTACACATCTATTCTCCTCAAATCGTGGCTATGCGCTACTCATCATATACTGTGATGCATTGTGACTTGAAACAAACCTTTAGAATTCAGATGCACCAATTAGACTTAGTTATAACTGACAAGAATGTAAAATGTTTGTGGAAATAAAAAGATTCATTTCGATAACACCAGTAACATAGCAGAGAAAAGCTTTATGAAATAGCAAAACTTAATTCTTGTCAACATACATTCTCAATTATTTTCATGATGATCATCTTCATGATAGTAGGTACTAGAATTAAACAATCTCAGAAAATTAAAATTCCAACTGATTCGAAGAACTTCAATCGTAATTCATAACATTAGCTGGAAAGGAATATCCGTTATATTCCTTTCTTCATAAAGCGCCCACCGAAAATGTGCATTCTAACTTCGGAGAAATGAAATCTCAATCTGTCTGAGCCTGGGTACAAAAGATATATAAGCTGATTCCTTCAGGCACTGATGCGTATTTACTTGTATAAGCACAATTCCTGCAGAGCTCTAACGCTTCAGCTGTTTCGACATGTATCTCGAGTAGGATCCGGACTTCTTCGAATAAGTCTATTGTATGAAAAGAGGTTTTGAAAGATTTGGAAAAGACGCTCCAATACCTGGTACAGCTGGAGATAATTTTCTTGATATTTTTGTTCGTGGAATTTACGATATCGAATGTTGCCTAGAGAAAATTATTACTGAGGGGTTTTTTGTACAGGGTGGGCAAATAAGCGAGGTAATCGGCTATATCTCAGGATCCACTCATCGTAGAGACTTGCGGTGAAAATTTTTACCACTGAAATGTACAAGAAGACACACTGGAAATTGTTTTGAAGTTCATACCTCTATCGCAAGGGGGCGTAATAGCTATCGTCGAGTAGAAAAATGAATTTTACTCGAAAATGTTTCATATGAAGTTGAAGAAAAATTACAAATTTTGTAATCCTTGGAAAATTCTCTATCTTTTTGAGTTGTCACTTTTGATTTCACGACATCAAATAAGGGTAGGTGAAAGAGAGATATCTGACTGATTAAAATGCCTGTAACTTCAGTTTGGATCAACATTTTTGAGCAAATTAGATCTCGTCTGAGAGATAATATCTTGTTGATTAAGGACAAGATATACTCATGATGAATTTGTTTTTGCTGCTTTCCATAGGGGGCGCTAAGTCAGAAGTTTATTGTTTTGTTCATTTTAATTCGAAATTTCAAATGTAATGATAGGATTTTCTTAACATAAACAGAAATTCCAACAAATTTGCATTAAAAAACCTGCAGGTTACAAAGCGATAGTTTCAGGCGTTCTGAAGTTATGGCCGAAACAAGATATTCATCAACTGATGCACTTCGAAAAACCAAATTGTGTCTTTAAGTTCCGACAGAAACAGAAATCCCATCAAATTTGTATGAAAAACCCAAAAGGTCGCAAAGCGATAGCTTCAGGCGTTCTGGAGTTATGGAGTTGTGTCTTTAAGTTCTGACAGAAACAGAAATCCTATCAAATATTTATGAAAAACCCAAAAGGTCGCAAAGCGATAGCTTCAGGCGTTCTGGAGTTATGGCCGAAAAAAATGTTCTTCAACTGATGCACTGAAAAACTTCTTTCGGCCATAACTCCAGAACGCCTGAAGCTATTGCTTTGCGACCTTTTGGGTTTTTCATAAATATTTGATAGGATTTCTGTTTCTGTCAGAACTTAAAGACACAATTTGGTTTTTCGCAGTGCATCAGTTGATGAATATCTTCTTTCGGCCATAACTTCAGAACGCCTGAAACTATCGCTTTGCGACCTGCAGGTTTTTTTATGCAAATTTCTTGCAATTTCTGTTTCTGTTAAGAAAATCCTATCATTACATTTGAAATTTCGAAGTAAAATGAACAAAACAATAAACTTCTGATAGCGCCGCCTATCGAAGGCAGCAAAAACAAATTTATCATGAGTATAATTTTTCCTCAATCAACAAAATATTATCTTTCAGACGAGATCTAATTTGCTCAAAAATATTGAGCCAAACTGAAGTTACAGGCATTTCCATCTGTCAGATATCTCCCTTTCATCTACCCTTATTTGATGTCGTAAAATCAAAAGTGACAATTCAACAAGATAGAGAATTTTACAAGGATTAGAGTGATGATATTTTTTCTTCAACTTCATATGGAACAGAGCGCTTACCTCGCTTATTTGCCCACCCTGTACATATAATTTGCTAGGGATTGTTTAACTAGGAAATATATCAAAATACTGTTACACCAATGCCCTATTGTATGATCAGATGCAAACAATAACGAATGAGATATACTCATTTGGAAAAATAAAGCACGAAATTCAAAATAAATTTTTCCTTGCTTCTTATAAACTCATCACAAATGAGTCTTCAACATTTGACAATACCTTTCAACTCAGATAATAAAAAAAATAGTAATGAAAGAGTGAATATAACTAAACGCAAATATATCAAAAACTGTAGAGAAAATTTTTTGGAAAGCTCTTGCATCAATCTGAAAGCTAAGCCTTAGTTGATAGACCATTCTCAGTGAATATCCAATGAATACCATTCATCTCTTCCGATCGAATTCCGCCTACACCAAAAATCCCTCACAATATTCTGGGTGCTCCCACAATGGAACCGATTCTCCTCCGGGATCCCAAGCTGTCACCGGTATTGCAACCCTTCCATTCCGAAAATCCTCCCACCCTTTCTCCGAATACCGGAAGGAAACCCGTGTCCCCCTCAATGTTCTGTCCACAATATAGTCATCCCTCCTATCTATATGCCGTCCTACGTGTCCAAGGGAGAGAATAATGACTGCAATATTTCCTGCGTCTTGTCGTCCTGCCAAGCCAATATTTGAGTTAGGACAAAAGTGCCCTGTAACGGTCAACCAATTCCGTGTTTCGTTTTATAAGTTGGCGGCACTGTTTCCTTCCGGTCGGATGGGGTTTTCAAGGGGTGAAAGTTGCTTGAGGTAAGATGGGGGTTATTTTCGGATGGAAGAGAGAGTGATGATGCTGTTATCATCAGAAGGGCTTCTGCAGTACATATCATAATTCTGCTGAGTGACTTTGCAGTTGCTTGACATATTTGTAATGGGAAAATTTAAAATACGTTTACAAAAGGTGACAAGCTAGCTTCGAAGGGTAGGTTTTCGACCCTTATTATCCAGAGGAAAACTTGCTGAAAAAAGACGACAAGTAAATAGATTGCATGACCAAGTTCTTTCAAATTACCAAATATGAAGTAGATCATCTTTTAGGTCTGCTAAATATTTTGAACCAAGAAAAATTAACGAAAAGAAAACGGAAACTTCCCACTTAGCCCTGAATCTATCAGTAGTTTCACACCTGAATATTCTATTCCTACCCTAAACCTAGCTATCTTACCTCTACTAATTTCTATCTTTCCAACTCTCCTCATGCTATCGTAATCTCTCACACTTATTTCTTTTTCTCTTAGTTATAGAGTTCTAGTCCTAGTTATAGTTACATACAACAATTATGCTTTGTTTACACACAGCAAGTTCTTCTTGAGTAGTTCGTATATAACCCAAAATCTCTAGTTGACTTTTGCAATATAGTTAGAAACCGCCTGTTGAATTCCAAAATCTAACAGTTTCTTAGTGAGATTCCAACAAAGATGCATTAAATTGGGTTCCAAAATAGGTACAATATAAAAGACTCTAAAATGATAAGAAATCCTTATCGACTCTTCTTGTCTGAAAACTTTAACATACCCTTGATGTTATACAGGTCAAACTCAGGTGACACAAAATTGTCTTTCGAAGAGCTTATCGAGGTCTCCAAAATTCCAGACAACGATTACTTGAATATTTCTAGGTCCTAAATCCCCTCAGATTAGCAATGATGCTACAATAATGTTCTGCTTCATTCACTAAAGGAATAATGAAAAAAATTATAAGAATATGGAAAGGACAATCGGCAAAAAATTTCTATACAAAGCATAATATTGAAAGCCCTCGAACTCCGACGCAAACTTTGGAGAAAAAACTGTTGAACATTTAAGGATCGAGATTGTTGGTAGTCAGTTCATAAAGAGAATAAAATTTTATTTCTAACTTGACAGGGTTGAAGGATCCTGTATGGTACTACTTTGTTGGGTGATGAAAAACGAGATTTTAAAAGAAGAGAGTACTGAATACTCTAAGGCCGCCATGGCTATGGTTCCAGCACCATTTCCTTTCCATCCAATTTTCCATTATCAATTAGCGCATTCTACAGCTGTATGTCCTCGATTACTTCACGAATTACATCTTCAATGTATTAGTTAAACAGTTTTATAATCATTCTTCTTTATATCTAGAGAAGAATCATTCTTGCTTGAGGGTCTTAGATAAGAGCTGCCAATCCCGATCGCAATCTGTTTTTTAAAATTCAAAATACTCCTCGCCCAAAGCATGTACAAACATCGAACACCATACAACTTTCCAAACTCCAAAAACGTCGACCTTGTTCCGAAACAAATCACATCATAAATAAAACGTTCAAGAGTGTTCATCCACACAAACTGATCCCCACTCCCGGCAACAACCATTACTCATATTTTATCCTAAACATACCTCCCAACTTTATCTGATCTCCCAAACCGCGCCATCGAACTTGCAACCAGCCGGAACTGTCGATGTTCTATTTGCTAGACGCTGTTTTGCTTCGAAACATTTAGTCATAAGTTCCGCTGGAAGCTTGTTATTTCGGGATTACTGGAATGGAGCATGTAAATACTGATGAATAATCGATGAGCAGTTCCTGGATAGGAATGGAATTAAATCTAATTTGATTTGCAGATTTTTTCGTTAAGGGAATTCGCTCCTCGATATGCTCGGGGATTTACCGGGATTAGATCGGGTTTGATTTTTTCGCTACACTAGTCGATTAGACAAAATGGAAATGAAGGAACTTGTCGTTTATAATAATTCGAAAATGGATTCGGGACTTCCGTGTCCATGTGTTGAAGTTCAAATTCCAGGGTCAGGACCATTGAAATCCGGTGTCCAATTTGGACTGAGCCGACGTTTCGTCTATATATTTAGACTTTATTAGGGCAAATTGAAAATGGTTCGTTTGATTAGAAAGAATTTTGTAAATAATCATTTTGTTGAATGGATATAATCTAATAGTCCGGGAGCCAGGTGCAAATTTGGTTGATTCCAACTCTCTTCCACTCTCTGATTCAGTATCAGAGTCGCTGTCAGAGCTGTCATTGAAAATATATTTTTTTTTTTCATGTTTGAGGCACCAGTTGACTTATAATCCACCATGCTATAGCCAGCTGATTGTATTTTTTTGTCTAGATATTGGGTTAGCTACAATTTGACAAATTTTCAGTTGGGAGGAAATGACTGAATGTATTTTTTTTCTTCGTGTTTGGGGCGCTGCCGCCGCTCTCCCCCCCAGCAGAGTCGCAGCTGACGTTCACGAGGCTTTTTATTACTATAACCTGATGCATTCTACTTATTACCGTTTGAGAGGAACATACATACATATAATAACATACAAAACAAAATATAATAACATACAAAAAAATATAACGAAAAGAAATGGAGATAATAGCTTACTAACCTGAAATAAATCAAGAACAATGTTATATCTTCGGGATCTCTTAATTTACACTTCTAACAGCTGACCAAATATAACATGAGGTAGTTATAGGTTAGAATCTTAGACATAGAACATAGAAGTTACGAAGTTGTTTTCCCTAAAAATAACAGTTTTATTTTCACATATTTATCAATGTCAGAATAAACTGTTTCACCAAGAGAAATGAAGAAAATTCAAAGAATTATAGGGATTTTCAATAAGAGGTTCCATTTTGATATTAAAAAAAAAATGTGTATTTTGAGTATAATCAAATCATTTTCATGAAATATTTCAATTCGCACATTTACAAATTCACAAATTCCATCTTTAAGGTCTCGAATCAATTATGTAGCATTGGTATAGGCCTTATCTATCAATGGTGATCACCCTTTCGTTGGAAATAAACATTTTCCATAGCGATATCTTCCAATTCCGGACATAAAAAATCATAAATCATAGCTCGGTAGTGTAATCCATTCACCGTAATAATTTCATCAGTTCAATTTTCGAATAAATGAGGTCCAATCATACAACCAGCCCAAAACCTGCACCAAACAGTTCAGGGTTTAAATTCTTCACATCACTAACTTGTCCCAACAGCTCGAATCTTTTCACCAGTTTCACTATTGCCAACCGAGAAAATGCTTCATGACGAACCAAAATTGCTGTAGTTTTGGTAATTATGATTGCAGAATTTTTATCAATTTCATTGTGAATTTTAAAATTTTAGAACGTATCGTTCCATTTTTAGTAATGGGTAGATTTTAACTGTCAAAAACTAAAAGATCACAGCTTGAAGAATGACAGTTGCCCAAATTGCGGTTCATTCTTATTGCCTCTTATTGAAAAACCTGAAGAGTAGCAAGAAGCAACAACAATAGAACATCAATAAACGAAAGAGAAAAACATAACACTCTCACAGATGAAAGCGACAACTTACCTCAACGTCAATCAAATATTACGTAGCCAATACTCCGGAACAAAAAACCCAGCCACTTCATACATCAATCCATGCACATCAAGGGCATATATACAACCAATCCAGATTCTCGATAAAACGGGCCATAGGGAATCACAGAGTCGCATATGCAATCCTCTTTATCCCATAATAAGGCCATCAATAATGAACGCTCCATTAACTAAAAGCTCCAGTTGCCGGTTTGTGTCTTTGATCTTTTTGTTTACACAAATACGTCGTTGCAAGATTGAGCAGGAACTGAATTATTGAAACGTAGCATCTCGGACCACTTTGTATTTACGTGAGTGTTTTCATTTCACGGTGTAATTCTCTTGCGCTTGTAGCATTGGTGGAAGTTTGTTTGAGATCTGGAATTCCACTGGATTGAAGTCTAAGGCGAATATTCTCTATATTCAAACCATGGAAGATATATCAATTCAAAGTTTTCAAGACAGACTTTTCTTCTTCCAGTTTCCCAGTTACTTACATTATCTATAAATGGAACAATCTAGTTCATCAAAACCTATTATAGATTGAGTAAATTGTTTCACTTTTGGTTAAATTTGTCTGATAGTTCTCAATTCGTCATTATAAATGATGCTTTATCGCTCGTTTATACGGCTGAATTGGGAGTGCCTCAGGGTTCTAATTTGAGACCACTCCTTTTCAGTTTTTGTATCAATGATATCTGCAAATGTTTTCTTCGCATAAACTTCGAACTTTACGCGGATGACATTACAGCCTACGAACTATATTTCAAAATTACTTGCAAAGGTGAATACAGTTACTCTACCAAAGTGAGCATATAGTAGAGTACATATTTCAGAAAAGGTATGTTAGGGAACTCTACTACTAATTATATCAATGTGAACTAGACTTCACAGGACTTATAAAGCAAATTCATCTCTCTGAATACAGTTACTCTACCAAAATCAGCATATAGTAGAGTACATATTTCAGAGAAAGTATGCTACGGAACTCTACTACTAATTATATCAATGTAAACTAGACTTCACAGGGCTTCTAAAGAGAATTCATCTCTCTGCATGAAGCCAATCCCAAAATCTGTTTCTGCGGCCGTAATGCTCCATTTAGAGAATATTGAATTTAGGTTTTACGTTACCGTAGCAACCCATGTATTTCTTTGTCGATTTTTCCTGCCCGGAAGGTATACTAGTGAAAATTTGCCGACATAACGAGACCTCCTCAAATTATATAACGTTGGCAAATTCCACGTAAAAGGATCTAATTTGCGATTGTATTTTCGTTTTATCATTTTCGAACATAAGCCTGGAATCGTTCCTGAGAAAAAAAATTATCCCCTTCAAGTTCACATTTTTTTTTTAGGATTGTATAGGTACCGGAAGTTAATTGGGGAAATACGGCCGTTCTGTATAGAGGGATCTTCTTTGTGAGAGGAATTCTCTGACGTGGGTGAAAAATATCCTCGAGGTATCTAGTTAAGAAAAATTTGCTTCGAGTCGCACAATTGATGGAAAAATCAAATTGAGACTGAGAAGTTTATCTGTTGGTGACGTTATTCAGTAAAGGGTACAAACATATTCAATCATAGTCTGAGTTTATTTGGTGATATCGCTATGTACAGTTCGACTCTTAAGTTCAATTCACTATCTCCCAAACTGTATGAACATATCCCTAGAATTATGTTTAAATTTTTGAATTCTGGTGAGGAATTATTGTAGACATAAGCGAACGTGTATGGAGTCGAACTAGAGGTTCCTCAGGGTTCTATGTTGGGGCCTCTCCTTTTAGTTTAGTTCAATAATTCCCCTCACAAGAATTAAGTTGAAATAATGTTGACTGCCTCTGCTGGAGCCTTCAAAATGCACGTTTTGTAACTATCTGATTTGGAGTAAGCAATTGTAATGAGAAATGGTTTAAACGTTTGGTAAAATGTATTAACTTCGAGGAAGAGTATTTCAAATGACATTTATAGTTTGTTTTCCTAACCATTCCCAAGATCGAAAATGCAAATCTCTTGATTAACTAAAGGGTTAGAGCTATAGAACTTTAAATTGCAATAAAACAACGATGGATTATTCGATTGACATGAATTTTATTTATCCGCAAGATAATCTTGTGGCATTACATTTTGAATATCACATCTGGCATATGACTGCCACGGCTGGCTTGGATGTAGTCCAATCTGGACGTCCAATTTTCGATGACTTTTTCCAACATTTGTGGCCGTATATCGCCAATAACACGGCGAATGTTGTCTTCCAAATGGTCAAGGGTTTGTGGCTTATCCGCATAGAACAATGACTCCACATAGCCCCACAGAAAGTAGTCTAGCGGTGTTAAATCACAAGATCTTGGAGGCCAATTCACAGGTCCAAAACGTGAAATTAAGCGGTCACCAAACGTGTCTTTCAATAAATCGATTGTGGTACGAGCTGTGTGACATGTTTTGCCGTCTTGTTGGAACCACAGCTCCTGGACATAATGGTTGTTCAATTCAGGAATGAAAAAGTTAGTAATCATGGCTCTATACAGATCATCATTGACTGTAACGTTCTGGCCATCATCGTTTTTGAAGAAGTACGGGCCAATGATTTCACCAGCCCATAAAGCGCACCAAACAGACAGTTTTTCTGGATGTAACGATGTTTAAAAATACACTTGAGGATCAGCTTCACTCCAAATGCGGCAGTTTCGTTTGTTGACGTAGCCGTTCAACCAGAAGTGCGCTTCATCGCTAAACAAAATAAAATGGACGTAGTGCGCGATACGTATTCCGCACAGAACCATTATTTTCGAAATAAAATTGCACTATTTGCAAGCGTTGTTCAGGCGTGAGTCTATTCATAATGAGTTGCCAAACCAAACTGAGAATAAATCACTTAACAGCTGTTAAATCGGTTGCCATCTTGAACAGTAATGCCAACTTAAAGTTATATACCTCGAAAAAATACACCCGTTATTTTAAAAAACTTGGAACAATTCCTCTTTCATCGCGCTCTATCCATCTCAATCAACCTCCTCCCTAACTTTTTCGTCCTACCCTTCCTCTTCTCATTTCCTAGGCCAACTCCGATCCTCAGCATTCAAATAGATCCCATTGCCGGCAGATCAAAAAGGCCATATCCCGACTTTTAATTGCCTCCAGGTATTCATCTCGGCCAACTCAATTCTGGAGATATCGGAGGCCCTCATTAGAATATAAATATACCCGATTTTACAGCCGCCTATCGGTCCACATAATGAACCAGCGATTTTCAAATCAATCGGTGGAATATAGAGCCGAAAATTTAACGGTGCTTGGTTCTCTCCGAAGTCGAGGTCGGGTCTCGAACAATCCAGAATTAACATATTGGCCTGTGTGGGCCTGGCGAGGAAGTTATATAAAATTTTAATATAAATGGCATTCTGCACCGTGAAATATGGGGGGGAATACGGGCGTTAGCGGCATACTAAAATACAGGGGCGGGCGCAATTTGTATCGATTATGTAAATTGTATTTCTTAGGTAAATATTGGCCCG
The DNA here is from genome assembly GCF_914767665.1 of Harmonia axyridis. Classification (NCBI taxonomy): domain Eukaryota; kingdom Metazoa; phylum Arthropoda; class Insecta; order Coleoptera; family Coccinellidae; genus Harmonia; species Harmonia axyridis. The sequence continues at coordinate 4,976,657 of NC_059503.1, forward strand.
GCCGATGCTAATAGAAAGTTTATAGATTCAGCATTATATATCGCTTTGGGCAGATTGGATGGAGATCTCACTTTTCGGTAGGTTGTTTCGAGATGGGAGACCTCGGTTAATCGTTCTTTTTTGCTTCTGGGCATACTGAATGTTTGGAAGAAGCTTTGTGACAACTTTTGGAATTAAAAATTTTCTGCTCACTCAACGTTGTCCACAATTCTTTTAATTCTGAGCTGCAGCAGATGACATGGGTCCAGCTAATACTCAGTCAAACGCAAAAGATTAATTTATTTGTTCCTCTTACTACTGCAGTAGGTTAGATCATTTCAAAAAATTTTTTTTAAACGTTGACACGGTGTAATATATGAAGTATCTGGATCTTAGCAAGAACATACTACACCTCCTCACTGAATTCCTCACAGGGCATTGTCATCTGAGGAATCATAGGAATGGTCTAGTAGAAAATGACGAGTGTAGATTCTGTGGGGAAGAGGAAGAATCTCCAGATCACCTGGTGATGGAATGCTTCGCCATCACTAGCCAACGCGAAATCTGCTTCTACAAGAAACTTGTAGAAGTGATGAAGTAGCCTCCTTGATACTGAAGTTCACTAGAACTCTGGATTTGGAAGGCGAGCTGTAGATCACGTTATAGCAATATTAGCTCTGATGAGGCACAATGGACCATTCGTCTCAGTTTTTGTGTTGGTTTATAAATCAATTCTATATTAAGTCTCTCAACAAGTTATCGCCCTTTTTCTATTTTATCGTCACTTATGGTACGGATGGCGAATATGCCATTGGAACTTATTTCAGGAAGCCTATGTCCTTGTGGTTGACGTCTTGGTTCTATCGTTCGTTCGATGTCTCGCAATTTAGTACTGAAACCTTTCTATGGATTAGGCAAAAGTACCTACAGAAACAAAAGTTTCAGTAGAAGAAAAAACCGAAAGACACTCTAGTGAAATCTTCCTGAGTTGTATAATTCCAAACAGTCTCTTCGAAACTGCAAGATCTAAGATCTTAGCAAAAATATGCCGCACCTCCTCAAAGGTTTCCCGCCTCTATAGAATGAGTCAGCAGAAAATCACTAGTGAAGATTCTGGTGATGAAATGCTTCGTCATGCTAACCAACGGAAAAAAGCTTTGAACAACAGCCCTATAGAAGCGAGGAAGTAACCTCCTTGAGGCTATCATAGATACTGGAGGTAATTAAAACTACGGAACAACAAGGCAAGCTGTAGACTAAGACAACTAAAGGCGATGTCAGCTCTGATGGAAGGCACAATAGGCCATAAGGTTGCAGTACAATGAAATCCCTCTTACATCTAAATCTCAACACATTCAGAAGAACGAAAAAGCCGAAAGAAAAACACTCTGGTGGAATCTTCCTGGGTAGGATCATTCCAATAAGGTTCGTCGAAACTTTAATACTCCGAGATCTTAGAAGTATCTGGATATCTAGATATGCCTCCACACTGGATTCTTTACAAGGCGTTATCGCCTCAAGAAGCACCTCATGGGGATAAGTCTAGCAGAAAACGATGAATGCAAATTCTGTGGGGAAAAGAAAGAAACTCTGGATAACCTGGTGACGGAATGCCTCGCCATCGCAATATATGCTTTGGGCGAGAAATTTTCATACTGGATTCCATTAGAACTCTGAAACTGAAGATCTATATTCATTAGATAAAAAGGTTTGTCTCAAGAAATTCAATTTCCTGCTGGACGTATTTTGGCTCGAATAAACGTCGAGCTCTTTCTACAAGTGTCTTGATCACTCCTCGTTTTTGTTGTGGATGGTGGATAGAATTCCGTGTGAGTTGGGTTTTTGTAGATCCTGTATCTTAGTTCGCATTCTCAGTTTCTTGCTACTAAGTCTTCCAAAAACGAGCGCGATAATTATGATGAAGAAGATCCTAGTTGACGTTGAAATCTTACTTCCACTGCCTCAAAGGTTTCCCGCCTCTATAGAATGAGTCAGCAGAAAACCACTAGTGAAGATTCTGGTGATGAAATGCCTCGTCATGCTAACCAACGGAAAAAAGCTTTGAACAAGAGCCTTATAGAAGCGAGTAAGTAACCTCCTTGAGGCTATACTAGATACTGGAGTTGATTAAAACTACGGAACTACAAGGCAAGCTGTAGATTAAGAAGACTAAAGGCGAGGTCAGCTCTGATGGAAGGCCATGTTGTCCTTAAACGATGGTAACGAACTGATTATTAACTGTCACACTGATTTCACACACTCCATTGTCCACAACACCCAAAAATTGTAACCTTAAACTCCGTAAATTGTATTGACGTAGACAGAACACACTGTCCCATCCGTGATATCCTATCCGGACAACCAGCGTCCCTTTGTCGATTTAAAAAATGGGCGTATCAACGCCATAAATTCCCGCCACGTCATATGGTCATTGAATTTCAACGGTAACGTTGCCCATAAATCCCAGCCCTCCTGATTGCCGGCTTAATTCCGTCGTTTGTATGATAAAAACCGGGCAAGTCACAATCCGAATCCATTATCCTAGGGTATTTTCTAATGGGCGTCGTTATCCTCTCGTGCGAACCTCCTAACGAAACGTTTTTACGTGGTTTTTACGCGAAAAGGCCTTCGCGGTCTTCGTTCGTTTTTTTTCCTCCTTTTTCGTTCCCTTATTTATATTTTCGGTGGGCGTCGGTTTCGGTTTTTTGGGATTCGGCCTCTGAAAAACTAACGTTTCTCGTCTAGGGGCTTTACGGATCGGCCGAATTTATGCGTGCAGTGTTGTTGCATTAATCTTTCCGTTGTGACTGACGCGACCCAACCTTCTACTCACATTTTTTTTTATTCGGATTATTTTATATGAGGAAAACGTGAGGTCTTGGAGGAGACGTTATAGTGGGATTTAGATGAATGCATAAATGAATAATTGAGTTGTTCTTCCAAATATACAAGTGACGAAATATTCAGTTATGATTTCCGAGGTTTTTGAATGATATATAGATACAAAAAAGGTTCGATCCATTTGAAATCAAACAAAAATGAAATGGTGGTAAAATAAATAGCTTCAGGTACCATGTTTTCGTATACTGATAGAATCTAGAGCTTCTAGTTAACCTAAACAATTATAACGGGTACTTTTTCATCTGCATGAGAAGTTTCGATGGTTTATGGCTTGGCAGTTGAGAATGTCAAACTGTGTTGACATTTCTGTTCAGTATTCTTCCTCCTTTCTCAGTTATCCATCATCCACTTCCGAATGCTTGCCATCATTATTATTTGAACTGGGGTCGTTGTGGCTCGGTAAGCCCTACGAGAACTGTGACCATGTGGATCTTTTATTCTCTACCCCTACTCATTCATGTAAACCCATGTCCAGTGGGTTATCCTGTTATTCAACTCCCATTGCTAGACCGCTGCCTTATATTGATATTTTCTTAGCCCATAGAAATGCTCAGATACAGCAGGTGTTAACCTTGATGCACTTTTTGCAAGTTCATCGGCTTTGTCGTTTCCTTCAACACCACAGTGCCCTGGTTCCTTTAGTAGAGTCATTTTATCGCCTCTGTCTAGTTGCTTCATGGTGTTACGGCACTCCCAGGTCCCAGCCTGTCCCATATTCTTCCACATCTCTGGCTGACTCAGCCAGTTTCTACTTGCCATATCTAAAATATCGTCCACCCATCTCCATTGCAATGTTCTAAGTGTTCATCCTGTCTGGCTTAGTGACTAGGCCTTCTTTACTTTTTCACCGTTATTTCCTCCATGACATCCCTGATTTTGGTTCTCTTCCTGATTTCCGTATTTCTGATTTTGTCATTCAATGATAAGCTGAGCATGGCGCGTCCCATTGCCTTTCGTGTTAACCTTAGTTTATTGTAGTTGAGTAAGGTTTAGCGATCCATCATGAATCGTGATCTGGCATGGGAACACTTCCAAATTGTAAATATTTACCTTGAAAAATCAATTCATTCGCATAGTTCATAGTGCACTCAGTCCTTTTTATAGTCAGCTTAATCGGCCTAGTGAGGAAGCAATTCGTGCAGTTATCGATCGTTTTCGCATTAATTTTAGTCGAAATATATATGCCACAAACCATATTAAAAAAATATAAAGATCTAGAAGATTAAAATAATAGAAAAATAACTCGAACAATATTTCTGCCTTGTATTATAATTGAGACATCTCAAGGTCTCAAAAAAACAACCATTACAGAAGATATCAACAATGAGAATTAAAATAAAGGTCATCATACACTATCCGTCTTCTATCATATCATATACAACATAATATAATGACAATGATCTTCTCGATATCTGTACCATAACTTGCATGCCATAACCTCCAAAACCGAAATAACCTTAACACGAAAATTATTTTACAGGTAAATCGACGGGGATCGTGACGAACACCAGGATAACGCACGCCACACCGGCAGCCCTCTACGGCCATTCCCCCTCTCGGTACTGGGAGGACGATTCCAAGGTGCCCCCCGCGTCCCGCAAGTCCTGCAAGGACCTGGCCCGCCAACTCATCGAAAACGACCCAGGTCGTAACATAAACGTGAGTATCTTTTGCAGGGTTCCGGACCCATTGTTCAATCTGTGCAAGTTCGAGAGATTGTGTGCGGTTTTATTCGCACTTGTACGTCTCCTTTAGCACGCCGTTCTCGACGGGAGACTGGATACGTAGTTATAGGAGTTACTTGTGTGCAGTTTCGAGTGGTGTGTCTGAAGTGGAGATTTGGATAACCGGGTGATCGATCAGGATGTGGTGGGATGAGTGTTGTTGTTTCTGTTTCTTTTTGTGTTGAGTTTTGTAAGGGAAGTGATTTTTACTTGGATTGTGGATGTTTATTTTTTCTTTGTGTTTGGTTACTTGCGTGTTTGATATTATTAACTTATCAAAAAACAGTCATTTAAGATACCAAACCTGAATACTAATGAAGAGACAGAAATCCAACAGAAAGGTTAAATATTAAATGACTTTCGTAACGATTATCATCAATGGTGAACTCATAGTTACTTCACGTTGAACTGCTCTAATGCACAACACTAATTCGAAAGAATTGGGTTTTGTACTGATGTGGGAGAGTTTTCCAAACGAAATTCCATATGGTTTCTTCCTTCTTATTATATGTTGAATCAACGTCTACAGAATACAGTAACTGCATTCGGGTTCAGTCTGAAAGGATTTAACATCAAGCTTCTGCAGCAGTTTCTGTGATTTATTGGTGAATACTTTTGGTGATATAGCCTTTATTTCGAGTATCATTCTGCTCCTTAGAATTACATCATTTACAATTACATCATCAATTTTCCTTTTTTGTCCCTATTTGTCTATTTTCTTTGAGTTCATGGCCTCGTTTTGTTACTCATTCAATTTCTTTCAGACTAGATAGAAGAGTCTGTATACAGTAGAGATTCAAGGACGGTTCAATTACACTGCATCTATTGTGCTCCCATCAGAGCTGTTCTTATTATTAGTCTCCGTAGTCTACAGCTTGCCCTCCTGTTCCAGAGTTCCAATGAACTTCAGTATCTGGGATGACTTCAAGGGGGTTACATCCTCCCTTCTACAAGTCTACAAGTCTTCTACAAAGTATTATTAGCATGTCTAGCGGTATCAAGGCATTCCGTCACCTGGTGATTCGGGGTTTCTTCCTCCCATCCACAGAATCTGCACTCGTCGTTTTCTGCTAAACTCATTCTCTTGAGGTTCTTCCTGAGACGTCTATGCCCTGTCAGGAATCCTGTGATGAGATGTAGCATATTCTTGCTGAGATCCAGATACGTCTTAGATCTCACAGTGCTCATAAAAGTTCTAGGAAATTATTTGAAATGGTTCAACCCAAAAAGATGGAACTAATTCACAAACCAACACCAACATTGAGCCAAATCTTAAGAATGATCTCACTAATAGACATAACGTGTTATTTTCTTCTTCTTCTTCTTCCCCTTTTTTTAGGCTCACAGCCTATTTTTTCCAACTCAATCATGCGATTCGTTAGATGTTGAGATCCAGGAGTCTTTCCATCTTTTAGGTGGTCTACCTACGGGTCTCCTGGTTTCCGGGATCCCATCCCTTGCGATTCTCACTATTCCGTTGAGTGTTATTTTCGAAGGCAGAAATCATCTCAGATAACCTGAGTTACTCCGGGAGAATTAATATGGTAGCCATCAAAATATACAAACATTCGAATAACATCAATAAAAGAAAAGAAATACCAATAGTGCACACTGCAGGGTTACTACTAATAAATCTCAGAAAAACGAAATGAAAGTGCACGAGATTCATATCGGAGAAATTCAGCTTCAAGTTTCAATACATGAGCTAAAATCTCCTTACCGCGAGAGTAAGCGAAACTTCATGAAGAAAATCGACTAGACCACTGCCGAAAATCCAGGAATTTTCCAATATTGTAAAACAATGTACCCTTTCATTTAGTTGATATGGTCAATAACATATGTGGAAGACATTTCTAGACACACATCAAAAACGTTCTGCAAATTCTTTCACGTCAACTTATGCATCGTTAAAATCGTCCAATATATCCACGGCCTCCTAAGCTCAGACCATTTCATGTATTCCATCGAACAACAGATCGATGCAATCCGCCAAAATGAGCATCTCTCGGCATTTCTGTATACGGAATGCCCGCAAAACAATTATCCCATTGAAGATGGGACCTAATGGCACTTAGGCAATTGGAAATTCGAAACGGGATCACATGGTAGAGGATTCGTACTTGCAGAGTGGACATACTCAAAGCGGTTAATGAAATAACTTCAGAATAACGACCAATTCGAATAGTCGACCACTCTTCTTTATAAGCCTGATTCCGTTTGCAGATGGACAAAAGAAGTGGATCAACTTTGGCTCATTGACCTTAATTAGGATACTGTGTGCCTGCCTGAACACTGGAGGGTCAAGGGGTCACGTGTCACATGAAAGCTGCGAGACTCGATGTATTTATCGCTTCTGTTCCAGCTGGTAATCGATTCAATGATTCGTTTTGTCGGAGGGAGAAGAATTGTGTTTTTATTCTGTGGTGGTGCCGGAGGAACACCGAATATAGGTAATTTCATTCTGTCCTTTCATCAGACTGAGTAATTATGTAATCTTTTCTCAATGAAAAGGAAGAAGTAGAAATTAAATGACAACATGAAACTTTGAAATGAACTAGTGAATCATTCATAGTTGTTCTGTCGGAAATTCTCCTTTGGTCTATAGTCTATAGTTATTCAGGGTTTCTCAGTAACAGGTTTCATGTTGAATTGCTCGGTATCTGGGCAGTTGACACTTTTAAAGATTCCATTTTTAACATTTGACAAATGAAATCTGCCACATTACTACAAATGATAACGATTTAACAACAACCAACACGCAGTTTGTAGAACTAGAGCTCTTTGGGATTGTAGTAAAGCATCTTTTCGACCGACAATAGTTAAACTGATGGCGATTTGTATCCATTGTTGAATAATTTAACTTTAAAAACTGTAAGTAACGTGTGTTTTTTTTCGAGGTATATAACTTTAAGTTGGCATTACTGTTCAAGATGGCGACCGTTTTAGCAGCTGTCAAATGATTTACTCTCAGTTTGGTTTGGCAATTCATCATGAATAGACTCAAGCCTGAACAACGCTTGTAAATAGTGCAATTTCATTTCAAAAACAATGGTTCTGCGCGGAATACGTTTCCACACTACGTCTATTTTATTTTGTTTAGCGATGAAGCGCACTTCTAGTTGAATGGCTACGTCAACAAACAAATCTGCCGCATTTGGAGTGAAGCTAATCCTCAAGTGTATGTCGAAACACCGTTACATCCAGAAAAACTGACTGTTTGGTGCGCTTTATGGGCTGGTGGAATCATTGGTCCGTACTTCTTCAAAAACGATGATGGCCAGAACGTTACAGTTAATGGTGATCGGTATAGAGCCATGATTACTAACTTTTTCATTCCTGAATTGAACAACCATGATGTCCAGGAGCTGTGGTTCCAACAAGACGGCACAACATGTCACACAACTCGTGCCACAATCGATTTATTGAAAGACACGTTTGGTGACCGCCTAATTTCACGTTTTGGACCTGTGAATTGACCTCTAAGATCTTGTGATTTAACACCGCTAGACTACTTTCTGTGGGGCTATGTAAAGTCATTGGTCTATGCGGATAAGCCACAAACCCTTGACCATTTGGAAGACAGCATTCGCCGTGTTATGGCCGATATACGGCCACAAATGTTGGAAAAAGTCATCGAAAATTGGACGTCCAGATTGGACTACATCCGAGGCAGCCGTGGCGGTCATATGCCAGAAATCATATTCAAAATGTAATGCCACAAGATTATCTTACGGATAAATAAAATTCATGTCAATTGAATAATCCATCGTTGTTTTATTGCAATTTAAAGTTCTATAGCTCTAAAAAAAAACACCCTTTAGCTGGAACACAAAGTAAAATTGACCAAATGCAACAGCACCAAGAAACAAGGCTGTCAATGGTATCTCATATCAATTACTGTTTCCATCTTGAGTACTCACAATAGTGATAACTATCCAGGATATCGTTAAGTATGGTTCAAAAATGGAGAACAATCAGGGGTCTTAAGAATCAAAACTTAGCTTCAGAAAAACTTCTGCCTAGTGAACTTTCTGTATGGAATTACTTGGACTATAACATATCTAAAATTCAGCCAATTCGACAGCAGTCCACTTTCCCTAATAAAGTGCTCGGTACCCTTTCCCCAATTCGTATGAATTGATAGAGTCCTCTCAGACCACAGAGTCGATCTATTCGAATCTCAGGCCATTGTAGAACATCGAGCGCGGTTTCATAGTACCCATGGATTTAAATGGTAACCATGGATATAACCGCATGATATATCCCGTAATCGAAATGTTGAACGAATAGTTGTGTATAATGCGATAAACAGGAGTTCAACAATATTATCATCCTCATGCAATTGGATGCCTGTAGATGATTATGATGTAGAGGTTTAATTGCGATAAATTCCGGAACATCGAAAATAACCAATTTCCAGGTTCCAATTCCTAGTTCCCAGAAATCCTGTTTTATATAAAGGGTGGGGATGGTTTGATGCCAGTTTCAGAGGAACGTAACATGTCACATATGAGATTAATTTGCATTTAGGAATGCTACAGAATTTAATTATATGTTAATCATTTCCGCTACAGGAATAAAAAATATATAATATCCTATACAATTCACGAGCTGTTGGTGTTTTAGCAGTGTACTGAAGGTTTTTCATACAGATGAATGGACAGAATTTCTATCTACGAATAGCTGCTGAATCGCAACAAAATCGACCCATTTTTGAGGTGACTGGTGATGCAGAAAGAAGTCGCTTACGACAACGTTAAGTGAAAACGGTCGTGGTCAAAACGCGGTGAACTGGTGGAAACGGTGAAGAAGCTAGGATTGGTGGTCAGGAATGTTTTGATGTGTGTTTAGTGGGATTGGTAGGGAATTATCAACTATTACCAGCTCCCCTACTATACGATTAACTCGGAACTGTACAGTGCATCCCATTTTGGGTGAGACAGCCAGGTTTCTCGCTTGTGATTTAAGATAGAGTCTTGCGATTTTTACTTTCTGGTCCTACTTTTTCGTGAAACTCAAGTTGGTCTGATCAGATTTTGCATAACTGTTTCCGTTCAAGAGATACAGGGCGATTTTGGAAATTGATACTTTTCGGACCCCTCCTTTATCTCCGAAGTTATTAGAAATAATGCTGAGGTAAAAACTACGTCTGAATCAGAATTCTGCGTTGAATCCAGTGGCGTACTCAATTTTTTTTTTCGGGGTATGGTTTGGAAGATTCAACAGAAACCTATATTTTTTTAATGGAACACCCTGTATATCATTACTTCATTGATATCGTTATTTTTTTCTCTTCAAAATAATTTATTATACTATGTAGGTAGGATGTTCAGAAATGTTAAAAAAACACCAAAACATCAAATAATGATGATTTTTTGTTAATGGGTAATGGATTTTCCATATAAAAAAAGAATCAATAATAATTATAATAATTCATAGCGATGTCAGCTAGATGAGATTGGTTCTTCTCTCCAATGCCTACTTGATAAAACAATGCTCCCAAATGCATAGTACCATAATAATAACAAGGATGTTTGTATCATCAATGACCTACTACTTTTAAAAATCAAAAGTAATAATCCTCTTAATGAAACTTAGGAAATTCATGACCCATTAACAATAAATCATCATTATTTCATGTTTAAGTGTTTTTTTTAACATTTCTGAACATCCTACTTACATGGTATCATACATCATTCTGAAGAGAAAAAAATAACGAATTCAACGAAGTAATGATATACAGGGTGTTCCATTGAAAATATATAAGTTTGTGTTAAATCTTCAAAACCATACCCCGAAAAAAGAAATTGAGTACGCCACTGGATTCTACGCAGAATTCTGATTCAGACTTAGTTTTCAGCTCAGTATTATTTCTAATAACTTCGGAGATAAAGGAAGAGTCCGAAAAGTATCAATTTCCAAAATCACCCTGTATCTCTTGAACGGAAACAGTTATGCAAAATCTGATTAGACCAACTTGAGTTTCACGAAAAAGTAGGACAGGAACGTGAAAACCGCAAGGCTCTTTATTGAATAACAAGCGAGAAACCTGGCTGTCTCACTCAAAATGGGATGCACTGTACAGTCAACAATTTGACCTTCTGAAGGGAGCAAGCGGCTAGCTTTGGCCAAGAGGAGAGGAATTGTGTCCTAGCAGGACAACGCCAGGCCACACACATCGAAAATGACTCGTCAGAAGCTCCGAGAGATTAATTGGAAGGTTCTTATGCATCCACCTTATAGACCCAACTCGGCACCAAGTGTTTATTATCTGTTTCTGTCCAAACCGAACAATTTTGCAGTTGAAAAATTCGCTTCAACCGAAGCTTGTGAAAATCGGCTGCCTCAATTTGCCAATATGGCCCAAAAAAAAGTAATTTCAAAACCCAAATAGCCAAAATGAAGCTGACGGAATTCAAGGTCTACTCATTCCTCTAATGAGCTGATGGAAGAAGAAAAACTATTTCCGAATCCTCAAAGCAGGAACGTTATGGCGTGGAAATTTCTGCTGGAAATCTGGGTGTTTGCATTTTCCATAGAGAAGCGGGGGTAATTCCCATATTTTTCACTGATGAATGAGTCATAAGGTCAAATCTTTCCACGAGGTTTATTTTTCCCCGTCTGTGACGCATAAATAAGGAAGTTATTCAGTCAGTTGAACTTATTTATGATCTGGAAACATGGAGGGATAGGGAATGAAAATAAACAATTCATCATTTGGGAGAGTCGTAAAAATTCTTGGAACGGAATTCCTCGTTTAACCTTGGCCCAACTTTGATTCAACAATTTTTTTTATCACACTTTGTTGACAATTCAAAACATGTGTGAGGATGTATTTTTTGAATTCGCTGTTTACGTTGAACATATGCGCATTTTCTCGTTAATTCGTACAATTGAATTCAATTTTGAATTTTTGAAACTCGAGAAAGGTTGAAGGGATTCTTATGATCTACTACTAACTTTTTCATTCCTGAATTGAACAACCATGATGTCCAGGAGCTGTGGTTCCAACAAGACGGCGCAACAACAAAATGTAATGCTACAAGATTATTTTGCGGATAAATAAAATTCATATTAATCGAATAATCCATCGTTGTTTTATTGCAATTTAAAGTTCAATAGCTCTAAAAAAAAACACCCTTTATAAGAATAGGAATGAGACAAATTGAAATGCTTGTATTGGCAACATTGTTCATTATTTTTCGACATTTATTATGGCATTTGTGTTCAGTAGATCATGACACTTAATCAGGCACGCTACAACAACATTGAGAAATAGTTGAATTGTTCCATCCAGTGCTCATTTATGAATACCAAGAGAAAGCTAAGAAGAATTCTCGAACCAAATTATTCAGTTAGTCGACTCACTATTCGTCGTATTGAAGACCTAACCTAATTAACACAAATGACATTAGGAATGTCAAAAATAATTCACAGTGTTGCCATAATAACCATTTTAACTTGCAATCTTACCCCTTTGCATTATGAACCTAGGAACTAAAGTGGCACTCTTAATCTGGAGTTACCTTCCGCTGTAGAACAAAAAAAAGAGCTTTATAGTGCTTTTCTACTCGTTGAAGTTCCAAAATGTTAATTGTTAATGGTTAATTATTATTGTTGATGACATCAAAAAGTGATGTGGGTTGAAAGCGTTTCCTTGGTCTTTGAGAAAAATGCTAGTATGATGCAACAAACTAAGGTTGGAGGCTGCAGACATGCAAGATTGCTCTGCATGTAGGTAGGTTGATTATAAATATCGAAAATATTCGATGCAATGGTTTTTTCAAGGTTATTTTGATTATTGATCTAGCTAGAGCTTATCGATGACAATGAATCATAAATCTAGCAGTGGAAAATGTGAGAGACGAAGGAGTAATATGCTTTCAAGTTACAATTCCAACTACCAAGACCAAGTTGTGTAGAGAGATCTTCAACCTCTTGGCTGATTCTGTAGGTGATCTTTTAACAGTGAGAAGACATCTTATTCTTCAGCCTTTACTCATCCAGTGTCGGACATAGGCCACTTCCAGTTTTTTCCATGCTTCTTTGAGAAGACTGTCTGGAAATCTAATTCGGTTGCTGGGGGCTTCATTGAAACTTCAAGTGTAAAAAACGAACGATTATGACAAATTTAAGTGCTAGCAAAGATGATTTCCAAAGAGCGGATAATATTGCCTGTATTGACGAGATTTCTTGAGTTATCTCAAAAGAAGAAAAATGAGCTTTATACTATAATGAATAAAAAGTACTATTTTATACACCTTTACTACCTGTTATCTGCCAAAGTAACCACAACCCAATATCTATAGTCGCTGTGTAGGAGGCATGCACACAAAACCTTTCAGCTTTTATGAAATAACAAAAATTTGGCTTTCGCGAGCTCTTGCTCTATCAGACAAAATTAATCATTTCTGAATGTTGAGTTATGATGAGATTAATCGTTTCCTATCAGCATCATACCTGATAATAGCTAAATTATTCCGAACCCACTAAAAAACTTCACCATCTTTCAAACCATAGAGATTTCAACAAATAAAAATGACGAGACGAATGCTCGAATCTGGTCGGACGGCCAAAGTTTCAATTTTTGACATTCTTCACGCCAAGCATTCCAGCAGCTTTCATTACAGAATCATTAATCTCTTCCATCCAAAGGGAACTCTCCAGGAATTCGTTACAGGAAATCGTGTCAATTAGCTTCCGCCAGAACGAATCCCGGAGTGAAATTCTTCATCCCAAAAATATGCCCCCGATATCAATCCCTTAATCTTTCATAAATCCAGAGCCTTTTCGGTTCGAGGAACCCCTTGTCTCGATGGAATATCGATTCCGTCGTAGCTCGACCGATTCTCATTACGACAGAAATTAAATTTCGATGTCGATTTCAATATCGTCCTTTCTTCCACCGGGAGTTTCGCAACATTTGGTTATTGTGCAGAGAGCGAGGTGATCATTTTTTTTTATTGGAGTTTGAATGGGGTTCGAGGAGCTGAGATGCGATGAAAAATTATACCTGTGGTGGTTTCGATTAATTGTTCTCGATTCTGCCGAAGGTAGAGAAACATTTCTCTTTCATAATGAAAGAAAATAATGTTGGTCGTCGAGTTCGAAAATTTCGCTCGCAAAATTAATTTAATGTCTGTTCTGATCAATTTAAAGACTCTTCTGATCAACTTCGTTTTTATATTCTTTTCTCCGGTTGAAAGCAAAATTTTGCAAACATATAACAGGCCAATTGATAAGTCCGCGATCTACCATAGTAAAACACAATTTTTTTTTGGCAAAATTCGATTTTATTAGTTGACTTAAAGGGCGATAAAGCGATTTTAGCGATCTTCCAACTTTTCAATACCATTTTTGTAGTACGATTTGTCTTTCGCTTCAAAATAGGCCTCAGTTTCGGTGATAACTTCTTCATGGAAGCTAAATTTTTTCCAGCGAGCATACTTTTGAGGTCTGAGAGCAGGGAAAAGTCGCTGGGGGCCAGATCTGGCGAATAAGGTGGATGCAGAGGCAATTCGAATACCAATTCATGCAATTTTGCCATTGTTTTCATAGGTTTGTGACACGACGCATTGTCTTGATGAAACAGTCCCTTTTTTTCTTCAAATGGGACCGTTTTATAACGATTTCATCCTTCAAACGATCTAATAACGCTATATAATAATCGCTGTTGATGGTCTGGCCCTTTTGAAGGTGATCAATGGATATTACACCTTGCCCATCCCAGAATACTGATGCCATAACCTTGCCATCTGACTTTTGTTTTTTTACTCGCTGTGGATTCGGTTCATCGTGTGCAGTCCACTCAGCTGACTGTCGATTGCACTCCGGAGTGAAATGATATAGCCATGTTTCATCCATTGTCACATAACGACCAATAATTCCGGTTTATTGCACTTAAACAGCTACAAACAATGCTCAGAATCATTAACACGTTGTTGCTTTTGATCCATTGTGAGCTCGCGCGGCACCCATTTTGCACACAGCTTTCTCATGTACAAATATTCGTGAATGATAAATGATATGATGTATACGTTCGGATGATATCTTCACAATGTCTGATATCTCGATCAACTTCCCTTTACGGCTATCCAAAGTCATTTTGTGAACTTTTTTGAGTTTTTCTTCGGTGACAGTCTCTTTTGGGTGTCCACTGCGTTCGCCGTCTTCTGTGCTCATTTCACCACGTTTAAACATAGCATACTAATCAATGATAGTTGATTCTCCTGGTGCAGACCCCGGAAATTTTTCATCAAGTCAAGATTTTGCTTCAACTGTATATTTTCCCCCCAAAAATCAATATTTTATCAGCACACTAAATGCTTTTTTCCCTTCTTTTTTCAAATAACAAAAGTAGCTTCACTCACAACGCAATATCTCAAAAACTGATATCTTACTAAACTGCTGTCAAATTTTGACACATATCGTTTGAAAGTTGGTACTGATTAAAAATCATATGGATTTAATACTAGCACCGCCATCTGTGCATCAGACCGGGGACTTTTCAATTGGCCTAATAGAACGACACTCGGTATCTCTTCCTACATTCATTTCCGGAATTAATTGACTAATCATAAAAGGCCCATCGTGCTAAAAACGTACAGCTTGCTTTCAGGGTTCCATTACTGAAAAATCGAACGTTTCCTTTGACGAATTTCTCCTCCCGAATGTCTAATGGGAAATAAAAGCCTTCTGTACGAAATGAACCCCACGCTATCTGACTGAAAGAGCCCAGGCATACTTGTCATAAAAATGAAATATTGGAAAGAGTCATCGAGGTCAGTTTGAAAAAGCGTAGCTGGAAGACAAATATGTCAGATAAAAGCGCGGAGGTCAAACGACCCTCTCAGAAATTTGCATTCAGATGTGTTCGTGCAATCCGAGACTAATAACACAACCGATTCCATAAAGAACCACGAACAAGTGGAATCGGTTACTGTCCAAGGGCATTCTTTGTTATTCCGTTCAATTCCACTTTGTGATAGAGAATTTGTGACATGAACACCTGAAAAACAAAGGACTTTCTAGAACAGACTCCACTGAAGATTTAAATTTCAACGTAATTTCAGAAAAAAAGATTTTTTCTGAACTATGTTCGAAAACTGTTTATTTATTTATTTATTTCTACAACAGGAACCTCAACAGAAAATCCAATAACACAGGTTCACAATGATTACAATATAAAGGTTGTTTTTTTTAGAGCTATTGAACTTTAAATTGCAATAAAACAACGATGGATTATTTGATTGACATGAATTTTATTTATCCGCAAGATAACCTTGCGGCATTACATTTTAAATATGATTTCTGGCATATGACCGCCACGGCTGGCTCGGATGTAGTCAAATCTGGATGTCCAATTTTCGATGACTTTTTCCAACATTTGTGGCCGTATATCGGCAATAACACGGCGAATGTTGTCTTCCAAATGGTCAAGGGTTTGTGGCTTATCCGCATAGACCAATGACTTTACATAGCCCCACAGAAAGTAGTCTAGCGGTGTTAAATCAAATGATCTTGGAGGCCAGTTCACAGGTCCAAAACGTGAAATTAGGCGGTCACCAAACGTGTCTTTCAATAAATCGATTGTGGCACGAGATGTGTGACATGTTGCGCCGTCTTGTTGAAACCACAGCTCCTGGACATCATGGTTGTTCAATTCAGGAATGAAAAAGTTAGTAATCATGGCTCTATACCGATCACCATTGACTATAACGTTCTGGCCATCATCGTTTTTGAAGAAGTACGGACCAATGATTCCACCAGTTTTTCTGGATGTAACGGTGTTTCGACATACACTTGAGGATAAGCTTCACTCCAAATGCGGCAGTTTTGTTTGTTGACGTAGCCATTCAACCAGAAGTGCGCTTCATCGCGAAACAAAATAAAATGGACGTAGTGCACGATACGTATTCCGCACAGAACCATTATTTTCTAAATAAAATTGCACTATTTGCAAGCGTTGTTCAGGCGTGAGTCTATTCATGATGAATTGCCAAACCAAACTGAGAATAAATCACTTGACAACTGTTAAATCTGTCACCATCTTGAACAGTAATGCCAACTTAAAGTTATATACCTCGAAAAAAAACATCCGTTACTATTTACTGTCCTATAAAATTCAAATCAATCTTAAAACCCTTTGATAAGATGAAGTCTTCAGTTTTTCCGAATGTAAATGATTCTACACTCAAAAAATCATCCTCAATTGCCCCGTCCTATCCAAAATCCGACGTCGAAGGACCAGTCAACTTATTGAATCAAACCTTTCATTTCAGGTCCTGCTAGGCGGCGGCCGACGTCACTGGCTGCCAAAAGTGGCGCACGACCCCGAGCAGACAAAGGAGGAGGGACGGCGCCTCGACGGACGTAATCTCATCGACGACTGGGTCAGAGATAAGAAGAAGCGCGGCCTGAAGTCGGAGTACGTGTGGAACAAAGGCCAACTGGATAAAATTAACCCCAATCAAATCGACTACTTGCTGGGTGAGCACAGAGACTCCTCTTTATTAGCGCGGGCCCGCGTCGGGAAGAACAAGAATCGCCCTTTTCTATGGTTCGATTCAGCCGTCTCGGATCCGCTTGTTTTCGCCCCCCCGACCTGAAGCCGTTCAAATGAAGGCGGATGTTTTTTTCAGGGGTCTGGCTCGCGGACTGGAAAATAAAGTTGTTTTAGGCGTCTGTTTGTTCTTCGTTCTCGATTGTATGTCCTCTAGAACGGGTATTATTGTACGTCTATGTCGAGCGATGAATAATTCAAAGAGAAGTGAGCGCAGACTTTGAACTCGAAAAAAGGTCGCGAAGCTATAGGGAAAATAAAGAGAACTATATTCGAAACATTGACTGCATAAATAAACGAGAATCAAAATTTGATTAACTGTCTCAAATTCTTCAACCTACAAGGTTTTCCATCCAAATGTCAATGATATTATTTTTTTCATGGTCAATTTATTCCACAAAGCTCTCCTCGTGAAAGCTATACTCACTTTAGCAGAAATTGTTGATGTTAGGAATATTCCAAATTTAGTATTTTTTCAAAACTGTAGAATTATAAATTTTTCGTAGACCCAGAGTTTAAGAGACATTTTAATTCGAAATTTGGAAGAAACCATAAAAATCGAATCTCTATAAAAGAATCGTTGTATCTTTCGAAATATTCGTCACAAACCCCTCAAATGAAAACATTCTGATCTATAACATTCTTAGGCTAGAAGTCTGTATCTTGTGTCCTGAAGCGACGGCAGCCTCGAGAATATTATCAATTTTTTTGTTGAAAATATCAATTTATAACCTATAATTTCTGAAATAATGGACTTATCGCCCAGCTGCAAGCCCTTTCGTGATCTACATAACCGGATCAATCAATAAAGAGGTATGTTAGTCCCAAAAAAAAACTTTTAATATTTTTCAATTTTCCAAGGGTTAGTTATGGAAGCATCTTCGCTTGTCATTTTTTAAATATATAGTGTAGTGACTATGTCTGCTCAAGAGATGTCTTGATGGATTTCGCACCACACTTACTCTGGTCCCGGCGAATATATAGGGGTCAACGCGTTGCAGTAGAGTCACCTCTCCACCATGGTGTGAGAGGGTGTATCTTAGGCAGAGATCGATGGATTGCCCAAATGATGAGTCCACCAGCGATCTCGAAACCATGGAATAGTATGTATGCGTCCCTCAGTGTTCTTAAAGAAAACCTCATCAACCAATGTGTTCCAATTAAAGCAATAAACAAATTCGTGACATAAAACTTGTCAAAAAACAATGAAGTGTTGCTATTATAACCATTTGTGTTACGCGTATGTTAGTATATCAACTACAAAATATGTCATGTCAAAGTACGTCCATCTGAAAACAAATACCCCTGTAGCCTGTGATGAAAATCAACACAATCCGCACATTCATCAAAATCTCGCCTTGAAAACATCAGAGCCTGTAAAAATTAACTCGTCCATCAAGTAGGTACACCCCGTAAATCATCCAGATCATAGAACATGACCGGTCGAAAATACCCGACCACTGAATGGAATGGGTGTCACATATTTAAGATATATGGCGCAGCTCCGTCTGTGGAATTGAGATTAATGTCACAAATATTTTCGAACTGATTGGTTTATTCCTGGCAGAACAAGCCGTACGCTGTAAACACATGGGTGTATACTGTAGAAGTCGATGCGGAAAGAGGAGTTATTGCAATATTCCGAAAGATACTTTTCGCTTTTCTATTTTGTAGAAAAGTTTTCATCGAAACTTTAAACTTTGAAGAACCACTGATATGAATATCATCTTAAAATGTTCGAGTCTCTAAGCAAAGCCTCAAAACAATGTTCACTCATCCAGATGATGACCTTCTCCATTTCTGGCTAATATTTCAATTCTGACCAACTGAAAAACCGTCAATTATTGTAATCTATGATTGCCATCAACATATTATCTATCAAACTAACGTCAACCTATATTCTGGTACTTTAGATCTACCAGCAAAATGATCGAGATATAACATCTTCTTTGCTTCTTTCAGATGATATTCTGGATCTTTTGGTGATGAATTCACTCGATTCTAGAATTGTCAGATTTTTCGAAGAATGCAGCTCTTTTTTTTAATCATTGCTTTTTTATTTTTAGTTTTCAATTTATTTTCGTGGATTTTTTATTTTTTAAGCTATAAGTGATAAAGACGAATCCAATAATGGAAGACCATAAAAATCGGTCCAGCCATTCTGGAGATGATATAACCAACCCGACTCTGTTTTAAATATCTAGTTTACATGAAATTCCATCAGATAATGACTGAGTCCATCAAATATTTTCTCAACTTTGGCTATTATTGTCAATCACCGGATTTTCTGGGAAAACAATCTCGGTAACAAGTTTACCTTGAGAAGTTCAATGAAGATTTTGAAGTTTTCACATCTGTCTTCAGTAATGAAGTTTTTCTACTCAAAATATACGTATTATATATTTGTTTTACTTCCATATATTACCATGGCAGTCAGATGGTGAATTCTAATGTGTTTAGTGCTACGAGAATTAGAAAAGCAATCCAAGTGTTATTAAAATAATGAACCCCTATTCACAGCTTACATAGTTTTCTTGAAACTCATTCAGTCCGAGAATTACTCTTCCACTGTATCTCTTAATGTGATCATACGAAGGAAACTCCTAATACAGAAAAGATAGACAAACCCCCATTACAGCCAAGTGGCAACGTCTTCTTTGTGATTCCGTTCATTTATTCCTCAAGAATTGTCCCCTTTCGGAGATATATACGAAACAACTATTTTCGCTGATGTTATCTTCGTTTTGTCTGGAAATTCCATAAATTCTCAGACGAACAAGCAAAGGATACAACCGTGTGGGTGTCAAGACATCAAGGATTAAGGAAGAGAGCTGGGTAAATTAATGGCTTGGAGGACCATGAGCTAAAAGGAACACCTGAATTGTATATCTGTTACATCTGTACAGATATATTAAAATTGGAAACCAACAAAAATTAAATTTTTTTCGATAACTCATAAAATACCTATTCGATGGGATTCAGAATTGCTATATAGGCGTACAACTTTGTTTCCGCCATTTTTTTTTCTGAAATTCGAGCCTTTATTGTGAAAAAACTGGTTATACATTTATGATTCAAAGTATTGTCAATCGCTGGACACTACTTTCTTCCATCTTTCGGCAGCATACCAATCCCGCGTTAAAAAAGCTGGTCATCTTTAGAAGCGATCCACGAATCGATCCAATTTTTTACTTCTTTATATGACCGGATGTTGAGGTCAGCCAGGCCGTGTGTTATTGATTGAAACAAGTGATAATCTGAGGGGGCAATATCAAAAGAATACGGCGGGTGGGGTAGGAATTTCCATTTCAAGTTTCCAAATATGTCTTGACCACTTTCGCAACATTGTCGAGCATTGCCATTCTGTAAAATCACTTTATCATGTCTGTCGTTGTGTTGCGGCCGTTCGTCTTCAATGCTCGACTCAAACGCATTAATTTCGTTTGATAACGATCGCCTGAGATTGTTTCAGTCGGTTTTACGCAGAGCTGCTTCCACTAAATACTGAGCATGACCTTGGAACCATGAATATTCGGTTTGGCCGTTGACGTGAAAGCATGGCCGGAATATCCGCATGATTTTCTGTGTTTGGGATTATCATAATAAACCCATATTTCGTCTCCAGTCACAAGGCGATGCAGAAATCCCTTCCGTCTTTGCAAGCAGCTGTTCACAAACAAACAAACGCCGTTCAACATATTTCGGCTTCAACTCTAACGGCACCCAATTTCCTTGTTTTTGAATCATTCCCATGACTTTCAGGAATTTTGAAATGTCTTGTAGGCACACTCCGAATGATCCTGCCTGTTTTTGTTGCGTTTGACACGGGTCTTGATCAAGTAATGCGTCCAATTCTGCATCTTCGAAAACCTTCTCCCTTTCACCGCCATGCTGGTCTTGGACGTCATTATCACCATTCTTTGAGCGTTGAAACCACTTTCGGCACGTTCTCTCACTAATAGCGGCCTCACCATAGGTATTTGAGAGCATTCGATAAGCCTCAACCTCTTATCGAAGACCCTTTTACTATTTTCCGAAAAAAATATCAGAAATTTTGTTTACAATGAACCTTTTAATTAATCTAAAAGGACCAAAAAACATCCCAATTATAATACAAAGTAACCACATTTCCTGGAAAGTTTGTACCTAATTCAAAAGATTATTGTAATTGTCAACTTAACGAGTAAAATGAATTCCACTGTTTCTGAATGGGATCGCAAAAGCTTTCAATTCAGAATCAGTACTTTTCTCGAATCTTCATAGTTATTCCAGCGAATTCCAAGTATTAATAAATGAAACTCACTAAGTTTAATCATTCGCTGTAATAACCCGAATCTCGGAAAATTTCCCATTGTCTCGCTTGAATGATTAAGCGTACGACGAACAGAACAGACAAAATACTCATATCTCAACGATGAAACAGAAAAAACACTGTATTGCGGTTGTGTCTCGGCGATTCCAAGTCTTGCATGAATTATCCTATCGCAACTACAATAAACCTCAGGGCAACCAGAGCTGCCAACTGCTAAAAAACGTCGACTGGCGTAGGGCAAAATTCGAAACGTCTGGCATTGAGGTTATGTCGGTTCGACCATAATAGGAAGATTTGGCTTGGCTCTTACTGCTATTTCTGACTCGTTGATTGTTGCGATTGTGTTGCGACTAGATTTCAAGAGATGCGATAAAATCAGTGACTTATCCCCAAAAACAATTGGTACCATCACTACTTGAAGCAACCTTTAATCTATCTCTTGTTTGAATTAGTTCTTGACTAATTGATCTGATTTGAATTATTATTATCCTTGACTTTAGCCTATACGCGTAGGATAGAAAAATTTCTTTGCAGTCGGCTTTCTCACTCCTCGCTAAAAAGAACATTCACTCAATCCCAGATATTTAAAATATCAGAAGGGAAGAGCTCAGTCGTGTCCGGTCCTTGTGGTCCCCCTGGTTCTCATCGAACTTCTGGTCCTCTTACACGCGATCGTCGGACCTGTCCGTCACTTCCTAGGAATTTTCTCACCGTCCTTGCAGTATCTAAAAGAACAGCTATTTGCATTATATTACATATATACTCATTTTGTCCTAGTTGCTTGATATTTCTCTTGAGATTTTTGGATACTATTCCTGTTGTTGAGATGATAATTTAAATAGTTCTCGTTGATATCATTTCCCACTGCCGCTTTATCTGAATTTCGAGGTCCCTATATTTTGATATTTTTTCGACCTCCTTTTGAGGCATGTTGTTGTGATTTGGTATTGCTACGTCGATGAGTATTGCTGTCTTTTGATGTTTATCGACTAGCAGTAGATCTGGCCTATTGTGAGGGATTGTTTCATCAGTCAAAACTGTTCGATCCCAGTTCAGTTTATAACGTTCGTTTTCCAGGATGGTTTTCAGTTGGTACTTGTAGTATGGCACTTTTTCATAATGAATTAGTTTCAATTTTGTTGCCAATTCTTGGTGTAGTATCTAAATATTCATTTCTGCAAACATTTGACATCCTCCCGTGATATGTTGGAATGTCTCATTCGTTGGACACCCATATCGGCATCGATCGTCAGCAATAGTTCTATCCTTTATGATATGCTTGCAGTAATTTCTCGTTGAGATCACTTGATCTTGGATGGCTGAAAGAAAACCTTTCGTTTCTGGATACATCTCACCTGATGTGAGCCAATAGTTCGACGCTTCAATGTCGACATGATATTGGTTCACCTCGTTGAAATGTCGTCCATGTAGAGGCTTATCTCTCCATCTTTGCAGTTTTTCTTGGATTGTCTGGTGGGCTGTATGACACTAAAAATTTCCTACTACAGAAGTAGCTAAATCATTTTCAGTAACGGATGCTGTAATCTGTCATCTTAAAAGTAATATTGAATGTTGAAACTGCTGTACCAACTTGAGGTAATCATTTATTCAAACAAAAAAAAAACAGAGACCACGAAAAAGAGCTAATGTAATGAAAATCTTCGCCTCGCTACATTTTCGTCAAGGAACATTGAAGCCAGATAAAATCTTGCCAATATGTGCCGAATTCTCAGCACGATCTCAGTTCAACGCCTCCGAATTTGAGTCAAGCTCAAAATTCAAGATATTAAATTATACGAAGGATGCGTGTGGCGAAGGCTTAAATGCTGGGGAGGGTTATTTATAACGAAACTCATTTACCCTCAG